>NW_026577987.1:12965204-14446556 GCF_029603195.1 Condylostylus longicornis
CGAGATGATTTCAATTCAAGTATACTCAAGCCGCCATATTAAACAGCTAATATAGAGAAATCTAAACTGGTTGTTTTAAGAATAATGCATAAGTGATCATTTATTTTGAAATATTTTTTTAGTACTTATGCATTAAATAATGTACTCGGCCTCGTTTATACACAGTAGCAGTATCAAAGTTGTTGCAACATTTTTCCTATTTTTATAGCATCTTTAATGGTGAAACCCATAATCAGACTATTTTAACTGCTTATATAAATGTGCTGTTCTTAAATACGACCAAGATAATGTAAAGAGGAACTTAATATGCTTTAAAAGTTGTCAAATATCTCAATTCATTATAAATTGCCATTCTTAATTCTTCGATTAAAATAAATGATTTTCGTTTCTAAATTATTCACATTTGCCATTTAAAAAAAAATTTTTAATATATAAAAAATAAAATTACACAACTTTCACGGAAATTAAATTAACAATTGATTTTAATTGTTAAAAAAAAGATATAAACGCACTCTTACATAATTAATTAAACAAAGCATACATAACCTCACTGCTTGCAGCTTCAAAATCATTATTCGCATATAATTTATAAATAATTTTATTTAAAAAAATTTTTTTTGAAATTGTTTTATTATTAATAATATGTAATAGATGGTGTTTATAGAACGGAAATAATAAAAATGTAACCTTTATCAATCAAAAAATCTATCATCAATAAGCTTATAATCATAAATCAAAATGTTATAGAGCAGCAATAGCTACTTTTAATATTTTCTATTGTCAAAATAAAGTCTTCTCAAGGATTTCATTAATTCTTTTCATTTTTATTTTATCATCATATATGCACTGTATATACAAAATTTACAAGAATGTTAAACAATTTTAAATTACACTACAATTTTCGCGTACATATATGCATTAAATACCTTATGTATTATATATATATATACATTTATATCACATATATGATTAAAAATACTCTTATGCAGTCTGTACAATAACAAACAGAATTATAAATTTAATGGCAGAAAATCAAAATGAATTCCCACACCTTTTATCGATTATATAAGCATGTATATACATTAAACATATACATATATATACAAAAAATACATACCCATCCCTTGAATGATTTTTAATTAAAAAAGAAATAATAAAAAAAAATAAAATAACTTTAATAATAATAAAAGAGGAAAAAAAATCGATTATCACCTTTTTATACATTCATTTCATACCAAAATTTTATTCTTTTGATTCAATCAATCGATTCATCGTATTTTTTTTTTCTTTAATCCTCATGCTAAATATTGTCAGTATAATATTGCTATAGCTCTTCTGATAATAAACAATTTCAAAAGATGAAGAATACACATTCCGATATTATATGAATTATAGTGGATAATGTACCGTTATTTATTTTATTAACCTTAACCTGGAAAATGGAATTTAATCAAAATATAATTGTGTACATAATATACAATAAAAAATGTAATTTAATGTATGGTCTGTACATGAGTACTCAGTGTTATTATTATAAATTAAATAAAAAAGAAGATCCCGCACAATTTAAAAAATCACTCAAAATACATTTTAAATCAAGTCTACAATTATTATAATGGTACTTTAGTAACTCTTAGATTATTATTGTACTCGTATTTTTTTTTTTCAATGTTAATTAATTTCTTTTTTTTTTTCTGTTTATGTTTAGTATACTTGATCTGCAGTAAGCGCAGCCTATAATAAATCGATTATTACTGAAAAAAATCAAAAAAACGTAATCAATTGGAGAATATTATTCGATGTGTGCTTTTAAGTGAACCAAAATCGTTACTACGAGTATATACAATAATTTAAAAATAAAATTATTTATTCTTGAAATTTGAAGGATTTTCTTATACTTGATTATATAAAATTGAACGAAATGTTAATGAAAGAATAAAAGTTTTCTTATTATTAGGTGATTATATTTAATTGTTAAATATATAGAGAGGATTTGATGTGAAGTCAATAAATGTAAGCTATATAGCTACTGAAAGAAGACAAAAATATCTAAAAAATTTTAAAGCTTTATTTAGAGCTAAAAAAATTTATATTAGTTCGATTCGCCTGTCACACTTAAGAGTTTTCAATTTGTTAAACACTCAGTTTCACACTATTGAACTAGCGTCTTAAACTTTTTTTCGATGTTTTCTTGAATTTATTTTCATTTACTTGACCACACCTCAGGTAAAAAATGTTAAAGAACAAGAAAACAGAAATTTCATATTATTTTAAACTTGAAATGTAAAAATGTGAAACATAAGGTACGAAGAGTTGATATTTTTGGCACCAAAATAATTAGTAGGATACGATTAATTTAACAAACTAGTACTGTCATAATGATGTTAAAATTTATGTCAAATTTTAGAATAATATTCCTAAAAATATCTCGTTATTACATAATGTATATTAAGTAAAAAAAAAAAAATTGCATACTTTTAGGATTACAACAATTATCAAAAAATAGCATTAACGAAATGATCGAATTCAACAGTCTGTTAATTAGGTGACTTGAGAGTAATACCCATATTTTTTTATGGCATTGCATTTACTTCTAGTTACTTTTATTGAAATTTGGGAAAACCTACAATTTTCGAAATACATAAGGTGCCGTACTTGAAATTTTAATAATCTTGGAACGCCATGCTTGAAAATGAGAGGGAGGGGGAAAAAATTTTCTTCGTACGAAAAAAATTATTGTTAATGTAACAACTTGCCTCTAAGCGAAAAAAAAATTGGAAAAAAATATGTTTTATATAACGGATAATTCTGTAATTGTAATGTTTGACAATATTACGGTTTCGCGATCAAAAATCTAATTTTTCGAGTTTTGCGAAATTTCGAAAATGTTTGTAGTTTCCATTAAATAAATAAAGTAAAAATTTTTAACTTTTTATATTAATAAGCGCAGAATTTTTTGTAAACAGACAGACGGCAGATGGACGCAGGCACAAACGGACGAAAGGACCGAGTAAAAGTAATAAACATTTTTTTTTCAATTATGTTGGAAAAGTGTTAGAAATGAGTTCTTACTTAAATTTTTATCCATAAATTCGAATTAAATAAAGATGGCAACAATATTATTCGTAAATTAAAAATGAAATACAATTAGTTTAACTCTTAAATGTAAGTCAAAGTTTTACTGCCTTAAATCTAATTAAAAACCACTTTTTTATTTAAATTTGCTCCATTAAATAATCTCTTATTAATTCTTGTATGCAACACACATACATATACCATACATATAATATAAATTATCCCATATAAATGCATATGTATGAGCATATGTATATGCATGCATTTATTGACATTTGAGAATTTCATGCTTATATTTCACCTACAATATTTAGCGAAAATGTTTGAGAAAAATGCACACTTGTTGTGATTATATTTGCACAACAACTCTATTTCATATAATATACAATTTACATCCTCACTACACTTCTTTCATATGTGTATGTATTAATATTAATGTTGTGATTTCATATTTCATAACATATCGTTTAAAAAGGGGGAAAAATTTATTGACATTAAAATGATTAACGTAAAAAAAAAACCTTCAGGTTAAACATACCCAATTACATACTATAAGAATGCATGCGAATACATACATAGAGATTAAATATATTATGCTTAAGATAAATACTAATACATATCAATATTAAATTGATAACGGGACAACGGGAATATTGCGTAAATAGCAATTAATTTTGATTATGATTAAACTGATCATCATAGCTGTTTCATCTCACTTTTACCCACCTAGACGCATAAAATTCAACTCATATACATTTCTTATGTATTATTAATATAAAAATTATAGAAAATATTTTCACATTATTTAAAATTCAGGGTTATTTAAATCAAAATATTTAATCTATTTTAATACGGAATAGTGAGGAAAGCTTGCTAAGCATTTTAAACTAAAAAAAAACTCGTAAAGTTAAAAATAACTCTAAAATTTACTTTAGAAATAATTGACTCTTTAAAAATTAATTTCAGATTTCTGGAAGCGTTCAAGCGAAAAATATTATTCTACCGACGTAGATGTAGGCCATATGCTATTAATAGAGATTAAATTACATCGAATTCGGAAAAAAATCTATACATTTTCTCTTGGAGGGGAACCAGTTAAGAATGCACCAAATTACATTTGGATATATTGCCGAATTAAGTTCAGACTCAACATTAGTTTGAAGGTTTATAAATTTTGCCAAAATTCTGTTAAGCTTAATGGATTTTGATCATTTCAATTTCTCTACTAATATTAAATTTTCATTAAATTTCCATAATAAATCTCGATTGATTAAATCCTAAGCACCCTGTGTACACACATGCTTTTGTAAATCTATACAAAAAGTATACTCAATTATGTATGTATGTATGTAAATTTTAATATAAATTTTCTTTATATTTTAAATCGTGACTGGAACAGATTTATGGCATCATAGTATATGATCAATTGGATTACAAAAAAAAAAAAAAAAATAATAATATAAAATAAAAACAGGAAGAAAAAGTGTTATAGTCGCAATTATATGCGATATTTACGGATCTGTTACTGTTAAGAAATGATTTGGTTATGGTAAAATGAAAATCATTTTCTTTTTAATTTTTATATTTTTTTTTCTTTTTCTTTATTTTTCTTTTTTTTTGTAGTATGATAGCATTATCAAGATATCAATAAAATGTTGCAGTTAATTGCGACTATCACGCAATCATAAACATTTTTTGTTTTTTTTTTTTGTTGTTCCTCTTCTTATACAATATTTGCGATTATAAAGATTTCTTATTATAGTTATAAATATTTTTTAACGCACAATTAAGAAAGCAATCCACATTGAATTAACAGATTTATAAGGCAATTTTTGCATTGAAAATTAATTGAATAAGTATTTAGGGATGGAGAAGTGTAACGCCAAAGTATATTGTTGATTGAAGACTAAAGAAACTGAATTTTGACTAGTTTAGATATACTCAAAGAAATAATTTTTTTTTTATAAAATTCTAGAACAATTCACAATTATTAAAAGAAATTAATTTTTTCAATAGTAATGATTGAATCGCAATAACAGCGGCAACATTTGCAATATATCCGAAATTTTGTGCTGTAACCCATGTAATATGACAGTTCTATTGTGTTATGAAAATGACAGATTTAGTTGTCAATTATTTATGGTATTTTACGACTAACAATTTTTTTCTACAAATGCTTTCATATACGAGTATAGGTTTGACGGACTGAATTGACTAATATCAATATCGATGGGTTAACTTAATTAATAGAACTTTCTAATTGATTGAAAACAGAAACAGAATTGATAATTGAATCAGATAATTGAAAACTAATTGTTATGACATATGTCATAACAATTTTTATGACAATGACATATGTATACAATTTTTATGACGGCATAACTCTTCTAATTCGTACTTTTGTACAAATTGATTGAAGCTGGTGTCAATTCTTCATCGTATTTATAAATCAAATTCGAAATTTGTATGTGAAAGTTTCGAATCTGAATATAGCACAGAAAATGTCAAGCTTTTGCTAATCAATTCCAATTGAAATTACGGCTTATTTATTGTATTACTTTGATTTTATAACTTATTTTACAACTAAGTATTTGCGTTACCATACGTATAGCTTAAATACCGCGAACATTTTATTATTTTTATTATTTCTTTTTATTATTATTAATATCGTTGTTATTTTAGTGAAAATTACAGCTCCAATAATAAGATGAACTTTAATATTTTCCTTTTATTATGCACCTTCAATTTCTGATAATAAAAATTGATAAACTACTAAACAATGATATTTGTTATACATATAGGAATACCTATGTCTAGCGCTTTATGCAGCAGTCTGTTTTTTAGAATAATTTTCCATAAAAGTAAAACATTCAAAGATTTATCATTATTCGTGGATCAATCATTGAAAATATTTTAAAAGGTATTCAAATTTTGAATAATTTTTTTTTGTGATTTTAACCATTCAAATGAATTCATCTATTGAAGGAAGCTATAATTTGTTAAGTCGTGTTAAAGTTAAAAATTAAAGGAAGTGAAAAATAAATTGTTTAATACCTTTATATTTATTAACAGAAAATGCATTACTGTAGTTGAATAAAAATACATTTTTTTTAATATTCGATTAAACTATAAAATTTAAAATTTCATATGGAATTGACTAGTCATTCCAACTTTTTAACTAGACCAGTTCAAGTAAGTCAAGTAAGGTCCAAGAAGGCCGTAATATTAATAAATATTCTCGAATAAGCCGTATTATTCTCAAAAAAAATGTTTAGTTCATATCGGGACTCAAAAAAATTTAAGTAATTCTTCTAAATACGAAATTACAAATGACCAGTTGGGTGAAATGCAATCAAATTAGAATTGCGAAGAAGAGCTATCAAAATTTAATTAAAACTCGAGTTTGTATTTGAAATTCAAACCCGAGCCCTAATTATTTCTACTAACAATTGAAGTCTTAATAAATTAAAAAGTAATTCTAAGATTCTCTTAATTAAACTTATCAAATAATATAAATTTAAAAGATCCCAGAAAGAATATAACAATAAATTCGGAACAGCTTTAATATTCTGGAAAGACGAATTATTTTCCAAAATTTTTTAACAACTTAGCAAAATTAATCTTATTTTACAAATATATTTCTTAAAATAATAAAATTTTCAATTCAAATCTAATAAAACTTGTTACAAATTCACACATCAGCATGAATTCTTGAAATAATTTTAAAATTTTTATGAATGACAAATATGAAAATTCAATCACGATGTTTTCTTCACTTCGTATGTAACGACACTATGTACAAAAATCGCGTTATTTTGTTTATTACAAGGCAAAATTAACATTACAACAATATAATATTTTGATCCTAAGGTCAAATTGTACTAAAAGAAAAATCTATTAAAAAAAAAACAACAAAAATTTAATTTAATAAAAAAATTATATACGGAATTCGTTGAATGCACAATTTGAATGCATGTATATGGTGTGAAAATGTTTGCATACCTTCATGTGTACCATTTTCTTGTATAAATTTTAATAAAATCTTTATGCATGCAAAAAAAAGGGAAATATTTACAAAATACTTTATAGCGTCCTCGTTACATCACAAAAATAGCTACAAACATGAAGTATGCAATGCATTACCTTATTGTGCACATTGATATATGTATATATATATATAACGTATATACATATGTACAGATCATCTATATATATCTTGCTACATTTTCCAAATATGTAAGAAAATTCTCAAAAGTCTTGAATCAAAAGCAAATTATACCATTTCTTTAAATTTGTTATTATATGGTGTTAAAAATAAAAACAAAAAATAAAAAATTTTATAATATAAAAATGGCAAAAAACGTGCAAAAAATGTTCACTTAAAATTTATTCAGAAGCATAAAAATGCCACCATATTTACACATTAAATTCCAACCTACCCACATTAAATGTATCTAACAACAAGAAGCGCGATTTTACGTCTCTTGACGTTTAACTGACAAATCAACTACTGAAGAAGTTGATAATAATATGTGATTGTGATTAAAATTATAAATTTTCAGTGCATGTACCTGCATATATATATATATATATATATGTGTGTTATATAAAATTGAAGTAGTATACAAAATATTTTGGCTGGCAAAAAATCACGGTACACAACGAATTAGAGTGTTTTAATTTAACTATAAAATACCAAAAAAAATGTTAACATGTTTAGTTTGTAACCATAAGGAAAATTTGAATATTGTATAAATAGTCAAAATTCTGAAATTAGGCTTGAAAATTTCAAAATTATTGCATTCAATAATTTGCATATTATCAAGAGTACGAATAAGGGCTCATGCTGCCGGAGCCGTTAAGTTAGTACAAAATGTGTGTGAATTTTCGGAAAAAATAAAAGAGATAATATGTATTTGCTTATTTCTTTTCTTATTCTCTTCAAATGTCATCTCTTTCTAATATTTCTCAAAATAGTGTAAATAAAGAAACCTATCCACCAACATTCTGGTAGTCGCATCGCATGAAGTGATACTATCACGTCTAAATTGTGTTCTAGCAGAGGTAAACGCGATAGTTGAAGTGATACCAACTTTGATGTTATGGATAATGCCAAAGTTATCTCGTGTACTGTTTCTGAAAAACAGTACATATTGTATGCGGTAGTCATTTATTACCTTAATATTTTCATTCGGAAGTAGTTATAAAGATTATTTAATTAATTATATTCTATTATTGTTCTATTGTTGTTGTTATAAAGATAATTGAGGTTTTTGTATTATATAGAACAAAAAGACTCATTTTAGGTGACGTGACGCCATATGGGTGATTGTACGAAATTTTCGCAGAATAATACAATATCGAATTAGTTCCATATGTATAAAATAATAATTTCCACTTACATAAAGTGACTGCTTCATCGCCTTTAGTTGTCACAAACGCACAGATTCTGTCATTTGCAATTATTTTTCAGTAAATTCTTTTATGCAAATTGCGAGTGCTTTTATATAGTATTTTGACTTTGTATCTCCAACGGCGCGATATTGGCGCTGTGATAGACCTGTGCATACCTTTGACCTAAACCAAGTTTATCAAGGACTGGGACTGGTTCGCGTGGGGATGGGGATATGGAGATCCTGCGCCATCTTAACCAAATGGGCCCAAATGGTCTAGGTGGAGCCTCGGATGGCCGCATCAACCTAACCTAATCTATATAATATTTTTAAAATTCTAATGATTAGGAATTTTCTTTGAATACTTAATTTAAATTTTTTGTCATATTTTATATATTAAAAATTATAATTAATTGATTAAATTAAATTAAAACCTATACTCAGAATTATAAAATTTTAAATTAAATGAAGTAACAATATTCCTCTTTAGAAGAGAGTAAATTCGTTTAAGGGATGTCAAAAATGATAGGAATTGAATAATATTCCAAATGATTTTCAGTACAAAAATGCGTAATATTGCTGACTTTTAGGCTACACTTAAAAATGTAGTAAAGCAATTTTGTTAGTATAATGTAATTACTTAGCAAAAGCGTGTTAAAGTTTGTTTTACTGCAATTCAAAATAATATTAACGAACGAAATTATGCTCTCCAATAGTATCTACTTTTTATTAAAATTATCTATAATTTAAGAATTAAATAATACCTTGAATTTAATCGAATTTTAGTTAACTATATTTTCAATTTTTTCATTATTTTATTCGCCATATTATCAAACCATATTTACATGCGCAAAATTGCATATACACTACAACTACAATTTGAAGCAAATAAATGCGATAATTATGAATTATTGATATATGTATGAACATTTATATATATATTTAAATAAACAACTGTTAGTTTGTATGTACTTGCCATGTGTTGCAATTTGTAAAACAATTAATAAAACAATTTATTTTTTAATTCTACATTATAGGAATTTTTAATAAATTTACCTTCACTTTACAAATAGCTTCATTCATTTATTCCATGCTTCAATTATTTTTAATTTCCTGTTCTTATTAATTAATGCAATTAAGAAACTTCTAATTTTAATTGTAAGCTATGAATATGAAAATTGAAGAAAATTCTTATATACTATTTTATTTGTTGGTTTATATTTTTTAATTTTTTTATATATTTTTTCAACATATTACAGAATTTAATGCATTCTGTATACAAACATATGTAGCAGATATACATAAATGTAATTGATCTAATATTTAATTATTTGCAAATAATTAGTAATCATTAATTAACACTAATACCAATACAAATCAGTAAAGCAAAGGCTCTTAATCTGCATACTTTCTTTATTCCACTGATGCTACTTGCATATTATACACACATACATATAATCGAAACAGGAACCTGAATAAAAGTAAAAATTTTAAAGATTACATCACCAATTACTTTTCCAACAAATTCAAACTAATTTTACAATATATAATCTTAATTTATAACCTATTTTATATTAACAAAATACTTAACTAGATTTTCTTATTTTCATGATGACAATTGACAATGACAAAGACGATGACAACGATAACACTCTTTATATATATATATATATATAGTCGTTACACTATATTGGCGCCATCTATACACAATTTCTATTCTCCAAGGTACTCTTACAAAAATATTCACCAAAAACAACTTGTCTAACATTTTATTTTCCTTTACATTAACTAAACTATTACCTATGTTTGCATGTAAGAACAAACACAAAAAAATAAAAAAATTTACAAAAAAATATCAAAGAGTAAAAAATAGAAACGAGTTCATGCGAGCGGAAAAACTTACAAAATAATCGCGTTTTAATAATACTACCGTTCAGGTGTGAAACTATTTCGGAACAAAATAATTATAATAAACTACACATATACAACTACAACAGTAATAAAATATCAAATAAAATAAATAAAGCAATGAGGAACAAACAATTTCACATTCGTTCGAATTTAAATATTTTGCAATAAATAGAATTGAAAATATAAAAAAAATGCAATAAAAAAGTCATTAATGAAAAATATAGAAATGAGATTAAATTTTTATTTATTTTTTTTTTTTGGGCAAAAATCTTATAATAATTTGATCGAAAATTAAAAAATACATAGAAATTATAAATTAAATTTTGGTTTTTCGGAGAATACAGGTTTTTTACAATTTTGATTTTCGGAGTATTCCTCCATAAATTCTTAAACAATTGTGACAGTTCTTGATACGTTACAATGACATTTAATCATGCGTTTAACAGTTTACGGTGAAAGTCTGCGGTTTCTTCTTTGTTGCCATATTTCTGCCTTTATAAAATCTAAACTATTCTAAATTAACATTTCTTGGATTTATCTAACGGAAGTCTAATATCAGATTCAATATGATAGAAAAAATAGAAAAATATTCGATTTTCATTATTTTATATTTTCCGTCAAATTTTAAAAAACCATATGACGCAAACAACTAAACTTTTCGAAAAATTTTGCAGCAATCAGACGTTTTTTGTTCCTTTGTCTTTTAAATTGACATAAACACACTGCTAATATTTAAAAGTTGATATAAATTCAGGTAATATTCAGATTTTATCTTAAGTTAATTTGTAGATTTAATCATGAAATCAAGTAAAATTTATGCATTACAAAACTTATAGCTCTTTCTATACATGGACACATCTTCTGCACAGCATATAAATAACTACTTAGAACAATTTGATTTATTGAGCATAAACCAATGCAATTTACAACTATACATATTTATATTAAAATGATTTATATCCTACTGTTGTACTGTATAAACTTCTAAATAAAACATGGAAAACGTGCGTGTGTGTATACATATTTTATTGCACTTGAAATAAAAACATTGTGATATTCATTCATTGTGCAAAATTTATTATGATTTGACTGAAATTTTCACGAAATAAAATGATAAAAAAATAAAATTAATTAAAAATAATTTAATAAAACACAAAGTAACAATGTTATTGAACGTGAAATGCTGAATGAAAACAAAAAGAAAAATAAAAATTTTTTTTTTTTACAAATACGGAACAAAAGAATTCAACAATAAATGTTTTCAATTGCATATCCGAATCTAATAATTATCATCTTAATTTCAATCAATTAAAAGTTTATTTAACTTTTAATGAAAGTAAAAAAATAAAAAAAAATTTACTTTATATTTACATTTTTTATTTAGTTTAGTATACACGCAATTAAATAATGTTTTATATAATCTTTATATGCAATTAAAATAATAAGTAATGCATAATTTTAGGAGATTTAGTAGATTATATCGGGATTTGGAAGAACGAGCTTTAGTAATTCAATTCCCTCTATTTCCAAAAAATTGTAATATACAAATATTTTTTTATAATTAAGGGAAAGAGCAAAGTAAATTGGGTTGAATTAATCAAGCAACGAAGGTAGGCTACCCTTATTGTGATCTGGAGATAAAACACCAAAGACTTTTTGATATCAAATTAGTTTTCAGCTTTTAATGTAGAAGAAGGTCCAAGATAATGATGAAACAAAATATCACAAGGGAAATTCGTACCGACATCTTTCGCTGTGGTTTAATACTTTAATAAATACATGACTCTTTAAGGAATCTAAACTTGATAGAAAGTATAATAAATTGAGGGGGGCGTTACTCAAAATTATACAAATATGCGGTGGGATCTCGCATTAAAATTTTATTACTGTCATTGATTTGGTCTGAGGTCAACCCCCTTTACTCTTAAAATATCGAATTTAATTTACTCTTAATTGAATTAATTAAATCAACAAATAAGAATAATCAGCAATTACTAATTAACTAATTAATTAATTAGTTAATAATATGTATACTTATATTAAATTATGATAATTACAAAAATTATTCAATTTACGTTCATTAAATAATTTGTATTTGACCTTGTTTACTATATAAAATTTTGGACTACGTATAACATTGGGAACACTTTGTGATTTCCTATGACGTAATGAGTTAAAGAATTCATGCAGAGTTAAAGAAGTTGAAGAACTAAAGTTAAGTTTAAACGTTCAATGCTTTTGCAATGGTCCTTAACACTTAAAGTGCGTGTTTGCGTTTTAGTACGAATAATTTTCACACGAACAAATTACTTTTGATTTGCTTTTACTATAGGTTCAATAAAATATTTCTTATCTTCAATTTTGAATTTATATACAGATTTTAAACGAAACTTGATTAATTTAACCATTATAATTATAACAATCAATAATCATAGTAAATTGGAGTTACTCTAACAAAATTAAATAATTAATTCTTCCTGAAACCATAGTATCACGTAATATTAATAATTAATGCTGAAATTATGGCCAGATTATTAGTGTGAGTTTTTAATGAAATTTAATTTCACTTTTTTTTTTGTTTTGGTTCATTGTACTTTAATTGCGTGTCTTCAATTTCTCACATTGCACACCGTACAGCATTTTGTATTTTCTTTATCACTTTCTAAAGTAGCGCCATCTAAGAATGTAAGTGTGAAGACAAAAAAAAATATTGTACACTTGATTTTTAGAATGAATTTTAAATTCTTGAGTTAAAATTTTTGTGTTTTTGTATCTACATTCCGTGGGAGGATGCACGGAAGTGCTGTTTTTGTTTTTAGTGAATAATTCTTCCTGTAGTCGAAAGTAATGAATGTGTTGACATGAGCATGTCAGTTTACTTTTATGAAAATTTAGTATCAGGTTAGTTTATTGTATGAAGTGCAAATGTTTTCATTTATTTGGTTTTTCTCAAATATTTTTAATAACTCTCACAACAAGTGTTGTCCGTGTGCCAAGCTGAGTTAGTAATAAAGCTTTATTTTATATATATTTAACATCATAGTAGTTAGAAATGCAATAATTGCATAGTCATATTTACTCATCTAATCGTATACACCCTAAAGGTGTTTAAGTTCGACATAACAAGCATAAAATAGTGCACAATTTAGTCATTTATAACTTTAAGTGTAAACTTTAGCAATTTCTACTTTAAAATATTTTTCATGAACTCTTTTCTCGAAAGAACTCACTTAAGCAAGAAAACACAATTTGTTATAGTTATAGTTAATGATAATTACACGCTTTTTGAAATAGATTTATATTTCATGTTCACATTCATGGAGGAAAATTTATGTAATTAAACAATTTTTTAATAGATTTTTTTAATATTTTATACAATTTTATTGATTGTGTAGAATTCATTTACTCCAATTAATTCAAAACTAATACTCGAATGATGTAAAAATATCGTTGATTATGTATCACAATATTAAATTACATGGCATTGGTACATAAATAAGCAATAGAATTGCCAATATATTTTAAGAGAGAATTTATAGAATTCCCGTTCGCCACTTACATTGTATTCATTTATTATGTGCTTATTCCTTGTTCGATATAACGATGATGATCAATTCTTTAACTTTGAATCATTGATTTTAGAAATTACAAACGATTCTTCTCCTATTAGTGGAATATTCAAAACACATACTTAACCTGAAAATTATAACTTCGTCCCCTTAAAAAAATCGAACCTATATTTCTCCTTGTAAATTTCATAGAATTACCAAAAGAAACTTAAAATTTTTCTTAATAACATTTTTCAATTTCCTTTTGCTTTTAAATCAACTATTTTCAATATGCTGTTCTCATATCATATGACAGTCATGTTTAACTTTTAACTAGCTATCATGTAAGTGTTACAAAAAAAAACAAGAAAAAATTACAATTCCAATAAAATCATAAATGCTGCAAAGTGTATTTTTCTTCACTTATTGTATATCAAGCTCATTGTATACAATAAGTGAAGTACCGTGATCATAACAAATTCTACAGGTCGAGTGGTCAGCGAAAATGCATTTTCCATGTTAGAGAAACGTAAACAAATTATTTTTAGCTAAATGTTGGTCTGTTTGTCTGTTTAGAATAGTTTCTTTTGAAATTTCATAATTAACCAGTGTGACGCCGAATCCTTACTTCGGGATCGTTTTGTAATTTTAATAATAATAAAGCATTCAATTAACAGATTTTATGAAAATTTCGTGTTTTAAAGTCGGTTAAGTAATGTGTTGTGAAAATTTTTCAAGCAAGGAGTATGACAAGTCCCGGAAAATCAAATGTCAACCGCTGAACCTTTCCTTTCAGCCAATTTTACACTTTGGCTACAAACTACGTTTTTTCTTAAAATTCAAAATTTACAAGCTGAAGTAAAAAATAAACAGTTCGAGAAGCCTTTCGTTAAATTAAAAATTTATTGTGATTTTTAATATAAAATATACACTTCGATCGGCTTTGTGTTGACCACATAAAATTTATCTTTTTTATAGAACTTGAAAACACGATCGTCATAAGTTGATTTTTTATTTTATATGCACTTTTATTTTATTCTCTTATATTAATTGTAATCGGTACAAGGGTCCACCAATGTAATTTACCAAAGCAATATCTGTAATCAATGTATCATGGTATTTTATTAATAACTTTTGAATTGCTATTATAAAGAGTCAATTTTTATAACCTGTAGATTTTATCTACAAGAAAGAGATAAGATGTTGTAAAGAAAAAGAGGAATTTAACACCTTTTTGAATGTAATTTTTGTATTTTTTTTTTATGTTAAAATGCAGCATAGTTTATTAGTGAAATCAAATGATCATCTTTTTTGGTCAGTTTTATGCAAAATTTTGTATAATTACAGTTGTTAATAAAATTTGTATACCATATATTAACTACACCTAAAACTAAAGTACTGGAACGAAATTCATTATAATGTACCATACATGGAAGAATGAAGCTATAGCACACGCACTCAATAGAAAGAAAAAAATGAAATTTGCCATGAAATTCTATTGTGCGTCTGCAATTTATGATTGAATGTACATAGTCTCTAAAATATCAATATTCCATTAAAGAGAAATTTGACAATTCGTTTCGAATAATATTTGTGCTAGGAAAATGGCTAACATATTCAAAATGAATTACGTTGAAGCAACAATATAATTATATTGTGCCTGGACAGGGCTCAAATTTTATTACATTGCAGAAAAATCAGTTTATATCAGGAAAAACTGATAATATGCAATAGTTGTAATTTGTTCAAAAATTTTTAACAGTACTGTACAATTCAATGTAAAAAGCACCGAATGTATTTAAAAAACATTTATTTTAAGAAAATAACTACACAATAAAATAATAAAAAAATAAAATAAAATTTTATTTAAATGCAATCTCATCTTACCTCTAGTATTTATTCGCGACTAACAAAAAAAAAAAAATATGAACATTTCAAGACTTCAACAAATTTTAAACGATAAGGTGTTAAAAAACTCTTTATGGCTATTCAAGAATCTATAATTTAAGTATTAAATTTTAAGAATTATCTAAAAACCTAATCAAAATTTTTAATATTATGGTTGTTGTATAATAGCTATCGTTTATACTTTTGTATCATCTATATATAATTAATTCATACAAAATGTGCGTTCAGCTGTGCCTCAGACATAAAAATGGAATTCTAACAATCATACCCAAAAGTATAATTAGCACTCTTTAATTATATAGACATTTTTTAACTAATTATATTTGTTGTAGGTATGTTTGAATAAATCAGTCGGAATGTGGTGGCATTTTGTCTATAACTACAAATATTTTTTAATCTTCAACTCATCTTTTTATAACCATATTTAATAATTTAGCTTACGTAGATTCCAATTAGATTTCTCATTTAAGAATACTTTGTAAGTTATGCCAATAAAAAAAATAAATAATTTTAATAAGAATGATTTTTTCAAAATAATTAGCAGGATCAATTAATTTTTTAATAATTTGTTTACCTTGTTTGTTGAAAAAAGTTAAAAATGTTGATAAATCTCGCATAATGGCCTTCAAATAGTTTCACAGCATGTTGATAAATTTTTGTTTTTTAAAATTTTTGCATTTCATGGTTAAAATTTTAATAAATTTTCTATATTAATATTTTGTTTTTTACACCATATTAAATGCAGCTTATTCTAAATTATTGTTTTAAATTACAATATTAAATTTTTGGTTTATCAGAAATCACTTACGTGTTTATAAATTGGTTTGTGAGAAGAAAATAATTTATTAAAATTTTTTAAAAATAGTTTTTTTTTTTGTTTTCATAAAAAGTTGTAAATTATTGTGAATGAATGGCATAAATTCAAATGCAGTGCAGTGTATAGTTGTATTCCATATTGTCAACAGTTTTGAAACAGCCATTAAAACCGTATTTAAATTCAAAACTAAATGCAATGACACTGCATTGTCAAACAAAAACAAAGTTTTTTCTTAACATCCGGGGATACAAATTTTATATTTTTTGATAAAATTATTTATTACCACCATCCTTAAAACTAGCAGGCTATCGCAAACTTTCTGCATCTAAATGTCAATTGTCGAATCAATTCAAATGTTTAGCACAAAATATCTTCAAAATTTTACGAAAAACCTCCGACATTTTTTTAAGGAACGATTTGTTTTTTTTTTAGATGCGAAAACACATTTCATTCAATTCGGAATACATTATCAATGTTTGCGCTTTTTTTTTACAAAATGGAACACGGCTACATAATATATCAAATATCTACATTTGTGTTAGAGTAGTTTGACAAACTATTTTCCTGTGGTTGTAGTCCTACTAGATTTACCATGTTTTTGCCATAAATGAAATTGTCATTCAGGATTGTGTTTTTCACAAGATAATTTGAAAACTTGAATGTGAAGGAATCTGACGATTTTGGAATAAAATCTCATCACATATGACTTCAAACAGCTTCTGGGCTCTTTAAACAATTTTCAAAAAGTGAGTTTTACGCTTTTAATTTATATTGTAAGGAAATGTATACAAATATTTTAATTTTATATATATATATAAGCATAATTGTCGATGTATATACATATATAAATATTTTTCAACCATACTTTCAGACATCTTGAGATAGTTGGATCTTATCGTAAAAATCTTTTCACTTAGATGTTTATAAAAATGAAGAAGCTGACTCTTCAAATCAGGCTGAAATCTGAAACAGGCCGATTTAAGTTTTTCTCTGATTTACTGAATCCAGTAGTAGGGCAGCTGGAATCTAGTAGTAGATTAATTCTTTTGCTGAACGTTTTTAAATGACCTACTATCTTGAACGTTAGAGCGAAACTAGCCCTTCTCTTTTGCATAGATGTGATTTAAATTTACTGTCAAATTGATTTACAGATGACATTTTCGGTTTATTTTTTGTCTTAGATAGAAAAAATTTTCAAAGAATTCAATTTATAATACAGAATGCTATTTACAATATTTTGATTCAGATTTCATTGATTTCTTTGATCTTAATAACAAACATTTTATTTTATTGAATGTTACATAATCGTTCATATTTTTCTTTTTTCATTCTTCCTCTAAATACAAATTAATTCTATTGTGAATGCAATGAATGAATAAATGAATGAATTCACAACGATACGATGTATCAAATTACCAAATACCAACCAATAATAAATGATTCATCTTTGATATTTACATTTTAAATTTTATTTGTTACCATCTTTTTTTTCTTTATTTTTTTGCTTTTACTATCACTAAATAATTATTAATTTTTATTCAATATTTCAATCTATTGATGCTGAGCTATAGTATGAGGCTGCTGCTGCTGCTGCTGCTATTGCTGCTGTTTTGTCTTTTCATCTATTTTACATTATTGTTTTTTTCTTTCATTTGAAATTTATTGAAATTTTATTCACATAAATTGTTTTCGAATGAACTGTTTTGTGATCATTTAGTGGTGTATTGAAGAGAACAAAATGAAATAAATAATAAAAAACAAAAAAAAAAACAATAATTTTTTTAATAAAATAATTCAAATTTTTTTTTTATTTATCGAAAAGCCGAACTTTTTTATTTTTGATTTTGTTTTCTTTCTTTTTCGATTTTTGATCATCGATATTATATTTTCATTTCACAAACAACAACAATGGCAGCAGCAATCTAACAAAAAGAAGAAGAGTTAAGATTGTTTTTTGTTTTGTTGTTGGTAAAGTTTATCAAACGATCTATATATAAAAGATCAATTGATAAAAATCATTGAAAAAAATACCGTTTAAAATAATATATTTAATAAAATAAATTATAAAATTATGGTAAATTATAATTTTAAATTAGAAAAAAAAAACAAAACAGAAAAAAAAATTAATATGAAACCGTGATTGTGAATTAAATCGAAAATATCGTGTCCATAATTAAAAAACTATAAAAATATAGCGATAAATTTCATAATTACAAGAATTTTTAAGAATACAAAAAAACTAATTATATAATTTTCAACATCAAAATTTTAAAAATAATGGCAAACGTAAGGCAAAGAATTTAAATTTGTGTTTTGTGCTAACAAACCTTTCATTCTTTAACATTTAAAAAGATTTAAGGATTTACTGAAAATAATTGTATAACCGAGGTTTAAATTGAATTTCCTTGTTCACCGACTTTTAGTCACGGTCTATAATTTCCTTGACTGTTTTCAAAAAACAATTTCGATGACCGCCGAGTATTTCACTAGAATTTTTAGGTACTAGTTATATCTATTCAAAAAAATAAACTTTTTATGTACTCTTACACTTTTATATCACTATTAAATTTATTTGTAGGTTACTCAAAAGACGAAGATGAATCAGCAAAGAAGAAAATCCAGCCTTAAAGTTCCAGTGCAATATAGGGCCTAAAATTCTACACATCATACAGCTAAAATTGCACTTTTTCATTAATAAGTAATATAATAAAAATATGGGTGAGTAATAATTTGAGTTTTTTAATTTATAAATGCCTTTAATATTTAACTATTTAACTATATCTTAGTGTATTTAGCATAAGTGAATAATTTTATAAATTAAACTATGATGTTCATCTTAATCCACCTGCATTTATAAAAACCAATTGAATAATTTTGAATAGTGAGTCAAATTTTCTAAAATTTTCCAAAAACTTCTTTTGCTTATTTTTTGTAATGACACGCATCGTATCTTGTCGTAATTAGAATATTTCTGATTTTCGAAGAAAACATTATTGCAATTGATCTCCAATATTCACAACGTGAGCTGCAATTTCATTTCTAAAAAGATAAATTTCGAATCTTTTAAATTGGTCTCATTTCGTAATTTTAATTAATAGATAATTAATTTTGTACACAGTATTGCAACTTACTAGCGGTTAACCTTTTCTTTAGTTTTTTGTTATATTCTTGGGTTTTTTAAATTTTTTTTATTATTATTCCTCTAATTTGCTATAAAATTCATATTTCATAAACTATTTTTAATATTCAATTTTCTACAAAATTTATTTTCTTAATTATAGCGAGAAATAACGTTGTTTTTTTTATTAATATTTCTGCTTATAAATTTTAAATTTACTTTAATTAATTCACCTAATTAATTTAAATTGAAAACTAAAATTTAACATTGTTAAGTGATTTTCGAACAGAAATATTTCATAGAAGAGCAAAACCAAAAAAATAGCCCCTAAAACAAATTTTAATCGTTCATTTTCCCATATAAAATTTGTTTCAAACTAAAAAACAAAAAAAAAAATCTAAATTTTACAATAAACTAATTGGATTCAATCAATCTAATCAATGAATATCGAATATTAATTAATTAATAAATAATTTTAATAAACTTATTAATAATTCGTATAAATACTTATATATAGTCATTTGATCCAATTATGACCCCGGAAAACCGTAAATAATATTTTTCGGCAATAAAACTCTTATCAATCGTAATTTGAGCTTCCAAGCATATTGTTTTTTTTTTATTTATACCTTGTAGGTTTGTATATATATCTATATATAGGTAATTTATTAAATATTAAAAATTAAAATGATAATTGATAGTGGAAACTGTTTCCGAGTCAATAAAAAATATATAAAAAAAAAATTTTTTTTAGTATTTTAATTTGATCTTCATTAAGAAATTTTATTCTCTTCAAAAAATTTTTTTCGGAAACAGAAATGAAAACTCTTCCAAATTATCTTCCGTTATAACCAATAGTTAATATCAAAAAATTTTTATAATAATTGATCATAAAAATAATCAAAAGAAGAAAAAAAACAAAACAAAACAGAAAATTTTTTATAAACACTTTACATATCGATTGGCCAATTATTTGTGATTAACAAAAAAACAAAACAAAAAAAAAGGTATAAATGATTTTTTTTGTGGTTTTTCAAAGGTATACGAAAAATTTTTTAAGGTGTAAGGTCGAGTCCAAGCAGCAATACTTTTGTTTTTTTGATTCTTTTTTTTTCTAACACAAAGAATAATTAATAGAATTGCAAAGTTTTTGTATATTAAAATTTGCATAATATGGCCGTCCCATTTTGTTATTTCCAAATAAGTTTCTAAATATGAAATCTAAAGTAGAAAAGGCTAAATATGTATGTGAACGTATATTCACAAAGTATGAAGAAAGATGTTGATGAACCGTTGAATTTTGGTTATAAATTTTATGCGTAAAATACATTTTCCCCTATATTTGTATAAATTCTTTCATATGAAAAGAAAATGATAGGAAATGAAAATCCTTTACCGGTCCCAACGGTTAAAAATTATAATACAATTTCTAGTCTTTAATCAACTCTAAAGCACTATGTCAAGAATTAATTTTGTGAATTAGATTTAGTTGATTTATGAATGAATTGCAAATTTTTATTGTAAACGTTGGAAATCACTTTGGCATTTATTTTTTTAAATATTTCATATTAGTCAAGGCTTCGTTTTTGATACTCCATTTTAAGAATTGAATTTCGAGCTGCCATTTATTTTTTCTATTGCAAAATGGTCATTTATAATGAAAAGATTCATAAAGAAAATAATCTAAAGGAAATAATTTACTTGCCGAACCATTCGAATACATTATTTCGACGAGATTCGAAAATCTTGCCGAAATAATGTATTTGCGGAAGGCATTCTTTTGATTAATACTTAATAATAAATATAATAATGATTTGGAAGAATTGTAAGGGTGTCTTTCTCTATTTGGAAATAGAAGAACGGTTCAGTTCGATTTTACTTTGACAACTTTAATAAATCATGCAAGAAATATAAAATATAGAATCCCCAAAACAGTAAAAGATTCTGCCGTTATAATACTGAATTCATGCCGATTGAGAAATGGTACGTAAATAATATTGAATTTGCACTAGCCATTTTACAATCAAAAATACTTTAATTTTACCAAGTTTTTTATTTTTATTTATTTTTGGCAACTAACTATACGTAAAAATTATTTTTATTCAATTTTATCTTTTTGTATAAAAAAACACTTATACTCACTTTTAATTAGAAGAGGTTCAAGCTGTGTTGACACATAGATGAGGTTAAGATTAAAAGCCTTGTTAAAATGAATGCTTTATCTTTTTGTTTTCATGCAAAAATGATATATGTAAAATACCCAAACGAATTTAAAAAAAAAAATATAATTTAGAATTTTAGCATATTTTAAGTATTTTAAAGCTTATGTGTTGTGAACCTTCAAGCTTTTTTATTTTGTTAAACATTTCTTTTAGAAATTAATTTCCTTTTAAGATAACAGGTCAAGATTGTGTAAAAGATAAGAAAATTGTTATCGATTATATCAAGGAATTATTTAAATCTTTTAAATCTTTTGAATTCTTTAACAAGCATTTTGAATTTAACATAATTTTATGGTTTTAATTTATAAGTGTTGGGAAAGAATAGTTGAAAATTTGTATAAGGGAAGGGTCTATAGTAATTAATTCACAGATAGCGTAGAATCTTGATAATAATGAAATTTACAATGTTAACTTCTTCTTCTTCTTAATCCTGTTCTTAATTCTGTGTTTATTTTATATCAAGATATTGAACTTGCTTCAATAGTTTCTCATTCTCACAATCATATCGTGTTTAAAATCGAAAAATTTTAAAATAATCAATACGTAAGGAAATAAAATAGTTTTTTTAAGTGGTATGGTGAATTTTTCATTTGTAAAATGAAAATTATCACTCATATGTCTATCATAATATAAGAAGAGCAACTTACTATTATATGATATGAATTTAACACCATAGTTTAAAGAAAATAAAAATTCTCTTAAATTTTCAAATAAATACTGTAAAATTAAAAAGTGAAGAAAAATAATTTAAGAGAACACTAAATTGGAGACATATTTGGAGAAGAGAGAATGTTAATTTTCAAAAGAGATTTTTTTTAACTTAAATTAATTCATCATATTTAAATATAAGCTTATTGCACTTTTGCTTTTCATTTTCTCTTTCGAAACATCTGGAAAATCTCAATTCAAAAAAATTTTTTTTAAAATTGTGCGCAATGTTACATTATATTATTTAATAATCATGCAAGAAATATTTCTCTTTAAAATATTAAAAACTTTAAAGTACAGAGAGGCTATATAAAATAAAGGAATTTACAAATGAGTAAAATATTATTCTACTGCCTCTCTATTAAAGCTTTTCATATAGTTTTTTCATTGTTTTATTAAATTACTATTGGGAATTGAATTTCTTAAAAAAGCTCACCGCAATATTTTGGAACTCTTAGTTAATTAAAGAAGAAAAACTATAATAATAAAAAAATAAACAAAAACGCGAATTTTCAACATAGAAGAAGAAGAAGAAGAAGAGATTCTTTATTTGTTTTTGTTGTTGTTTATTTTTTTTTTCATATAAAAGTTTTTTTTTTGTGAATTTTTGTATATTTGGTTTTCTTTTGGTTAACATTTCTCCTACCATCCTCAAAACAAAAAGCAAAAAATAAGAAACATAAAAAAATAAACTAACGTTGTATAAACAGTTATAATGTTGGATTAAATATAATTTTTTTCTTGTTTTTTTTTTTTTTCATTTTTATTTAAGAAGTTGTTTGCTAGTTGTATGTGAATGCATATATAACATTGTTAAAACAACAGTAATTTTCGTTAATGCTTACCTTAAAGAATAGTCAGTCTTTGATTATACTTTCAACGGTACGGTACGGTGTGGTAATTCCCGATAAAATAAACAAAAAATAAAATTAAAACGAAAAAAAAAAACTTTTATTTTTCCTTGGATTTTTTGTACTATTTTTAATATTTCATTTTTTTTTTTGTTTTTTTAATTAATTCGATTTTGTTGGAAAAAAAAAATAATTTATTTTTTATTCTGGTTTTTTTTTTCATCCTGTTAAAATACACAAGTATATGTATATAGACATAAATATATATATATATATTCGTATGTATGTAGAAATTATTATTTAATAATTTTTGTACGTATATACATAATATGTATATAGGTATGTGCTTACTATAAATGACTACAGACACGAATGTTATATTTGAATGGAAAATTGTCTTTGAAGAATTGATAAAGTGTTAAATTAAATAACAAAATTAAAGTGAAATATAATTATTAAAAGTATGTATTTTTCTATATATTTATATAAATATATGGGAATAAATAGATTAAGGAAATTGCAAATATTTTTCAAAAAAAAAGTCTACAAAATTGCCTTGTTCTTATGTAACAAACATAGATTCACAGAAAGAAGACTAATTTAAAGTGATTTTGATTTTAAGATTTGTTTTTTTTTCAATAATTCTCTGTAATTTTTAACAGGAAATTAGCAATATTAGTTTAATTGCATATACATATGCAAAATGATTGCCCATAGAATTGCAAAATTTCTTTTAATATGAGTGAACCAAAATGGTATGATGTGACACAAAAAATCGATTTGAATGAATGTAGTAATTAAGATAAAAAATTCATTCCAGATTTAATGTACCTTTCCACATAAATAGCTAATAATAAATTTTTGCGATTGAAAAAAAATTCAAAAGACTTTCAAAAAGAAGCGGAAAACTACATTCCAAATTATTACAAAAATTTCTACTGCATAGAATACCAAATAATTGGGTACAAAATAAAAATTATAAAATGGTAGAAGAAAAAAAAACTCCTGCTATCCTCCTTTTTTCTCTATTTTTTTTTCATTTTAAAATATTTGCTAATTACACAAATTGATAAATACCTACTTAAACGTGCATTGAATTAAAAAAATATGATATGGTTTTTTTTTCAATTACAGGTAGAAAATTTCAAGTATAGGTAGAGATAGATTTAAAAAAAAATAATGATAATAATAAAATTAAATAATATTTCGAAATGTAGAAATAATTCAAAATTTTGAGATTATTTATTTGTATCACTTTATGTATTAAGAGGTTTAAAAAGTAATTGATTCATGTGAAAGAATCACAAACAGTTTTGCGCTAAATGTTTTTTTTTTTTTCAAAAAAAAAAATCATTAAAGCGGAATATTTGTTTAAAATTAAGAATAATATTTTTGAGTACATACAGTGTAATACAAATAACGAAGTAAAATTATATCGTAAAACACAAAATTGGAATTGGGAAAATTTTGCAGTTTAATATTAAATTTTAAAATTTGTAAATAAAAGGAAACATAGAGAGGAGGAAAAATCGAAAATATTGTTATACCGTAAATCTAGTATAACAGTGTTATATTGAGAATTTATTATATTTCTAAGAAAAATAAATATTTTATGTACTTATCTCAGAAATGTTTTCGAATGACCAAAATATCTGCAATAATTGTTCTATTCTCAGAAGTTTTCATTTGAAGTTGTAAGAGTTGATTTTGATATGGTGGTTATCAACATATTCGTATATACCATAAGAGATATTTTATTTTTCCTATGATAAATCAATCGATACCAATTTCGATTTGATTGTAGACGATGATTTAATTTAATTTAATATGTAGACGTAATATAGGAATATTTTCGGGATTCGCTTTACAAGAATAACTATTTAAAAAATTCTTAAATCAAAAATAAGTAAAATTTTTATTTTAAAAATTATCTAATTTTTAATGATCCATTGAAACTTAAATTTTCTAACAGAATTATGTTTTTACATCTGTAAATTTAATCCAAATATTTATCAATTTACAATTACGATAAAGTTCCCTGCCTTCAGTATTAAACAATAAATATTTGTCATTTCTGATTTTAGTCTTATCGTATTGATTTTCTGATTTATCTCATTGTAGAAAACAATTAGAAACGTTGACAAAATTATTATAATCCAATTTTCTGAATTTTGATGACAAAATTTTAATTAATTTGTAAATTAAATTGTAAGAAGGAATTTGTGTTACGTGAGTTAAATTGTTTTTTATAGTAAATTTCATTTCCTAATAACTCCGTAGACTGGCATAAAATTTGGTCGAGTATAAGTGTAAAAATGAGGTATTGTTCTTTGGTCACATGCAACTAACCTAACACGAAATTTATTTTTAAAATCTGTGCTTCATGTAAGTTTTTATTTTTTTTTTTTCGATTTTAGAAAGTATAGATTGTAAAATAAGTATATGGGCATGGATTGACTGCAACATATTTTAACCAATTTAATAATCATTTCAATTATTTTTCAATATTTAAAAAAAAAAATTATTAAAATATAAATTATATTAAAATTGGTAAGCATATTTCCACCTGACAACTCATTAGGAATTTTTCAATTAATTTTAAAATTAAATATTTTTGACATGTGATCATATAATTAAAATTTTTATATTTCATTTTTGATTTTTGGTTTTCGAGAATTAAAAAAAAACACAAAACATAGGATCAATAACAACTCAATTAACCTTTAAATTTATTATAAATTTAATATATTTGTGGTATGAATGTGTAAAATGTGTGCAAAATACGTGAAATTACGTAAATTATAGAGAGAAAAATTTCAATTATATTTTGATTCGACTTATTTGACATTAATTTCTAGAATACGCACAAAATCACAGAAACTTTAAAATTTTTGTAAATTTTTAATCTTTGATCCAATTAAAATTTGTAAATAATTTTTTTATTACATTTTTTATTTGCAATTAAAATTTAAAAATTCAATTCTGTGAAAAATTAGAATTTTTTTTTATACAAATATTTATTATTATGGCTATATTAAATTAAAAGGTGTGGAAAAATTATAAGAACAACTTCCATTTTAAGTAAGATTTTTTTTAACTTAATGTCTAACTTGAATTAAATTTTGTTTCAATTTTAAATCAATTGCCATATGCAACGTTTATCTATAGCCAAGCCTTTTTAGTTAGAAAATATTCAAACCGTTTGATATTAACACCATCAGAAATTCGGACATTTTATAGTTTACTTAATAAATTTCCTAAGTTGAAAACTTCAAAAATATTTTCATTTTTGGAATATAGGGGCGACATATGAGAATAATTATTTTTTGAAACTTCTTTAATAATCTAGTGAGAATTCATAAATTCAAGGTTCTGCGATTATAAAATTCTAATTTTATAAGCATTATACTTCAAATATTGACATGACATAAAATTTTTTTTTTTTACTTTTAAAAAAAATTATGTAAAATATTAAAAATTTAGTTCATTTAT
Organism: Condylostylus longicornis; assembly: GCF_029603195.1. Taxonomy (NCBI): domain Eukaryota; kingdom Metazoa; phylum Arthropoda; class Insecta; order Diptera; family Dolichopodidae; genus Condylostylus; species Condylostylus longicornis. The sequence goes on from NW_026577987.1 coordinate 12,992,248, forward strand.
CATATTAGTATATTTACATAAAACAGTCCAACGAACTAATATCATTAAACAGGCTCTGTTTTGCACACAAAACTGTAAAATACTAAAAAATAAAGATTAAAAAATTGAAAGTTTACATTTAAATTTTAACATTCAGATTGCTGACATTTTGACAATTTAAACAGTTTAACAATATTAATTTACAGTTTTAGCTCTTTTTCAATTTTGACATTTTATTGTAAACAATTTGACATTTTTGACATTTTATGTAATAAATTTTTGCTAACTGTCTCAAAACACATACTTGGAATTCAATAATCAAGTAATATGATTTCTACACCTAATTTAGAATAAATTTTAGTGCTGGAATTTGATTTAAGAACGATACTTAACCTACTGAAACCTTAACAGTATAAAAAAAATTCAGTATATTATTAACCCTAATTTGTTAACAACAATTTCAACGTTATTTTCAGTATGAAATCACAAAATTATTGTCAATTTCAAATTTAATTATTTATTAAACATTTTCATTACGTTAAAACAGTTATTTCATCAAGTGTAATAGTATTTTCAATAAATTATCCACACACACAAATTTTTTAAAATATATTTATTGTAAAACATGTTGGGTAATAAAAACAAAGTTGTAAAAATTCTTAAAAAATAAATGAGCAATCGAATAAAAAAAGATCGTTGAATTGATCTTTCAATTTCTTGTTGTTGTGCAAACACATTTGTTTTTTCTTCAGATAAAGCTTGTAAAGCGTCAATTTTTCTCTTGAAATATAAATTACAATTAAATAACTTAAAAAAATATATGTACTCGTATATATAACCATTATCTCATTTATTTATTTCTTTGGAATTCCGATTATAAATTGGAGCAAAAATCAAATACGAAAAATCAATTGAAAAATATTTTAATTCAAAGAAATATAGTTTCCTAAAACAGTAGCTAAAAAATATAATAAAATTATAATTATAATCAGAAATTGGTTAATAAATTCATTAAGTTTATTTGATCTTTTGAAGCAGTACTATAAGATATTTTAGAAATTTATGAACGAAATATAATTTCTAACAAAAGCATATTTTCAGAATTATTATTCAAATTAAATTAGTAATAAATTGTTTTCGAATATTAAATGATCCAAAAATTCGAATTTTGTTCTTAATAAGTTGCTCATAAACATTGCGACACTACGACAGCGGCAACTCAACGAATATTGTCAAAATATTATTCAATGCACTGATTTAAAAGCGATAGTTTACATTGCTGTGGCACGCGACATGCCACCAATGGTAAAATTTTGTAAAAATTGAATTTTTTTGCTGTAACAGGCGATTAAAATTGAATAAAGCCTGAGCTTCATGATAGACAAAATATTGAAATTAAATTCGCTGTCATTTGTAGCACCAAAGTAAATCGAATTCCGATGACGACTTTTCTCTTTTAAAATTAAATCATTGGCAATAATAACACAAGTAAAATTATATTAACTTCGTAATGAATATTCTTGGTGAAAATTTAAATTTAATTCTAATTAATGTTAGAATAATTATTACTATGCTGTCTTTCAAAGAAGAACGGCCGAAATCGAAAACTTGTATTTCGAATAAATGAATACCTTGATGAAATTTTAGCAGAAAACAGATTAAAACTGTGAAAAAATTTAATTTCATTGCAATTAAGTTTCAACCTACTTAATTTGATTTTTTTAAAAATATTACAAACGAATAATTAAAATAATGAAAAACTTTTTACAAGTTCCAAAAATAAAAATATTTATTAATATTTTAATAGACGCCGCCGCGCGCACACACATTGTATGCATAAAAAATTTATTTTTCCAAATTTGATCGTAAATTAAAAATTTTTGCAAACTTTTTAAGTAGGCCGATCGAAATTTGTATCATAAAAAATGGTATGTACGAATATAAAAAATTAAAGAAAATTAATGGTATGTATATTTTTTAAACTCGTAGCTGCTGTCTTAACTTGTTATAGTAGCAACAAATTCAATAAAATAAGGATTAAATAATATTTATTTGATAGTAAAATTTTATTTGGATATTTTTAATTACGGTCAGTTTTTATTATAAATAAATTAAATTATATTTTATATTTTAAATTAACATACATGTAAGAGTATTTATGAAAGTAAAACAAACTGTAATAATTTGGATTTATTGAAAAATTCTCTTCTAATTACCATTGTGTAAATGTTTGAAAAAAATTCTTTTCGAATGTGTTCCGAATCCAAAAATCTTCGTATTTTACTCTAAAATTTTACGAAGAACTCACAAGAATGTCAAAGTAACGCAAATTTTTTAGTATAACTAAAAGGAGCTAACGAAAATTTTGTGTAAATTTTCATTTTAACATAATGAAAATCACGAAATCATTAATTTTTCCTTACTCTCGGCAGTTACTCTTATTTAATCTTTTTTAAAAAGAGTTTGGCACGGATACTCCCTTAATCCTCTCTCATATCGTTATAACTTTTTAATGACATAATCACAAAATTTCGAAATTACGAGGAAAAAATCCTATTTTAAAAATTTCTATGAAGAATTTTGTTAATGAACAAATACAAAATTATAAAAAAAATTGGTGTTTTTTTAATTTCAACTTTGCGAGAGGAAACATTTATCGCAAATCTTTCATCTTTTTTTCACATCTTTATCTTCAGTTTCATCTATTTTAGTGATATTTCTTGTTTGCAACAATTTTTAATCAGGTTGTTCATTTTGACAAATGGTGTTTGTGATTTGATTAGATAATTAAAATCATCTTATAAAATTAGATTATAAATATAATTGAATCAATCCACTAACTATACATGTACAGACATACAACTATTCGAAAAGATAATTAAAAAATGACTGTAAAAAATAGAAGAAACTACTGTAGATTGGAATCTACTGTAGGCACATAAACTGCTAATTTATTCATTAATAAGCTGAGAATATACAAAATTTTTATACAATCGAATTGAAATTAGAAGGAAAAATTCTTAAAATCACAATCACTTTGAAATCAATTTCAAATTAAAAATTTTCTTTTCATATATTTAAGCTCTAGTAGCTTTTTGAATTTAGAATTTTTTTGAAAATTTAAAATTTTTGAACATTTAAAGCAAAAAATAATAAAAAAAACTAATGCATATAATTTGAAGAAAATTAAAAAATCTTAATATTTTCACCTTAAAAAAATATGGTGAATAAACAATACAAAATTCAACATAATTTAGATAATAATTATATAAATTCGAAAACATCCAGGCGTACCAATATCAATAATTATAGAATACCATTATCGTTTAATGAAAATATACCAATTCAAAATTTTCCTACCGTATCGAATACAACAACTGGATCAAAATTATCAATATTATCTTCTTCAGATAATACACCATCATTTACATCATATGAATCAATAGATACTAATAAAAGTGTTGGTGAAGATTTTGTAATATCTGAACCGAAATTAAAACAGCAAAATCAATTTTTTAATAATTTTCATAAAAAAAATTTGAATTGTTCAGAAGAGATTTACCGAAATAATATAAAAATGTCATATAATGATGGTACTGGAAATGATGGAACAACAAGAAAAAATCCAAAATATTCTAGAAATTATTATAATCAACAATCTAATCAATATGATAATAAAGATTTAACAATTAATGATATTGGAAGATTTCAATATATTTTACAAATGGATAAAGAATTGGTAAGTAGAAAATATTTTTCTATACATATTATAGATTTTTGTATACATATTATATTAGTATAAATAATTAAAATCATTATTCAAGTTTGACAACATAATAATTAATGGTGTATAGCAAATATGAAGACTTTTGAAACATATACTCGTAATTTGTTGTAAATTTACTGTTTTATATGCCAAATCAAAATTTAGATTGTTTGATTAATTTCCTGCCCAATGGTGCTTCTATTTAAATCTTAAAATTTAAATTTTTTTACAAAATATATCTAAACAGCTTTTAAACTGCTATGCTATTGAACTCATGAGAAATTTTCATAAAAATCTCATAATTTTTAGCTTAAATTACAATCAATTTAAAAATCTTTAGTTTTAAAAATTTAAAATACTTAAATTTCAAAGATTTTTTACACACGAATTTTATCTTTGTGTTGAAATCTTTATAAATATAAAGACACAAATATTTATAATATTGTTTCTAGCATCTAGTAAATAAAAAGGGTGCGAATCATTTAATGAATTCTTCTTAAAAATTATTACAATCTTTCTATGCCTTCACATTACATATCTGCGAGAACACAAAAAAAAGAAGATAGATATATTTTGAAGAATATTATAATATTACATAATAATTTATAAAAATTACAGAAAAAACAAAATAATTCTTCATCATAAATATAACTGTTATATAATTGAACAGTTATTATATTTTACTATTTTATTTTCGCTGCACCTTAAAAATTCATTGCGAATTCCGATGAAGTACAAAAATTAAGTATATAGAAAAATTTTGTCTATTATACCTACAAATTTACTTATACGTACGTTCTACGTTATATTTAAGTATTGACATATTAACCGTAACCAAAATATTGATCTACTGAGTTATTAAATTTTTGACATATTTTTATTAAAAATCTTGACATGACGAATTTAATTGTCAGCATTATTGAATAAAAATTAAAACGAATGATATTATCCCCAATGGCGGTAGCAATTATTTCTCATAGATCAAATTAGTTACTAGAAGACGTTTTAAATGTGCTATATTTATATATATATATTTAATAATTATCTGGTTAGGATTAGGAATGACGAATATACTCGTACATAATGTAATTTCGACTTTCAAGATTTTAGTTTTATAGTTTTTATCAGGGAGACTAAAAATTTTACTAATATATACATAAGTAAATAGTAGATTTGCATGTACGAGTATATCGCAAAAGGTTCTTCAACGTTCAAACTCTTCTTATATTTGAATAGTAATTCAAAAGTCAAAATGACATCCGCAAAACAAAAAAAAAAAACTCAATAAAGAGATACAAAAACCAAATTATATTTATTCAAATCGAATTGTCAATCAATAAACTGAAAAGGTGAGGTTCTGATTACTTTGAATTATAAAATCAATTAACATAATCGATTCTTGTTATATTTCCGATTTGACATTTAAAATCCTAAATAAATTCATTGAGATTCAATTGTAAACCTTAAATATTCAAATACACAAAAAAGTCAATAATAATCATTTCATTTTTTACCGACCGCATTGTATACAATAAGCTAGATGATGTGATAGCACCAAATTTTGGATTTCGAGTTTTCGGTGGGAACGCATTTCTTCATAGTAAGAAAACATAAATAATCGGTCTGTGTGTGGAAGCGTGTATCTCAAGTTCGGCTGAACCGATTTTCATGAAATTTTATATGTGAGTTTATTTTGATTATGCCACGAATTGATCTTTTGGGATATATCAGACCTCGGGAACTGTAATTTTTTGCGGGTCAATTTTACATTTTTTGTTTATATAAAAAGAACTAATCAACCAATTTCCTTGAAATTTAATATTTATGTTCTGGGTGTTAAAACAATAAACCTATAATTTTCTTTTAAAAGAACTATGGGGGCCGATTTTACATTTTTTATCATATCTACGAAACTAATTGAAGATATTTCTTGAAATTTGATATTTGAAATCAAGTTATTACTGAAAGTAACTGGCGAAATTTCTAGAGAATTTGAGTGGCACAAAGCGAATTTCTACTAAGAGCCTAATTTACAATTTTCTAGGTATGTTAGCTAAAAGCGTGCTAACTTCCTTTCCTCTAAATTGAAAGGAAGTGTTCAAAATGCATTTTCATAATCTTTTTAAATAAACTAGGCAATGTATATATTGCGGTCGGTTATGTGCTGATCACATCAGATTTATTTTTGTAATATAACATTTAAGTATAATTCTACTTCTTTTTTTTGACATCTCACTGATGTAATTCTTCCGAAAAAGAAGAATTAATTGCATTGAATTTACAAAATAAGAAAATTATTTTAAAGTAAAACCCTATATATTGCACCTTTAACCTGATTATGACAAAATTTCATAATGTATAATAATTCTCAATATTCCACCTTTAAATTAAAATCCTATTTTTATATTAAATTACCTTGATATCTACCCGAAGATCTACTCGTATAACATTAATGTCAAATTTAATTTCATTATTTTTTTTATATACTTACGTTAAATGTATAATACGATAAATGAGTCAGTAATTCTTTGCATATAATTATAATTGACACCTGAATGACAAATAATGTAAATATATAATTGCTTAATTAAATTTTGTGTTATTTTTACATAATTATACGGAATTCCAAAACAAAAATAAAACAAAACCAAATTTATGTGTTTGTAATGAAAAATAAAAAATATTTTCTTTTCAAGAATAAAAGCAGTCAATTTTGTATATAATTTTAAATTGATTATGACACCTCATTTTATTAAAAAATATAAATTTTTCAAAAAATTTAATAAACTTTCATTTATTCGTAATAATTATCATTGTCATGTGGGTGTAAAAATCATTTATACAATTTACACAATCTTATACACGGATAAAGTAAGTAACATCTTATAAATTATGCAAACTTTTTTCTTACATAATTCCATACCATTTTATACTTACATTTTTGATTATATACATATGTTTATATACATTCCGTAGAAAATGACAATGTACATTTTTTCTTACAATTATGATTACTTAAAATTAAAAAAAAAATATGAAATTGTGTATACAATATAATAAAAGAATCAATCAATTCAACACTAGGGGGCTCATATTTCTAAAACGACAATGTGCAGATAAATATACGGTATACAGCTTTGTATATACAAGTATATTCAATAATTAAGACATAATATAAAGAAATTTTAAGAAAAAAAAACGCAAAATAATTTTATTAAAATAAAAAGAAAATCAAAGATTAAAATCATCTAAAATGATGAAAAAAAAAATTGGTATACAAAGCTCACCAACAAAAACACAATATATAACAAAACCAATGTGTGTACACATCCAATTAAAATCGATCACTTTCAATTGATATCGATGATGTGTATATGACAGCAAAGAAAGAAAAAAATAAGATCACAATAAAAAGAAGACCCAAATATCTTTTAAAATCTTCACAAAATAAAATGCTAAAAGATAAAAGAAAAAGGCCTTTTCAAAAATCTTAAAGGGGTACATATAAGTATAACAAAAAAAAAAATAACGGTATGTATATAATGTAAAATTGTAAATATAATGGTATTATATCAATAAACGGTATTGTAATAACTGAAGCGAATATCTAACGGCTCTATATTTTTATTAATGAATAGAATATAACACCGAAAGCGTGACAAGCGTTTTGATTATATCTGCTCATAATATTTTTGTAGGATTATACTTTTATACATATATACAAATGTGAGTTACAGTATAGTTAGATAATCGCTCCCTATTTTGGATTCTTCAACTTTTTTTTTCATTTTCTTAAATAAGTATATTATTATATATGTACACATGTTTATATACCTGTGCATATTCTGATTGACAACTGATAAAGCATATTTATTTGAACAAAAAAGGTAAAACTTTAATTACATTATATAATTTCGCCTATATTATTTTGTTTGGTGAATTATCAATTATCATGCTAAAATATAAATGTGTTTATACTTAGCGATTTTATATTAGAAAGTTTAATTCAAAGTAATTTTAAAAGAATGTTAGATTTTGAAGGATTTTTAGGAACTTTAAAAATTTTTAATTAGAAATAGTTTTAAAAATGATCGCTTTTCGAATTTTGAAAACACAAAAATCGAATTTTAATAAAATATTAAAATTTTGAATTTCGCTTGATCTGCAATTTTTTCTCAAATTAATATCGAATATAGACTTTCAAAAACTTATAATTATAATTCACATCTGGCAACTTTATTTCGGTATCACAAAAACTCTTAATTTTTAAAAGTCATTGATCTTTACTTTTTTTAATTTTGTTCATCAGAATTCAGAAGGAGCAGTTACCAAATAATAAAACAAAGCAAAATTCCCGAAAAAAAAAACCATTTCGCACAGTTTCAAGTCATCATTGTCCACACGCGTTTTCATATTTTTCTATACACATAATATTTATAATAGCCATGTGTGTATTTTTACAGGGGCTTGTACTTTTTGTTTTTTGAAGAAATTTTTTACAATACTCGTATAATCGTAAAAAATTGTAATAATATGTAAAATTGAAATTTTTAACTTTATTTTTTATTACCTTTTATTTTATTTTTTTTAGTATTAAAGTGAAATTTATATACTTTTCACCTAATTTCATCCATTATTTTTTTTTTTGTATACAATCGTGGAAAGTTGAATATAAAGTATAATTGTATTAAATAATATAATATTTATCATAATAATATACAAAATTAGTTAATAAATATGTAAAAATTAACGCATTAACATTATAATAGTATAAGAAAAATTAACGCAAAGTCTGGATCGGAATAATTAATTTTAGAGCACAAACAGAAATAATATTTACATACGAGTACTAAACATATTGTTTAAATAAATAAACAATGACTCCTAAAAGATATAGTTAAAATATGCGTGAATAATTATTATTTGAAAAATATTTAAATAATAATAAATATTTAAATATATTAATATTATTAAATTAATATAATATGGTTAGAAAGTAGTCAATAATTAGCCTCAATTCAAAAGAAAAACTAAGCAGTTGTAAATATTTTTTTCAAATTTTGTTAAAATTAATTGATTCATTAATTTTAAGAGATATGCAAACTTATAAGAGATAATTAGACAAAAATTGTATATACTGAAAATCAAAATATTATAAGACTAATAATATTTTTAAAATTATACACACATAACCTTTCGTAAAAATTTCTTAATTTGCAAATTTATACATAAATGATGTTTCTGATTACACTCGTTTATTTAAATATTAATCTTTCTTACCAAAAATATTAAGTCTTTTTAAATACTCAAACCTCAAACAGATTATACTACTATAGATAACAGTGGTAGTATAGGAGATTATATAGTTACTATGTGTAAATATAGAAGATTCTGAACATTTGTCTTGAATATTTTCCTCTATTTGCTAGTGATGCAGTGATAATACATATAGCATTGGTCTTCCAACTAAAAGGTTTCGGATTCAGAGCCATCAAGCCTAGCTCGAATATATATCTAATATGTATAGCTCACTAGTATCTAATATTAAAAATATGATTTATTATTCAATATTTTGATAAATTAATACAAAAACAATTACTCAAGGTCCACAACATTCAATATTATAAACGAAAACGAAACCCTCATAATAAATTTCAACTTTATATATTTTTTGTATACCATATAAAATATATTTATTAATAAATGAACCAACGTTTCAAATTTCCAAAATTCTCCGTCAGAACTGTCAGAAGGTGTCAGGGTTGTGCAGAATCGCAGCAACACTTTTGACAAAGATTGAAAAACTTAATTGTAATTATTTTTTTTCACATGAAATTAATAGAAATAATTATTTTTTTATTATTTCAAATCTATTTTAACTATTTAATCATCATAAAAGAATCATAATTACAACGCTGCTAAATTTATTTATGAAAACATGTTTGAAACATCAAATGACATTTTATATACGGAAACATCAAATACCTACCATATTTTTCTATATTTGGGTGACAATTTTGAAAAAAAAAAATTGTCTTTTGTTCTTTTAACACCATTTCTTTTCTCTTTTATTTTTTCAAATTTGGAAACGGCACATTAATATGCTCATATGTAGGTATAACACTTAAATATGTGTATAACACCCATCTTCATTCAAAATTCTAATTAAAATTTATTTGAAAGATAACATAAAACTAACAGTATTCATAATTAGAATACAATAAATGAGTGTTTAATTTTATAGGTTTACCATTTTAATTATTTTATAATTATTTTCTTAACATTTTTATTGCCGAAAAAGTACAAAGCGGAAGCACATTTCAGCTGTTAAATTGAAACTGTATACATACATATGTACATATGTGTGTATGCATATGAACATAAAATTTATTCTTAATATGGTCAATAAATCACATACATATCAATATTATTATATAATAAAAAAAATATTTTTGTACGTTAAAACAAAATGATGAAAAATTTGAATATAAATTTTAAATTTTAAAATAAAATATTTTGTTGGCAAATAAGTAATTGCATTTTTTTTCAAGAACTATCACGGCTACTCTGACATACTAAAATTGATGCCGCGGTAAAATTAGTTTGTTGCGATAAATATGTGATTGATATTTGCATTTAATTTCAAAAAGGAATTTCGGACTTTTAGTTCCAAAAACCCACACTTTGAATTGTAAATTCAGAAACGGTATAACTAATTTGTTTTTGACAAAAACATGTTATATGCCGAATACATTTAAGGAGAGTCCTTTAATCAATACGTCAAAATTATTTTCATACTCAAAAATTTAGTGCTAAAAAAGACATTGGTGCCTGAATGTGTTTCTTATTTTTAATTATATTGCAAGATCGCACATAGTTGTTAGTTATACATAGTTATTAAGAGTTGTCAAATAATCATAGCAAATTTATAAATGTAATTACATAGTTACCAAAATATCTTAAAATTTGAAATTCAAATTTGTTAAACAGTTTTTTAATATTTTTGTGATTTTATCACAGATTAATGATTCGCTAAATATCCAATAAATTATATAAAAATTCTTGTTTAACCTTGAAATCAACTTGAAAAAAAGTGGATTTAAAGAATGCGAACCAAAGTAAACAACAAAAAAAAAAGCGCGTTTACCGACAATTAACATCAAAATAAATTTTTTCCTTCTACAGTCTACTGTTATTATAAAAACAGTCTACTGTTATTGTAAAAGTAGAAAAGAAAAATAAAATTAAAGTTTTATTTGTTTTAATAATTTCGGCAAGGGTATAATGAACTTAAAATTTTTATTCGAATATTATTATAATTTAATTAGTTTTATTACTTTTTGAATAATTTTAAAAGAAAATTAATAAATTGAATTTATAAAATAAAACATGAATTTAGGAAAAAGAACAACTTTAATAAAAATATTTTGATTTCAAACACATAATTTATTTAAATAGAAAAATTTAAAAGATTTTTGACCTTACATATTGAAATTTAAAATATTGCTTAAAAAAAATATTCTTAAATTATCAAGACATTTTTGCAAACTGTTGTGAATTTCATAAATGTGGATGTCTTACTTTCGACGAAGACCTCACATATAATAGTAATTAATGCGTAAAAACGATGAAGCGTCAATTAATTGTCGATCTTTTTCTTATACTCGTATCATGATTAAATTTAAATAATACCATGATAAAAACAATAGTATGTGAAGTAGCTATTTTCCTTTAAACGGTAAATAAAAATAAATGTTTTCACATTGCATACCTGATCTATGGTGTAGGGATTTTGACACCGATTCTTTAACCGAATGGTCTCGAATCAAACCACGGTCAGGTCAATTTAACAACTATATTCAATATTATATAGCATAATATACAAAAATTAAAATAAAAATTTGTATAATTAAATTAAATTTCGATATTTCCATAATAGCCATTCTATTTAATAATTAACAGCAAAATAGAAACAATAAATACTAATAACCTTAATAATAATATTTGAGAATGAAAAACCCAATGACACACAAAGCTAAGGCTTGATTATCTGTGATTAATTATGATTATCCGTGGACTAGCCTAATACTTCTCCTAGCTGAAATACGAAAAAATTGCATACTTTTAGGGTGGTAACAAAATATGAAAATGCATTTACATTACATATTTTTTAATAGGAAAACATTTACCGTAAAATTTTTGCTTTTATAAAAATTTTCGGAAAGCTTACAGTTTCGAAAATAACTTGTTGTCGGTTTGAAAATTGTTAGTTTTAAGACAATTACTTCAATGAGACAAGTAACAACAACTAATTTAAAATACTTTTTTTTGTAAAATTAAAATTTACCTGCACGCAATTTCGTAGTACAGAAGATCAATTCGTCATTTTTTAAAATGTTTGTAGAATTTTTGTAAACAGACAGACGAAATAGCAGTTATACTAGCAACCATTTTTTTTTATATTTTAGAAAAAAATGTGCCTGTTATATTGATATGTTGGTACTAAAAACTACAAGAAGACGATGAAATAATGCCAAACATGCGATCAGTAATAATATCAATTCTCAGATTCTATGAACCAAACTCAAAAAAAACACATGTTTATGGCCATTTTTTTTCTATTAAACTGTTACTTAATTAAAAAAAATCATCATAACCAATTATGACTATTATATAATAAAAACCTATTATTTTTTCTTGATTTTATGTATTGTATAAGCTGTTAAATAATTGTTTGTAAATTATGAATAATTATCATCAGTAAATATTGGTTTTGTGATTATAAATAGTTAATGCCAATTAATATGATGAAGGTAAAAAAATTTGCTATTTACTTTTTTGGGTATTTATTATATAATAAATATAAATACACATACTCGTATGTATAACCCAAAGATGATGATCTAAGTAATCGTAATTAAAACCAGTGGTCGGCCAGGATTAAAGAATTAACAATTGCAGTAATTTATGGCACCATCAATTAATTGTAAAAATAAAGAATCTTTTAATTTATTTCAACTTTATTCCTGATGGTTACGTCATTGCTATGCCGGATGTTGTGAGGAAAGCAGAACATTAAATAATTACTGTAAAAATTATAAAATAGAACGAAATGTAGAAAATTTTAAAAGCATTCAGGATTTTTAGTAAAATTGAATTACATAGTTTTTTGCAACTATACTAACTTTTTGAAACAAATTAGAAAATCAGTACTCCAAAGCATATAAGTGGCAAAATCCGACCCGCGGGCCGAATTCAACTCGGGAGCTCTTGTAATATCCCTATTTTTTGGTCAATAAATTTTGCTGCCTTTAAATTCCTGCCTTTTCGATAACTAATTTACCGGGAAAAAATGTAATTGTAACGATTTTGCGTGGGTAAGTCATACTCATATTGTGGATTTAAGTGCCTGAAGGGACAAAACATTTATATATATGATTTGCATGTGAAGTTATGGATTTTTTTTCTTTCCAATTTCATCTTCAAAGTTAACAAATATCAGCAAAGTAGTTTTCGAAATATTTGGCTACTCTTTCTTCAAAAGAATATCTAAAAATTGAATCCCCCCCGGTTTTTCTAAAACTAAAGACGGATAACATGAAGAGATATGTTTTATTAAACTTAAAAACCAAAACAAACTTTAAGTAATTTAAATTTTTTTGTTTATCTCTTTAAACATCGTGCCTCTCGTCTTTCATTTTATCTTTTTCACTTTTTGATTAATCTTGATTACATTGTTTGTTTTTTTTTTTCATTAAAGCAGTCGCTATAAAAACTAACGCACATTAAACACACAACATGTATGTACGCATGTGTACATACATATCTAATTTATTATTGTGTACACAAAAGGTAATTGTAACAAAAAAATAAAACATTGTCAAAACGGTTTAAAGCAGAGAAAGAATCAAAAAACAAACAAATACTTCCTTCCGTCTGTGATGGCAAAAAAGCATGGTATGTCATATAAAATAACATTACAACTCTAAAATGTCAAAATTGACATAAAGCAAATTTGTAAAATTAACACAAAAAAATGGAATTAAAATTTTTTTTTTAATGATTTAATTTGTATAGGTTTGTTTCTTTTTTTTATTAGTTACACTTTTATGATTACTTTTCTTTTCGGATTAATTTTTAGGTATACGCTTTATTTAATTTACTTTATACAATTTTAAGAGCTATTTAATTAATTTTAATTTTATGAGGTGAAAAAAAAAAAAATAAAGAAAAAAAATGAGATCGTAACTCATACGACTTGTGCCCTATGGGAGAAAATTAAAAATTTGTTTTAATTTTACAAGTTGTTAACTCGTGAGCATAATTTTTATTACATATACGACATGTTTAATTTTAACCTTTGTTTCGAAAAGTTAACAATTAAAAAGCAATTAAAATTTAGGCTTTTACATTATGTGTAACTATATGTATTCGTATATAAAAATGAATGTGTGTCTCTTAGGCGTCACTGAAAAATTCATCCGATCACCAGGAAACGTTTAAGAAGAGCATATTTTTATACGAAAGCATTTTCGAAAAATTCGTTAGTTAAAAAATTATTCCGAAATAATAGGAATTGCTCGAAAAAAACGCTTTCTGTTTAAAATTCGGCGAATATTATTAAGAATTCAACTTTTGGAACTCAAGTTCCAAAAAAGAAATGAAAAAAAGTTTACATTCCTCACAATTAGGTATGGTCTTCATGTACACAATATAAAAAAAACTTTTAAGAAATTCATAAAACAATTTTGGGAGACAATTATTGAAATAATCTTTGTTAGTTTCAAAATAACGAGCATCAAAATAAATATTTTGATGGTTCACAATTTTTGTTCGAAAACCTTTTTAAACAGACATAAGCTAAACATGTTCTAAAAAAATCTAACATTGTTATAATGTAATATTTACAGTAGGTACTAAATTGTGTATTAATTACTCATTACTGTAATTTTAAAGTCAGGGTGTCATATACGAAACCTCTAACTTTATTTAAGCTTGAAAAAAAACTTGTTTAGAGAGCTTTAAAATTTTTTAAAATAAAACTGCCATTGATTCTTTGGTTAAACACTCAAAAAATGTTTCAAAAACCTTCTGCCCTTTGTGATTTAGCCAAAAACATCTGAGCAGAATATAAGTACGTTTAATAAGCAGAACATAAGTACTTTGTTATTAAAAAGAAGCAGTTTTTATCACTTTTATAACTCCCGACATGAAACTCTTAAATCTCATTTAAATTCTTTCCATGTAAAAAATTTAAAATTTTTTTTTTGTTCATGTAAAAAACGCTATCATTTATCATTGCGTGGGTTAAGTTGACTCACTTCAATCAAATATACATAAACATAGCTAGTACCTTTATTGTGAAAAAAAAACAAAACCCAAAAACACAATAAACCAAAAACATATTCCACAAATATGGTCATTTAATTGGTATGCAATTTTTCTGAAAAAGTGTACTTCTTTTGTCTTGCATTTTTGCAATTCGTATATATTTAAATTGTAATATGTACACGGTTGAATGAGCTTATCCTTGAAGTACAAAATCAAGTTTTTTTCTTTAATACTATGAACTTTTGAAATCAGCTTTTATTTTATTTTTTTAAACAAAAAAATAAACAAGCGAAAACTCTGCAATATTTTCGCTACAATATTGATTCAATATTATTAAAGGTATTTAATTGTTGTAGAATATGGTAAAAACCACATCTAGAATTGATTAAAAATAAAACAAAATAAAAAATTATAAATTTTATTTTAATTGAATATAATCTTGTTAAATGAATACAATAATCTTGTTAATTTGAAATTCATGAACTGTGAGTTTTAATTCGGAAATTCAATTGTAAATGGAAAAAATTAAATTTTAAAGGGAAAAGACTCTTCAATTAATGAAGATGATATAATATATCTTATATAAACAAAAATATTTTATTTTTGAACCACATTGATTGCAAGTACGTATGGTATAGTACTTATGTAGTATAGTATAGTCGAGCTAAGGAGCAGTCCGTAGTTTAAACTAAGAGGTAAACAATAGAGAATTTCTGCAATAGAGAATAGCTTGACAAAGAATATCCAAAAGGTTAGCTCATATCAAAAACGAACTTTTGATTCGTTTTCCGAGATCTGAAACATTCTACATAGTCAACAACAAGATAATTTCAAATAATGTAGAGTGGAGAGTAGGAAAGTTTTTTTTTTTGAAATCCCTCTATTTGGAGAATATAAGCCACTCGAGTCGGTAATCAAACATGGGAAGTGTACTTCAAAATAATCATACTCTAAACCTGGCCAACATATTCTGAAAGTTATATGAATTTACAAATTTTGAGCTCATACATAAGAATTAAAGTTTAATTCCTAGTTCATTATAATTTCAGACCAAAAGTTTTCAAAATAATGGAAGTGTTCACAATAAATTTCGTAACAAACTTCTTTTATCTAAAAATTTCATTTCACAATTTAAAGACATTTTGTTTAATAAAATAATCTTTTTTTTTTTTGTTTTATTGATAGAATTTTAAAAGCTTTATTACTTTTATCTTGATTTGTTGGCATTCTGATGAAATCAACTTTGAAACTTGTTTACCTTTATGACTATTAACCAATATAGCGTTCATTTAAAATAATATATTTTTTATTTTAATATTAATTTTACAAAAGTAGATCACAAAATTTAAGTAAATTCTCACAAATTCCATTTTACTAGCAATTTAAATTGTATGCTCTCAACAATTTTATATGGAAAATAATTTAATGATGAGAAAATGTACGATTAAGAATGTGCACATATTAAGATTATTTAAGTTAAGAAAATTATACAATGTAAGACATAAGTAAATTTTAATGACATGTTTTGTAATAAGAGTAACCTTTAACTATTGTTTATAGTCAAAAACTGATTTGATTTACTAATATTGTACTTAATTTGCAGAAATTTACTTTGTTTTTTTTCATGTGCATTTTAATAAATGTAGATAAAAAGTACCTAATTTAGCGTATTACCAACACAACTATGTATTTTGTGAAGCAGAAAGAACCCCATGAGATACTCAAGTAATTACTTTTACTACTGTGGGATACTAAAATTAAACAAAATTTGTATACATCTAAATCACTTAGCACATCAAAATCTATTTAGTAAGCACATAACGGTCGGCATAATATATTTTTTATAAACGTAGTGGAATATTGGTTCTTAAGGGAAGTTCTTAATATTTCACACGTTTTCACTGAGAAAATCGTTAAGTACCAGGTATTTTCGGTACAAGAAATTAGATATTGTAAAAAATGTAAAATCGGTCTCTACTAATTGATTATTGCTCTTTATATTCAAAAAATAATAGTCTAATCACTGTACCCGAAACCTTACATATTCCTAAGCTTCATCAACCACTTACATAGCCAAAGTTTACCCAGATTCAAAATTTTCTTCAAAACTAAAATTTAAAAAAAAAATATGATTACTTACTGTCTAAGGAATTGCCATATTTAATATTAAAAATCGTCCCCTAACTAAATATACGGAGGCAAAAATTTGAGGTACCTAACAAGTTGATCAATTTGTCACATTCTTAAAGTAAAATCATAGATATTAATTTTCATATATATTAATTTGGATACAGAAATGTTTGGGTATACATACCGAAATATCGTAGTTCTCCAATACTTATAAGTTCGGATATGCCAAATTTGGTTCGATACTATTATATTGTATGCAATACGCTCGGTGAAAATTAATGGTATATCAGTTTTTACATACATTCATGTTTTATAATATGTAGATTGAGTCAAATTTTATAGTACGACTTCTGTGAAATCTAGCGACATAATATTTTGAGTTTAATTTCTGATTTCTAAGCGGCTTCTTCTGATTTCGAAGAAGCGGCAACTCTGATTATTTGATTTTGAAGTGAATTGTTTTGTAATCCTTAAACGTTGTTTAATAAATATTCGAAATAAAAAAAAATCTGTATTTTTGTCTTTTGAAACTTTCAAATTCAATGAAAGCTGGTAATAAACAATAATAAATAAATTTTATTATATTTATTAATTCTTTCAACTACATCAATAATTCAGGATTCAATGCGACAATGATTTTCCAAAATAGATTGCTGATTTAAAATTATAAAAATTGTTAACGCTTTTGTTATTTTCTTGGAATTTCAGTTGAATAAGATTATTATCCAACAATAGAATTTTTTATAGATCCTTTGATCATCTTATTTTACAATTTCTTAAAATATCATTTTGTTTGCTTTAACAACCGGTTGATTAAGAAAAATTAATTGTCTGTTATTGTATAGGGGGAATTTCATATATCGCATAAAAATTCAATTCTGAAAAGAATATGATTATAGCAGCGCAATATTTTCATAAAAAACAAATTAAACTATACTAAACCGGATTCAAGAGTTCAATATCTTCTTGTAAATAAAATATTAATAAATATTATAAATTTTAATAAAAATTAAATAATATTTTTTCCCCATTGAATGGCATTATAAAAAAAATAGATTTGAGTCAATAAAAAAGGTTTTGTTTTTAATATTTATTAAATTTTATATTTAACCGCAATGTTCTTTAGAATTTCAATGTCATTTAAAGTTTAACGAATACAGGTTCCAGTTTTAGTGCAAATATTTCGCCTATGTATATGTGCAGTAAAATATACACATGTATTTTGCCTTATAGTAGAAACTTTTATTATCAAAAACGTGAGGTTTAAAATACGTAAGGTGACTCAGATACTTGCTAATTATTTAATTGATTGCATAAGCCTTTGGAATTTGAAATTTGACTTCGCAATTTTATTTATATTCGTCAATTTATTCATTGCAATGTTTTATTACTACTTTTTGTCGAAACATGTAATTAAAGCCTTTAGTAACTTTTCTTCTCAGTTGGTACAGAAAATTGGAATAATTCCGCTAGAATTTCGGCCCGCAGACGAAATGGACCAAAGCAGCTTAAGCCTCCAATATTTTCTCATGTTGCTCTTGTTTAAGACACCGTTTTCTTTTGAATAGCAGATGAGCATTTCTCTTTCAGGAAAAGTGTATCATATACCAAGCAATGTTTTATGCATTTTAGATAGGACGAATTTTATGGTTGTAGAATCTTTTAAGGTCACGTAGTCTTTAGCACTACCTAAACGGCAGGAATTTCAAAATCAAAAGCGGCTAATCACAAAGGCAAACTTCTGCACTTTAGGTTTTGGGAAAGTCAGTAGCCAATCCTTAAGATCATTCTACAATACAAATAAGGGTCAAATAATTTTTATAATAAATAATATTTACGATCCTAAGACATTCAGACAATAATTTTGATGTAATATTGATGGCCGAAAATCGAATCGACTCTTGCTAAACTCGTTAATGTAGATTCTTGTTCGGACTCTTGTACCCAACACCACAGAGATTAGGGTAAACCATAGAATAAACTGATATTTCGAGACTATGCTATTATAATTTAGATGCAACTTACGAAATTCAGACAAAAGGCAATTAATACAATTCCGTTTTTGTTCAGTAAAAGGCATGTTACTGTAATAATTAATTAACTAACTTAACCAAAATATTAAATAATAAATTATGTATTCATTATTCGCAATTTTTGAATTAGTAATTGCTTGAATCTATTCCTTATACATACTTACAGTTTTTTCATCAGTACGCAAATCTTAAAAGCATTTTTTTCTTCTTCTTTTTATCAATTCCAAAATAATCAATACACCATTAATACTACACATAAATATTTGTATGCATGTATGTGTCTATGTATATTAGTTTTTTTGTTGTTACTTTAAATTAATTAAAAATTCAAACGTTTTCTTTCTCATATGTGTCAATCTATTTGTTTCTTTCAAGGTGCTATTTTACTCCGTTAATTAATTGTTTAAAAAAAAAATCTACCGTAATTTATATATAACCGATCAATAATAATTGTCTATTTATTATAAAAAGTTCATAATAATAGTCCGCAAACTATAAAAAATTTTAAATAAAACAACTATAGGATATTTATTATAAATATATGTTTATACATTCACTCTTATCTTATATTTAAAGTGTACCTCTTCCCTTAAATAAAAAAAAGTATGGGCTCCTTTCTATTCCTTTCTCGTTTTACTTAAATAAATTATTTGACTGTAAAAACATTCTCATCTTTCCCAGTAGTAATCTCAAATTATTTCTAATATATGTATGAACGTGTATATATATTCTTGCTCTGCTTAAAGTTCTGCGTTGACTTAACCATGTCCGTTCGTCCGTCTATACGTCTGATTGCACGATATCTCAGAAACGAGTAGTGAAATCGACATTAAACTTTCACAAATTGTTTCCTTTTTGCCAAGAACGGCTGCTATTGTAACTGGACCAATTTGGACAACGGGTTCGGGTAGCTGCCGTACAACTCAAAAATGTTTTTATTTTTCAAAAACTGATAAAGGTATTAATATCAAATACTGCAAAGATGAGTCCAATCACACTTTACATATTTTCTAAAAATTTTAAAGGAATAGGAAAAATGTACATTATATGTATTTAAAAATTATAGCGGAAAAACAAATGTGTAAGATCTATTAAATATCCATATTTTAAATCATACGTTATTCAAACCGTAGATCTGTCCAAGATAAGTATTTATACATTAGAGCTTTCCAAATGCAAATGTGACAGGGAAAAATTGGGAAAAATAGGTCATGTCATCATTTCTCTTTCAATTAATTGAATAATTTTTTACAGGTTAATTATTATGTTAAACAGTTAATGAATTGCTGTAAAGTTCTGCAAATGAGTTTTTTTTTATGAAGAATAAGTTTTACTCTAATTTTTTTTTGAAAAAATCGCGAAAAAAATTTTGTACAAGAGAATTTTAATTTTATCTTAGACTGATCTCATATTTAATATTTTAGTAGTGCCATCTATTGTATAATTGCATTGACGAGTATAAGACGTACATTACATTACAAATGATAAATTAAATTTTGCATACAAATACAAACTCTTAAGTATGGTACATAAAATGTTTTAATATTCAAAAGATTATTATCGATACAAGTCCGATGATTCAATCATACCATTAATTAACACTTAAATCATTTTTAGTTTTAAAATTCTCCATCTACTTTAATAAATTTTTTTCTTTTTCTTTTAAATTTTTTTTTTCTGTAAGTTGACATGTTTTTAAAAATTTGAAATTCCACCGATATCTCGTGAATTTTTTTCCAAGTTTTTCGTTTTTTTTTTCTTTTGAATTTTTAATAATTATTTGTGTATATCTTACCTGTATATACAAATACTGTTTATTATATCTTATAGATATTTAGTATATAAGTAAAAAATATTTCTGTAAATATTTTTTTCAAATAAATCAGTATAATTTTTTATAATTTTTTGTTTAAATATTTGGATATATTAAAAATTTAAGATAAAACTATAATGGTAAACATTAATATTGAAATAAATTTATTGACACTTGAATTTAATTTAAATATGTATATATATATAAGTAGTATATTCAACGGTGACATAACATTTTTTTTTTTATTTCAAAAAATATTTTCAAAAGGGAACAAAACACTTATATTTTCTTAAAATAAAATCAGCAAAAATTAATAAAAATAAATTTCTTTTACAGCATTTTTTGCTTTTGTTTTCAATGAATAAATTTAAAAAAATAAAAATAAAAACAATACTATAAATTAGAAATAATATTAATGAGTAACTGCAAATGTTGTGAATATCTGCTTTTTGTATATTATATTAAGATGTTAAGCTAAAAAAAAATTGTTTTTGGGTATTTTGGCAATTATTTTAATTAAAGTATTTTTAAAAGACTCTTAATTTTTGTATAATTATACAAGGGATTATTCAAAGAATCAGGTAAAATATTTGAATGCTTCCGACTTTATGGAAGCTGCGTTATGAACAAAGTTTTATTACTACATTGATTGTTTAATTCAAAGCCAAAAATAGTTGTATGAGAACTGGGTTTTCAAAAGCAAAAGTACGTTAGTTGTAATTTATAAAAAAGCTTAACATACATATATATAGCACATAATTTGCTATTATTTATACTGAATTATCAGTCTCAGCATACTGAATTACGCCACGAAATATGCTTTTTTGGCTCCTTCCAAATTATATCCTATATATATATATCAAAGCAATGCACTTATATCAAAAGTTTTCATAATATATAGGTAATTATTGCAATTAATATATGAAATTTTTTAAAATTTGACAGAAATTTTAAGCAAAATGTACACCGAAATTTTCAAAATATCAATAATTTGAGACACACTGATCCAGTTTATCAGTCAAAAAATATATACATATACGTAAATATATTGAAAATGTACATAAAAAATTACTTGGTGGAAATTCCCATAATATGACGAATTTAAATTGGATACCTTATCGGAAGCCCCTTTCAATTCAAATTTACAATATTCGCAAGTACAAGAACAAAATGTCAAAGAACACATTCAATAATTTTACTAATATAATATAGGAACTTAGTATTTGTTGCTAATTTAATACATCTGATATCAAAATATAATTATGATTTTCCGTTTTATTCATCAGTTTCTAAGCTAAATAAATAAATTTAGTCAAAATGTTAGAATTTCGAACATTAAACTTTTATTAAAAGCTAAAGATTTTATTTGAATTTGAACAACTTAAAATTCCATATGGTCAGATCACACCTGTTAAAAATCAATCATATGGATTGAAAATTTATTTCCATACATACATATTATATGTCTATATAAAAACTACTCTCATTATTTAATTACAAAAATGGTTTTAATTTTGTTCCAATTTTGACAACAAAACAAAAATTTTTTGATCAAACTTCCGATTAATATAGAATTCCGTTTTAGAAAAGCGGTAATAACTTTTATTTTTAAAAATTTTAAAATGGTTATTTAACAACACAATAATCGTTAAATATAATCATCTTAAACACATGTATTTTATTACTTCATAATATTAAATTGAATTGTAATATACAAAACAATTCAACTCAATTGAATAAACCAACATAACCTTTTTTAGGATCTGATAATCTTCAAAAGTACCAAAAAAAAATATATAAATTTTTCTATTCATCTTTCTTTCGGTTCGACATTAATTATTATTACAATAACATTTCTATTTAAGGAATTTTCTCAAAAACTAAATAAGTACTTCAATTTAAAATTTAACTACTTCCTAATATTTTTATATTGAACGTTTATCCAAAAAAAGATAGAAAGAGAAATAGAAAAATATTTAACAATTTCCATTTGCATTTAATTTATTTGCTTTAATTTACCAATTGAAAATATTTTCATTTTTTTTTTATCTAAAATATCTTTATCATGCCAAAAATTTGTCAGACACTTGAAAATAAAATCGAAAAATTAATTCAAAATCGAATAATAATAAAGTTGATTCCTGAAACTTTAAGGTATCGGCAGAAAAATTTTAATATATTTGATTTTGAATATCGACAACAAAAACACTGCTAAGAATCTATATGTACGATATTTTTTAATGTAATTATTTGAACTAAAGAAGTCACAAACCAAAAGATGAACTGCATTCATTTCCATCTCGTAAAAATGTAAATAAAACTTGATTAAACGGCAACACTATTATTTCCGAGAAATCAAATTTAACCGCAAATTTATTTCCAACCCCGAAAGCAACAGTTCTCATTTATTAATTTAAAATTAATATTTTAAAGGTTTGATATTTAATTATTTTAATTACCTATATAAATACTCAATCATTAATTCCGTCATTAAAGTCATCAACATTACTATCGTTAATATTATTATTATCACACTTATAAATGTCAACATATTCAAAATTTTTTTTGGAAATCACTTGAAGTAAACAATAATAAATTACAATTGACGTAAGAATTTAATGCATAATTCTGTCAATCAAAGAATTAAGAAAAAAAAACAATTTTTACATTATTAAGGTAGGTGCATTCATATTATTATTACCTGTATTCAATGACGTCAAGGTTTTCAAAAAAATAAAAAATTTCTTAATTTGGAAATAAGTTTTGTCACTTGAAAAATAATTATTTTTAAATCACAAGTACCTACATACAATGATTCTTCACATTTTTGTTAATGTCAATGTTCGTTACATAAATAATATGAAACTGGAAAAATAATGAAAAAAAAATTAAATTCCTCATAAAATGAATTTACAGTTCCAAAAATTAAACTTTCTAAAAATTAAGACAGATAGTGTACTTAAATTACATAACAGAACCTTTGGACTATAAATAAAACTTGAAACTGTTCAATTCTTTAATCTTCTGACCAAAAATATTTTATCCAAAATTGAAGATAAAAATCTTTCAAATTGCAAATTTTCTTTAAATTCATTGCTTATAAAATTTAAAATTATCTTAAGGAGACAAGCATATTAACTGACACAAAGAGATATCTAAACCTCGTGCGGTATCTCAAATTTTTTTCTCATTTTCAAATCAAAATACCCATTTTTTTCACCAGTATTAATAATTCTTAATAAAATTTCCCATTTCTCTCTTCATATTTTTTAAAAATTTTAAAATATCGACTAAATTTTCCAGAAACAAAGCGATTAGAATTGTAATTTAAGTGGTGATGCAGTGTATACAGAGTGTACCCTATAGTAATGCGTTGACCATTGGATATTGATGTTTGAGGAAAAAAACTGTTCCACAATAGGCCTCTACCCCACTCGGTTTAAGAAATAGGGGCTCTTAAATGCAAATTTTGTTTTTGGTTAAGTTTTTGGATAGTAGCAAGTTACTTAACAATCATACAACGAACTTTATACGCACTTTCAGTTTATATTGCCTAACACTATTTTTTTTGTTGTTGATGCTATATGACAGCTATTCAAAATAAAATTGTAAATTCATAAATTGTTACTTTAATTTTGGTTATAATACTTTTTGGCGTAGCTTTTATGGTTTCTGAAATAAATAAGAATGAATTCTTGAAAAATAATTGAATTAACACAATAAAATTTTAGAAAAAATTAAAACAAAATAAAAGATCTGCAATCAATTTGAAGAATGTACTAAATTCATTTTGTACCATTTTGTCAAAAACAAGCGAAATTGACGTAAACTTGGCATATTTTTGCAGACAAAAATTTCAATACGCATTTAAAAAAGAATAGGAAACATCAAAGAAACATCAAAATGTAATTGGAAAAATATTATTTTTTAATTAAAAGTACACAGCTGACCAAAGTGCAATTGCCAGTCTACATTATATGTTTGTTTAACAAAATGTTTAACAAAAAGTAGATTGCATATTCTACGTAAAAATTTTGCATTTTTGGTAGGCGCCCAATGAATGCACCATTATATAGGAACATACTGTATAATTAAAAATATTAAATTTCTTACTGTGAATTTGTTATAAAAATATGAATGAGACTTATGCATTTTCCTTCTCTGATATCTTCATTTCTGATTCATTTCTGATATCTCCTTAATGGTAAGCTAATAGTAAGGATTTTATAAAAATTTAATTCATAAGTATTCTCTTCACCAAAGGAAAATTTTGATTTGGGAATTGGGCCTTTTTAATCAAATAATAAAAAAAAATATTTAATATGAAACTCACACCTCTTAATTACAAAATATTATTAAAAAAACTTTTTAAACGAATATATAAAAACTATAAAATCATTCTTCAAATTTCAATAAAACTCTGGCTTATATGCATAAATTAAAAATTAAAATAATATTTTTTAATCCAAAATTATTTCTTTAGAATTATGAAGGTGGATTTCATTTGAGAATTCATCATTGATGACTGCTAATGAATATGTTAAAAATTAAAAATTTCAAAAGTCATTCAATTTAAAAAAAAAAATCATCATCATTCATCTTTAATTCCAATACTCATCTGCATTATTGCATAATACCATAAATCTATATTCTTTTATGATAATACCATTTTAATTCTCTTCCCTCACAATCCGCAATATGTATGTACAAAGAAAAATAACAAAAGAGAGCCAGAGACAATGAAGTGACAATTATTACTATTACTGATATTAGAGGTGCGTACTTTAATTTGACGTACAATATACAAATTATTTTTAATTTTCAAGGTTTTTCAATAAAATTTTCAGATCACAATTCAATCAAAAAAAATTTTTTTTTATTATTCAAAAATTCCTAATTCAATTTAATAACAATTGGATATCGATTTAATCGAGTATTACACCATATTCTGATTATATTCGCAAGTATATAAGATTTTTGTCTATCGCATTCAAATATATAACAATAAATTGCTATTGAAAGCTTTTCTTTGTAGACGCAAAATTTTTAATAGGTAATATGCAGAATAATATTAAATACTTCCGCATTTTTCCATTTAATATGTGATATTCTTGGATTTATGTACATACAATGGTATTAAAAGTATAACATAATGGTTTTTTTATGTAAATTTATTCTAAATGATTGTAATTAAACTATTTTTTTTTTGTATAACAATTTATAGTCTAAATAAATTAAAAATTACTATTTAATGGTATTAATGGTAGTACTTTACTTAAGAGTAAAGTTGCACTATTATTGCACCTTTGAATTATTAATTATGGTTCGAACTGGTTCGACTAACATAAAATTTACTAAATAAAAAATAATCTGTACATATACTTTGAATAATTTTTAATGGCTATAAAATATTTTATAGTTTATGTAAGTTTAATGGATGAGATGACATTCTACATTTTACATTGAAAAGCAAGAGCAGTTAGCAATTCTAAAGCATCTAACATTAATAATTTTTATTCTATAACTATTCTGCAAAGAAAAAAATTGCTAATTAAATATTTGATTCAAGCAATCTTCTGAAATTATTATTATAAGTTTAGAAATAACCTTGATTATTAATGTGGTTACTCTTTAATATATTTTCATTATCTATTCATTACAGTATGGATGAAAAGTGGTTGTAAGCAAATAGTTAGCAAAGAAAAATAAAATAAAATCATCCCGGACTTTACATTTTGATTTATTGAAATTATTTTGTTTTATTTAATAAATATTTTAAGTTAAAAGAGGCGTAATATTATTTTAAAATTAAAATTTTAAATAATATGAATAACTAATTTATATATGCCATATTAAAAAAATATTATTGATTGTAATCTTAAATTATATGAAGTTGTTTGTCAATCATTTGAAAATTCTAAAATTTTTAAGATGATTTTTTTTTTTTGCTTTAAGAATACTCGTATTTATATAAGTAATTGGTAGAATAATAATTAATTTGAATGAATAATGAATTTTATATATTTTTAATATTTTTTTAATATATTGCAAAATAGTATTAGAATTTTATTATTCAAAATTTTAATTGACCAAATCTTTAATTTAATGTGCCAATTCTACGGTCGGTAGAATGAAATTATTAGTCTAATAATTAGTCTCAGGTTCGCTGAGAATGAAATTATCACTTACAAATTTTTGATAAATTTTTTAGAAGTACCAATTCCGATAATTATAGGATATTTTTCGAATTATGCCTCCCTGACTATGAAAAAACTCTGACACTCTACCATTATACTGGTATTTGATATATAAATTCACCATAGTGTATGGGAAATTTTAACAAATTTTAATTGGCTTTTGTTTTTCTGTATTACCTATTTAACGAGTATTGTTAAAAAATATTCTCTATTTAAAAAAAGTGTCTGAAACATGATATTAATATTATTTCAAGCAATGAGGAATGATTTGTATTAAATGGTTTAAAATTCTAGTTGTACAAAAATTGATAAAGCTGTTTATGACATATTGAGTGGATATGATTGTGAGTTATTTCACTGTCACAATTATACACCGAAATTCCATACGAAATTTTTGAAAAATGTTCAAGCAAATACTTTTATTTGAAGTATAAAATCTTAAGTAAAAACAATGGAAGATATGAGAGAGAATTTTGTCACTCATATTGACGAGATCTAAAGAACAAAAAAAAACTCAAAATATTCAAAATTTGGCAATTTAATTCTGAAATAAAATAAAAATGATAATTTTATGAAGCTCAATTCGTAGAGTGTCGTCTTAGAAACTAATTCGAGTTCAGTTCGGGGAGAAACTGTTTTTAATTTTTAAATTTTTCTGTCAGACTCGTACTTTTGGTTACGTCATCCATTTTTTTTGCACTGCAATTGTGTGAACAACTTTTTATTGTTTATCTCCTTTAGTAATTTTCAGATAAAATAACCAGCTACACGTTATTATTTTTGACTTGTACTTAGACACAATTAAAATCTTATAATAATAAAATAACAAGCCCCCATAACGCGCATATTAATAAAAAATCAACGCAAAAATTTTTTAAATACAAAATTCATTCAATGAATAAATTTCCTTTATTTTAAATGTGACAGTTTTAAAAAGAGAGAATCTTGTGAACCACAATGAAATTTGTGTTTGTAGATAAATTTATTGGGTTAATAGTACAATAACATTCACTTATTATCACCTACACTTATATAAAGGCTCAATGCAATTTCAAAGATTTTATTTGTCAACACAATTTTCTTAAAAAATGTTTTAACTCAAAAAAATCGATTTTGAGAAAACTGCGAATAATCAACTTTTATTCAAAGAATTTTAAATTCTAAATCAATTTGCATAATCTGAAAATTATATATATATATATATAATTTAAAATCTAATTTTACAGAATTCTAGATTTGAATACAAATGTTTAATTTTTCGCTAAATGGTCTTAGACATTTTTCAATTATTGCTATAAAGGCATATTCTCTTATACAACGCCAATACAATTAAATAATTATCTTGTTAAAGGTAATTCTCTTGTAGATTTTCTTATTATTTCAACAATATTAGCTTTTAAAAGTGTAAGCTATATTAAAATCTTATAAACCATATTAATTTTACATTCATACATTTGTATAATGAACTTATAACATTCATCTATTTTGAAATTGGATTCCATGCGGAGCAAACTATTAAACTTACTATAAAATTTATGGGGAATAATATTTTTGTTAAACCCGTTTTCTATAATATAAGACAAAAATCGTATTATATTAAGTTTATATGTACATACATATATAAAATATCATGGTAAAATGAAAAATTCAAACTTATCGTACAAAAAAATTAAAAAAAAAACTCTAAATACTCCGAACAAATAAAACGTGTACACCAGTTGCATTTTAAATTAGCATAAAGAAACATAGTTATTATTTTTTTTTGAATATATTGCACTCGCAAATTGCATCGTTAAAATGTGATTGCTAACATTTTAACTTCTTGAATTTAAATTTTATGAGACACTTTTACTATCAAAATGCCTTCTTGACTTTTGCTTTGTTTTTTTATAATTCTTATATCGAATCAATACAGTTGGCTACCAGTAGACGTAAGTACATAGTAAGTTATGTATTCATAATAAATGAGTTTTGATATAAATATATGAAATTATAAAAATATTTAAAAGTCTTGAGGCTTTAGACACCAAAATGAAAATTTGTTTTTGTCAGTCATTCATCATTTTTTAAATGCCTTCAATTAGAAATGTGATCTAAAACTCTTAATTAATTCTACACTAACTGTGAGACTTAATATTTTGCTATATACTTAAGTTCTTTAAAATTAACAGAATTATATTGTCGACCCTCTCCTTAATATAATACTATTCGAGGCTGGGAAATGAAGAGAATAAAATTTATTGATTGCAATATAAAAAAAACAATTATTTTTAAAAATTTCTCGTCACGCAAACTAAAATATAGTGTGCATAACATAAATTCGCTTTAAAATTTAAATACACAATTTAAAACACAATTTTAATGTATCAAGTGGAAAATGGTATATTTCAAGGTTTTCCAATAAACCTTAAACAGGGTGTGCGAGAGTCGATGTTATTCCTAAAGCATCAGAATTATAAAATGCGTCCAGATGAATAGAAAAACATCCAGTTCTGCTATTTGTGCCTCAAAATTGGAATTTTTGGAAAAATAATTTCAAATATTTCCGAAACTCATCATTATAATTTTTAACATATTTCGCTAGTTATCAGTAATAATGTAGAAATTAGACGGTTTTCAGAAATTTCCATTTTGACGCCTCATAATTCAAGGAGGAACCAAAAAGTAAAATATCACAAATTGTTTTTGGTTCGTCTGAACGCATTTTATCACCTTGCTTCAGAAGGTCTATAGAGTCCCTGTTTAGAACACTCTGTTATTTAAAAATTGACTCTACCGAAAATATAAAAAATGCAACATTATAAAACTTCATATTGTAATAATTTAAAAAATAACACTTACACTATATACTAGTACTTACTTTCTTATTTGTTTATAGAAGATGCAAAATTTAGTGGATCACTACCTGAATTTCCTTTTATAAATAAAAAAACTAAATTTCAATATGACTATGTTAGATTTCAGTTTAGCGTTGCATTTAAATGTTTGTATATAAATAAAATTTACCAGTATTGCATTTGAAAAAGAAAAGAAAGTAAAATAAAATAAGATTAATACGGCGGCGGTTATGATATGTAAAAGTAACGATAAGGAGGTTGGAATCTCTTTTAATTTTGAAAAGAAAATATTTAAAAAATTCAAAATTATATTCAAATAAAATGGAAAATATTTTTGTATACAAGCATATAATTTTGTTTTGTCACGAATTTTCAATATTTTTTTGGGAGCAACGCAAAAGACTGGGAAATTTTTTTAGTAAAAATATTTGAAGTTAAAAAATATTTCTTTGTTTTCATTTGAATATTGTAGAAATTGGTATAAAAGTTAAAAAGAAATGTTGGAACTGAAATCAGTCTCAATGCTCAAATTTGGTTAGTTTTTAGTTTTGAAAATTGTAGGATATTTAATTGTATACAACATAAAAACATTAGGAGTAAAAGGCTATGATTTCTGGAGTCTGGAAGCTGAATTTTGGACTTCATAGTAAAGCTTGAATTCGGCCTGCGAGTGCAATTGTTTCGGTTCTTAACAAATAATGACTTACTGTTGATATTATTGCTACGATAATTATACCCATTTTTCAAAATTTTTATATATTTTATGTAGCAAGTATTCAAAAAATTCGGCTCTGCTTCTAAGAATTAAAAATTACTATATAACACATTTAATGTTAACACAATATGCGTACTTACGATCAACTAAACAGTATAAGTATAGTAAGTAAAAGTAAATTTCTTTTCTAAACCTGCTTTTGAAAAAGTCGATGCGATAATAATTCAAATATTTTTTATTTTATTCAATTTAAATATTTAGTTGTATAAGAAATCAGTTCCTATGCGAACGTAATATAGTGATAAGAATCTAACTAATTCATTTCACATGTAATATTTAAATTTTTGAATATGTACTTTAAATTTTTTACGCTTGTCTTATATTTCAAAGAATCTAATTTACAAAATTTACAAGTACACATATGGTTGGGTACTTTAAAAATTTGTTTTCAACTTATTATACCTACTTGTTAGTAAGTTGTTTCATCTTAAGTTTGTAATTTCTTTTCTTTTATGTAATCATATCATAGCTGGAAATGTATTTAATATGCAAATATAAATTTTTCAAATATTTAAAAGTGAATTTCAAGTATTAACAAACGTTTTTACTTCAGGTTTTGATTTATCACTTTTGCTATGATGCATAAAAACTGAAGCACTACACTACACATTTGTTTTTCTCCTTATGATATATTTTATATTATTCTCATTATACTCGTAATTATAATGGTTGTGTTATTGTATTCAATATGTGATTTTACTGGTACAATACAAATAATAACTATCTTTGTACATACACACATGCATCATGTGTTTACAAAAGTTAAGGAAAAGTTATTGAAATTAGCAACGTTTATGATATTTTTCTGCTCTCTTTTAAAAGGGAAGAGTCATTATAATATATATATGTATTTAATGCCTCCAAAACAAAAATAATAAAGGTGCTTAAAATTTTCTATGTTAATTGTATGTTCATATATATTTTATTAGCAGTGCATAAAAGAATTAAAAAACTAAGACCGTCTTTGATTGTATTTGACACATGGTTTTCAATTTTATTCATATGCTAAATTCCTTTGCATACTTTTAGGGGTATAACTTTTCATTATATTTACATTACAATTATTGTTAAATAGATAATATCCTACATTATAATTTAATATGTTTAGTGTAAAGTTTTCAATTTCTAGTTTTTTCTATAAATATTTGGAGCCGATTTTTGGAAAACTTGTAGCGGAATATAATTTTCGAATTGAAAGTTATACAACAAATTATAAGTGAGACAGAATAAATTGTCTTCTCAACTGAACATTATTAATTCCTTGTTTTCAGTGCATCTACTGTAGGTGAAAGATTTGTCTTATATTTAATTATTATAAACTTAATATTTAGTTTCATTTCTATTTTAATGTGCATATTTTACAAAATGCACAATATATATATAATTTTAATTGGAATTAGAAAAACTGTTTATCTGTCAATGTTATTGTAATAATCATATAATAAGTCTTATATACATAAATAAAATTCAATTTAAATTTTTAGTTGTTATTATTGTAATTTGTTAATTTTCTACAATATTGCAATAACAATAACATTTTCAAACATTCGAAAAATTAAAATTCAAAATCTTTGAATTATGCACTTCAGAATTTTAAAGTTTTCGGAATCCGAATTCGGAATGCCGAAGATTAACTTTTATTAAAAATTACAATTTTTCTTTAAAAATTTTTTAATACAGCTTTTAATATAACACTTTACGAAATACCTTATTAATGCAAAATGGTGATATTACGAAATTTTCTTTTAAAAAAATCATCAACTTTTTACAAATGTGTATCCTTTTTGACATTAAATTGGCAACAATATATTATAGCAATTTTGATTCTTTTAATATTGCAAATACAAAACTATAAACTCAGCCAAACCTCTTATCGAAAACCGCCTTAAATAACCACTTTACTATTTAAATTAAAATCAAATATACTTATAATAAATTATGTGTTTTATGCATGTGTTTTGTCTAGACCTCAAATCTATAAAAAAAAACAAAAAAACAAACAAAAAAATTCTTCAATTTTATTGTACTTATCATTTTATTTTTAAACTATGACTTTATAATAGCAAAACAAAAACATTTCATTGAACTTTTTATTCCTTAAAGCATTCTAAAATTCCAATTTAAAATTTTAATGTTATTTCATTAAACAAAGTTAATAAAATTTTTAAAAAGAACCATTCAGTCATCTTCTTCGCAATAAAATTACAGTAAAAAAAAAACACAACTACAATACACGTATAACATGCCATGCTAAATAATGAAATGAAAGGTGCCGCCACTGTATGTTTTTCTCAAAACTATTATCTTTTGTTTTGGCTATACATAAAAATAACATGCTAAAGCAGAACAATGAAACGTTTTTCTAAACATTTAAAAACATTATTTTGCTGGAATTTGCAAAGAAGAGGAGAAAAAAAAAACTATTAAAAATAGTTAATCTGCTGCCGCGCGATTTTTTCAGCTTATCTGTTATACTGTATAAAAGGAAAAAAAAATATTAAAAAAACAAGAATTTTTGTATCTTTGTGCACTCTTATCAAATGAGTCTGAATATTTTATTATTTAAAGATAAAAAATCGTTTTAGTATATAGAAACAGAAAAAAAAACTTTGCACGAATAATTTTTTATTTAGAGGCGACTCAGAAAACTGGGCTTGGAAAGTGAAGAAACTTACAGAAAGATGTGGCAAACATGTGGAGATTTCAGTACGTTTCTGGGAGAATATGATATACTCCGAACTCAGAAAAAAACCACATTTTTTTACCAAAATAATACAACCTGTCTTCATACCAACTTACTTTTACGATTTTAATGTAGAATTCATTACAATTTACCAAGTTTGGTATGCATTTGAAATAATATTGCAACGAAATTTTTTATTGTTCGAATTTTTAATGCAACCAAGTGTTATACATAAAGATTTATAATATTTTTGAAAGATCTGTATTATGAAAATAAATATTTGTACCGACGATGGGGCTGATGCATGAATAAAACTTAGTCTTTTGTATCAGTATTAGCTGGTATTACGTGTAACATTTCAAAATATTTGTCAAAGTAGCGATCATTATGTACGAAATATCTCTTTCGGAATTATTCTTCTAAAAATAAAATATTTTATTTTATTTTCATTTTCAGAATTAAATCTATTTAAATGAGAATTTTATGAATTTTTTTATATTTATTCGATTTACAATACAATACCAAATTATTAATACAGCAATTTCTGCATAAATGAAACTACTTGAAAAAAAAAATTTGAAATTATTGATATTTAAAATATCAAAAGTGTTATAACTTCTATCTAAATAAATTGTTCTTAATTATACGTCAAATTCGCGATAACATTTCGTTATACAATATCTGTTCTACATTTTCTCAATAGTTTTGAACATTGGCAACTTGCGATAAATTTCCAAAACTTTTTCTTAATTAATAGTGATTGACTAGGAATGATGTAACTTGGACAGTAGTGTATAATATACTTCTAAAAGAAACACAACCATAATTAACTATAATTAAATAGCGTTAGTGATGCTAACATTGAAGCTGCAGTAACATTGCAGTGCTGCAGAATCCAAGTTTGAAATTAAGTATTTTGTAGTTATACTGCATTGCCGCACTCTGATGCAAAGAACGTTTAATGTATTCAACTTATTTCTTATTGTGGCACATTTAATTTATAATTGTTTTTTTAAAACAGCTACCTTTTGCGTCTTAAATTTAAAATATAAAATTTCTTATCTTCGAAGTTCGTATCATCTCTCAAAAAACTTTTTTAAAAACTTTTATTGATGAATAACTTTATATTTACGTCTACACTCTACTGTAAGTATTAAAGAAAAAATTAAACTAAATGTTAACCTGCTTATTTATATAAAGAGAAGCAATTTTAAAATTATATTACTCCATTATTGTTTACCGGCTATAGGCTATAATATTTTATGTCTATTAAAGAAAATTCCTTATTCGGTATAGGTATAGGGTAATGCAATACACAAGGTGAATACACCTGTTGTTCAAGGTGAATACATTGGTACTCTCATTTCTCTCATTTCATCGACTCGTCGTAAGGTACTGAACTTATTTTTGATATTATTTCTTTCAATTTCAAAATTTTAAATGAAATTTTAGGTCGTTTTTTTTAAAATATAAAATGACATTTTCAAAAACATCCGTACTATTGAATACTATTGAAAAATAACTCACCTTTTTCAGAGAGAGCAAATAGTTGCGCAGAATATATAGAAAATGAGAGAAATCCAAATTGTAAGATGAACCAGTGAATTCGTCTTTATAGCTCCTTTTGGAGCTTCAATTAGCTTTTTAAATTTATATGGGCTATGTAAATATACTTTTGATTCTAATTTAAATACAAAATAATATTACTCGTACGAGTATTAATAATTTTTTTCTTTATACCCGTACGAACGTATCTTCGAAGGGTATACTAAATTTGCCTTACCGTTTGTAACGCTAAGAAATAACGGTCGACTCAAGATATAGACTCAAGTGTATGTTTTATATCAGCGTCAAATTCTGAGTTGATTTAGCTTTGTTTGTCCGCCGGTCCGTCCCAACGATAACTCGAAAACTAATTGAACTAAGTTTACCAAATTTTCACATATGATTTATTGTAATAAGTGTCAGAACCCTATTTAAATTGGGCATGATCGGAGTACCGGTTCGGGTAGTTTGGCACACACAGTATTTTGAAAAACACATTGTACTAAAATTTTGCATAAATTAATATGGTAATACGGCAACTTAAAGTCATAGTCTGTTCCATAGTCAGTTGGGGCATCTTTCGCACATAGGATAACAAATTCATACGAATATCACAGAGTTGACAAGGTCAACTCTATTTTTTCTCGTTTTATCTATAATTACTTATATAACATGAATATGATCTCAAAAGCTTGTAAATTTCGGAAAGTATTAAAAAAATATTTAAATTTTAATTGTACTCCAAATATTTATATAACAATTTCATTTTGAAACACACTATTTGAAATTCTGCTTAATTTTCTTTAAAAATTCTATCAATCTAGAAAACACTCTGTATATTTAGTATTGCAATATTGAAAAGAAATATCTCCTGCCAAATCAGGTAACTTAAAAAATGTGAAATAATGGTGTGAATCTTTACTATGTAATAAATTCTATGAATTCTTCTTGTTATTAAAAACCAAACACAAATGATTTACACAGAATTTTTTTGTTTGTACAATGGTAGTCTTTTTCTTGTTGTTGTTGTTTGTTTGACAAAAAAATAATAATAGGTTTGTATTATTGACAGCTTGTAATCTCATGACTGCGCTATTTCTTCTTTAACAATTTTTTTTTAGTTTATTTTCCTTTTATGAAAATTGTAGATTTTCTTGCAATTTTTTTTTCAGAGTTGCAATTTTATTTGTGAATTCATACGTTTTTTTTGCAAAATTTAAAATACGGTTTTTTTTCTGTAATTTACATAACAAATTTTTTGATTATGTATACATATTTAATACTAATAAAACGATGATTTGTGACATTTTAGAGAGGTGGTTGGGTTGGTTTCAATTAAATTAGTACATACATACATTTCTTGTTTTTTATTTCAGTTTTTTTTTTACTAGGTGTATTTTAATAATAATTTTTTTTTTGGATTTAATAAAATATAAGCATTATGAATTACAAAGTTCAAAATTATAGGCGTAGGTACATTAATATCACATTCAATTGTGGCAATTATTTGCGGTTAAATTTGCAGACATGCACTATGTTTTATACATACATATATAGGTAGCAAATTAGAAAAAAAAATTCTATGTAAATAATTAAATTTCATTTTGTGGCACGCTATTTGTAAAATTTTAAACCTATTGTGCCATTAAAATGATTCTCGTTACGTGAAAGTTGGAGGAATTACACTGGAAATGAAAGAATTTGAGAAATTCATTTTAATTCATTCTAAGTTTTTATTCTTGTAAAGGGAATGATTTTAAATGTTACGAGTGTAATTGTTCATAACACGTACAAAAAAACGTAAGAGTATATAAGATTCATCTTACGTCAAAATTTTCTTGCTTAATAAGTCAAATTGATACTTTAAATCTAAATTGAAGAAAATGCCCTGTACAAATACGTGTATGTACAATAAGTATGTCCATAATTTCGGCAAAAATGTAATGTATTTTAAAATTTGCCTTTAAATTTTTAAAATTTTAAGATTTCGTCTAAATTCGATTACATATTTTTGAAGAGCTGTGCATAAATAAATTTATGCGTGTTAATTCTATGCCCAAATCTATAGAAAATTCTTTTTTAAACTCTTAATTAAATTACCCAAGAAACATTTTTGGTCTATGTTATAGCAACAATATCAAAGTAATTAAAACTAAAACTATAATTCTATAGTATATATATGTATGTATATATACATGTGTACATATGTCAAAATTTAAAATATAAATAAAAATTTCAGTTCAGTTGTCAAACTTAAGTTTTAATCACATATAATTTTTTTTTTATTATAAATAATGAAAGTTAATTATATATGTATATATATAGATATATATATATATGTGCGATCATACATATAAAAATATACCGTATTTATACTATAAATTAATTTTCACACTTTTAAATTTTAAATTTTCACTCATATAAAAATCATTTATCCACCCTTCAATTTAAAAAAAATAAATAAAATAAAAAATTATCAAACGCTATTTGCATAATTTTGACATTTTCGGTTCTAATTTTTTTTTAAATTAAATTAAGTATCGGATTTAAACAATATTAAATTTAAACAAGAAAAAAAAAGTAAGAATATTATTGTAGATTTATTGACAAAATTGCTTGAGACCAGAATTTTACAACCATTTTATTAAATGACGACGCGATAGCGCTTACGCAGTAATATGATAAACTGCCTATACATATACATATATGTAATCTCTGTATAGTAAGCTGATATTAAACGCGAAACTCATAATAGTTTGAGTTTTCGTTATTTCAATTGGAAGATGGCCGAAACTAAATAACATTAACAAACTATGCTTAGAATAAATTCCGATCTAGATGAACGGTAATAGGACATTTTCGTTTTTATCTTCTCACTACTTCTCTAGTTATTGCATCTCATAATTTACCTTCTTGTAAATTCTTTATACATTTTTCCTTACAACTCAGAAGTAAAAAATTCTTTGTTTTCGTGTAATTCATTGGGAACTGCCGTTTTCGAACATTCTTGATCCACTAATTTTTCAAATAACCATTGTATACCGTTGCGGATTCTAAATTAATCCTTGTAGATATTTACAGTTCCCAATAAATTGTGATTGTTAAATGCTGTAAACTTAATATTTTTATTTTACCCCAACTTTACTTCTATATAATTTTGAATATTAACTTGGACAGCATAATATGTAATTCTAAATATTGTACACGATTATTCAAACATATTCACTGCACAAGATGCAAGAGTTTTGATTTTAGTTTTTTTTTTTTTCATTCGTTAATAAGTTTAAACTTGTTACCACCTAATCAGAAGACCATAATTTATGTATCTTAATCGCTTAACCATGCCATACCATTTTATTAGATTTAAATATTAAAAGTAAACTAGTTCACGAAATTTACAGAAGTATTTATAAGGTAGTTCAAATTGAAAATAAAATCAGATCGCGTATTGAAAAAGTAAATGCAATTCATATATGTATGTATGTATGTATATATCTATATTAAAATATACATATTTGTTTTACATTCGCACATTATGAAGAGCCTATTAAATTACGTAAAAAAAAATTTAGATATCTACAAGATTAGTGAGCAGTTTTTTATAAACTCTGGCAAGTTAAAATATAAGTAAAAAATTGCTCAAATTTTTATTTTTATGACTCAAGTAAAATGTACAATTTTGTTAAGAAATTTATATACAGAGTGTGTCATAACTAGACCGTTACATACCACTGTACAGATTCTTATGAGTAGATAAAACTTTTATATGAAACCAATGTATGTAGCTCAACATGATCCGAGTTCCTGGGACTTAAAATCAATCTCGACTGTTTTTTTTTTACTTTTTGTAATTTTAAGTATAACTCCGCATACCTGTAAAAGAAAGGCGACATTTTAATATGACCAAGAAACCTCAAAACTCATGAATATCTAGATAGGGTATAATATTTTCAAATTTCGGAATCGTAGGCGATTCGAAAAATTTAAATTTTAACTTAAATTTAAAAAAAAAATTTTTTGTTACGTAACTGTAGGTTTCTCTAATTTTACCATGGCTTAGCTGAGCTTTAATTTGCTATTTCAGTAAACATCCTACCTTTTATGGCTTAGAAGTTCAAAGTACAGCGAATATTTTTTTTATATTTTTTTCTTCACTGACTTAGAAAAAATAAAGAACAACCGTTTAACATTGTGTCTCTCTTTCTGTTATGCAAACTTTCAATTTACCCATAAAATATCTTTAAAATTTCTAAAAATTGATAACGCTTGGATATTCATAAGAATGCTCTTGCCTTGAGGCTTCCAAATAATATTTAGTCATTCGTCTATCTGCCGCAGGAAGGGAGTTATACTTAAAAATTAAAAAGTTAAGAAAAGAACATATGTACATTGATTCCATACAAAATGTAGCAATACATAAGGATCTAAGCAATGGTACATAGCAGTGCCTTTAAATAGCAGACACCCCTTTTACTGTTAAAACATAACACATATGTAAATACTTTTTCAACTTTTTTTAATCTTTTCTTTTTTGGAAAATTCTTTTAAATATTCAAAAGAGGTGTGTTTGAAGGTCAAATCAAATCATATTTCACTTAAAGCTATAAGTATATAAAATATGTATGTCACTTAGCAATCATATCCATATGAATTTAAGTAGCTTAAGGAAAATTGAGTGATAATAAATAATTGCTCATATATGAATTATATTTACAGTTAACGAGAAAATATTTATGTTTGTAGTAAATTTGACGATTAGAATATCAACAGCACTATGTGGTAGAAGACTCCGTTGTGCTCAATTATAAATATTATGTATTGATTTCAATATTACAACAACTAGTAATGAATATAGCGCAATTAACACACTACTCTTGTAAAATTCTAAAGTTTTACGTATTAAACTGCATTCAAATTTAAGGATTTTTTAACAATGCACTAAAATATTATATAAGATTAATATTTTTATACCTCAATTTATCTTGTGTCTGACATACCCGTGAGATGTTGTATGTTGTCGCATGTTGATTTAATTAAATTTTTATATATAAATAATTAATAAAATTTGTTAAACCAATTAAATTGTGTTGATTGTCTGCAACTGTTCGAACACTATATTTATATATACCTTGTATGTAAATTTTCGAATATGAATTTTGTAATCATATTATTCTTTTCAAGTATAGGATAAGTACATACATAAGGATAAGTACATAAGTACATTTTTTAAGTGGAAATAAATTTTATGAAATTTTGTACGTTTACAAAACAAATTTAAACCCGCACATTTATTTACAAATTGATATCATATATGGAAAGCTTCAGTTCTCCGGGTTCGCATATCGTACGAGTCCTTACAGAAGACCTATACATTTCAAGAAAGAAAATACATTTTCTATAATTCCCAATTTTCGATAATTTATTATAGATTTGCTTTTACTTAACTTGCTTGAACACGTTTTAAATTTTTTTGGTTTTAAAACATTTACCACAAACATAGAGAGATTAATGACGTAGCATATAAACAAACGAAGCATATGCTATATAATAAAAAGGCTGTGAAAATTAAACAGTTATCTTCAGTTAGATTTTTCTTTTCAAACGCTTTTCTCTTAGACAGTAAATTGAGCAAGTCCAAGGTACATATTAACACTGAATTAAAAAATTTCAATTTTGGAAAACTAATTTTTTTTAAATTATAACCTTTATAAAACTTCTAGCAAAGCAAAAAATTAATGGTCAACATCTTTTTACCAAAAAAATACAACTAAACACTTTAAATGACCTATAATTGTACTAGGTTATTTAAAGTGTTTAGTTGTAGCTAGAATACTACTAACTATTCAATTCCATTGAAAAACTTTGACTTAATTTGAATTTTTCATGTACTCCTAAAATTATGCAAAAATTATATTTATATTTTTTAAATGTGTTCAATATTAGAATGAAAATAAATAAATGGCTTTATATAATAATATTTTAATACCAACATTCAAATAAGTATTATATTTGTGTAGATATAAACACACACAAGTGAGATCTCTGACAAAAAAAACAAACAATAACAACCAGGTGATATCAGCGGCGTTGATTGATCACTGTGCAATGTTTAATTTGATTAAAATCAAGAACAAAGGACTTATAAGTTTTGAATCATAATGAAAATATAAAAGAATAAAAAATAAATATGCGTAGCTTTATGATAATTAAATTTAAATTGAAATTGTCTAAGTGAATTTTTTTTGTTCATAAATTTTGAATGATTCATGCGGTTTTTCATTGAGTTTAGTAAAAAAATTCCCCATATTCATTGAAATTTTTTTTTAATATATTTTGGTCAATGATGGTAATATGTATATATGTATGTACATATGTATATATAAATCATGTCATAATTAATTA
Source organism: Condylostylus longicornis (assembly GCF_029603195.1). NCBI lineage: Eukaryota > Metazoa > Arthropoda > Insecta > Diptera > Dolichopodidae > Condylostylus > Condylostylus longicornis. The sequence continues at coordinate 13,033,739 of NW_026577987.1, forward strand.
ATTAAAATTTAAATAACATGTTTTTACTTCATTTATTCTTTAATTTAAAAATTTTATATTTCAATTTTAGAGCCAGTGAAAATTTTAAATATGTTGATGGAAAATGTTCTGCTGTTGAATTCCCTGTAGCCTAGTTATATGCAACAAAACGAGAGAAAAAATATATTCCGGTAAATTAATTCAATCATTAATAGAATCATAAAGTAGACCCATAAATATATGAAAAATGTTAGAATCAGAAAAAAACTATTACCAGAAATGTCAAATATTAAAATACACTTATCTACAAAAGCATAAACTTGTAAGATTAGCACAAGTTTATTCTTTTTCAATCACTAAAATATAAATCTTACTGTACACAAATGTGATTTGTTCAGCCAGTATAATTTCAATACAATTGTATAATTAGTAAATAATAAATGATAGTATATAAATGCCATTTCACGTAGAAATACTTAAATTATGAGTACGCGACCAGAATGCTGACTGATTTTCAATCTACTTTATTTGGCAATTAAAAATACACATTGCTGAATTAAATGGCATACTGAATCATTGAATAATTAAAATTTGTACTGGTGAATATGTCAAATTTACATTAGATCAGTGTTTTGGTAGGATGCCCTAAATTAGCTTGGGTCTGCAATAAAAAGCATTTTCACTTTATTACACTGATCTTACGTACTTATAGGATTTATATTCGTATTTAAATATGGTCTCTTTTCATATAGCCACTATTAATTTCATAAAGTCTACAAATATTCAATATGCATAGTATTCACACATTATAGATATTTATTTTTAAATCGTGGTATATTTTATGCTCTCTTTTCCTTTTAATCTTATAAATAATAAAAATAATAATTTATATACTTAAGAATTTTTATGATTTATTTAGAGTGACATATGAATTAAGAACAAAGAACTTTTTTTCTTTAATTTAAGAAAGAAAATCATGCCCAGTTTAGTTATTCATTGAATTAAAAATCAAAACCAATTATATAAGTATACGCCACAAATATGTTATAATTTCAAATGTATACAAGTATTATATAGATTATATCTCCCATTAATACCTATAATTCATATATACACATTCTATCATATGTATAAATGCATAGATTAAATTAATACAAAGTATATTTAAGTACAAAAGACTCATGCTGATTTTTTTTGCTCCATTTATTTCTCTATATACTAAAATAAAATCCATAAATCTTAAATGTATAATATGCACATATGAGTTTTACCTTCTAGCTACTTTAATAACACTATGTGTAATACCAATCAATTAAAAAATATTTCAAGTATTTATTAAAAAAGAAAAAAAATCATTTTAAATTTTATGATCCGTCAAAATATTTTAAAATAAAATTATAATATTACCTACACCTTTTAAATTTTCTACATAATATGCAAAACATATAATTAAGAATAAGAGTGTTAACAAAATTTTCTATAGTTTTGTTTGATATTTGTATGACAGTATAGTAGTCTTGGTCTCACATAAATAAATTCGGATTTATATTCATTCGGAAAGCTTGTCTGAAGATCACAAACAGATAATAGTTATTGGTAATACAATATCGGTACTGGTAACATGAAAATATAGAAGTTACTAGGATCATAGTGCGCCTACCAAAAATAAGATTTTACGGCAATTTTACGATTTTTAAATTTATAATGATAGAATCTGTGGAAAGTATAATATTGATTTAAGCGTTGTTTACCAAAATGTCAAATTTTGTCAAAATTTTGAAGAATAATTTCTTAGTATGCGTTCTTTGTTGCTTACCAAAATTGCAAAACTGTATTGGATTCTGATTTTAGAAAATAGTTTTTTTACCGAAATGCTTAATGAAAAGTAGAATGTAAACTTGACGTCAAAAGGCTTGCAATTTTAGTAAACATCAATAGATTCTTATATTCTTAGACTATAATCACAAATAAGAATGAATTTAAAGGAAAATTGATAAAATTCACATATAGTTTCCAAAATTAAAAAAAAATTATCTATAAAATTGTGTTCAAAATTAACTCAATAATTTAGGCATCTTGAAATACTTATATAATGAAATTACTTATATAATGCATGTACATGTTTTAGATTTATAATTAATATCAACTTTCAATTCAATTAAGAACTCTATTTTTAATTATATAGCAAAATTTTAATTACCAATTTTGCATAGTGTCTAAACAATATATATGTATACTTGTATATATGCAAAGAATTTCATTTAATAGTCAATCTGACAAGAAGATAAATCAACTTATATGGTAACATGTATATGGTAAATATCTATAATAAAAGATGGAAAAAGATGGTGTCAACGTCATGATTTCGACGTTGACACCATACAGTGACGAGCCTAACCTTTAACATATTATTGTATAACGTGATACTATTAAGGTATGCCTTTACATAATTATAAAGATCCGTTTTACATAATTATAATCAATCATATATAGAATAACAATTTTCTTGTAATATTGAGTATTGTATGAAAATTAATTTTTTTTTATTCAATTTTTAATTAAATTACATGATTTGCGAAAAAATTAGTATTTTTGTTCATATTTGAAAATCAAGTAAATATTCTAACTGAAAACATAAAGCAATACTAAAAATGAAGATCTGAGAAAAAAATATGCAAAAAACAGGACTGTGATTAATAAGCGAGCTTCAAAATATCATAGATGAAATAAAAGAGTACATTTCAATAATATTGACTTTGCTTAAATGAAAAACCAAAAATAATAATAATTTTTATTATTAATCAAATTCTAAATCAAATTTAATTAGATGTAGAAAAAGAATTTTGAATCTCATGTTGTGGTAAACCATATATAATTAAAAATTATCTTATGAGAAAACTTCTGCTTTAGTAATGCCAATTTTTTCATCCAAAATAGGAATTAAATTAAAAACACATGTACATAACTATAACGAATTATATGTAACTGTTAAACAAAACAGCAAAGTTAAATTTAATTACAAATAGTAATTGCAACAAACATATGTAGTAAAAAAACAAAATCAAAAGCACTACCGCACAAAATACCCAAAAAAAAAATTCACACGGTTCATTTTTACACTGCTTGAAATTTTTCTTCTTTTAATAATTCTACTGTACATTAACTCAACACAATCTAACATTTTATGTATGAAATTTGATTTTTCAATGTTACACTTTCAATCATAACCATATTTTTATTAAAATTTCAACTTTTAATTGCAATTTTACTGGTACAGTTAGTTGAAAATTTTTAATTCATAAAAATTGCTACGGAGATCGTAATTCTTGACAAATCGCAATTCCTTCAAACAACAATTCTGGGCATGAACATTGTTGGTATTCAAAGACCCAAAAATGTTGCCGATTTACAAGCATAAAAAAATTTTGATCAATCATAAAATATAAAGTAGTACTAGAACTTGTAAAGTCTGCATTATATATGTATATAGGAAGGTAGAGTCTAGGAGTTTATGCGTATGCCTCTAAGTTTATGCGAGCTTAATAATCTTTTACTGTAGAAAATTTTAAAAAATAAATTCCAAAATTTTAATTCGGTTTTGCTTACATAGATTAGAAAAAAATTTAGTTCGACATTTAAATAAGGTACGAGATGGCGCTACTCATGTAAAATCTCAATTCGCATGAGTTTTATATGAAAATGCATGAGGTTTAAGAAAATCCAGATTTTTTTCTAAAACTTAATAACGTTATTTGGGTGTTTACATCTCTCTGAAACCAATAAATACAAATTCTTTTTATTGACTTGTTGTATTATTTAATAAGCGGATGTTGAAAAATCCCATAATGCTACGATGCCATACACGCATGTCAAATTACTAAACGTGGTACAAATTTTATAATGCTTGCAATAAAATTAAATATTGTTTCTTAAAAAATTGTATAGTTTAAAACAAAGAAAAATAATAGGAAATTATTCCTAACAATAACGCTGAGTAAATAACAAAAGTTTTCAGCAAATATTCAACGAATCTATGATGTTCAAATGCCCATATAGCATAAAATATTAGAAATTTTTTTTTTTAAATAATTTTTTTTAAACCTTTTTTTTTAAATAATAAAACAATTATGAAAAGAAAAAACGCTTAACCAATTTTAATTTCACTTTTAAGAAAAAATAATCATTTTTGTTATTTTAAAATTTTTTTCAAAATTTCCGCATACGTATTTTTTTAATATAATTATAACAATAATAATATAGTGATAATTAAGTAGGTATAAATTTATATTTGTTATACAATAGAAATTAATATTATAAAAAAAAATTGGTATAGGCTCATATTAAAGTTTTGCTCTAATTCATAATAATTGTTAAGTTTTTTTTTAACTACTCTCATAAATAATTTTGTCATATAATTTACAATAATTACTTATATATAGGTACATTTCTTTAAATTATATTGTTTATAAATTGTTTATTGTTAAATAACTGGCGGGAACATTAAATATAAAACCACAAAAATATTAATTATTCATATTACAATGTTGTAGATCAAAAAAATTTGATGTGATCAGCACATAACCGACCGCAATGTGTATTGTCTAGTTAAGTGAAAATGTTACAAAATATTATAAAAATGTCTGTTAAATACTTCTTTCTTATAGTTAACATACCTAGCTTATAGTTAACATACCTAGAAAAATGTAAATTTGGCTCTCAGGTCCGATATATCCCAAAAGTTGATCAATCTGTGTCATAGTCGAAATAAACTTAACTTTCACATAAAATTTCATCAAAATCGGTTCAGCCGAACTTGAGATACACGCGTGCAGACACAGACCGACAGACCGACAGGTTCCTAAAAATAGTTTATTTACACTTCCCTATCATGGAGAAATGCGTTTCCACCGAAAACTCGATATGCAAAATTTGTTGCCATCACATAACCAACCTATTGTACACACATTACAAAGTCGGTAAAAAGAATTGAATGATGAAGCTTTTAAACTGTAAAATTGAAGATCTTATTAAAATATTTTTTGGAAACGTATGATGAAAAAGATAAATTAATTAACAATAGAAATTAAAAATTACCATTAAATTAGAACTAAAGAAACCAAAGTTATAAAATTTTCGCAAATCATTAAGAAATTTAAAGTTTTTAAGAATTATTGTTGGCTCTAGAAACCTAATTTCAATAAAAATAAAAAAAATTGTGTTCGTTCTCGTATCTGTTTCGAATTGACGTTCTATTAGTTTAACTTAAACACTGAATCATCAATATACTAGTTTGGTTTGTATGTCATAAAACGGCTAAGAACACTACACTCAAGTCAAAAAAATACATTTCTAGTAAATTATATTTAAATTATAGATTAAGTTTTGAAAAAAATCATAACTATTTATATACTTTTACTCATAACTTCAGGACTAAGTGAGGTACTAGAAAAAGAAAATAACTTAAAACTCGACGGCCTAATTGTGTATTTCGCTTTCTAAGTCTCGTTAATGGTATTTCTAACATTTGTGTAAGTTTTGGAAAAAAAAGAAATACGCAACATAATGCAATAAAATTTTAATCTAACACAAAAATTGTGAATTACGGTAATATTATGACACTCGATCACTTTTTTGTTACTCGGCGAGTTTAAGAACCTAATCGTATCGTAAATACCATGATTAGGACCTTAAACAAATAATTTGCAAATATTTTATAATTTTTGCTCATAACTTTAGACTTTTATCACAATACATTAAACAAATTTTGAAGCAGATCAAAAAATCAATTCGAATGTCTAATAAAATAAAAAACTATACATATATACCAAATTTGACATGTACACCCAATTATTATTATTGAAGCATTGAAGCTTTTATTATAGTCTTCCTATAATAATTCCAATATAAAATCTTTAATTCAAAATAATTTATATTTTATATAACAGTTTATGTAATCTACAATCGAAATAGCCACAATATTAAAAATATTAAAATTCAAAATACGATAAAAAAATCACCTTATTATAAAAATATTAAATAAATTAATTTAAATTAAATTGAATTGAGTTTTAATTGAACATATAAAAATAATTTCATTGCGTGAAAGATTATTTTCAAATATATTAATATATTAAAATATTAAAAAAAAATAAAAAGTAAAATTAAAAAAAAAACCCAAAAACTGTCGAGAAAAGTTTCATGCACCCCATTTGTACATTTTCTTACATACTTATACTTTCTCCGATTTTATAACTTTATTACAAAATCGCAAATGATGCCACTATTGAACCATTGATGATTACAACATCATAACATTGGTAACATTGTATTGAAAGTAAGAAAAAATAAAAAACATACACACACTTTTGTTTTTGTTAAAACTCTTCATTATTCATAAATTAAAACTTATTATTTTTAAAATATAAATAAATTGAAATTCGCAAAGTTTAATCACCATTAAGAAATTTACAATTATTGTTATTACCAGTAATCATGAAAATAAAATTCATTTTAATGAACAAATTAATGATTTTTTGTTTTTTTTTTTTCTCGAATTTAAACGCGTTTTACAAAACGCGATATTGCAGTCTTGTATATTTTGACATGCTATTGAAAATGCATACATAATTCATTCTTAAACGGACTATTAAGATAATATTGCGCTTTACAATATCATGTTGCAAAAAGATTCAAGGACTTTATATGGTCATATATGAACTTCATAATCATATAAACGATTTTTTTTTTCATTCTTGTATAAACCAAAATATTTCTGCTTATTCTTCCTTTTCATTTTCATATTGTCGTCGTATAAAATGCAGTATCAATAATAATACGAGTATTAATAGTCACGACATCTTGTGATAAAACATAAAATTAAAATTATAAAGATGACACAATTTATTCTTCAATACTCGCACTTAAATTTTCATTTTTTGAAATGAAAACAGCGAAAATTTTCTAAAATTATGAAAGTCTTAATAAGATTCTTAATTCTTAATTTTTTAAATTTAATAATTCCTTAAAATATTCATTTTTTTCAATTACCAAAAAAAAAAAATAATAAAATTTTTACCTTTTTAGGGCACATATCCTGAATCTTACTATCATTTATCGTCACAAAGTCATCAAAATAATGGTTTACCAACAAATGGATCTGACATGAAATCAATATCTTTGAATAGTTCAAATATACAAAATCCTATAAATTTTTGGAAAGCTGGATCAACGGATTATCCAATGAAATCGACAACGACAACAACAACAACAACATCAGCATCATCATCAATATCATCGAAACCATTACATTTTCGAAATCGTGCAAGTAAAATGTATCATTGGCATAAACATAATTTACTGGAAAATTCAAGAACATTTTGGGGTTATGCAAAATGGCCAATATTATTATTATTATTATGTTTAGTATTATGTTGTGTAATATTTTTATTATTTATAATGAACACAAATATTTCAAAAAATTTTAATTCAAAAACAGAATCATCAAATGATAATATAATGTCTGCAAACTTTTCTGATGAAACAATTTCATTGACAGATTTTAATGGTAATTTACAAGTTATTGAAACTGATTATAATATTAATAATAATGAGAAATCAATATATATCAATAATAACAATAATATTAATAATAAAGGTAACAATAATGATAACAATAAAAATCTTAAAGAAATTTTAACAATATATATGAAATCCCCTGATAATTCAACAACAATTACAAAATCGAATGAATCGATTAATATAAAATCGTCATCGCAAAACTTTAGTAAAACTGGTATTTCATTACAAGAAATTGATTTTGAATTGGATAATATTAAAAATGATAATAAGAAAAATAATAATAATAATAAAATATTTGATGAAAAAATTAAAATTATGAAAAATACTGGAAGCACTACAAAAAATCCATTATTACATCGTAATACACAAATTATGAAATTTTCAACTGTAAAAGGTTTTAAACCAGAAGATGATATTCTAATACAGAGTAGCACTGAAAATAATAAAAAATATTTGGATTCAAATGAAAAATCAATCTTGTCATCTATTTTACCACCAACAAAAGAAACAATACATGTTATCGGATTTACATCTGGGCATCAAAATAATTTTGGAGTACCAATTGAAGAAGATGAAAGAATTTTAAAATTATTAAATGATGAGATTATTAAATATGAAAGTCAAGAAGTAAGAAAAGTATATAAAAATTAATTTTGTTTTTACTGTACACTTTTAGTTAATTATGCAGTCGAATATATAGATTTAGCATGTTTGCATGTCACACTCTTTTGATTATTGATTTTTGCTGGAGTAAGCGTCTTAGCCGGAACGCTTACCATTTTATTTACTATTTAGACTTTATAAATCAACGAAATACTTTACATTATTGGACTTTAAACTGAGATCTATAGAAGAAATCAGAAGAATATTTTCTTAATGTCGGAATTCGAATATATTTTTCAAATTTTTTTTAAAATTTTAAATTGCATTCTCTACCTTCTCCCTGTATTTTAACATCTGTATAATTCTGATAATATTAATTATATCACAATTGTTTTCATAAAACTTGAAAAAATTAAATAATTTTTAAAAAATTGTTAAAAACGTGTTTATGCACCAATATATTCACTCTTCATTCGACAACTCTATTCTAGTATTAAATTGCAATAATTTTTTTTAGAATAATTCTACAACCCCGATTCCTGATATACAGAGCAGCTCATCAACTACAACAGTTAAAGTATCACCAACATTACCGTTAATAATACATCATAAAGATACAAGTCCATCAAGATTTCGCACCACCACTGAATCATTGATATCAAACTCCAGTGATGTTTGTGAATCAACTTCATTGCCCATTTGTCAAGGTATATTAAGATATGATTTAACAACAACAAAATCGAAACGGATATTAGAGTCAATGGATTTAGAACATTTTAAATATTTAATTGCATCGAAATGTTCAAATCGTGCTGCAGAATTTATATGTTCAGTGTTAGAACCAGAATGCCGATCTGCAAAATTAGGATCATTACAACCATGTAAAAGAATATGTAAAGGTAAATACCCTGAATTAAAAATTCATAATTATATAAACAAGCAAAATACGTTACGAAACCATGTAATTACTTATTATGTATAATGAATTTTATGCTTAAATTATTTAATAAACCATCAATTTGCATAATACTAAAAAAATTAATAAATACTTATTCACCGTATTTAATCTTATACTTTAATTTTGAATAAATTCCTTAGCTATATTGGAACCATGTGCAGGTTTAATCTCAAGTTCAGAAATGTTAACAATGACATTCGATTGCGATCGTTATCCGGATTCAAGTGATCGTAATGTATGTGAAGATCCAACAAGACGTAGCATTAAATGTTATGATAATGAATATCAATGTTTGGACTATACTTGTATACCAAAACAATGGAAATGCGATAATATCAAAGATTGTTCTCTGGGTGAAGATGAAGAAAATTGTCAATTTTGTCATCATGACGAATTTCAATGTCAATCAGATAGTAAATGTATTACAGAAAAATGGCGTTGTGATGGTTATAATGATTGCGATGATGCATCTGATGAAAATAATTGCGATGAATATGATGAATTTAATGATGAAGACAGTGTTGATGATGATGAAATAAACGATGATTATAATTCAAAAATTTATAATTTATTTACTGATCAATTTCAACAAACAACATTATCCAATTACTCAAATGGTCGTGCTAACGGTTTACCGTTTCTGGCAATATCAATTGATGATGAAGATTCTAATAATGAAAATTTAAAATATGGTAATAATGAAGGTCTATTTGGAAAAAGTATAATAAATAATATTGAAAGTCAAGTTAATTTAACAACTGACAAAATGTTACCAAGCGAAAATGAAGAAAATGAAGAAATTCAAACTGGTGAAGCAAGTGGTAGAATTGTTGTAGGAGTCTCACAAAATCAAGGTTTAGGTAATTGTTTAATAAATTAACTCTGTATACATGTATAATTAAAGAAATCTATATTATTTAATTATTTTGTGCAAATTAAGGTAATTTTAAAGATAGTACGGAAATTATGATGACTAGCGATTCTCAAAATGATTTTAAATACTCTAAAGTTATGCGGGGTAATAGTAGAACAAGAAACAGCACCGTAACAACTACAACTACGACGTCAAGCAAAAGAGTATCGGGATCATCATCTGCTGGTTCAACAACAAGAACTTCTTTACGCTTAACTACATTATCAAGAAGAGGAACACCATCAACCACAACTTCAACAACAACAACAACTACACCGGAACCGATATCTACTAAACTTTTAAGAACTTCAGCACAAAGTCGTAGAACAACCTCACCCACAACAACTTCTAAAGACCCAAAAGACCATTCAACCTTGTGTCCTGGTGCTCAATTAAGATGTGTTAGTGGGAAATGTATAAATGTAGATCAATTATGTGATAAGGTAAGTATCGGTAATTTCGAAAAATGAAAAAAAATCAGTTTCGCTTAGAAAATGATGCAAGGAAATTTAACTCAAACATTTGAACTTTTTAGATGTACACCTTTTTTCAATTGTACTATTTTAAATTTATCAATTTACATAACAGTTCCGTTCCTTCTTACCTAAAACATTCCAAAATAAATAAGCAGTCTCAGATATCTCTAAATTATTAAAGTAAACGACTTTCCTTTGAAGGTTTCAATTATAAAATGTTTTATTAATATACAAAAATAATAATTTATAAAAACCTTTTCGTTATAATTTCAGGTAATCGACTGTCCTGATGGTGCTGATGAAGCTCGATGCGTTTACAAAGATGACGAAGAAAATTAGAAGAAATTGAAAATAAAAAGGCTCATTTCTAGCTCAATAAAGTGTTATTTTAATCATTTTTTTTATTTACTCATTCTCTATCGTATTTTATTTTGTTGAATTACGTTCTTAAATTTGTCATTTTCATCTTTATATGCAAAAAAAAAAACATTTACATGTAAAATAAAATATTTATTGTTCAACATAACTGTAATTAATATAATTAATAATTATAAAATAATTTAATAATTTTGAAAATGAAAAAAAAAATTAATGTTGAATACTAAAAGATCACTTGAAAATCAGTTCATTGCATTCAAAAAAAAAAATTCATAAGCTATTCAAGTTCATCTAAAACAAACAAACATTTTCTAAAAACCTTTTTCAACATTTTTTATAAATATTGTTTAAAATTTTTATCTTTATTTTGTTGAAAAACAAAAATGTATAATTTTAATTGTTACTTTTGTATATATAAATATAATTATTCCAATCTCATTGATTTTTTGATAATACAGATTTTGTAATAAATAAGTTTTTACTATAAATTATTGTCTATTCAATGAAATTATTCAATTTCAGGGTTAAAGTCAGAAATATTTTTCAGTTGTGCGAAAATTTAAAGTTTGAATGAGTACCAAAAATCTTCATACGAATCGGCGGTTCAAGATAATGTTTCCCAACAAAGGCAAAAGGAGCAACTCTTCACTCTTAAGCGACCTTGCAATAGGATCGATGTAAATTTATATTTATTTTATAATCTACAATGTAATGTTCAAAGTGGACTCTTATTTTTCTAAAACAAATGTGTTCGCATTTCAAAAGAAAAAGCAACAGAATTACAAAAAAGCGATTAATTAGGAACTCCTGAAATTATTTCTTTCACATTTCATCAATATTCCCGAGAATACATAATTGCTTAAAAATTATAGACTTACTTTCAGTTCGGCTGGTCACTAAAAAAAGGAATACTAAAACTTGATTATGTTTTTAAATAAAAAGACAATATTTCGATTGTTGTATAATAATTAATTTATTTATTAATTTAATTTGAGTATTAACATCCCTGATAAATACAATAAAATTGTTATGAATAAACAAATATATAATTCAAAATAAACAAAATATATGTTAAATAAAATTTAATATTTTAAATATTTATTATCATAATAATAATTAAAATTTAATTTGGAATACTGTTGTTAAGTTACTGATAATATAATATAATTTAAACTAAATTTTAAAAATACACATAAAATTTAAATATATATTTATAACATAACTACAATATCCTGCGTCTAGTTTTGCCAAATTAATAGCCGTTCATTCCATTTCATGGTATTTGGTATTCCACAGCTTTGAGTGTGTTTCATAATAATGTAAATAATAATGTAAAATCAAACATAATGTAAATTTTTGTTTTTTAAATCAAAAAAAAAGCTTAAAATTTGTAATTTTAATAGAAAATATGTATACTATAAGATTTCAGTTATCAAGGTAATACCAAATACAAGACTTTTCCAGTTTTCAATGCTTTCGACTATATATGACTTATATATCTCTTAATATTTTAACACTATAACTTAAATTAACTTTGAAACACAAAATATTTTTTTAGAATAAATAAACTAAGTAAAAATATTTATCGTAATATATTATATATCATGAAACCCATCACAATGTAATTAATATCAAATTATTTTCATCTTTTAAATATTATAACATTATATAACCATAGTTATTTCCAAGAATTACTTGAAATATTAGACCAAAGTCAAAAATAATTGAAAATATTTATGTACGTATATCGTACATGTTTGCAAACAAAATGTACTTTACGACGTTATAAATAAATTTCTTATTATTAATAATAAGTTATAAATAATTCTCAAATTTTTTTTTTTGTTCATAATTGCAATATTTTTAACAACAAAACCTTTTTAAAATATATAATTTAAAAATTCAGAAGAATAAAATTTATTTCGAAATCATTTATGAACATTAGATTATAATTAAAACCACTAGCAAGCGCTAAAACTGTATAGATAATTTGAATTGATTAAATATTAAAATGTACACACTTTAAAATTATAAGGAAGATTGTTTTTTGTATTATGTTTAAAACTTATAAAATTCGATAATTTCGTTTTTTTTTTTAATTTTTTTTTATTGTTTTGTCTATTATACATTATATAAAATTATAATATGTATTACACTTAAATTGCAAATTTATTATATAATTTTGTATTGAATTATTGCCACAACTTAGAGGCACTGATAATTGAACAAGCAATTAAGATTAATTTTTTTTTTCGCTTAAATATATTATACTAAATTTATTGAAAGAGTATTCAATTTATTTTCTTTTTCGCAAATGTATTATTGACTATTATGTAATAATTTTTTAATAAAATGCTTATTGAAAAAGGAAAAATTTCTCGGGACTTAATTGACACAAAAATAATTATTAGATTAAGATTCTGATTATTTAATAATGTTTTTGTATTTTTCCATTGCATACGATTTAAGTGAATGTAAAATTTTTCTATATAATTTAATAGTGCAAAATTTAAAAATTACATTTATATATAATAAATATATTAAGGATAAAATTTTCACAATTTTTTTCTTTAAAATTTAAAAAAAAAAAAAAAAATTATTTTCTATTAAAAAATTTATAGAATTTAGATGAAAGAAAAGCAATTAATTTTATAAAATGAAATCCCATTCTGATATCATAATATAATCAATTATTTTCCAAAAATATATTTTCCATAATCGGCGCACAATTTGGTGTTAAAAAACAGAAATTTAATGAATTAATAATTATTTTATAAATCCATACATAATTTAAAAAATTAAAATTAATGAAAGAAAGATGAAAAATCTGATGTCATTGTTTTCAAAAATTCATTTAAAAATTATATTTAAACAAATTAAATTAGAAAGAATAATTAGCACCTTATTGTTTGAGCAAATCCTTTTTTTACTTAACACATTTTTAAATTTTCTTGAATGGGAAATTATTTTATAAAACACAATGCGTATTTTAATATACTTGTAGATATATTTGGATTGGCAGGATTATAAATTTCATTAACGTACATATTTAATTAATAAATATATATATTTTTTTTTCAAAATTTTTGTTTAACAAACAACAACTTTAATAAGATTAAATATTGGAAAAGTACTTTTATAATATTAGGATTTTACTAGGAATGTAAGAGCATTTCTGATTTTAAACGAGTTTCTTTATTCTTTTTTTTTAGGATACTTTAATTTTATATATGTACATAAATTATAGAATAAGTGATATTAATATTTTTATTAACAATTATATGCTAGTATTTCTCTTTCCTATTGCAACATTACAAAAACTACTAATTATTTTAAAAAAAAACATAAACTAAATATTAATAAAAAAAATATAAGTTTCGATGTTTTATTTTATTTTATTCAAATGCACAAAATATTATTGTATGTAATTGCAAACATTTTTTGTTTTCTAATTTAATGTAATAAAACTATTGCTAAGGTTAACCTTCGATTCGGAGTAAAATGAAATAGTTTATAAATTCAAAAGAAATGAGAAAATTAAATTTTTAACTAGGATACCTTCAATCAATAAATAGTATTGGAAAGAAAACAAGAAACAATTGAAAGAATTAAAATTCTAAAATAATAAAATTAATTATTTGAATTGTTTATCCTAAAAAAGTAATTTAATTTAAATTTCTAATACTAAAACAAAAAAATGGAACGAAATTCATTACAGAAACCAAATTTTTAAAATTTCTGGAAACGTACGTAATTTCTATTACATTTAATTTTTTACATGTATATGTTTCGAATTACGTTTGGAAGCACTGGGAATTTAAATAAAAACTATAATAAAAAGTATAAATTATTGGCAAGTTTCAACGAAATTATATACAAATTAAAGAAAGTTCGAACTTCACTAAAAAAGAAAAGAATTAGAATGAAAGAGAATACAAAAAGTTTAAACCTTTAAAATAAGATATTTACATGAATATTAATCTACATTTTATATTTTTGATTTTAATTCTTACTGAATTATGTTTAATATTTCAATTGCATAAGATCCTTATTTTTCATTTTGTTTTACTACACCTCTAATATCTTTTTAAAGTACTTATACTATTTTCATTGAATATGCATATTCTATTCATTATAAACATTAATCTATTATTGTTCCAATCTTTTGTGGTTATCATATGTAATTGCATATAATAAATGTTTTATAAATATATCCATATATTATGTATGTATGCATATAAACTTATATTATAGTTATACACTTACATAATATCGTAGCAACAACTGACTGGATCTATGAACCAAATCAATTTTTAGGCGACGATATTTATGTACATATTTTTATATATTATATATTTATATACATACATTTATCACTTCATATTTGTATTACAATCATGTAATTAAAATTCAAATTTATAATATCGACATTTTAAGCATTAACGGAAACAAAATTGAATTTTTTTTTTTTTTTCAAATTAAAATAAATGCAAAAAGAATTTTAAATATTTCAAACGCTTAATAAAAAAAAATAAACTTTATGTAATATTAAATTATAAAATATTCATTTTATATAGCAAAATATGCAAAATATAATGCTTTCGAAAAGAGTACACAAACGAAATTAAAAAGTTTTCCATTTAACTTTCTTTTATTATATTGTTTGTATTCCTGATTAAAAGATTTATTCTTCATTATCATCAAGTATCTCGAGAAATGCCCGCGGTACAAGTCCTTTTAGTAATCCTTGCTTTCCATAAACATAATCTGAATTCATTGGTGAGCATTCAGTTACAAGAATTACCTAAAAAGATAAAATTCGTTCATATCAATTTGAATTGCAGAAAATATAAATGAATTGAAAACTTTAAAACTACATATTCTAACTATTATTTGGTTTAAAATAGTAGTTACATGTAGTAAAATAAACTTTCTAGAAAAGAAATTTTTTCCATGTTATGTACGCGTTTCATGTTTTGTTATATACAAGTTTGAAGAAGTTTCATTTTGGGTTTTTCAATATGCAACCAGTTCTAATTTGACTACATGCTTTTTCACAGTTTGCAATCATACTCCGATTTTGATTTTGCAAATATACTTTAAAGCCTACAAAAATCAAAGTAAATTGCAGATTTTGTGGTTATTAAAGTAACTTCAATAACTACACATACATATTAATTTGAATAGCTTTCCAGATTTTTTCAGAAACGAATGAGCAAAAAATCTAAAAATTCGCTTGACAAGTCTTTATTTAATAGCCCAGGTACTTGCTCATTACTTAAAATATTAATCACAAAAATTGTAAATTGAAAGTCTGTTAAATGTATCTATGTAAAGTTTAACTAAATTAAACTTTATTTGCTTTAGAAATGTTTATATTATTTTAATATACAGTTAAAATAAAATCTTATTAAATTTTACGTAATTTAAAAGCATAGAAATATATACAATTAAATATACATATATATATTAAGGAAAACATTATGATGTAACTTAAATGTCACAATTAATATTTGGTTACATAAGCCACAACGGTATATGGAAGTATAAACATGAAACTTTTATTTTAGTTATAATCTGGCAACACATAGTTTTTCTTAAAAAACAGACAACAAGATAAAAAAAAGCTTAAATTACAAAGAATTATAACATTGAACAAAGGACTTAAAAACACTAAAAGCATAAAAACTTACCTCATTTGATGATAAACTGAGTTCAGTATGGTCTTTTGCATCATAACTGCAAAGAACACGTGCACGTTTCATTTCAGATCCCATTTCAGGACTACGAGTTTTTGAATCATTTTTATCGTCATCTAATCCAACTGGTTCGTAAGGTGTCGGGCCTCCAAGCCTAAATCGAAATTACATTTTTTATAGATCGTTTAAAAACACTTTTTTTTCGGTTTCAGAATTTGAATTTCTTCTTTTTTCTTTTTCTAATTTATAAAACCAAATTAATATAGTTCTCTGTGATTGTAATTGTTTGTTGTTTGATTGATTGTTTTGTTTTAATGGAGTATATTGTTATTTGGCAATAGATATTATAATTTGAATTAAATCTACAAAGTTTAATTCTAAACAATTAAATATAGATATCTACATTCTAAAATTAGGAATCTGTACACAAAAAATTAGTAATAAAACAACACTTAAATGAAAATTTTAGAGGTATGAATTAATGTTACTAATAGTATTTATTATATAAATTATTAGTAAACAAATGTGACTTTAATCATAATTTAATAATAATTTTTAATATTAATAAACTGAATGTTAATTAATTTTTAAAAAGTATTGCTCGCAATAGAATGAAAAATAGAGTGAAAATAGAATTAAAAATTCTTCTATTCATTTTAAGACGAATCGTCCTCCACGATAGTTTGAAGCAAAATTCAGTCAATCATTTTATTTAACAAAAATTGACCACTATTACATTAAGTTAACTAATAATATACATTCGAAAATATTATTAACTAGCTAAAAATTCGACTAACTTTTTAAAATCTTGCACCATTAAAAAATTAATAATGTAAATATTTCTATTTTTAATGTTTAATTTTGAAACTTTTATTTGATTTACAATGGAATAGGCTTAATTCATTATTTGATTTTTAATAGTTCACTTGGTAATATTTTAGTTTTATATTTAATTTTTTCAATTTTTTTTTTTTATTTTATTAAATAATTTAATAATATGTATAAAGGATGAAAATGAATTATGACATGAATGACATAGAGATAGAATAATTTTGAAATCTGAAGACGAATACAAGAAAACTGGAATACATATTATTTTCAAGCACTTTTCAATAAACATCTATGTGTGCAACAATAAAAAATTATTTTATAGTGTTTAAAAGAATTGAAACAAAAAGATATGTGCAAAGGTCTAGTTATTAAAGAAATTAAAAATAAAGAAGAATTATTAACAATATCTACAACTTAACTGAGTAAATTTCTAATTCATATTATCTTCAATATGAATTATATAATGTACATATTAAAAAATTTATAAATATAACATATTTTTTATGTTAAGTTAAAAAACAACAAACAAGTTTTATATTGTAGTGATTTCACCAGTTGTATCATAAGAAATATTCATGGAATCTAAAATTATTTCAGAATCATTTCTTGAATTCAAAGCATTTGGAGGCCCAGACTCATTTTCAATATCTTCGCTATTAATGCGTAATCGTGGAGTTTGTGGTCGTAAGCTGCAAACCGAGTACAGAAGAATATTTTTTTTTTTGCATTTACAAAATAGTATACATAGTAAGAAAATAGTATAATGGAAATATGAAATGTGAAATAAATTAATTAAACAAATATTCGCACAAAAAATAAAAAGAAGAAAAAGCTGTTTTTTTTTGTAATTTTTAACACACAAAAAATAAAATCATGTTTTAGGAAAATAAATAATTTTGCTTTCTTATTCGAAATCTTTAATTATTTTAAACTATAACATAATTAATTTTAAGAGGCTATAAATACAAAAATTCAAAGAAAATAGTACTTGCAAAATTTGAAATTAAGCAAAAACAAATAAATATAACATAAAAAGCAATGTCTCAATAAGAAACTTATAAAAAAATCTAAGTGTTAAATTGCAATTATTTAATTAATTTGCAATGTAAAGGTGTCAATTTGGATTTGGTCAACATGCATTATCACAGGTAAAGCTCTCACAATAGCTCTACGTACATAAGTAGTTTCATAAGTGTAGAAATTAAAGCATTTTTTTGAATATTTTTTAAATATGTGTTGATGATAGTAACTTTGTAACTACATACTTATATTAAATTTGAAATTTATTTCTTAGAAGGTTGAAAATTAAATTTAAATATAATCCATCAATTTATACCCACAATATTTAATTTTTATAAAATATAATTCAATTTTTAGTTATTTAATAAAAAACAATTACATTATCAATCTTGTGAATTTACTCGATCAATTTAAAAAAAAAAAATAAATTTAAAATATGTTATAAAAATTTACAAAGAGTGTAAATCATATATATAACTGGAATTTATTTTTTGATCTATTGACTTCTGAAAATATCCTTTAATTAAATTAAAGCTCATATCACTATTTAATAACATTTCTATGTAGTTATGTATTTCTTAAATATCTCATCTTTTACACTTAAAAATTGATTAAGAAGCAGAAAATTTGCAACCTTCTAGTTTTTTTAAACGCAAAAAATAAAAGTTAAATATTCATGTTTCTGGTAATACCTTACCTCACAAGTTCCTTTTGTAAATCATTCATAATTGAGATGCATTGGTTATAATATCTCACTTGAGTCTCAACAAAGGAATGTAAATGCCGCAAATGACCAGCTTGTGAAGTACTAATTCCTTCAAGTAATATTTTTGTTATTTCGGCTTGTCGATCAAATTCTGCTTGAGCAACACGTAAATCACGCTCAGCCTGAAATGTTAATGTGATGTATTACATTGGATTTAAATAAGAATTTAAACATTACATACATGATAACAAAAAATAAGTACATAAACAATATTTTCAGAACTCAAAATTGTGTATTTAAGCTGAAGTACCTTTTAAAACCATGATATTAGTGACGTTCAGAAAATAAAATTTAATAAAATGTACAAATGTAATATTATGAAAGCCATTAAAAACAAAAAATAATTAATAAATGCAGTCCACACTTATTAGGGCAAATATAAATGTAATAACAAACATTGAAATAGATGTACCTGATCTAAAACTGCTTCAGGAGAAATCCCATCTTTCTAAGATTTTTAATTAAAGCAGCGTGAAAATAATACTCTTTTGAATTAAATGTTTCAAAAAATAACCAATTATTTTTTGAACTTCATTTATAAAACACATTAGTTTATTACCACTTAAAAACCATTCAATTTTATAACTCAAGGATAATACATATATCTTACCGCTTGTTGTCCAATCATACTTCTAGCTTTGCGGACACGATTCTTGCATGCATCTAAGTCCAATCTAAATTGAAAATTTCATTAAAAAATATAATCAATAGAAAAAACAAAAACCAATTTATGTACCTCTTTGTTTCTAAAATACCCTTTTCTTTGGTAATAGTTTTCATTTCACCTTCTAAGAATTTTTTTAAGGGTTGCGTAAAACATATACCAACTGACCCAATGAAATCTCGCTCGCACACTCCAAGTTTTTGTTCAGCTTGGCCTACTTTTATTAAAGCTTGACCGTAGGCAGTATCTTGGCCAAAGTCGCCACCAGCTTCAATCATGTCTAGGCCTAAGTATTCCATATTACTTAAACGTTGTGGTTTTTTCTTTTCTATTTTTTCGAATATAAAGTCTTCTACACGATTTCCAGGATTGGGTATTAGAACAGATTCTGTATCTCTCACAATTTTCTCGGTCCATACTTTTGTGCATTCAGCTCTTTCAGCTAGGTTTTCAAAGTGAGAATCTAATTCAGTTTTTTCGGCATGCCCAAATTTTTCCTTTATGCAATATAATATATTTTTGTTATTAAAGAAATATATCGATTTTAGATGAATGTATGTTTGTATGTATACATAATTAAAAGTACATAATTATTTTTCATTTCTCACCTCGGTAAGCTGCACTACTCTGGAGAAAGTATTACCTAAATTGCTACCAGCTTCTTTTACTAATTTTTTTACATCGAAATCAGGCAAATGAATATTCATTTTGTACTAATTTTTAATATAAATCAAAAAATTTTACGAAACTAATTTTTTTTACTGAACAAATTTTTACAATAAAAGAAAAATCGATCCTTGCTCCTTACTCTACTTTAAGCTCTCCTTAATGTTTAATCAACGAATGTCAACACAAAATGTCAATCTATTCACATAATTCGTCACTGGTCACTACTGCCATATAGCTATGTATTTGTCAATGCCAAGAATACAAGAAGATAAAAAACTTAACTTGTGAACAGCTCCTTTTTCTCTTCTGAATGCATTTAATTTTCCATTTTTTTCAATGAAATTATTTTCAGAATTCTCTTAAGTGAAATTAAACAAACACGACTGATTTTTAAAAGAAAATTTTTCAATTCATTCATGAAAGGTGTCAAGTGTTTTCAAATATTTTTTTCTTTGCAGTGTTGGAATATTAGCATTTTTAACGCCAAATTAGGCAAAATTGTTTTTAGTTTTACACTGAATTTTTAAAAGATTATGTCAAGTGTATTTGTGCATAATAGCGTTTTGAAGAAGATTTAAAAATCTTTAAAAAAAATTCTAAAGGTTTCGTTTTTATAGCCATCACTCATTGCGTGATATAATGCATCACATCTATTTTATTCAGCAATTGCCACTTTATTTTGAGTATTAAACTCAAAACTAAGAAGATTGTTTCATTTATTTACATTTCTATAGGTTGTGAGTTAAATAATAAAAAAGTGTTAGTGTTTTAACCGAACTCCTTTAAATCACCAAGTTTTTGAAATTTGGCATAAAATAGCGTTGTATTTATCCTAATCTAGCGCAATTTACTCGACTTAATACCCCAACGCTTATCCTTCCAGAAGCTGAAGTTTAAAACACATTGTACATGCTTCAATAAAAAAAATTGACTTTTATTTTTCTCCCTTAATGACAAAAAACTATCAAACTCAATTTTGATTTTGATAGTTTGTATTTTTCATGGGAGACAAAAATTAAAAAACCTTTATTGCTGATGCACTTTTAAGAGTAAAATTGAAAAAAAATCGAAAATTCAAAATATAAAAGGAATATAAAAGTATTCTTATTATTCATAAAAATTATTTCTTTTATTTCAAACTTTTTTGGCAATTTTATTTTAAATTTTGACTTTTTAAGAAATAACAAGTGAACCAAAAAAAATCTTCCAGTATTTTTCTTTCAAGCGCGATTTTTACTCAAATATTTTACTCAACGGTATGAAAAAAGAAGAGTAATAATGTTTTTTTCAGAGATTTAAACGCAAAAATTGTAATTTCATTCAAATATATTGAAAGGTATTTAACTATAAACGATTAGTGGGAAAGAGGTATAGTTAAATTCAACCATTAATTTATGCACCAATCAATATAAGTGATATGGCTCACTCAATTCGCTGTATTTCCCGAAACAAGTTGCTGTCATTTTGGAGAGATTTGATTTTGACTGATGATTTTGGAGAGATTTGACGCTTATCATAAACTAATTTAGTTTATACGTCACTGTACTGTCATTATTTAACGTAAAGACTTGGCTTTGTAAACAAAATTTTAATACAATAATTTTCAATACTGTATTTATGTGTGTTTGGGTAATGTGTGCACTAGAATCTTTTTATTTTACTATTTATTTCGGAGAAATACTATTTATTTCTTTAGCTTTTGCGCTTTTAAATTCAAGTAAATTTCATTTTTAATCAAAAGGCTGGGTAAGTATTATTATCAATATTTAATTATCTTAAAAATTTCAATATACTCCTGGTAAACCGTTCTTACTCATAAACAATAATATTTAGAATATAAAAGATTATCAACATAACATGCAGTTTTACTTTTAGAAACACGAGCGAAATTCAGTTTTCTTAATTATTTGCATAATAACGAGCAACTTTCATATAATAAAAGTAATTACACATATTATTTCTGATTAGATTGTCGCAATAACCGGCTTTTGTTACGTTATCTATAAATGGATTGGAGAGAAATAAAAGCATTTCGTCAACTAAATACATAAGAGATAAATTAAAATATTTTGAACGACAATAGTTTATTTTCGTAAAAACAAACAAAGTGGGTGTATTTTTTTAAAATAATAAGATGTAGAGGACCTTAATGTGCCAAATTTTTAGTTTTTAATACTAACTTTTCATATTAAAAATATTAAAAGAACTTTAAATTTGCACATTCATTGTTATTGCACACATGTACATCATACGGATATGTACGTATGTATTTGAACATAAATATGTAGTACCGTTTTTTTCACTTTATTGACGTTCTTAAAGATGATAAAATGATTACATATACCTTACTATTTGAAGAAATATGTATATTTAGTCTTAATTTATTATTACATACATACTTGTAGGTGCTAAAATTTGAAATATTTGGTAGGCTTCTGTGTAAATAATATTTTTGATTCTAATATCAAAAGACACTAATATGAGTAATTTTTAAAATTTTTGGTGATAATAATATTAAATGATATGATGACACTCGTCTCTTACACTCATGGCTTAATTAACTACAGCAGGTCATATTTGTGTGTTATTTTTTCTAATTGTGTTTTATTTTATAATTCTATAGTTTAATAAGACTGCCTACTACACAATATGAAGCTTTATTAAAAACTTAATATTTGGTTTTTGTAATAAGTCGTGTTTTTGATTTTATAAGATCTCCATATAATTAAATATAAATATTATCTAACATTTTATTAGAGAGGTACTCGACGAATTAATGATATAATAGCTTTAATTTTGAGTTATATCTAGTATGTATATTATTTTATTGGCATAAAGAATATGCTGTTAACCATTTTAATTTTTATAAACATAATAACGATAATTATTGTCTTACTAGTTTTATTAAGGTGCTTAATTTCCATTTGTGACTATATTTATTGTTCACCACTTCAACTGAAGTATTCAATATTATTTTTATTATTTGTATATTACAGACAAGATTATTTTCCTTATGAATGCTTACATATAAGTACATACGTCGTATATTGAACTATCATTAATTGCAAATAATGCAGGAACAAATAATATTCAGTAGTTTTTATAAGTAATTAATAAATATATTAGTGGCATAATTATTTGCTATTGAAATTGTAGTACAATATATTAAAATTAAAATTGAAGCTTTAAGCAAGAAAATTTGCTTCCAAATTTTAAAACTTCTAATAATATAAATTTATATCGGAAAACATTAAAATATAAAAAGTATGTACGTTATGTATTTATGTAAAAAAGTTTTTTTATTTAATGAAATAAATAAAAATATGTAGCTAAACTTTAAAATCTACCTTTATTAATTATTTACTTAATCTAAAAATGTAAATATGCATATCTAAATATGAATTTATATTATTGCATGTTTTTTGAACATACTTCTATGTTATGAAAACGTGTTATCTTAATTCTACATTATATTGTAACTAAATTTTAATCTCTTTTATCTTTAGTTAAAAATTTTAACCCTTTTAAAATGCTTCCATTGTTGTACGTTGTACGATCTTCAAATGAAATTCCACCACTTTTATCTGATAATAAACTGCATGGATATTCTGCTCCTTTATTTTCTCTACCATCCCATAAAAATTTTATAATATATTTTTCATCTGGTATTAAAACAATTTTGTTATTTAATAAAATATTAATATCACAGTTATATGTAAATATTTTATTATTAGAAATTTGACTATGTTCCATGACCAGTTCTTTTTCTCCATTACTATTATATATTATAGAATAAATTTCAATTTTAAACGATTCCTTATATTCATTATTATTATTATAATTAATAGAAGCTGGCACATAATTATTTCTATTATTGGAATTAATAGATGGATTGGGTTTAAGTCGACTATGTATTATTAAACCAATTAATGATATAAATTGATCTGATTTTATGGCAACCTCAAATTGATTGTTTGTTTCATTAACTAAAAAAGGCTGACAAGCTTTATAATATGTTCTTTCAATAAATGCGATTCGTCCTGGAATTATTAATCATATTAATAAATTTAAAAAAAAATGGACAAAAAAACCAAATTTAAAATAGAGCTTACCGATTTCGATTTCAATCCCTAAATTGCTATTTGTTGAATTCGAATCAAAATATTCATTTTCAATAATTGCATTTATATTGCTACTAACATTATCAAAAATTAATTGATTATTTTTTATTTGATCATCTTTAGATATGTTTTCGAATTCTGTAGTTTGCAATTGTTGTTTTTGATCAAAATCATTACGTAACCATTCTTTTATAAACCAATATACATATATTTTACATTTCTTATCTTTTAATAAATTCAAAATTTCCATAACACCATCCTTTGACAAGTGATAATATGATGATTTAATTGTTAACATAAATTTTCTAGCACCATTTTCCGATGATAAACAATATTGTTGAAAAAATTCTAAACAAATTTTAATTATTTTCTCGAAATTTGTATAAATCGCTAAGTCTAATGTTTGTAATATATTATCGAAACGTAATTTTCTTTTGATTGCTAATAATGCTTCATTTTGTAAATCTTTTATTAAATATTTTTCACTGCAATAATAAAGTTCAATAAGATCTTCTATATTTTCTTCAATGAAATTTAATTCACTAGTATAAATAAACATTAATAATTTATAAAACATTTCAGGTGATATATCAGAAATTCGTATAGTTTTAATTCCAGTTGAATTATTATTGTCATTAAAATTTAATGGACCATACAGCATTGCTTCAAATACTGGGCTAGATGTGGCTAAAATTAATTTGTGAGCTTTAATGATGTGATCATCAATACAAAATGAACAATCCCAATATTTTTCCGATTTAAATAATTGATAAAAACGATGACTTAATGGTGTAGTTGATGATGAAGATAAAATTGAAGACATTTTTTGCCCTTTTATCTCATAATTAATGTTATCTGAATTGAATATGGAATAGTTATTTGTAATCTGTTTGCAATTATTGTTTTCCATTTTATTTTCTATATTGTTAATTATCCTGAAATATAATAAAATAATTTTTTTAATAATAATATTGAAACTAATATTTATTAATTTTTATCATTTATGTAAATAAACAAAATCAATATGCTTAATTAACTTTTTCATTCATATTTTATTTAATCGAAATTTTTCTTTCTTTATTTTGTTTGTAAATAATATTATAATTAGTTTGGAAATTTATTATTTTAAGTAATTAAGAGCTAAATCGAATTTTCGAGGATTATTTTAACTAAATAACTATCAGTTTTTAATTTAATAATGTTGTATAAATTAAATATTGCGTATTTACTATTTATTTATACTTTTCATATTAATTTATTATTAATAATAAATTTATTATTAGGTTATATAATGCTTATAAATAAATTAAAGGTAAATCACCTATATTGTATTAATAAATGCGCACTTCATAAGCTAAACAAAATAAAATAAATGTAAAAACAAAATAATGGTATACAGGGTGGCAAATACAAAACATTCATATTAAAGTTTAGTGTAATGTAACGCTTCAACCCAAAACAGGAATATTTTAATTTTATTTTAAATTAAGATCTGATTGAAAATAAACATTTTATCCGGAAGTTTGATAATGTTTAACTAAATGGCTTCTGCCATTATTGAAATATTTCACTTATTTCTTAAAGTTTTGGAGGTTATTGTTAACCATTAAATCTTAAAACAATATATAATGAAATGAATAATTTATGATGCAGATTATCTGAATGTTTTTAAAAATTCAGAACTACATTAGTAATTTATAGTTAAAAATAAGATATTTGTGTTGACAACAATTTTAAATTAGTTGAAATTTGTAGCAGCTGTTATATGTCAACACTGCCATTTCGACTAAATATCTGATCGTGCTGCAAGTGAGTTCTTATTTAACTTACATAATAACATAATCATATTAGATTATTAAAGACACTACTTTAATAGCAGTAAAAATACTAACTAAATAAATTCTTCTAACTGTCGAAATTGACCTAAGTTATAATTGAATTGTCGAAAACATGGTATCTTTAAGATGTTAATATATACATATATAATTATTATTAAAATTAATGTTAAATTATTAAAATTATTATTATTGTGATTATTATAATTTATTATAAGAAACTTATTAAAAATTTACAGGCGTGTAGTTTTGTGCCTCCTTGTATAATTAGGAATATCAAAAAATAGTATCAATGTGTAAATAATTTGATAGAGTGTTTATTATTTCAATAATTAACTGAAGTAATTTTAACTCCCATGCATTGATTTTTTCTAAGAAAAACTTGATTATCTCGCGCAATAAAATACAAATTATGAACAAATTTTATGTGTATTTATCATGTAATTATATTTATTATAATAGTCCTGAAGTGCATTATCAAAAGATTAACATAAATTACAAAACATAATGAAAATTACGTATTTTATTTAGTTCATAAATTCGTTCTGTACAAGTATGCATAGACACTTTATATTTTTGAAGATGATAGTATATCGAATGCTTCTACTTCTAGAGCTATTAGTTTCTTTTTTCTGGCTATGTTATGAGCATTAATTTCTTGTTGTCTAATAGCATTTTCTTCTTGAAGTTTTTGTCCTTTTTTGAATAAAAAATTTTCTCATTAAAGCCATAAACTATTCCAAAAACCAAAAATGTCCACCTTGTAGCTTTTAATAAAGGGGACACCTTTACTGGTGCTTCCCATTTAATGGTCATAATACAATTTATTCCCGTATTTTTAAGATTTCATTTCTTTTAAAGTTTAATTTACATTATTCTAAAAACTACTTTTGACGGAATTTTCAAAGCCCATTAAAAAGAAATTTTAAAATATAAAATTTATTATTTCCTTGTGCAATAACTACTGAATCGTAATTGTATCGATACTGACAAGACAACATTAGCCACGCAACATTGTTTTATATATAGATTGAAAAACTAATTTTACTAATTAACAAGTTATTTGTAAATTTCTTTCATAATATAGTTTAAACTTCAAATTTTCAGATCTTTGAATCTTTTCTTTTTGATTATTTACATATGAAGTTTCTTCTCCAATCTGAATTTCACTCGTTTAAAATCAAAGTTAATTATAATTTGAAAAAATTATTATTATAATTGAGTTCAATTAATTTTTAAAATAGTCAGATATTAATTATACCCGTACAAACGAATTCGGGTACCTGCCATACAACTTCCACATTTATTTGGCTATATCGCAGAAGCTATAAAAGCTGTGGTATTGTAATTTCACACAAACGAATATATCAGCCAAATGCTTGATAAATCCTTCTGGTTGTTTATCTCCTTCTGGTAGTTGCCATAAAACTTCAAAAGTTATTAGGCTAAATCTTAGAAACTATAAAAGCTGTAGTATTGAAAAGTTATGTGGCATTATGTCAGAAATTATTGGAATTATAATATAGAAATTTCGTGGAAACAAGTGTACTTTTAGGGCTGTTATGTGTGATAAAAATCGTTGAAATTTCTTGGCTCCTTCTGGCACCTCCTATACAACTTTAATAGTACTGTGGCCATATCTTACAAAATATTAAAAAAAACACAGGACTGAAATTTCGCATAAATTAATATGGTAATACGGCAACTTGAAGTCATCTGTCCCATAGTCAGCTATGGAATATTTACTCTCACAGAGGATAGCAAATTCGTACTGGTATCACAGGGTTGATACGGTCAACCCTATTTTTCCTCATTTTTTATTTAAATTTGGATGGCTCTTGAAAAAATAGCCTTTAAATTTTTCTAAATTATCTAAGAAATTTTGTTTATAAACAATATTGCGCAAAACGAAAGCATATTTTTCGAAGAATAAGAAGACTAAGATTTAAAACATCCATTATAAAAAATAACATAAATAAAATAATTCTAAGTTTTCAATTGTTTCACAAGAGAAAAATTTACTTTGCTTAGATGTTTGTGTTTTTAAATAAATTTTTTAAGAAAATTCACATTGTTTCCATTAAGAATAAAAACCGGAAAAAAATTACAATAAAATTTGTAGCTCTCCTTGCTATAACATTGTTAATTACATATGTACATACATACATAATGTTGACATTTTATATAAAAGGAAAAAAAAACAAAACAAAAAGTTTTCGTTTTAAACTTCTAGTAAGCCTAATATTATAATAAGTAACAGCTATATGTATGTATACATATATATTTATATACATAATACATAACATTACTATAACATAACATTACTATGTATACATAACAAAATTATTAACTATGATTCAATCAATATTTGAATATAAAAAACTCTTTGATACTATTTTTAAGTTCTTCCGAATGCAGTCTAATATGAAATAATTTTTCCATTCATAATATTCAAAATAATGCTCAACAAAATTGTTGTGATTATTTTAATAATCAATTATTAAGTAGTACAAATTAATACTGGGTATTCTGTTTTTCCATTTTTCGATAATGTCTACAATATTTAATGATTTATTGTATGGCTAAGGGATGGTATGGAAAAATTGCTAATTGTTTTTTCTTAGCTTAATTTTAATTAATGATACTGGCCTTAAATGTTTCAATTTTATATAACCTTAGTTTATAAGGCCTTAAGCCTTAAATATTCGGTTGTTAAATTTGAGGCAATTTTAACTTATAGTATTAGAGTATGTTAATTGTAATAGATTTTGAATTTTGTAAAGTTTTTGAGTTAACGTAATACACTGAAATGTTAAATAATAAACATAACTATTTTTATGAAAAAATGTTAAATGTTATATACCATTTTATATATCCACAATGATAGCTTTACCATTTAAAACTAATTGACACTTTAACAGTGAGGGCAAATATGTTCACATACAGTTCTGCAAGAACTAATCTATGGAAATGTATATAGTATATATGTATATACATATGAATATATTAAATTAAAATTTTTATATAAACAAATCCTATGGTTGACTTGTTCTCAATTTAAATTTGTTTTTATTCAAACACTTGATTCTTTTTACTATTTTCAAAAGAACTTCCGTAAATAAAAGATTTTATAAAATGAATATGTAGCTTTTTTTTATTTAATTATTTTATACTCTTATTTGTGCGCCTTATTTAATTAAGAAATTTTTTTATAACAACAAAATACATACATGGTAGTTATTTACATATTGTTACTCTCAAATTAATTTATTTTTTATTTATTATTAATGTTGTCGTAATCGCAAATCACAGTAATAGTAAAAGAAAAAGTTATGATAGTAACATTATAAGGTTATTATAAGATTAACGATTTAATAAAATTTTACGATTTAATAATTTGAAAATAATTGAAATTAATTTATACATATACTTATACAGAAAAATATAAAAAAATGTAGACATTTAATAAAAGGAAAATCGCCTAATACAATTTTAAATACAATTTTTAAAAAATGTGAAATTGTAATTTTGATTGTAAGCATAAATTCTAAATACATAATATTCTAAATACATAATATACATTAATACATAATTATGTATACATATTTAAATTTTTCACTCAAAAATCCCTAAAATAATTATAATTGTTTACACACACATATAATAATTATTCGTTCCAATTTAATAAAAATGAATATTTTAACATAAAATCTATGTATGTATGTATATATGTAAGTTACTGAAATAAGAAATTAATTGAATATAAAAAATTAATCTAACTTTTTAAATTAAAAGTATAATTTTTAAATGAAATAAAGAATTTTTTTGTGTACAATATACAGATGCAGGTACTTTAAATAGATTAATCGCTTTGATTAACTACAATAAAGATTTGTAATCATTTTTGATTATTAAAAGATACCTACGAGAAATAGTCAACAAATTATTCTAATGGACAACAAATAGAAATTATTTTGTGCTAAATTATATTTAAGTTATATTTGTTACACATTTTGACAAACTCATGACTATATAGGTAATTCTAAATCCTTGAATAATTCTTCTGCGTAAGTTTAAAATATAAAATTTAATTAAAAAAGTGTAGAAAAGCAACTGACTGACTGTCTGGTTTTATTTTAAATTTTTTAACTTGATATACATTTTATATTAATTACAGTAACTGATATATTTTTATATTATATTATGTTTATTAAAATATTTGAATAAATTTTACTTGAAATCTTACCTTTACTTGATTTTTAAATACAGCAGCTGGATGTTAAAGAGATGCTCTAAATAAAAGATGCTTTATGCTCTATAATAAAAATAATTAACGCCTCATAAATTTTTCTCTCTTCTAAATAAGTTGGAGATCAATATTATGTATGTAAGTTTGTGTGGGCATAGGCATACCAATTGGCTTATATGATAATGATAGTTTATTTTTTAAGCAGCTATTCTTCTGGTATTTTTTTTTTTAAATTCTTATTTAAAATTATTATATTTATATAAATATACAATTACTTATAATACATAAATATATTATGTTTTTAACAAAATTAATTTTTTTTTTTTATAAAATTAACCACAAAAATTATAGCTCGGCACGATATCACGAATAAAATATAAAATATTTTGTTTAACTATTTTTCAAAATCAAAATGTTTTTGTGGCAATGTCAAAAATGTTTAAATTTTTAAAGTAAATAAAGTCTATTTTAATATTTTTTTTTATATTGAAAATATTTTTTTATTTTTCAAATATATTGAAAATAATATGTATAGGTAGGTGCGTTTATATATGTTTATATAAATCAAATATGATCAACAGGTGTTGCAAAATGATATATGTATTTATTAATATTAAATATTAACTTTATAAAATTAAATATTAATTTAATAATTTTATATAACAATATTAAAGAGTTTTATTCAAAAAAATCCATTTCATTTAAAATTTATTACAAAATAAATTTGAATTACGTAAACATTTTGTGTTCTTTAAAAGAAAAAAAAACAAAAACGCTTATAATTGCTAATTTTTAAATCATACTTAATTATGTCAATTTTATTTTAAGTTCATTTAATATTATAAATCATAATTTTTTTTCCTTTGATTATTTAATATTGTTTTCAATTGGTTTCAATAAAATTTAATTTTTTTAATTATTTAAATTTTTTTTTTATTTTATATTTTTTACGCAATTTTACTGAATAACTAAATATAATATTTTTTTGTATATCTACATATATACATTTAATTTTTTTTTTAACTTTATTCTATTAAGAATATTGTGTTAGAATGAAAAATATTCTTGAACATTGTACTTTACAATTCAAATGATTATTTTATACTAACTTTCGTTTGCAATATATATTATTTTCTTATAATAACCTCGTGTTAATATTAATGTACATATATACATATATACATACATCTAAAAATATTAAATACGTGATATTGTTTAATATTTAATCATATATAATACATGTTATATATTATGATATATGCGTATACAAGTATTGTAATAAATATGTAATAATTTCTTTGTATATAATTATTATATTCTATCTGTGTATCTAAAGTTCTACTTCTAAACTATCACCTTCTCGGTGATTTCATTTAGGGTTGTACATAAATTCTATTCAAAAGAAGTACATATTCGATATTTTTTGTTGAACATAATTTAGATCGGTAAGAAAAATAATATAAGATCTCTTTTTGAGATCATATTAAATATTTATTTAAAAACTTATTAGTTAATTGTCTAATAACAGTGTTTTAGTTCAACAAAATTTATTGTTTAATTAATTGACAAGTTGTATTAAATTTAACATAAGTTACACTTTGACGTTACCAAAAATTAACTCAATTAATTCTCAATCAAATTATTTTAAAACTCACCTCGAAACTTGGTACTCGTATATGTATATTAACATTTGACAAGTTATTTTTTAATTTTTCTCACATAGAGACAAATAATTTATATCAAGTACGGTAAAATGGAATTGGGATTGTCTAATTTTGTGGAAATATGCATCTTGTTTAATAAGACAAATTGACATTTTCAAAGATACAAGTATAATTATTTTACTAATTTTGTTATTAATTTCTTGTTAAAAACGAAACTGCTACTAAACGAGACATGAAATTAAACATTATAGTTGAGGAAACAAGTATTTTTTAAATAATTCACACAAATTATTTAAAATATTTAAAAAAATTAATCGTACCATTTTAAATTAATAACAGAAAATAAAATAATTCCACACATTTTCACATCCCTGAATAAAATTGCGATATTTTTAAAAACTGATATAAATGTATGTAAACTATGTTTTGGCATATATATGTATACATAAAGCATTTAACCTAATGTAGATATTGAATATAAATAGTATTATCGTTTTATATCATAAAATAGCAGTTGAGCTCCTTTTTAGATAGCTTTGCTGTGATGCAACTCAAATATTAAAGAGAAAATAGCGAGGATGGTAGTAATAATTTTTAGAGTAATAATTTAATAAAATCGAGATAGCAAATAATTTTTCAATTTTCAAATTAAAAATTTGTTTTAACTTTGTTTTAAATATTTGATCATACCTTTAAAAATTGAAAATTGTAAGCCAAAGTTAATTAATAATATGAAAACTCAACTTAAATACTTATGTATTTTAAAGAGCAAGCGGCCCCGTGCAAGTTTTCTTCTAAAATTTATAAAAGTATAACTTCTATCAGATTCATACATATTTATTGTTCCCTACTTTTTTACTTCTTAAATTTTTTTGAAAACCGGAAACACCTTATTAACAATGATTGAAATTGAGAACAATTCTAAACGAACAGCTATTCTTTGCTAAATTTTTAATTTGTTTTGTGAATGAAATTAATTTTTCAGAGTATTAAATACTACCACACTATAACGCTATTAAATATATACCTACATACGAATTTTACCTGTTGAGATACAATCGTACCTGTGGATGGTGTATTTATAGAATATAATATGAATATAGATATTTTGTATGTATGGAAATACGCTTGCTTATAAGAACGAATATGTACATATATAAAATTATAAACTTTATACTTTTGCTGTTTTGTTTTGTTCTCTCAATTCTTCAAAGAGAACTAACTAAAATAAAAAAAAAACACATAATGTACATGCATTTATATAGATAAACTCATATGTATTAAAATTTAAATATCGCCATGATATTTTGCCTAAATTACTTAAGACCGTACAATTACAGTACAATCACATGATGCTTGTACTTGAGCTTCTAATAAAGCGAGGTGAGATACTACGATAGAAAGGTGCTTATAAAAATAAGTACTTGTGTATATTTAATTTAATACAATTTTTTTTTATCTAAATATATGTACATACATTTCATTATTTATGTTCTACAAAAGTTATAGAACTAATTACAAACGGAATTAATATTTGTATCTCGGAAAGCAAAGGTATGGTATAAATATTAAGGTATAAATCTTTTTATACCCTGCATTTTTGATATTTACTTTGGCATGGAGTTTGTAATCACTTGAAGAAGTCGTCTGCGATATGAATATGTATATTCGTATACATACTCGTATTCTTTCTCAGCGTAAAATTTTGCGTTGATTTAGATATTCAACGTAAATTTTTGAGTTAGCTGTTTTTTTTCTGCCATTAACTATTCCATGGACTTTGATCTGCCATCGATTTCTATTGTAATTGGACGAATTCGGACAATAGATTCGTGTAGCTGCCATACAACTCAAAAGCTAATTTCAGAAAAATTATTAACTTAGATAGTCGTGGGTCCAATTATAGCCCACATATGTCCGTGAAGTTTTTTTGGAATGTTTTGAACTGCCATGCAACTCTTAAATTTTACATCTATGTTGCATTTGAAAAAATACAAACTTGTAAAAGATTCTCTTCTTTTCCAAACTGACTGTTACAGTGCATTCTATTTATCTAAAAACTATGAAATATTTTTCAAAAAATTATTGCCTTCATCAATCATAAATTCATTTAAAATTTCACGGCATTCGCTATGTGCTGCAGGTTACAAATACATTTTTATTTTATTTTCTTTACTTGAGCTTTACACAGCTTTATTCTCTGCTTTTTTGATTTTTTTTTTTGATTCTCTTGCGTTTAAACTACTTATTTTATAACTATCAATAGTTTGTTGCTCTTTATCACCTTTTATGCGAAAGGTCAACTAAAAGTAATCTAGTTTTGCTATAAAAGAAATTCTGATATATACCATGCAAACTCGATATTTTACTCAAAACATCACTTACTTATTCATGTTAACTATAAGGACCTATAGAAAATATTTGTGTTTTACGCTCTAGATGCTCGTAAATGTGTTTAAAAAATATTTTTATTGCAGAATATTTTGTTATTCTTAAAACAAGAATGTTTTAGACATTGCATTTGATTATCAGCAAATATAAAGAAAAAACAAAAAAGGATGCTGCAGACATTTCTAAATCTTCATTATAAAAGTACATGTATACATTTTTACAGCATTAACCTTGAACTCAAGTACAAATTCCGATTGTTTTATAGATATACTTTTAAAAAAACTTTGAAAGAACGTTTAAAATATAGTGAATGTTTGTACCTATATGTATAAATATAAAGATGTTATGCATTATATTACTATACAAATATTTTTAATATAATACATAGTGAAATTTAAGATTCATAGCGAAATTTTTAAGAGTAAATGTGATTCTGCGAGTGGTCATACAAGTTTTTGAAGATTATACTTATAATCAGAGTCGGATTTACTATCTGAAGGTGTGTATTTACTCAGAATAATAGGGAATTGTGGAATTTCTTAGTTGGATTATTTAAAGATTGACGTATATACCCAAAAATATTATCAAAACACAGAGAAAGTCGGATTTTGATTGTATAAAATTAAAAACATAAATTTTCGTCAACACTCGATTTTTTGGAATTTAGAGGAACAAAGTAAAAGAGAATCATTTTGAATTTCTATCCAAGCTATTTCTACCCAAGCAACGTTACACATCTTCTATTGCATTATTTTTTTTTATTTTTTCAGAATTTTCTTTTTGATCTACAAGCCTTTTTGGGAACTTTCCAAAACATCATCATAGAATTCCTTCCACATTGTTGTGAACTTGTTCCACTAGTCAATTAGGCTGTTCCCCGTAGTCTTTTTAACATACGAATAAACCCGTCACTGGCTTGTTATAAAATAATATTCATCACATTGGATTCGGCATTTTATTCTTTCCTCTTATTTTTTTTTTTGTATTCATCTTAAAATATCGTCATATATATGTATCTATATATTTGTAGAAAGTTATTTATTTTAGAGACTTGCTTAAAGTTTTTAATAGCAACCTTACCTACATATATTTTTTTGTAGTTTCTTGTATGATTAATTAAACTGTTTTTGTTTTTGATATATGAATTCTAACAACGTAATTCTCTTACTAATATTATTAAATAAATAGCCAATATGGAAATGTACCTTGTTTGCTTACATTTACGTTAAATAACAAAATTTCAAAACGTAATTTGTCAAACACAAAATTCTATCAGATAATTTGGAATAAAAGTAAGTTTTTCGTTAGATCATAATTATTGCAGACATATCACTGTAATTCAAAGAGGACCATCTGCTGCTTTTAGTTGCTTTACAAGAATATAGCTATAAAGTATAAACAATGGAATAATTTTGATCTAAATTACCTGAAATTAAATTTTTAGGAATTAATTTACTAATGATCTATTCAATATGACAAAGCGCACATACAAATCCAAATTCCATTAAATTAAAAGCTATTGCTCACAACAATTACTTACCTTATTTTCTTAATATCTTTTTAATTTAAACATAAAAATGTGGTAACTTTGTAATTAATTAATATAATTCATTTAATTCTTTTTTTTTTACTTCATAAAACTATGAAATTGTTTATTTATTGAACTATTATTTAATATTAAAATATATTTTTGTATTTTTAATCATTTTAGCACTTTTTCAAGTCTTAATGATTTTCCACGGGAGCGTTCATCCGAATTCTGCATGGAGCTGATATACTTAACTTATTCAACTTATTTATTATGAAACAAATACTTTTCCTCTATATAATCACTGCTTTGAAATACCCAATTTATGATTACAAATGGCAACTGTCTCGAATAAATGAATATTATAAAAAGGATAACATTCTTTTAGAGAAATTTTCATTGCAGATACCATCAAAATGTGAACATTTTGCAAATCAAATCACATTTAGTGAAGATTTTAAACATTCTATCAATTCATTTTTTGGTGTAAAAGATATTTACTATGGCAACTTTAAGGATTCTATAAACAGAATAATTCCAGTTGTAATCAAATATTTTGGAAATGATAATATTAACAAAATAATTTTGGAGAATAACGAATCTTTTCATATCAATCACAATCAATCAAATGAAGTGGAAATTATTGAAAATTTAAAAAAAATGTTTTTAAAACAATCTCATTTGGAAGGAACTAAATTTTGTTCTGAATCTAAAGGAATCGATAGATTTATAGATCTATGGAATCACAATAAATCAAAATTACTCAAAATAATATATTTAAATAATAATATACAATTATTATTACTACCAATATTACAATTAGCAAATGAAAAAGAAATTTCATCTTCTAATAATCAAAGAAAATATCAAATACCAAAAGTTTATGAAATTTGTGGTAATACAATGTATCAATCATACGATGGTCAATTATTATTAAATTATTTTAATTCATCATTTGAATTAAAATTAAAAATAACCAAACAATTAATTATTGGAATGGAACAGTTTACTGAAGGTATCAGTGGATTTCGTATATATTTAACAGATTTTAATGCTGATAATGTAGTTTTCAATGAAGAAACAGAAGAAATTTCATTTATTGATTTGGATAATGTAATTATTGTTGATTCAACGAAAATACTTGAAGTAAAATCACATACTCACGAATTTATTGAATGTTTGGGCTGCTTTGCTTATATTCCGGAAGAAATATGTTCAGCATATATAAGTGATTTGAATTATTTTGCAATTTGTCAATTCTTAAGAGAGGATTTATATAAAAATGTTAAAAATGGTTTTTTATATCCAATTCCAAAGAAATACCATAGGAAACTTATGTATTTACTAGACACCTGTTTCAATTATTCATCTATGTTAAAGCAAAAATATGCTAGCCGGTATGCAATTATGAAAGAATTATTAAATGAAATTGATAATATAATAATGTGATATACTTACATATATATAAATATTTGATATATAACGTAAATAAATGTAATCTCAAAACAAAAACAAATATGATATAAATTTCAAAAGTACATATATTGAATCAATTTAAAAGATAACTTTTAGCAAATATTTTTAAAGAAATGCAAAAGAAAAAACAAAAACTTGATTAAACTTTATTCTTAGAAACTTTTTCTCTGGCAGCTTTTATATCAACTTTAAGTGTTTCTATTTCAGTGAAAATTTGTTGTGCCAAAAGACCTTCTGGAGACTTTTCAGGTTCATATTTGAGCATTAAGTACGCTTCCCTTAAAATCTTTTCAGCTTTAAGTAGTTCATTCTAAAATATACATTAAACATACAATTAAGAATAATTTAAACAAACTTAGAAATAAATTAATAATTAATTTTAATTAATATTATATTGTAATTTTAATTAAATATGGTATACACAAGAATTTTTTGTATATAACATAATTTTATAAAACAATTTATAGTTTATAAATTTGAATTTTGAATAAAATAGAGCTAATAACCAAAATTTGATGTAAGAAATTGTAATTTAATATTGCAATGATATTGTAGTAGAATTAAATTTTTAGTTTTAAAGAAAATGTATTAAATACTAATGTAAACGAAACATTAAAATATTTTATATCTGCTAATTGCATGTAAAAGAAAACATTTTATTTTTACCAAATGATGGTGATCTCCACCATCTTCTTCTAATCTAGCCAACTCGATAATTGGTCTATAATACTCAAATAAAGCAATTCCCTTAATTCTGGATATTCCAGGCAATATAATTCTTAAAATTGGTAAAATTTGCTCGCATAATTGCAATTTTCTTCTCATATGGCCCTTACAACCCGTATATTTTGAATCATCACACATTGAACGTAAAATTGCTGCAATATTTTGCTTCAAATCCAAGATGAAATAATGATGATCATGTAAATGCTCAGCTAACGTTAGCAATAACATTTCCATTTTGCAAATATCACCTTGAGCATCATCAACTTGCTTTCCAATATTAACCAAATATTCTTCAATCTCTTTATATGGTGTTATTTTTGAACATTGATCACACATCCATTTATTATCACCATAATTCAAAACATAACCATATTCAGCACAATTATCTTCAATGCATTTTATACATTTTATAGCACTTATATATGATCCTAATTCAGTTGGATCCTCACATCTAGGACATTTACATGTAAAATATTTTCCCAACATTAATTGTTTTCTACGTTCATTGGATCCCTTAAAAAAAATGCAATATATAAATTTCTCAAAAAACAAGATAGAGTAAAGCTTAAAATGTTTTTAAACTAACCAAGAAAGGTGTTGTATAGTTGTAATACAAAATATCACCTTCCTTAATATTTGTAGTAGCATAAACTTTCATTTCATATTCATCATCAACAGCAACTGCAATATTTGGTATACAGCTGTGAGCAAATAAACATGCTTTCATAAAGCAAGCTCTTAATGAATCTTCTCTCGGACCACGCACTTCAAACATATTAACATCAAAAATTGCACAAATTTTTTGAATAAAATCAGATTCAAGGATATTGCATTTTTTTAAATATTTCCCCATTCCAGATTTTTTTAACGGTTGTACAACTCCTTCTTCTAGCAGTTTCCATACATCACTATTCTTACGATTATTTAAATGTGATTCCATTTTAAGAATTTCATTGAAATAACCATCATTTAATGGATTCTCTAAAAAGAGTAAAAATCGAACTGGGCCAAACAATTTAAAATTCTCCACTAATAGATTTCGTGAAATATCAGTGTGCTCTTGGAAGAAATTACATTCAAATGATCCATGCTGTACGCAATTGTTACATAATGGGAAAACATTGCACTTTCTAAAATCAAAAGAAAATATAAATATTTTAAAGTAAAGAACTAAAATAATTTTATATAAAAATCAATGATTTTTTTTATTCAAAATATTTTAAACATTACTGGCAAATTTTTAAAGATGGATGATAACATTTACTGCAAACCAAATTTGAATCCCAATGGGGTGTTATTAAAACTGGTTTCTCATACAATATTTCTTCTCCAGCCCGTATATTCTTTGAAGCTGTGACAAACCTAAATTACATTAATTTAATTATTATTTTATAAGAATTAATATCATTTGATTTCAAACAGAAATGAAGCGAAAGAATAAATTGAAAACAAACGACTCCACTCCGGTCTTATTCGGAAATTTTTCTAATTAAAATTTAATTTTAATGTTAATATTTTAAAATAAAGAATCATATCAAATTAATATATAAAAAAGTATATATAAAATTATACTTAAAATTAATACGAAAACTGAAAAGGAAATTTCAATTTGCTTTACGTGAAAATTATGTAATAATTCAAACTAATATAAACTAGCATTAATATAAAGCTAAGATATCAATTAAAATATACATATGTATGTACTGAAAATTATTTGTATACCATTATATTATTAAGCATTAAATAAAAATCAATAGTTTTATTATTAAAGCTCCGGAAATTTGATTAAATTGTAAAATATTTTGTTAATATTTATAAAAATGTGAAATTGCTTTAAAAGAAGAACTCTTAAAAAAAAAGCCATATTAAATATTAAATTAATTTAAAATAAATAAAAAGCAATAAAAATATTATTTTATTAAATTTTTGTTATTAATTCAATTATTATTAATTTTAGTTTTTTAATTTTTTATTTATTTTGTTTTATATTTCGTCTTATGAAATTTTTAAACAAAACCAAAAAATTATTTAATTAATTTTAAAAAAATAGCCAATTTTATATAAAATGAAATGAAAAAGAAAAAATTACCTTATACTTTTACCTTTGTCAAATCGTCTACATACAGAAATTATGAAAAATAATGAATTAACAATAAATATTTATGTAGTATTTGAATGTTGATATAAATTTTTTAAAATAAAAAAAAAAAAATCCAATTAATAAACTAATCTTAACTAAATTTAATGTACAATATTATAAAATTTGTTAAATTTTTTGCTAATTGAAAAAGCTATACATTTATTATTTATCAGCCTGTCCTCATAAATTTAAATTCTATTCGAATGAATTTAATTTGATTTTTTGAAGTATTCTTTTGTATTTATTTCTTTTAAAAAAATTGTTGTAGTCTTTTTAAAACTTTTTTAAAATTTCATTTTTTTTAGCTTGGAATCTTTAAAATTTAATTTATAAAAAAAAAATATTAGGGATTTTGTACTCATTGATGTATTAATGCAAAAATAAAGGGAGAAAAAAAATTAATTTCCCTCCAATTTGTAAACAACCGAAGGAAATTTCCGATGTAAAATATGTTTTTTATTTTGTAATTCAAAAATATTTAAAAAAATTAATTTTTTCTATTCACAAATTGACATTTAACAAACAACATAAAATAAAAAAAAATTTAATTATTTTTTAAATCAAAACAAAATTTTTTTTTAATGCCATTTTTAAAATTCTATTCTACGTTTTTTTTAGACAAAAAATGTGCACTTGTGAAGGAAATTTTTTTTACATGTAAATTATTGTTATAGCAGTGTTTGTTCTAATACATCAATACATCGATACCTTTTACACTGCCCAGTGCGGACCCATATTAATTTAAAAAAGAAAAATTTGAAAAATATTTCACAAACATTTAATACAAAATATTTAAAAAGTACAAAAGAAACAAAATAAAAAATTTTTATTTTTACTATAAAAATTGTAAAAACTAACTATATGTACATAAATAATGGTACTTTTATATTGTCATATTATTTTTACAAAAGAAAACTTTTTTACTTATCCATAAAAATTTAAAAATAAAACAAAAATAGACAAAGTGAATTTAAAAATATACACAATTGAAAAAACAAAAAAATTATTAAAAAATATCAAAAATTCAAAAAGCATGTATGTATGTGGATATTTAAGTACATAGTGTAAATTATTCTATTGTACATATAGATATAAAATATATTTTAATAATAGTATCTATATAAAAAATGTGTTTTTTTTTTTTTATAAAAAAAAAGCAAATTAAAAACTTGATGTTTTTTATTTTATTAATGAGATTTAAGAAAATAAATAATTATTATATTGATAAATTTGCTAGCATGCCCCCCAAAAATAAGGTCACTGTACTCCAAATGAAAAAAGCTTAAAAAATTTTGTATAAAGAAAAAAAAAACAAAATTCTTACCAAAAAAAACATGCTACTTTCTTATTTTTTTTTTTTTTAGGAATGGCTATTGTTGTTGGTTTCTATATGTATTGTTTTATATTTATGTACGTTTGAACATTATGTTTACTATTGTATGTATTTATGATACAAATATTTTATTGTATGGTATAAGTGTTATGGTATTTTATTTATTGATGTGCAAAATTTGTTTGTTAATATTGAAAATTTTGTGCAAAATAATATTATAAAATACTAGGTGATAGACGACAAATACTTTTTATATTTAGACACATATACAAAAATTCAAATACTAATTTTTAAACACAATAAAAATTTAAAGTGCAATAATACGCTTTTGTGTTTGTATAACTACAATAGCTTTAAAAATTATTTCATTATTTAAAAACAAAATGGGTTTAATTATTAAAATTGCAAATAATTGTAAAATATTAGAATTGTTTTTTTTTTTTTTATCTTGTTCTCCGAAATGCACCTTAAATCACATCACAGAAAATTAACATATATATATGTATATATGTATATGTATATATAATTATATATATATATATTATTTGAAAGTTTTTAACTTCATATAAGTTTTCTTCTCTTTTCCTATATTATATAATAAACCACAATCTTATAATTTATGTATAGTGTGGTATTGAGAAAAAAAAAAAATATTCTTTCTTTTTGAATACTACAAAAAAATAGCGAAACTAAATAATTATTTGCGTAAAAAAATTCAGAAAAAAAAAAAATATCCAAAATAGTATTGAAACTACTTATATAATATGAAAATTTTACCTTTCGATATTTTGATCAATGCCTTTTGAACATGGAATATTATAACTAACACTAAAAGTATTTTATAAATAATTATTATATCGTTTTATTTTACTTATATTTAATGATTATTTTTTTTTTTAATTTACTATTTATTATTTTAATTATAAGACTTAATCTTAATTATAAATCGATTTGATGACTTTAAATTTCATATTTAATATGAAATTTTAAAGGAGTTAAATCGCAAATATTTATTATTATTATTGTACACCTCATGTCTCATATAAACACATTTTTAATTTATAATTTTAAATTGTTAACATTTTAAAATTAAATATTTCTAAATATTATGTACATTAATTTAATATACAATATTGTAGAAAAACTTTTTCTCAATAAGTTATTCTTATATTATTAAAAATTTCAATAATTATAGCAGATATTTTATTAAAATTTGATATGTAAGTTTTGATCTATACCGAAAAATATTAGATACGAGTATTATTCAGATAAGCAAAGTACAATTTAAAAAAAATACCCTTTAATGCAATTAGATTAATGTCCTACAAAAGAATTCAGTATAAATCGCTATAGAATTGTTTAATTACACAGTATTGTAGTAATTTGAAACTTAAACATACTATACTTATGTTCCAAATTTCTATATGGACACATTTAAAATAAATGAATACAGACGAATTATGTCTTCAATTAACTACAATTATTTATAATTATATTAATTTCATGTATATGAATGGGTAGTTTCTTATGAAATTTGTAATTTAAAAATAAAAGTTTTTAAATTAAAGTCTTTTGTTTTTAGTTTTTACCTAATTAATTGTAATTATGTATATATATAAATTGTAAAAGAAAATGTTCTTTTTTTTTGTTTTTTTTTTTATGAGGAATTCGGATATGAGACAACTAAAGATGTAATTCTTTTATATTTTTACCTTCCCAAAGTATCATTTTCAGTTACAGTACATTTTTGTTCAAAACAATCAGTCATTATAGTTGATTAATTTGATTTTAGCCCAAGAATAAAATTAAATTCCAAGAAAAAATCTGTAATTAAAAACAAAAATATTATTTTATTTTTGAATAAAATTAACAATCCTATTTTAAATTTAATTAACATAGTTAGTTTTTTATTGAATGGTTATTAATTTTAAAATTGAAATATCTAAAATGCATTTTCAAAGTCCAAATTCAAATTATGCATTGGCAACATTTGATATTTCTTCTGCTACCGGTTCAGATACCCACATAAATT
This sequence comes from Condylostylus longicornis, assembly GCF_029603195.1. Lineage (NCBI taxonomy): Eukaryota > Metazoa > Arthropoda > Insecta > Diptera > Dolichopodidae > Condylostylus > Condylostylus longicornis. The sequence goes on from NW_026577987.1 coordinate 13,077,768, forward strand.
ATTGTTTTAATATTGTATTGCATTCATAATTTAATTATTTTTTTGGAAATTACTTTAAAATAGATGAATAAATTATTTTGATTTCATATAAAGGAGTATATTATTTTCACGTTTGTAGCTAATTTTTTTAAAAATATTAAAACCTAAACTGGTGATGAAGCATTAAATAGCTTATTTCGTATATTGTTTACTTAAAAGAAAATCAAATCTAATTAAAGAATTATTTTTTTCCTGTGCATCATTTCCAAAAATCAATTATTCAATATTTTGCATTATTCAATTTTTATACTATTCAAGAGAATATTTAATTTTACACTAATTATTTAAAATTTTTCAAAAACATTAACTATATAAAATTATTTAAAATATAATTAAATTCTTTTTCCCAAACTTAATTCTAAATATGAAGAATTTTTATCTCAATATTTATAGGAAAATCTATTAAATTCAAAAAAAAACTATTTTTAGCTTCTCATACATATAGTTTGCCCTATTTAGTTTATCTATTGTATTGAGTATTAGCATAGTAAGATATAGAACGCATATGATATGTATATGTAAATATGTATATGCATTGTACGCATTTTTTTAAAAAAAATATATTATTAGATTTGACTTTATAATAAAAATCCTATATAAAGAAAAATGTACAACAAATTAATATTAAAGCAATTTTAATGATTAAAGTGTCGGACAAAAATTTTCAAGTCTGAATATTCAAGTTTATTTCGTTATTTTTAAATATAGTATGCTAAACTGTAAATATATGTATACAGATTTCACATCATTTTTTAATCAGTATTCTGTATTATACGATTATATCCAAATTGAATCTGGCTCTTGGTCTATAAAATTGTATGAATACTTTTCTTATTAAGTTATTCTTGTGAGGGAGAGAGGGGGGATCCGGCAGCATCACAACGTTATACCAAACCTAAGTTATTCTTAATTGAAATTGAAAACGAATACTGCCCCAGTAAATATTTAAGTTTAGATTCATTTTCTTTTCTGCTACAAGCATAAATTTGTCTTACTTCATATATGGTATTGCTTCTCATGCAGCAGAATGAGAATTTTAATTTACTTTCTACAGTTTAAATAGCATGCAACCGCCTCAACTTCAATTTTGCTTAATAAAACTAACTGTATATTAGCGCATAATATACAAATTGAAACCGGATCTTTAAATTTATATTTCTAAAATTATTTCAGTGAAATTTCAGTTTAAAGTTAAAATTATTTAGAAACTGATGATTTGTGATCCTTAAATATTCCAAATTCAAGTAAAATTGTTTGATTTTTACTAAAGTTTTCATATCATTTTCTATAGTGCTTTTTTTTTAAATTCACATTAAATAAAATATTCCATTATTTTGATAGAATTCAGTGCTCAATATACTTATATAACTAAATAATCCTCAGACAAAAATGACGTAGGTATGTCACATGTTAAAAAAACACATCACCGATTTTAACTTATCATTATCGGTTGATTCTATGCACTTCAAATACAATATTTAAAATCCAAAATATTAAATAATTAATAAAAATTTTTTAATGTTATTTTACGATCAAAAGTTCTTCAATAGCAATTCAAATACAATAAAAATACAATAATAAATTCACCTTTTTTTTATAATTTAATAAAATTATTCTATTAAAGATTTTCACTTAAATGTGATCCCTTCCAAGTTTCCTTATAGACTAAATTTGAAACTCAACTGAACATCTAAAATATACTAAAAAATTATATATACGCACTTAATGTGCCTTATATTCCTTAGTGCTATTGAAGAAAAAAAATGAGCAGACCACAAGCCAAATTATTCATTTTTAATTGAATTTTCACATATTTTTTTTTTTTTCAAATTACACCAAATACAAATTTTTTTAGTTGTACTTCTCATTTTCTAATATACACACTTTTATTCTCTGGTCAATGTTCCCTTTTCGGAAAATACGTGTATAAGAACATTATCACAGTCTATATATTTTTCTAAAAATAATAGCAAAAATAAATAATTTTAACAATAAAAATACTTAAAAAAGTATAATAAAAAAAAAAAGCAAAATGTTAAAACTTTCATCAGTCATAAGAGTTGCAAGTCTTATTATATAAAAATACAGTACTCATACATAATAATTATATACATACATATTAATTATATATATACATAATTATACATTGAAAATTTTATATAGAAACCATATTTATAACATTTATGTCATTCACCATAAAATATATACGGTATATCTTACATTAAACTGTAAATTTGTAAACCTGTTCTGGCATGAAAACAAATTCTATCAACATATCAATCTAGGAAGTTGGCAGGTTGGCAGAATACCATCCCAATTTGAATATTGTATACATTGCTTTACTCACGTATACCTAAAACATATTTTATTAACATTATGTATGAATGTATATGTATAAAACATTAGCGTTTTTTCACCTCTTCCAATTTCGCCTGATGCGCGCTGATTTTCTTAATTTATTTTTATTTTCTAATTTTTGTTTTTTTTTTTGTGAAAAACTATCGTTTGCGATGAGATGCATCCAAAAAAATTCTAATTAATATAATGTTTATACGTATCCTACGTAATGTATGTATGTGAATATTCACATTGCATATTTTTTTTAAAAAATATACATATGTATGAGCAATCTCGAAAAATTGTTAAATACGTAAATTTATGTATTGATAAGGACGTGAAATTAATATTAATGGTTTGAAGGTGCAGTAATTGTAAACTTGAAACATAAGGACGTGAAATTAATATTAATGGTTTGAAGGTGCAGTAATTGTAAACTTGACCATTTTCATCGGATTTATACTTACAGATTTAAAAAAAAAACTCCTTTAAGAAGTTATTAAAATTGTTAGAAATTGTTGACAATTGTCTAAGCATGTTAAATATTTTCAAAATTAAATTTTTAATTCCATAAAATTCGAAATAACAATTATAATTCGAGAATTTGTCTAATTTTCATAAGAAACCATTAATATAAAAAATTCCTTAAATATTTAAAATTGATTTTCTTATAAGAAATTTTCACATACGTATAGTCTAGCCCTAGATAGTCTAGCCTTCTTTACAAATATTTAAAATCAAAATCTCCTTTTCGTGTTTCAGGCAATATTTAAGTTTATAATTTTCCTAAAAAATTGGATTATCCGCAAAATTTGAAAACACTAATTTTTCCATTTAGTTGCTCTCTTTTTTTTTCATACTATTTTTAGAATTTTTAGAATCTAGTATTTAATTTCTTTCATAGGAATTATTAAAAAAGTTTCAGAATTTTCTTAAAATTTCCAAAAAAGCAAAAAAAAAAAAAAGAAAGAAAATATTTTAACATAAAAATTGATTTTTACGAATCTATTTTAAAAGAGAATACTAAAAAAATTTTAAATTGCATTACAACAATTTTTATGCTTGTATGTAATTCATATCCAATCTTTATTATATACGTACTTATGTATAAATAAATTTATGTAAAACTCTTTCGTGCGCTGTACATACGCACTTTATTAAAAAATTATCAAATATATGAAGCGCATAAAATTTTACAATAAAAGTTATTAAATAATCAAAAATTTTCAAAGACTCGCTCATACAGCAATCTCGTTCCGAATGCTATGTTTCAGTTCTGAAATTATTCGAACTCCTACTAGACTTCTTTATGTGTGTGTTTTTTTTTTAAAATTAAAGTTTATATAAGTCGTCAACAATTCCAAAGTTATAGAAATTTATTTTCTGGGTGAAATTTCAATATCTGGGTGCGATTTTGAGGGCCCTTATATAATATATACATATGTATACATATAAGCACACCAATAAAGTATATTTTTCGAATTGAAAGAAATTCTCTTTATTCAATAATTCAATTTATCAATTTAAAATTCAATATTTGATTTTTTGGCCCTTTTTATGGTCAATTTTATTAATTTTGGTGCATTCCTGATTTTTGTTACTGCGGAAAGTTTCGGAATTTTATCGAGAAAATTTTTTTCATTTCAAATCTTCTAACAAAGACTGTTTTTATTTTGGTAATTTTCAATCGAGTTTTGAATCCAAATAAAATATTAACATGAATAATTATAAAAATTACTTTAACATGAATTTTAAAATACATACATACATATAAATATAAATTTGAAAATTATTAATAATAAATTAAATCTCATTAATTAATTATGAATCTTTACACATATAAATATATATATATACATATATATGTATTTGTAGGAAATAATATTAAATTATTTCTTTTAAAAAACTTTTTCCACAATTACTCATAGTACTGAATATGGGTTTCACCTCTCACAGAAATTCATGAAGTAATAAAAAACCAACCTGATTCAATTAAAATATTTATGTAGATTTTTAGTCAATACCCCAAAACAATTATACTCGTATTATATTACTGAATTAAAGTAAAAGCTTAAAACTATAGGTTTCTGTCATTGTACAACAATTTTAATATTGCAAAAATGAACAGAAATTTTTTTTTTGAAAATATATTCAAATTGGCATAAAATTTCAAACGATTGACCCCTTTTTATACATATACAATGTGTTTTCTTAAGACTATTAAAGAAATTTCGAATATTTAGATATACATATACATATGTACATAAAGTAAGTAATAATTCAAAAAATTAATCAATTTCCAATTTCCTAAATGATCCATCAACTCCAAAATATGAATTAAAATCAATTGGTGTTCCAATTCTTAAATTTTCATTTGACCCATAATTGTCTTCCTCAATAAAATAATCACGATATTCATTAAATTTTCTCTCCCAATATTCGATAATATCTGGAATTGTACCATTATTTCCACCATACTCAACTGGTAAATATTCTTTAGGAATTTTTTCATATAGTGATTCCATATTCCTTTCACTATGAACGCATATCTTAAAAAAAATATAATTTAAAATAATATCCATTATAATTTTCAAAAATTATGCAAACACAATTTTATATACATATAACTTACACGACTTCTAGTTTTTTCACTTTGAAAATTCTTAACAATATTAAATATTTTAAAGAAACTACTAGTTAAATTAACAAAATGAAAACCTTTACGTCGTAAAGGCATTGCATTCTCACTGTATACAGATATCTTTTTCATTATATTTAAATCCATATTAAGAATATGTTTTGATGAAATATCAATAAAATCTAAAATTTCAATGCATCCAGCCACAATATAATTATCATTTTCCAATAAAAGTATTTCATTTATTATTGTTTGAACTTTAACAGTATCTACAAAACTATATTTATCTGGATCACATTTACCAAAACGTGATATACGTATTAATGGTCCATCATCACCTATAGTTTTTGGTAATGGTAGAATTGCACTAAAATTATATACAAGAAAAATTAAATAATAATTACTTGCACAAACTAACAAACATCCGTTATCGTAAATATTTTAATGGTATATACACATATAATTCATAATATTTATTTACCTTGTTCTTAAAATTTCTAAAATTTTTTGATCATCAGTTCTACGACATTGCAATACATTTTGTATACCGGATCTTAAACTATAAAATTTATCTATTTTTTCTTTAGCACGTTCTAAACTATATTTGCAGCCACGTAAAAATGCTATTAAAAATTGATCTGAAGTTCTTGCTTTAAGATGTGGTTGCTTTTCAATCCAATCTTTTAGAACCTGAAGATCTTCTTGAATTCTTGATGGTACTTCACCTAATTCTTCAGATGCTTTTTTAGCTAAAGCCGGAGGAAGAGATCTTATATTTGCCATTTCATATATTCAACTTATAATTTTAAAAAATATTAACTAAAATACTGAAATTTTCAAATATAAAAGTTTACTTTTATTAAATTGAACTGAAAATATAACACTTTCTAACCAATATCTCTTATCTTTATATTATAAATTATAAGATTAATTAAATTATCGTAAAATTCATTATCTTAAACTCTTATGTATATGTATACATAAATTATATTTAATCTATTTATGAATATTTAAAATATTTCGAAAATATATGTGTATAAAGAAGTTTATATGTTAGCATGTTACCAAAAACACATGAATATTTCCAAAAAAATTTCTTAAGAATTTTAATTTATTTATAATTATTTAAGAATTAAATTTATTTTGAAACCGGAAACTAAAGTGCCTAATTATGTATATATTATCTTCTAATATATAGTTCTAATATAGATCCGGATGCTAAAGCTAGATTCTTCCAAAAAATCTACTGATCCGTTCTCTAGAAATTTGGTGCGTTAATTATTTTATTGTTATTAATTGTTATGAGAACTCAATTTTATTCCAAAAATTAATTAATTAATTAAACCACTATAAAAATTTGGACACTAATTTTAATGTTAATCAGTTCAAGCGAAACTGTAACATAAAATTCTGAGTTATTTGAAAATGAAATTCAAAGTTTATTCATTTATCTGTCGAAAAAAGTTAGGTAAACTTCTCATAATTATTGTATTCATAATTATTAATAATAAATTTAATAAATTAATGTAAAATTTTATTCGCATTTTACATTTTTTACATTTTTTATTTTTAATCAATCTCTAATTTCCTAAATGATCCATCAATCCCGAAATATGAATCAAAATCAATTGGTTTACCAATTCTTAATTTTTCATTTGATCCATAATTCTCTTCCTCATTAAAATAATCACGATACTCAATAAATTTTCTCTCCCAATAATCGATAATATCTGGAATTGTACCATTTTCGCCACCATATTCAACAGGTAAATATTTTTTTGGAATATTTTCATATAACGATTCAATGTTGTTCTCACTATAAAGAAACATCTGAAATGTATGAAAAAAGTATAAAATACATCACTATTTTTTATACAAAAAAAAAAAGAAAAACAAATTGAATCAAAGGATACGAAACTTACACGATTTCTAATTTTTTCACTTTGAAAGTTTTTTAACATTTCATACAACTGGAAGAACCAATTTGGTAAATTAATAAAATAAATACCTTTTTGTCGTACTGGTACCGCTTTTTCACCATAAACTGAAATTTTTTTCGCTATATTCAAATCAAAACTTAAAAAATGTTTTTTAGAAACATTCGCAGCATCCAATATTTCAATTGTACCGGCAACAATTAAATTATCATCATCAAGTAATTAAATTTCATTGATAATAGTTTGAAAACTAATAAGCTCTTCAAAACTATATTCATTTGGATCACATACTCCAAAACGTGTTAATCTTATTCTTGGGCCATCTTCTTGTATGGTATTGGGTAATGGTAATGTCGATCTAAATTTTATTAGAAAAATTATGATATAAAAAAACGTAGAGATAAAAATTAAATAGTCTTTTATTTTGTTGCAAAGTTTGCAATTTTTCAATTGGAAATTAAAATTTAAGAGTCTTATTAGTGCAGTTCAGTTCCACTGATTCAAACTAATTGATAAAACACAAACTGATTGATAAATGGTTGACACTTCATTTCATACCATTTTCCTCATGAATATAACAGAAAAACTTCTTAAAACAAGAGGACTACGTGAAATGAAGTATAAAATTTTGAACCCGTTAAACAATATAAAAAACTGCATGTCCCTTTTACCATTTGCTACAGTTAGAGCATTTAAAGTATTGGCTTCTCACTTATTACAGTTATATTTTTGTTATATTACAATACATACAATATTATTTTGTATATAAAATATATATTTTACCCTGCTCTTAAAAGTTCTAAAATTTTTTGATTATCGGTTTTACGGTTACGAAAAATTTCTCGAAGACCAGCTCTTAAACTATAAAATTTATCTATTTTTTCTTTAGCACGTTCTAAACTATATTGGCAGCCACGCAGAAATGCTATTAAAAATTGATCTGAAGTTCTTGCTTTAAGATGTGGTTGCTTCTAAATCCAACTTTTTAGAGCTTGAAGATCATCTTGAATTCTTGATGGTACTTCATCTAATTCTTCAGCTGCTTTTTTAGCTAAAGCTGACGGAAGTTGTCTTAATTCAATCATTCTTTAGAAGAAAAATAAATAATTGTTTTCAAACCAATTTACCCACGCTAACTGAAGTTTAATAAAAAATCTGTCCAATATTGGCTTTAATGTTATTATCAATATTGTTCTGAATGCTCAAGTAAAATGATAAAGATAAAAGCCATTTAATTACTTGATATTGTAATCTCCATCTTATCATAACCGTTATTATCTTTAAATTACACTTTACATAACTAATAACTGTTAAATGCAATTTCAAATTGAATTGCATGTAATAAAGCCTAAGTATACTTAGAATGTTAAAATTATTACAAACTTTGGAATTATTAAAAGAACGATAAAAAATTAAGTTCACTATTTGAACTCTATGATACCTGTACAAATGTTTTTTAACAGTTAAAATAGCACCCAGAAAGTTCATATAATAGGTGTTAACGAATTTTTTTAGAATGGTATAACATTGTTACAACAATATAACGTAGGTTTCTGCAAATTTTCATGACAAAACTATTTTTTAAGTTTTCTCAGGACTCACACTAACACAACTATTCCTTTTTTCTGTTTCGGAACAATGAAAATAGAAATGTGCTTCAAAGTTTCCTGGATATGTATAAATTATTTTTATTTGGAATAGCATGGCAGCAGTACTTTAACTTGTATCTCGATCGAATAAAAATTATCAGGGTTATACCTTTTAAGCAATTTTGAAAATTTAGTTAACCTAAAACTTAAGGGCTATTTAGAGTTACCGCTTCGATAAACGGACAGCCAGATGGTAAACTTTCGAAAAAAATATTCTAAACTATTTAAGAATCAAAACTTTTTTATTTTGCGTTTAATAAAAAGATTGGTCCATAAAATTATCGAATAATTTTCTGGTGCAAAAGAGAAGTGGCGAAATTTATTATATGCAAATGTGTGTGATGCTAATGCGCTGCAAACTGCACTGCAAAATGTTCTAATATGTTTTTATAGTTCTGACGTTCTAATATTCTTAATAATTGCTTCATTCAGTGATATTTTGCATACAAAATAGTTTTCAGTGACTTTTATTATTTAAAAAGTAATTTTTATACTTTTGCTCTATTTATTACAAGTTTTTACTTTAGATTTTGCAATAATGAACTTAAAATTATTTGAAATGAACTTTTGGATGGTACTAAGAAATTTTTAGCTTCTAGTTTCCTTCTAGCTAACGAAATTGCATATTTTTCATACTTTGGGACTAAATACAAATTCAAAGAGTTGAATTGATAGTGTTTCTCATCTTTATAATTATCTCAATCCCATGTGAACAATACATCATTGTACTCATTATATATTTTTTTACTACTTAATATTTATTTTACTATTTCCAAAATTATGGTTAATCAATTTCCAATTTCCTAAATGATCCATCGATTCCAAAATATGAATTAAAATCAATTGGTGTTCCAATTCTTAATTTTTCATTTGACCCATAATTGTCTTCCTCAATAAAATAATCACGATACTCAATAATTTTTTTCTCCCAATAATCTATAATATCTGAAATTGTACCATTATTTCCACCGTATTCAACTGGCAAATAATCTTGTGAAATATGCTCGTATAAAGATTCCATATTTCTCTCATTATGAACAAATATCTAAAAAAAGAAGCATTGTGACAATACTAAAAAATTTTCATACTTAATTTAAATGGAAAATCTTTCGTACCCGTCTTTTGATTTTTTCACTCTGGAAAGCTTTTATAATATTGAAAACTTTAAAGAATCCATTTGGCAAATTGATAAAGTGAACACCTTTTTGTCTAACTGGCATTGCTTTATCACTATAAACAGAAACTTTTTTCATTACATTTAAATCCAAATGAAGTAAATGTTTTTTAGTAACATTAGCCAAATCTAAAATTTCAATGCATCCAGCTACAACAAAATTATCATCTTCCAACATTTCTATTTCTGTTATAATAGTTTGTACTTTTACAATTTCTGCAAAAGTATATTTGTCAGGATCATATTGGCCAGAGCGGGTTAAACGTATTCTTGGACCATCTTCGCCTATAGTTTTCGGCAATGGAAAAGCTACACTGGAAAAACAATTTTAAACAATATTACAATAAAAATTTGAATCATAATTATTATAGTACAACAATAATCGCAAGAAATCAAGAGTCGGAAAAAAATATTGATTTGCCGTTAAATCACTTTTAAATTTTGTAATTTATGGGTATTTTTGGGTGCTTTGCCAGCTTATTTGTCAATTATATCAAAAATTCGCAAAACTTTTCGATTCGTAATTGGATTTTATTTGTAATCGTAAATTCATAACTTGAATTAATTTTCTGAAGAAACATTTATTCACATCCGTCTGTAGATGAACTTAGCATTTACTCCGTTTATTTAAGAGATAAGAACTATAGGAATAGTTGCAATATAAAAAATTATTTTAATAAAAATATCACTTACGTTGTTCTTAAAATTTCTAAACATTTTGGATCGTCGGTTACTCGATTACGAAATATATCCTGTATGCCAGCCCTTAAACTGTAAAATTTATCTAATTTTTCTTTAGTACGTTCTAAACTATATTTGCAGCCACGCAAAAATGCTATTAAAAATTGATCTGAAGTTCTCGCTTTAAGATGTGGTTGCTTTTCGATCCAATCTTTTAGAGCTTGCAAATCTTCTTGAATTCTTGATGGTACTTCACCTAATTCTTCAGCTGCCTTTTTAGCTAAAGCCGGAGGAAGAGATCTTATATTTGCCATCTTATATTTCTTTGCTTTTCAAATATTTTCTAGAACTTCTTTTACTAAAATCAAACTTTATACTAATATTAACACTTAATATTCATGTTAGCAATTTCCTAATCAATTATCTACAATTTATGAAATCGGGCATAAAGATATAAATATATATATGTATGATTTGATAATTATAATCAAAATATAATTTGATAATTTTGTATGATATGTGATCGTATATCATGTAAAGTGTTAAGTGTATATAAAAAATATTAAGGGTTACGTTTTTGACAATTTTGTTAATGAATTTTTGAATATTTGTTAATCATTTTTATTCTATAAACAAAATTGCAAATGAAGCAATCATATGTACTTAAGCAATACTAATCTTAAATACTAGAAAAAGGTTGCAAAAATTATCTGGACATGTTGCATGAATTAAACTTTAAGTTAGACTCTCTGCTTCATGGTGTTTGAGTCACATTAAAAATACATGATTTTATTTTGCAGTATGTCAATTTCTTTTAATTTAATATACGTGTTAAAAACAAAGTTATACTCGTAGTTAAACCTTCTATTTAATGAGTTTTTCTAATTTTGCGAAAAAAAATGGGAATTTAACAGAATCGTTCTATCTCCAAAGTCAGGAAATTTTACTTCTACCTGCCAGTAATATAGAAACATTTACTGACCTTCTACAAAAAAGCTTACTAATTGCAAACGATCCATTCATTTCTTTTAAATAAATAAAAAAAATTTCTTTAAGTACAAAGTTCTAAATTGTATTCAATTGCCTACAATATAAAAAAAACGTCAATATAGTTGAAAATAAAATTTTAATGTTTAGCTTAATTAATACATTAATAGCCATTCAGCTATTTGTACTACAGCGCAATATAATTGTGGCAGTACTAATATTTCTGACCTGTAAGTATTAATACCATATTGCAGTATAACAACAATTTATGAGTCGTAATTTCTGAATTTGCAATCTGTTTATCAGTGCAGTGTTATTATATTTTTGAAGTCAAGGTTATTCCTAATTTCGTTCAAGCTTCGGTGTTATATAAATTTGACTATTTTAGGAGTTTATGTATTATTTTGGTTCAAGTACCAAAATGAATTATTTTTAAATTATTTGGGAAAGTTAGATTGTGCAGACCTCAACTGCATATTTTAATCATATCAATTCATTAAGAAAATTCGTATAAAATTACAACTTAATATTGTTAGCAATACAATTTTAGTAGCTGAATGGAATAGACTGATGATTAGGTTTAATTTCGCGAGACGGCCATGAGCCATTGCCATATTCTATAATTTTGACTAATTATAAGTCAAAAAAAAAAGTTTTTCTTGATTTTTACATTCATATCAAATTTTTCGATTATATTTTATAGATTATCTTTATCAAGCTTTACTTACATACATATATGTATGTATATATTACTAATAAATAAGAATTTATTTAATTTATTTATGAAAGATAATTGAATTATATAAGAAAATCAATTTCTTAATTTTATCTAATCCAATATTCATTTGGTTTTTAATCTTTGGCAATCAATTTTTTTTATTATTATTATTTTTAAAGATAGTTGTATTTGCTTTTTTGATCCAAAATCAATAATTATAATAACATATATATATATTTTATATTTATCTACGTTTACTACTGTAATACTAATTTAATTAAAATAAGCTCTTATATATTAAGTATGTATAATAAATTTTCATTGTTTTCTGTAATTTTCTTTTATAAAGTTAAAAAAAGTCGAATTCAGTTGATTTTTAGTTAAGCATCTATTATGTCATCTTTACGAGAATTATCACCAGTATTAATTAAAATAGCTAAAGAAGAATTAAATGAAGTGCCAAATCGTTTAAAAGATGATATTAAAAATTTAAAAATTTGGGCTGAAAAACAAAAAAATTTTAAATCAAGAATATCAGATCAATTTTTAGTGGCATTTTTACGTGGTTGTAAACATAGTTTGGAGAGATCAAAAGAAAAATTAGAAAGATATTATTTATTAAAAGCAAATTTAGAAGAACTCTATACAAATCGACGATCCGATGATCCGATTCTTTTAAATATTTTAAAGCAAGGGTAAGAAATTAATAAAAAAATAAAAATGAAAGTATCTACGTCTTTTTTATACTAATCTTTTTTTTTTCTTATTATTAAAAAGGATCGTTCTACCATTAATAAAACCACATGGTGAAGGTGGTCCAATTGTACATATAATTAGACCAGGAAGTTATGATCCAAATAAAATAAAATTTTCTGATATTATAAAAGTTGGAACAATTATTGCTGATATATATTTAATTGAAAATGATAATGCTGTTGTATCGGGTCTAATTGAAGTTTTAGATTTAGGAAATGTTTCAGCACAACATTTATTTCATATTGATGTTGCATTTGTGAAAAAATTTGCAACATATTATGAAAATGGTATGCCAATAAGACAAAAAGGATTTTATTTTATAAATACACCAACTGGCTTTGAAACTTTATATAATATTTTTAAACCTTTAATAAGTTCTAAAAATAAAGATCGTGTAAGTATATCTATATATGTATATTCTACAGAAGTAATTATATTTTATTGTATAATTATAAACTGTTTTTTTTTTTTGCTTGTAGGTTGTTATAGCACAAGGTTCTAAAGAAATTGCATTACATCCATATATTTTAAAAGATATTTTACCGGAAGAATATGGTGGAAATGGTGGATCAGCAGAAGATATAAATAATTATTGGATAACAAAATTTCTAGAATATAAAGATTATTTTATTGAAGAAGATTGTTATGTTATGGAAGAAAAATTTAAAAATAGTACATTTGAATCATGCAAAATGACTAATTTCGGAATTGATGGATCATTTCGTAAAATTGAATTTGATTAATTAAAAACTAATGATTCTATATTAAATCTAGAACTTATTTAATTATTAAATATAAATATTATTTTGTTGATGCTCATATTATGAGCGTTAACTACTTATTAAATAGTTTTATATCTAAATTATAATTTATTAATTGAGAATTCTTAATTTTTTAATACTCATCAATGCTTTATTAATAATTAATTAAATATATCATCAAAATTAAAATGTAAAATTATATATGTACATATGTAGCTAAAATACATATGTACATATATAATTTTTATGGGTTCTATCAAGTATCTAACAAATTTTGCATAATACTATTTAAATATTTAAATAATTTTCTATTTTTCAAAATAAAATAAGTGCACTGACGTAATATTATTGCAATATTTAATTTTTAATACATTAATTTTCACATAATAATTTTATACATGTACGAATATGTATGTCAATAATTAAAGTATTACTAAATTATTAAAAGTTGCCAAAAAGAAAGTTTCGTCATTTCCAAAAATTGTCATTATATAAATATGATATATGAATAGTTCACAAATTGTAAATGACAAATTAATTAATTGAAATTAATTAATTAAAAAATTATGTTGAAATTAGTAAATTAAAATTTGTTCATAAACAATCTGCTAATGCCTGTCTGTATGTAAGAATTATCTTGAATATCAAATAAATTTACATATGTCGCTACGTTATATTATTAAAAAATTGTTATATATACACATATATACGTATAACAATTTTAATAATTCTTTGAGAAAAGTCCTTGGACCTATACGGTTTTTCATTATATTTCAGGTGTTATTTGAACAAGAAAAGAAAAAATATCAAAAATTATTTAAGAATATATGTATATATAATTAAATAAATACTTTATTTGAATAATTTACAATTAAAGAAAATTTACAAAATTAACGAAAATAAATTCATTTTTATATTTTTTTTGTTTTAATTGAAATTATTGATTATTTTAATTTTTCAAATTTTTTAAATTTTCCACAGTTTTTTGTTTATCTTTTGGCATTCTGGTACCATTATTACCACCACCATCAACATTAACATCAATATTAGATTTTGTTAAAATATTTAATTGTGTAATTTTTGTACTTTTACTTCTATCAATTGGAATATTTTGTTCACATTTTTCCGATATATTTGGTAAAACTTCAACAATTTTATTAGTAACTTTATTTATTTGTTTAGTACCAGTTTTACAGGGTGAACGTACAGGCTGAATTTTCTTTTTCTACAATTATACAAAATAGATTACATTATTAATATTATAAATAAATATTAAATTGCAATTGCTTGGGAATTTTCGATAATTCAAATATGTAATTAAAATTCTAATTTAAATCTTAAAATTATTTTTTTTTTCCGCATAATTACATAACATATCTACAGGAGCTAATTATATTTAAATTTTTCAGATTTGTATAACATTTATGTACCTTAAATTTTTTTAACAATTATAAAAATTTTTAAAAATATGCTGTAGAAAGCTTTAACTATATTACGCATTTCGAACGTTCTTCTTTATTATATTAGAGAATTATCGAAAATGCTTTATATATTAAAATCCAAATTAGAATTGAATTTTTTGAAAATCCCCTATACTTACTTCGTTCGTATTAATTTTAGGTTTACAACAAAATGAAAATATTGGTGTTTGATTGTATGCTCGTCGAAAATTATCATTATTCATTCCGTATATAATGGGATTAATTGCAGCATTCAAAAATATTAAATAATGTGATGAATACCATAATATTTGAAAACCATATGATATTTCATTTGACCAATTTTGTAATTGCATTTCATATCGGAAAAATACAAGTACAGTAAATGGTACACGTAATAAAACAAATGTAATTACAATAGTAAATAATGTTTTAGCCACTTTTTTTTTATATGAAACACATAATGGATGTTCTTTTTTAAGTACTTGTTTCTCATAATGATCCAACTGAAAATACAATAATAAAAAAAAAATTAAGTTGTTTTTCGAAAAACTGTTCTAGCAATATTTGATAACCGAAGTAATATACTCGTAACAATAGTAATCTTTCGTGCAAAAGCTCTTGAAACAAAATAATATGGCAATTTTACAATTTTAGTTATAAATATATTTCACAAAATAGCAAATAACAACAACCATAAAATTAACAAATTAATTTAATTTGAAAATATTAATTAAATGTAAGGCGACTCCGAATGAATAAATGCAATTTCGCCTCACAAAATTTATAACATAACTTTTACATACATATTCACACATTTATTTTGGACTAGCATATAAAGTTAATGTCTAAATTAAAATAAAATCAATTCATGTATCAAACTTCATGAAAGAAAACAAAAATATTTATCATATTAATTTATTTTACCTTATGAAAAATGGCCGAATATGAAACAATCATAACAAACAATGGAAACCAAACCAAAGCTGCAATTAATACATGCCAATATTTTGGCAAAATTGTTGTATTTTCCTTACAATAAGTTTCCACAAAATTTTTGAATTGTCGTTTCTGAAAACAAATAAAATTAATTATACATTTAATAATTTTATATATATTTTAAATATACATATTTTTTTTTTTAATTTCACTTACCACATATATTCTATATATAGCTAATGGCATTGCTAATAAAATTCCAGCTAACCATGTACATACCATTACTATTTTTGTACCTTTTATTGTTAATCTTGATTCCATTGGTAAAACAATAGCTGTTAAACGATCATAACTAACTGCACATAAATTTAATACAGCTGTAATTAATAAAACACCTTCTAAAAAACCTTCTAATTTACAACCGATTGCACCCATTTGATAATTTTGATAAAAATCATGAAACATAAACATTATTGGACATATTAATATTATTGCAGTATCAGCAGCTGCCATATTAGCTATTAATAAATTTGTTGGTGTTTTAAGTGCACGATTTCTTATTATTATATTTAATAATGTTATATTCCCAAATGATCCAAGTATTATAATTGGAATAAATGTAACAACTTTAACCGATATTTCCCATGTTGGTAATCTTATCCACATTTTATTTTGTGGAAATTCTGTATCACTAAAATCATACTATTATGAAAAATAAATTAATTAGTTTTTATTTATAATTATATATTTAATGTTATATTTAATGTTGTAACAATAGGCTTTCTATGTATTATTTATAGTTTGTAGTAAATGTTTTCAATCTGTTTACATCTGTAAACTTAAATTACTTTCCACTTACCAAATTTTATGTCATAAAATATAAAACTTTGTGATGTATAAATAATAATAATACTCATTCATTATTCAGTATCTAATCAGTAAAACATATTTTATTTTATTTTATTCTAATTTTTTTTTACTCCTAGAAGCTAGGGCTTCTGCATGATGTTATAGAACCATGCCTAAATATCGTAAGTTGTTGAATTTTACATATGCTATTAATTAATACACAATTATTGCAAAATTAATAATCGGCAATTTAGTATTTCAAATATTTTAATAAAGAAATATAAAAATAATTGAATAAATTTAATTTTAATAACCTTGTACTTTATAGGATTTATAACAGGATAACCCTTAATAAATTATCTTAATTGATTATTTATTCCATTAAAATTTTATATTGATAATAATTTTTTATGCTTGAATATCATTTTGATCTAATAGTACAGATAACAATTTCATATACCTCAAGTTCGTATTTTACCTTAAAAATCTATGTGATATTTCAAATGATTAATTTCAGCTTTAGTTCTGAAAATGAAAATTTCCAAGTTGTTGACTTTTATCAAAACTGTATGTAGGTATAAATCCGAAATCAATATGAATCGAATCAATATTATGAATATGTAGATAAAACTACAATAAATGCATAAACAAATTTGAAATGCCTTGTAGCGGTTATAATTGTTTTGTATACAGGTCATTATAAAAATACATAAAGATAAAAACATGAAATTTATCGCAAAAAAAAAAACGCAAAAGGATCAATTAAATTCATATACGTTAGTATATTTAGTACAATTTTCCGACGTGACGTCACTTATTTTTTTGGTTGGACCGCAAAATTACAAAAAAAAAAATTATAAAAAAGCAATAAATATTGCTCAATATAGGTTACACACCACTTCAGATTGAAAATATTTTTTCGGCAATGAAAGCAATTAAGATCAAAAAACCCTATATTAAAATTACAATAACAATAATTAATTTTATTTTTTACGCGTGATTCACAGATGTTGAAATTATGGAATAGGACACATAATCTAATTTACATAAAAAAAATTTGGTTATAATTTATAAAAAAATGTATTTTAACAACAATTTTACTGGTAATTTCATTTTAAGAACTGGGAGTGTCTTTATTCTATTTTAATTAGCATTTTCGAATATAATTATGTTCGCTGACATTAATTTTTGTACAAATTTTAAATATATATATATAAAATATAATAACCAAATAACAGTATAACCAAATAGTCTTAAACTTTAATAAATTCGACGGCAATATCAATAAGTTGTGACGTACTAATTATATTTTAAATAATAAAGAAGTTTATTTTTACGACCAACTATTTTATTTTTGAAAATAAAGTGTACTATTTTAGTTTTTTTTTATATCACCTAAATTTCGTATTCGATCTTCTTCCAAAATTGAAAATACGAGTATTTAATAAAATAATTTTTTAATTTTTTCATCCAATTTTTAAAATTTAATTGGCCGAATCATTTCAATAATAATTTTAGTTTTCATAATAATTTCAATAATAAATTTAAAAATTTATTTATTTAATTCATATCTTACCATTAGATTAGTTCCATTTAAATAATCCGTATGCAAATTATTATTTGTATCTAAATGATCGGTTTTCAAAAATTCATTTAAATTCATACGTAAAAATCCTTAAAAAATAAATTCTTTTTAAATTTGTAATTATAATTTCTGAAAAACAAAATATAATTAGTGTTGTTTAATATTAATTAAAAGAATTCAAAAATATTCTCAATTTAACGGAGCTAAAAAAAAGGTATACAAAGTTTCGAAAGCAAGCAAATTACGACTAACAACTTTGTACGTGTATACGCGATCATAAAGGATTACTAATTCAATTATTAATATCGGATAAAATAAAATATTGAAGGAAAAATTATTTAATGTTCTTAATAATCATATTTTATCAAAATAAAAAAAAAAATGAAAGAAAATGATTGATGTCTTATCTATAATAGCATTTTCCACTTATAAAATTTATTTTATAATATTTTTCATTTTGATAATAAAAAAAAAATTCGAATAATATAAAAGTTTATAATAACAAAAAAGCTTAAACAAAAAAAGGATATGAGACAAAGATAAAAATTTTATTTCGCAAAAGAAAAATAAAATGCGAAATTAATAGACATTTTCATAAAGGCAATATTGGAGGACAATTACTCCAAAACACAATACTGCCAAAACGTAACATGGTGAATATGCAATATATTTTTAATTATTCTGTAAAATTAAAGCAGTTCATATGATTTAACTACGTTACTCATACTAATTTTGCTATATTGCTAAAAATTAGTCATGTTTATGAACAAATTAGATTTGCAGTATACATCGTGATTTTCGCTATATGTATATCGTGATTTACCGTGTTTATGAACAAGCTTATTTTTTTAGTTATTATGTAGGTCCATTAATATTTGTTATAATATTATATACATATTATACACTTTAATACAAATTTAATTTTAATAGGGAAAATTATTTAATTTTTTTTTAACAAATTTTAGGGGTTTCCAAATACTGGTGCAAAAAAAGGAAGAAATAAAATAATTTTCCTCAAACAAGTGAACGACAGATGGAAAATTTCGATGTAAAATTGTAGAAAAATTGACAATAATTTATTTATATTTTTTTCTATTTTTTATTTTTCTGGAGGAAAAAATATTATAAAGGAAATTTTTTTTACATGTAAGTTGTTGTTATACCAGTGCAAAGCTTTGCTGTGATACGTCAATAAATCGAAACATGACGTTTTGCAATCAGCGAAAACCCATATTTTTTTTTCCAGATTAAATTACACCCAATATATGTATGTAGTATTATTAAAATTCGGTATTGATCAGTATCTTTTTTGTTTAGTAACGTAAAACAAATAACACGTGTAAAATATTCAATTTTTAATTCGCAAAGCACTTTAGTAAAAGTAACAAATCATTTACATTCATATATACGTACAACAATGCTTTCTGTAACTTAATAATAATAATAGACCAAAATCTAAATATTTCTATATTAATCAGCTTTTGTATCCATGTTCTCGTACATACATACATAATTATAATTTCTTAATTTATTTAGGCATGAAAACGGAAAATATACACGTGTATACTTGATTGTTTAAAAATAAATTTACCAAGTTTATGGTAAACATTATTTAAAATTTTTAATAATAAATAATAAAAAATAAAATTGACATGAATACATACATACCTTAAATACATATTTTATTTTTATTAAATAAAAATATTATTAAAAAATGTAGGTACAGTCATACACAAGATATACATACATAATTTTATTGAACAATTTTTGATTCATGCCATTTAACAACATACATTTAGAAATATAACCAGTAAAGGTATACGCACATACTGCATACTCGTATACAGTAAATCAAAGAAATCATTGTACACCTTCAAAAATGTAATTATAGAAAAGTTATTTGTATCACTTTTTCAATTAGTCTCCTTTGGTATTATTCTATAGACAAATTGTTTTATACATATCCAATTATGTACATACTTCCGTGTTTCTTTACAATATTTTCAATTGAAATCTAATAGAAAAATACATAGATTGCTAAATCACTGTGTTCTTTTTAAGGTAGGATCGCACGTGCCTTGCTATTTTACTCGCTAAGTGATTCATATTATATTTTCGTGTAATATTTTTTGAGTGAAAAAGAGTTTTCTGTGCCAATACTTTTATAATCGACTGTATATTATTTCTTAATATGTTTTATTTTATTAGTATGTTCTATGTATGATTTTTGGAAATTAAAGATTCCAAATTTTCTGTACATTATTATAGCTCCGTTATAAATCAACGGCACATTTAACTTTTAGCAAAAAAATAAAATCTAAACTATTTTGATATTAAATATATAATACCATATTTAGTATTCGTAACCTAACCAAACGCAATAGTATAATTTTAAATTTTAAATTTCATTTTTATAATATTTATTGTGATATTAATAAAATACATGCAAACAAATATATGAAATTTTTGTGTTAATTAAATTTCTTTTAAAAAGAAACAAAATGAATTTTAATTATAAATTATTGAATATTATATTACTATTAAAATTTTGTGCAGTCATTGTAGTTTGTGAAAAAAGCGATGTAATTGAAAATGATTTAAATTCAAATTCAAGTATCATAGTAGTACGAGATCTCAAAGGAAATTTTATTGAAAAGAATAGATGTAATGCACATTGTAAATTTTTGAATTTAATCTTTTAAATTTTTTTTATAAAATCAATTCTAAGTGTTAACTTTCAAAAACATAAACCTGTTCTATATTACACAGTCGTAAACAAATAAGCATCATAACTTGGGACATGAATGAGAACATTTTTAACTACTCCCTTAGACAATTTAATTTTCATTTTAAATTTCATCGTAGACTACAATTTTTTTAAGACAAATTAAAACAAAATTTTTAATTTTATGTACATTATAAATGTTCATATGTATGCATATGCAAACATATTATATTTAAATATTATTTTTTTTTAAAAACTTCTATAAATACTTTTTTATAAAAATTTTAAACAAAGAAGCATAAAATAATATGAACAATTTAATTGATTCTTATTGATTATCAGTTTGCTTTGGTCCCGCCAACCCAAATTAGATTTTTATTGATGATTAATGTTAGCAATAATTTCAATAACTCATTTGGTTCAGTATCAAAAGTGAATGTCTCTATAAATAAATAGCATTTTAAAAATTTCAGTATATTTGCGTTAATCAAATCCAAATAATTCCTTTTTAATATAACCAGATTTATGTGATTCCAAAAATTTCATAAATAAACTCATATTCATTGGTGCAAAACCTTCATCTTCAATTTCTGTAACTAATTCTTCTTTAAAACCATTAAATCTTCGACATTTATCTAAATCTTCCTGATTATTTCTTTTTTTAACTTCACTTATTTTAATTTGAATTTTATGCCAATTCATTGATTTTATTATTTTCCAATATTCTTGTGTATTCTCTTTGTTACCTTCAACACAGATTATACCAGGTTTACCTGGTTTACTAAAACCAGTCAAATTTAAATCTTTTGCATTTCTTACGATTTCTGTCCGTTTAGTTTTGCTTTTAATATGATGGGAAACAATCCATAGACGTTCAAATTCAATTGAATTATTATGTGCTGTATTAGTAGTAGAAACATTATTATTTGATATCTTACTGTTATCATTACTACTATATAGTGTTGATGATGACGATGTGCGATTGTCTACACTAATTATTAATGAATTGTTTTCATCCCATATTATCTCATCAGATAAGAAACGTTCAAGAGAATCTTGTATCCATGTTATTACTTGATAAATATATGGTTCGTTTCTATCAACATCATTTGAATTAATATATTTTGCAATTTCATTTTTCACAGCAATTTCTTTTGATTTATTTGAAAATGTTGCACGTATTGTAACAACAGCATTTTCTAATATTGGATATAAATTTGGCAAGCTAATGTGTATTTCAATTTTTTGTTTCATTTCATTTTGTACATAAATTGAAAAATCTAATTGCATTTTCGGATAACTTGTTGTTGATTCATTATTTATAAATTCATGAAATTCACTAATTACACTATGATCATAAATTTGTATTTCACCAGGATTACAGAAAATCGACGATAACATATCTATTTCTTCCAATTGCTTTTGAAGGCATTCCTTATAAATTCGTAATTGATCTTTGCTAAAGTCCCCCATTTCATTCGAGTATGTGGTGCTGAAATTTAGAGGATAAAAAATTTTAGATAATCAAATTTTAGATTAGTTGAAGATAATTAAATGATTTTTTTATTTATTATAAAATTTAATTCATTATTTAAAACAAAAATTAATTTTTAAAATAAGTATAAATAAATTAAAGGTTGTTAGAAAATATTTACGAATAAAGTAAATGTAAATTTTCAGACACATACATATTCAATGGTTTACAAAAATATGAATCAGTTCCAGTTAGATTTCCAAAAGATATTTGCTTAATGAAAATTCATAATGTAACATACGCGGCAAGTTTATATTCAGATGGCGAAGGTGGTATATATTTTGTTGTATTTAAATACAAAGTAAGAAACTAATTAAATAGATAAATATTTACAAGTACGTATTAAATTATTTTAAATTTTCGAAAGGATCATAAATTTCAACAAATTTATCACCAGTCAACACCATTAGCTATTTCAATGGACTGCAAAGAATTCAATTCTAAGGGATACATAGCAGTGGCATATAATTTAACATCTAGACCAGAAATTTTAAAAAATGGTTCACCTGTCTTTGAAATGGAAAATGATAAAATTGAAATTATACAATATTTTGCTGAGCCACATTTAACTTCTGTTCAATTTAAGTAAGAATTAATTGTAAATATAATTATGTTATTGTATATCAGTTTTTCTGGTAACAATACAGAAATTGTTATTTGCAAATTTTTAATAAAAGTTGTAATACTCAGTCATTTTATTTAATTATTAAGTATAATCATTTATTTTATTTATAATATTAATTAATAATCATATTTTTGTAGCATTCGAGGAAATTCTTTATTTTTATTTAAGACTCATGGAATTGAAGCCGGTTCAGAAATGAAATCAAACTGTCCCATTTATAAACTTGATGATACACATTTTGATTTAATTAATCGTATACCATGTAAAAATTCAAGACGTGTTGCAATATTTACAATAAATTCAAAACTTTTTATTGCTATTGCTAATTATGCTGATGAATATAATCGAACAGATACAGAATCACATATATATAAGTATGATATTGAAGAAAATTCATTTAAATTATTTCAAAAAATCGAAACATTTGCCGTTGTTGATGTAGATTATTTTCACGTTCATAAAAATGATGAAGAACAACATTTTCTAGTATTTGCAAATTCAAAGCAAAAAGGTAAACTTAATTACTAATAAAATTTAATATTATAAACTATAATATTTTAATTAAATTTCAGGAACTACAACGGAAGAAGATAGCTCTGAAGCATATTCAGTAATTTATAAATATGAAAATGATAATTTTATACCATTTCAAAAACTACTTCTATATGAAGTTCAACAGTTTTTACAAGTACAAAGTGGATATGGTGAATTTATGTTATTGGTGGCATGTGATGACCAAGATATTAAATTGTTCCAATATGATGGCTGGAAATTTGAAGAGTCAGCTGTTCAATTAACTGAAGGGGCCTTAGGCAAAGGAATATCAAATATGAGATATTTTGATGATTTAAATGAAACATATATAAGTAATGATTATATATTAAAAAATAAAAATTTTAATATTATTTCATATTATAAAATTTAATATTTTAAACATTTTTTCACAATTAATAGTAATTGCAAATGAAAATATGTTACTTAATGAGCCAAACATTTTCATACCAATTTATAAGAAGCAAGAAAACGCATCTGATATCAAAGATGACATATTGAATTGGAGTAAACAAATATATGAAAATCATTCAAAAATTAATATAAATAAATTAAAGGAAAAGTTACAGGTAGAATTTTAAAATTTTCGTAATTTTTACCATTCTTTTTAATTAAATTTTACTTTTGTTAATTTATTAACATTTACTTTCAGTCGATGAGAGTTCCGACAGAAATAGTTTTTGATGATTCAACTTATATAAAATTTAAGAAGGCGAGAATTGAAAAGGCATTTGTAAATAAGGTTCGTGCACCATAAATTATGCAAATTTATAATTTTATAACAACCTAATCAGATATATGCACCTTCTGTATGTTTGTTAGCACACCCTATATATATTTTATTAATTTTAATGTGTAATATAATCTATCTAACTAATGCTTATCTATCAACTATTTTAGAATAACTTACTTATTATAAGTTATAATAAAGTTCTTATAAAGTTTGTTATTATATTTTACAAATACAAATGTAAATTTATTTTACGAATGCACATAATTTGAAAATTTGCTGTTGCTAAACCAAATATAATTGCTAATTTCTATTTTAGATAATTTATTCAAAAAAGAATTTCACACAAAATTTTTGGAATAATATAACGAAAGCTAAACAACTTTTAGAAAATATAAAATTAAGAACATTAAAATTAATTAGAAAAAGTAATTTGAACAATTCTAAAAATACAACTGACACAGAAAAGATTTCCACTGCAAAGGATAAAAATGATAATATTGCATTGGAATCACAACATAATTTCAAAAATCAATCGGAACTCGAAAATCTCTCAATAAAAAATTTAATTGTAAAATCCAATATAAAAATAAATAACATAAACGGTATTTCAATTAAAAAAGGATTAATAAAAATTAAACAAATAAATGCTAAAAAAATTTCAATTAATCATTCTCCGCCATCAGAAAGGAAAGTTAGACAAATCGAACAAATAACACAGAACGAAAGTTTAAAAGAGGAGTACGTTAATCTTGTTGTTAACAAACTAAATATTACAAATCATGTAAACGAAATTAACTTAAATTTATTATACGATAATTTATTAAAAAAAGTTGGTGATCAAACGATATCATCATCAGTAACTATAAGAAATCTCACAGCGAATAGTGTAGCGTCAACAAATAGATTAATAAATGATTGGAATACCTCAAAATTAGTTCTTACAAATAAAGGTAGAGACTTTGTTGTTAATCAAGATATACAATTTACAGCACCATTGAAAGCAAACAATGTCAATATTAAAAATCGTATTAATAACATTCATATAGTTAATGATAAACTTGATGTTCTTTTGTTAAACTCTAATGAAACACAAAAAATTACTGGTGTTAAAACATTTAATGAAATCGATTTATTAGAACCTATTCATATTGGGGTGAGTATTATAACAAATATTTAAAAAGTTTTATAAATATTTTTATAAGGAGGAATTGCCAAAAATATTTGCTGTACACGGAAATCTTTACAAACTAATGCAAAATATCAACCAAATATTTATTTTATTGATTTTAGTTATTAATAAATTCAAGCTTATATTTTTGAAATATTACAGGGTAAAATTATAGGCTCACAAGTTAGCAAAGTATCACCCCTTAATCCAATTCATGGAGATTTCACTATTGAAGGAGATTACACAATTTTTGGAGATGTGACTATAGAAAAACAACTTTCTACAAAAAATATATTTGGTATTACGTCCAAAAACACAGTTGATACTGCACTAAATCAAGGCTTAAAGTTGAATGAAGCTGAAATACCATTCAGAATTAATTTCCCAAATAAGATAACAACAAATAATTTAAATATAAGTATAATTAATAATGTAAATGCACAAAATTTCGTAAAAATTGAATTTGAAAATGTGCAAAGAATAGAAGCACTAAAAATTTTTGTCGGAAACCTAAATATTGAAGGAAATTCCAATATAACGAATATCAATCAAATAAATTTGCAAACCTTTGAAAACGGTTTGCTTAAAATTTCGGAGGATCAAAATATTACAAAAAGTGTTCATATAAATAAACTAATAATACCAAGGTAATTTTTGTAAATACTTGACTCAACATTGAATTCTTATTACAAAATTTTTCTCATAATAACAGCAGCCTCAAAAAAATAAAAGAACGTTTGCATTTTAAAAATTATATGTTTAACATACGAATAACAGATATAAGACGTATGTATTTTTTACACAAAATTTTTAATTTAAAATTCTATATACATACTCTAAAAAAAACATTTTCTATTAATTTTGATTTTATAATCCATTTTATTCGTAACATTTTCATTTTCAGGACAAAAAAACTATTAAATATATTATTTCATATAAATTTACAACTGTAATTAACATACATTGCTTTTAAATTCGTAATATCTTTCATAAGTTTTGTAAAATAACTTAAAAAAATTAACCTCTTTATATCAAATTCAATTTTCCCTAAATTTATTGGATTAGCTTGAGATTCGTTCATTAATTTAAAAAGTAATGAAATGAACAGCTTTTAAATTGTTTTACAATACGAATTATTGGATTATTATATTTAATATCAATTTTATTGTAAAGTTGAAATCTCTTTTTGCTGACAAAATCTAAATGCGAGGTATGTGACATTTTAAGAATTGAATAATTTTTTACACTGAATAAAAATCGTTTAACGATTCAATTATTTCAGTATTTTACTTTATTATTCCTTTATAACTGATTATTTCCAAATTACCGAAATATTTGTATCTAAATCGATATCATTTTCAATATTTGACAGCGATAAACCCAATTTGCAACATATTTCATCAAAATTATAAATACCAGTATAAAATTTCTGCCTATCATTTGGTACAGTTCCAGTAAATACAGGATACTTGTGTATACATCTAATAAAACTATGCTGTAACCCAAATATAACTAATTTTCTTTCATCAATGTTGTTATGTTGGGGTGATAATCGTTGGCAAATTGATCTTAGTGTTATACCATGTGTCATTGAAGCATAAAACTGAAATACTTTTTGCAACGATGGCCGATATCGATCTGGTTTTAAGCTTACATATTTTTTACAAGCTGCATATAATGCTGTATTCTTACATAAATTTTTTAAATTTTGTGTACACATGTATACATTACTATATTTCAATATTGGTAATAATTGTACAACACTGTAGTAAGCTAAATTTTGTATACAATTCTTAACTAAATTTAAATCAACATCAGCACTAGCTGCAATTCTAGAAATATGATTATTTCCATCTATATACGGTAAAATTTGTTGTGTTGTTAAATCCCAGCTATCGACTGGTATACTTTTATATTCAGTTTTTAATAATGGTACCATTTGATCCAAAATTAATGTTGGATCAGGAGGAGGTATTACAATTTTTAAATTAATTGTGTATTCACTTTCTAATATTGTTGTTACCATATTTACATTTAAATCGTTCAAAATTTTTTCTAGTAATCTTTGTAAGCGTATTTTGTCATCGATTTTTGATAGGAATTCTGATTCTTCTTCCATTATAATTAGATATTCCGATAATTTTTTGACAACTGGTTCATACTGATTGGTGCGCGATACTGCATCACACACGAAACATAAATTAAAATAAAATGCATTTCGTGCATATTTCTGACTATCTATTTTAACTGGATATCCTAAAATTTTTACTCCTAATGTATTAACTGTCATAACACATCGTTGTAACTGAGGTTTAGGTATAATGTATACATTGACCGCATCAAATATTTCCTTAGATATAAAATTTTCTGGAACTTGACAACTTATTTTTGAACCTTCGGTTGGATGAAATTTGCTCAAAAATATACAACGTATTAAACCTTCTTTAATACAACCACTTTCCGATTGTTGTAAACTTTGCTGCAATTGTACAGAATTTGTACTTGGTATAGATAATACTGTTGAACTACTTGCAACAATATTATTGTTATTTATATTTGTCATCGGTAAATCATACATTTATATGGTATTAATTGTCATGTTGCACTTTAGTAAAAACAATAATTTTACTGTTTCGCTTGTCTTTAGCGTATCAATTCTTTCTGCCAAGTCGAATGCTAAAAAGAAAGTGAAAAATATAAATAAAATTCAGTTTAGTTTTTAACTTAATTTTATTTATCTATTGAGTATAAACATATTATTTTCCTTTTCATATGTACAAGTCAGATCAAAATTAATTAATAAACAGCAAGAATGTGCAAAACGTTTTTCTTTTTAGAAAAAGGTTGTAATTAATGCATAAATGTTTAAAAATATTATTTTTATTTAAATTGCATGAATTTCACAGCTCATACACAATTTAAGTGCAAAACTTTTGAAACTTTCCACTTTATTTTCAAAAATTCATTCATTATGCAGTATTACTAATTTTTATTCATCTAATAATTTGTAAAATTAAATTTTTTTTAAACAAGTTGATGCACAAACGATTCCGACAAATTTACGTTACTCTCTAAAAAAAATTGAAAAATTAAATTTTTTTAACTAATCTTATTTCTTTTTCCTTATTTTTTAGTATAAACTCAAATAAGATAAACTTTGGCACAACAAATTTATCAAATATTTTAAATAAAGCAAATGTGCAGCATATTTTGGGAAAAATAACAATTCAGAATTTGCTAGTCAAAAACATCTCAATAGAAAATCTAGCCTCGAATAGGACCATTTTTGGAGAGCAAATTAATACATTTCAAATTGAAAAAATGCAGAGAGAAAAAATAGCAAATTCATTAAATTTATCAAAAGTTGAATTATTCGATAACATTAAAATAAAAAATTTAGAGCTTAAAAAATCTTTAAACCAACTCTCAATCAATATTATTGAAGCTTTAGTGAAAAAACTAGATGAAAAAATTTCATTGATCGGGCCTATTGATTTTGGAAACGACATGGAAATATTAAAACTTCAATTTAACGGTAAACTTAATGGAATTCCTGAAAAAGAATTTGGAAGAACCTGGTTAATTAGAAGTTCATCACAGGTGAAATTTCAAAACTTGTTTTTGTTTTTTTTTTATTTTAATAAATTTGTCTTATAGAACTTTACTGCCGCACAACATCTCAAAAATACTCAAACACCAAATGCTAACATTCTCGGAACTATAAACAATATTCCTATAACAAATTTTTACAATAATACATACTGGTTAAACCGAAACGAAATCATTGATGAACTTAATTTTAGTAAATTCCAATTAATCAAATAAATTTACCTTCATAATTTTTAATTTTTTTTTTTATATCTTTGCAGACTCAACAGTAATAGGAAACAAAATTTATATAAAAAATTTCAATCAGGAAAAATTTCCAGACGATTTTCTGATAGCTAATGCTTCAAGTTTTCAAAAAATTAACGATATTTTATCAGCCGATAATATTTTTGTAAAAGGAATTTTAAATTTAATGATCGTCAATAATTTAAATTTTAAAGATTTTGAAAACTATATGAAAGAAAAGATAAATAAGGTTGCAGTTCATCATGTTTCATTTGATAAGATGCCTATTATTAAAAATTTCAACGGTAAAAACATAAAAAACCTAATGGAACAAATTTGGTTAAAAAATACTGATATTTCAACAATATCTAAAAGAATTACATTCACAAATGCGAAAACTAAAGTTCCATTAGATTTAAAGGTGAGTGAAAACCCTGTTAATGAAAAAGCAATTCGATTTAAATATACATATTTATGTTCCATCTAATAAAAATTTATATATTACAGAATTATTTAAATAATGTGAATATATCATATGTTAAAGAACACTATATCAATACCAACGAACTGCAAAGAATATCTGGTAATATAAAATTTTTAAATTACGTTTCTTTTGAAAATGAACTAAAAGCATCGCATATGGATCTAAATGGTAATATCACAACCTCATATTACGATAGGTAATTTTCTATTTATATGGGTATAAATATGTACATCAGTATTAGCATAAAATACTTAGTAGAAGATACAAAAAAGCTTGAATGAATACTTTAAATTACAATTAGATTCTTATATAGGTACAACCATCCAGCTTACATAAATTAATACCAAAGTTTTCCTATTAATAATTATTTTGATTAATTAGGTAGGTATGTACCGTTCTTAATTGCATAGGTATGTAAAATAATATCAACTTAATTGAAAATTGTAAAATCAATAGGATTGATATACACAAATTTCAGCAGGACATGAATTTTCTCCCAATAGGTAGATATATACATATGTACCTAATGACATGTGGGAAGTTCGCAAATTCAATCTTATTCCCCTTGAGATAATTTCTTATTTAAATACATACACACTTATGAGAAATTTTAGAATATATTATAGGAACCTAGGTACCACCTATATATTACAAGGTATATACATATATTGATATACATATGTAGATATGTATAGTTTAAGTAATCCCCAAGAAGGGAATAATGATAATTACAATTTAAAGAATCAAAAGATAAAAACTAATTTTTATATGTAATTAAAATGAAAGGATAATGTAAACACTTTTGTCGATAAACAAACTTTGAAACTTCCCACAATCTACAAGTTTTGCATTATTGCTTTCATTTTCAACTTGACTTTCTTCCCTTTTATTTATAACAAATTAAATCCCGTACTCAATTTTTAAACTTAAAATTTTAATAAATGCTCATACTAATGTACATTATGCTTACCAACATAAAACAGTTTTTGTAAAAGGTACATAAAATATGGTACATATTCCGTTTTAAATAAATTAATACAAGAGTCTGAAATTTCACGCGTTATCACAACCGCGATACAAAATTTGCAAAATATAAAAGGCAACTTTAAATATTTCTTAAATAATTTGTATAAATTGATAAAAAAAATTAACTTACATCTAAATGTTATTTTCTTGATTATTTAGTAATTGCTTTTTTTGTTGAATTAAAGTAATTAATAGGTTTTTTTATCAAAATTATTTACGTTCATAAAAACTTTACCTTTTAATCTAAAATGTATGTACATTATACACTTGGTTTGTCAATCGTCGGTACGGTATTTTTTCTTACGAGACTGTCATACTCAGTGTTACCAAGGAACACTGAGTATTAAAGTTTTAAAGAGAGTATTCAAATAAAAGAATGCTCGTATTTTTTTTGTAAAAACAATATAATTTTTTTGTAATTTTTTATTTATTTTTTTTTCTTTTTAAGAAAAAGATGTCTAACATGTCGTTATTTTTATATAATACTAATTATGTACTAATATATTATAAGTTTATTCAGATTTCTTAGGTTCCTATAATGACTATATACCCTTAAAATGGATATAGAATTAAAAATCCGGAAGAAAAGTTAGGGAACATAAAAAAGTTGTTTTAATTGTAATCAGTATTGAGTCTTGAAAAACCTTCATATTTTTATTATTTATTGTGCCAATAAAGAAGTTAAATACAAATATTAAAATAAATAAAAGCTCATGTAAGATGGGAAAAAACCAATAAATTAGCGAATAAAATTCAAATCATCTGACATCATCAGTTTTTTGACAAAATTTTTCAGGCTTTTGAATATTGTATTCAAAGTCATAATAATTGGCAATACCGATTAAACTTTTAAAAATGGTACCCAAAAAACACACTCAAACATTTTGGTACATATAATTACAAAATCAACTATTTGACTTAGCCGCCACCTATTATTAAAGAGAAGACTTAAAAGTATGCCTGAAAGTACAGTTTCTTGAATTATTGTATCTGCATCTTAAAATAACTGTGGCAATATTTCAATTTCAAATTAATGTTACAATTTAGAAAGCAGTTTAAAAATTAAATTGCAAGGATAATTAACAAATTTACATGATTTTTAAGTTTTTATCACATGCACATAGGTATTTCTAATTGTGTGAGTAAAATTTTAAAATTTTCTGATTTTTTAGTGAAATTTCATTCAACTTAAATCAATTCTCTAAGAATATATTAAAACTTAATGACGAACAAGCTGTATTTGGCCAGTGGAATGCTCATCAAGTGTATGTTGAAGGTAATATTTTGTATTAAAAAAATTGTTTACCTTACGCAAACAAAAGTTTTCAAATTGAAAAATTTCTTAAAGGAGATTTAAATGATGTTTCATTAAATGGGCTACATTTATATGATGATGTTATGAGGTACGACACAATGAAATTAAATATGACTGGAAAAAAATATTTCGAAAGTTTAAAAATTGAAAAAATTTACACCGATGGTGATGGAGCAATCAATAGTGTCAATATTTCTAACTGGATTCATAATTCTGTTTTTATATATGATAATTTTACCATTTATGGTCAAACAACAATTGATAAATCAATAATATATAATAATATTAATGTTATTGGTTTAGTAAATGGTATAAAATTTACGAAAGAAGCACTTTTATTAAAGTCGAATGATCAAAATATCAAAGAAACTAATTTGAAAATTATTACAAAAAATTTTAATAAACAAGAGATTTTATCAAATACTATAAAACATTTAACAACTAAAAATATAAATGGGCGTAACGTTGAAAAATTATTAAAAAATATTAATCAGAATATAAATAATATAACAATTAAAAGCGGCGATTTAGTATTTGAAAACATTTTGAATATAGAAAATTTCAATAGTAACGATTATTTCTTTGATTTAAATACAAAAGAATATTTTAATCAGTTAACAAAAAAAAACTTAGAAGCAAAGGCAGAAATAATTTTTGATAATTTAAATAATAAAATTGAGATAATCAAAGCCAATTACGAAGGTAAGTCCACTCTTGAATCCTTCTGTTGTAAAAATAATTTAATTTTTTGTTAACTAATTTAGCTAGTTTTAGAGGATTAAAATAATTCAAAAGAAAAAATCCATATTAAATGTCCCTATTCTTAACAAACGGATTTGCCAATTCAACCGATTTTCTATTTAGCTATTGCAGAAACCATCTAAAGCTAGAAAGACTTAATTTAGAGATAATGAAATTATTTCTATACTGAATCTGCATTAAAACCCATTCATTTAATAAATTTCATTGTTGCA
This sequence comes from Condylostylus longicornis, assembly GCF_029603195.1. Taxonomy (NCBI): domain Eukaryota; kingdom Metazoa; phylum Arthropoda; class Insecta; order Diptera; family Dolichopodidae; genus Condylostylus; species Condylostylus longicornis. The sequence continues at coordinate 13,111,227 of NW_026577987.1, forward strand.
TCTAATTAAAATTAAAAAACGAATATTTTTATTAAAATTTATTTAAAATTTTTTTTTCAGATTTAACTTATTATTTGAAAACATTTGGAAATGTACAAACTATTTATGGAAATGTGAAAAAAATAGTCTCGTGGACAGCTTTGATTGGATCTGAGCTTCATGATTATATCGTTCTTTTGAATGGTCATAAAAGTAAATCCCAATTATCATTTTACACTTGGAACATAAAACAAAAGTTGTTCGTTAAAGATTCTAGTAAGTTTTTTTTATTCATATTTTAATGCCGTTTAATTTTGTAACATTAAAACTAAAACTCCATGCAATAGAAAATCATTATTTTACATTATTCTTGTTGTCGTCTGTTTTGTTGAAAAAATCTTGGGTACAGCACAAAATCAAATCCTTTTCATTTATTCTAATTAAAAAAAAAATTTTGTTTTTTTGTTGAAAAATTTAAAATTTCCTTTTATAATAACCAAGAACGAAAATTCTTTAAATGAATCATTGATTTTAGGTGAATATTGATAGTTAATATCAAACGTATGATTACTTTGCAGCTTTGATAACAATTTTTTATAGGCTTTAGAGTTCAAATAATTAGTAAAATACTAACGTTCAGTTTTTTTATACAAAAATTTTGAAAAAATTAAAATGTAATATTGTAATTAAAAAATTTAAAATTTTAAATGTCTTCATTATGTCCCTCAACCGCCATGGAATTAATTTCGATGATTGATTGCAAAATTTTCGCTTCCAATTTGGAAGCCAAATGCGATGGCAGTCTATTCATTGTACTTGACACATACATACCGAAGCTATCATATTTTTTAGAATTGTATAAGTCCCGGAAAAATGTTGGTAAAATTTTTTCTGCTTGTTCAGTTAAAACTTTTACTTTAATTTCAGTATTTTCATCGGCATCCTTACTTATCTGTTCAATTTCTAATGTAGCTTCACTTTTTTCAGAAAAATCTTTTCTAACTGCATCAATTCCGTTCATTTTATTGTTGTTTAGGGTAACATTAGAAATGGAACTATTTTGTGACCGTGGTGATAAAGTTTCAATTTTTATATGTGGTTGTTCATGTTCTGATTTTTGATTTTGTATTTTTCCTTGTTCCGGCTTCTCTTGATCTTTAGATAATGATGTTGGTGATTTTTTTAATAATGATGAAAATGGTGGCAATTTGTCTGTAGGTGATATTGGCATAAAATTTGAATTTGTGCTCTCGTTCGATGCATTTTGGGACTGAAAATCATTTGAAGTTGACAAAATTAATTTAGATGATGTTTTTGAGGCTTGAGGAATGACTCTAATTCCTTTTGGTAAAACAATTTGCCTTTTTACTGGGGGGTCATCTTCAACTTTTTCTGCTCTTGTAGTATCAATCTTTCTCTTTAGTTTTATTTCTTTTAAATTGGGAGGTGCTTCTTTTACTTTTTCATCTTTTTTGACTTTCTAAAAGAAAAACAGTAAAGAAAATTATTTTTGTATATATTAACCTGTTAAAGTAAAAATATGTACCAGCTTTAAGCCAGATGTAAGAGTGGATTGCGTTTTCTTTTCTTGGTTGCTAGCAGATTTGCCGGCATTCATTGGAATTCGAACGACTATCGAATTAGGCGAAGACGATTTTCGTAAGATTTGGTCTTGGTTTTTTGCTTGGGATCCTGAAACTGAAGTATTTGCTCTTGTGAAATTTTCAGATAGCGAATTTTGACCAATTTTCTTTAAAGTTCCATTTTTCGTATCTTTCTTTTCAGCGCTGAAACATTTATCATTTTTAATTTTTCGAATTTGTATTTCTGGCGGCATTTGAAGCGTTTGCTGTTGTTTTGTTAAATTTTTTGGATTTGCTTCAGAAAAAGAACCCCCTGATGTGTTTGGTTCATCGTCATCAGAACAATAGTCGTCGTTAACTTCAAGTAACTCCACAAACTCTTCATTATCGTCGCCCTCGCAACTAAAATTTATCAATTCAATAATAAATTATTAAATGGCATTAGAACTAAAATTCTTTGCAAATATTACTCTGTGTTATTATCTAAATTCTCTTCTTTTTTAATATCCAAGAATGACAAATAACTAAAAAGCTTCCATTCTGTGTTGGGATTTGCTTTTTCAACTTCATACTTTTTAGACAATACTTTAAAAATCGACTTGACATGAGGACCTGTTTTTTAAAATTGCATTTTCTTTTATTTGTATATTTTTTGCAATATATTCAAATTTACCAGTCATTTTATGTTTGGCACCAATTCTAGCCCAAGCGGCATCTTCTTCAGGCGAATTTTTTGCATCTTCAATCGGCCACAAAATCGTCTCCTCTTTGATGTCTTCAACGAGTTTCTCCAATCTCAAACTCATTTCATTAACCATTAAATTGTACTTTAAAACGCGTACGAGTTTTAAGAAATCTTAAAGATTAATTTGATACCTTTTTTTTTAAATAATAGTTTAATCTATTTATTTTTGTTTTTCTTTAAAAAATTTCCCTCCACTCCACTGTCAGTTAAAATAAATAATTTTCTCTTTTGACAACTTAAAAAAGCGTATAATTTTTAATGTCTAGTTGTCTTTTTCTGTAAAAAAAAGTTTTATAGCATACGACCTAGCTGAATAAAAAATTGTGAACTATTGTCAAAAACTAAAAAATTTAAATAGCCCAAATTCACAATAATTTGAAAATATTTAAGTTAATTCAAAATATGTAGTAAAACTAAAAGAATTCAAAAGAAAAGTAAATTAAATTTTACTCAATTTTGAGATTTATATTTCACACAGATAAAATTTAAAGGTCCCGTAACATTTTATAAATAACCTTAATTAAAGCTTTATAAAATATCGAAGATATATTAAATCTTTATTAGAACTGCCTAGAATTTTTAAATTGTGATCAGAAATTGTGAATACGGGAAGAAAAATAGAATGATTTTACTAACTTGCCATAAAAAAAGGAAACTTACAAAGTTTATGAAAGAGCTTATTGAATTTGTTAATATTCGCGCTGCGTTACCCTCCTACCGATTCCGATTCCGATTCCTACTTCAACTAATGTATAACAAACAATATAATTTTATTCATTAATTGAATTAATTTGAAGCAAAATGACAAAATACTTAGATTATTATTGGGACTGTTCACAATTACCCACATATTCTAATCATTCACAATTAGCTTTAATTTATTATCAGAATCGAAGTTTGTGCAAAACATAAAGCAATGATATTTAGAAATTTTACTGACTTAATATTCTTAGAAGGGCAATGTTTTAGATATGACAATCTTTATCTTATGAAAAAATCACGCAATTTTTAAAATTCGGTGCTAAAAGTAATGCTTAACTGTAAAACTTGAAATAATGTAATTAAAATTTTAAGTTGTATTTTATTTGAATATACCTGCATTAAATATGTATCTTTTTTAATTAATTGCTTAAAATAATATTAAATATTAAATTTGTTTATCCACATGCTAAAAATTGTTCACCGTTCACTTTTTTTTAAGTTCAGCTTTAATATTAATTTTTTTAATAATTAATTTTATTTTAATATTAATTATTATAGTTCAATAGTAGAACATAATCCTTTTGAAAAGCCTTTACCTTTATATATATATATATACATTACCTTTATATATATATATATAAAGGTAAAGGAATATAAAAATAAAATATATCAATTAAATATAGAGTAATAAATAATTTTGATGTTTTTCAGAACTTTCTTGGAATGCATTCCCAGATTATTATACCGTTACTAACATCGATAAAATCTTGTTAAATGGACAGGATTATTTGGTTATTGAAACCCATTTTGAGCATAAATTTTATCAGAACATTATATCACTTAATGAAAATGGATTGGTTCAAAAATATGAGCTCTATAATAATTCCAGCTGGAAATATCTGCAGAATAATTATTACGATGTTGATACTATTATAAACTGTTTTTATACTTATTCACGAGATGATTCTATTATATCAGAGTTATGCTTGATTGATAATTCATTTGTAACAACTTGGAGCTTTCATTTACCATTTGTAACGCAGGTAAGTTACGTACATTTATATCGTCATATACATACATATGTAATTAAGGGCCTTAAATAAAAGAATTAAAACATTTTTGTCAAAGTTTCATACTAAAATTTTTATGTTATGCTAGGTTGTTCACATATCAAAAACAATTTTCGCAACACTCAAAGCAGACACAATAGAAATACGAGATTATTCAAGAGCGGATATTATACATCAACGTATATCAGTCGTAAATCCAACTCATATTAATGTTATTCATTACAAAAATAGTATTTATTTGGCAATAGTTTGTTCAAAACGGTTAACATCCATTTATTCAAGCTCGGTAGAAATATACAGGTAACTTTAAAAAATTTAGTACTAGAAATGGAATTATTTACATACAATTAAAAATATGTTGTTCTTTTCCAGATCCTCGGATTCAGTACATCTACATTTCGAAAGATTGCAATCAATTCAGCTAACAAATCCACTCATAGCCAAATTCCAAAAAACTCTTAAGTCTGATGATTTATTTTTACATGTTGTAACTGATGATTTTGCAATTCCATTAGCAGTTTATCATTACAAAGGAGTTATAGGCTTTCAGCAAATCATTGAAAAATCTACATTACCGAAAAGTCACGGAATTCAAACTTTTGAGTTTAAAGGAAATCAAAAGTTTATGATCGCCATGGAATATGGTAAAGGGGTTAAAATAGTTGAATTGATTTTTGCTACTTCATAGTTAAATTGAAATTTTCAAAATTATATTAATGTACAACAAATATAAAATGTATAAATTAAAAAAGCGCATTTTTTGTTTTATAAAAAATACGTTAATTTCTATATTGAATTGAAACTTCTTGAAATCATTATTCATTTATATAATCAATACTCTTATTCTGATTATATAAATTGGCTTTGGATAACCGTTATTTGAGATCTAGCAAATATAGGAAATTTTTTATTATACTAAAAAAAAAAACTTTTATTCACTCATTTCTTTTATTTTTCACTTTAATCATCATTTGACTCTACATTTTCAGTTTGAAGTCCCTTAAATGTAGAAACCGGTACATATGTAACCAAAGTATATAATTTATTGGGTGAATCCTCATCATCATTTCTTCTACGTGCAAGGCGTACACGAACACGGAAAGGTGTACTCCTAAAAAAAATACATACATATTTGTTTTTAAGATTAACAAAAAATAATGATAACAATGTTGGTTGTTTTTTACAAATTAAAGGAGAGTTCTATATTGTGTACATTCTCATAATGTAATTACTATTATGTATTTGTATTTGACATTACATGACGAACTCCTTTAAAACAGCAAAAACTAAACAAGTTGAATTTTACTTACCTAATACCCTTTGACCAAATGTGTTTATTTAAACGGGTATCTATTCTTACATCTACAGTTCCCATCTCTCTTTCAGCAAACTTTCTAATCTCTTTAATAGCTCTGGGTGCACGCTTTTTGAAACCGACATTGTGCACTCTTTTAGATAAATGAATTGTACATTCACGCGTCACAACTTCGTTGATAGCTGACTTGTTTCTTTTTTCCACTTTTATTTTAGCCATTGGGTTGTTTTATACTTGAATCTAGAGAAAAATTATTTAGTAAACAATTGTACATTGCAATATTAAAATAAGTTAAGTCTTTGAACTCAATATAATTTGAAATTATTGATGCACTGATGGCAATTTGCTCAGATTCTGGTTGTGCACAAATTTCAGTATATAGAATTCAAGATTAAGATGGATTAATTTTTTGTTTAAAAGAAAAACCAACCTTTTCAGAGTACAAGTTTGACAAAAAAGGAAGACATGTAAAATATTTCATTCATTGAATTGTCAATGTCAATATAACTAACAACCGGTAGGGCTGAGTGAGTTAAAATTACAAAACTATGAGTGACCATTCCACTTCTCATTCGTAAGGATTTGTAAATATATATTATTAAAGATCTAAAATTGCATTCATTAGCTCGTCGCTTTTCTCTCTATGGTTTATTAGTTCGTCACTGAGCGGCTTTTTTTACCTTATATTTAACATTTTTTGTCAACAATGGTTGTCAACAATTACAATTACAATACCAGTGCAGTATACTATGTACATACTAATACAATATTTTTTAAAAAATTGTTCTTGTCATACTAAACACAACAGTTCGTCCCGAAACCGATAAACTACTTAACAAGTACTTATCAAGTAAGGCTTACAACTACTTATTAAGTTTTTTGTTACTTTGCTTATCTACCTTTAGTATCATTATTCTTTGACGTTAATTTTTTTTAGTATATATTTTGCTGTAGTTTTTAATTATAACACTGATTTTCACGTCAATACTTCGATAATATTGAGGTTTTCTTTAAGAACTTTAAGAAAAAGTGATTTTTCGCGGCATAGTGTCATATAAAATACGCAAATTTAACTCTGAAAACAAAACATATTTTACATATAATGTCAAACACACACGACAGCAGATGATGTCGCGGTAGTAATTTTGCTAGATTTAAGATGGTCCCATTTAAATATGTGCATTGTTATGAATTTTGTCATTGCGCCGCGGAAAATCGCTGTTGTTCTTTTTTCAGCTTAAATGAGATTGTCCAGAATCAAGCGATATGCAAGCGATTTTGACATTATGCGTGTCAATGTGTGTATGACAGTATATTATGTACAGCCTTTGCGCTATTGTTTTGGTTTAACAACAGAAACCGTCTACCATTGTCGTTCATTGTCTTGGTTATGTTTTTAGAATTACTAGAGGACTTCTGCGTAGATGGTTAACATACGTTTTATTTGCCTTGCCAATAAACGCAAAGCAAGCTTGTGGGTAGCAGAATGAAATGTATGTCAACCATTGACGCAGCAGTCATCATAAAGCACTTGTATTCATAATAATTAGCATAAAGTTTTTAGTTGTACATACCTAAATTTAATATTTTTTTAGCGTAAAAGTACAAGAATAAGAGAAATATTTGAACATAGTATCCAATTTACAAACTCAATCAAATAAAAGGGGTTTTGATATTGTTTAAAAGTCTATTTTAAAATTTAATAAAAAAGAAATAATTATTTATGCTTCTTAATGCAAAGCTTTAAAGGTTTCCTAAAAAAATATATATGTATATATAAATATATATAATATCATTTCAATATTAATCAAATACCTACGTATTCATAACACATATGTTATTACGAATATATATGCCAAAAAAATTTATAATGTCAAAAAAATTGAGTTCGAAAATGTTTTGTCGGTTTTTAGTATAAGATGAGTATGTATGTATGATATAATAAAGTAAATTATAAATAAGAAATAATAAGTATGGTAAATAAGGATGGTAAATAGAGTAAGCACGGTAAATAACGATGATACATTGTGTTTCCCTGTTTGTATATCGAGATATCGAACACCGGTTAATATTTTCTACTTTATTCCTAACTCTAGAAACTTATATTTGTACATATGTTACTATATAATCAATTGCGGTGCAAGTGCAGTTAATACAACACAGAAACCGATACATAATACACTATCATTCTGTTTGACATATTAAAATTTTTTATTTATACATATTTTTACATTTCTATTTTTCAGTTCAGAATAATGAAGGATAAGGTATTATTTTTTAAGATGCATTATAAGTATTTATGCTATTTATGTATATGTATAATCTGCACATAATTTTAGCCTAATATAAAGAAACGTTTAATTAGTGCACTCTAATTTTAGAACTTTCCACCTCTTAAGAACGATAACTTATTAAGAGCTGCAAGAGGAGAAGATGTAGATAGGATCCCGGTTTGGGTAATGCGTCAAGCTGGAAGGTATCTACCTGAATTTCAGGTAGGTATTCGATAAAGATCAATATTTATATACACATTCATATACAAAATTTTGACTTAAAAATTTGTAGGAAGTAAGGAAAGAACATGATTTTTTTACAATTTGTCGAACGCCTGAATTAGCATGTGAAGTTACAATGCAACCTTTAAGACGATTTGATTTAGATGCTTCGATAATTTTTTCTGATATTCTTGTTATTCCGCAAGCTTTAGGGATGACCGTCGAAATGTTACCAGGAAAAGTAAAAATTTTTTTTTGAAATAAGTAAATAGGTTACTTTACCATAATTTTCGTAACAGGGACCTCATTTTCCTGAACCTTTAAATGAACCTAAAGACTTAGAAAAGCTCACACCAGAAGGGGCTGTGAATCGTCTTAATTATGTTGGCGACGCCATTACTATGATGAGACATAAATTAGAAGGAAAAGTTCCATTAATTGGGTTTACAGGTGCCCCTGTTAGTAAATTACATTTAAAATAAGTAAATTAAGAAATTTTAGTGTTTTTTTTTTTTTGTACCTGTTATTTTTAGTGGACTTTAATGGGCTATATGATTGAAGGTGGTGGAAGCAAGACCATGTCAAAAGCAAAGGCTTGGTTAGAAAAGTATCCAGAAGATACCGAAAAATTATTAAATTTGCTTACAGATTGCATTGTAGATTATTTTGAAATGCAGGTCAAAGCAGGTGCACAACTTTTACAGGTATTTGAATCAAGTGCAGAATATTTAACAAAGGAACAATTTTTATTTTTGTCAATACCTTATCTTAGAAGTATTAGAGAAAAATTACAAGATCGTTTAATAAAGCAATCTATTCCGCCGGTACCTATGGTAAATTATAATTTTAAAGGAAATGTATGAAATAGGTTAATTTAAAAATATTATAGACAATTTTTGCTAAAGGCGCTGGACATTCCCTCGCAGAGCAAGCTTCAATAGGTTATGATATAATTAGCTTGGATTGGACAGTTGACCCCATCAAAGCTAGAGAAGCCGTTGGTCCAAATATTACACTTCAAGGAAATTTGGATCCTCAAGACCTTTATAAAACGCCTGTAAGCAATTTTTTGAGTTAAAATTTAAAAATGCTTCATATAATTTGTCATTTTTAGGAAGAAATAAAATCATTGACTAGAGATATGGTTAATAAATTTGGAAAACGTCGTTATATTGCAAATTTAGGACACGGAATCACTCCTCAAACTCCAATAGAAAGCATGGACGCTTTTGTTAACGAAGTGCATAAAACTCTTTAGTACATAAGTATGTTAAAAAATTAATAAAAACATGGTGTAGGAATTAAAAAATATTATATTTTGTCATAAATTAGTAATGAACTTCCTATAATCACCAATAAACTACCAAATAACGTATCTAAAAAAAGAAAAAGGTGTAAGTAGGAAACTGCTAGATTAGAATATAACTTAATTTTCAACAAATTACTTTTTGAATGAATTTCACCAAGAAAGTACCCCGCAAAAGCTGTGAAAACAAAACTCAATGCATTCGCAATTGGAACTGCCATCGTCAAATTAGCGTTTTGAAGGGTCAAAACATAAATTAAACTTCCGCTTTGATTAAGTAAGAGTGGAATTGAATTTGATGGGTTTTTCAACAAAAATTGAATTTCTTGAGAAAATTTCTGTAACTTCGTCTTTGCTTTAATATTTTCAATCCCCTTAGAGCCTTAAAATTTTAAAATCTTGTTTGATGATTACTTTCAAGTTTATACAATTTCAATTTTTTTACCTTTTTTTAGAAAAGGGTTAGTCGCACCCCATAGTAAACCAACACTAATTAAAGACACTAAAAATTTATCAATATATATTATACAAAATTCTGTATTTATTCCGGGATCAACTTTAAATTTACATACATATGTGGTAAATCATTTTTATATTTTAACTTTGAAAATATGACTTTAAAAATTTTTATATTATGATTTGTAAATTGCCCAGCTTGTTAGTTGCGAGTATTATTATTATACATCAAAGCAATTTAATTATGACAATGTTGTTTTGAAAGAAGGGAATCAAAGATATTCACAGACTGATTTTCGATTTTTACACCCAATAATTTCGCAGAAAATGCTGTTTACATATTATGACATAATCTTAAGTACTGTTTGTGTATAAACCTAACAAAATCTAAATATACATCTACGATTAACGTTAAAGTCTGATAGCTGTTTATATACGAGTATCTAAAATTATCTGATAAAGCTTATGTCAAAATATGATGTTAAAATTTAGCAATATGCTACGAAAATGTTCTGCTGTTCAAAATTTTTTGCAAAAAAATTTATTGTCAATTAATTAATAAGAAGAGAGTAATTTCCATTTTTCGCCGCTAGACAAAGTCTGATGTCAAATAATCTTTATATGTGAATATGATTTTCAGCTATATACATATATCAATCCATTTAAAAGAAAAATGGGTTGTAAATTTGAACGCATTCGATTATTATTGTCTTCCAAATAGAAGAATTATTTTTTTTGGAGTTCAATTATTTTTTTCTTCTAATTAAGAAAATACAAAAAAAAACAATAGCTAATTTCCTAAATGGAAACTTACATGGTTTTGACAATCAATTATTTTAGTAAAATAAGTCAAAATTTCAAATAATACTACATACATATATAACAACAACAATTTCCTTAAAAAAGATATTATAGTATATGAAAGAAACAAAAACAAAACTATAATTTTTTAATAAAGCTTTAATTTTTTTTGTTTTGAAACTGAATATTGATTTCCCCGGTAGGCTAAAACGTATAATATGTATACCAATAATGTTTACTATTTTAAAAACTTAACCAAATATTCAAAATTGTGTATGTACATGACAAAAATAAAAAAAGGAAAGATTTACATTTCGTATGAATTAAAAAAAAATTGTAATTTGCAAATAATTAATTATCTAATTATAAAGATAAAAAGAAATGTCATGTAGAAAATGAAATAAAATCTTAGAAACAAAAGAGTTCACATGCAATATTATAATTTATAAAATTTGTTTCAAATGAAAATATTAGATAAAAATAAATTAAAAAGGTATTTTTTAAGCCAAAAAATAATACTAATTTTTTAAACTTTCGTTTTCTAAAGTTTGACTTATTTAGAAGATCTGTTTCATATTAAGCAAATTGAAAAAAAGTTTTGTTGTCAAATAATTTTCAATAATTAACTTTAGTAGAAAATGTCTAAGATTTTTCAGAACGTCGGATTTTAATATGTGTTAATTCATGTTATTTAATATACCTTTGGGAATATTTCTAAATTACGAAACAAAAATTTCTTTTACCAGTAAAGTATTCTAAGATTCCATTACTGTTTCAATTTTTACTTTACTACATTGTTGACGTTTCGGTTTTTGTTTTTTTACAGGGTAAACTAAAATAAGTTCGATTTGTAATATGTATCTGTAAAATAAAAATTTGCTGCAAACATTCTTGACATTTATAATAATTATACACTGTATATTACTTATACATACAATGTACATTGTTTGCGCCAAATAAATGAAAATTTCTAAAATTTAAATAAGTTAAAGTTATCAATATATGTATGTAAATATATATTTTGATAATGGAAGATACAGCAAAAGATATAAATTTGATAAGAAAATTCATTAAAGAAAGACTTCAAAAGAATTGCATAAATTTTCATGGCCCTTCAGAAAAATTGGAAAATGTGCGGAATATTTTGCATCGCACGGCGGAGGGAGAATCCAATTCCATAATAATTATAGGACCAAGAGGAAGCGGAAAAACTACAGTAATAGCTAACGATATACTTTTGCATATTGCTACCGAGTTTTCTGGATTAATTGCCAAGAGAGCAAAGATTAAGAGAAATATGTATATATAAATATTTTGGAACGCGGAAAGCTCAGTAGTGATATTTTATACTAACTTTTTAAATGTCATGATTGTAAATTACAGCTTGTTAATGCAGCACTGTATTCCTTATTACAAAATGAACAATTCAGAAACAATACGATAATAATTTTTTTAAATGGATTAATTGAAACTGATGATAGGTTAGCGTTAAAATCCATTACAACGCAGATGAATTTAGAAAATTTGATTGATGGCAGAGTTTTTGGATCGTTTGCTGAAAATTTATCGTATTTATTATCATGTTTAAAAAACTCTAATTCGAAAGAGTCAAAGAGTGTAATATTCATTTTGGAAGAATTTGATTTATTTTGTCACCATCACGGTCAAACCTTACTTTACAACTTATTCGATATCTCACAATCAGCCCAAACGCCAATTTGTGTTTTAGGTATAACTTGCAGACTAGATGTAATAGAACTTTTGGAAAAAAGAGTTAAGTCTAGATATTCGCATAGACAAATTTATTTATTCAATCAGGAGCGAGAGCTTCCAGAAGTAATTAAATTGTTCAAGGAATACCTATCTATTCCAGATGAAGAATATTTCAAAGTTTGTGAATTAAATACAAAATTTGATAAAATTCAATGTTTAAATAATAACTTTTTAAAAATGCAATTTGAAGCGAAAAAATTCAATTTTAATCCCAAATGTGTTAAAGCTTGGAACAAAAATATTGACTTATTCTTAAACAATACATCCGTTAAACAATGTATTGCAGGGTTAATTGAAAATGATCTTAGTGAAGATTTATTAAAAAAAATTTCATTTCGTTTGATATCCATGATTAATATAAACCATCCATTTATACAACCTGAAGATTTGCAATCGATCTATGAAGAGTACAACCAAGATGACAAAGTTATGATTTTGATTGGTCTATCTGTTTTAGAAATATCTTTATTAATTTCAATCAAACATCACTGTGAAATTTATGACCACGATCCCTTTAATTTTGAAATAATCTTCTCAAGGTTTACGAAATTTGCCTTAAAGTCCACGGTTATGCAGTCTGTGGAAAGGACAGTAGCTTTGAAAGCTTTCGAACATCTTAAAAATTTGGAATTGATACTCCCTGTCAATACATCAGCCATGAAAGTAAAAAAAGAATTCCAAATGCATAAATTGGCCTTAACTATAAAACAAATAAATCAAAGCATTGATATTTATACTGCTTTGCCAACTGAGGTGTTTCAGTGGTCAAAAAGTTGTTTTATATAAAATTTAATTTCCTTATTACACGTAAAATTTTTATTTAAATAAATATTATTTAATTTATACATTTCAAAATAAATTTTTTTTTAAAAACCTGAAAAAAGTTATTTTCTTTTATTAAATAAAACTAAAATTAATAAAGTAGTTGCCTAATTCATAATGGAGTAGCAAGCTTTTAAACACTGTATTTAGTTATTTTACTAATATAAAAAATTCTTTAAAAAGACTGAAATATGTACCTACCTAAAATAATTGTTTTTATGTGCTAATTTTTGAAATTTGAAGTATGTTTATTTCTGCTAGGGCTTGTACTGGATGTTACATTTTTTGTAAAAAAAAAAATAAAAGCGGTTAGTTTTTACTAAGATTTGGTTAACTTGTATTTGTTGTTCTTTAGTTTAATTTAACTAAATAGCTTATATATTTGAAGTTCGATTACCAGAAATGAAATTTCGGGTAAGGCAAATTTCGGTTCCATAAAAATACAAATCCACAGCTTATCGACTTATTCAATATTATAAAAACAGTTATTGCTACGTTTAGAAACATTTTAAATATGTACTTTCTTGACTTTACTGTAGAAGTTCAAAAATTAAATATGTAAATGTATTTATTTCCTTACTTAACGTATATACGTAAATTTTCGAATTTCTTTTGCAGATTTAGTCGTAACGATTTGTTTTTTAAATTTTGTCTCAAGTAATGATAATACAAACCATCAAAGGTAATCAGGGATTCAAAATTTTTTAATCCTAATATTTCTATTGTATGATTAAAAAACGTATATAACTTAGTAAACAAAAATGCAATCCTTGCGTTTTTTTCATCAATTTTTTGAAAATCATTTAGATTAATAAGTTGTTTTTGCTCAAAACTTTGAACACATGCAAATAAAATGTCATCACCTTGTTCAAAACTGATTTGTTTTTTCTGAAATTAAAAGGGAAAATTGCAGTGTATTAGTAGTTATTTTTTTGTTTTTGATTAGGCATACTTCTACCAAATATGTAATTATCGACACTGTAACAACTTGAGAGTCCGGCAGAGAAGATATGATGTAAGGCGTAAAATATTCGCATTCAGGTAAAAAATGCCAACAAAATAATTTTAATTTCAATTGATATAAGTGATCATTTTTGTCATTAGGCTTTAAAATAAACTCCTCTATTTGTGGTAAATCATCTATTTAAATGAAACAAGTAATTAATTTACTGCAAATAAATTCATATGATTTTTCGTACCACTTGGGTAAATTGGTATTTCATCTACTTTTTTATATGAATCATCATGACGTAATTTCGTTATAATTTGCCTTGTGACGCTATTTAGGTTTTCTTCTTTATTTTTCAATATCGTTCCAATTTGTCTCTGAATAATTGGTTTAACAAGTTGATAAAATGGCGTAAAATCACTTTTTCGTAGGTCAAAATAAGTTAAAGACAAAACATATGGTATATCTTTTAAAATTGAGTACAAGAAAGAAGGAGCCATTTCTAGTAAGGGAGACTCGTGAAAAACTGGTTCATTTACCTAAGAAAAAAGAAATTTTTTTTCAAGTCATTGGAAAAATTTTAAACACTTACATCACAATAAAATTTAATACTCTTTTTAAAGTCTTCCAAGCCAGAAATTCTGTTTTGGGGATGAAAAATTAAATTTATCAAATATTTTTCATCACTTTCTCTTAAATTAGGTGGCAATGAGCGTATTCGACGAACGATATCTCCAATTTTTTCAAATTTATTTCTTCCGCAATATTTCTTGTGGAATTGCTAAAATAAAAACAAATTCAATGAATTGATCTTAAAATTTTGGCTTACGTTTACCTCAACCATTTCATATTTAACGAAATCATTCCCAGAAATGGTTGCAAATAACGTCATTTGCAATGGTGATAGAGAAAGGTTTGCCCTTAAAGCCGCCTTATTAAAACGAGTGATTGATAACTTGTTTAAATTCAAATGACGTGCGCTCCAAAATTGCCAATTACCATCAAATATCAAAAAGTCTGTATCATGCGATATAACCGCTAACGCGTTCCGTTTGTTTGCTTGATAGACTATTTCTTGATCTCCTTCTCTAGGTGTTATAATAACTTTGCCGTACTGTTTTGCTATCATTCGCAAGTTCCAAAAAAATGATGTCAACGAAGGAAGATATAAATTTAAATTTGGATCTTTCAAATTAAAATTTTCTAATTGTTGAAGCGTAGACCATTCCTTCATATACTTCTCATTTCTTCTATTGATAATTGTGTCCAGCTTACTTTCATATAATGAACCATCTTGAACAAATATTATTTCTATACCTAAACTTTTTAATTTCTTGAATAATTCTTCTATACGTTGGGTATACAGATCAAGGCGACCAGCAAATAATTTCTCCGTTTCATTTGTATAGACACATTCATGAATTGCTATAATATCTATTATAATCACAGGCTTTTCAATGTTGAAGGTTCTAAAATTAAAGTAAAAACAAAGTTTGTATAAGCACAGATGTAAAATAGGTTTTTTAAATTTCAAGAAAAAATTCATTTTGATGCACTTATCTAAAAACTAAAGTGATGCCAAAATAAATAACTTTTCTCATAAATTAAGTTTCAAAGGAATTTTATAATAACATATTATTAGACCCTTTTTTGGATTAAATAATCTTGTGTTGGAATTGAAATACAGCTGTTTATATGTATGTAAACGTTGTGGAAATACTTTACCGTTTATATTCTTGGATTTCATTTCTCATATAAATTTCTTGGACACCCCCAGGACAGCTTTTGAACATATAAGTTTGCAAATGTCTTATACCCATCTTTCATTTCTTTTCTGTTACAATTTATTTTCAGAATTTAAATTATATATGTATTTATAATTAAATAAATATGGCAAATTATAATTTATAATTCCGAACGAAAAACAAAATACAAAATAATTGTAAACTGTAAATTTATAGTAAACTAGCATAACGTCAAATAGGATTAGGGATGGAAAAGTTAATGGATATTCTATCTACTCCACTTTCTATATTTTCTATATATTCTAGGTAGTTTTCACTTATTCATTAAAAACAAAGTAATTAAAATAAAAAGTACTATGACAACAAATAAAACCTGAATTAAACTAAAAAATTGACATTACAGGATTTATTTCTTGTTTCAAAGCCCTTTTTTTCTCCTTTAAGATGCAATAAAAATGATTTCAAAATGAACAAATAAAGACAGAACACAACTATACATACGTTAATTCGGAATATCTGAATGAATTAATGAAAACGCATGAAATCACCTTTAAAAGAAAATTAAGTTATTATGCTACATATTTTATTTTTCAAATAATAAAAAACAAGTTTATAATTATGTAAGAAAAAACCAAAAAATCAGTTTTTAAAAAATTTATAACAAACGTTGTTAAAGTATGTAGTTCGCATTTTCCAATACAGTACAATCTCTTAATATTAAATGGATCACTTATATAAAAAAAACATAAACTAATCTCAAGTTAGCAGTTTTGTTTTTGACGTATTGTTTTAATTGTTATTGCAGGTGTATTTACTTATATGTCACTTTTTTGACATTTGCACTATATTATCGATTTAGTAAATGCATTTTCGTATATAAACAGACTATAAAAGCTGGCGTAAAAATTTTAAACTTAGTAAAATCGCAACTCACATATTTTTAGTAGAATTATTTGAGAAAAATGTTTGCAACTTCTACCTTGGGGTCATCAAGTGCTTTTGCAACGCCTTCTGTATCAGGCACACCAAATCCAATGAAGGATATCGAAGTAACAGCCCCTCCAGAAGATTCTGTTTCATCATTAGAGTTTAGTCCCAAAGCTTTACAGCAAAATTTTTTTATAGCTGGAAGTTGGGATTGTTCAGTAAGTAATTTTTTTTACAAATGTGAATAAATTTTAATAAATTTAACTTTTTAGGTTCGTTGTTGGGAAGTTGAACAGTCTGGTAGAACAAATCCAAAATCAATGAAAACTATGGGAGGTCCTGTTTTAGATGTTTGTTGGATTGATGATGGTACAAAAGTATTTATGGCTTCGGTAGACAAACAAGTAAAATGTTGGGATCTCGCATCTGATATGGTAGTACAAGTAGCAGCACACGACGCTCCTGTAAAAACCTGTCATTGGGTCAAAGGATCAAATTATACTTGTTTGATGACTGGTTCGTGGGATAAGACTTTAAAAGTAAGTTTATATTAATAGCATGTAATTGTTTTAAAGATTTATTTTGTAATTTAAAGTTTTGGGACGTAAGATCACAAAATCCAATTTTAACGATTAATTTACCTGAACGTTGTTATTGCGCTGATGTTGATTATCCAATGGCAGTTGTTGGAACAGCAGGTCGAGGTGTAATAGTATATTCTTTAGAAAATAAACCAACTGAGTTTAAGAGACAGGAGAGTCCACTTAAGTATCAACACAGAACAATATCTATATTTAAGGACAAAAAAAAGACTCCTACAGGATATGCTTTAGGAAGTATTGAAGGACGAGTTGCTATTCAATATGTTAATCCTACAAATCCAAAGGATAATTTTACTTTCAAATGTCATAGGATGAATGGGAGCGGGGGATTTCAAGATATATATGCAGTTAATGACATAGCGTTCCATCCCGAGCATGGAACTTTAGCTACTGTAGGTTCGGATGGAACTTTTGGGTTCTGGGACAAAGATGCACGTACAAAACTAAAATCTTCTGAAACAATGGACCAGTCAATTACAAAATGTTGCTTTAATGCTTCTGGTCATATATTCGCTTATGCAGTAGGGTACGATTGGTCGAAGGGTCACGAATACTATAATCCAGCAAAAAAGACTGCAATATTCTTAAGATCATGTTACGACGAATTGAAACCAAGGTTACCATAATGAATTGTATAACTTAATATTTTGAAAAATAATAAAACCATTTTCGATCTAAATTTGTTATATTGTGTTACTATAATTAAAATATAAATTAATGATGACCACCATGTTCATCACCATGCCCATGTCCGTGATCATTTGAACCCAAGGCAGTTTCTATGGCAATAGTTATTGCTGCGGCACCTAAGCCCCATATAAAACCTCTTCCAAAAAATGCTCTAGCTCTGGAAGCGTGTGTTCCCATCTTCACAGGGTCATAGCGCCAAACTTCATTTCTAAAAAAAAAAAGTATATTAAAAAAATTACTTAAATATTCATATGATTATTGAAAACAATCTGAAGTAGAAACAAAATTTTATCAGAATACATTAGTTTCTTAATTCATACTTTGCAAGGACAACTCTACATAAAAAAATGTAATAAATTTTAAAGTATTATTTATTTAATATACGTATTTATGTAGGGAGGTATGTAGCTACACACTATATTTCCAGAAATTTACATAATATAGGGTACTTTTTTAAATTACATATGTCTGGGCACATTAAGATACCAACTTGTAAATTATAAATGTGTCTTGTGAAATATTACTTTAGTAATAGTTGAAAGTTTTTTCCTCAATTAAGCTACATAATATGTAATTATAAATAAGAATTACAAAAGGATTGTTATGAAAAAATGAGATATGAACATAATTAATAATTAGCTAAGTACCTACACCAATTTGTGAAAATAGCTTTTAAAAACAGGAAAAACATATTTACCTCAGCCAAGGATCCGACAATCCTTGTCTTTTTAATGCTTTCTGAACCTCTTCTAACTGTGGTATTCCTTCAATTTTGTAAGTAGAAGCATCAGGTACTTTATATGGTTCATGATGATGTCCTCCCATTTTTTTTATATCTAGATATAGTACAGAAGTATAACCTTTATTATTATATAATATGTATAAAGAAAGTTTTTCAATTTAGAGTTGTTAAAATGTTGAAGATGACGTTTGTAATGATTTTAATATATTTCAAATCAATTCGAAAAATATAATTTGCAGTAGAAAAATTTATTGAATTAAAACTCACTTTACTGTTAGGCAGGATAGTAAAACAATATAAAACGTTGACAATTAATTATTATTAAACTACAGCTGCGCTTATATTACCGCTGACAAAATTATTTTTGACAGTTGTTATTTGTATCATAACTAAAATAGATACTACCTGCAATCAATTTCGTGTTAATGCATTTTTGCAATTCTTACTTGAGTTTGCCGGACCTACATCACAGTTGCATCTGATAAGTAAAATTTGACCAAAACGCATCAAAAAATAGGGTTAATGCTCTCAAAACACCTGTTAGAGTACTGTTTGAAGATGGGTACTGTTTGAAGACAGCCTTGATTTATTATTTTGTATTTTTTTTTTTGACTTGTAAACTTTGACCTTATAATTAAATTCTTACGATAAGAAACAACTGTTTTTATTTGAAACAATAATTTAAAAAAGAATGTTCAAAAATCTTCATTTTGCATCCATGTCAGGAAATTCGAAGTTTTTGATTTTTCTTAATAGTTCCGAATTGATTATAAGCTAAGAGAAACTCAAGCTGAGAGAATGGGGTACTGATCTTTCAAGGAACTGGTCCAATGCTGGTTTCACTTGCTTAATTTTGAAAGCTTTTTAGCTTCAGTTTACCAATACTATGCATGAACTGTACAAAAAATTGACTTATTGTAAAATACAGTAATTTTTTTTAATGGTAGACCAAGTTTTAATTGTATGGTCCAGGCTAGAAATTGGTTTTTTTTTCACACAATTAGTTAACAATTCTAATACTATTTGATTAGAAAAATGGAAAAACCAAACTATGTATGCTTTTTTTTATATGTATATATATTAATATCATATATAAGCGATTGCGATAGTCTATTGAACGATGCAATTATTTTTATATCCTTATGTATTGACAGCGGTTTCAGCAGCTGATTGTCAAATAAGATTTTTGAAAGACCATATTGTTAACTTGCATACATACATTATATATTAAGTAAGAGAGAGGAAATATACATAAAATATAAAATTTCCTTGATTCATAAAACAAAAACAAAACCTGAATTGAGTATTTTTCTCTCAATTTTACATAACATTTTTTTTGTATTTGATTAGCGAGTGTATTTGGTTATCGAAAGTTTAAAGGTGATATTGCAAAAATAATGGAATTGGAGATGTTTTCAAATTAAAAAAAGTTTTATCGTTACTTGCTAAACAATAATAACTTAGAAATAATTTGAAAATAAAACGTAAATATTAAGAATATACATATATATACATACGTAGAATAAGGTTTTGATTTTGTTTTTTTTTTGATAATTTAATACCTACATACATATTATAAAAGTGTTTAGGCATTCGGAGCTCTGTAATGTTTTTCAAGATACTATTAAACATGACGAAAAATGACACCATGTTGAAAAATATTTATTTTTATGTTGTTTTCATACAATGCGCAAATAATGCATGACTCGAAAATAATAGAAAATAAATATATGCCGTTTTGATTTTATACCCTCAATTTGTATTTGTATATGTGGAAGAATTCAATTAAATACGGTGGTTTTCTTGCTTATTTTGACGCTCGTCTTGTTCAATTCTAAAATCAAACGGTTGATTTCTCGACATTTCGTGAAGTGGAATGGTTAGTTTTTTTATTTCGCGGAAAAAACAACCAAAATTAATATTAAAAAAACTTACATTGTATTGTGTAGTTAAAAAATAATTTTTTTGTTTTTTGTTTGTAAAATTTTCAAAGCATTATTTTTTTTTTTGTGCTGAATATTCAATCTGAAAATTATATCTAGATAACTAAAAAAAATGTCTAATTATGATTTAAATTTATTCTAAAATTTATATTAAAATTAAGATAGTATCATTTTGTTCGGATATGCTCTTAATGGCAGCTATAATATTTGTAGATTTCAATAAGGAAAAAATAAAGTTAAGAATAACAGTGAGATAAAAAAAAGAAGAGCAGATTTTTTTTTGTATATTTTAGAATGCCATCATATCACAAGAAAAGAAAAATGTTGTCTTTATTGACGCCGTCGTCATTTTTAAATTATGAAAAAAATAAAAGTTGTGCTTATATACTTAAGAATAAAAGAAATTATAAATTATTTATATTAATATTATACATTTGTGTAAGTTTAAATATATGTGGTGCACATTCTATAAATGGATTACAAAATATAAATAAGAGACAAAATTCAGAAAAAACCAATTTAGATGATATAACAACGTCAACAACAGAATTTGGATTTCCATCAAATAAAATTAGTTCCACCGATTTTAATAATAATCAAAAAAATACTAAAATAACAACAACAATTTCAAGTAGAAATTTGAAAAATGATAGATTTCAAAATTTTAAGGATTTAATAACAATAGGAACAACACCAGCATTATTGCTAAACTCATATAAACAATTTACGGATACTGAACAAACAACTGAAAATGGTAAATTAAAAAATATTTAATTATACTAGCTACTCTTCTTTTTTTTTGCGCAATTTATTAATAAACGATGAAACAATAAATTTATTTTAAAAATTAGGTTTCAATCTATTCAAATTTTGGTTAACAATTTAGTTTGGTTAAAGTTTACTTTGTTCCTTTAGAAATGTTGGCAATGAAATATGTAATTACCCATACCCATATGTATGTAGGTGAGTGAAATATGCAGCTGGGTTGGTTATGATGCTTCTTTTTGCTGAACAATATAAATGAATTTTATCACAACTTGTTGAATCCATACTATTTTGTTTTATTATTATAAGTACTTAAAAAAGTACTTTAAATTTTTCAAATTTTGAATTTGTATATTTTCCGCGACAGTATCATTAAATACGCGTGAAAAGGAAAAAAATATTTAGAACATTGGAGATAAATTCCAAACTAAAGAATTGTAGTAATTATTTTTATAAGTATTGGTCAGTAATTAAGGCAGTTCTAAATTTCGTATTCAATTTTGTGCTATCCTTGTTGATTTACTTTCCAATGTTTGTGCATGATTGATTTTCCCGCAAAATTCCGATAAAAAAGATTTAGGTGCTTAAATTTATTAGCATTTATCATAATTTTTTTTATAAATACCAATAAAACATTACAAGTAGATACTTATAAGTATACAATATAATATTAAGTATTTTGTTAACCTATGTAATATGTATGCATATTAGATCAGAATTCACTTTGTATGTAAATGATTAACTTTTTAAATATAAAATAGATTAGCAAATGATATAGGTGATATATGACATCATCTAAAAGATATAGCTATATAACAAAATTAAATATAATTAAGAAATATAACACTTTTAAGTAAGTAGAATCCAAATGTAACAATAATAATTATTATTACTCGCTTTTTATATTCTTATAAATTTTGGAATTTACTCATATTTGATAGGTAAATACCAATATATTATCTTAAATCTAAATTTGAAATTTCTCAATAATTTATCATACTCGTATTTTATCACGTTTCAAATTTCCATTAATATTTCTATAGATGTAACTAGAAGATATATCCAAGTGCTTATATTAAAATCAAGATAAAAAAACAAAAACCAACGAAACAAAAACTAATATCAATATACTTACTTATATGTAAAGATTTTAAAATATTGGTCGCAAACAAAATATTATTAATAAGGTTATAAAAATAAATAAAATTGTATATTTATCCATCTAGATGCCTAGTTATATATTGTATATATGTATGTAATTTATTTGTAGGTAACCATATCTTATTAATAAATTATAGATTTTTTGATAAACTTGACTGAATCGCAATTACCAGAGCATTATGATAATAAGCACCAAAAAGAGCTTATTCTCAAACTTTTTCATGCCAAAACCTTTTTGAAATTTTCTAAATGTCGTCCGAATTTTGAAATTAAGTGTGATAATGACAAATAAGTAAGAGTACACTAATAGGGACAATTAAAATAATTTATGTATTTATTCTAAATTATGACGCCAAAAATCGCCATGGCGCTTTGAAATTTAAAAATTTATTGGGGAATAAATTGTTTTTGGAAACAATACAGAAAACTTGGAAAAGTACCACTTCTGGCAACTATGTACGAGACATGTATTTGGTTTTATATAATGAAAGCTACCTACATACAATATTGTTTTTTTATTAACTCTTTCCGCCTCAACGGTTAGCAGTGTTAAACTATTCTTCTTATGAGAAATAGTTAAGGTTAAGGATAGGTACCTACTTTACTACATTATTTTAAACTTTCTAAAAGGTTTAAACAAAATTTGATTGCGATGTACTTATATTAATTGTTACTTAATGTATGTTGAAATATTTCTTTTACTTATTTTGGAAAATTTTTTCATGCATTTCCGTGTATTTTTCATACTTATACTTTTCAAAGTTATATACTTTTACCAACACATTGATTCTTAGAAATATTCTATAAATTTCTATCCTCTACCCCAAATGATTTCCTATTCGTACTAATTTGGATCTTAACTAAGTAACGAACATATTACTGTGTTAGGGTTGAATTTAATAAGAACTTAAAAGCACGACATGGGGAGTTAACATAGCATTCATAAGAAAAATATTTGTATTAGTAAATTTATTGAGCGAAAGTTAAAAATGTACATATACGTCTACTCATACATAGTTACTTATACAATGTTTCTTGTTTTGAGTTTTTTCTTTTAAACAAGTTTTTTATTAGAATTTTAAATACAACGTTTAAATTAAGTATAGCTACTAATTTAACATAAATAAATAAAAACATTTTAAAGTTTTATTTCATTATAAATACTTAATTAATACACTAAGAATTAGATATTAATAATTTCTTTATAAAAACATATTTTTTTCTGATTTAGAAGTTATTAATAAAATAGTACTTATGTATGTAGGTATAGTATATATACATATACATATATACGTACATATATGCATATAAAGCACCTACGTTTTGCATTTACTTATTTACCGCATCAAAATTTTTTAAAACAAAAGTTTTAAGATTTTAAATTAAAAACAATAAATCACTTTTTATTAAAAATATTTTAATATGTGCTAGTACTTAAGTACCCAAAAAAAAAAAAATCGCAAAGATTCGATCTGATGTTATTAGCATTTATTACATAACGTTTTTGGAGAGGGATCTACTATGTATGACATTAATGCTTTGTAAAAATGCATGTTTTAGGGAATAAGCAAAAACGTCTATTTAAGGGAAAAAATTTGTTAAAGATAGTAATATTAATTTACATGAAAATGTAAGAAACTCTTTGTGCGAATGCACTAAAAATAATGCAGTTCTGCAATTTTATTCTTAAACTCAACTAGAAAGTAACAAAAAATTTTAAGTAGATTACTTTTTAAATACAGTAAGTATCTGTTTCGAGTCAAATATATGGATTTTTTTTTATTCTGAGTAATAATGCATAAATAATTAAAAAATTGAGATAAACTATAAGTTTATCCCAAATCGTAAAATAAATCTTAAAAAATATACGGGGTAAAAGGTGTGCAAGAGAATTTTAATGATGGATGAATGGATTATAATTACAATTTTAATTGCGATACAGTTTTTGTACAAGAAACATAACATCAAACATTTTAGTAAATTGAAAAACTTAATTGGCGGCCTCTTTGGGACCTCGTAGTGCTAATTCCATTTTTCGATACATCGGGTCGGTTCAATTTAATTATATGCGTGAAGATATATATATATACATTTAAGTTTTTGATTTATGTGTTACACACTCTTCTTAATCAAATAAAGTGTTAAAAATTGTCTTGTTATACTTACTACAAACTTATATTTTAGAATTCATTAATTGATTTTGTAATACAATTAACATAGATGTAAGTAATTGACTAGTATTAAGGATAATGAAAAAGGTATTTACACAGAAGTATGTGTAGGTATGTAGACTTTATATGTAATATGTGTCTATAAGTTTAAAGTTAAGTTTCTTCAGCTATTTAAAGTAAACAGTAAAATAATAATAATTTATTTGAGTATAAATATGTATTTGTAGTTACAATTAAACGTTCCTTAAATTTAAATTTCGAATTAAATATAAATTATGTATATTTATACATATGTGTATGTTTTTATATATTAATTTACAAGTATATTCGTGCATCTTAAATTGTACTTTCAATAAAAGTGAGTAAGAGTGATGGAATATTTTTTTTAATTAAGCTTTTCCGTTCTGAATTTGTTAAATCATATTTGACTTGATTTGGACTTGTCGTAAAATTTAAAATATTCATTCTTTGTTTAGTATATTCAGATTTAATTGTATAAAACAAATATGTGTGAATATGTAATTCTAAAAAGAAATTTTGTTAAATATGTCGTATTTTGTTTTTTTTTTCCTTTAATTTCATTCTTTTCATTGTTTGTTAGTTAGGGTTATCGCTACTTTTCGTTTCCTAAAAGCGTGTAAAAAGAATTACGAACATATGTATGTATATATATATCTAGTTAAATATGTAAATATAAGTATATATGTACATACACTTATGATGTATGCATTCATAAAGTATGCAATTTTATTTCTCGAAAAGTAAAAAAATTTGTAGACATTATTATTTATTGTAATACCAGCATTTGACTCTAAACATTGTATAATTAACGATGAAAAATAATTTTTTTTTTTTCAATTATACTCATCGCGTTCTTGTAAAGTACATACATACATATGTACATACATGAATATCCCATGTTTTTAAGTAACAAGTTATTATCGTAGAAAATAGATAAATATATAACTTTACAACAAATTAAAGTTAATTGAAGTTAATATTTGACAGTACTTATAACATTAGTTTCTGTATTTCTTACATATACTTAAGTTTTATGTATTTTTTTTGCTAGAGATTGTTAGAAGAATAAGATTTTAAACTTACCATGGCAGAATAAAGTTATCGGAGAATACAATAAATAGTTTGTTTAAACAATTTTATAAAAGTAATTCTCACTTATGATACTTATACTTGTTTTGAATTTGATTAATTTTTTTTTATTTTTATAAAATTACTGTTATTTGTTACTGTTATTGAAAGCAATACGTAAATCAAAAATAGCAAAGACAAACATTTTTTTCTATTAATCAAAAGCTCACTTCAAGCAAGAATTTATGTATAATTGTACTATTGTAGATTTATTATGTGAATTGTTTTTTTAAGAATTAAATTCAAAAATTGAAGAACAATTTTTGGATAGAAGTTCTGTAAAAGGATAAAAATTTGATATGAAATTGAAATATGTACTTGCTTACGGGAGTAAACAAGGTTATATTTTGAACTTTACTAAAAAAGAGCTAAATTTTAGTACTCATTTTCAATTTTAATTTTAAGAGTATATTTACCGTATATTGCTACAATTGGCAGAATTTTCACAATACTTATTTTTTAGCATAAAATACATTTTGCACGTACTTAAGTACCTAAAAATCAAATTTTTTAAATATAATTAAAAATAATGCAATAGATCAATTTTATAATAATGTAGAACTTCTTAATTAATAATTTAGGCTAAGAATAAATAAAAAGTAAATTTTATAAAAATTGCAAAATGCAAGTAACATTTACGTAAGTATTATATGTACTAAATTTGATAGTAAATAATCGAAATAATATTGGCAGCTTACTAACTTAAATTTTGAGAAAAATAAAAGTATAGAAAAAACTTATAGATAAAGCAAAAAGTGAACTGAATACAAAATATATAGTTGTGTACTTATGTAAATATATAAGAATTTTTGCAATAATATCTAAATACCAATATAACCTTTCAAGTTTGTACCTACATTATTCATTTTAATTTTATATGTTGTTTTATATTTTCCTTATTACTCTTTGTTCTTGTATCATTTGCAATAAAATAAATCTATATCTTAAATATTAAAATATCAATGCATGTATAATTTAAATATATATACAAACATGTATGTACGTGAATGCGTACATAATAAAAAGTGAAAAGTTATTAGTTGGCATATATGTATGTATATAAATAGTTAACATATGTACACATGTATGAATGCATATGAATAGTTATTTCTTTATATTTCCTATATTGTATAACAGCAGTTGAAGAACTACAATTCATGAGCCATTCATGCGGCTCTATGAAGAAATATTTTTTATTCTTGATTAAGTTGCACCCGAATTTCCCTTTTATTTTTGTGTTATTAAATTTTAAAAAAATTCACATCGTTCCACGTTCCATGTCATATAAATTTCAAATTATATTTTAAATTTCTGAAAACAAAAATATGGAAAGCTATGTACAACATTGTAAAAAATTTAATTTCTGCTTAATAATGATATAATCCAATCGAAAATCGAAGATAAATTGTGCTATGACCGTCTGCAATCGATAGAGTTCAGATCGATTTTGCAAACTTTTATTGCAATGAATAGTTGATATTTTGCTGCAAATGCAAAGGATTTAATTTGTAATCTGGAATTTTTGATATGAATTCGATTGAAAATCTCAATCAAATCCATGTCAAAAATTAAGAATTTTGAAAAATGGTTCGAATAATCAAGGAATTTGGTTAGCCCTGTTATAAGTGTAAAATTCATTTTCCAGACTCTATATAAACAATATGGTCATATTGTACTTATAAAACTATAAGATTTAAATACATACATACATAAATACACATTATGTGTCTATATATACAAATATATGTATGAATGTATATGTTTAAAACAAAACAAGAAAAGTCAAAAATAAAAATTATTATGATAAAGGAAAAATAAAAGGGAAAATGAGCACTTAATCCTACTTGAAATAAAATAATAATAAAACAAGTAAAAACGTTTCAGTCGGTATGAACCGATTGAATTATACCCTGCACCTTTCATTGTTGTATAGCAATTACTCAAACCTGTGAAACCATTCTATAGAAACTTCACGGATATGTCTGGCCTATAACTGAACACACAACTACCAAGTTTCATGAATCTGACTTTATAATTTTTCTAAATATTTAAAATTAGCTTTTGGAGTTGTATGGCACGTACCCGAACCTGCCAAGCAA
Organism: Condylostylus longicornis; assembly: GCF_029603195.1. Taxonomy (NCBI): domain Eukaryota; kingdom Metazoa; phylum Arthropoda; class Insecta; order Diptera; family Dolichopodidae; genus Condylostylus; species Condylostylus longicornis. The sequence goes on from NW_026577987.1 coordinate 13,139,217, forward strand.
TTCCACTAAAACTTCGTTAATATATCTGATCTATAATTGGACACACAACTGCCAAGTTTCATGAATCTAACTTTATTTCTTTTCCAAATATTTAAAATTAGCTTTTGGAGTTGTATGGCACGTACCCGAACCTGCCAAGCAATTCCACTAAAACTTCGCTAATATATCTGATCTATAATTGGACACACAACTGCCAAGTTTCATGAATCTAACTTTATTTCTTTTCCAAATATTTAAAATAGGCTTTTGGACTTGTATGGGAGCCACTCGAACCTGTAGAGCAATTCCACCAAAACTTCAGAAATATCTTTGACCTATAATTGGACACACAACTGCCAAGTTTCATGAATCTGTCTTTATTATTTTTCCAAATATTTAAAATTAGCTTTTGGAGTTGTATGGCAGGTACCCGAACCTGCCAAGCAACTCCACTGAAACTTCGCAAATATATCTGATCTATAATTGGACACACAACTGCCAAGTTTCATAAATTTGACTTTATTATTTTTCCAAATATTTAAAATTAGCTTTTGGAGTTGTATGGCAGGCACCCGAACCTGTCAAGCAATTCCACTAAAACTTCGCAGGTATATCTGATCTATAATTGGACACACAACTGCCAAGTTTCATTAATCTAACTTTATTTCTTTTCCAAATATTTAAAATGAGCTTTTGGACTTGTATGGGAGCCACTCGAACCTGTAGAGCAATTCCACCAAAACTTCAGAAATATCTTTGACCTATAATTGGACACACAACTGCCAAGTTTCATGAATCTGTCTTTATTATTTTTCCAAATATTTAAAATTAGCTTTCGGAGTTGTATGGCAGGTACCCGAACCTGCCAAGCAACTCCACTGAAACTTCGCAAATATATCTGATCTATAATTGGACACACAACTGCCAAGTTTCATGAATCTGTCTTTATTATTTTTCCAAATATTTAAAATTAGCTTTTGGAGTTGTATGGCAGGTACCCGAACCTGCCAAGCAACTCCGCTGAAACTTCGCAAATATATCTGATCTATAATTGGACACACAACTGCCAAGTTTCATAAATTTGACTTTATTATTTTTCCAAATATTTAAAATTGGCTTTTGGAGTTGTATGGCAGGCACCCGAACCTGTCAAGTAATTCCACTAAAACTTCGCAAATATATCTGATCTATAATTGGACACACAACTGCCAAGTTTCATGAATCTAATTTTATTACTTTTCCAAATATTTAAAATAAGCTTTTGGACTTGTATGGGAGCCACTCGAACCTGTAGAGCAATTCCACCAAAACTTCAGAAATATCTTTCACCTATAATTGGACACACAACTGCCAAGTTTCATGAATCTGACTTTATTATTTTGCCGAATATAAAAAATTTGCTTTTGGAGTTGTATGGCAGCCACCCGAACCGGTGCAGCTATCTCATTAAAATTTTTAGAGCATATGTAGAATATAATTGGACACATGTATACAAAATTTTATATTTGTACCTTTATTAGTTTTTGAAATAATTAAAATAAACTCTTTGAGTTGTATGGCAGCTACCCGAACCCGTTGTCCGAATTGGTCCAATAACAATAGGGTTCGTCCTTGGCACAAAAGAAGCAACTTGTGAAAGTTTGGTGGCGATTGCATTATTCGTTTTTGAGTTATCGTGCGATCGGACGGACGGACGGACGGACGGACGGACGGACGGACGGACGGACGGACGGACGGACGGACGGACGGACGGACGGACATGTCTAAATCAACGCAGAATTTTACGCTGAGCAAGAATATATATATATGTCCATACCGCAGATGACTCCTTCAAGTAGTTACAAACTCCATACCAAAGTTAATATACCCTTCACGAAGTGCAGGGTATAAAAAGATATGAATTCTTTACCTACCTCAGAAAATTTTGTTTTATATGATAAACATACATTTACATATACATGATGATTTTGTTCTAGTAAGGTTCCTCTTCTTTTATCCTTTCTTTCTTTATGTATATATATTGCAATATCTATTTAAATTCCATCATGTCCTTTTTAAAGGATGCGAACATATTTTTGTTTTGAACCCACTTAACACCATTTTTCTTTGTTTTTTTTTTCGAGTTTATTTTCATTGTTTTTTATTCCGTTTGATTGCATTTTGTATATATATGTATGCACATATATAATGTGTATGTATAAAGTTCAATTTTACTTTCATTTATTTTTAAATATTGATATTGCCTTCTCCATTGCGATTATCTTACAATTTTAAAATTCCTTATAATAAAAAACAAATTTTCATTTGATTATCCAAACATAAATAATAATGAAAATTCTTGTAAAAATATTATTAACCCAAAATTAGGTAAATGGTGATTTTAGAATTCCTTTGATTTTTAAAAATAAATTTTCTGCAAAAATTTCTGTATGAATAAGTTATCAAGTAAAATTTATTAAATAAAATTGCTTTGCAAGAATTATAGAATAACTAAAATGATTTCATTAATTGACAATCCTTGTGGAATACCCCAGTAACCGGCAAAGATGTCGGCGTTTTATCAAAATTACTTAGTTGTACTACACTTCTTTAATTTGATGAATTTCTGTTGAAAAGCTGATATGTAAAATTTGGTATGATCACAATATTTCTATAATTGAATGAAAAATGGTTAAAAAATTTGTCATTAGATTGCTTTCATTGAATAGTAGTAGATATTTTGGTTCACGTAAATTTTTTCAACAAATTTGTATTCGATATACAGAAGAAAAAAGAATAGATTTATTGCCCAAATTTACTTACATAAAAACTTGAAAAAAAAATTATATTGATTTGATTCAACAAAAAAACCACAACAATCGAATTCGAATAATTGCGTAAGCATTCTGATTATAAGTATTTTAAAATTAAAAAAAGTTTAAAAAAGCAAAACGAAATTTATTTCTTATACTAAACTTTCTTATACTAATATAATAGTCTTTTAAATTCATTATATTTATTTTTAGCAATTGAGTTTCATACTTTACTAATTTTCTAATGTTAATAGTGTTATTCCTAATGCAATATAGTTTGCGACTGCGTTTATTAAACTCACATGTAGAATTTCTTTACTATGATATTTGCATATGATTTGCGTCACATGTTCGTTAAGAGTTTCAAATCTGCATGTTAGTTAATAACTTTTGTTTTTCAATTAGTACACAAAAAAAAAATAAAACCTAATAGGTAAGATTACTGTCAGATTGTGGTTCTATTTTATCGTTTCTAAAATAGTTAATGTTTTGAAACTTTTTTCGTTCAATCATAAAAATGTGTTTAAACTTTTTCTTTTTAATTTTATCTAAGTACTTAATGAAGTTCGAAATTTATTTGAAAATTTTTACAGTAGCAATTATAATTTTATTGTAAGTAATGAAGGAAGCGCTCTCTAAATTGTTTGCTTTGCAGTTCGCACTTTTGTTCTGAAGAAGCTGACGCTTCTTTAGTGGCATAGGTTTTCAAAAATTTTATTTATAAGTATAATGAATCATTTGTTTAAATGTTTAAAATATTTATGAGCAGAATCATTTTTTCATTGAAGTTTTGTTAATAATTATTACAAGAGTCGATTTTTGATTTAATTATTAGTTTTTCTCATATCACACTGAAGTAGAACAAAACTATGGCAAAAATTAGATTTCGTGTAAAAATAAAACCATTAAACACGTGAAAAATATTCTTTTTTTCTTGTAAATTTATAAGAAAAAAATCAAAATGTAAGAAGTCAACAGACTTTTAAAAATTTTTACAATCCTTTTATTATATCCTAAATTATTTTTCCACCTGTATTTTGATTTTTGTTTCTTTTTGACTTTGTAAGTACAAGTAGAAAAACGAAAAAAAAAAAACGAAAATTTAAAACATCAAAAAAGTATAAAGTTCGTTGTTCAGCATATTTTGAAACACAAATTAAGTAGTTGACTTCTTGACTTGACGAATAATATGCTATAATTTATGCTATTCACAAATGGTGCACAGATGAAATGTAAAGTAGAGAGTATAGGGGAGACGATTAGGATTAAAAATGTTGAATTATGCGGTATATCTTGCTATGTCGATAATAATAAATAATAGAGAAAATGACGGCCATGAAAGAGTTTTATAATATATATACACGAATAAGTATATATTTGTATTATGAATTTTACTAATACAACATCATAGTTTTAGTGTATTATGAATTTTACTAATACAACATCATAGTTGCGGAATTAATAAGAATGTGCTTATTACACTACTAATTTATCTTAATGGAAATTTCTTCATGCAACTGCAGAACAGATGGATGACGTAATCAAAGGAACGAGTTAAAGGCAGAAAAATTAAAAAAAAAATTTCTTCATGCCTCTGTAGCTCAGTTGGTAGAGCGTCCGCCTAGAAAGCGGTAGGTCACTGGTTCGAGTCTAGTTCGAGGAGAAAAAATTTTTTAATGAATTTTTCTGCCTTTAACTCGTTCCTTTGATTACGTCATCCATCTGTTCTGCAGTTGCATGAAGAAATTTCCATTAAGTTAAACAACTACGCATTTTTATTGTTCATTTGTACACATGTAAGGACAATTAGTTTATGGGAATTTTTTTTAAATTTTGTTAAACTTTAAGTTAAGTTTTAAAATTTCAAAATTTATCTTACATATCTTAAGTTAAGTTTTTATAAATTTTTATCAAATTTGAGATTGAGGTATCTCAAATACTAACAGCCTAATCGTTTATCTCGCATTTTTTACTCACTTTTTATTCGCTCTCAAATCAGAATTCTCCGTTTTTCTAATGAATATTTAATTTTTCCAATAAGATTACTAATTTTTTCAATTAGATTTTCAAATTTTTTCTCAAATTATCGACTAAATACCTCACTTTCAAAAATAAAGTCAATAAATATTGTATACATTTAAAAAAAAAAAACGAGATACGCACTATGAAATAATTCATCTCACTAAAAAATTATATTATATACAAATACATGGTAGTTACTCACTTTCTTCTCACTTGCAGAGTAAAATAGCGAGATAGTATCTTAATATTTGAGTATTTTATTGAAAAATATATTAAAAATTGTATACAGATTTCGTATCGAAAAAAGTAAAGATCAATTTATTGCCCCACTGAATACGATTTTTCATACATAGAAAGCCGTGAAACTCGAAATTCTTGACAAACTCTGATAAATTTTACATTTTGCAATGCTTTCGAATTTATTAAATTCAACTAATTTAGACATTTGTAAAAATTACAAAAACAAAAAAAATTATGTAAAGTTGATTTTAAACTTTCGTTTTAAAAATCGAGATAAAAGAAAGCCCGTGAAACAAAAGGTCTGACTGAACATAACTTAATATATGTGATTTTATTGAACAAAATTAGAAATAAATTTCAAATTTTTCCACAATAACAACTTAAATTCTACACATATTATAAAAAAGTATAGGTAATTAAATTAAAATTTTTAAAATTGATTTAGAACAAAATTTGTTGTTATATGACATTGTAAGACATTCCTTGATAATATGATAAGCCTACAATTATAAAAATAAAAATGAGAATAAAATAAAAAATTTGGTATTTTCTATTAATGTTTCTAACGCTTTAATATTGTTAGACAAACTTTTCGGAAATAATGCAAATAAAATTGCTCCTATTTCTTCCATTATTTTTCAAATGCAAACCAAATAAGTATATATATATTTTGATTTATTAAGTCTGTTGAGTCTATTGAAGAAATTTTATCCAAATTTTAAATTTTTCTTTTTATTTCGAACTTTGATCCAGAGTACATAAGAATAATTTATAAGTATTTTCTTAATTTAAATACCGATTCATTCATAATTTTCTTGCTTTCATTTGTATTTAATAAGAAAAACAAAATAAAACAAAAGAAATTCGCGTAGGTTTTCCGGTCACTTTTTTCAAATAATAATTTGTGTGCTATAAAAGATTTATAAGTATGTATGAATAACGCTCATATGTACATATATGAATAACAGTGTATGTATAAAGTGTGTGCCATTATTAATTATTATTTTCTTTTGACTTTTATTCTGATTTTTAAAAAGATTTTATTTTAAGCACAAATACTAAATTAAAAAAAAAATCTGATGTGATTAGTACATAACCGATCTCAAAGTATATTTTCTATTTTGATCAGATTACGAAAATGTTTTTTAAACACTTCTTTTACATATTAATGAAGCAACTAAGCTTTTAGTTAATGTACTTAGAAATTTGTAAAATTGGTTCTTAAGATACCGTTTTTGTTGAAAAACAAAATCGTAATATTAAGTTTTAAGAAATTTCGTCAATTATTCCTATAGTAGTGCTAAAAAATGTAAATCCTGCCTATAGTTAATGTTCGGTTTCCGAACTCTGATATCGAAAAATTTGATTGATTATTTCTTACGTACAAATTAGTTGATTATATCTTTGTATATGGGACAAAATCCCGGATTTTAGATATAAAATCTGTTGATTTTCTTAGAAATTATCAATTGTGTAAAATAAGATCAGTTCCCGAAACTTGGCATATCCTAGGAAATGGTCAATATCGGACATAAATTTTAATCAAAATCAATTAAGCCGAAATTGAGACAAACAAGTGCAGAGAACAACAGATCGACAGGCGGACCCACCGAAAAATTGAATTTTTGTCCGAACCTTTATCACAGCGTTAATCTCTAACTCGAAGTTTGAAATTTAGTGCTATCCATGACCTTTCTTATTGTATACATTGCGGCCGGTAAAAACTTTCAAATTTTCTTTAAAATTAAAGGAATTCTGTTAATGTAATAATTATTATTTGATTGTTTGCGTTTAATAAGTAGATTTTACATAATTATATTAATCGAAGAATATAATTTTCACCTTAAAATTATTTTCAAGGAAAAGTTCAAAAATAATAAACAAAATTCGTTTAATCAACAGGTAACTAAAAAAAAGACAATAACATGCAAACTTTGTAATTAATTATTACTTTTTTTTCTTCTTTTATTCATGAATATGTAAATTAAATTAGCTGATTCATTAAAATATATGTATTTTCTTATTTTAATAATAACTTGCATTAAAAGAAGTTATAAAATTTTTAATTAGGGGTATAAGTTAAGTATGTAAATGTAAGCTTATTCTTAATTAACTGTTGTACTCGAGCGAATGTACATATATATTGTGTTTTTTCTTTTTGTTATTTTTAAATTTATTGTTCGATACTGAGTAAAAATTTGAGTTTATTGAGAGCTTTGTCATAAGTAGATTTTTTAGGTTTTCGGGAAAAAAAATTACTGAAATTTAATCATTTACAATTATTGTAATTATTTTAACTTGTCTAATCCGAATATCCGTGCTTCCGTTTGCTGTTAAACCAGCTGAAATAATGCATTTTATTAGGAATTATTTGTCAAAAATATTTCATTTTGGTCTAAGTTTCTGATGTTTTTCTTAATTAATATAAGAAAAAAAATCATATGCAACCACTATGTAGTTTTACGTTGTTTTATTTTATACAGTTTATTTGTGTACCTACATATAGTATACGCTATATGTACTTGTGTATATTAAAATATATTTCATATATAAAAAGGCATGTAATATTGTACAATTACATTTTTTTAAGTACTTGTTAGTATTATTCTTTAAAAACAACATTTTGTGGCTTTTTTGACCTCTGCATAAATTTGTAATCTCTTATGATTTAATTAAATTGATAATTTTTTTGTTTCAAAAAATCTTGACTTCTATATTGTAAAACCAGAGTTAATTTGGGCGAAATATGGAGTTCCATAAATTATAGTTTATTCACATAAATTTTGACAAAAAATTTCATAACTCTATTCCATATTGCTTAAAAACCAATTTCAATGCACAGGAAAAAGCAGACAGCGAAAAGAATTCGATGCTTTTTATAGTTAGTTTCACAAGTTGGTAGGTAGCGTATTTGACTTATTCCATATTTTTCACCCATAAACTATGTATTTTTGACTTGTTTTTTATATTTTATGTATAAACTGTAATAAGGTTGGTAAATTTGAATACAAGTTGTAAAATGTTAAAACCAAATTCGTTCCGTAATGTAAACACAATCCTTTGCATTGCAGCTATTCAGTAAAAGTAAATACTATTTACATTGCAGCATTTAAGTAAAAAAAAATTAAGCTTGAAGTCAGTTTAAAGGCGGCTTTGTATTTTTTTTACGATATGGAAGCGAGCCAGTCGGAGAAATTAGTATGCCATAAACTCATAAATTCACAATTTTTCCTTTGTTTCTCAGAAAGAATTTTGTATACTAAGTTCAATTTCTTTTTAAAGTTTTAATCAAAACAAAAATTTTACAAAATTACTTTATTGAGTAAAAATGCTAAGTTTTTAGTTAAAAACTTTTTTAAGATGCTTTAAATAAAGAAAAAAAACAAATTCAAAAATAAATTTCGGAATAAATTTCTGGAACCAAAAAATAAAGTAACAAAAACACAGAGAAGAAAAAAAAATTGTGAATATTTTAATAGTGTGCACATATTTACAAAAGACGAGAATAAAAAGAAAAAAAAAGCACATACACACATACTCAAAATTATTTTTTCCACATTTTTCCGTTAATGATGTAGAGTGTGTATGTAGACTAAAAATCAGAAATGTTCCTCTTTCCATTTGCATTTCAATGTTATTCTGATCTGCATTCATTCACTTATTTCGTATTTTTGTTTTTAAATTGGTATATTGGACTCGTAAGTTCTTGAATAAAGTCTGTTGTTTGATTCATTAGCTGATTGACCATACGACCGTATAAACAATGGTTTTGTATATTTATATAAGTAAGAGGCTTTTTCTGTTTTCTTTTTTTTGTTGCTTTTTAATCATGAATTTTTAGTGTTTTCTTTTTTGTTTTGCATTTTATCATTTTTGGAGTTTTTGATAAACTGCAGGTAACTTTCAAAATAATTGGTGATACAGTGTCTATTTTGCAAATATAATTGATACTCAATATATTCCAAGATTTTTTTAGTTCTATTTAGAAAAGCATTTTTCGGAGAGAAATTGCGAAAATGGGATAAGAACATTTTGTTTGAAAAGTACTTTGTATAATTAAGTGTTAAAACTAACGAACAAAACAAAAGTTTGGCTTTTCGCAATCTTTCAATCGAAAATTCGAACTTTTCGCATTTTTGAATGTTCAAATAATTTTTTTCGTATTTTACAGTAGCACTCGTAATCATGATGGTGTACGGTAACTGTATTAATTTCTAATAATTATTTTCAATTTCAGTTGTTTATATATATATGTTACATATGGATATGTATGTACAAAATTTACATAAAATTTACTATTTCAGGAAAACTCGAACCGTGTTTTAAAAAATTTGACTACTTTCTGTCTAATTTCAATTGCTCTTTTTACTTGGGGTTTGACTATGTAATTTGATTTTCGTCAGTTAATTCGCATTATACTACCTTTCCATTTTTGGAAGTACGAAAATCGTTTCACAAAAATCAAATTACATAGTAAGGTCCCTCTGCTTTTTATTTGAAATTCAATTTAGTAATTTATTTTCAATAAATTGTCGTTAGAATCTTGAAATAATATTGTGTTAGTATTCGTATAAATACAATAATCAAAGGAGGTTTAACAGGGCATTAATTAAAATTAATCTAGTCTTGTACTTATTATACTATGTAGCATTTAAAATATATACTTACAAATAATTTTAAGATTATAATATGAATTTAAGTATTACATCGAATACTCGTATTATTTAAAATGACCTCGGGATTTCTTTATACAATTTATTTTCGGCGGTCTCATTTAGAATATATTGATGTTACAAGTAAGTAACTTGTAAAAAATGTCTTCAATCGATCGACTTCTTTGACCTGTAAAAATATTAAATTTCATTTTAATGTTTGATTTTTATAAATTTAGTTATAAAAGAATTTTTATTATTTTATTATGTACATATATATTTATTTTTTGAATTTTTTGTAGTTCTTCTCTAAATTTTTAATTTTGTTTTTTTTTGTTCGTTGTGATGCAAATATCGAAACTAATTTCCATCACTAACAAAAATAAAATAAAAAATTTAATCGTATCAAAGCAAATCAAGGGTACAAATAGAAATGTTTTTTTTTTTATTTTATTTAAATTTGTTTTTCTTTCTGGATGAAAATCGTGGTAGAGAGGAGTTTTTGGTATCCCGCCATTCTGTTGATGCATATTTTGGTTTTATATAAATATATTTTTTATTTTTACTTTCTTATTTTTCTCTGTTATTTTTAGTTGTAGTCGCACTGCTCATATATGTACTCTTTATTTTTTATTTTATAAAATGTTGATGTGACCACAACCGGCTATTTTGGAATTCATTAAAAATCTTTGAATAAAACCAAAATAATGAAATGATAACTATGGAAATATAAAATAATAAAATATAATATAATAAAATGAATGTGTATGTTGGTTAGGTATGTGTAGAAGCGTGGAACTTTGTTTTTTAAATTTCATCAATGTAATTTTTTAAAAATTTCCATAAATTGAAGAATAAAGCTAATAAAACAAGAAAACAAAATTATAATGATAATACAATAAAAAACCAACTTCATGTTTGTTTTTTTTTATATATGAAAAAAAGGTAATAATTTTATATATATACATATTATATATATATGTACATACATACTTGCATAAATATATACATATATTACTTACTATAAGAGAAAAAAATATTCTTGTCCACAATGAGGGTGAGGTTATAAGAATTATTTATTCATTTGAAGTCAAAGAATTCAATATTCACAATGTTTTTATAAAAAGCAATACTAAGGAAATTGGTAATGGGTATACCATAATATCATTATAAATGTACGAGTATAATGTTCATATGTAAGATAAAATATCAAAGTATCATTTAAAGAAGAACATTCTTTATAGTTAAATAGAACTGCATGCTTAGAATGATTTCCATTTTCAACATTTCCTATACAATTAAATGGCAATCAAGCAGAATTATTTTTTATGTTCTAAAGAAACATTTTAGAAGTCTTATTGTAATAACAGAACCAAAAACGTTAAATGGCATCGGCGGATTTTGCGTTGTTAATCAAGAACAACAGCGATACGGCTAAATCTACTGTTCAGAATCTTACATTACTGTGTCCTAAAAACATGGAATCAACAAAAAAAGCACCAGCGGTAATTTCGCTTCATTTTGGGCAGTAGACATTTTGCCACGGAAAATTGCTTTTGCTCTGTTTTCAACCTAATGAGTATATAGAGTATTTTATTTCTAAATTTTTGTATTATAACATAATAATGTATGCATGGAAAATATTTCTAGTCTGAAATATACTTCTATTGAAAAAGTTTAAACCATTTTTTCCCAACCATTTATTAAAGTTTGAAATCAAAATCTATCTTTGGCTAAGTATATTAGAAATGAAGCTACATAGTTGGTGTGAAAACAATTCTAAAATAATTTGTAATTTTAGAAAAATATATTACAATAGTATTCATTCTTAATTTTATCATTTTTAAATTTTTACATTACTAAAAGTTACATAATATTTAACGTGTAAAACCATTACTATTATGTATGTATATTTAAGTGATAAGTGTCTAATAACTAAAGCAAATATGTATTCTAAAATCATTGTAAAATATTTATAAACGTTAACAAAACAATTAAATTTATTATGCTAATTTTTTTTTCTCAAAACACAAAACTAAATACAAAATGTTCAGAACAAATTAGTGAACTGTGATCTTTATTATTAAATGAATTTTTAATAATTTTAAAACTGTATAGTTTTACCTAAAATAATTAAAGGGTCAATATTAATAATAATAATAGCAATAATAACAAGTTTCATATTCATTCATCAGAGATTTTAAAATGAGGTTTCATTCGAATAATATTGGATGATTGTTTTATTTGATCATAATATGAAATCATGTAATTATATATTAAATATCTAACATTTTGTTTGTCATAGTTTTTGTTGTTTTCAGTTGCATATGTACATTATTATATAAATTTTTTAATGCACGCTCTTTGGCGATGAAGAATTAGATTTTAGAATTATTGGGAACCTTTCATATGTATGTAAATTAAAATAATTTGTTATTAGGGTTTATATATTTAATTAAAATCCTATATACATAAAATAAATACTTTATGTCAATATAAATACATATGCGTGTTTGAAATTTATATAATATTGTTTATGTACGTTAAGGAACGTATTTTTAGAATTATTATAGTAAAGAGTATATAAATAATTGAATTGAAGATAAAATCATTTCCAAAAAATTTTATTTCAATTATTTTGTTGCATTTGTGAAGAACCAAAATAATTTTTTTTTTTTAATTTAAAAATAAATAACCTTTTAGGATTTCTAACTTTTTTCAATAAACAAAAATAAAACTATAAGTACTGATTATTTCAGCTATAGCTTGTAATTAATAATTTCATGATGGCCTATAAATATCAAAAATTTTTGTTAATTACTGGTCTAATAATATTTTATTGATGTAATTGAATTGTATGAGTTTCAGTTCACACAATCATTGTAAGGCCGAATTTACAAGATATATATTTTGGTACCGAATTGCATTTTATTTGTACAGTACTTAAACAATAACTAAAACGAGAAAGAAGGAAATGAAATTAATTAAAAATTAATTTAAGTACACCTAAAAGTATGCAATTTTTTATTTAAATTTGTAATATTAAAATTGCTGATATTGTTTCTTGTTCTTTTTTTTTTTAATTATTCTGATGTGTTTATAATTTATAACCCCCTTAAATTTCACTAAAGCTTAATTGGCAAATCTTACCAAGTTGCAGAGTTAGTAAGATTTGCCAATTTACGTATTTTTTTTAAATGAATTCGTTATAGATATTTAAACACTTTTTAGCTTACTTTTACTGTCCGTAAAAGGCAAAACTAGCTATGTAAATATGTAAATTAAAAAAAATACAAATTTATTCTTTTTTTTTAATTTATTTTTCTTATGTTGTAGCTGTAGAGTAGAATGAAAACTACATATACGAATTTACAAAATTCTCATAATTTTTTTGCTGTTTTAATTTTACATATACATAAGTACAATGTATACATATGTAGAATGTATATAATATGTAACATTTTATACTAGAGTGATTTGATGTGTAAATTTTCTCTTTTCATAACGGAGCCAATGCTTCAAACAGAAGGGACACATGGTGTAAAAAAAATCAATAGAAAGCAAATTGTTTAACTCAAATAATATTTTGAACACTGTTTCTTTAAATATTTGAATTATTCTTGTTCAGCATTTGTTCAAAATTTTTTTTTTTTTAATTTTCTCTCATTGATAAATTAGAATATAGGAATATTTTCGTATAATGAGTTTATCTATGTACAATGTAATATGTATATAATATACCTTATTTGCTTTAGAAATCCAAATATATACATATACATATATGTAATGTGTATAGTCAATAGTTGGTTATTATAGATATTAATACCAAACGTGTGGACAATAAATTGAGTATAGTATATGTACATAAATAGGTGTAAGATATTGTGATTCGTAAAAAATTGATGTGAGAAAAGATTATTATGAAATTATATTTTATGACTTAGAATTGCAATAATAAAACATGAACCAAGACGAATATTCAAAAATATTTTTTTTTTAAATATCTTAAAAAGACTTTAATTAGTGCATATATATTTATATACATATATGTAATTATGTAGTTATATGCAAAAAAATTAACACGGGTTAATAAAATAATAAAACATTATTGTTAAAAATTAATGAGATGAAAAAATGGTACTTAATTTTGTAAGGTCTGCTTTAGTTAATTCGAATTTGAAAATAAAGAACTTGTATAAGTATGTGTGCATTTACATGTGTACGCGTACACCTATATGTGTGTGAACCAACTCTCTTGTTATATAAAAAAGTTCGTTACTTCTATCAGTGACTCACAACACTTACTAATATTTTAATATTAACTTATAAAACCTACATAATATTATTAAGAATTTGAAAGGATTTATAAACTATCTTTTTGTTTTAAATGCGTCATTTATTTTTGAGAAGAGCTTTTAATTTATATATGTATGCATGTATATGTATATGTAATATTATTGAAAAAAAAAATAAGCAAAGTAAAAATTCTGTTTTTAATTTGAAAGTCATATTATGTTATAAGAATAAGGTTACCATCTGACTCTGATTTATAAAAAACTTTTACTTCTTTTAAAAATTTTCCTTACAATGTTTTTAGAGAGATATTCCCTTTTTAAAATTTGCATATAAACATATGAATTTTTTCCAGTAAAAATGTCTTTTTAAGTTAACTTTTTTCTCTCAAATATTGGTTTGACTTTTCTACTCCAAAACGGATCCCCAAATTGTTTCGAATATTATAGTATATTTTACAAATAACTTCTTCTTGATTTGATCGACCTATAAAATTTCAAGTTATGTTAAATATTACTAACTAATTAAATTAATAAAATTTTAATGTTAAAATTTATGTATGTGTATTTAAATTTATTTAATAAAAATTAAGTATTTGTTTTTACGATTTTTTAAATTTGTAATTTATTTTTCAGGTAAGTTCAACTTGTTTTTCAAAACTCTGTTGAAAATTTTAATGTGTAAGTACAACTTTTAATTTGGTTAATTAATTAGACATTTAAATGAAATTTATTGTGGAAGAAAAAAATTTATAATGGTTGCAATGTTAAACCAGTATACTTATATAATTAAATGGGAATATTTCGAATTATCTAAACGATTTGAAATATTGATATTTTTTTATAGACAAAAGATAGGTGAAATCGTTTATATTATTAAATCATTGTTGCATATTAAGCTGGATTTAATATATAGTTACTGGACAATATTTTCTCACCTTTTCGCTCATAAGGAGTTTGCTGAGTAGGACGACGTTGAAAGCCTCTAAAACTTTTACGTTATTTTTTTTCCAATTTATCGTATTGAAATCATAAGCTATTTGTAAATTTCATAAACAAATATGCCCAGCAGCTTGCTTATTCTAACGTAAAGTAGCGCAGGCAGATATCAATATGTTAAAATGGCAGTTAAAATAAATTGTCAGTTATATTTCACAATATTAAATATGTTTTTTTTTTTTTAATTTATAATATCACTTTCTTTTAATTTTAACTCATAATTTTAACATATTCTAGGTATTATTAAAATTATTCTTTCCATTAGAACAAAATCATTTCTAAATTCCTCAATTTAAATTATCTAATTAATCGTGTAATTTAATTATCAGTTTAATGCTTCTTTGAATTTTTGCTCTCCTCCTATAACTATGCAATTAGAAAGCATTTTATCTTGTTACGACAATAGTATAAACAGAATATTGTTTGATTTTTATACACTACTGTTTAATTAGTATAGTTAATTTTATTTTTGCAATTAGCTATAAAATTTTATATTATGAAAAACTTGTCTATAGAATTAAAACTGTAAATATACTCATGTAACAAAGAAGTAGTTAGAAGGGCCTCCAATACTTACTTGTGTTTTATATTTCAAATAACTCATCATAATAATATGAATTAATATATAGCTACATATATTATGTACATAAATGTACTAAATAGGTGATCTTGATGACGCTGCTACTGTTTCTGTTTTGGTTTTATTGATTTGGATTAAATTCTTGTTTATAATGTAGATGAAAAGTTTGTGGTCGTTTCTGTTGTCAACATATTTTATTTTTTTTTCTCTATAATAGTATTCTATAAAAGCATTTTTAGCTAAAATTTTCAAAATATTTTTTTTTGTTAGTTTACTTATAGCATACATGCATATAAATGTGTGTATGTATAATATAAGAATTTAACTTTAATGGTTTATACAACAATATGTTCGAAGTAAAATTAAAGATATTTGAATAAGTTTGGTGATGATAAATCAAAGATACGGTGGCGTAGGAAAAGAAAAATTCAAAGGAAACTCAAGTTATTCAATTTTTCTCTTGTCATCGTTTTAAGAAAAATGAAAATTTTTCAAATTTTTTTTCAATTTCTGTTTTAAAGATTTTAGATTATTGCTTATATTTTGTAAATTTTCTAGTAATTATATTACCTTTTGTTCTCAGTTCAATTCAAATAGGTACAAGTAAAATTTTGCAAAGAAACGAGAAAATTTGCCTACCAATTTATACATTTGTTTTGTTAATGTTATTAACTATAGGTATATAGATAAAAGGTATATAGGTAAAAGTTAGATTACAACAAGAACAAATGGATATTTCTGTATGTGAAATAATGAAACTTATGTGACTAAAATTAGAATTTTAAAAATAATTAGTCATAGACGAAAGCAAGTAACTAAGTTTAATATTTATTTGTATAAAAAATAATGTCTAGAACTAGAAAAAATTATGTAAAAAACCGTAAGTTTGTATATGCATGTCGGTGAGTTTTAATCGTTAAAAGCATAAAATTTGACATTTTTATAACAATATTTAAAATAAAAAGCAGTAAAATAATTTTTAAAATTTATACTAATCGAATTAGGAGTACCGTTATTCAAGTCATTCCTTGGACGTCAAGTCATTCCTTGGACAGAAAATAAACTATCGAATTGACACAATACTTAATCGACTCAAAATCTGATACTGATCAGGAATATATGTATATAACAGAATTCGATAATAATACCTTTCGGGTATTCATTTATAGTGGGTCTGAAAATATAAGAATATACCTAGTTTTTCATAATAAAAGCCAAATTTGAGAATGTAGTATAAATTATTTAATTATAGTAGCTTTATATTTGTCCGGTATGATTTGGATTATTTAAATTCTGCTATTGTTGGTTACTTATTCGGTTTGAATTTTTATTTTATAAAAACCAAGTGCTAAAAAAAGATATTTTGAAATAGTTGGAAGGATGAGAAACATTAAATGTTAAAACATGAGTTCTGTCTTTTTATACTGTTGTAGAATAAAGTATACAATAAGACGAAGAGTATAATGAATGCAAAAATAAAACGTAGACGAGAATTGGTAACTTTACTAAATTCAATTTTTGCTATTTCATTCAAATTAAATATAAGTAGTATGTGTGTACATTGTACATATTTACTTAAAATTTTTTACAATGAATCAACGAATAATAATATTACACTTTAACAGTGCCGTACTAAGTAAAAAATACTACATTCAAATTTAATACCAGATTTTTTACCAGATTTATTAATATTAATTTTTCGTATAATATAAAAATAACTGGTATTTACTACTTTATCCCTTAACAAAAGACATTTGACATCCCCAAACGAAAAACTCAAAGACGGGGACAAAAAAAAACATATGGGAAAGAACTTTTGAAACAAAACGTAGACTTAATGTACATAATTATGTTTTTGCGTCATTTCGCTCTTATTTATTCGAAAGATTTAGATTTACGCAATTTTTCATTTACTATTATATTATATTTATTTGTCTGAGGTAACTTGATTAAATAACATTAAAAGGAGCAAAAAGGCGTAAACTATAATTGACGAACTTTCAATGAAAGTTCAATTAAAAATTTTTGAATTGAAAGACCAACTGAAAAGTTATCTATGTATGTATGCATGTATATATATAAATGTAAATATTAATTTAACAAATACGTAACTGCAGTAAATAATTTTAAAGTATTTATATATTTATGTGCATAAATGAATACGTAAATAAAAAATACATTAAAAGCTGTAAATTTGAAACTTTCTTACCAGACCGCATTGCATTCAATAAGAAAGGTATAGGGATCACATCAAATTTAATATGAGAAATTTTTGATGAAAATGCTTTTCTTTATATTAGAAAAACTAATATTGGTTTTCTAAGGCTGTACTAAATTAATTCTAATGACAATTTATTAGGGTAAAATTTACAATTAAACTATATTTAAAAATAATAATTATTAGAAAAGGTTCTTGAAATTTTATGCTGTAGCTCTGTTATGTTTTATACAAAATGAACTAAGAATTTTTCGTGAATATGTTAACAGTTAAAACAGTTGTGTATATTATTATAAAATAAATATTCTGAAAAATTTATAATAAGTACATAAAGAACATTTTCGAAAACTTCTTTAGTATATTTGATATCAATTCAATATTATGATTGGAACTTATAAATTATAATATTACTCGTAATAGTAAATATGCAATGTGATAAATTATGTGCTGGTCATATCGGGTTTGCTTAGAGTGTGTTCGTGTGATAGTTATAGGATCTTTTTGTTTGTAATGTTTACTTCTACCGAAGTATTACAATGTTTTTTATTTTTGCAGTTTCGATGAGAAAATTATATACTATTACACATCCATATATAAATATAAATGTAAGTAAATATGCATGTACATAACATAAGTATAAGCATATTTATGCTATATAGCTGTACATTATAAAATTTATCTTTAAATTGGAAGTCATAGTCAGAAATTTCCAAAAAAAAAAAACATGAGAAAAAAAATGGAAAAAAGAAAATTGTTTTGTTATTTTGAATCTTTTTTGTTTTTCCTTGACTATGAAAATTTGCTGAAAATAGCTGAAACATTCAACTAATGGTTGCGGTGATTGATGATTATTTTGTTTATCTTCCCAAAAGTTAGGGAAAATATATTTTGTTGCTTTAGTTTGTTTTTTTTTCTTTTACTTTTTAAATTTTTTATATTTTTGTCTTATTGTGTTTCCATTTAAAGAATTTTTATTGATGGCAATATTGTAGCTGGTGTTACTGTTGTTGCTGGTTGTTGCTATTATTGTTGTTATACTTAGTTGTTTATATTTTTTATTGCTGTAATTGTTTTTTTGTTTGCTATTATTGTTGCTGTTTGTTGATTATAATGGTAATAAAACGAGGTTAAAGACATGCAATAATGGTCCAATATTTTTTAAAATAGATTTTTATTAAAACATAATAATATTATTATATCGTATGTATATGCACATATGTGCATACTTATGTAAGTTGTAAATAACTTTAGGAAAACTTATACACGTATACATATACATAATGTTGCATGTAAATTTTGTTTAATTTAAATAAATGAACATCATAATATATTCTATGTTTGTATATACATACATACATGTAATGTAATATTCTTGTTTTATTTTTGCTATAAAATCAATGTGATTTGATTTTTGTAATGAATATCGATTATTCTCTATTGTTTTATTTAGTATAATTTAGATTCACTTAAGTAAAATATATGTTTGTATATATTTATGTACCATTAATAAAAATATACATACATGTGTATATATATACGTTATATGACATTTTTATGTTTTAGTTTTATATAACCAATATAAATTTATTCATGAAAATTAATACTTTTTAGTCAAATACTTCACATAATATAAGTTTAAAAGTTAAAAAACATTTAAGCATAAATTTATCATTAACGGTTGATGACTGTTTAATTTTATAATGGTTATTAATAGTGGTAAATTAACAAAAATTTGTTAAATTAATTTCAAAGGAAAACTTTTCAAAAATTTTAAAATTTTTCTAAAACAAACGCCAGATGCAACACAAATGTATCGTTAAAGTGTGTATGTATGTAAGTATATATATGCGAAAATATATTTGTCTAATTTTCGAAAATTTTTATGTTTTGTTTTTGTTCTAAAATAAAATTAACATCATTATATTTTATTACATTTTTAATTGCATAATTATTTAAAGTGAATTTAATTTTTTATTCGAATTATTTATAAAGTATGTATTTATATGAATTATGGATGTGTACTACATACGTACATACATACATGTATGTATATTATGTGCATGTAACTAATTAAGGCGTACAATTAATTTAGCAAACCTATTAAAATTAATTTTCACAATTGAAACTTTTGTTCATTTTTTATTCGAAAAAAAATTTTTTTGTTTAAATAGGTACGTGTATGTATTATATGTATATACATATAAGTTTAAAAGTTCTAATAGATTTAACAAAAGTTTTAGAACCAAACCTTTGTTTATATTTTTTGAGTCACTCATTTAATTCCTTTGGTATTGTGCGTGTATTTTTCAGATAAGTGTTCATTCTGTCTGGAGCATATTTAATTTAATATTACTTAAATATTTTAATTGCTAATTTAACCAGTCGCTATATTAAATGACTATCTGGTTAATTAATTCATTCAATTCGGAAATTCGTGAATAGATTTATGATGTAAGTCTGTTCCCTTTTACAAATTTATAACCCATACTTATTCTATTCTTTCGTTATATCAAGTTGAATATAAGCTTTTAGTAAAATCCTGTATTTTTATATATTATTATGCTAATTTAAGTAGCTTATAATAATTTCTATATGAGTTATGAAAATATTTCCCAAAGTGATACTTTTGAAATTCGAAGGAAAATTTAA
This sequence comes from Condylostylus longicornis, assembly GCF_029603195.1. Lineage (NCBI taxonomy): Eukaryota > Metazoa > Arthropoda > Insecta > Diptera > Dolichopodidae > Condylostylus > Condylostylus longicornis. Next base: position 13,159,640 of record NW_026577987.1, read on the forward strand.
GATCTCGGATAGACGTACCAATTGCACCTTACGATTAATAATACGAACTAATTTGAACTAATTTAATTTGAATGCAATTTTATTATATGCCTAATACGTCCACTCGTATTATTGAATGGAGAAATGTACATACATACATACATATATTGATATTTAATAATCCTGATACATTTAATTTTTAAAATGATTTGTTTTCGTTCCAATAATTTCTATCATTACTAAAATCTGATCATATAAACAATTATTTTTTAGTTCATTAATTTTTCTTTTAATAATCATTTTTAATGCCCCTGCAGCATAATTTTAATTCGTTATCAAATGTATTTTTAATACGCCTGATAAGTTTATCAAAATCAATATGTTAATTAAAAAAAAAAATTTTTTTTTTTGCATTAGCGAAAAACAAATTTTTTTTTTTAATAATTTTTATCAATTCGCTTACTTCATAGTTTCAAAATTCAGTTTATACTTAGAGAAAAATATAAATTTTTTTATGAATTTAGATCAATGTGGTTAGAATTTTAATCGTATTTGAAAAGTTTTAACATAATTTATATTTTAATTTAAACCGGTTTGAAGCAAAGAAGACGTCAAAAATCTCATGTTTGAAAGTACATACATAGTTATAATTTATATGAGGGCTCAACAATATGACACTTTTCTATATTGGTGACTTTGAAAAACCTTAAGTTGCAGTGATAGAACTTAAAATTTATTGAGCAAATCCATTGACCTAAATGATCTTTCATAATACCATGCATGTTTTTTTTTAGTCAACCTCTTATTATCTATTGAGCCATGAATAATGCTAACTCATAAAAGTCGGTTTAAAAGTAATATTTTGAATTTTTTTGTAATTATTGTAATTTATGTACCTTATATGCGGCCCATTCGAAACATTTAATTTTAAGAAACTATTTCGCATTATTCGGCTGAAGCATTACCAGTTTACACATTCCAAGTTGCTATCTATGGTCAAGTGGTTGCAAGAAATTGTTTGTACACCTAAGAATATTATTTAGAGTTGTCATATCGTGTCTTTGTGGACAAATGACAAAATCCAAAATGTGAAATTAATTTTTTGCCGAACGCATTTTTAAAAATTATTTGTGAAATATTAGTATATATATATAAAAGCATTGCGTCTCTTTAATCATTTTGAAACTGCAAATTAAACCAAGCTAATTTTACGTTACTACAAACCGAGCAGCAACAATGTCAGTCTTTATAAATTTATTCATACATATGAATGTACTTATATTTGCATATCTTATTTTATTTTGTCAATAATTTTCTTCTCGTTTAAATTAAAAAATTTTGTTGTCTATTAAATGGACAAAATAAACTTCCAAAAACTTTCCCCTCCATCCTCTTAAAAAATCTTTTAATACTTTAATTTAATGTCGTAATAAAGTTTATTTTTACCTTTACAAATAAATTTTATTACAGTTTCATATTTTATGTAGATAAAGTGTAATCTCATCGACTTGCAAACTGTTTCTTATATATAAACACATTCATATGCAATAATAAGATCAAATATAAAATTCTATATATGTATATATGTATATGCATACATAATTTATAGATATATTTTATTTATAAATAATCTTGTTTTCATTTTATATAAGAAAAATTAATTTTAATATGAACTTAATTGAAAGAATTTCGAATCTTTAAAATTATGATATTTATTGCAAAGTGTCAGTGGTGTAAAAGTTGGAAAGTGTAGAATTAACAAGAAGAGTGACCACTAATTATGACTATTAGCAGTTGGCATGTTCAATATGTAGAGTTCAATATGGTTTCCTATAAAATTTCATATGCAAAACTTACTTTTGTAAGTTATGGTATTTTAAATAAAACATAATTTTTTTTTAATTCAACAATGCCCAACTCCAAATCTTTACGTAAAAATTAAATACGGAGATTTCTAAATATTTGCCTTAATTGTAGCATGTTTAGGAAGACTTTGCTTATACAATTAATGCAAGTGACTTTTAAATATAAAATTATTATTATTGTCAAAGTATACATTTGGTAACATTATTAATATTAATGTTTATAACTTTATATTACTTTATTTATACGAAATCCTTTAAAAACCAACTCAACTACTTAAACTTGTTTGACCTTGGATAATGTTGTTTTATATTTTTTCTTTATAAGCGGTTATAAGGACTATATAAAATAATTTTAACTCTTTATACATATAATAATAGTGATAATAATGTATAAACACAACTAAGTTTTTTTTTTGTAAATGCGCGTTTGTTACGGTATAAGTTCAAATTATAGAATGTTCATATGCCGAATTATTTTGCAATTTATTACTATTTTATAAATTGATATTACTAATAATTTTATTTGCAGCAAATGTTCCAAGAGGTAAACAAAAGTAAGAAGCATTAGTTCTTAAATTTCTTTGTCACTTATTAATTTGTCAAAGTCACTTTTACATAACAATATTTAACAATTATTGGAGTGTATATAGTCACCTACAGTTAATATAGTCACCTACATATGTATACGTATCCATTCGTTTTTTTTTGTTACTTTGAACATCTTATACAAGTACATGTTTCTCAATAATGCAGCATGTTGAAAAACTTCATATTTTCATTTTGTGCCATTACACGTTACATAAATTGCAATCGGAAAAATATTTTTCCAACATTTCCTTGATTATTATGTTCTCATTTAAAATTAAATAACTTTTTGAAAACTTATTCCGTTTATAGTTCGGATTCGGGAAAAAAGTTTGATTTGATCTTGTTGGACTATTTCACTATCGAGTATATACCGTAACGTAACGTAGTAACTATATTTTCTATATAAATAATAAACGTTGTGTGCATAGTACATACATATGTGTACTTACTTACATGTATAAGTATACATAAACAGAAAGTTCAGGAACGTATTAACGAACATTAAATAATTTTAAAGTTAATGTGTTTCTGATTGGTATATTGCACTTTAGAGAATAAAAAAAAAAATTAACGAATTATAAGTAGATATAAAATATTTGTAGAGTAAAAGAGAAAAACAAAATATAAATATTTTGATTTTTCTTCATCTCTCAATTTTAATTTTTTTTTATGTTTTAGCTATATATGTACATATACATATTTATTTATTATGTTTTATTTTGTTTCTTGCTTTGAACATAGAACATAAAAAACGCAACATGAATTTTGTATGAAGCTTCAAGTCTGATATACATATAGAATATTATGTAGCTATTTTATATACACAAGTACTCACAATATATACATTATTTATTTATGTATAAACATCATATTTTATATTATGTACTTTTCGTGTTTAGAACAAAAATGTATTGGGACGCCTATACATTTGAGCCAGAATGTATAACGAACGCTTATATATAAGTACATACATATGTATGTGAAAAATACGTGCTAGGTAAATGTTATACGTGCTTATCGGGTTAGGGTGTATAAAGAGTTCATCGTTTTTTAATGTTTCATCGAACCATTGAATGAGTTAACTTTTTACTTTATTTTATTTTTTATTTGGTTTTACGTTATTTCTTGCTTCTTTTTTGTTTTATTCTTATTTTGTTAGTTGAAAGTTAACTTTGCAAAACATCACGCATTAAATTGACAGATTATCTTGTTAAAAATGCGTATATGTATATATTTTTTCTATATACTTTCATATATACTTACTTGTTCATAAATAAATTGTATCAGAGAACTTTTATTTAAAGCGTTTTCCAACAGGATTATGTTATAATATTGTTCACTTACCCTGCAGGTTGCTTCAGGATTGATGATTAATCATTTGATGTACTGCAAAAAATGACAGGTAACAGATTGGCGATTGCAGAAATCACATGATTTGCAATCGTATATGAAAATACTTTGTCGAATGGAGATAAGGCAGGCCCGAAAGTACGACATTTTTAACCACAACTGCAACTATTAATGGCGAACTTGTGACACTTTGCAATTTCTACGCAAATGTCATTCGCTAAAAGAGGGTTAATTTTTGAATGGAGCTAAGCGATATGAAAATCAATCACTAACTTAAATCTTAATGAATTTATTTTAATGAAATATCATAATGAGAACCACTTTTAAATAATAAAATTAAAAAGTATTAAAAACTAAATTGATATTAATTGATTAAAGCTAGTTGCTGACTGTCATAATTTCTTCTATTTTTAAATCATCTTAAAAATTCTGATTTTCATCGAAGTCTTTAATATTGCACCTAATTTACATATACTTGACTTAATTCATCATCATCCTTACTCATTGCGCTCAGAATCCTACCCTTAGGGAAACTGCATTAATTTTAAAAAAAAAACAATTTATTTTAAAATGACTTTTCAACTGCAATTGTTTTATTTTCATTTAAGTTTGTCGTAATCAAAGTAATTTTAATTGAAGCACTCTTTAGAGTTTAAGAAATAATATTTATGTAATATTAAGAAGTTCCATTTTTCTTTTTCCTATGTTTTTTTTGAGCATGTGCTTCAAAGAATATGATTTTTTTTTTGTTTTTTTTTGCAATTTTAATTTTTTTCTGGTTTAAATATTGAAAAAAAGTACAACAGATTTTTTTATACATTTTATTTTTTATTTTTAATTTATTTTCTTCAACTTGAATGAGTTTTTTTCTTTGCTATATACAAGTATGTATAAATATAGAAAAGCTAGAATAGGGAATAAAAGAGAGAAAGAGGAACACAGATTAAATATTATTGAGTAGCATTAGAGATTTTTTACACAGAAGATTTAACGCCAGTATGTGCAAATATTATTATATTAAAATTTTATAAAAGTTAAGAAAAAGAGTGTGAAATCAAAATGAGTGATAGTGAAAACGTTGGTACACTTTCTTTTGAATGTTGGTTATTACTGGTTTCCGTCAAAAATTGTATGAGAGATTTTGTAAATTAAAGTAGGTTAAACTAAAATGTACTCAATGTCAAATATTTTTGACTGATAAGAATGCAGTCCAAAATATTTGATACTGGATATCAAATATTTTGGACTGCATTCTCTGAGTGTCAGCGTTTCTCAATGTCACTTAGTCACTTAATAATTTCAACAATTTGAAAGTTTTTTATTTTCATTTTAATAAAATGAGTACAAATATAAAATTAGTCAAAATTATTTAGCAATTTAACGTCGAATAATTTACTCAATTTACTAAAGTTTCTGTTCAAGATTTCCAGCCATTATTAAACATACATATATATATAAATATACATACATATATGTAACGTTTGAGAAAATTTTATTAATTTAATAAAATAAGAAATTATTTTTAGAAATAAGGGATTTGTAATTAATGATACTTAAGTGCTTAGAAAATTCAAATTTAATAAGTAGAATTCATATTCTAAAACTACTCGTATTTTATTCTTTATGAAATTTGTTTTTTTTTATTTTTTTTTAGAATATTTTTATATTTTAAAGTAGGTCAGTCTTCAATTATTTAATATAATGATTTTATATTGTATACGATTGCTTTTTATAATAAAATATTGTACATATGTACACACATACAAATATGAGAACTATTAACCCCTTTATGCTTATTGTTATCATAAGCATATAAAGAGGGTTATTCATGCCGTAAAATTAGAGCATTTAAGTATATGAAAAAATTATTCAAATTATGAAATATACAATAATGTTTTTAAATTTTCAACTAAAAATTTTCTTGCAATATGTTATAAATATTTTTGATTTAAAAGTAAAAATAATTAAAAAGCTTTTTAGCTGAATTTTCTGTCCAATTAAAGACAGAAAATCCTTTAAAACTAAATAACATACAAATTTTTAATAAAAACTCATTACTATATATAAACTGAATACTAATGGCACATGTATCTAACATTTCTGAAAGTACTGACCTTAACTGTTGCAGTAAATAGTATTCACAGCATTTAATGTTGATTTTTCCAAAAAGCGTGACATTAATTTGTACATCCAATAGAAGCTTGAAGTTTTAGTCTGCCTTCAATATTTAAAATAAGAATTTCTCCATTGAAATAATTATTATAAGAACAGTTTTGTAATTTTTAGTAAAATGAATAAAATCTACTATATTAATAAAAACCATTGTGCTCTATACATGTAAGGTACTGGGATGACTTTAATTTGAAAACAACTGTTTGAATATAATTCACTTATGTATGTAAGAATATGTTAATAAACTAATGTAATATTTTCTTCCCAAGAGGCATAATTATGTTACACAATAATACAAAATTTATAAAATATTAACAAAAAATTATGAATAAAATTTAAATTTTGTGTTAATTAAGCACGTACAATATATAATTTAATGTTATTATTAATAAATTATATAATATTGTATATGTACATGTATCTGTATTATATAGACAATATTTATTTTAATAATTAATTAGAATTGAGAGAATTTTTAAAATCATAATTTCAAATTTTCTGTTTAGTAAAGAAAAAAGAAAATTTTAATTTTTCAATAAAATTTGTCAAAGTTGATATTGTATTCCATTTTCTACTTGAAATAATTCCACATTTTCTAAAAGAAAATACCTATAATAATAAATTTGTAACATCAATTACAATTTACTCGGATTTATGCATATAAGGTATTTTAAACGAAGGGTATTTTGAATTTATCATTGCTTTTATAAAATATAATTTAGTGCAATTTGTTCCTAAATGTTAATTTAAAAAATTTTTAACGTGATCAAGCATCGGCTCGATTTCATAAAATTCAGCTTTCACACAACTCTAAAAATAATTTATTCCTATTTGAGAAACATTTGTACAGATATCACACAACTGACTCGATTTTCTTCTATTTTTATAATTTAAATCACTAAGTAAAAATGCAGTTTAACACATTAGAAAATAAAATTAGTTCTTTTAAATGAAAGCGTATTCAATCAAATTTGAATTAACCAATTGGAACAACTTCATATTATTCATTTCTATTAATTAATTATATTTTAAATTAGATATTTTTGTGATTTATTTTTAATGAAAATTTTGTATTATACTTCATTTTTCAGATTATCATACAAATAATTTATTTTGATCATTTTTAAAAATAGACTAGCATGATAATTAAGTGAAGTGGACATTAAGTACAATGAAGATGTCCCTGACATTATCCTTTTTGAATTTTTTATTTTCATTTTCTTATACGAATGAGAAATTTTGTTTATAACAAAAAAAAATTTTTCTGAACAAAATTTTTTTTTATACTTTTTTGTAGTTTTAAGTAAAGAATAAGGATAATGGGAAATGACCTATATATTGTGAATATCCTATTTAATTTGCGATGCTCTTACATTTTTTTTTCTTTATTTTTAACGTTATTTTAAGTGTATTTTTATTTTTCCTCATTTTAGTTTTCAAAATTTTTCTTTTTTTACTTCCTCTTTTTCAACTTCTTCTTTTGAAGTAGATACTTTTACTTTATTATAAAAATTTAGAGATGTTGATGAGTAAATTTAAGTTTTAACATTTTCATGATTGAATATTTAATTAAAATACAAAACAGGATTTTCTAGAACAGAAAATATAAATTTTTCTTTATTTTATTTTTCTCTACTTAAGTGGAAAAACGCAACAGGACATATTAATTTTGTTTTCCATTTTTAATATCAACCGAAAAAGGAAAAGTGTTATGTTACATTGGTAGCTATAATTGTTAAAATTTCCAAATATTCTTCAATAAATAAGACCAAGTTTCGTTCATAATAATTCCGCGGTCACACAAGAGATTGTTACACTGCAGCCACTATTTATTATGTAAATAACTTTTTGTTGTTTAGATTTCAAATTAGATTAGCAGCTTTGATTAACTAGTTATATTATTTTCCCGCCACAAGACTTGTCATTTGTGCTTGTTCAATAAAAAGCATAAATATTTTCATATGTATATTCAATGTAATAACTAGGTATTGCTGTTTTCTGGTTAACATTAATGGACCAAATGCATTTTGTCTTAAAGTGATAGGTTTTTTACTGACCTTGTGAACGTCTATAGCATTTATGGTATTTATATTTATAAACAATTGCACTGTTTCATAGCTTTCATTTGTATCTAATTTATTGGCGTTTTTTTTGTGATTCAATTTCAAATAAAAAGTACTGACTTATCTCAGAGTTTTAGGTGTTGGATATTTGTTTTTTATATTGTACGTATATGAATATTCTTGAATTAGCTTGGCTAATTATAAATTTTTCTTTGTTTTAGCTTGATTTGTGTTTTTTTTTTGGTTTTTCTTTTTATATGCGCTCAAAAGTGCTTAAATGAAAAAGGAAAACAAAAACGGTGAGGAAAAGTTGGCATTTATTACAATTTCCCTCTTAGTAAGTTTTAAAATTTTTATCCTTAATGCTTATTTTGTAATAGTATAAAAAGAGAATAATTTGATGTTTGCAGCTGTTGCCGACTTAATTATCATCTTCAAATAAGTAATTTTAAAACTATTGCTTATGATAAAGTAAGTCAAGTACATAAGTATATATTGTTATATTAGTGTATTTGAATTATGTACTTACATATTTATATGTGCACAGATAACGATATTATATCAATGCGTTATAATGCGATATAAAATATTTTAAATATTAAATAAAGGATATTTTATATTTACTTTGAATGTATGTACTAAAAATATAATGTGTAATTTCATATATGTTGTTAATATAAAGAAAATGAATTGTAAATTAATTCTGTATGTTTTATTTGAAGATATATTGTGATTCTATAGTGTTGTTTGAGTATATTCTTTAAAAATTGTTGCTATGGTTAGAAATTCCTTAACATTTAATTGAGCTCCAAAAACCTGATTTGTGGAAATATAAATAATTAAAAAAAAAATTTGGTATATTCTTTAATTTAATTGGTTATTCGCATAGATATAAGTGCTTTTTGTTTTATAATAATTAGTTTGTTAAAGTAAAAGGACAAGGACATCTCCGACGATATATCTTATTATTTCCAAATAATTTTCTCATATGCTAATAAATTAATTTGCATCTGACGAAAGAGCTGCTAAATAGGTTCCAGTGCTGATTTACTTAAAAATTGATTAGTTCACCAAATTCAGCCAAAAACAAACCGAGAATAAATTTAAATTTCATTAACTCGAAATTGTGGTGCAAAAAAATTAATACACATCAGAATTACACACCATAACATCTCCCTATGTATAGTATATAGATTTCTGTACAAAAAAAGTGCATTTCCATTCAAAACAGATCATGTGAATTTTTGAGAGATCACTGCTTACCATGCCTGTATCACTGTCCTTATTGTATGCAGTGTAAATGATAAAACGTCTAACAAAAAAAAAACTAAACAAAATTAACATATTATTTATTTTGACTTTTTATTAACCTAATAATTTTTCTAGAGTAACAATATAATGGGTTTGGTTAAAGTTATTAACATTATTTTAAATTATTATTCTGTTCTATAATTGGAAAAAAAAAATAAAAATTTATACCAATAGCGTATTATGCAGTAATTAAAAATATTTTTGCAATTTATTGAGGATATCATTAATTTGATTATTTCAATTGATTTGTTATTCATTGAATGTAAAATTTCAAAGTCGGATACATTTTTACATATAATATTTTCTATCACGTTTGCAATATTCTCCTATAATATTGCTTTATTCATAAAAAATTATGAATAGAGCAATTAATTATACATACGTAAAAACAATTATTTTTTTGTAAGATTAAATTTTGAATATGTAGTATATGATTAAAGTTTGTGTAAGCGCATTTTAAATTTTTCTATTTCTATAAAATTTTTCTATTTCTAATTTGAACTAATCACTTTAATTATATTAAAGTTTCACAATTTCAAAAGCGGTTGATTTCTAAATCTACCGATTTCATTTTTCATCAAATACTTAAGGAGTTGTACTTGATGATTTCTGAAGAATTCTGAATTTTATATCAACTGTACCAACTAAATTCAACTTTAAGGTATTTTCTTCACAATTATTCAGCAAATTTTAATTATTCTACAGCTTACCTACAATAAGTTTTTGTTCGAACATTATTTATTTGCTTATATATTTTAATAATTAATTCTTGTATTTTCGGAAACTGCTTGTTCGAGTATCAAGCTTTAATTCAATAGCTTGGAACACCATCTTAATTTGTATAGAATATACTATTAATATTTTTCTAACACAATTTAGATTTAGATCCTTTCTGAATTCGACAACTTATTAATTAATTAATTAATAATTAATGTTAAATTTAAAAAAAAACTTTATTTTTAATTAAAATCTGTTAAGTGCTAATATTTAATAAAATTAGTTTAGGTGTCTGAATAATTTGAATATTAAATATTAACACATATATGTAGATTTATATTTATGAGTATATTGTGTTTGTTATATGATAAAAAATCATGTTCATTATCCATACAAATTATGATTAGATTATAATCGAACATAATTTTTGCAAAAAAAATTTTTTTTTGTATTTTTCTCATTTTTATTTTACTCTTAAATTAATTTCAATTACCAATAGACATAATGGATTCTCTGATCATTTAATATCATATTCCAATCCAATCCAATCCAATCTAATCTGTATGCTTATATAATAGAAATTTGTATTTTTATAAGCATATATGGTATGTATACTAATTTATATATATGTACATACATAAGTATATTTACAATATGATTTCATTTTTGAAATTTATTTTCTTTTTTTTTTTTATCAATTTTCATTAATGTCTAAGCTAAACTATGAATATAAAGTATGATAGACAGATAAAAAAGAAAGGAAGAATATTAAAAACGAAGAGGAAAAATAGGGAGAAACTGATATGAAAATTGTATAAAAAAAGAAAGAAAATTAATTTGACTGGATTGTTCCTCTTTTTCTCTGTGTATGGTCGCCGGATACATTTATAAAAATAATATTAAGGATTATATTAGTATAATACTAAAATTCATTTTAAATCTTATAGCAAGCAAAATACAGTTATATTCAAAGCATTATATTCAAAATGTAAATTTCCGGATTTTATGTACATATGTATAGATTAATCAATTTGGAAATTGCGGCTATTTTTATGATGTACTGAATAATAGGTACATCATATGTACATACATATATCAATTCGCCAGACGAAAAAAACAATTTATAGAGCGAAATTTCAGTGATTTTCAATAATTTTTAGCATCCTTTTTAACATTAATTTGTCTAACATTATATATGACACTGTAAATACAATAATTTTCCGTTAGTAGCATCACTTGGGGTATTTTATTTTAAAGAATTTTAGCTTTGACTATAGAATTTCATAATTGTTTTTTTTTTCAGAAAACTAGAAATAGAAAAAGAATAGAAAAAAAAAAACTAGAAACTAGAAAAATTTGAATAACAACCAATCATGTCAAATAATGCGATTAACAGAATGTGGGTGCTAACATTTATTTCACTAAAGCATTCGCAAAATTATCAAGTAAAAATGAAAATTTAAGAAATTTTCCAAAAAAAAACTCGTATTTGATGTAAATATGTGTCAAATTTAAATTACCTACATCAATACAAATGTAAACTGTCAAAATATTTATGTAAATTTTAGTTTGTTTTTTGAAGTAAAGGAAAATAAGCTTAATAAGCAAATGGAATGCGTGAAGGTTGTTAACATGGAACACTATCTTTCAATTACTCTCAGTTTGGGATCCACTGTTAAATTATCATTTTTCTTAAAGAAAAAAACTTTTTAAAGTCGCACATTTTATGGAGTTCATTGTAGGTTACTACTACTCGACTATAAATGTACATACCCATGTACATATTTTCGTTTTGTTTCAGAGAATCTGCTTTAAACTAAAAAAAAAAAGAAAAATTCAGTAAAAAATCGAAAGTATTAAAAAAATAAGTATAGAAAAAACATGAAGAACATGGAAATTTAATAATCCCATCGAGTATTTAAATCATTGTAAGAAAATCCTCCTTTATGTTTTTTTATCCTTTAAACATTTTGTAAAAGAAATTTAAGGAAACGTAAAGAAAAATCTAGATAGGAAATCTTTACTTATTTTTCCCTTAAGTGATTCTATATCAAATTGTATAATATAATACAAGTGTTTTATGTATTTGAGAATGTTATAAAAAAACATGTGGTATGGTTGTAATCTAACCTGTCATAATACGATGTCTGCTTAGGGTTAATGCCTTCCTGTTATTTATAATCATTTAACTATATATTTATTTTTTTAATACTTGTATAAAATGACATTTATAAGGTTAAAAACTATAAGTCTACGTGAGCGTGTATAGGTTGATGTATGAGATTGCATATACAAATGAAGAAAAAGGGGGCGGATTGGGGGTAAGAATACAGATTTCCTCTTTAAAAATTACTTTTTCTAATATAATTACTGTTGATAAATTAAATTTTAAAAAAAAAATAGTGCGAAAAAAATGTCATAAATTAATAATAAAATAAAACTTAACTGATTTCGTGGCTTTCAGCCATTTTCCATAAATGGATATTTAATTTAAAACTTCTTTTAAAAAAAATTTATCGGCATTTTTAATTATTTTGTTTTTTTTTTCGATGAATTTCTTAAAAAAAAACTTAATTAATGTTATACGCATATTCATTTCTAATAAATTTATTAAAAAATATTCAATAAGGCAATTTGCAATTTTCAAATCTTATTAAATTTATAACACTTAGTACATTTGATTTAGTATGATTTTCCCTGAAGGTTATTAATATATTAAATTTATGAAAATAAATATAACAACCATAAGTCTTTAGTCTACATACAACAGTCTACAAGTCTTTAGTCTACAAGTAATAGTAAATATTTAAGCAAATTGCTTATTAACAGCTGCATCTACACATATATTTATATAAATGTAATTGTAATCGAAAAGTTGTGTAAGGTTAAATATGGTAAAAATGTAATTTAATATTTAAAATATCTCCCTAAATTAAAATGTTATTTTTAAGATTATTTTAATATAAATTAAAATTTAGAATGAATGAATGAAATCCGTCTTTTTATAAATCGAAAATTTTTTGATAACAAAATAGTGCATTTTTCTAAATGTTGTAGATTAAGCAAGCAACGTATCTCCCGAAAATATTGGTAAATTTTAATCTTACTTTATATGCGGCCATAAACTTTGTTAATTAATAAACTGGCGAAGTCTTATCGTTAAGCAAACTGTTTAAGCTACAAAATAACGTTTATATGAATTACGCAAATTGACAGATTTTCAAAGTAAAGTTGAATTCATTTCCTGGGGCTTTCCCGACTATTATGTAATTGGATTCTCGGGAAACGATTTTGAGTATTTACAGAAATTACATAGTAAGGTTCCTGATCATAATTCATAAATGAAAAATAAACGTAGCTTTACAGTTAGTTTGAAGTGTAATCTTTACAAGGTCTTCCTAAGTGAAATATCGACTTTGACATTATATTGTTATTCTTTGACATTATAATAAAATTTTTTTAATGCTTAAACAATAAATTTTAGTATATGATACAAGTTTTTATTAAGATTTAAGCAAATTTAAGATTTAATAACTTTAAAAGATTCAATAAAAATGCAAGATAAATATCAGAAATTTCTTCGTCTATCATAAGAAATTATAAACAAAGTATCAAGCCTTTAAAAAAACTAAACTGTTTGTTTTTTTATCCTACACGACAACTTTGGATAATGTTAAAATTTTATATGAGTTTATAGCCAATAAGCTAACACAAAATATTTATGCGCTAACTGAATTAATTAGAAACAGAATTCAAAATTATAATTTAAATTTTCTCTATTATTATTCTAAGATTGATCCTAAATTTATGCAAAATTATGTGATAATATAAGAATTAAATACATTTCAAAAGATGGTTTTCATTACTCAGATCTAAAAATGTATATGTTTAAATAGGGTCTCTAGATTTTAATTGTCAAAGGGAAATGTGCAATTTTCCCAACTTTAAGTTTGACGACTGTTTTTTCTTTTTCAATTTAGAATGCGAAATAATAAAGTAGACGAAATTTTTCTTTGCAATATTCAAATTTTTATATAAAAATTCTAATTGAATGTGATTATAAAATAAATTTGTTTATGTGGGATAATTTGAGATTCGTTTTTGTTCCGAAAGCGTCTCGAAATGCTGAAAATGAATTTTTTTGATTTCTTTGCATAACTTTTTCTTTATTTCTTTTGTTTTTTTTTTTTTGAATAACTATCCTGCCACTTAGCCAACAAATTCCTATATTGTATGGTAGTAAAATGTGAAGGTGTGTAATTAAAAACAAAAAAAAAAAACAATTTTTTTTTTAACTTTATGTTTGTTGTTGTTTATGTTTTAAAACAAAAATTTTTTTTATTTTAGCAGAGTGTACCGAAGTGTTATGAAAATTATTTTTTTTTCTTTTGCCTTTAACTTTTGCATAAAATTTTTTTTTATTTTTTGTTTTACTTGTATGTTCATACTTACATACATACAAATAAGTATATGTATGTATTTTTCAAGTAGTTAAGTATCTGTAATGGGAATAAAGCTTTACTTACCTATAATGAATATAATATGTACCTACCCTTATAATATTAAAATGTTTGTTATTTTTTCATGCTTTGCTTTTTTTTTGTTTTTACTGTTCTGTATATGGTGTGCAATGCAATATATTTTATTAATGATGTAGGTACACAATACTTTGTACTAATACAGCTGTGATGACAACCAACATAAAATTCCTTTTTAAAAATAATAATTATTATGAATACATCATTAAGGTGATTGAATTTTCTGATAACTGAATTCAAACTGAATTGAATTGTGATACATGAATGTGTATGAATTCTTGAGGCTGTATTTTTTAGATCTCTGATTTTAAATTTTGTTTTTTTAATAATTATTGTGTTGATACCCTGCATATAGTACCGATTGTAATTAAAATGCAGATGAGATTTTTGATGAGTATTTCGTATATTAACATCATTTGTTAAAATAAATTTTTGACGTGAGTGTAAATGATCGTAATATCAAAAATATTTTTGATAAATAAACTGTTTTTAAAAAAACTTTATAAACTGAATTGAACCAATAATTTTACAGCTATTTCTGTATAAGAAATATTAAAATTAGGGTTTTGTGAAGTGAAAAATATTAATTTCTATCATTTCATTGTTACTTAATCATTATTATTCATTAATATCGAAAGTTTTTACGATCTCTCATAACGCTGTTAATCAGAAGTTTTATTATTAGACAAAAACATCAAATCCGTACAGTTTTCATACAGTCTTTTGTTACATATACGCTAGTCATTTAATGTTGTTCAACAATCGTCATAGTTCCAAAAAAAAATTACACAAGCAAAAACCATTAGTCCTGTTGAGAAATGAAGATTTTTTTTAACTGAATTTTTATTCCAATTACATTATGTTTGCTTTTTATAGTTTCTTTTACGAATGTCTTACTTTGAAAAAAATTTGAATGTAATGTTGTGGTCTGAACGTTAATTAGACAATTTATGAAATTCAAAATTTTAAGTTTTGTACGCAATTCATCGCTAGTTGATAATTTGACAGAATTTATCACGTTTTCAATCTCTTAAAATGGCTGAGCTGATCAAAAGTTGGAGCTTTGAAACGTTTTAATCATAATGATTACATATTCGTAATATGCCATTTTTAAAGAAGTTTAAGTTATAAAAATTATCTGAATTGTAATTAAAGATACACGTTATGTCATTTGTGACTATTATGGGATTTCTTAAAGTGCGCAAATTTTAAGTAATTTTTTAAAATTTGGTTTTAAAATTAAAACATCACAAATTTCACGGTATTTTTAAATTTCATCTCACCTATGTATATCTTATATAGTTGAAATTAATTTTAAATCGGGATTCTTCATAAAATTGAGCATGCAAACATAATTTGTACTTATGTTTATAATTTTAATTTTTTTTTTGTTTGTTTTTGTTTGCTTTTTATTATTATTTTTTTTTTCTTTACAATTTTATCAAGTTGACTGAACTTTTTCCTATGTGTGGTACATTTCTGTATACATATACAAAATAACCATTAATATAATAATAAATTTGTATATAATATAGGAAGGTTAAAAATGGTAAAGCATTTGGTTGAAATTAATTTTTTATATTCCTTGCAGAAAAGAAAAAAAAAAATTGAAAACAAAATGCTTTTTTTTTAAAGCAAAAGTTAAAGAAGAAAAAAAAAAATTTTTTTTTTGAATCAAAAACAGTTACGTTTATGAAAATGAGGGGAAGGATTGAATTTTTACCTCGACTCAAATTACAATAATTTTTAACATGCTCTTTCGTAGTGTTTAAGTGCTGTAGTTAATATATGTACATAACATGGTAAGTATAGGGTGTTTTTTACAAGATTCATATGTATATGTAGGTACTTACATATGTATGCATATAATTACATATATACTAACAAGTATTGTATGCACATCCATACATAAATGAATGTGAAGATTATAAATTTTTATTTATCTTATATGTAATCCCATTAGTAAATTTTTATCCATCCGAGATGAGAGCTCTCATTCACAACATCTAAAGATCGTAATAAAAAAAAAAAAGTAAAAATGAATTTGTATGAGGTTTTCAGTTCATCTTCAGTTCAACGCAAAATTGTTTTTTTTTTTTTCACATTTCAATTTAAATAGCTTTAACAATTTATATTATTTTAAAATTACAGATTTGTAGCAGGTACTTATAGTTGACATGTTTTAATTTTATGATAATTTATGAATGCGACAATCACTGTATATAATATAATCAGAATATTATAATTTGAGTATATAAGATCCTGTATATGATTCTGATTTGTATATATATGTAAGTAATTTTCTTATACGGTTTTGTTTTCTTAATTGGTATCGTTTCAAAAAAAATTTTTTTTTTAAATTTAATTTATGAATATGATAAAAGCTGAGACAAAATTTTTTAAAATTCTGAAATTTATGAAGAATGTTTATAAAATGTATTTTGTAATATTTTAATTTAAAGCTATATAAATAAAGATCAAAAATTAAGACTATACTCTCTAAACCAAAATCGACTAGAAAACGGGTAGTCATAACTAGATTGAGTCACTAGATTGGAGTCACTCGGACTCTAGTTGTCAATCTAGTTAGAAAAACGTAACTAGATTCTAGTAAAATTTCTTTACTAGAGTTTCTAGTCATATCCTAGTTAGCTTTACTAGATAGTCTAGGTATTATTACTAGGAGAATTTTTTACTAGAATAACCATTGTCGTAGATGTTTATTCTAGTCAAAACAACTTGAAAAAACCAGTTCGTCAAACTAGAAAAAACTAGATTTGAGTACTAGAAATTTATCGTTACAACTAGTTGAAATATTGTGGCATAACTAGAATCTAGCGCGGTTCAACTAGAATTTACAGCTCTTGCAACTGGGATTCGAGTGCAAGAGTGCTAGATGTAGTTAGCTAGTACAACTCGATTTTATTTAGGCATGCCTAGTAGTTTTACTTTGAAATGTGGTCATTACAGCTGGAAAGCAGTTCCTGAAAAAAAACTGATTTTTAGAAAAAATTTCTACTATTTTAAAATATTATTTAATACTCAAAAATTTTATTTCTATATTATTTATTTATTTATAAAGATGCAAAATGAGGATATAAATCTGACGTTGTTTTCGAGGCCATAAACTGCATTCTTTGATCCCGAGTTCTGTCCGTAACTTCAAAAATCTTTTTTTTATTTATTCATTTAGGTTCAAATCTGTATCAAAATATAAAATGGAAAAAACTTGTTAAAATTTTATCATGAAAATTTGGTGTGAACTTACATTAATTTGTTTTCTTTAAAATTCGCTCTCATTGTCTGCTACTAGATTAGCGGTTGTGAAAAATGTTTTTCTCGTTGAAGAAACTAGGCAAACAGCTACACTAACTAGAAAAATATTTACAACAGATGAAAATCTGGTTACGAACACTTGAAGCCTAGCTGCTAAGTGTTACTTGTTGTTGTATATTCATGTTGTTGTTTTCATATTTAGTTTATTTCACAACTTTTAATGAAATAATAAAATGTGGGAATAAAATGTTCTTTCTTTAGAAAATTGGAAAATGAATAGAAGATTAACTTACCTTTTAATAACATTGCAGATTCTTCATCCAATCCATTTACATATATCATATATTTTTTTTTAAATTATTATTAAAATTTATTATTTATAATGCTTTTTATAATATTTTTTTTATTATTATGCTAGAACACTTTTTTTTCACAACAAAAAATTTTTTTCACAAAAATGGTACAACCTCAATCAAATGATAATATTATTACGACTGATCAATTATGAGAAATTTTATTCGAAAAAGAAAACGCGAAATGTTTTATGTAACTCTAACAAAAAATTCTCTCATTCTGAGAACTTGGAGAGAACTAAAAGAGAAGACAACTAGAATACAACAATTTGTATATTTTTATATTAAAAGTTCTACTGGAATTCTAGTTGAATTCTAGTAATACTAAATTCTAGTTGAATTCTGGTGTAACTAAATTACTTGGATTTCCAGCTTTTCAACTAGAATCTCAGGTATTATGAATGGATTAAAAAAAATTAACTAGATTTTCAGTTATTTCGTACTCTTTTTTTTCGCAATCTAGGTACAACAAGTGAAGTACTAGCTATCGTAAATAAAATTCCTAGTAAAAAAAGCTTAACTAGGATTTAACACCGCATTCTAGTCGAATTTGGTTTAGAGAGTACTTTTCCAAAATTTTCATAGGAATTCAGTACAATTGCATTAAGCCAGTGTTTAAATCTATTGATTTTGGGAGAGAAATTATTAAGATATTCATCTTTATTGTTGCATATTGATAGATCGACGACCTTGCTTAATAGCCTTAATCTTAATGTATTGGTAACAAACTGTTTGATTTAAGAAAAATCTTTTACATTTCTAAAAATAATCTCTTTTTACATTTATTTATGTACTTAACATTATTTGTATTTGCATATATGCAATTGAAAAATGAGCTTTCTCAATTCTATACAAATACTACATTTATAAAATTTTATTTATTTACGGTTATTTATGTGAAAAGTGTTTTATTTCCCAATTTTTAATGGTATAACGAAGCCCTGACCTCAAAGTTTCTAGGTACATGTTATAAAATTCAAAAAAAAATAAGAAAATAAAAGGTTTTTTTTTTTCTTATAAAGCGAGGTTAAATTTTTATATACAAATGCAAGGCACTGACATAAATAAACAAAAAAAAAACAAAATATCATTACACTTTATATTATTAAAAAGGATTATTTTACATTTTCATATATATATATGTAAAAGAATAGGTGTACAAAACTTCAAAGTTAAAGTACAAAATGCTTGTATATTTAGGTATAGTATAGGTATGATTCGGTACTCATTATATGAGGGGAGCCCAATTTGCTTACATATTATTATTGTTTAAACTTACATACGTACATATATATAAGCACAGTACGCGTCTATAGAATGTGAACGAAAAAAATTTATGGAAAAACAAAACAGACACTCAAAGCAAAAAATAAAACCTTTTTGTTGATTTGATTTTGTTTTGTATAAGTAACAATGCATTAGGAATAATTGTCGTAAGGATTTGAAGCCCGTTAATTAAAACAACATAACAAAAGTGGGAAAAACGGGGAATTATTTTTTTTTTTTTTGCATTTATTATTCAACTGTTCCCGGCAAAAAGGTATTATATGTTATTGAATGATAAATGAAAGAAACCATATTTGAATTAAAAAATGGTGGGGATATTTTTACCTCGACACAAGGTGCTTATTTAGATTGTATCTGACATTTTGAAATTTTATTAAAATATCAAAGGCAAATTAGAAATTCAGTAAGAGGAACAAATTTTAAGCGTGTGTTTTTGATATTTTTTTTTTGACGATGGAAACTAATTTTTTCCTAAAATCATCATGTTTAAATATTATGTTTAGTTAACATATTCACAAGATGACCATGTTTAGTTAATATACTCGTTTATGAATGTATGTTATAGAAATCAATTTGTCGCGGCACATATACATAAAATCAGACAAAAAACAGTTTCGATATACCCTAAACGATATTATTTTTACTAAACCAAATTAGATTTCTTTCCAGAATCGAACTCGATCTAATAAAAATAATTTAATGAGTTGCTTCGCCTGTCTCTTTGTCTATTATCGAACTTGAAACTCTTATTGGAGTACAGTAAGAGCTGGAAACTTGAAACTTGCCATCGATATTTTTTAACCATACGTGTATAGGCATCGATAAATATAAGCAAAATCGGTTTGTAAGAACTCGCACTTTTCAAGACCGGTTTATAAGACTTCAATTAAATTTCCCTGGAACAAAAAATATTAATAGTTGTTAATATTTGAAAAAAATTTTGATTAGTTGTGTATTCCTGCATGAGTATTATAGATCGTATCCCGTATATTAAGTGGTTTATATACTACTATAGATGAATTCTTAAAATTAAAAATTAAACTACTCTTGTGTTGTTAGACCTGCGGCATTAATTTATTTTTAATGTTAAAATGAAGAATAAATCAAAAATATTTAAGAATAAAAACTTGTACGAAATTCAATATTAATTTATAATTTAAAATTTATAAATTTTCATTGCATACTTTTAGGTAAATTATTTATAAGCGTACATAAATAAGCTACATGATAAGCATCTATATCACATTCAACTCATACATGTTTAAATATGTGTGCATGTATATGTTTATCAGTTTATATATATAGTGAGTTAGTGTAATAAGTCTGCTATTATAATGAAATATTTAAAACTTTAATGAGTGACAGAATGATAAATCCAAGTTATTTTATGTCTTTTCAAATTATATTGTATTACGTTTTATTTCATTTTCAAACTTTATGCATTAGTTTGAACAATACTTGTTTTAGTTTGCAAAAAGAAAAGAAAAGAAAAACATTAAAGTCGCAATAAACTAATTTGTTATTATTATTTTTTTTTGCATTATTTCAATTCAAATATCGTTTAGTTATTCATTAAGAAGATAAAAGAAGAATAAAAGTAGTAAGGGAAAGGCTGAAAAGAGGAAAACAAAATTATGTTGAAATGAGGTTTGTAAGTCTGCAGCGTATATATATTCGAATTCTATATATCTAAGGATTAAAAGAATAGGGCCCCGACGGAATTTAATTTTTATTTTTTTCATTTATTATTTTTTTTTCGCAATTTTCGTTTTATTATGTTCCGCTACGTTACGATTATAGCTGCTGTATGTTTATGTAAGTATGAAGTATGTATTAATATGAATACGATACGAATACGATATGACTCTGATATGTAAAAGTACTCAAAATGTCATTCATGGTATTTTGTTTGGATGTGTTAGTATATGTATATGTAAATATACGCATTCTTCTCTCCCTCTGTTAAAAAGGATAATGACACATTAAATATAAATTTATTATTATTTTTTTTTTATTTTTTTTTTTCGATTTTCATTTGCTTTTGAATTTTTATTTTTTTTAGTTTACACACGGTTAAAAAATGAATTAAAAAGAATGTAAAAATAATAAGAATAACAATAAGATGAAAAAGAGAAATTTTGGGAGGGGGAGAGAGAATAAAGTCGTGTTGGTTTATATATACATAATTACATGAAAAGGGAGAAAAGATTTTGAATAGCGGGCAGGGCGGGTTGAGATTGGGAAGTTAGGAAGAGATGAAAAGGCAGGTATGTGTTATGCAAAAATTTTTTTTTATTTTGGAAAAGCTTTCCTTATATTTTTCAAGGATTCATTTACAGTTATTCCATTTGTTTTTTTGTTTTCTTTTTTTCAATTAAGTTTTTGTTTTCTTTTAATATTTTTAGACATATTATAAATGTAGTAAAAGCATGCAAATAACGCACTGCTTTGCTTTTTTTTTTGTTATTTTTAAATCTTTAAAACTGGGTTATGAAATATGAAAATAAAATAATGTACCGTTTTGTATAGATTTTATTTTGCATTTTGTTTTACAAAATTTTCAATTCAAAAACAAACTTAAGGATATTTAAATGGTTGTAAAGATTCGTGAAAATAAAATGTGGAAGCTTTAATGTAGAAAGGTTAAATTAAATATGTTGTTTCTTTTCTTTGTTTTTTTTTTGTTTTTATTTTTCAAATTGTGAGTGGGAATTTAATAATAATTTTTTCTTAATTTTTTTTGATATTAATAGAATGTTGGTTTTCTTTGAAAAGATTTATTTTTAAAGGGGAGGCAGGAGAGAGGGAATTCGAACGGTATATTTTTTCACAAATTGTATAAGTATTTTTAAATAAAAACGAAAGAAAAGGTTATTGTACTTTATGAATGAAAAAAAATTTGGTCTAAACTTCGAATTTCATAAAAAAAGAAAATAAAAAATAAATTTAAATCAAACAAAATTTTTGTAAAATACAATATTCCACATTTACAGTTGAAAAACAATATTCTATTTACGTTATTTTTATAATGGAATAATATTCTCTGAATTGCATACTTTTGGGGGATGAATAAAAATTATGAACAACATGAAGGTATATAGAATTGACGAGGTCATATATTTTCCATTATTAATTTCTTTATTTAAAACTTTATATACGGAAATTATGCCAATTTTGGAATGCAATAATTCTAGAAACAGAGAAATGTACTAAAATATTCTGGTGAATTAAAATATTTCATCATTGTCTAGAAATTATTGAAATTTCAATGTATTCATATTGCAATTTACTGTGTTAAGAGAATAGTGATGTAAGCAATTTGTAAAGAACGGGCTTAAGACGACCATTAATTTTGAAGAATTTTAATTGAGTTACTGTGATGTTTGATTATATGAATTTCATGGTACAAGGAGTCTTATTTTGTTGCTTCAATATACAATGACTTGTAAAAAACTGTCATCTTTAGGACTTTCAAGAAATAAAATTATCAATAGTGAGAATTTATTTAGAATCCTATAGAAACTTAATTAGTATTTTATTGTTTCCTTAACATTTACAATTCAGCACATTTTTTATATAAAATTCAGTTATACGTAATAAAAATAACTATATAAAATAGGCAAACTGAAAGTAATTTTCAGAGATCATTGTGATTTTTAAATGATTTTCTAAAGTACAAAATTACTCATATACGAATTAATTACTGAATATTTTAAAATTTTCAACAATGTACTTTAAAAAAATTTCCTGATAAACCATATTTCTTTTTAATTATACTTAACATTTAATTTATAAGTATTTTTTAATTATTCGTATTAGGTGATGAATTATTTATAATATAAACTTTCTATAATTATATAAGTTTTAATAAGTTGAAGATTTTTACTTGAATATTTAATTTTTAATTATAACCTATTAAATATTAAGTTAATTTTTTTTCAATTACAATTTAATATGAATTTAGAAATCTGCATCTTATATATATGAGTGTATATTAGTCTGAAAATAGTGTTTTAAAAGCCGATGAATGAAGGAGGGGATTAAAATTAATAACAAAAATTTCAATAAGAAATAACAAATAGGAAAACTAATTTAAATTAATTTTGAAATTAGTTTCCAATATTAATTAACATTAATTCAGATTGCAATTAATTTAACTTTTGTTAGCATGAAATCTGTTAAATTGAAATAATTTAAATCTATAGATTAAAAAAATTTTTTAACAAAATCTACTTAAAATACGAATTGTAATTAAGAATAATAGTTCGTTAGGTAAGGTTTTTGACGATTTTATTGTTTATTGCATTATTATTGTAAATTAACCAAAAACAAATAAGCAAAATTTTATATTAATAATAAAAATTTTTTGAATACTTCGATGTATAATAAATTTTATTTTCTTATTATATTCTCCAAGAATAATATTTTCTAAAAGAATTCCTTAATTTCCTCGTTTTTTTAATATTAATGTTACTAGAAACTTGAAAATTCTAACCAAGTTATAAAATGCGAAATATCCTTAAATGTATATGTATACATATATATGTATGTAAAATATAAATATCTATACATAATTTTGTTTGTAAAAATATTTAAGATGTAAAATGTAAATGTCTTGTGTTATAGCCCGTACAATTTCATATCATTCATATGTTTATAACTTTATATGGTTTTTTCAAATATATATACATGAATTGTAAATATTTTCGTTATCTCTTTTGATTCTACTAGTTTTCTTCAAAATTATATATAAGAATTTCAATTAATATTTAAGAATTTTGTCATTTTACATATTTACATATAAGTACATAATACACATATGTAGATTTATGTGTACAGTGATATTTTGAATTCAACATTTTGTGTAGGTATTTTGTGCTTATTTATTATAAGAAAAATTAAAAGAACAAAAAATAATAATATAATTTTAAAGGATGAAAATGTAATAAAAATTTCATCAGAAATCATGCTTTAATTTATTTAAATGTTTTCAAATGAAAAAAGTATTTGTATATAAGACAATTAAACATATGAATGTGTTATTGAAAGTGTCTTGTATTTTGGCATTTTGTTCTTATGCTTATACATAATTAGTATATTATTGTAATAATTTATGATTTTTAATTTTAAAAATTTTTCCATTTTAAAAATAAACCAAAAATTTTAATTTAATTCAAAAAAATTTGAAAAATTTTTATTGTATCATTTGTATATTTAGAATAGCAGTTTAAAAGAAATTTATTTTGCGAAATTTTTAAGTAATAAAAAGGTTTGTCTAGAAATTTTATAAAATATATTGTGATTTATTGAGTGCTAACAAAAAATTTATATGTGACATAAAATTAACATAAAATTTCGTTTTGACAAAAATGCCTTTTTTTTTGTCACCCAAAAAGGACGAACATTTTTTTTTCGTATAAATTTTCGTTGAATTCTTAAATTTCATTTCATTTTGATTTAAGAACGCCTTATGTTCTAAGGAAATTTTAACGTTTTTTTTTGGATATTAATTTTGTATAAATATGTACTAAGGTGCATATATACATATAGTATACAGATTTGTCACTGGTTTTTCATGCTTTCCAGATCAAAATTAATGCGCCGATTTGAAATATTGAGAAAAATACATTTAAAAATTATTTTTAATGTATTAAAAACTAGCATTATAATTGAAAAATTTTGGCAAATTTAGAGTAATATATGCTGCATTATTTTGAACATATACTAAATTTCGAAAGATTAGTTTTGAATAATCAGTTAAAAAATTACGAAATTCAACATTTATTATTTTGCTTATACGAGACGATGTCATTTTTAATATATCTTATCGTTACCGTATATCTTCATTTTGATTTATAAGTAGACTTCTATTGTGTTAGCATAAATTTATAGCCAAACTTCTATTGTTAATATTCGAAATTTTTTTAAAATATTCGGAAAAAAATATAGAATTTTAATAAACTTTTGCAACGATAACTTAAATCTATAACAAATTTCTTAAAAATTATTAAATTTTATGATTTGTTTTAAATAATTAATATACATAAGATCGTGTGGGATAACTTGAAAAAAACCTAAATATCAAATTGTGAAACCAAAATTTCAAATTATATGTTTGTTTCGATATCCATTCAAAATCATTTATATTTGAAATAATATACATACTTATATAAAATAATAAAGTTGGGTCAAACCAATGGTTTGTATTGTAGCACTTTTCCCTTCAACAAGTAAAAATTCTGCTTTTAAATACAGTCTATGTGTACCTACCACACTATTAAAACTATTTTCATTCATATTTAGCTATTTCTAGGATTGCCTATATTTAGGATGACGCATATATGCAGTCTTTGAAATAAAGCAAAAATTAATATAAAAAGGGGTTAACATAATGCTCGATTTTAAGGGTTAATTGTGTGAGTTAAGAAAAATAATTATATTTTTTAATTTCATGGAATTTACCGTTAGCTTTTTGCGTTTATAAAAATTTGAAAAAACTTGCGGTTTCGCAAATATGAGGTGTCAAAAATTCAAATTTTACGAATTTCAAGAGGCGATAACTTGAGAGGGGGTGGAGATGGAAAAAAATTTTCTTCTAACGAAATGAACTAAGCTTCTGCAGACTGAGGTCTAGAAGAAAAACGACATCAAAAATTTGGAAAAAAATAACTGTAGATAACGGTAAATTTGAATGGCCATTTTGTTTTTCTAAAGTTTAACTATAGTATACCGCTCTAGGGGAAGCAAGCCGCTGCCTTTCTGCGTTTGAAAAATTTCAAAAATGCTTATGGTTTCATTGCAACAAATATTTAAAAAAGGCCATTTTTAGGGTTTTGGGGGGGGTATAACTTCTAAAGGGGGGGAGATAGGTAAAAATTTTATTCTACGGAAATAAGTTTCTAGTGAAGGTCTATGTACGTATGAAATTTCAGCTTTCTATCTTCAAGGGTGTAGAAGTTTTGTAAACAAAAAAAGTGTCCACGGACGGACGGACAGAGTGAAACTAATAAGCACTTTTTTCAAAAAATTTTTTGGAAAAGTGCTAAAAATTTAGCTTTAGATTTTGCAAGTTGAAAATATATTAATTTTCAAAAATAGTTTCCTTTTTTTCCAAATACCCACATATTATAAATGTATCAATGATTTGCCGAATAATTTATGATAATATTGGAAAAATATTGATGAAAAAAAAACACTACACCCATTTTTTCATAAAAATTAAAATATATTGCTACTTTATTTCTATAGAATATAAAAATAATTTGCTACTTTGTAGAATTTTTATTTTGGTGACAATAAAATTTTTCTCACAATCACTAGCCAATCTCCTTTTTTCTCATTTTTTTATTCATAAGTGTATATATTGTTTACTGTTATTGTCATGAAAATTTTACATTGAGGCTTTTTCTTAACTTATTAGCATTTTTTTACAATGATATGCTAATTTTTTTAACATAAAAAAGTATTTTAATGTATTTATTTTTTTTTTGTATTGACAAAGGATCGAGTTCTTAAGATCACATTTTGAACATAATTTAAACAATATAATTAGAAAATTGATTTAAAAAGCCATAAATAATTAACGCTTTTTGTTTTTTTTTAATGCTTTTTTATCAGCCCCCTTTTAAATTTATTGTTTTTGTTTTGTTGAATTTTTTTCTTCAACATTTTTTCCTTTGTCATTTTTTTGTTTTTCCGAATTTGCGAAAAAATGTTAAAAAAAACACAAATTTGGTATTTGTTTTTTTTTTTATTATTATAAAAGAATAGGCCAAAAAATACTTTCCTTTATTTATATCCTATTGGCATTTTATAAGCATTAACCAGTTAGTATGAAAATTAAGAGTTTAAAAATAGAGTTTTCTATTTGTTTGTAAATATTATTTACTTAAAATATAAGGCAATGTTTACACATCAAACATTGTTCATAGAAGTTATTAAACTGCGTTCACTCGATTTTAAAAAGATAAACTTTATTTCACACAATTACAATTATTGCTTAAAAAATAGATTCTAAATTTAATCGAGATTCTAATTTACAGTTTAATTTATTTCATGCTACCGTTATTAACACCAAATTAA
Source organism: Condylostylus longicornis (assembly GCF_029603195.1). Lineage (NCBI taxonomy): Eukaryota > Metazoa > Arthropoda > Insecta > Diptera > Dolichopodidae > Condylostylus > Condylostylus longicornis. The sequence continues at coordinate 13,187,221 of NW_026577987.1, forward strand.
GACTTATCCGATATCCTAAAATCTAACGGTATTTATACTAATTAAAATTAACTTCATTTCCGGCCTCGTGCGAAGTTGTAGACGTTACGTCAGCACTCTTTATGGGAACGATAATTTTATAATTTTTCCATGGTTAAACATGTTCGATTGCAGACGCTATACCAGCAATTTCCATGTGAACAGAAATTAGTATTGTCCTAAAGATGTAATTCGATGCCTCTTGAATATGTTCCTTGACACCGTGATAACTTAGATTTTATGTGATAAGAATTGTCTGGCCTGACCCATCAAACAAGTTCTACAAATGTTTACCCACTCAATCAACTTTCATCAAACATTTCACTTGATTAAACAATATTTATGAGAAATGATTGGAATGTGTAAATGCTGCCTAAAATTTTTGAATTAAAATCAATAATTTTTGTTTATCAACATAATTATTATCTTGCTTGCAACAAATTTTTGCATGATATCAAATTTTTTTTGCAATTAAAGATCTTTTCATTGGTTCTTTTCATTAGTTCAGTTTTTTTTAATCTTACTTTGAAATTTCGAACAATACTTGCATGACGTTGGATTTACTTCCATTCTTATTTTAGAATTATCAGCAGATGGACACTGTACTGAAAGTAGAAAATGCTTTTATTTTTAAATTTTTCTCTTTTATTGGAAAAGAAGACCAAGAAGATTTGAAAATTTTTATAAAATTTTCGAATATTTTCATTTTTTTTTTGTTTAATGTTTTAAGGATGTGACAAAATTCCATCATTGATGTGAGTTAAAAACGATAGTAGCTATAATGTGTAAATAGAATTAAACTAATATTCATATTTTTTCTTACTCGATTTCTTTTGGAGATTTTATGTCCTTTTTTGTTATTTAGAAATTTTTTTAAAAATTAGGGGTAACTTTTATTTTACTATAATAAAAATAAAAAATGGAAAAAAATAGGGATTTTTAATGAGCTTTGAATAAAAAATAAATAAAAAACTTGAAAAAATTCCATTAAGGATCTCATCTTTCAAATAAAACAATGACTAAAAGGAAAAAGGAATAAAAGACAATAAAAATTTTTTTTGTATTTTTTTCCACTTTTTGCTATTTTCTTTTGGTGCCGCATTTGTTTTTTTTTTTGTGCTTCTGTGTCGTTTGCTTTCATATGTGATTTTTGTTTTTCTTATTGTCATTTTTTCCCCTACTTTATTTATTTATTTCTTCTTTATTTTTTTTTTTAATTCATGAAAACACGCATTTTAAATTTTCCTGTTTTTGTTTTCTAGAAAATGTGAACAAAAAACATTATAAGAGGAAATAATAGTATAGAAATAGAAAAGGGAAAAAAATGGTACAAGTGGATATATAGAGTTTTTCAATATTCGAAGGATTATTCATGTGATTGTGATTGCAATATACTTGAAAGATGAAGGTGCAGATTGAATCTCTTGAAAATTTAAGGAAATTTCAGCAGATTCTAAGTGCTTATTGTGATTTTTTATTCACATCCATTGTTTGTTTTTCACTATATATGTATATGACAGATTATTTGTCATGTGTTATTTGTTAACGTGTTGCTATTATGATTTCAAATAAAAGATGATACACATTTTCGAGATGAAAGTTATTGGACCAAGTATAATAATTTGGATTGAATTCGGTATGGCTTTTTAAATAAAATATGTAGAGGAAAGTAGTTGTGTTCTGAATAACAAAAAATTCACTGGGGTATTTTAATTTAAAATAACATCATTGAAATGGAATCAAAATTTAATGTTGGTGAAAATCAACAAAATGAAAAATGGGTAGCTTTTCACAAACTTTATTGCAATTATTTATAGGGAAGCAGGTATCGCTTTTACATGTCTTATTCAAAATGTTGTCCTCATATTAAAAATAAAGAAACTAATTTTAACATGATGCAGGTTTATGTTTATGTGAACTCATGCATTTCAGTTTCAGATTAATTAATTTAAAAAAGAATTTGTATTCTTCTAATAAATTTGTAAAATGCACTGTGCCTTCTACATGAAAATAATTAATGGGTTTTCTCAAAATTTCACATAATTCGATTTTGGTTTCGGGAATGTAGGAAATCAACAAATTTCTACGGGAAATCGTGTATAAGATATTCGATTTTGATGAATATTAATTTTATATTTTTAAAAGTAAAGTCATCCATTTCTGGTTCTTGAATTTGTAAGTCAATTGTATAGACGACTCATTCTAATATGCTTATCACATCAGATGCAGACGATATAATTCTAATTTTATTCACAATGTTAAACATATAATATTGGAAACCACATAATTTTGATTACAATTTTCAAAGATTGAAATGGGGCAAGGGAAATGCGATAGAAACATAAATAAAAGTATCTTTTTTTATATACTATTACAGTTAGATAATATTTTGAAGAGTTATTATTTTTTTTTTTGCGTAAAGGAGTCACAACATTAAAATGAGAATAAAATTCCGGTCACGTTTATAATTCTAAAAGCATACCTAGTCTCATTTCCTATGTCTGTATATGTATACTTGGTATAAATTTAAAAAAATAAAAAAAAAATAAATTTTTGTGAAAATTCTTTTATATCTCATACGCTTGTTTCCGCTCCTTTATGTTTCAATCTTTTTCTATTTAAATTTTATATTTCCTTGCAAAAAAAACAATGTCGCAATCCGTTGCGTACAAAGTAGAGGGGTTTCTTTTACAACATTTTAATAAGATGTTATGTTTGTAATCAAAAATATTTATTTAACGATTTGATGGCAGTGGGGGAAAAATAATGTATATTTACTTATTTATTAAAATTGGGGCATAGTTTGCCATATCTAAATATGTATATGTAATTGCAATACAAATGAATAATGCGTCTACATCGTACCAAAAACAAAGCTATTTTGTTTAAACGAAATTCTACAATTATTAAATTTTGAAATTATTTATATTATTTAGTATAAGAGCAATGAACATCTTAAAATAACTTGTAATATTTGTATAATGACGTATATATATATTTACAAAATTTGATAATAAAAATTTGTTTCTATTACTGATTCCATTATCATTTAATAGTATGTAGTTATACGAGTATATCAGTAAAATTTTATTGAACTTAATTAAAATACAATGATACAAAAATTATAATACAATGTTTGTAATAATTTTTGACATTTAGTAAACAAATAGTAAATTGTGTATATACTTTATAAAATAAATAATAATAAATATTATGATTATAATGATTAAATTGACTAATAGTCCATTTTTAAATTACTATCATTTATTTGTTATATAACGTAATAATATTTGAGAATTGAAAAACTTTACGGGCTATATGAAAAATATTTCAGCTGCGATTGTAAGAAATTTGGTATTAATGAAGCAAATAACATGCTTGCTTACCCTACACATATATTTTTAAATAAATGTGTAGTTTAAATTTAAAGATTGATTGCAACTTTTTAGTTTTAGAAGCACAATTACGTATTAGTTACTTACTTATTGATTATTTCTTCAAATTTACTATACCAAATTTCTGTACAGAGTGCGGTTTTTACGTGTGTTTTACAATATTATATAGTACAGTAGATCGCAGTTAAATTAAGTGATAAACATTACTATTTGTTTCAGAACCATACTATCTATTTCAAGTCTACTGATTAAGTTTTTATTAAGATTGTGAATATTTTTTAAAGTAAAACGAAGTGTCATGTTCATGAGCAATTATATCCATTAAGATTTAATTTAAAAACAATTTTATAAACATGAAAATTCATAGTTATTTTTTCTAAAATTAAAAATTTTTATATTTATAAAAACAAAATACCGTAACGAGAGCGATTTTACAAATAAAATTCACAAGTTGAAAAAAACCTGATTTGGCCTTAAGCGCAATAACTCTGTGTTTAATTAATTTCAATTGATTTTCTCGGAATGTACTGTACGATTATACGTTCATTTAGGCTTCGTATTGAAACACATATACACATTTTTGTAATTTTATGTTTACGTTCGTGGATTTACATACATAATAATATGTAAATGTATATGCATAAAGTATATAATATATACAAAAGTATTATTTTGTGAAATAACTTGCGGTAAAATGTTTATAATGCATAATGTATTTACAGATATGTGTGGATTGAGATGCATTTTATATGGTCTGATGAAACGAAAAGTTTTATTTTGTTTTTTTTTTTTTTCTATGAATTTTGAATAATATTTTTTTTTTGCCATTTCATGTATATGTTGCTGATGCTGATGATGAATAAAATATTTATATATTCATTTGATGTGTTTTTCTATAAGGTGTTTGTATATAATTTTTTTGTTGAAAAAAAAAAGAATAATAGGTATACATATAAAAGTATTTGACTATTGTATGCAGACTCTTATATACAATGCTTATGTATACATATTTATATACATACGCTACTTTTAATATAATATTATTTTGTCTCCCTTAATCGTAAGCCAGTGAACTTAAAATCCAAAAGAAGCATATAAACTTATGTTATGCATATTGATTTTAGGTATACATATACAGGGTGGCATTAACATATATCGCACCGGGTAAATCTTCGTTAGTAAGCGAAAAAAAATGTTCCGCAAAAGGAGTCTGTTGCAACCAAATTAGAAAAATGTTAAAAAAAAACACATTGTTCTCTAAAACTTTAATTTTAATTTAATTATTTTTTAAGGATTTATTCTTATTTTAATTGGTAATCCGTAACTGCTACGCCAAGAATTAAAGGGCGCTAGTCAACCTTTTTGAATCTTGGAAAGTTTAATATAGCTGTCATATTACGTCACCGAAAAAAATATCGTTATTTAAAAAAAAAAATTAAAATTTTTCGAAAAATCATTTTTTAAGTGGCAGTGTGGTATTTTAATTTGCTATATGAAATTGTTCGATTGTTAAATAGACTAAGTATTTCACTGTCTTTTTGGCGCAAGTCTAAAAGTGTCCTTACACAGGAAAAAGGTTTCCTTTTAAAAGTTCCTACTTTCTAAATCGACTCCGATGCCATTAAAAATTTATATGTTAATGCACCACTATTCAAAACACCCTGTATATAGATGTTCTTATTTATATTTTTCTTGTATATAATGCAAAAATGACAGTGCTAATATGCATATATATATATATGCATATATGTATATGTATGTATGTATACATATTTGTTTTTGTATTTTTGTGCTTTAAAATGTATTTATAAAATAAGAACTTTTGGTCTTTTATTATCCTTTTTGATGCAAATAGCTTTGCAAGTCTTATGTTTTTTTTTCTATGTTGCGTTTTTATTATAGTTGTGTTCTATTTTTAAAGAAATTTTAACAAAAAACAAATCTATTTCAAGGATATTTTTTTGTATATATACAGATCTACATAATATATAAGGGATAATAGATTCATGCAAGAGGCACAGTGCATTCACAATAAAAATTAAAATACTCAAATTTTGTATAATATTTTTGGTAGTTTTGTGACTGGTATACATTTTGCAAGAAAGGATTACAAAATGTAGAAATTTTTAATAAAAACTGATCTCTATATTTTGATTTTCACAAGCTTGCAAATTTACTAATTTTTTAAATGAGTACTAAATCTTATTTGGGATCTGGATATAATTTTGTAAATTTTTTGGTGATTTTCGAAAAAAAGATTTTTTTAAAAATGTGAAATGATTCGAAAAACTGATTTTTGATGAAAATGTTACTTTTAACTCGTTCATTTGTTAATTTTGATTGATTAATATGGTTAATATTATATTTATCTAATTGCAATTGTATATAATTCAATACAATGTGATTGGCACTGAAACGGAAGTATCACTGGAAGAAGTATGGTCCCAATAAATATGAGTATTATGAAAGTTTTTTCACTGGATAAGTGTAGGGCATGGCAGATTTATTTTTTGTGTTACTAATTTCTCTATAAAACTTTTGGGTGATCTCTAACCACAACTTTCAGTTTTAGTGCTCTTAGTACTTAAGCGCTTAGTATTTTATTAATGATTTGAAATATGGTAAAAAAATTGTAAATTTTTTATCATATTATTTAGAATGCACTGTGCAAAATACGTAAACATAATAAATATTCTATGAATATTGTACAAAGGAATATAAAGTAAAAAAAAAAACAATAACACTTTTTTTTTTTTATAAATTTTAAATAAAAAAACTTGCATTATGTGAATGGAACAGAATAGTTTCGATAATGCCTATATTTAGAGCTGACAAACGACAAAGAAGGATCAGGATTCAGGATATATATAAAGATACAAAAAGAACAGACAACAGAAATGGGGGGAAAAATAAAGAAATAATTCATTTTTAATATTGAAAAATCTCAACAAAAGTGAAGCTGTACACACACTAGATGCATATGTGAGAATTCATTGATTTTTTTTTTGCTTTTTTATGTATTCTTGTTAAATATTGTATGTATAATTGCATACAAAAGTGTGGTACATCCTATTAAAATTAAAAAGAAACATTTTTATAAGTATTAACAGGTATATATATATATATATATATACATACATTTACATATAAGGTATAAGTAAAAGCAAAAGAAGCATATGCAAATGTATACATACATTTACATATAAGGTATAAGCAAAAGAATTCAATTCAATAAGATTGTAGAAAATTATATGCAAGTGAGTCTCCCCGTTTAAAATATTTAATGTTTATGCTACTTTTGTGCATTCACTGAATGGATTTTTATTTTTTTTTTCTTCTTCGCTCTAAATCATTTTTTGCAATTTTGTATAAAAGATTACACATCATTTTTATAAAATATTAAATTTTTATATGAAATTCTTTATAACGATTTTAATCTTAATATTAATTTAATATTTGTTTGTAATATTGAATTTTAATTTTAATGAAAATACTTATTACTGTGTACTTACTTACATTATAAGAAAACTTTATTATTTTTCTGCTAAGAACGTGCTCTTTCTTTTCCTAGTGATGTTTTGGTAGACCTTCTTTCATTTACTAGGAGATGTGCAGATATTCAGAAATTTCAGTTAAGCTTTGGAAATAAAAGAGTTTTTGTTAATTATTTGTCTTGTTCGAAAAATAGTTTTTGAAATTTATTGTTTTATAGTTTCTGCGTTATAGTGATGATAAGCTCTAATTAAAGTTAAGTACTACTTTACACTAACAAAAAGAAAAATTTTTGACAATTGATTATGTTTGATTATTATATTATTATATTATTATAACAATTTAGAAATTAGCTGATTAATTATTTTCAAAGTCGTATGAGTAAATATTGCGTCTAACACCAGATTTTGTCTGACGGCAAATAAAAGAAATAATTCTATTTTCATTAGATTTACTGTCAGATTTTTTAAATTTGTCAGACAATTATTTTTTTTTTGTAAAAGATTTGAACAGCGTTCAGGTGATTTTAATTTTTGTTCTAATGTTTGTAGAATTAATCTTACATTTTTTCATATACGTAAACCACACTTTAGACACGAAATTTTGAGTTTATTCATCAGCCCCAACTTTTATCAATAACTTTAAGCCCATAATTTCCGCTTTCGTTTTGTAAGAATATAATTATTTTAAGTAACTATACATATTATGTGTGTTTACGTACTATACTGGAACGGAAAAATTTCAATCGAAATAATATGAATCTTTTATGATTTCCAGCATTTTGTTTTCATTTTGTTGTGCATACTATTAAAAAATCTTTTGAACTCAAAACAAAAATTTTTGTTTAAAATTTTAGAATTTATTGTTGTTTGCATACTTTTAGGGATATATTTTATTTTGAATATCATAAGATTCTTTTGATAAATTTAGTATTCTATAAAAATTTTTTAATTTTAAGTTTTCATTTAATTAATAGGGTCTATAAAATTTAAGTGATTTCAAAATACGGCTACATTTATGTTATTGTTGATGTAAATTACGGATTTGTTTAAATTTATTGCTCAATTATACTAACATACATATATACATACGTTTTTGTCAGAATAAGTTTTTAGTTTAAAAATAATTTTATCTACAGGTGTTGCATTTTCATTTAAATAATGCACTTTATTTTTAATTTATTTTAAAAATTTCTTGCATAGTTGATAAATATTTACAATTTCTTACTATGTAATCAATATATAATGAATTTGTTTACAATATTTTTGAAAGAATTTTATTTTTAAACAATTTTTATCTTGAAGAAATTTTTTTTTTTCATTTTACAAAGACTTTTATGGACTGATCAAGAGATTCCATTGCGGTCTTTAGATTCAATGACCGCATTATTATAAATTTGTGTTCAATTTAAGATTTTAAAAGTTGAAAATTTTTTGCCTTTCATCAATGGTTTGTAAAAACTTTTGAGAATAATAATTTTATAAATGTTTATATAATATAAACATGCATATTATATACCTTTTATGAGTATTAGGAAATTTAGTTCTTTTTGAGTTTTTTTGTTGTGTATTGTTGATATTTATTAAAATAATTGAAACACAATTCAAATTTAATAAAATAAATTAAAATTATTCAATTTAAATTTTTTTCATTTTATTTAACAAAAAAAAAAATCAAATTCTTTCTAATTTATTCTATATATAGGAAAGAATGTAGATTTATTATAAATGTATACACTCTTTGTGTACGTTCACTACCCTTATTTTGTCTACATAATAAAATAATTATATATATTTATGTATATATATTATTATTATTATAATAACACACTATACTTGTATTATATGCAATAAAATACAGGGTATCCCCTTGAATAACTATAATACTCGTATTAATATAAATACATATATGAGTGACAATAGTCAATATAAATATATGAGTGACAAAATTCTAACATAAATATTAATTTGTAAAAAAAATTTTTAAACTGTTTTTAACACATTTTTAACATATGCAACACAAAAAAAAAATTCTAATTACTTTCTCTCTGTCCGCTAGCTGATATATCTTAAGATATATCTTTCATTTAAGATCACAGTTAAAACTTAATGCGGCGAAATCGGTTTTATATAATAAAATCTAATGTGGGAAATCTATTTCTTCAGATAACGCTTTTTCTTCCCGTCTACCCTGTAAAAATATAATGCCGTTAAAGGCTTAGAAATAATTTTTTGTGAAATTTTTTTCAGTTGCTTCTATAAATTGTATAGACAACCCGTATTTGCTTAAAATCGTTGATTTGACGAAAAATTTCTTGTGGTTTTTATTTTTTTTAAATAAGTTTTTTTTTATAGAGTTACCATGAAAATATAAGAATACATAACTTTTTGATTATACATAATATGACATTTTTTTTTCATTTGTTGAATATTTGCAATCCTTTTGAAATTTGCAAAAGAATTTAATATTTTAAGACAACTGACATAATTTAAATTTTAAACCTAAAAGAACTGTGAATCTGATACAGCAAACACATAATATATGGAAGACATACTAGTATCATACACTTAGTATCATAATAACCTATATTTATATAAAAAAAACTACACTAAAGTTTTGACTTTTATTTTATTCACTGCAGCATATTTAATGTGAAAAATATAAATATCACAATTTATTAAAAAATAATATACATACGTACATATATGTGCATATGTTTTTATTATATGTATATATTGATGTGTGTATTGTGTATAGAAGCGTATTATATATTTCAAATTATTATATATTATACATGATAACAAATAAAAGTGAATAATAATTTCAATATTAAATTTTAATGCAATTTCAATTTTAAAGATTTAATAGAGTTGAAACTGTTTAAATTTGACCTATATGAAAATTTAAATTATGTTAAAAGTATTATACTATAATAAATCTGTACACTTGTATATATTATGTATATGTTTCTGTATTAATATATAAATAAATTAATTTAATATAATATTTTTTAAAAATACAATAATAATGCATACTATGGTTTGTGTTTATTGTGTATACAATGTTTATACATATACAAAATATTTATAAATTTAAGATGATACAATTTTAATTTGTATATAATTTAAATAGTTTACGTATGTCAAATAAAAATATTTTATCCAAATTGTTAATTGATATTGCAATTCTTTGTTAAGAGGTATATCATTCTAAATTTTCCATATAAAGTTAAGCCTTTTCTATAATTAAATATGCAGAATTATCTGAGAATGTTATTGCCTCCTTTTCACTTAAAGTTATTTTAACGTACAGGGTAAGCGTCCTACTTCTCTTAAGCTCTCATAATATATTTAAAATGATGTACATACATATAGCATAAAAAATTTTATGTAAACCCTTTGAAAATTTGCTCATCTTATTCATTTTTGTAGAAAGTTTGAATATTTTAATACCTCAATAATATTAATAATTTCAATTTATCCTCTGCACTGAATATGTCTTAAGAATAACATAAATGACATATTATATTATATATTTTATATGTTGTATAAAATTTAATGATATCAAATATAGGAAATTTTTCTTCTTACAAAAAAAAAAACAGCATACCATATGCACGCTTTGCCTATATGAATTCTTCTATTTAAGTGCTCATTTAATTAAGAAAAATTAAATTTAATTTAAAAATATTTTCACTCTTGCAAATTTAAGTATCTATTAAATTTCCTTGATTCTTATTTATGATAAATAAGTAGGACAAGAATTTTATAGTATATTTTCTGTATGTACGTATTCTTATATATAAAATTCTGGAAAATTTCAAATTATTCTATTTTTATTAATATACTCGTACTACACTCTAATTATTATAGAGGGTTTTACTTTTTTAAATTATAAAATTAAAAACATGTATACTTTAATTTATTTGAATATGATTTATTTAGAATTAAGTAGAATATTGTAAAGTTGAAAATATTGAAAAACCGGCATATATATAAGTAATGAGAAAATTAAATTTAATAATAGGATTAATTGATAAAAATAATAACATTTTATAACTGTTATATTATGTAATAAAAACCGTTTCGAAAATCTTATATATTTATAAAAATATCTTGATATAATTATATGTAAATTTAATTTTTGATAATTGGGCTGTTTAACGAATTAGACATTGTTCAAAGCTTTCAGAGTTTTATACATCCTCTTTCTTCTATAAATTCTTACTCTTTCTCTTTGAATTTATTGTATTTCAACGAAGAAATCAGAATATTGACCAGAACTTTCTGCAACATTACAGTCAATTGTGTATTCTATAAATTTAAATAATATTTCTCTTAAGTTCTTGTCTTAATTGAAATAGGTATACATATGTATAAAATATAATAAATATTAATTTACATAATATAATTATTTGTTACGCACGCACATTAATTTTTCTACAAACATGAATTTAAGTACATACATATTAATTAAATTTCAATCAAGTATCAATTTAAGTTTTAAAAACATATGTTAAAAAAAAAAAAGATTAATTTAAATCAATTTAGTTATTGTGACACGAATAAATTTTTCATATATTATATAGCATTTAAATTAATTCTATATACTTAATAAGATAATAAATTGGTATTCACAATAAAAAGTTAGAATATTTTTATATGTATGAAGTGTAGTTTAGTATGGTGCTTTCCATAATAAAACGATATTATTAAAATTTAAGTGCTTTTTATTCTATATGTAAATTACGCATATTTAATTATTACATTTGAATTTTATTAAGTTAGTTTTTGAATATTTCAAAAAATAAAAAATTAAACTTCCTATTATAATTTCTCAACTGAATATTAATTTTTGAAGACGTTTATATAATTGTTTTTAATTGATGTATTCACTCATTCAAAGATCTGTCAGATGTACTTAAATTGTTGACACAGACGCAAGAAACATTCAAAAATTCATATCATTTTTCAAAATACTTATATATATACATATATGTAAGTAGATTTAAGAGGTTTTCAGCAAAACAATAACGTAATAGATATGCAATACATTTTTGACAAAAATTCCTCTTTATTGTTGATAAAATAAAAATTTTCAAGAGCAAAATTGGTTCTCAACATGCTTTTATGAAATACATCACAGTTTTTACTATAGTATCGTAATTTATTGTGTTTGTGAAGACTGGTATAATGAATAATAAAAATTGTAATGCAACTACGAAATACATCAATAAAAATTTTAATAATTAATAACCAATTTGCAGTCGTAGCATTTCTTTTTTTAATTTGGTCAAAAAAGGCAAAACTCCGTATTGATGTAACGCCATTAATTAAGTATTGATGACTAACTGCACATGAACCATAAAAATTACTTGATATCTTCGTTGCTCAGCTGTTAGTTTGTCCGATTAGAAATAAAAAACATTTCTAGCTTCTTGTTCTTGTTAGAATTATATTTAGTTCGAAAATTTCTTGTTATGTTAGAAATTGCGTCAAATGTTTTATGTATTGTCAAATTTTGTCAATTTATATTATTGTTTTTTTTTTTTAATTGAATGGGAGATTTTTATATTATTACACAATATTGCATTTCAGGTAAATGTCCAGCTCAATATTTTACATGTACTGATGGTAAATGTATTCCATTTGGTTGGAAATGTGATAGTAAATATGATTGTGTAGATGGCTCAGATGAATTAAATTGTGGTAATTATTATGCAATCAGAAAATTATTATAGTTGAATATAATATATTCATATATTTATTATATTTATTTTAAATTAATTCTATATCTAATTAGACTATGGCTTTTTCAAATTTCTGTGTTCTATAAAACTTTGCATTGCATTTAACTTTTTTCAACTATGTATTTTTTAATTGAAAATCAGTAAATACTATATTTCAATTGAATATAAATTTTTCTAATGTAATATACATATTTTGAAAATTCTCGTAATATTCTTAATATCTATGCATTTTTTTATTATTACACAATTCTTTACTTTGTCACAATGCCAGAAATTCGTAGCAGGAATTGACTCATAATCTCAAATTAACTATTCGAAAAATTAACACCTTACGAAAATTCTTTTGAAATTTAAATTCATTGTAACAATCAGTAATCTGTTTTACACTCTTTATTTTCATTGAAGAAATCTATATACATATATTTCATTTTCCCTACTAACAATCTGAACAGTACTCATTCATAAACAAGTATGGCTATTCCTTGACAGAAATAGCTAATTTTCTTGTAAATGTCATAATTTTAAAATAATTAAAAAAAAATAATCTACATACCATATTATTGTATTATTAATAAGCCATTTAATTTCCATTTTAGTAACAAATACAACAAAATGTAATGTTGGACAATTTAGATGTAAATCATCTCATAAATGCATACCAATTAGTTGGCAATGTGATGGTGATTTTGATTGCGGTAATAGCGATATATCAGATGAAACAGAATGTCCAAATACAAAAGGAAAATGTCAATCATATGAGAGTGAATGTGAGAATGGAATGTGCTTAGAAATATCAAAATTTTGTGATGGTACTTGGGATTGTGATAGCGATGAATATGATTGTGGTAAGATTTTGTTGAAAATATTTAGAAGTATAAATAACTAATTTAATTCTTAGTTTATCATATACGCAGATTTTAAAGTTGCTTTGAAATAAAATAGCAATTGTTAAAAATATATTGGGAAAAAATCTGTTTGGGGCGAAATAATTTTTTTAAAAAAAAAATTCTCTTATTTTCATTAAGAAATGTTAATATTTTTAATTTTTAGAAAAAGGACCTCCGTTATGTGCTAATATGCATTGTTCATACGATTGTAAATTAACAAATAAAGGAGCAAAATGTTTTTGTCCAAAAGGCTTAGAACCAACTGGTGGTAATGGTACTTCTTGTGCTGATTTTGATGAATGTTCAATAGAAGGGATGTGTGATCAAATATGTAAAAATAAATTTGGTTCGTACGAATGTTCATGTGTTTCAGGTTATGCAAAAAATGGAAATCGATGTTATGCTATTAATGGTAAGAATAAAAAACAATCAATTCGAATCTGAAATATTCCGAGTATATAAAAAACAAAATTATAAAAATTAATAAAAAAATTATGTTTTTGTTTTGTAGTGCCAAAAAATGAAATTGCTTCGTTGATTTTTTTAACTCAAGAAGAAATTCAAAAATTTTCACTTAGCGGCAGGGAAAATGCAACAACTATTCGAAAATCTAATGAAATTGCAATAGAAGTGTGGCATCGTAATCGTACAATTTGTACATTAATATTTAGAACATTATCATCGGCGTCGACATTACGCTGTCGAAAAGTAGATGCCTTAAATGAGACATGGGATTTTCAATTACCAGAAACATTAGTTAGCGCTTCATGTAATAAAAACAAAAAATATACATATAAATTTTGTGATATTTCATAAAATTTTTGAAAAATTTCGATTTGAATATTTCGTTTTTTTTTCTAGCTATCGAACAAATCAGATTAGATTGGATTAGTGGAAATTGGTATTTTATGAATACTGATTCAAAAATGATAATTTTATGTTCAAATAATTTAAAATATTGTCTCCCTGTGTTAAGAAGTTTAGTAAAGCCAACGTCCATGGCTCTTGATCCTACAAAAGGGTATGTAACATTGATTTCTAAATAGGTTTTTGTAAAATGATGTACTAAGATGATTAATTATATATAATATTGGTTAAATTTTAATTTCAGATTTTTATTTTATACCGATTATACTCCTGCTGTAATTCGTTCGTTATTGAACGGTAGTAATAAAACTGTGATAGTTAATACAACAATATATTATCCAACTAGTATTACTTTAGATTTAGCAAATGGCCATATTTATTACATCGATTTATATACAGACTTTGTTGAACGTGTAGATTATAATGGAAAAAATCAATGGTCAATTAAAAAGAGTATTAATGTAAATTGAATAATTTTTGTATAAATATTTTAAATTTCTTAAAAAATAGATTTTATTTTTAATTTTTTTTTGTTTCACTTAAAATAATAGACTCATTCGCTTTTAAAATCTATACATTCCATTGATGTATTTGAAAATACAATATTAATGTCTTCCTGGAGTGATAATAGTATAGTAACTTTGGACAAATTTTCAACACATGCTCATCGTATTTTACCTAATGTTAAGAGAGCTTATGATTTACGAATATTTCATCGTCAGAGACAGCCAGAAGGTAATAATTATCTTTTTGTGTTTTAAAATTTCTAAATACATTACATAAATTTTTAAAATATGTGTATTACAGTTGCTCATCCTTGTCGAGATCCCACTAATGGTAATTGTGAACAATTATGTATTCCATTATGGAAAAATAATGTTGCTATAGCACAATGTGCCTGTAAATCTGGATATAAAATAGTTGGGAAGACAAAATGTGAGCACAATAAGAAAGATACATTTCTGATATATTCGGAAAAGAAAACTAAAAGCATTAAGGGCATATCTATACCAACAACGGAACTATTTAATAATAGTGAAGATGATATTAGTGATGAAGTTATTGTTCCAATATCGAATATAACATCACCAACATTTTTTGATTATAATGCTAAAAATGAAAGTATATTTTTTATTGAAAAGGTTGCGTAAGTATTATTTTAAATATTTTACATTGATAACAATTTAAAAAATAATTCAAAATATTAAATTTAAAATAGAAACGATTATCAAATATTAAGTCAATATTTTAATGGCACAAGCCGATGGGTTGTTATCAAGAACTTAGATTTTTCAACTAATATCGCTTATGATTGGATATCTGAACATATATATTGGTCAAATCATAATAAAATATCAGTAGCATCTCTAAAAAACACAAGTCAAATATATTCTTTTTCAATTGAAAAGGATGCTTCGTCGTTGACAATTGATCCACATGAAGGCAGAATATATTGGTCACAATGGTTTGGCGTCAATGACGGTAAAATTAAAACTTCATGGATGGATGGAACTTATAAACAGGTATTGGCCGATTCAACAGAAAAACCAATGAAATGGCCACAAAGTTTGAATATTGATTTTATTGACAAAAAAATATATTGGTGTGATGCTGGTGAAAATACTATAGAACGAATGAATTTAGATGGGAAAGAACGTGAAATATTATTAAAAAATAATGCTTATAGTCCAATTTCGGTTGCTTATTATAATCAATATGTATTTTGGGTTGATAAAAATAAAGAGAATATATTTAGGTTTCATATAAAAACGGACAGAAGTGATATTAAATCATTAGCCGGAGTTATCTTTTCTGATGGTGGACAAGTTAATTATTTAAAAATTTTCAATAAAAAATTACAAACTGGTACGAATAATTGCAGTAATAAATGGTGCCCTGGTTTATGTTTGCAAACACCTCGTATTGGTGGTGGTGTATGTAAATGTCCCGACGGTACCTCATTAAGTGCTCACGGTAAAAGTTGTATAGCAAATTTAGACATTGATTTACAGTGGACAAATTGCACCAATGGTTTTGTTTGTCGTGATCAAAAGGAATGTATTGAAACAAAAGATCTTTGTGATGGAATTGAGGATTGTGATGACGGTAGTGATGAAGATTATAGTGAAAAAGGATCTTGCCATATTTTTAATTGTGATAGGAAATATAATTTTATTTGTGATAGTATACGTTGTGTGAGACGTAGCTCACTTTGTAGTAGAAGCTTGCCAATATGTAAAGATGGAACCGATCAAATGAATTGCACGGACAGAGTAAGTTAACTTTAATGTCATAAATTGTTAATTTTCAAAATATAAATTTCCGTTTATTAAATTATATTTTTGTAGATTTGTAACGAACATGAATTTACATGCCGCAAAACACGGAAGTGTATTCCACAAAGTTGGGTAAATGACGGCATAATGGACTGTGGTTCAGATGATATATCTGATGAAGAACTTTCCGTTCATACTGAATGTTCAGAGTTTGAGTGTAAAAACGGCTATTGTATTCCATTTTTAAATGTTTGTGATGGTTTAGATAATTGTGGGGATCAATCTGATGAAAAATTTTGTGATTCACAATGTGGTGCTAAAGAAAAATATTGTGTTCCAATTGGTTGCTATGATGAATCGCGTATTTGCGATGGCATACATGATTGTTTAGATTTTAGTGATGAATCAAATTGCAATGGTACAGAAATAAGGAGTGACAATGTACACCTTACAGTAAAACCACAACTCTGTGGGCATACAGAATTTGCCTGCCACGAAGGTTTTGAATGCATACCGATTCATCTTCAATGTGACGGTATTGCCCAATGTATTGACAAATCAGATGAATTGAATTGCAAGCGACTTAGACCAATCCCAACTCTTCCAACTAATATTAGTGCTAACTGTGAACATCCAGATAGAATATGTGCTATTTCTAATGAATGCATCCGAGTTGATCAATTATGTGATGGAAACATTGATTGTCCTGATGCTACTGATGAAGGCTTATGGTGCTCTAGTAAACTATGTGATCATGTAACTGATTGTTCTCATTTTTGCCATAATGCACCGGAAGGATTTGTTTGCACGTGTCCACAGCACATGTATTTGGAACGTAATGGTTCAAACAAATGTAGTCTTAGACATTCTTGTGAACATTGGGATACATGCTCTCAAATTTGCGAGCCTAATGGTAAAACTTATAAATGTAAATGTTATGATGGTTATACGTTGGAGTATGATAAATTTTCTTGTAAAAGTAATAATCCTGATGTTCCTTACGTTATATTTAGTAACAGGCAAGAAATTCGTGGTGTTGATTTGAAGACCGCAGCTGTTAAAACGTTTTATTCTCCGTTAAAAAATACGATTGCTTTAGATTTTTTATATTTGAATGATTCAATTGGCGTGTTTTGGGGCGATGTGATTGAAGATAAAATTTTTTTTGGTAATTTAATTGGTGATGCTATAGTAAATGTTAAAGCTATCGTACAAAATGGTCTATCCACTGCCGAAGGTTTGGCTGTTGATTGGATTGGAATGAATTTATATTGGATAGACAGTAATTTAGATCAAATTGAAGTTGCTTTGATTGATGGAAGGTATCGAAGGACATTGATTGCTGGTGATATGGAAAGCCCCAGAGCAATCGCATTGGATCCTAGAGAAGGTAAAAAACGAAACTAATAGTAAATATTATAAGTTGAGATTCTGCGAAAAGGCATTATTTAAATTTATTTTTAAATTCTTTCAAGGATTACTTTTTTGGACCGACTGGGATGAAAATTTTCCAAGAATTGAACAGTGCTCGATGGCTGGTGAATTCCGTAAAACGATAGCACATATGAGTCAAATAAATGGTGCTTGGCCAAATGGTTTAACTTTGGATTACACACAGAAACGTGTATATTGGGTTGATGCAAGATCAGACTCAATACATACAACGAGGTACGATGGCAGTGATCGTCATTTAGTGATCAGAGATAAAGAAACCTTATCTCATCCATTTGCAATAACATTATTTGAGAATTTCGTTTACTGGACAGATTGGAGAACGAATTCTGTAATACGAGCTAATAAATGGAATGGTTCCGATATACAAGTCATACATAGAACATTGACTCAACCATTCGGTATACAAATTTTGCATTCTAGTAGGCAACCACGAGACACATATAATCCATGTCAAAGTGAAAATGGGGGTTGTTCGCATTTATGTCTTCTTAGTGTTAACCAAACTTATAAATGCGAATGCCCACATGTGATGCGACTTAGCTCATATGATGGAAAATTATGCGTTCAAAATGAACAAGTTTTGCTATTTATTATGGGAAGCGAAATACGAGGAATAGATTTGATTCAACCAAACCATCATACAATCCCAACTATAAGTCATTCTCCGCAAGTTTTAGCGCCGCAACGTATTGATTTTTTGGTCGATGGAAATCGGCTTTATTGGTCAGACACACAACTGAATGAAGTTAAAACAGCTGGATTATCTGACGGATATATAGAAACTATTTTGAACACTGATGTTCAGAAACCATTAGGTTTTGCGGTGGACTGGATTTCCAAAAATCTCTTTGTTTCCTCTGCAAAGGAAAAATGCCAAATTTTGGCCACAAATTTGAATGGAGAATTTGTAACAGAAGTCCATCGAGATTTAAATATTGTACAAAGTATTGCTCTAGATCCAGCTAATGGACAAATGTACTGGTCTCATTCAGATAAAAGCAACAAAGTTCATGAAATCGAAGTCAGTTCAATGGATGGGTCAAATAGACAACTATTATTTAACGGTTCAAAATCAATGCAAAGTTTAGCAATCGACTTTGGTGATAGTAGAATTTATTTTGTTTATTTAAACTCAGGTATAATATCTTATCTAGATTTGCAAGATCTACGTGTGAATGAAATATTGTCATCAAGCGAAGTAATGTCAATTAGTAGTGTGACTGTTTATAATAACTCATTATATTTTCCTGAAAACATACAGAGTGTAATAATGAGTTGTGAAAAAGATAATTGTATGGCAAGTATGTCACCACTAAGGAAAAATACGAATAGTATTCAAGCGATTAAAATGTTTTACTTAAATGCTCAATTAGGCTCTAATTCATGTGCCAAATACAATGGCAATTGTGAACACTTATGTTTACCAGTCTCTGCAAAAGCACATAGTTGTAAGTGTGCTATTGGATTTGAAAAGGAATTAAGCGGTTCCAATAAGTGTATTGGAAAATCAGAATTTATTTTTTATTCCATAAGTCATGAGTTAAAAGGAATTTCACTGCCCTTAAAAGATGATATGGATGACATTTCTTCAGTAAGTATTTGAAATACTATAAAAAAATTATTTTTAAAGTTTTATTCTTTTACAGGCGCTGGGGCCTATTTCCCGAATATCATTAGCCACAAATATCGACTATCATGCGGCAGAGGATAGACTTTATTGGTCTGACAGTGAAAAAGGCACAATAACAAGAATTAAACGTGACGGAACAAATAGAGAAATAATATTAAAGCAAAGTGATCCATTTGATTTGAATGATTCTGATTGGTTGGGAGGAATTGCTGTTGATTGGGTAGCCGAAAATATTTATTGGAGTGACACGAAACGTAATATTATTGAAGTTTCACGTTTAAATGGATCATACCGCTATGTTGTACTATCTAACGTAGAAAAGCCGAAAGCTTTAGCTGTTGATCCGATAGCGGGGTATTTATTCTATTTGGGTGAAGATCAAATAGTACGAACAGGTCTAGATGGAAGTCAACCATTTAGCTTAGTTAACCAAACTAAAGGTGCAACAAATCTTGTGCTTGATATTGAAAATCAAAAAGTTTACTGGTGCGAAAAACTGTTCGGTGGAAATAAAATTATGAGAGTGGATTATGATGGAAATCTGAAAACGTTAATGTTGAATCACAGTTATGGAGAGCCTGTTGCTTTGGGTTTAATAGATGATCAAATTTATTGGGCTGACAACATTCCAAGTGGTGGAAGTATTAAAATGGTTTCCATTAATAATTTGTCCTACTATGAATCGATCGCAACATCTGATGGAAATCCGTTAAAAGACTTAAAAATATTTTCAAATCGAATTCAAAATGGAACTAATTTTTGTGCTGAAAATAATGGAGGTTGTCAACAGTTATGTCTGTATAATGGGACACATCCTGTATGTGCTTGCTCTCACGGAAGAGTAAGTGAAGACGGACGACTTTGTGAAGAATATGATAAATTTTTAGCGTTTTCAAAGACAACTGCTATTGAAAGTATTCATATGACAGACCCACTAAATGAAAACAGACCTGTAGAAAGCATAAGCAATGCAACATTTATGAAAAGTGTGATTGCCTTAAGTTACGACTATGATAATAAAAGAATATTTTACTCCGATATACAATTAAGATCGATTAATTGGGTATATTTTAATGGAACAGATCATAGAATCATAATAAAAAACCAATCAACCGTGGAAGGATTAGCATATGATCCCGTACACCGAAATTTGTTTTGGACTTCCAATAATGATGCATCTATAAGATCATTTTATATGAATAACTTAACTGAGAATGTGAACGAGAATTCTAAAGGAATTCAGCAAGTATTGCGATTGCAAGTTTTAGACAAGCCCAGAGGAATAGCTGTTGAACCTTGTATGGCGATGATATATTGGACAAATTGGAATACCAAAGCCCCGGCAATTCAACGTGCATATGTAACAGGTAATACAAATTTTATTTTTGGAACAAACTACATGCGAAAATAAAATATATCTAAAGTATCTAATTATAATTTTGTACGTATAATTTTATACTTGTTTAGGTTTTGGCTTGGAAAGCATAATTAAAGTTGCGATTGTGATGCCCAATGCAATAACTTTGGATTATGAGGAAAATAAATTATACTGGGCTGATGCCCGTTTAGATAAAATTGAGAGAGCTGATTATGATGGCACTCATAGAGTAGTTTTAGCGCATTCAACACCGAAACACCCATTCGCTTTGGCTGTTTATGGTGATTTATTATTTTGGACTGATTGGGTATTGCACGCAGTAGCAAGAGCCAACAAACATTCAGCGGGAGATGTAATAGTTTTAGAAGCTAAAGTAGGAAGACCAATGGGTATAATTGCTATCCAAAATACAACGAAAAACTGTGAAGCTAACGAGTGTCGTGTACTGAATGGAGGTTGTGAAGATGTGTGTATTTTGGATAAAAAAGGAAAACCAAGTTGCCAGTGCACTAGAGGTATTTTGGCATCAGATAAGAAGAGATGTATACAAAAGGATGGAATTGAATGCCCTGTTGGGTATTTTCATTGTGGTTCTGGTGAATGCATTTCCTATGAGTTTACCTGTGATCAAACGTATCATTGTATGGACCGCTCAGATGAAACTACTGGCTTCTGTATTACAAGGCAATGTCCAAAAGAATTCTTTAGATGCAATAATCATCGTTGTATTCATAAAAACGAAGTATGTGACGGTGTTCATAATTGCGGTGATGGCAGTGATGAAACACCTGAACTTTGTAATTGTACTGAGAGCGAAAAGAAATTCCTTTGTAAATCAGGTGAATGTGTTGGCATTTTATCAAGATGTGACAATTATCCAGATTGTAAAGATGCAAGTGATGAAATGGGTTGCCCACCAAGAGAATGTGAAGCTAGGGTACCAATTCCATGTCCTAATACAACGGCTTGCTACATGCAATCTTGTTAGTAAACTAATTTATAATGTTAAATCATTTTTAAAATTATTGTACTGAACTTTAGGGCGTTGTGACGGCGAAAACGATTGTTGGGACAATTCCGATGAAATAGGTTGTGAGAATGTGACAAGACCACCATGCGCACCTGGTCAATTTAAGTGTGCAAATGGCCGCTGCATTAATGAAAAATGGCGTTGCGATAATGAAGATGATTGCTTGGATGGCACTAATAACACTTTAAGCTCTGATGTAAGTAAATGGTTTTTCATTTATTCAAGTGCATTTATTTAAAAGTGAAATTTTTTCGTTAACTTATTAAGTACACTCTTTAAATTTTCTGTCTTATCTTCTCTATTTAGGAATTCAATTGTAAGGAATGCAAAGATGATGAATTTAAATGTGATGATGGTTGCATACCAAGCAAATATCAATGTGACGGAACGCCAGATTGTCACGACGGTTCTGATGAGGGCACCCAATGCGGGGAACATAATTGTAAAGACAATATGTTTAAATGTAATAGTAGTGGAAAGTGCATTCCGGAAAAGTATGTTTGCGACGGCGAAGTGGATTGTCCTGAACGAGAGGATGAGCATGATCAATGTGCGAGAATTACATTAACACGGATTGATCATTGCCTGCCACCAATGTTTTTGTGTTCAAGTGGTGAATGCTTGGAACCACAATATGTATGCGACGGCGATACAGACTGTCGTCATGGTGATGATGAATACGAGGACTGCACATCTTTTTGGCCCCACAGATCTTGTGCTCCAGATGAATTTCAATGTAAAAATTTGCGTTGCATTCCAAAAAGGAGTGTGTGTGATCTAAAAGACGACTGCTTTGATAATTCAGATGAAGACATTGAAGTTTGCAGCAATTCGTCAAAGCTATGTGCTGAACCAGAATTTTACCGTTGTGGAACAGGAGCATGCGTTCGATCAAATTTATTATGCAATGGAAGAAATGATTGTGGAGATTTTAGTGATGAGCAATCCTGTAATATCAATGAATGTTTAAGTGATATATGTGAGCATGAATGTGAAGATAAGATAGTGGGTTACGAGTGCAAATGTCATAAAGGTTTCAAAGTGAATGTTAATAACAGAAATGCTTGCGAAGACATAAACGAGTGCGAAGAAATGCATCCCTGCAGTCAGATATGCATAAACACTTACGGTAGCTACCATTGTGATTGCGTTGATGGTTTCGAACTAAAAAATAGACACGTTTGCAAGGCCACTAGCAATGAAACAGTTAAACTTATTTTTTCAAATCGTTATTATATTAGACAAGTTAATACGCAAGGAAATGGAACAATTTTGTTGCATCAATTATTAAATGCCGTAGCTTTGGATTTTGAATGGAAAACTAAGTGTTTGTTTTGGTCTGATGTAACCTCGACTTTAGCAACAATAAAACGTTACTGTCATTCAGATAATAAAACAACTACGCTGCATCAGCAAATGCTGAAAAACCCGGACGGATTGGCAGTGGATTGGGTAGGAGAAAATTTATATTGGTGTGATAAGGGAATGGATGCAATTGAAGTCTCGAAACTAGACGGAAAGTATAGAAAAATAATCATAAATAAAAATCTTAGAGAGCCGCGAGCCATTGTTTTAGATCCATATCGCAGATATATTTATTGGTCAGATTGGGGTGATTTACCATATATTGGTAAAGCTGGTATGGATGGTTCTGATCAAAAAATGATTATTCAAGATAATCTTGGTTGGCCTAATGCTTTAACAATTAGTTTTGAAACAGAGGAATTATTTTACGGAGATGCTAGAGAAGATTTTATTGCTGTTAGTGACTTAAATGGAAAAAGTATCAGGTAAAATCAATTTTATTTAATTTATTGTTTTTGAATAAGATTTGACTCCCTTTATTATATTTTAGAATACTTCTTAGTCGAAATACTCACCCAAACCTGAATCTTCATCATATTTTTGCAATTGCTGTTTGGGAAGACCGAATATATTGGTCCGATTGGGAAACTAAATCAATTGAATACTGTAAAAAGTATGACGGATCTAATTGTTCAACATTAATCACAACAATACATCGTCCAATGGATTTAAGAGTTCACCACCCTTATAGGCAGCGAGCTTTAAATACAACAAGTCCGTGCGAAAATGCTAATTGTTCCACTTTATGTTTATTGTCTCCAGAATTTCCATATTACAAATGTTTGTGTCCAAATAATTTCATTTTGGAAGAGGATGAGCGTTCATGTAAAGCCAATTGTACAGCAGCTCATTTTAAATGTCATAGCACATATAAGTGCATACCGTTTTATTGGCGATGTGACACACAAGATGACTGTGGAGATAAGAGTGACGAACCACCTGATTGTCCCCCTTTCCACTGTGAACCAGGACAATATCAATGCAAGAACCAAAAGTGCATTCATCCGTCATCTATTTGTGACGGAATAAACCAATGTGGTGATCTTTCCGATGAAGCCGATTGTGACGAATTTACTTGCTTTGATAACAATTTTAAATGTTCAAGATCTGGAAATAAGACAGCTTTCTGCATTGATATCATCAAACGTTGTGATGGAAATAAGGATTGCCCGAACGGTGAAGATGAGCATAATTGCTCTCCAATTCAATGCCAAAAAAATCAATTTCAATGCGGTAATAATAAATGTATTCCACAAGTTTGGGTTTGTGATAATGATACTGATTGCATTGATAAATCAGACGAAATGAATTGCGAGCAAAGAAGCTGTTCATCAAATGAGTTTTCATGTAAACAAGGTCGTTGTATACCAATGTCTTGGCGTTGCGATGGAGAAGAGGATTGTCAGGATGGTGAGGATGAGCCACCCAGCTGTCATTCTGCAAAAGAAAATAGTTGTGAACCAACCTATTTTAAATGTGATAATTCAAAATGCATTCCAGGTCGTTGGAAATGTGATTACGAAAATGATTGTGGTGATAACAGTGATGAAATAAAATGTCCTTTGCGTAATTGCTCAGAAAGCGAATTTAGGTGCGATTCAGGAAAGTGCCTTAAACATGACCAATTTTGTGATGGGGAAGTTCATTGCGATGATGGTAGCGACGAAAGAGAATGCAACAACAAAACCTGTTCACCAGAAGAGTTTCGGTGTGAAACTATTAGTACATGTATAAACAAGCAGTATAAATGTGACGGCGATGATGATTGTCCAGATGGGTCGGACGAAGTTAACTGTACATGTTCTGCTGACCATTTTGCTTGTGATAATGGTAAATGTATCATGAAAAGATGGCGATGTGATGGTTGGGCCGACTGCGCGGACGGTTCTGATGAAAGCTTAAATACTTGTCAAAATCACTCTTGTCATGCAAATGCCTATAAGTGCCCAAATTTAAAATGTATTCGTAAATCAGCGTTATGTGATGGAGTTGATGATTGCGGTGACGGAACTGATGAAAGCGCTTTTATTTGTTCGTCATTGCCTAAATGCCGCTATGATCAGTTTCAGTGTGATGATAACTCTTGTATTGCTTCTAAATTTAAATGTGATGGTAAATGAATAAATATTTTTTTTATTATTTACCTTGAATACAGTAATATTCAATATAATATTTTTAGGTCATTATAATTGCGCTGACGGTTCGGACGAGATGAACTGTCAATCTCCAGTATGCGGATTTGGTACATGCTCTCATATTTGCATTGAGAAAAAAGCAGGACATTTTTATTGTAAATGTAGCGATGGTTATCAAAAGGGTCCAAATAAAAACGATACTTGTTTGGCTGTGGAAATGGACCAAATCTTGTTACTAGCGTCCGAGCAAGAATTTCGTTATATATTGCCACAAAAGCATTCAAATACAATGACAATGGGTGCATTACAAACAAATAGTCTAAAGATTGATGTTTTTGATGCGCTAATTGTAGAAAAGACTAATGCTTTACTTTTCTGGATTGATTCTCATCACAACAAAATTCATACTATTAAAATTCCTAATCTCAATAATTTAAACTACGAAACAAAACGCCAAATCAGAAGTCTAGAAATTTTAAATGAATTCAATACGCCAAATATAGATGATCCAAAGTCACTTGCCATTGAATGGGTGACAAAAAAAATTTATATAATAGATTCAAGGCACAACAAGATAATTGCCACAGATATAAACGGAACTATATATGCGAGCTTAGTAGAAACTGGCTTGCACCCGACGGACATAGTTGTTGAGCCTGAATCTAGAGTAATGATTTGGTCCACTCTTGAAAACGGTATTTTAGTGGCATCTTTAGATGGTAAACATAAAAAAAGTTTAGTTGAAACCGATGTTGGATGGCCAATTAGCTTAAGCATTGATTACCCAACAGGCAGACTATATTGGGCTGACTATAGAAAAGGAACTATTGAAACTTGCTTTTTAAATGGAAAAGACCGACACGTAGTTAAACGCTTTGAAAAGAATGAGAAACCTCAAAAAATAGATGTATTTGAGGATTTTGTTTATATTAAATTATATGATCAAAGTATAATTAAACTTAACAAATTCGGACATGATAATGGAACGTATTTATTGAAAGGATACCGATCTTCTGACATAGGAATTATTCATTATCTCAAACAGAATCAAAATAGTAATTATTAAATTTATTATTAAGGTAGTTTTTTATTTATATTTTTATTTGATAGTTTCAAATCCGTGTTCAATAAATCCTTGTGATTCAAAGAAAGCTATGTGCATATTATCTTCGGAACCAAAGGGTTATTCTTGCAAATGTCCAACTGAGTATGTTATGATACATACTAGTGCCGGTGTAAGTTTTATTTCTATAATTTTAAATATTTCGTACTGCATAAAATAATGCTAAAACTACATATAAATATGTGTAAATTTTTTTTTTTTATTTTTTGATAATTGATCAAATGTTTAGAAGGAAGAATGTAAGCCAATAGAAGATTTACCAGATCATTGTCCAATTAGATGCCACAAAGGAAGATGTAAATATATAGACCATCAACCCCGTTGCATTTGTGATCCAATGTATGACGGAGAGCTATGTGATCATTATAGATGTTCTGGATATTGTAAAAATGAAGGCGTATGTAAAATAGGAGAAAATTCTACTGATGGCATACCATCTTTAATTTGTTTATGCCCACCAAACTGGTCCGGTACACATTGTGAAATTTCATTGCATGAGTGCCAAAGTCGTTGTCACAATGGTGGAAGCTGCTCAATATTGGATTCTGGTGTTTTCAGGTGCGATTGTCCAGATCGTTTTGTTGGAGAAAAATGCGAACATTGTTTCAATTTAACTTGTGAGAACAACGGAATTTGCCGGGAAACAGTTTCCGGAACAACTCAATGTGACTGTCCTGATGGGTAGGTCTTTAACTTTCTCTGCAGTGAAGTTAAATTTTTTAAGATAAATGAATTAAACATAAACGTTTTATTTGCTCTAATAGCTTTATTGGAAAACGATGTGAAATAAATGAATGTCATGACGTATGTTTAAATGGCGGAAATTGCACTATTGATATTCAAGGGCCCCAGTGTAAATGTCCATATAGATATATGGGAAATAAATGTGAAATTGATCTATGTCAAACTGAAAATCCTCCAGAGTGTAAGATTTAAAATATATTTATTGAAACTTTGTTTAAATTTTTATTTTTATTTTTTTTATTCTGCTTTAAACTATTTCCAATATCAGTTTGTGACGAAACTATGATATTCAATCATACACCATGTACAAGCAAAAGATGCCAAAATAATGGAATTTGTCACATTATAAGAAATGAGGGAATTTGTAATTGTACTGAAACATGGAACGGAGAAAACTGTGAGGTATTCTTTTTATCACCAAATTAGTTAAATATGCCTTAACTTATATTTTATTTTCACAGAAATATGTAGAAGCCGACAACCCGTGTATTGGCTACTGTTATAATGGTGGAATATGCAGGTTAGATAATGTTGATCTTCCGTCATGTATATGTATAGGGGATTGGAATGGCGAACAATGTAACAAACCACCCCAATGCTTGAATGATTGTGGTATTTGCAGGCTCGGCAGTTCTATAAACGAATGCTTGTAAATCAAAATTTATTTTAAACATTTTTTTTAACATTTTATTCCAAGAAATTGTTTTCTTACAAAATTTTTTATTTCAGATGTAGTAACGGAAGAGTAAGTAATTGTGTTTCTGACAGTAATGAGATACTTACCGAGGAAAGAGTTGACTCAGCTAAAACTCTAACAATATTGGCGGTTGCTCTTGCAGTCATAATTTTAATATTGGCGTTCTTTGGTGGTGCAATTGTTTTCTTAAGGTAATTTTAAAATTAATGCAAGATATCGATATCAACAATGAGATTTTGAAAACTTTTATTTTAATTGTTTAATTTGTATTATTTGACAATTCTAAGTTTCCCGATTTATTTTGTACACCACTTAGTTGTTTATTCTCTTGGGTTTTCTTCATGCTCTCCATTGTTAGAACGACAGCATCGACCAATCTGCTGGTGTTTTCGATGAATATGTTATATTTTTCAGCCTCCAATTTTAAATTAAGAACATTTAATTTTAATTCAGTAACTTTGTTTTCAAATTCCAAAATATTCATGAAATGCAAATCATATTGAACTTCTTCTTCCATTTCCATTTTAGTTTTACTTTATAGTTCGTGTTATACCAAATAGGAAATAGCGGTTAACAAGTTAAAAATATCTAATTGAACAAAGCATATCAAGTGTATAATTTATATAAATTGAAAAAATATATCAATTGTATAAGAAAAACAAAGACAAGAATATTTTTCAAGTTAATATCAAAGTAGTATATCCATAATAAGTTGTTTCATTATTATGTTTTCAGGCCCTTTATAATAGATATACCTGATTAATAAATAGACAATATATTTGCAAAAAAGAAACAGATGTAATTTAAAAATATGTTTCATGCCTACATGAATATATATATATATTATGTATACAAAACAACGTGAAGAAAAACACCACCGTTATAAATAAAACAATTTATTATTTGTTTTTTCTTTAGGAAAAGAAGAATATCACAGCCATTTTCCCACGCTCGATTAACAGATAATGTTGAAATTACGAACCCAATGTATTTGGGAGATGCGGACGAGGTGCCTTCTTTTGTACATGATGAGGATAAAGTTTGTTTTAATACGATAAATATAACTGAAATAATAATTTTCAAAATTGTTCATGTAATTTTAGGGTCATTTCGCGAATCCAGTTTATGAGTCAATGTATGCCGGGATGCCAATTGATCAAAATGTCACAGAAATGACTACAACTGGGCCAATAGACGAACGTAAAGGTTTATTACAACATTCTCATGAAGAAACAAATACTCAAGACATTCTTTGATAGTTAACAATTTGAAATAAAAATAGAAATTAAAAAAATTTAAAATTATTATAAATCACGATTTTTGATGCAATCAATATATTGACAGAATAAAAATGATTATAAAATTGAAAAAATAACAAACTAGGGTAAAGTTGAAAAGTGCATTGATTATAAATAAATATATTAAATTATAAAATAATAGTGAAAGTACGAATTTTTTTTATAATTTCTATAAAATTTCCGCATAGTTTATCATAAATAAAATTTTATTATGAAATTTAATGTAAATACACATGATGGCAATGCTTATTAACTGTTAGATAGCAATGTTAGAGATAATTATTGTATTACAATATGATTAAGAATAATTTGTTTTAAGTATATTATTTTATGACAAATTATATTAAGAGAAATCCGAATTCAAATTTTACATAGATTTTTTTTAAATCTTTTTTTATAATATTTTGGTTTTAATTAATTAATATCAATTTTGCTTGTTATTAGAATTAAGTCGAATAAAATTCACATTTTTTCCAAATTTGTCGAGATGTAGACATATTTTATATGCCAAAACTTTTTTTTTGCAAAAGAAAAAGAAAAAAAAATGAAACTGACTTTGTAAATATGTATGTAATAATTATTATAAAATTTGTATAATTTCATTTAATTTTGTAAATTATTGTTTATGTTGAAACTCTCTTTTAAGTATAATTTATCACCATTCATTTATATTTTAAGTTAAATGTTTTAACTTTATAAAGAAGTAGTTTTTTTAATAAGTTAATTAAAAATTGATATTACAAAATAATGAGAAAATAGATATGAGATTTTTAGTGTATAAGACATTTTAAAAAAATTTCATTTTTAAAAGAAATAGTTTAGGAAAAAATATATTACGTACGTTCAATCATATGTGTAAAGGTGTCAAAACTATTTATATATTATAATTTTATTTGTTAAAGTAATATTATATTTAATAATATGTTCTTGAATATATCATTAAAAATTCGTTTTCTATATTTAAATTCAAAAATGTTCCCAATAATTTAGGCTGACTATAAATTATTTATAACAATATAATTAATTATACATGGTGGACTTTTTGCTCATTATAATATTTTAAGTAAGATTGCAATAATTTTTAAAAAACTTTAAAATAAGACAGAATAAAAAATGTTATTGATTTGTTATCATTAAAATTGACATATAAACGGGTTTTTTTACAGATTTACCAATAATGTATTTAATTTTTCTAAAAAAAGTAATTTTATTTACGGCAGCTACTTTTAAAAGAATTTCGTTAAGCATTTAATTAAAAAAAGTAAACAAATCTGTCTTAATAAAAAAAGCAAATATATAATATATATGTATGTATATATATAAAATATATTTTCATATCAATAACAGAAATTCGCACAATAAACAAAAATAAGATTATTGTAGTTTATTAGTAAAGCAATCGAAATAAGACTCATGTATTTTAATATTAATGAAACAAACTATACATGTTACATTATTAGTAATTATATTGACAAAATATACAACTTATTATTAAATACCGTCGTTTTATTTTATTTTTATATATACATATTATAAGCATAAATATACAGAATGTGTAAGATATTGAAATCATAAAATTAGTTTAAAATTATAATGTCTGCAAAATAATAATATGGTTGATAAAAATTATTTTCCTTTTACAGTAAATGTAATTATTGAATAAAAAAATTTTCCATAGACTGTAAATAATAAAAATTTTTATTATTATAATCTTTAAATTTACTTTTTCAAAAAAACCTTGAATTCTTTTTTGGCTGTTAACTAACTAAAATAATTATTTAATTTAAATTGTTTTGGTTTTATT
The DNA here is from genome assembly GCF_029603195.1 of Condylostylus longicornis. Taxonomy (NCBI): domain Eukaryota; kingdom Metazoa; phylum Arthropoda; class Insecta; order Diptera; family Dolichopodidae; genus Condylostylus; species Condylostylus longicornis. The sequence goes on from NW_026577987.1 coordinate 13,218,564, forward strand.
ATTAAAATTGGCAAATAACACATTTTGAATTGAAAACGCTAAATTATATCTTTCAATAATTAATTCTTTTTGTAATATTATGTTCTAAAAATTAAAGCTACCATTTATTCATAAAAATTTAATTTTAAGCATAAAATATTTTTTAAATTAATTAAACTAAAAATAAAACATATATAAAACATGACAAGTTATTGAAATTAAAAATAAAACATATATATTATGTACATTTTGCAGACAAATTAATTTAATCCCAATTCGTACTATAACAAATGTAAAATAAAATTTATTTAAATTTTTGTTATTTCTCACGAAATAAATTGCAATAAATTTTAGAACAAAAATAATTAAAAATTATCATAATATTAAGGAAAATTTTGTTAAGATTTTTATCACGTCTATATATTATATATATAAAAACTTTTTTTATAAAATTTGTAATATATATTAAAAATGAAAGTAAAGAAAAAACGCAGCTAAATAAAAGAGTAAATTCAATACAACTTGTTTTATTTCATTAAAATTTGCTTAACATATGCTTCTAAATTAAATTTTTTATTAATTTATGTTTATTTTTTGTCATCCGCAAAACTAATTTAAGCCTTTAATTATTCTATTCTATTAGAAAAATGGAGTGTAGGGGTTTTAACATTTCCGTAAATGTTAACACTGGAAAGCTTTCAAAGCTTTATCTACAAATTAAATGTAGGGTTTTTGAAGTTTTATAGTTTTAAGAACCTGTATTTTCAGAAATATCATAGAACATCGCCAACTTTTCTTGTTTGCATGGGGATGTAGCGTCGGTATTTTAATATCCCAGATATCCCAGATATTAAAATACTGCGGCTAATTCTGTGAAGAGTAGAAAAAAAATAATTACATAATATTTGCTAACAAAATATTTTTATATATTTTATACAATATTATATACTTTTACGACATGCAAATAGTTTTATTGGTGTGCCACGCTTCTTTAAGTAGAATTTATTTATAAATTTCACAATAACTTTTTTCGTAAACATCTTTTAACTTGATGTTTCCCTTTATGTAAATAATACAGGGTTCTATTTTCGATGTATTTCACATAAATTAAAAATCAAGCAAGCAAATAATATAAAAAGCAGCTTCTTCTTTAACGTTTTTCAATGCTTCAAAATTTTAAAGCAATTGATTGCGCAATTAGCAATTACTGTTAGTATTATTAATTAACTTTTAATGTTTAAGCTATTATTAAACTAGTCCCGGTACGTTTATTTTTTAAACAAAAGCGATTGAACCGAAAGTATTTTAATGAACCTTACTTATTAAAAAATTTTTAAAATTGAAACACATAATAACAAATACATTATTTAAATAACAGATACAAACATTTTATGTATGTGTATGGTGTGTATTTACTTTCAAATGTTTGTTGATATAAAATTTGTTATTACGTTCTCAATATATAATGTTAAAAAAAGTTTCGAGATTGCATTATTGAATACTCATATCAACATCATAGACTACTTATACTAAAGCTATGAATAGAATCAAATTGTTTTAGTTACTGTTGAGGTTGTTTCTAATACCTCTAGCCCAAGTAATGTCATATTTGAAGTATGTATTAATTCTAATTTAATCAATTTTACAATCGATACAAATTTTATATTATAAACCAAGAGTAACCATGATTCTGGTTTGATGAATGTTTTTATCAAAGTTTTGCTTTAGTTTAGTTAATTGTTTTTCATATTATGCGGTCGCACGAGATTGACTTCTTATTTAACGCCATAAATGTTTTTTAAATAAAACAATACATTTAATATTGTTGTGTTTGATTTTGAATAATTTATAGTATTGGAGAAACTATTTGCATACATACATATTGTGTATATGAAAATTGGATTACAACTTTCATATATTTTTCTGAGCGATTTCAAATTTAATTAACAAAATTATATAAATAGAATAAATTTTTATTAAGTGCTACAATATAAATATATGAGTGGTAACTTAAAGCAACTATAATCATACCATAATAAATCCATAATTTTTTTTAACATAATTTTTGTATATATTCAAATCTATTATAAAATATTTGCTATAGCTGACTACAATAAATTTTTTACAATAGAATGCTAATTATCTTTAGTATTATTACTTTGAATATATGTACATATAAATATATTTGTTTATATATGGACGATTTTTACGATATTTTTAAATAAAAAAGATAGAGATGATCCTGTCAACTTTGTGATACCACAGTTTGTCAAGAGTTATGTAATAGTTGACAGAAGAATTCATTTTAAACATTTTTTCGAATTGTGGCTCTGTTAGTAAAACTCAGTCGCATGAAGTTTGTGTATCATATTCATATGTCTATTAAAAGATTTTATACAAAAATTTTATTTTATTTTGAATATTGAATATTTGTAAATTATACGTGTAGTTGTTGTATTTTTGTAAATTTCATACGTAGTAATTTTGAATATTTTAATTCCAAATTATTTGTGGAGTTGTACTATAATTGGTCGAACCAATTCTTCTAGCAAATCCAAATTTAATAAAGTTTTTAACATAAATACCATAATCAAATTCTATCCCAAATCGTTTTTGAGTTAACTATAGAAAAGACAGACTTACCTATGTATATCGATTAAAAATTTAACGTCGATCATATATGTATATGCATATGTTTATATTATATCATAGACGTTTCTTTCATGGTGTTACAAATAGACTGGTAAATATATAACACCCTTCGACCGTTCGTTTATGTACCGGTACAATAAGTGATTATAATTGTTCACACTATGTGTTTACTTATATGAAAGATTGATGTGATATTATCTTATGACAAAATAAAGAAGCAAGACATTGAATAAATGTATGTAAATTTTTCTATATATAAGATTCAGATTCAGATTTGGAGCTTTATTAAATAAATAATAAAGTAGTAGTTATTGTGTAAAATTTTTATTTATTTTACAGGATATTCCAAAAGTATCTCATTTATTCTTAAAATATGATTGAAACAAATTATAATTTTTTTAATTGTTCATTATTTTAATGTGATAAAATTTAAAAAATAAATAATAATTTACCATAAAGTAGATCATATAGCATGATATTATATAGAATTACGATCAATATTTTCTATGTTTATATTGAAAAACTAACATACTAATAAATAATTTAGCGTATCCTAAACAGAGTAATCAAGTAAAAGAATTAGATTTCTACAAAATTTTCCATATTCTATGTAGGTATTTTTAATACATTGTGTTATAAATTTTGTTTTCGGTTAATTTTCCCATTCATCAACATTTAAATTTAATGAATAACTTCGAATTTGAAACATCTTGTATATAAATTATTTAAATATTGTATATGTATAAATGTGTGTAATAATAATAACAAAATATTGGACAAAAATTAAATTTTTACATCAGTATATTAAAAATTTTTTATTAGAACAAAATTATAGGTGGCGTTTTATTTAAAATTCGGTTAGCTTTTATTATTGAATGTTATCGTTTTTGTACGCGGAAAAATCATTCCGGTTCAATTAATTTTTTATATAGTATAAACATTATATTTAAATAATAACTTTTTGATTTTACAAAAATTTATAATAATGGTAAAGAATTATTATCAGATAATAATAATTGGAGTTACTCTTTTTAGTATATTTTTTACAAGGTAATTTACATTACTCTAATTTTTTGAATTCCAATATAATATTTTAATATTTTCTTTTTAAGACAAAATATACTAAAATTAATACATAATTTTGTATATTATGTAAAATTTTAAAAACACCAAGAGGAAGTAATTAGTGCATTTTTTTTTCTGTGTTTTTTAAAACAATGATATTTCAAAAAGTTGAATAAAGATGAAGAGATAAACAAAGTAAACAGTTTTATTTTATTTAATTCTATTTATAAATTACAAACTTATAGTAAATATTTGTGCCCGTTTATTTATTGTAATGTGATAATTATATAGTATTTCATTAAAATGTAATTATCTTGAAAGTCTGTTCTAATTAGAAACAGAGTAAAAATTTTCCAATTAATTTTTGTGAAAGGTTATTAATTGATAAATTGAATTAAAGAAAGTGATATTTGCATAAAAACTCAACAAGCATTAATTTTTGCATATCAAGTTGTTAATTTGACATAGAGATCAGAATGCTTGAATATAATTTTATTAATTATTATGAAATTTAATAGTCTTAAATTAACCCTATTATAAGTAGTATAATAATTTATTTAAATATATTTACCAGATATATAAATCGGTATGATCACTCCAAAAATAATTTACCATTTAAAAAAACAAGAAAATATATAATACAAATAAGAGGAAAATACTTCAAATTAATAGAATTTCAATATTAAATATTAAAATATTTATTTATTTACATAACTATAAATAAAAAGAAATTTCTAATTTTAGATGAGCTTGATTATTAACTCAAATAATAATATCTTGTTAGTACACTATGTACCTATGTATATTCATTTAATATATTTTATTATATTAAAAGCATGTGTTTAAATATTTTACATATTTTTTAAAAATTATTCAAAATTTTCATTTTGTATGGTGTTGGTAATTAAATATATTATATATATATACATAATATAGTTAACATACATACCATTGATAAAAAATTTATTTTTTTTTTTGAATAATTATTTTAAATAATAAAATAATATTTCTTTAATCGTTTTAGATATTGGTAAAATTTGATTATTAACTTATTTGATCATATGATTCGATATTTGAGCTTTAAAACTCAACGTAAATTCTTTTTGCCTTTCAATGGTATTCTTACATTTAGAATATTCAATATTTCGAGATTTTCCTTAAAAATTGTTTACAATTTTGTTGTTATGTACGTAACAACGATTTGTGATAAATTCCAAATTTAAATCGAATTGACACAAATGTGAAAATTCAATGGGTATAATATTCTTGTTATTTCAATGGGTATATTATTCTTGAAATTTTAAAAAAAGTTATATATAGAATATGAGCAGAAGAGTGTTGAAAATAAAATCAAAAATGAATTCGGTTTAATTTTATAGACAAACTGTGATTGGACCGAATTATCATTATAATATTTCGTAGACTGGCCACGGCATATTGTGACGGCAAAATTTCTTTTGTCATTAAGCTGCACGTACGCGTGTGTTTCTTTAAATTTCAGTAATTGCGAATTTAAAGCTAATATATGGTGATAAATTTCTGGAACTATTATTGTTACTATACGGTAAAAATATGGTTAAAATTAATTAAAAGTTCCTGCTGGTTCGAATAAATATATTTATTACGAAAATTTACTTTTCAATTACCTACGTACTTAATTTAAATAATCAGTAATATATTAAAAAGAAATTGCAAAATTCATATACCAAACTGTGCTTTGGACATTGTTGATTGTGACCGCAAGTATTGATTTTTTTTGAGACTTTAATTAATTTTGTGTTATTAATCAAAATAAAATTAGTCAATTTTATTTTATAGTTACAAATGTACATTTTTTTTTTAAATCTGTTTACTGTGCCACATTTTCTATGTAATAGATCCTATAATCATACATAAATATTAATTGTTGAAAAATTTAAAATTTCTTGTTTTTTGGGACCTCTTCAATTACTTAAATTGGAAATTATATGAACAATTCTAGCAATTATAACAAAAATTTTCGCGAAGGTTATAAAAACATTTTATTAAAACTGGATTGGATTGGTTTGTCAAACTGTTTTTTGTATTACGTACAACCAAAATTAAAATCATCTATATTAATTAATATCATCATATATATGCAGGGTGATTCAGCAAAAATATAGGAGCCGATTCTATCGGATACACGGTCGAAAATGAGTAAAATTTTTGTTCGGAACATAGTGTCAAAACGGAATCATTTCCGAGCTACATGGATTTTAAGGAAATTTGGCGAAATTTTGATATACCTAAGTTTTTTTTGTTTATAACTTCCGTTTGAGAAAGTATAGAAGCTTCAAACAAACAATTAGGCGGTTTAAAGAATATTAGAGGGTTTAAATAAGAATATATATAATAAGAAAATATATAATACAACTTTAACACGTTTTTTTTTCAAAAATACAAGCATTTGAACTTTGGAACAACTTCAATTTCTCCTGCAGCTCGAAAATGGTTCCGATTTTGCACTATGTTCCCAAGAAAAGTTTTACTCACATTCCCCCACTTGCCCGATGGTATATGACTCTTAACCTGGTACTGAATCACCCTATATATATATACATATGTACTTATATATGCGTAAATCAAATAGCACAAAAAGCTCTACTGATATTTTTAAATGTGATAATTATGTTAACAATTTACATTGCGTATGTGATCATATATCAAATCTTAAACTACTATTTACATTGTCCAGGCTATTTATATCATTTTATTTATTTGTTTTTTAAAAATAAATTTGTAATAACTCTCTTTTTTAAGAATAAAATATTTACGATTATGAGTTTTTTTCAGTAATTTATTTTAAGAGAATTTTAGATTTTTCAAAATAAAAAGTTCATAATTAATATTTATGCCACAATCTAATTTTAATTTTTTTGTATTTATAGTTATTCTGTAGCCGAATTTGATATTCATATACCAGTGGATCACGGTACCTGTGAAAATTGGACAACAATGCCAGAAGCAGATGTTGGAAATTGTACAAAAAATGGACGTGTTTTACATTGTTTCGGTGGTATGGCTAATGTACATGTTATGAAGTAATTATAAACTATTATTTACAATTCTTAATCTTAAATTGTAAAAATTAATAATTGATTTATTAATGAAACAATTGGCCATAATTGAGTAATTTTGTGAGACATAAATATTTTTTAGTCCATCAAAAGTTAAAAAAATTGAAGAACTTATATTATGCGGTTGGCCAAATGAAACATTTGATCCGCAATTAATATTACCGCAATTTCCAAAAATTCGATATCTTAAAATTGAACATGGTCAATTAACATATATTCCAAAAGCGTTCCCGGAACTTCATCATTTAAAGGTTAGTTTATTCAAATTTTCGTCGTACGGTATATATGCAAATTATAAAATTATATATGAGCTAATTACATAGAATATTGGACTATTATGTAGAAGTTTGAAATTTCAACATTAATGTATGAATACTTTCATTTTAGAGCATTAATATATCTTGGACTAATCTATCTAATATTCAACAAAATTTATTTAAAAAACTTCACAACCTAAAAGAATTGGATTTAAGATGGAATCATTTAGATTTTATAGAATACCCGTTAACAATACCAGAAACATTTCAGCATTTATATTTAGATGGTGAGTAATAACTGCTAAATAAAAATTTTAAATTCAGTACAATTTCATCTTAAAGTTTCATGAAATCGATGTAAAATTTTTTGTTAACAATTTAATACTACATGAATATCAATTGATTACTCAAAATGTTGTATAGATCACAAATCACAAAAATATTGCATAGATTTAGACACAAGATATTCTAATTAGTTCTTTAAAAAAATTTTAGGGAATCCTTGGAATTGTACAAAAAATTTGGAATGGATTTTAAATCCCATAAATAAAGATCGTATTGTTGATCGAGAATTATTATTTTGTGCTGATAAATTATATAGAAGTAAGGCTATAATTTTAAAATATTATGCTTAACTGCCCCGACCAATTACAATATTATAAAATGAAATAAATTTTTAAAATTTTTTCAGGCAGACATTTAATGACAGTATTACATTATCAAGTGGTAAGTATACATATAAAAATACATAAAATTGAGATTTAGAAGAAATAAAATTATATTATAAGTTCTATTTGATTTCATTTCCGAAAAAACAGGTTCTAAGGACAATGTGTAATAGTGTAGAATTAAAGAATTGTACATGTACTATGCATTATATAACAAAGAGTGAGAATGAGCGTTTAACGCCGATTTATGCTGTTAATTGTTCTAATTTAAATTTAACACGATTTCCATCATTCGTACCACAGAATACAACAATTTTTTATGCAAATAATAATAAAGTAAGTAATGAAATAATAGAATTTCTTTTAAATTTCTGGAAACTGTTATACGAAATTCATGTGTACTTGTAGGAAAGATTTCAAATATTTTTATGAATTTTTTATTTTCATTTTTAGATCTCGGATTTGCGGCCATTAAGAAATAATCCAAATTATAGAACTGTTGTTGATATTTATTTAGATAATAATCGTGTACCAAATATTGATGTTTTAGAAGCTGGTTATTGGTTACGTCATTTTCGTGTATTTAGTTTACGTGGTAATCGTTTAACAAAATTACCAATTTATGCATTAGATAATGCATTAGAATTTAATAGTAATGCAGTTTCATTATATTTAAGTAGGAATGCATGGCGTTGTGATTGTAAGTTTGCAATGCGTTTTCATGAATTACTTTTAAAATATTTAGAAATAATTGTTGATTCAGCTAATATAACATGTAAATATTTTGATGGTGATCGCAGTTATACATTAAATGTATTAAATATAGAAAGAAGTACTGTATGTAAATTACCAAATGAAAATTCAAAAATTCAACCAATAGATTTAGTTAATTGTACTTTAGCATTTTTAATTTTATTTGTATTTACAAAATTAGGTTATGATTATTATCATTATAGAAAATCGGGAAGACTGCCATGGATTGTAACGAAAATTTTATAAAAATTAAATTTAGCAGAAATATACTTAGATGTAAAAATTAATAATAAATTTATATTTAATTAATGAAAATCTTTGAAAATGTATTAATGTATTGTAAATGTATGTATGTAGGTTAAAGCTTTAAATTGTCGTTTTGCTAAAAAATGTTTCAATTTGGAACTAATTCAATTTTTGGATTTTATTAATTTTTTATTATTTGAAGGATTCTTATTTTCTTCTAAATTAAATTGTTGCGGCGTGTTTTAACTATGCATTATTAAAGACGCGTTCCAATTCACGAAGATTTTAGAAATTTATAAACTTTCTTAAAATATTGTTCTATTTTAAAAAATCATATTTTAAAAAATCAAAATAATCCTCCATATATAATAATAAATGAAAAATAAGACAAAGAGAAATTAATAAAAAGAACCTTATTGATTGCAAAAGGAAAGCATTGAAAAAATAATTTTTTTTTTCAATTAAAAGTTCAAAGTACTTTAAGACTTTCATAATGTACAGTAAAAAAATTTTTTTTTCTTCAAATTTGAAAAAATTCTTTTTCTCTACTAAAATTTTCATAAAATAAATGAGGAATTTTTCTAAAAAATTTTATTAAAAAAATTTCAAAGATGAGAAACTTATGACGTATCATATTTCCCACAAGAATAATTTCTCACGCGAAATATTTGATAACAATAAAAAGCAAAAAAAATACTTTTTGTTTTCATCTTTTTTCTCATGTTTGTTTCATTTTGTTCATTATGTAGCCAATTCATCCTTAAATTAACCTATAAACGTGTATATGTATTATGTATATAAATTCAGATCTAAAGGATATTGATATGTAGCATAAAAATTAAGCATATTCAAGACTACAAATAAAGAAGTGTTGCCATATTCTCTATTATTTTAGAACATTTTACTACATTATTATAGATTTTACATAGATTTGACAAAAATATTTCTGAAAGAAAATTTAACACTTTCTGAATATACAAAAAAATTCTAATTTAAAAACAAAAATTTATGCCGGGACAATTAGTTAATTGCTAAGATCGGCGAAATGAGATTATGATAAGAATTTTAAGAAGATTAACCATATAATTGGTAACTGACTTTTTAGCGAAAGCAGCTCTGTAAATTGTAAAGAGCAGGCAATTAGTAAAATATTTTTAGTTTTCCCAGCTTACAAGAAATCATTTAAAGTCTTAATCAACTGTTGTAGTCAAAAATGTTCAGCTTCGAAATATTTTACTTTTAAAAAGCTTTAACGGCAACTCTATTTTTTTACATAAAAGTAAATGGGATCATTTTGCATATTTTTGTATGTAGTTTTCTTTTTCGTGTTCGCATCTTTTTATCTTCTTTTAATATTTTCTCTCTCATTTCTGATGGATTTTTTCAATACCAATATGTAGATAGTATTTTTTCATTCTTGATTTGATGCATTTTTTTTTTATATGTAAACCTTACTTACTTTTGGTTTTCGTATAAAAAGAAAAAGAGATCATTCAAAAATGTTAAGTTAAAATGTTAAAAAAAAATTAAAGAATGGACTAATGTTTATTCTTTTCAACAGGTTAAATTCCCATGGCATATGGGCAGACATGAGCAAAATATTGAATTCAATCAGAAAAAAATGCATGAATAATTTGAAAGCAAAGTATTTGCCTTGTAGTATTGTAATGTAAAGACAAAATATAAAATTAAAATAAAAAATTAAATTAATTGCTTTAATTCGTGATTGATTTTGTACGCTTCCATGATTTCAAAAATAGAAATTTTTCCGAGATTCTACATATTTAGAGTACTAACTTACATATTATATAGAATTATTCTATAAAGTATGAATTGATTATTGCTGGCATAATTTTCAATTCAATTGATCATCAATATTGAATTAATTTTAATTGAAATGCAGTTTGATGCAGTTATTTGTCCATGTCTGTCCATATACCAATGGATACACATATGAAAAATATGCCATGTTTATAAACATTTTAATAATGATCTTATTTTGGCTTTTTTTTTTAGAAAGTGCAAAGTGAATAAAAAAAAATTTCTCAAAATAAAAACGAATTTCAGTGTTCAACAATCTATGGGACAACATTTAAAATTTGAGAAAATTTTTGGTTTTATACTTTGAATTTTTTATATATTTGTAATTGTTTATATTGACTAACTCTTCAGGTAATAATGGTATATCCTTGATTTTAATTTTTGGAAATAATATAAAAGCCATTGAACAGGTAGGCATCCTTTTACAAATAAAAATCTCATGAGAGAATAATATTCTACTTTTATAATATTGTGATAATTTTTTTTTGGTAAATGGGACACATATATTTATAGCCACATATAGATCATATAAGGAGTTAAGAAATTCGTAATACAATACCGGTAAAAAATATTGAATTAATAAATTAATAAAGATATTTGAAATAAAAGAAGAAAATTTTAATTAAATGGAATTTCACAAGTAAAATATACTACAAATATATGCACATATATAGAAATATGACATTAAAATTTTTGCGAATTTTCGAAAGACGTATACGCGAAACCCACAAGTCATAAAAATTTCAAAGATTGGCACAATATTATCCGTAAAATAATTACTATTGACCTTGTTATAGACACAAACCATTTGTATGCATTGGCTTGTGTTTATAGTAATAATTTTCAATTTTTTGCTATAGAAAACATGTAACCCTGGTAATGTGTACTTTAAAGATCCTGAAACGCTTTTATGATAAAATCAATATTTTGGTTTAGCAATATACTGAATCAAAATTTATTCATTTCACTCTAACTTATTGATTCCACAAGAATGATACTTTTATTTTCTCTGGCACTGTATTCATTTTGTGCAAGCATAAATGTAGATCAAATAAAAAGAACCAAAAGTATATTGTACATAAGAATCAATTAATGTATATAAAATGTACATATATAGCTATATATTTACGATATTGTATTATATTTATGATGAGAACAGGTACAACAGGTACAAAGAATATTTTTGTTATAATAAATACAAAAATATGCGATTAAGAATGAAAAAAATACAAATAAAAAATTCAAGGGAGAATGAAAACAAAAAAAAAAACAATCAAAATTGTTAGATGAGATGCTGAGAATTTTTTTTTTCAAATCTTCATGAAAAGTTCATATTATTTAGGTTTTGCTAAGTATGTATGAATTTTGTAGGCGTATGTATACATTTAGCGTTAACAGGACTAATTTCCCAAGAAATGAAAAGATTACATGGATTTCAAACTGAAAAAAAAATTAATAGGATTCATAATGTATAATGTTTGTGTTATGTATATATGCATTTTATGTAGCGATAATAGTTAAGAGAAGGAATTCATTTGTTCTCATAATTTGAAGGATTCATTTAAAAGGTCCTTGTTTTCTATATACATATTTGTATTAATATGTTAAGGATATTTAAGAGATATAGTTTTATTTTTTTTTTTATTTTGATAATTTTTATGTCAACAAAATAGTTTTGAGGACATGAGTTTTTCTTTTCTTTTCTAAATTATAAATTTTGTTTCTATAAATTGTTATAAAAAAAAATGCTGAAGAAGTTCAACTTTCTTTAAAAGGTTGGTGGGATCAATTTATACCTACATGTATGATTGTCAAAAGTAAAGGCTTTAAATATGAAGAAAGCAACAATATGACAAAAAAAATAAAGGTACATACATAGCGAATATGAAAATAAATTTTGATTTTTTAAATGTAAATTTGTATACAAAATTATTATAAGGATGATGTATAACAAATCTCACATAAGAACAGGTAAGGTAAATATTTTACAGGTAGAATTTTATTCATTTTGTTTTTTAATAAAACGGAAGTGTTATGTCATGATTTAATTAGAGAATTCAGGGGATAAAATATTTTTATATACAAAAGATTTAAATTTTGTTTTGAATGTTTTAATGCAACAATATTTTAAAAAGAACAGAAAATAATTGAATTCGGAATCGGAAGTAGTTATAGAAATTTTCGTATTTGTTTTTTCTCTTTTGTGAATTTGTTACTATTATATTGTATAATACTTAAAGAGAAACGGAAAAGGATTATGATAACGGTACTTTTTTTTTGAAAATCCTAACCTAAATTTTTTCACTATTTATTTTTCTAAATTTAATAGAATGTATGGCGCCTACAAATTTGGTAATTTATATTATCTATATATTTTCATATTGGATATACTTAATAGGAAATAAAATTCTTTAACTGCATTCTGGATTTTGTATAATTGAAGAATTTGGAAACTACATCCGGTACATTTATTGCTAATGATTATTTTTAAAATGCTACTTTTGTATACTTATTTTTCTTCACGTAAGTCAAATTTATCGAGATTTTGTGAAAATTATGAATTAAAAATTTAAAATTTTAAATTAAGTAAAATTCTGATATAATGCGATAGTAAAAAAACATAAGAATATGAGAACTAAATTGACGTGTATTTATATTTTTCAACCCTAAATTTAAATAAATCAAAAAAAATTTTATGGGGATAATTTAGTTATAGTTACGGAAGCAACTCCCAGATATTTGTGTACTAAAATTCATTTAATCACAACGTTTAAGTAAAAAAAAAATTAAAATCGCGCTCGATTTACAATTTTTGATCTATTAAACTTCTACTGCAAAAGAACTAACTATATTTTATAAAAAAAACTTACAGCTTCAGTTGTATAGCCCATATTTCGATTTACAAGGAAGATTTCAATTTCAAATAATTATATTTTCAAGCATTATAAATGAAATGACTAATTTAATATAATATATGTATTTATAGAATTTAGACTTGTTTTTATAAATGAAGGGTACATAATATCACTATAGAAACCTTATAAAAAGCGGCAAACAAATGTTTAAGGGGTCACAAGGAAAAAATGACAGGTGAAAAGAATTTACTTTTTACTTTATTGTTTAAAAAATAGTTTATACTCGCGAATAGTTTCAATTAAACAGAACTAATAAATATTTTAAATAATAAATAAATTCAATATAAAATTGAATTAATTTAAAACTTATATTTAAGAAGCTATAATGCTTGATAGTTTAGAAAAACCATCATTAGATAGACCCGAAACAATTCAAGATATTGCTATTAAATTAGTTGAAGAACAACTCAGAATTTTTCAATTGGAAAATGGTCCAAAAGAGAGAACTGTTTTCATTTTGGGCAGTAAAGGTGTTGTAAGTATTCTTATACTAAAAATATTTATCAAAAAAATAAAATTTATTAATTTAGGGTAAATCTGGTATAATAAATAAATTTTTTGATCGTGAAGAAAATTCTAGACCAACATTAGCATTAGAATATTCATTTGGTAGAAGAAGTCAATTACCGCAAGATTTACATAAACAAATTTTAAACGTATGGGAATTAGGAAGTTTAGAAAATTCAAATCAATTAATTGAAGTACCAATGAGATCACATGGATTAACAAATTTTTCTGTAATAATAATGTTAGATTTATCACAAACAAATCGAATATGGACTGATCTATCAAGTGCATTACAAGGTCTTCGTTCTGCCTATAATAGATTAGCAAATGGTAGTGAAGTTATACAACATCGTGAACAATCAGAAGAACGTGTTAAAAAAACTCATCCTGATTTAGGTACAATGGATTTATTTTGGTTTCCATTAGTTATTATTGGTGGAAAATATGATATATTTCAAAATTTTGGTAAGTTCCTATTTAATTCAAATGTTTACTTTTACTTTTATAAAATAAAATAAATTTTAGATCCAGAAATCAAAAAACATGTATGTCGCTGTCTTCGTTCAATATCTCATTCACTTGGTGCTGCTCTAGTTTTTTATTCAAATGAAATACCAAAATTATCAAAAACTGTACGAGATACAATTAGTCATTTAGGTTTTGGTAGTCCAACAAATCCATTTCGTTCACATTCATATGATTATAATGAACCATTAATGATATGGTTTGGTCAAGATAGCTGGGATAAAATTGGTACAACACCTGGAAATTTTGAAACAATTGGTATAAATTTTGAAACTCATATACCGCAAGTTCAACCAACAAAATCAATATTACCAGATGATCCAACTTTTGATCCAGGTTTTAAAGAAACTGCAATCGATGAGATGAGAGCCCAAAAAGATGAAGAATTATTATTAATTATGAAACAGGGTGATATTCGTGGAAAATTTGAAACAATTAAAACTTAATATTTTATACAATATTCAAAATTAGAATATTGTAAAAATTAATTGGTTAAAAAAAAATATTGTGCATTAGTGATAAAAATGTTGTTTTTAAATTTGGTATAGCATTCACTATCTTTTACCACTTGTATTCGATATCTGATTAATAGGTTCCTATATTTAAACACAATAGACTTCATCGAAAATAAGAAATATTTCAATTATGCTATACAAAATTATTTTACTAAATTTAGTAGTTTTTTTGATTGCACTCTATAAAACATAATGTTCACTTATATGAAAGACTTGAAAAAAATCACGTTTTTGTATAGATATTTTGTAAATTTAAAGTCATGTACACATATATGTACATTGTTTATATAATTCGTTTCTGTAAAATGCGATTGATTGCCAATCAAAAACGTAATATTTTAAAATTACAACGAAACAATTGGCGTAGTATAATTAAAACTCAATTTTGTTAAAAAACGTCTATAAGCTTTAAACGCGTGCGACATCTCGGAATTGATCCTTGTATAAAATATTGTATATAAAATGTTCGCGTTTAAATGAAATATCAAAAATAATGAAAATCACATTTTAGATTTAGCGCCGGTCACTTGGAATTCGAAATTCGATTTAAATGCAGAACGCCCTGGGCTATGCTCGGTATTTCAAATGTTGATGTACATTTGAATGCAATATGTGTAACTGAATTATTTTTGTAAAAATTGTTCTTTTTAACTAATGTAAGGATTGTACTTTTTAAAATAGAACTACTGTAACGGCCCGGTCCTGCATGTAAACCTATATTTAACAAGTGATTATAAAATTTTGAATATTAGTAGTAATTTATGTAAAAATAAATTTACAGTATATATTTACATAACATTTTGGTATTTATCATTTTAAATAACATAGATTTTACAAAATAAATTTACTCGAAATATACACATTGTAAAATTACACATATTGTGTGTAAAATTTCCTTAAAAAATGTAATATTGAGTTTGTAAATCTAAAAGCCTTCGCAAATGTAATTGTGTATTTTACTGAATGATTTATGCTATTTAAAATTTTTTGTATATTGAATTTGTATTTAAACAAAGGTTTGAAAATATTAATAAATATTTATATACAAATTCCTTAAAATTTTTATTTCAATTACTAGGATTTATATTATATTCAGGAAATTTAAGGATCACATTTCTTATTTTACTTAATAGCGGCTTTAAACACAAAATATATGCAGAGTTATAAAAATCTTTTTTATTTAATATATTGAATAGTATAATACTCGTAATAATGATTTTTTTTTTCAATTTAAAAAACCTTTTTTAAAAATTAACCTTAATATGGGTAGGTACTTTTTGTACACACTTTAAAATTTATTGTGATTTTTATGGTATCTATAATGTAAAGGGAAATTATTAACTAATAATTACAAAAAAAGAAAATTTTATTTTCATAGAGTTATAAAAATTTAATTGTTAATTTTTGTTTTAAGACAAAATATAATTTCTTAGAAAAATAGTATATTATCGAATCTAAAATAGTGTAATATTAAAAATCAAAATTTGAAAAGGACTTTATAGCACATTTTTGGAAAATAATATTATTTGGTCATACCTACATACATTATAAACTCTTATTGAACGTGTTTTAAGGTTAAGTTTTCCAATATAGAGCTATAAAAAAAAAGTAAGAAACAAAAACTGAAAGTAATAAAGAAATAAATATTCATAATCTATAAAGGACGAATGAAATAAGATAAAAATTCCTTAGAAATAATAAAATTTTGTTCTTTCAGTGTCTAAATTATATTATTGAAATAATTTGTCTTGAAGGTGTATACTTTAAGAAAATATTATTTGTAGTTACTGTTATCACCACTAGGAAGACTCAGAATGAATTTATTAAGTTTTTTTTTCCATAAAAACACTAATAATTTTTATTATTTAATCAAATTAAAATTCAATTAATCTTATCTGATATTTTCATAGTTTGGAGATTTGACTTGATATTTGAGTTTAATAAAAAATTTATTATATATTTCCAAGTATTTTTCGTAATTGCAGCAAGATTAATTATGCAATATTAAATTTATCTTGAATATCTAAATTTAAAAACCTTAGAAAATTATTATATGAATTGCAATCATTGAATTAAACAGTTCAAATTTCAAATTGTAGTTTGACATGATGTGGTCCAAAGAGAATTTGTTAATTCCCATGACAAAAATGCTTGTCAAATTTTAACACTTTGTCAAGTCATTTTAATTTGCAAATGGTCTCATTTATGCGATAGTATATTAAATTGCATTCATAGTAATTGATTTATTCTGTTGTTTTTGTAAAAGAGGCGATCACGTCAATTTTGTGTCGTATGAACTTGAGCTCTATATCTCGTTTGATGTTATTGCAAGAATCAATACTACTTGCGCTAAACATTCAATGGAAATGTATTGTGTTTAATTAACTTTTTTAATGTATTTTGGTTTGGGTTCAATATAGACTATTTTTTTAAATTTTACAAGTTATAAAGTAATTATTGCGTTTGTTTTACTATATATTTCGCAAATTGAACTTGCATATAAAATTTAAAAATCTTCAAATCAAAAATTGAGAGTTACAAATTGTAAAATAAAAAAAATAAAAGTAAAAATTTGTCAAGCGTGCCAATTTTCTTAATTGTATAATTTCAATTTTTTTTATATTAAAAATTTAAAAAGAATAGAAGAAAATACAATTTTATTTTATTATAGACACGCGTTACAATCCAGGTGAAATTTTTTTTTTCAATTTATTTCTACATGTTTCTTGAAATTTTTCTTAAAGATAAATGACTTTATGAAGGGAGCAAAAATTCGAAGGTAAAGAAATTATACTTACGGTATACCAAGTTGAGTTGTAAGTTAAAAAAAACAAGATTACATTTCTTTCCTTTTTTATTTTAGAATAAAAGTAGTAAGTTCCTCTTTTTATATTGTACACTTCTTAAGATTTATTTTTGTATATAAAATTCATTTTTTTTTAGTCGATAAAGAGGGTAGCGTTGCCCAATTCCAGGTGTTCCGAAAATGATTAAACAATATGTTTAAAATCATTTTGTTATTTTATTTGTAAAATCATTTTTGGTTTATTTTACATGATGTAATAAAAAAATAGATAAATCTTAAGTTATAAGCGTCAAGAAATAAGAGAAGACGCTTCAGTAAAAATTTAATGTAATTTTTTTTTTTAATATTTTTTACATTTATGGTAATTATGATCAAATGTGATAAAATATTCTGGCAAAACTTGTTATAATTTACAATATTGTTCATATAAACTGAATAATTATATTAATGTTTATTTGCATTAGGTAAGGGTTCCTGGATGAGTCTAAAATTTTCCTAAAATAATTACATTTGATTAAATTTCATATAATCAAATCCGAATGGTTTAAATTTATAAAATCGAAATACTTATTAGGATGTTGGATATTATTTTAAATTACTTTTAATGAAAAAGTAAAATTTCACTTTAAATTTGTATGCAAGATATACCGGCAAATTTCTTTTGCGAAAAATCAATGTAATTAACAAGATGTTTAACAAATGTTAAACATAATTATGTAGTAGCATAATATTTTGAAATAAGGAAAATATATACGTATAATTAAAACTTAATATTACATCCCTTATTTTATTGTTAAAGAAATTCCGGCAATCGGCATCGGAAATTATTAGAAATTATACGTGTAGGAATAAAGTGTTTCACGGTTACATCATTAATTATCGCCGGCAGTAATTTCTCTTCATAAGTAAAATTCATTTTAAAAATTAAAAAAAAATTCTTTTCGATTTTATTTAATTTAATGATGCTCTTAAAATTTAATCTTTGAATACAAAACATATTTTCGTGAATATTTTGGATGAATAACTGAAGCAGGCATAAAAATTTTCATTAGTCATCAATCAAATTTTAAAAAAGAATATAATTTTTAAATAAATAGCCGCTGTAAACAATAAGGATATTTAAAAATTGATCAGATTGACTAGCTGACCATTTTTTATGTTTTTTCTCAACCACAAGAAATAAAATAAAAAAATTAAGCTACAATAATTTCCAATCAATGTTATTGAAAACTCCTTTTTCCCATACATTGATATTCTCTTGCCGAAGAAAATACAATGTTGCATAGATGCATGGGAACTTTTGCATTTTTTTTTTTAGTTTTTGTTATTCGATTGAATCCCGGCTTAGAATTTTGAGTAAAGAAGAAAAGATAAAATAAAGAACACAAAACAAAATAAAAATTCAAAACGCAAAAATTCAATTGATTATGTGAAGAAATTCGGTTATCCTTTTTTCCGATGTACATTAAAAGTGTGCATATGTATGTACAACATGCAGATAATATATACGAACAAAATACGAGTATGCAGATATATTCATGTACCTCTTTTCAGTAAGTTTTCAAATATACGTGTATGTTGTTCACAATACTGTGTGTAAGTACATATGTATGTATAAAAATGCAATAATGTTTATTCATTCATATTATGTTGTTTAAAAGAAAAATAAGATAAGAAGAAGTAAAGAAGCAGTTTAAAAGAGGAAAGAGAACAAATATAAGAGAGAAAATGAAGAATAAACATTTATCGTGAGAAAATTTCTGCTGATAAATAATTACTTAAGAATCAATTTAATGATAAGATATTACGATTATTATAATGCATCTGATGGAAGGTCATACAAAATATGTATTTCAATATTATAAGTAATATTGCGGTGTATATGCATATAGATAGATATATGTATGTATGTGTTTGTGTGAAGCAAAATGAAAAAAAAAAAATAAATTTCAGAAAAACCGCAACCACAGAAATTTTTTTGATTTATTTAAAACTAAATTATGTAACATATTTATAGGCGCAATGATCATGTTTATTACCACACAAATTTAATGCATAGTAAAATTCCGTTTATTCGAACTACTTATAACTCGAACTTGTCTTCGAGTCGAACTTTCGTTTACTGATTCAATTTATTATAGACTTTTTTTTATTGATCATATTTGCTAAATAGAGACCTAATAGACCTACACATATACGACTACAGTGATTCATGGCTGTACAAGTTTGCCTGTATGTGTAGAACTTTCATTAATCATATATGAAATTATGTACAATCGTTCATTTGGGTCATTGGTCATCTGGCAAAATATTGTTCTCACAAGTATATCAGTTTTTCACCACGTCGACTACGTTGGTGTAGTTATTTTCTCGTATTCGTGTATACCTCATCTAATATAGAACATGTATAAGATTGGTCCTTGCAACTTCTGCATTTTAACTCAAAATGGATTTTATTTATCAACTATTTGCCAATAACACATGAGTGATTAACATTTGCTTTAACATATTAATATATCTAATTATATTATTATAAAAATTGTAATGCATGACACTATATAACTTAAATAAATTTACAGCCCCCAGGAAACCCCGGTTGAATGTTATTATTCATCAATTTGTATTTAAACATATACATATGTATATATACATCGACATATTATTTGACCGAACCGAACGGATGAATTCAATTTAAATGAAATAATATAACAAATGTATTTTAAATAAATAAAATTCATTACAATAACAAACTTGTATATAAATAAAACGTGTTTATGAATTACAATTTCCGACTTAGATTAGATTACTCAATAATTGAAAGAGTGCTTCAGAAAGTACTCTTATTCAAAGAAATTAAAAATAAAGTAAATTTAACGTACTGAATCTTTAATTTATATTTTGTATTGGTTATATTGGTGAGTTCATTCTTATTCTTATGTTTATATGTTTGAAATTTAATGCGTGATTCTTTATTCTTGTCAAATTAAAAGGGCAAATCGACGGAGTTTGATTTGACTTTTCATAATAAAGAGATGGGAATGTTACAAATTATTAATTTTTATTAAATATTGATTAAAAATCCGATCGGTAAGCAATTAATTACATGTTTTAGACTTAACAGTTGTTTCCGGTAAGACGCCTCTACATTTTTTGTTTTGAGATGCGTGAAATCTCTCATTGATATCGATCATTCGGGTAGGATTGATAAACAAATGCAGTTGATGATTTTTACAGTTGGTCTCCAGTTGAAATTTTTTAAGAGATGTTTTAAGAATGTTAAAAATATTACACATATTATGGATATGAAATGTTATTGGGAACTGTTGATGAAACATTTGATTTCTACAATAGGCAAAAATTGTCAAAAAGCTATTGAATTTTCTTTTAAATTCGTCGAAATTGAAAGTCTTCAACTTTAACAAGAAGACTTATTTCCGTACAGATCACTTTCAAATTTGTTTTTGCGATTTCGAACATTTGCTTTTGATTGTAAATTTTCCATCAAAACATTATTAATTTCGTTTTTGAAGAACCCTTTATCATTAAATTTAGTGATTTAAATAAGATCATTACTCTCTGTGTATATGTACACATATGAATGTACGTACATAAATGCAATATAATGCATATATGTTATATAAGTACCTAAACTATTTTATTTTTAAATTTTACTTTTGCATTTTATACTTCCGTTCTAAGTTTTCTGTAGGATTTCGCACGACTGACGCGTGTTTCACTTGTTTTATTTTTTCATATATAGATAGCGATCGCATTTTCTTCTTTACGTGTGATTTTACTCTTCTTCTTAATACATATTCATGCATTTACTTTTATACCATTGAAAATAAAGCTTGGATCCAAAATAATCTGTAATTTGTTATTGTTGATATTTTATTCTTTTTTTTGTATTGAAAAAATTCTCCCACAAAAATTATTCTTATGATTTCATGATTTTTCTTGATCCATATCAAAAATTTCTTGTTTTCCTTTTCATAAATACTATGAAAGACCGATGATTTTTGAAATTCAATTCATTTGCGTTTATTTTGAAATTTTTACTTTTTTTATTCTCTTCGCTCATCTTTGGTTTTTTTTTTTAAGTAATTTCAGCTGAGCTGATCATCGGCATATCAGGGACTGTATGTGTGTATGTGTATGCATGTGTAAGTATGTACATAAATTTCTATAAATTGATATGAAAATTTAAATGTAATAAGAACAAATGCAGAGAAGAGTAGAAAAAAATTCCCACACTTTAAAATTCAATAGAATTACATATTACGTTTGTGATTTAGCCGGTATGAGTATAACAGCTCATAACTAAGACTTTGTTTGCTGTGAATTGTGACACAGAAGAAAATTTTTGAATCTTCGAATTATTTAAAACTTATTCGATCAAGAAATTTGAATTTAGAAAAAAATACAATAATAAAACTTTCGAATTGGTGTTTGACTTTAAATTCCGCAATCCGTTTCTAATTCATTTATTGATTTTTAGCCTATTTATTTTTGGTAAAAATCTTTAGATCAACTTATATTTAGTTCATTTTCCCCAATTCGTGTACCTAAGGAATCTATGACAATCCACTATTTTTCTTCAAATTTTTTCCTCTTCCTTCTCTATTAACTGCTTTCTAGGACATTTACGCTAGTCAATAATAATTTCTAGATCTTATTTTTTAAATAGAATAATTTATGAATTCACCACATTATCATGCTTCCCATTTCAAAAAATTATTGGAGGGTAGAATGAAATTGAAGAAATTAAATCAATTACTAAACTGATTATTTTTTTAAGCGGGGTAAGCCGAATTGAATCTTTACACTTTTGATTACAGATAATGAAAATAAACTTTATTTGAAAATTATGTTAAATGACAATAGAAGCAGAGCTGCCGCATATTGTCACTTATTTTTTTATTTTCTTGTTTTTTCTTTAATATTGATTTTTCTTTCAGTTCATTCTTGGATGTGTAAATTTATGTCTACGTGTATAATATGTACTAAATATGTATTATAATATGCACTTAATATCTATCGGAATTTGTTGGTACACTCAAAAAACTTTTCAAGCTGTGTTATGGTTATCAAAAATGCTACCTACTTTTGGTGTACTTACATATATCCCGAACGTAGATGACCGAACGTAGATGACAGAGAGCTTTTTATTTTATGCAACATCATTCATACATATATATAGTTTTGCAAATTTTTGAAAAATTAAATAAATGGAGCATATAACTTGCCCAAAACATTATTTTTGGAACAATTTGCAAAAGTCATGAATCACAATACTCATGACGCTAGTGTCGCGAATTTTAGTTCTAATTATTATTAACGCGAGTGATTGTCAATTTTCGAATTTTTTTTGTACATTTATTTGTATGATACCACAATATTGCATTTCTCAAGAAAAATATTTAAAAATGAGAGTTTGTGACTCGAATTGCATGTGACTTCCATTTGTACATGACAATAAATGACGAGATTGACATGGTCGTCAGATTGATGACGTTCCATTTTTTAATAAATAGGAATGGAGAAAAACAACCCATTCGAACTTTCTTGTAATGTAATAAATGTCAGAAATTTGATAGGTCTTTCCTAAAAAAACTATTCACAAATTAATATTTTTTTTTTATTTTATTGACTCAGCGACTGTAAACTCTTATAATGACATATTGAAAAATGTTGAAATAAGCATATTTTTGTACAAATCCAAAAAGTATTCATCTTTTTATTTCATAGGTTTGAATAATTTCTAAATACAAAGGAAAATTGTATTCAAATTGAGTCAATAATTTTTCATCTAAAAAATTTTTATACAAATGAAGTACTAGTATAGGTGAAAGAATTTTTTATATCATTATGTTAAATAGTTTTAATGTCAAGTAAAATGCATACATATATACATATATAGCTTATAAAATATAAAATATTAAGTGGAAATAAAATATTACTGTTGTGATGGGAAATAATTTACTTTTGTTTGTCACAACAATCTTGTTTGTTGATTTGTCATTCTTATTTTTAATGTCAACAAAAATATTCTCTGAATGTTTTGAGGTTGACGATTTTATGCCAAATGGGAAATTTTTCGAATAAGTAGTTGATTTGTTTAATGTATTTTGAACCGTAAAATATACCTACAAATTGGGGATGATTTTAATGATTGTGTGTTTTTGTGTGCGTTTATACCGGAAGTAGTATTTGTGCTTGTAATGCATTAGATTTATCTGTGAATGTATGTTTGTATAACATGATAAAAATGAAATGATCATTTTATTTAAACGTATTTGTTGCTTAAATATATAATGATAAAATTACCTCTTTAAGTAAGAGGACATTATGATAATGAGATTGTAAATATTTTAATTAGTGTAGAATACTAACAAAATCAATTATTTTAATTAATTCCCGTAATTGAAATAATTTCAACAAAGATATTTGAAGTTGGCTGCCTTAAAATTTATTTGCGATTTTAATTATTTATAAATTATTTTCCAAAAATTATCCAAAATGCCCTTAAAAGACTTAAATAAGTTAGCAGGATTGTATTAAATTACAACATTGCGGTGTTCTGATTTCTCGGCGGATTCATTTGGAAAGACTATAGTGTGCTATATACAGCGATAATATTTAAACGTGAAAGGAATCTTGAGAAATCGTTATGATAACGTCTTCAATACATATGGTGAAAATAAGCTTATGTTTTAAGTAAAAATGTGGTAATATCGTAATAAAATATTGTAATTTGAAATGTCGACTAGCTTGAGCGCAGTAATCAATATAAGTTACTCATCAATCGACAATAATTTCCAAAAATTTAATACAAAAAATTATTTCCAAAAATCATTTTTGGTTCTAGTCCAGAAATATTATTTTGAATTACTATTGGAACTTTTGATTGAGAATAATAGGAGAATAATGGGGCCACTAAACAAAATCAGTAGTTTGAAACATTTTTAAAATTGTTACCAGGTGTCCAGTAAAAAATTTTGAGTTCCAGTTTTTTGTAAGAAAAACACATCCAAGAATTTTATTCCTTTTTTTTGATAAAATTTATCCTGAATCTATAATAGAACAGGATAAATTTTTCCTTTCTATATTTCAATCAGACCAATGTGTAAGAAAAGCCCTAATTACAAATTTACAAAAAAAAAAATCGAAAATTTTCAAACAAAGGATAATATAAAAAGTCATTATATTTAGGAAGGGGTTTGTGATTTTAAGACGGGGAAGAATTTCTTATGTCTTAAAGTAAAAAGGTAAAAAAAATGTAGTAACACACACGATTTACGTAGCAAAATACTGACCTGAACAGATGACAAAACAATTGAATTAGAAAATTAACAAAGAAAAAAAAATTTACTTCTGACTGATATTATAGTTAAATTAGAAAAAGGGGAATTTAAAGTAACTTTTATTCAATTATTTTTAAAGAAAAACTGGTAAAGAAAATCTTGTGTTTACCTTACTTTCAGAAAACAAAAAAATTTTATCAGAATATTTGCTATATTAGAACTTAATAGACTTGATTGAAAATCTTTCAACGAAAATATCTATATATTATAATATTGTGAAGACGCACACGAAATAAGCGCACCTGGTCACACGAGTTTATATCAATATATTAAAAGTAAAAATCTAGATATTGAATTTATTTCCATATATTTTAAAAAAGTAGGGAGACTTTAAGATATTTTACTTGCAAGATCTGAAAAAATTATTATTTACTTCCAAAAATATTATGTGAAAGACAAATAAAATTGTAATGTATTATAAGTATTTTTATACAGGGTACCCAATTAACTATATTGGAATCTTACAGAATTAAAAGAATTGAAACATATAGCTTACTTGCAATTACTTTGACTTATTTAAGATTCCAATAGTTAATTACACTATACAATTACAAATTTGTTTTTCGATTCGAATTCAATAATCTAGCGATAATTCGATATAGTTGATTTATTTCACAGAAATATTTTAGGTCTTAAAGAGGAGCAAAATGATCCCCGATGGTACAGACTTCTTGCAATATAGGACATTTAGATGAAAACTTATTATTTCGTAAAGAATAAAGGTAATTAGTGTATTACTTTACTCAAATTTTCTTTAGATATTGAATTTGACGCGAATGGAAATCTAACGTAATTTAATGTCGTAAGCTTTGATTTTGAATGATTCGCATGCTCAACATGATCGTTTTGTTTAAATTATATTTGAGCACCCTGTATGAAGTAAGGATATAGTAAGCGCAATATTTTATTAGAATAAAAAGTGAATCAGAAAATTTTTTTATTAAAAGAAACAAATGAAATTTAAGATTACAGAAATGAATTAAAAAGTATATAAAAATTTTTCTTCAATCAAGGCAAAACAAAAAGTTCTCCGGTTTGTTGATTTCAAAACGAGTCAATGAAGTTACGCATGTCTGATTTTCTTGTTTTAAATGCGTCTTTTTTTTTTACTAATCAGAAAAATTTCCTTATTATGAACAAAGGAAACATTTTCGAAAGGATATTTTGATATAGAGGGTTATATAATTCGATTTGGTTTGAGACAATAAAAAATTAAAAAGAAAATGAAAATTTTAAACATATTTTTAAAAAATTGCACACGTGCATTGTTGTAATGCAATTTTATGCTGAAAGAAAGGGTGCACATTTTTTTTTAAATTTTTTATTAAATCTAGAACCAAAATCAAAAGTAATAATAAATTGCATTTAATTGTACAGGTTATTTTGACTTTGTTCAATATTCTTTGTTTAATGTTAATAAATAAATTTTATAAGCATAAGAATGTGAATACTTTGATTGCCAGAGTTTGTAGCATAGTTGAACACTTTTTGAATTTTTAAAAACTATACTGTAGGAAGTTCTATATATTTTGTATATGGCATAATTTAAAGTATGTATATGTCTAAAGAGAATGGATAAAGAATGAGAATGCTAAAGAGAATGAAGTTCTTAAATACGTCATATTTTGACACAATATTTTGCGGAAACTATAAGAATTATTTTTAAATTTTGCTAGCGGAAAGAGTTTGCAAATAATTTCTTCTATTTTCGGGAATTAATACCTTTAAAATTAAGAGCTTCATTATAAATTTTGAATTATGTATAATAGGAAAGGAGAAAATATATTCTGATCGAAATCAAGACAATATTTAAAAGCTAATTAACAATACAATTAGATATCAGATTCGAAACTGAGTCTGTTTCAATCATATTTCTAGTTCATATTTTTAATTTTATTTACCTCTTTATAATATCATTAGTTTTTGTCTAAAATCTCTCCTAAATGTATGCAATAAAATTTGGTTACATGTAGTTAAAAATTTTTAATAGAATTTTTTTATACTTTCGATGATAAAATTCTAAAACTGTTCAACTTTTTTTAACACATATATTAGCCGTGTGCAATGAGATGCTTAACAATGTCATGTGAAATGAGCTAGCGGCTCTAGTTGAGTGATATTTTTTAAATTCGTACAGGCGTGAATTTTTTAAATTATAATTTAATTAGTGCAAAACAAACTTAATTTTTGTAATACATAAGACTTCATATCACAACTTTGAATAAAATAATTAATTTTTGTCATGATCATGTGGGCCTAGATTGAAGCTCTAATTTAAAATGTCGATTATCTTTATAAAAAAGAAACCCTGAATTGAGAAATTTTTGGTTATATACAGAAATCAAATTTGTTATGAGCTATTGAATTAGTTATTTGATCATATAAATGATCCATTCTTACATTATTGATGCAAAATTATTCAAATATAAGTATTAAAATTGAATTTAATTTTAGATTTCCGGAAAAATTTCATAAAGTATTTTTGAATTCGAATGCAATGTTTCAAAAATTTTCTCATGAAAATACGAAAAATTCTCAATGTTATTTAATTAAAATTTAATTCTTTTAATTTAACCAAATTTAAATACTATAAAATTATGGGAATCTTAATATAAATTGTAATAGATCCTTTAATATATAATATTAAAATATGGTGAAAGAGGGGGAAGATTATCTTCTATAAAATGAAATCATGTTCCGTTACATTGTTTTACAACTTGACAAGAATATTCTGAAAATTATCCCTGTTCTTGTGCCTATTATTATATTGCATTAATGATGACGTGAATGCAATTACCATAAACTAAAAAAAAATGTATAATTATGCATTTCATTATACGAAAGGACATTTCATATTGTAGGTAGCGCGGTTGTAATGCTATTATTAATAAATTTAAAGTTTCAAAAATGTATCGAAATTTTTACAAAAGCGGGGTAAAGAAGAGAAAAAAAAATTCCCATGCTGTGAGAACGTTCTCTTATAAGTGTTTGTTTTTTTATTATTATTTTTTCTTTTATATATTAATATGCACACAGTATAATAGAATATTAAGGACAAAGGACGAAATTTTTGTTTGTTTTTATATATTTTTTTTTTTACCCCTATTCCGGAATAAATTTTAATGTTTTAACATTTTTCATATTTATACTTGTATTTTAATTTAAAAAAAAATTCTGCAAAGGGTGTTTGTTCCTTTAATTTAAACCTTTTAGGATATTCGAATTTTTATATACTTTTTATATTTTGTATTTCTTCCTTATGTATGTACGTATATTTTGTTTAATACGGAATTAGATGCATGGGAATTTTATTTAGTTTCCTGTATATTTTTGTTATTGTAAATTTACCTATGCACATACATATTTTTATATTAACAAAATATTATTAAATGTTGAGAATGGTTTAATGAGAGTTTTGTTTTTTGTTTTTTTATATTTACCGCTATACGTTTTTGTAAATTGAGCTTCTCTTGAAATTAATTTTTTATATTGCAATGCAGTTTAAGCAAATCAGAAATTGTGTTTTGGGTTTAAAGTGCTAAAGTATTCGAATATGATTTAAAAGAGTTTTGGTTATGAAAGTTTTAAATTAATTTTTTAATTTTCACAATAGTAAAAAATTCGTGGTAGCTTGTAAGGAAATTTCCCAAAATATTAAAAGTAAAAGACCTAAAACAAGACTTGTTCTATATTAGTAAATTCAAAAGAGTTTGGGAAATTAATAAATCCAATTTCGTCCATTCGCTTGTCTTATTCTCTTACTAGCAACAATTATTTCATTAATATTCCTAATTCCAGTAATTATAAATATTTTCGATTACAGATCTAAAATATGTAAAAAAATTCTTTCTTTATTTAAATTCTATACCTTATCATATCACACTTATCAAATATTTTAACACTCCGCTAAGGGCGATTTACATAATTTTCTTCTCTTTTTTCTTTCAATTTTAAGAATTCTTGTTTTTTCTTCGTTCTTAACCCATAGTATTTTAAAATGAAATGGAATTCTATCCTCGAAAATGAATTAACAAGGAAAAAAAAATTAAAATTAAAAAGAAATAAAAAAAAAAGAAAAGAAGAAGAAAAAAGGAAAAAAACAAACTGAGTAATCGTGAGAATTTTTTTCCCTGCGGTGTCGATTTTCTCATTTCTCGACTTTTTGCTTCGTTTTGCTTTTTTTCATTTTTAATTTTTTATTATTTTTTATTTTGTTTTGTATTTCAAATTCGGTTTTCTGTTTCTTTCCTTGTTGTATTTTGAATGTTTGGTTGTGTGGTTCAATTTGAAAGAAATAAGGATGTGAGGAAATTGTTCCGTTTTTTTTTGTTGTTGTTGTATTTGCTTTAGCCTATTTTTCCTTTTATATTTGACTCTTATTTCTTGATATTTAAAAAAATACGAAGAAAAGAAATAAAATTAGATTTTGTTCCTTGAACCTCTATACGATCAGATCGTAAAGGTCAGATTTATTTTTTTCTCTTGTTTTTGTTTTTTTTTATTTTTCTTCAATATTTCTATGAGAAGCCAGGGAATAGTAATTTTGTATTTTCTTTTATAACAGCATTATCACATATCGCTGCAGTATAAAATTTATGTTTTAACGTAAATATAACAACTTTCTTATTCTTAGAGTTGCTTCTTTTGGTTTTAAAAATATTTTGTGTTAAGCGGGATATATTGGAAAATTCAAGTTATTAAAAGAATCAAGTTATCACTAAAATTATTAGGCTCTTTCAATAGACGGATCTCCAAAATATGCTTATAATTTCAA
The DNA here is from genome assembly GCF_029603195.1 of Condylostylus longicornis. Classification (NCBI taxonomy): domain Eukaryota; kingdom Metazoa; phylum Arthropoda; class Insecta; order Diptera; family Dolichopodidae; genus Condylostylus; species Condylostylus longicornis. The sequence goes on from NW_026577987.1 coordinate 13,248,509, forward strand.
ATTTTTGATTACATAAGTGTACGTTTTAGCAGATACATATATAAGTTTGATAATGACATATAAGTTTGAAATTGCTAAATTGTTAACGTTTGAATTGATGACATTATTGCCTACATAAATTTTTAAATTAAATAACTATAAAAATATTTAAATTGTATGACCCTACAATTGAATTGTTCAACTATACAAATCTTTTTCAAATTACAAATATTATGCAAGTTTTTTTTTGTGGTTTTTTAGATATTTAATGTTTAAGTGTTGTGTAAGGATATTAAAAGAACAGTAATAGACGCATGATTATATTGGATATTGTCTTAAAGGATCAATTCATATAATAAGATGCAACTAGTAGTATATAGTATACAAAAATAAATGACCAGCTGTGATAGAGTTTCAGTTTTCCAATTATTAGATATTGCATAGTATGTGAACAAAATGTAAATGAATGAAGTTCAAATAACTTAAGAAAAAAACTGGAATGCTATTATGATATAAAAAACAGAATTGAGAAAGAAAAATATATTAAATTAAAAAATTACAATAACCGGAAATAGAATCTGCATGTACTTGTCCTTTTAGGATAAGCGGAACTAATTGAATGTTGCAACTTGACCAACAAAATATTAAAAGACGGAAATATTTATATTTTGTTGTTATTTTTTAAAAGTTTTTTTTTTGTTTGTCAAGAAAAGTACAATTATTGGTATTCATAGAATAATGATTAATTATTTTGAAGAAATTGTGTCGATATATTAAAGGATACTACTATCTACTGTTAGCGTAAATTTTAAAAGAACGGATTTGCAAAAAATTTGATCGGCAATTACTTATCAATTAAATTTAAAGACAATTAAATAATAATTTTATTTTTTTAAATTTTAGATAACATTTTTGAGAGTTTTACTTCTAAATAGCGTAAAGAACTCCGATAGTCTAATTTATGCATGTGTGATATCGATTTTTTGGCAAAATATTAAATTTTGGCTCATGCCAGAAATCTGAAAAGCAGAAGATGTAAGCATATCTCCAGATGTCTCTTAACTTCATTATTTTATAAGAAAAAAGCATCTAATTATATGAAATTGGTTTTGCTTGCATTCTCTCTAATAATAATTGTGTATTTTTATAATGAAAATTAAATTGAATCAAATGGGAAACTTTCAACTTTAATTTTCCTGTTTAACAATTTTCAATAATAAGATGTTTTTTACCTGTGTTATTAAGGACACAATGAATGTAAGTAATTTTTGATAGATAAAGAAAGGAATTTATATAGCAGCTGCTAATAATTTCTCTCCTGGCGCACACTCCCTTTAATTTTGAAATTATACGAACTTCTCTTAAATAATGAAATTTTGAATTTCTATTGTTCAATATTTTTGATTTAAAATTTTAATTATGTCGGACTTCTTATTGAATAACAGTTATCGTAATTTAAAAAAAATTTCTATAAATATTTTTATAATTTTAAAATTTCGTCCAACTTTCTTGAGTGACACATGAATATGATGAAAATGATTGTGAAGTAACGAAATATAATTAAAACTATGGATTAAGAATATTTTTGTGTTGATATTGTATATTTACTTCGTTAATTGATTCTGCTCCAGACAGTGCAACAAGATAGATCTTACTTTCATCCTGCTTGTTTATAGTAACCTCATCATCCAACAATAATTATCATTGTGCCATTATCTTTAAATAATTTTCTTTTACTTCAGACGTAGTATAAAGTTCTTGGGCAATTACAATGACGAATTTCTGAAAGTGCATTTGTTCTTTTCAATTACGTTCTCCAGGTATCCACACTATTGGTGTACACTGTTGCATTTTACTGAAGGAGTCATGCTCCCTTGTCAATTTCCATAATGTTAAGCAAAAAAAATACCTGAACTGAATCAAAGTTTTTAATACCTGTCTTTCTATTACAAAATGGGGTTGTATCTGATCTGCCCTTAAATTCCAAATTTGCAAGCAAACCGTATCTCGTGAATGCTCCATTCATAGCCTTCCAAAACATAAAGAAGAGAATGCCTTTAAGTTATTATTTTATTATAATTCCCTCTTTTTGAATTATTTTCTTGAAATTTTTATTTTGTCATAACTTTAGAGTTTTAAAATAGAATTAATATTATGATTCAGTCCATCTATTATCAATCCATCAAAAGTTTTTGAAAAAATTTCTTTAAAAATACCTTTAGATAAAAATAATAAAAAATATAAAATTCCCACAGTTTCTGTTTTGGGGTGAATAACAGTATTGAAAATTGTGAGACAAAAGAATTAGCAAAAATACTATTTTAAAGCTAAATATATCATTATGTACATATGCATGTATATGCTTATGTTCATGCATATTATATTTTATACTCGTACCATTTAAAATGATCATGTACATTTAAATTTAAATAAATTGTTTTATATATGGGGTGCTTTAGATAGAGAAAACGAAAAACATTTATACACAAGTAGTGAAAAAAATAAACCACTCTCGTATTATTATTAAATTCCCACACTCAAGGGATGATTTTTAATATATAAACAACATTATGTATATAATATATAGTTATATATATATATGAATGTGGTAACGATGATAATGATATTATTGTTGTTTTGTGCAGTTGTTGCTGTTTTTGTTTAGCTGAATATAAAATTAAAGTAGGTACTACTATCAGGAACAGTTAAACAACAGCAATTACATTAAATTTGTTGTTGGTTTTTTTTATTTATTTCTCTTACAACAAAAAATATTTGATTCAGGGGATGGAACATACTTGTACACGAAGTATAAGAATTCTAAAATATTAAATCTTCGTCAAACATCGTAAAAAAATTTTTATAAATTAAAAATAAACGAATCATAAGAAAGGAATGAAATAAATAAAGGGAAGAGAAAACAAATAAATATAAATTGATATAGTATAAGTGAGCGAGACAAAAATATATTATAAAAAAATTTGTAGATGTGTGTATAAGTAAATAAATAATAACATTGAGGGAAGGTGAACTGATGATAATGATCGTAATGATGTTGTTGAGTGATGTTGATGATCATAGTAAAGGAAATTTTATTGTTGATTTTTAGCAGAAAAGAAATTCCGTTAACATATGATTTTTAGAATTTAGTATCCTGTGAAGTTTGTTAAGATAAAGACGTGTACCGGTCAGCGGGAAAGATATTTTCTTTTTAAAATTTATTTTATTTTTGTTTTTTTTTTTTTTAATATTAAATGCGTGAGGATTTAAGTGCAATTTTTAATAAAGCATTTGTTTTTTTCTTTTGAAAATTAACAAAATAACTTTTTTATATTGAAAAATAATTATTTTAATAACGGGGAATACGTATTTTTTTGTATGATTTATAATATTATTTTTATATACTTATAAATACAAGGACATTAACAAATCAATTATAAGAGCAAAGATTAGTTAATATCAAAGGCTTATATGGATTACAATAATTCTACGACATCATTATATTCAAATAAGGAGGATGAAATGGATTCGTCCAATAATAGCAATTTAGGGAATAATAATAATGTGAATTTAAATCACAACCGAAATATTAATTCAAATCAAAATGGAATGTCTAAAGCTGAACTAAGAAAGGTTTGAAAATTTTCTTATTTTTTACATTTTTTTTATACCGCCATCAAAAATTTAAAGTTATAACGGTTTGAAAGTGATTTTGTAAAAACGCAAAATAAACTTGTCTGCAATCGTGTGTTTTTTTTTGCTACTCGTTTATTTTTTGTACAAGCAATGTTTAAGCAAGATTATAGTAGTTTTTTGTACTTATTTCAAATAGATCTTCAAGGACTTGTCTTCATTTTTTTTTTTTTGGGAACTTCCTGGATTTTTTTTGTAATGTTTGTATGTACCTAATGAATTGAGCTGTTTTTTGTAATTGAATTGTTTGCCAATATGAAAACGGATATGTTATATTAACGGTGAAATACGGTGTCGATAATGCAGTTTTTTGCTATGCGGTGAAATATTTAAAATTAAAAATTTTAACAATTAATTTATAAATACGAGTAAATAAAATTTGATGAATTGTGTAAGTTTACTAAAACTTTTGTAATACAAAAAAAAAATTATATTTCTAATTTTTGTTATACAGATTAGGAATTAAAAGAGCTCATTTTTCCGAAAAATTATATATGCATACTTTTTGATTTGGTCGATGATTTATGGAAAAATTTTATTAGATGTGTGCGTATTTCAACAAAATCAAACTTAAAAAAAGGTTTAAGTTCGACATTAATTTCTATGTTGATGACTTATGTTGTCAATAATTGAGTCATTGGTCAGTATACAAGTAAGATGATATTAGTACTCTTACCATAGTAATTGGTGTCAGATATCCATTAATGTGGATTCATAATTGGATAAGATTTTTCATATCTAAGTGAATACAACATCTAGATACAGCCAATATTGATTTTAGTAAAATTTAAATATCATGTGCTACAGTTTAGTGTCCGAAGTTATTTTACTTAAAATGGGATATTCATTTATTAGAGAATGAATTGAAAAATAAATAAAGTGAAGGATGGAAAACTTCAATCTTGTGGGATCCTCTGTCACGACTTTCAAAATTACTTGACCACTTTATATTGTCCTACACCGAGTAATATTTAGGAATTTTGCTTGGATTTTCTATCGAATTCTACTTTTGTAATTTTTTCTAAAATTTGCAATCTTCTCAAGTGTTTTCGTTATTTTACCTTGCTTGCTATAAAACGGCTTGGTATTTATAGCCTTCCGCTATAACCTCGTCCTTTTTAGAGTTATTCTAATTCTATTGTATTTATTCTCATTCTAGCACGAATTTCTGTAATGCTGTTGTTGCAACGCTTCCTTCAATACCAATGTCTCTGTAATACAATTTTGTTGCACTGTTCTGCTTTCTATATAATATTACACTCGCAAGAAGTATGGAAGATTGTTTTCTGCTTCGTAATGATACACGGATTCAGGGATCTTAATTTGTCCTATCTTAACGGAAACTGTGCAATCTATTTGCGGATCTTACCATATTTATGCTCGACCTATATATCAAGTTCGAATATAAATCTCAACGGTATCTCAACGGTACGATTGCTAATATATGTCATTAATCTGTTTAACTTGCTGGAACACAATTTTTGGAATTTCTATTCTCATTATGTATTGCGATTCCTATTTTATTACATGTAAAAAGAAATTATAAAATTTGTTTTATTTATTTTTGTTTTAAAAAACCAAAATTCAAAAATTCAAAATCAATGAACTCAAAAAGCATCTTAAGATCAATATTCAAAAGTTTATAAGTTTATTTGAATTTATTCATGTTGTTTTTTACTAAACATTTTTAATTCTTTATTTTTAAATTAAAACAGATATAACAAGTACTCTTAAGGCTCTAAGAACATGTTAACTGCATTTGGAGTAATTTTTTTTATCGAATGGAATTTTCTAATTTGGCTTGTGGAAACAAACGTTTGGCTGAATTATAAGTAAATGGAGTTATTAATTTGAACAGTAAAGTTTCTAAAAGCTTATAGAGTTCCTTATATTCAAAAACTTAATTATTAAAGCTAAGATTAATACTAAGTTTGTTTGTTAGAAAAAAATATACCAAATGCAGTTGGCATATTCTGTTTAAATTCATAAATATATAAGTATGAGTGAAAATAAATCCACCAAAATATACATGTAATTAAATTTGCTTATACATATAACACACTTCAGTCATTTCTCTTTTTTTTTCAGAGCAATAAACCAATTATGGAAAAACGTCGTCGGGCAAGAATTAATCATTGTTTAAATGAACTGAAATCCTTAATATTGGAAGCAATGAAAAAAGACGTGAGTACAAAAATTTTTAATTAAAAAAAATTTTCACACTTTTTTATTTAATACAAAAAAAAAATACTAAAAAAAAAAACAAAAATTAATTATATGTCTGTGTCTGTGTGTGTATTATCAAAAATTTTAACACAGTCCTAAGTATCAAATTTCCAAATTTGCCTTTATAATAATGTGATAAAAAAAGCCAAATTATAATTAGAGGCCAATGAACTAAAAATTTCAAGAGAGCTAAATTTTTTTTCTTGTAGGTACTTTTCAAAATCTCATAATTACCATTTAATGTCCTTTTGCGGTATATCTTTAATGTCGTATAAAATGTTTTTTATTAATTCATATTCATAAATCCATCAGCCAATAATAAAAAAACCGACCCAGACTTCTTATTAAATACATAATATACGAAAATTATATAAAAAGAAAGAACAAATAATAAAAACAAAAAGAAAAAATTTCTTGAACGAAAAATTCCCATAATGAAATTTGATCTGTGCTTTTCCCACGCTTCTGACATACGAATAAACTGATCCATTTGAATTGGTTGAAATTAGTGTAAGGAGTGGAGCAATATTTTAATGCTATGTATACTGGTTTATTGCATTGTTTACTATTTTTTTTTTCGGGATAAATAGTAGTAGTTGTTCCAACAGTAAAATATGAAATCATAATTTGATATTATAATATAATAAATGCCCTTTTTTTATAAATGCATTTAAAATGAATAGAAGAGAAGTGAGAAGAAAAGCTATATGCAATGCAATCTAGTAATCTTTCGAAATTAATCTTTCGAATTAAGAAAGAGCGAAAAAAGCGAAGAGAAAAAAAAACCTAAAGAGAAAAACAGAACCTAAAAGAAATACCCGTATCGCAATTTTAATAGTATATGAGGAAAAAAATAATATTTTATTTAATACTCATATACAAATACTTATTCAATGTTTAAAAATTTGCAATATTTTTGGTAGAGCTTTTGTAGACAGAAATTTAAGGTGAAACGTTAAGTTGATGTATATTTTGGTTACTAGTTTTATTGACTTAACGATAATTTTAATTAAAGAAATTATCAGTCTTAACTAGCAACAAAATTACGTTAGATATAAAATGCTGTCAAAAAAAAAACTAATCACGAAATTGTTAAATTACCTAATGGATTTTACTACATTTTTTCCGATTTTAAATAAGCAATCAGAATTTCGGCTGAAGTCCATTTTATTATATAAAACTCAGTGCTAAGAAATGAGTATGAAAGTTGTGTTTAAGTTGAATTATTGCTACAATTTGACTAAATTGCCTTCCTTCATGAATTATAACTATTTTGAAATAGCATCGAAAATAAAGTAGAAAATTTTATAGTAAAAACTTTTTGCAGTATTTAAGTACTTTCGGGATTTTTTACATTGTAACGTTTAAATATGAAAAAATGACTTGTTTTTACGTTATTTGTATACATATGACATTTATGATTATGATCATGTAATTTTTGTACATACAGTTACATTCTTTTAATTTATTTATACACATATTATGTATGTACTAAAAAAGTCAATAATGTTACATGGGTTGTAAGCTTATATTAATCTGTAAATTGCTAATAGCTGCATTTTTTTTTTTTGAAAGTGAATAGAATAGATTGCCTTTGCTGACATTTAAAATATTAGAGCTAAAATATCATATTTTTCTTTTAACTTTAATTTTATTATTATTAAAATAATTTAGAAATAAAAATATTATAGATTTAATAGCACTAGCAGTTTAAAGATTTAAATTCGTCATAATAACACGGTTCACTCTTTAAATTGTTTTTAAGCTTTATTTTTTATAATTTTTGGAAAGGAATAAACTAACATTAATTTTTTATTAACAAGCCTTGTCTTATAATAAAAGAAATTTTAAAATATAATTAAATGAAATTCTTTTTCTATAGATAAAGGTTTCTCTTTCTACAGAGTAGCTATAACTATTGAAATATTAATATTTTTATTAATTCAAAATTTCAAAGTAAAATTCCAAAATTTTTAATGATTAAAATAATTTTAATCTCAAATACCACCAAACGAGTGCATTCCCAGCTAAAATTATAAGAATTCAAAAAATTTCGAAATGTCCTTAAGACTTTAAGAGTTTTCAGATCGAAATAATTCCAGAACTAATTTTTTTTTTACGAAATATTATTTTTTTTAAATATCAGTATGTCAATGAATACAGTGGTAGTGAGTTGTTAACAAGATCGCACTCTTTGATCCAATTTTACAGAAAAGATTTTCCGCTTAAATTGAATTCCAATTCTGTTTTTGTTTTACTTCTTTTCGAATTTCTTTTTGTTTTCCTCATTTCATCTTTTTAAATATTTACCTGTTCGTATAAAGTAAATAAATTTAATAAAGGATACCGCTTATTTTAAAAAATTACAATAGCAATAATAAAATGGCAACAATAGAAGGTAAAAAACAAAACCAAAAAAAAAGATAAAATTGTACACTTCAGTCAAGTGGATTTTTTTATTCTCTTTTGTTTTTTAAGTCGAAAATTCTTGTATCTTGGTCTCAAAATATCTCTAGAGGATCAAAAAAGAAAAAAAACAAGAAAGAAAAGAAACTTCAAATCGATTTAAGATTGAAATATTTCTAATAATCGATTTGTTTACTTATTATTTTTACGTAGAGTTTTTTTCCTTTGAATTTCTACTCGAAGAGTTTTTATTTCGTATTCAGATCAATTTATAATAATATTTTATTGAATTGTCTGGACCACATATAATTTATTGGACCTTTTTCATATTATCATTATTAGTTTAATATTTGAAGTAAAAGTGACGTTTTATAGGTTATGAATCACATTGAATTTTAAGTGTAGAGGCGTCATTTAAGTAAATAGTAAATTAAGTTTTAAATTCTTAGCTCTTTGAACTGTAATTGAAAATTTTTTAGCCAATGTAGATGTATTAAAATAATTTGACAGAATAAAATCGAATCGAATTTCGATTTATATTGATAAAGTGTGAAATAAAATTGAGGCTTTGCAGTAGCAGCATTTTGAAAGCATTCTATAGTGAAAAATCTTATAAGTAGAAAAAATTTTTTTATTTATTTAAATATTAAGAAAATTTGTGTTAAAATTTTGGAAATTTCTCATCTGCATGACAATACAAATTCAAAAACTCAAAAATTTATTAAAGCAAACCTATACGTACCGAAGAGTTTTCAAAATTTTAGAATTTTTTTTTTGCATCTCATTCCAATGCCATCATTATATTGATTCGTTCATTTGTTTGTTCATTCTAAAAAGCCAAAAGTATAATATTTGTGGTTGAGAAAAAAAGGCAGCATATTTTATTCATCTTCAAATCTTCCTTTTTTTCTCATAAAATATTTTCGAGTTTTTCATTTTTCATCTGGTTTTTTCTCATTTTTTTATATGGTGTTATATTGTTATGCTGTCCGATTATTGCATATACGTTATATACTTAAGTACATACACATCGATAATAATGAGAACCTATAATATACTCATGCATCTCATCTCAATTTTTTTTGTACTGCAGTATTAAGGAATGCTCTAAATTTTGTGCAAAGTTGTATTGTAACAAGTTCAAAGAAAGAAGTAAAAATATAAACAAAAAAAAATCATACTAGTGGTACCTTTTACTTTTACATTCAAATAGGATATCCTATACACAGATGCACAAACATCATTACATATAAAGTGATGAACTCGACTTATAAGAAAAAAAAAATTCCCACGCATTTTTGATTCGATTTTTATACTCAATGTTTTCAATAAAATTATACCCGATGAAAAATTATTTTGAAAAATGCGAAGATGTAGAAAAAAGAGAAATGAAAAAAAAAAAGAGAAGCACAAAAAATAATACCGAAATACTTACTTATTATAAACTGAATAATGGACTTAGACAGGTACTTAACACTTCAGATATAACATTAAGACGGCGCACATATTGGTATAAACAAACATGAGTAAATATTGTGCTTATGAACAGGTACATTAAAACGTAATATAGAAAAATTATACAAAAAAAAAAATACTCTGTCGCAGTGGACATTAATTTTTGATTGGGAAAATAAGGGATTTGCACTTATTGTTCAGAATATATAAGAATGATTATAAGCATTTTTTGACAACAAGTTTTAAGGGAACTTGCAATGACATCTCAATGTAAATGCAAGGGTTGTCATTTGGAGGAGTTTTCGTACAAAAATATTTCGCAGAGGTTTCGTAGAGAAAATGAGCAAAAAGAGAAAGTTTTATTAAACTTTATTGGCAGTGGTTTTCAGCAAGTGTTTTCGTGATAAATTGATTAGGCGATTTTTTAGAAATAAGTTGGAATTGAGATTTGGCAGTAATTGTCCTAAGAATACCGTAGGGTTAGCATCAAATTTTTGTTAATCTACTTCCGAGGAAAGTTTTGTTTGAGAATAAAATTCGTGCAAGATTTTTGAGTTTTATAGTTTTGTAGACGATTTGCTTATATTTCTGATTACTTTTCAAATGCTCAACGATGGGTTAGGGTTTTTTAATGAAAAATGTATAAATTTTTCCTTGTATTTTTTTAAATGAGACTTAATACCAATCATTTATAAGAAAATAGCAGACAGAATTTGTCAGTTTTTGAGGAATAACATTTAAGTGAAATAATAATAAATTAAGTCATATACATTAACATATACTCATGTAAGTGTGTGCAAAATTTAATTTTTCAATAATTTTGAATATTTCACTTTAAATTCTTTGAGTATCGTTTATGATTTAAAGAAGAACTTAAAGTGAAATTTAATTAAAGTATTCCTTATTGTAATTTTTATGAAAGCAAAATATATGCAGATTTCAATAATTGCCCTGTGGGATTCAGAATGTACCAATATTAAAAGTTAAAGGGTAATGTATGGGCTATTATATATTTGATTTAAGAATTTTGCAATTATAAACATGTATGGCCCCCATTTATTTACGCATATTTGTGTTGAAGTTTTATTTATAATCTTTTAAAAATAGGGATGTTTTAGTCACGTTTTGTAATTAAGGTAATTCAGTAGTTAATATTTTTCAATATGGAACGTATTAATTTAAGGCGAAATGTAAAGCAGGTTTGAAATTTTTAAAAAAATTCATGGGAAACAATTAAAAAAATATATACAAGGTTTAAGCTTTAATATGGAAATTAAACTTTGTGGAATTTAATGAGTCACTTGTTGGGTCATTTTCTGCATGTAAATACATCTAAAATTTTGTATTTATCTTATTCTGCTGTTCATAGTTGAAAAATCTCAAAATGTGATCATAAAGATTTTTATGTTTTAGAGTCAAATCTTTGCTTAGTATCAATTCATAATTTATTTAAATATTTAGTTTTAAAAAATTTTTCAAATTTATGATTTTTCTAAATTAATATTTTTAATTTTATGATTACAGCCAGCACGTCATACAAAATTAGAAAAAGCTGATATTCTTGAAATGACAGTTAAACATTTGCAATCAATTCAGCGTCAACAATTTAATTTAGCTATACAAACTGATCCAGCTGTTGTACATAAATTTAAAACTGGTTTTACAGAATGTGCTGAAGAAGTTTCTAGATTTCTAGGCCAATTGGAGGGAATTGATAATGGTACAAAACAACGTTTAATGCAACATTTAAATAATTGTTCAACACGTATTGAACAAATTGGTACATTTAGTAATTTTTCCTCAAGTTATCGACAAGCATTAAATAGTTCTGGCTTAAATCAATCAATTTTCGGAACAACTTTTAATAATGCGGCAGCAGCAGCAGCCGCAGCTGCAGCATCATTATTTACTTCAAATGGAAATCATCAAGATGTAAATAATAATGGTCGAATAAATATGAATGGTGTACAATTGATACCATCTCGTTTACCATCTGGTGAATTAGCTTTAATAATGCCAAATTCTACAACATTGCCATCATCACTTTTAATGCCAAATTTATCAACACAATCGATTGAATTTTCATCAACATTTCCTAGATTAAGTGCATTTACAAAACCAACGTCAACTATTGCATCATCAATTAGTCCAAATTCATCATCACTATTAAATAATTTAAATGGAAATAATTTAATAAATAATAATAATAATCATTTACAACAATATAATCAACACAATCATATTAAAATAAATAATATAAATTCATCAATAAATCCATTACAAATGTCAGGTAGTGGAGTAACAGCAACAACAGTTACTAGTCCACCATTAAGTCCAGTATCATCAATATCAAGTTTAGGTGATGATTCAACAATTCATACAAGTGCAACATCAGATTATGGTACAAAAACTCCACCATTAGAACAAAGTATAACATCTGATTATTTTTCAACACCACCTAGTAGTGAATCAATTAAACTTATATCACGTACTGGACATTTACAACAGCCTCATGTTTCATCCACCGTTCTCGATGAATCGATGAAAAATCAAAATGATGCTAAAAAAAGATTAAGAACATCAATAGATGATAGTATTGATGAAAATCAACAACAAAATCAATCTTGTAATAAAATTATTAAATTAGAAAGCGAAGATGAAGGAAACAGTAGTTCAAAACATTTTTTAGATGATTCTAATGACAGTATGTGGAGACCATGGTGAAAATATTGAAAAACATATAAAATTAAATATTGTGAACTGTTTAAAATTATTTGAACTCTATTGTGAATTGAACCAAAATTTATGCTTTAGTTTATAATAATTAATTTTTACAAATATTGTCAAATATAATTCTAATTAAAATAATTTTTTTTTTTATTGTTTCGAGAATGGTTAAATCCCATTTAATCTTTAAAATTGGCAGAATATATTTTTTGAATTATATGCAAATTTAAATTTTTGAATTTAATTGAAAACTATGAACAATGAAAATTTATCCTTCATATTTTCTTTTAATTAAAGTTTTTCAGTTTTTTGAATAATGTTGATATTTAGTTTTAAGTTTTGTGTTTGAAATTTTGTATGAAAATGTTAAGTTTAAATCTTAACTTTTTGAATTTCTCTTTAATTTTTTAAGAATATTTATTGTCTGAATCAAAGAAAACAAGATTTTATTTTTTCAATTTATTTTTTTTGTATTAATTTCTAAAAATTTCATATATCATTCTGATTGTGCTCTTAATAATTAAAATATGTGTAATTAAAAAGTATATTCGTTTTTCAACATTTTTTTTTTCTATATGTAAGTTTGATTAAATTAAAAAAAGATCTGTGATTAATTCATTTAAATAAAATTGATATAAAATTAAATTTATAATACGGAATTTTCTTTTAAATTAAATGTATTTTAGTTTGCAGAATAAAATTACAGAAATTAATAACAAGGATTTTTAAACAACTTTACGGTATAAGATGGATTTCGTATTGCAAATTTGATTGTAATTAATTTAATAACAGTTTAATGGTTGGACATTAGTATAGTGTCAAGGCAGAACAAAATTCAATTATTCTAGTCCTGGCTTCAGAGAAGACAAAAATTATTAAATTATAAAAACCCTATAAATTTCAACGGCACCTTTTGACATATCTTACGATCAAAAACCACTAATCTATGAGGGAATCTATTACTTTTCTAATAATATATTATAGAAGCAATAAATAACATTTAATATAACAATTATTAAAATTATTTATATCTAAGTGTTAATTTTCAAATTAAATACTTTAAAAATTTTAAATTGAATTTTAAACACTGAATTTCTTAAATTAAACCGTTTTAAATTTGTTTATTTAACACTGACATCTATGAAGTAAAAATGGTAAATTTTATGTGGTTCATATCCAATCTAATACAAAAATTTTTGCTATAAATGATAAATGAGTTCTAAATTTTTTTAAGGTTTGCGTCTATGAAGGATTAACGAAAATTTTCTTTTGCTAAAGCAAATACTTTATGTAAAATAAATAAACTGTATATACAAGTCTCATGTAATATTTTAAAAATTAACTCTTTTTATAATTATGAATATATTTCTCCTATTTGAAATAAATATTAAAATAAATAAAATTTAAAAATGAAAATTGAAAATACATTATTTACGTGTTTATAAATTCAAATACATTTAATCCTTTGGCGCTAGTATCGACAGTACAATTTTAATAAATTCGTTTCAAAACAAAACTTTCACTTCTAATAACAAATTTAATTTAAATATCAAATACACGAACCATAAATATACCGTAAAATTTCAAAATATCTTTCAAGTGAAATAAAAATTTTTTCTATATTTTACGATATTTTAAGATTTTGCGAGTTAAATTATTTTGTTAGATAAATTTGTCAAAATTAGGAAAATTCATATGAATATTAAATAAATAAATTTATTTACATATTTTTAATTGTAAAATTTTGGTAGCTTACTCACTATATTTTATATAGGGTCCTTAACGAGTCGTTTTAAATTGAAACAAACAAAAATTAGATTTTTTAATTTTTCACTATTGTTACTTAAAAAATTGCTTACTGCAATTAAATGTGAAAAATTACATTATTTTATTATCCAACCAGAGGATCAAAATTTTCAAAGACTCTCTCACACATGGCCTGTAGTAAATTCATTCTGAATGTTGTATTTCAGTTCTGAGATTCTTTTAACTCCTGAACTCCTGGCCTGGTAGACTGCTATTTGTGTTTTTTTTTTTTTGAAAGTTGGGTCTATGTGAATAAGTCAGTCAAAATTTTAGAGCTTAAATAAACTAATAATATTGTATTTAATATTTATGAAAACCTTGTAGTTTGTGTGTAATAAAAGTTCATTACTATATTTATGCACAGTAAAACATTTAGGGGAGGATATTACATATTAGATATAGACAAAAATTATAGTTGCTTGTAGATCAATTGAAGGGATTTAAACAAACAATTGATTTTTTAAATTTGGAATTGGCACCATTGATATTAATTAAGTGCCATTTGCCAATTTACGAGATTACAAGAATAAAATTGCATGCAGTTACGGCAATGTTTTCTTACTTAAATAGTTTGAAAAGTTTATAAGTAATTTAATATTCATGCAACTGTTATACTGTCTTAATAATTTTCTTAGAGTTTTTAATATTACATATATATTTTCTACAAATGGAATTTTCCACATTAACACATTTTAATTGCTTCTTAGTAAATTTATTCAGTTCTGTTCTTAACCATCTTTTAAATATTATCTAATAAATATTATTTCTCTCCCTGTAAAGTATTTAAACTCCGACATATAGCTCTACTTTAATATTCAATGAATTTGTCAATATATCAATTATTTTGTATATATATGAAAAAATTTTTCTCTTAAAACATAATTCTTCTTTTTATATTTAAATTGAAACCATTTTATTAATTTAATTTTTTCGATTTTATTCATAATTAGTGGAAAAAAATGAAAGATTTTATACATCAATTAATTAAAATAAACGAGAGAAAATATATAGGGGAAATTTTCTTTTATACTGAAAATGAAAAAGAAAAAAATTTACGTTCTATATCACATAGAAATTTGCATTGATCAGTTTACATTCTCTGTGGTTCTTAAGTGTCGTCATCAATTATAAATTTTCATTTTTTCTTTATTAAATTTAAAATTTACATTAAAAATGTTATTGAATCTTCTATATTACATAATAATTTTTATTTTTTTCCTTTTATATACCTGCAATATTACCGTTATAATCATCATCATCATCAACATCAACACAATATCATGATTATTCTTATTATCAATGAAATTTATCAATGCATATTGCTTTTATTATCGATTTGTAGCGCGTGCTTCGAAAAAAAGTGCTTATTAGTTTAACTCTGTCCGTCCGTGTGTTTGTTTATAAAGCTCCTATACACTCGTTGAAATAAAAAGTGGAAATTTTATAACACAATCTTTTCTAGGAACTTATTTCTTTATATTAAAATGTTTGCATATTTCTTCTCTCTCAAAAATTTTTAGCCTCTTCAAGTCCATTTTTTAACTATTCATTTTATTGGAATCACAATCATTTTTTAAATTCTGCAAATACAATAGTTATTGGCTTCTTCAACAGGGACATAGCATAACAAACATTATAATAATGAAATGGTTGTTGATACTGAAGTTCGAAGCGGTTCTTAGAAACTAATAAATAAATTATTTCGTTAAAATAATTTCGTAAAATTTTATTTTCAAAGGCCTTGTACTAATGAAACACAAATTTCTAAAAAAGCAACAAGGTAAACGGCAAAGTCCATGCCATCAAAGAATATGATTATTATATTATGTCTTTTTTGAGCCCTACTTAACCGTCAAATTCGACAGGCATATTCTTTCAATTTATTTTGTTGTTTGCTCGTCCTAATTTTATGCAATAATTTCATATACATATTTTGGTACAATTACTGAATTAAATTAAATAGCTAAATGCAACCCCTACATTCTAGAATCTAGAAAATGTATTTTTATTTGCTCAAGGGAAAAGTGCTTGAAATTTGTATAATCCGAATTTGTTCTTTGTATATTGCATATGAAGATTATTTTATTTATTTTAAGAGGAAGTAAAAGTAGATATACTCGGGTACTAAAACACATATACTCATATTATAATGATATTCTACATCGCGTTGCATTCAATTATTTCAATATTTTATAACAAATATTGATTTGAATATTAAATGTATATTATATGAGATGTTGTAATTTAATTTACACATATGAAGTATATTTAGATGATTTTAAAATTACATAAGATAAAAAAATAATTGATATGCAACTTATGTAAGTTATTCTAATAAATTTTGCTTCTATATTTGTATTAAAATTTTATTAATGTGAGAAAAGTTTTAAAATTCATACATAATATACAAAACGCCAATCATTTTTTGAACAGTTGCCCTATTTTAAGGACACAAATAAAAATTTCTTCTGAAAGACTTCGTTGTACAAATATAAAAAGCATCTTTGATATTTAATTTCCTTTCAATTGATTTGGTATGTGAATGTGAAAAATTATTATGTCAAATATTATAAAGTAAAATTCTTTAAAAATTAGAATTTATGGCATAAGAAAAATCTTTACTTGCAAGCCGAAAAGTCTTAAGTACTAAATGTAAATTTATCTGAGCAGATTAAAGTCTTAAGGATTTTAACTTTCGCATAAAATAATTCATGTAAGGCGATTTTTGTTTTTATAATAAAATTTACAAATTATTAGAGTGAGGAAGGAAGGATGGTGATTTTAACAGAACTCATGCAGTTGCTGTTCATTATTTTGCAGAGCTATTTAATTTAATTTTGATTTAAGATGACTTAAGAAACGTTTTCTTTTATATTGAATACGGAAATATTGTCGATTCAAAATAATTTTAATTTTATTGGATCAAATGATTTTCTGATTAAGAGCCTGTTTTTGTATTTGCCGAAATTCTTATATATGCATGTGTTACAAATTTATGTTTGAATACATAAATAAATAAAAAAATATTAAGAAGAACAATCTAAATTGACTTGAGTAGAAAAATACATTTAAATTTTCCGCATAATCTAGAAAAATTCCGACCATTTTAAGGGTGATCAAATTAAAATTGAAAAAAATAAAGTTGAAATAAACAAGTGGTTTATAATGTAGCAATTTTTGCTTCGGTAAGAGAAAATACTATATTTAAAAACAATCTATATATACCTACAATCTATATATACGAATTTATTTCCAAGATTGCATACATTTAGGATGAAAAAAAATATTGAAAGAGGCGTTAACATAATGCTTGAATTTAAGAGTTAATTGAGAAAGTTAAGAAAAATAGTTATATTTTTTAATGGCGTTAGATTTACAGTTAGCTTTCTGCATTTATATAAATTTGGGAAACCTTGCAGTTTCGGAAATATAAGATTTCAAAAAGTCAAATTTCACAAATTGCGTGAGGCGCCAAATCGAAAAGAATGGAGGTTGAAAAAACAATTTCTTCTAACGAACTAAAATTTTTACTAGTATTATACCTACAACTTACGATCTAGAAGGGTTATAGATGATGGTGAATTTTGGCAGCCATTTTGCTCGTTTTAATATTTAATTATATTGTGTTGTGGTAAAAAAAGCTTGACACTAATTTAACTGCGTTAAAGAAAAAATTGGAAAATCTATGCATATATGAAGTATTATGGCTATAGAAGTTTCGTAAACTGGTCCGGACGCACAGAGTGATTAAACTAATAAGAACTTTTTTTCAAATTTTTTTTAGTGCTAAAACAGTGCTAAAACATATCATGAAAAAGAATAATTTTCTGCAAAGCAAAAGTTCAAAAAAATTTAATAATATTTAACATGAAACCTGGGTTTAATTAGAGCCTTTATTAGAGCTTTAATTAGAGCCTTCAAATATTTCAAAAAGTGATTTTAAATGTAATTTAGTTGGAATTAAAAATTTTATATTTGATAATAATATTTCTGAAATAAATTGAAATTAATATATTTCTTAAAATTAATTCAGTTGGGACGATAAATTGGGATTAATTCAGTTGGGACAATATAATGTTATTTTTCCTACCAGTTTTGAATAACAGAAAGTCCGCAAACATCTTAAAACTAGTGCTGTTTATAGCCCTTTCTTAAAATACCTATGTGCGGATATAAAATGAACGAAACAAAATATGTTTTATAATTATTTTTACAATTTCTTAAATATTCTTAAATTACAATTATACCGTAAGATCAAGTCAAACTGAAAAATACTTTAAATAAACCAAGAAATGTTCTTAAATTTCGCTTTTACTTTCGAACTGATTATAAAGTTTCATTATTTAAAAAGAAAGTTAATTTGAAAAAGCAAAAGATCGGGTCTTTAAGCAAGTTGAAGTGAAAACGAATACAACAAGCAAACAGGTAAAATTCTGAAACATAATCAATTTAATTAGCATGATTAACATCACATCTTATAATTGCAAATATAAAAAAATTTGCAATTAATTTAAAGGACTCATAAGAGTCCTAAGCGTTGGGATATAATTTGAATTTTATTTTACATCAAATACATACATATATATATATATATGAAAAACTTTAAGAAAAAGTAACATAAACCGTTATTAAATACATAAATAACATTTCTCCGTTAGAAAACATTTATATAAGTATATAAACAAAAACAACTCGACAAACTGCCTGCATAAATGACAAATCGTAAAAAAAAGGAAAAATTAATTGAAATATAAAAAAAATTGTATTTTTTTTTACTAAATTAAAAAGAGATACAAAAACTAAGAAATTAAAAAAAAATTTGCAAGGATCCTATTTATTGCGTCAATATTATTCATAAAGGATAATAACGGGGAAAAACAAGAAATGAGAAAATGGAGAAATTTATAATTAAAAGTATTACAGTTAGCACACACACATACACACACAAAACACTGCCAATAATATTTTGTATATATACACATACATATTTACAAATATGTAGAATATTTTTTAATATTAAAATTTTAATACTTTTGTGAACATATACACTTGTATAGGTTTTGAAAAGCCTAGTATAAGAAGCCTTAAATATCATTATCCTAAAAAAAAATAAAGAAACCAAATAGTGAATAAAAAAAATTGTAAAGAAATAAAAAAAAACAAAGTTGCATTTATAACAAAAAAGCAAAATAAATAAAAATCGTTCTTTCGAAGGAAATGAGAAATTTGAAAAAAAAAAAAACAAATTTAAAAAAAAAATGCAATTTAATAATAACAAAAAAACAAGAAAGACGTGTAAGCAAGAAAAAAACTAAACAAAAAAAAATTTATAAAAAATTACGGAAAATAAAAAACGGTAAACTATGAGTGAAAAACTGTAAAATGGGAACAATAAATATCTCAAATGCAAAAAACACAAAACCTAACAGCAACAACAACAATAACAGCAGAAAAGATGAGAGAAAATTAAATACGAGTATAGAAAAAACAGTTATACGAAGAAAACAGAAACAAAAACAGAAAAAGAGAACAAAAAATGAATAATTTGCTATGTGCGCAAGAGGACAGTAAAATGCCGTTAACGAAATACCGTTAATTGCAAAGTATTTTTTCTTATTTTTAAAATAAATAAACAACAAACAAATAATACCGAAAAAAACAAACAAAAAAAAATATAACAAAAAATCAAATTAAGTGAAGAAAAAAAAGTTTTGAATATTTTCAATATCCTCTTTCGGACAATCTCCAGAGCCTATTATTTCCTACATTGTAATGAAATCAAATGAAATGTTCGCCCAAACTTATGCAATTTTTTTTTTAGTTGATTCATGAAGCGTAGCTATTCTAAATTTTCAATGATTTTTTTTATGTTTTAAATTCAATAAAATTTATAATTAATTAATTAATTAATTAATTTTATATTAATTTAATTTATATTTGTTATAATTCATAAATAAAATTAAAAATCTTAAAAATAATATTTCTTTGGAAAAAGTTGAATTTCTTTAAAAAAATATGAAGTTTTCCTTGCAGTACAATGCAATTATGAAAATATTGGTTAAATTTATTAATTTTATTTTTATTGAGAGGATGGTTGAGGAAGTAGGTGAAGGGGATTAAGAGAAAGGGAGTAAGAAAGGTGGACTAAGACATTGGGAATTAGAGAGGGGTCAGTGTCATGTGTAGATTATAAATTCTTTTCTTAACAATCAAAATAGGTTATAGAAATATTGGTACTTAGTCTCGGTTAAAATTTAACTAAATAAAAATTTTAAATAGTCTATACTCTATTTTAAAAGCTGTTAGGGTTTTAATATTAAAATTTTATATAAAATTGGTAGAAGGGTTGTTTTTGTTACATTTTGAACTACATACTGATTTCAAACACATTCAAAGCATGCTGTTCAATTTTACGAGAACAAATTTAGTATTTCGCCTTTAATTTTAAAAAAAGAAGTAACAGCGCTTTATGAATTCATTTATTAATTCTTATGTATATCCTGAAGGCATTTATCTACGAGTAACACGCAGAAGCGATTAGGTCAACACTGTCATATATGGTTTTGAAAATTCGCGTAAATTTTTAATGTTCTTTTGATTTTACATTTCCGTGTTCTCAAATAAACTCAAACAATATTTTAATATATTTGATTTTTATTTTTCTTTTAAATAAAGTAGCGATTACTCTAGATGCCTAAGATTAAGACAGTTACTAAATATACTAATTTTGATCAATTAATTTCTTCCAGATTTCAAAAATCTATCAAAATTAAATATAAATCAACATTACTAAAATTACAACTTGATGGTTGCCTGGGTTTTTAATTGCGATAATAAAGGACTAGATAATATGAAGCACAAAAGATATGTAGAGTAGAGTAAGAATCTTAATGAGATGTATGATCGAAAAGAAAAGATATGCTAAAAAAACAAAAATGATTGAAATACTCACCTATAATTGAATATGCAGAAAATAGAGGTAATGAGTCGAAATAAGCTTAAACCATAAATATTGTAAAATGTAAATCTTAAGTTAGTCTAAGTCATTATCTGAGTGAAAGTGGTGACAGATTTCAAATAACTGGAAAAAATGTAGGTTTATATATAAAAAAATTTCTCACATTTTCAATTAGTTATGGAATAAAAGAAAAATCTAAGTCTTATAACAAATTTTTTTACTTAAGATGTTCCTCTAATGAACTACTTAAGATAAAATCAAAAATTTCTAATTTCTTTCTTACTCTTACTATTGTTTCATTTTTTTTCTATTGCATTTTAATTCACAAAATGAATAAAAACAGTTTTCCTTATTTTCAGACCTTTTTTAATTTTTCATTTTTGTTATTGTGTTCAATATTATTTTCAGTATTATAATTAAGTATTGAAAATCAAATAAAGAAATTATATTGGTTGTTTTTTACCTATATACATTTGATTGCCTATATAGTACTCGCTTGGAAGTCAACTAGACTGATATATCATTCCTTTTCGATCTTTATTGTTTATTCTGTTAACGAGACATAAACGCCTACTTGCAAAACCATAAAAAATAACTTTAATTTTATTATTCTTTATATACAACATACATACACATGTATACTATTATTGTACAGACTCACATACACTTTTCTATAATTATAGTTTTATAAAGTATAAGAGGAAAAAATTACTTATTTTTTTTGTTTTGCAAGGATCAGTAGAAAACTAAAAAAAAAATATTTTTTTCCTTTAATTTTTTATATTGTATTTATGCATTATTTTTTTCTTCTTTATATTTTTCTTTTGATGCCCCGTTAAGTAGATGCACAAGAGGCGGAGTTAAAATTATTTTTATTTTGTTATTTTTATTTTTTAATATATAATCAGTGTTCTTTTATTCCATGTCTAGTAGTAGCTGGGAAAAGAAAATTTCTAATAGCAAAAAACAAAAAATAAAAATTTAATATAACGGGGCATACAACGTCAATAGGCAAAACAAAACTTTGGTAATAGAAAATTAACGCTGGAAAAAAAGAAGAAGAAAAAGGGGAATAAATAAAAATAAATAAAATTATGAGTGAATAAAAAATTATTTAGATAACTGTAAAAAAAGAAAATCAGCGAATTTTTTTTTACTGCTATCCGTTCTTTTTTTAAATTTATTTATTATGTATTATAACAGCTACTGTCATATACATGAACAAACAAATATTTTTAATATTTTTCCACATACACTTAAGATAAATAAAGAAAATGGTGAGAGAACGCTCTCTTTTATACAACCGAAATATTCTTTTTTTAACCGTTATGAATTTATAATTAAACACGCATATATACATACATACATGAAAAATATAATTTTACTCAGAAATAATAATTATAGAGCTGCGAATGTTGCGATACAAAATATTCATTTCTATGTAATTTTACTGTATTGTCGACAGTAAAATTATATGAGAAACAAATGAGAAAATCGACTGTCACAAAATAATCCAAATTAGAAACAAGAAAATAAAACTTTTTCTCATTTTATATTTCTCTTATTTATAAAATGAATATTTGACTTGAGATTAAAAATTTTCGAAGGATAAGATGTCAACATTTTTAGGCCTATAAAATGTAAAAAAATGTAATGATAAGACAGCCCTCACTATAATATGTTAAAATATAGTGTATATACTGTACACATAATGAAAATATTTAATGCAAATACATACAAGAATTTTTTTAATATACGACAAGAATTTTCCAACAAAAAATTGAAATAAAAATGCGTACAAACAAACAAACTTGCAAGGTAAGTTTTGTACAAATTTCGGTACTTAACTTTCATAAAAAGTAAACAAATGAAATTAATTATTTCAAGGAACAAAAAAGAGAGGAAAATAAAAATAATATTTTCCGTAGTGAAAATGAGAGCGCGAAAAAGTTTCTGAGAATTTCAAAAAAGAGCGGATATACAGAGAATTGAAAAGTAGAAAAGAAACGCGAAAAATGTTGAAATTAACAAAAAAAATTTTATTTTTCTAAAAATTTTTTGTTTCTCTTTTGATTAATAAAAACGTTTCGCTATATTAAAAAGTTACGCGCTAAACAAACACTTGTGTACATTGCATTTACTTACACAAAATTTATAATGATAACATTAATGAGAGAATTTTTTACATTTATGCAACTCTATATATCGCTATGATTGTGTGAAAAAATCGTATAATATACTCTTGTTGCTGTTATCATTGTTGCTCTACTATTATGACCGTATACATAGTAAATACTCTTTTTACTGTCATTCAATACAGTTTTGTTGCTGTTATTTTTATTATTATTATTGTTATTACTGCGACTGTCATTGTCATTATTTTTATGTTATTATTCCTGCTATAATAAGTATCTGTTTTTTTTTTCTCTATTTTTTGTTTTACTCATTTTTGGTGTTTCATAATAAGCAAAATAAAAAAGAGAAATAGTAGCATTAATTATAGGAAAAAAGAAAAAGTTTTTTTTTTATCCTGTCATATTTGCCTAACGTGTACATTAAAAAAATTATTTATGTATGTGTATATGTACTTAGATAATTTTTTTTTCATGCTTCTTAATAAAAACTAAAATAGACAGGTTGACTGGTTAGTTAGTTGGCTGGTTGGCTAGTTATTTGGTTGGTTAATATTTATAGGTACATATATGTAAATGTATAAGTAATAATATTGTATGTATATAAGAATACAAGTATATTTTTAATTTATAAGCTTTTCATATATAGCTTGTAGTTTTATTAATATTGTATGCATATATTTTTGTATTTATGTAGAATGTACCCCTATACAAAGGAAAATTATGATTATAAAAATTATAATACTAAAAAAGTTGAACATGATAACGAACGAAAATTTTGAGTTCTTAAAATGCAATATTTTTGTTAGATATGTGTTAAGTAAAATAATAGTAATAAAAAATGGGAAAAAGGGACGAATATATTTTATAAATAAAATTTAAAAATATAATTTATTGTTTTGCTTTTTTTCTAAAATTAAATAGACCTAAATAATTGTTTACGTAAACAAAATTTTTTTTTTTAAAAAATATTTTCCGATAAATTAACGAATAGCTTTGAATACTGTTATATACCATTATATAAAGAAAAGTAAAGCAGTAACACGAAGATTAGTGAGGGTGTAATTTTTCTGGAAAAAAATTGGATTAAAAATATATTCTATTGCTACTACTTTGAACAGGAATATAATTATAACTGCGTTAGTTTATTTCAAAAATAAAATTTGAGATATTTAATTTTAAATTTAATGTTGTAAATTTTGAGACGAAACAATTTTGTATATAATTAAAATTTCGCCCAAACAGTTGTTTTTATCTAAGTAGAATGTGCTTCATATTACATATTTTCTTATTGCCGATAAATAAATTAGGACGAGAAGTTTATAAATATTATTTTCGAAAAAATTGCATAGTTTAGGGCTACTATGAATTTTAAAGCAACACATTTTTCTAGTAAATTGTAGAGATAAGCTAATAATTTCTAGTAAACTGTACAACTAAGATATTTAAAATTTGAAACGGATGAAAAAGTAATTTTTTATTAAAATTATTTTTCATTTCCTTCCTCAGAAATTAATTAATTATAAATTTTCATTTTTGAATAATATATTTCATTTTTTAAAGTTACTGTAGTCCTTGTCGCTACTAGAACACAGTTTTTATTCCAATTTTATATATCTTATTATATAAGATATTTATTTTAACTATTGTACCATATTTTAATTGATTTTAATTACATCCTTAAATTACCATAATGTATAATGCTTCCATACTGTTTTAATTGAAGTCGTCACATATGCGCGTGTGTATAATAGTAGCAAATAATAAAATTATTGGTAGCCTATATATGTGAATATTTTTCATGTAATGTGAACACATTATTAAAAAAAATGGTATAGTAATTTAAATTAAATTCATCATTATTTCAAAAATTAGTGACCACATCGTTACGTTTCGATAATTTCAGAAATAATTACCTTATATTTTATATATGATGAAAATTTTATTTTCCTCATTTTCAAGCATGTGCCCAGAATTGTACAACACGCAGATAAAATATAATTTTTCTTTTTTAATTTTAATTAGCGTTTTTTTTTTTTAATAATTTATTACAATTATTATTATTCTTCATGTAATTATGTTGTCCATATATATTTATTCCTCATTTTTTTTTATATATGCATATATTTACTGATATCCTTATTTCTTTTATATATATAAGTATTAAAAAACTATGTATGCATTCCAGTACATGCATACTCGTACATATGGTTTTTTTATTAACACTGATTTAATATTTATTCTAACCACAATTATCCTGTTATTACAATCCCAGTAACAAAGTGATTTTGGTATAATAATAAAAAATAAAGAAGAGAAAAAAAAAACGTATGTAACTTTCACTTTTTACATGGAAAATTTAATCGAACAACATGCACGATTTTTATAAGGCTATAACAATTTTTATTTTATTTATCGTAATTTTTTATTCTGGTTTTTTTTTTAAAGTGCGTACGAATTTATGCGAAAATATTTATATAATATTATATAGTATAAATATATTACGAATTTATTTTATTAAATGATCCAATCAAAATTTGTCAGCTCATTGATTCAGAAAAGTATTGGCGATCTATATAGGTGTACTATTTATGTATAATTTTATTATGAGTTTTATATTTGCGTTTATATACTGATATATATATTGTATATATACATATCTATATATTATAATAATGTGAAACTATTTTATACTTGTCATACAGTCGAAATTTAACATATAAACGTCTTATACATTTGTTGCTTGAAACAATGAAAATTAGTAATAATTATTTGATTTACACAATTTTACATGCAATTACACTGCTAGGGTCATTGTGCTATGACCTTATGACTAATTACATTTATCGTAATGAACATAATAATTTATTGTGTTTACTGAAAGCATATTAAAATTAACTAACAGACTAATAGCTCCTTAATATATTAGAGTATAGTTAAAGTTAAAATTAAAGAGTAATGCAATTGCATCTTATAACCTGCAAATAAAGTAAGATATTAATGTTCTAAAGAATAATTAATTCTGACAAATTTGGGCTCAAATCAAATTTTTACAATAACAGACACTATATTATTGTCAAAAATTTCTTTAAGTTCATGTGATAATAAAAGTTGCATTAATTATTGCGTCTACGAGTATCATAAAATTTATGTAGGTTGTATTTGTAGCAACGAACATTCATGGCGTTTAAACCTCTATTTTGATCTTTAATCATTCGATGTAACACAATTTTGTTGGTAAATTGGAAAAATTTCCCCGCTTTGTAAAAGACGGGTTAAACAAATTCCATTTATTTTGAATAGCCGCTAATTGAAATTTGTTAAGAATTTTTCTCCTATTCAAATTATTTCGCGTTTCACTGTGTATTAATATACAATAGTATAGTCATATATACAATTTTTTTTTTACATTTATATTATAATAGAGTTTAAAAAGCCACATTATTTGACCACAGTATCCTACATAATATTTTTACTGTTTGACTATTAAATAAAAGCAACAATCATTCACTTAAGTCATAAAATTTAATAACACACAAGTTCATATGCAAAAATACATTATGTATACATATACACTCATACTTACACAAACCATTATATAATATATGTATATATGTAAAACATTTTAATGAGTATATAAATTGCGATTTTAATTGAATTAAAGTAAATCAAAAGCAATAATAATAATAATAAGAAAACGGGAGGATGTAAAAAAACAAAAAAAAAAACAAAAACATAATGACAGAATCAGACATTTGACATGTTGGCCCGACAAACCACTTTGAAACAAGAATATTATTATTGATATGCAACTGAATCGCGTTTATACATTCATGAACATAGTTTTTTATATAACTTTAACGCCAACGCAATTTTATTTTCTTTCTCCTCTACGCCCTTCTGATTTTTATTCTGTTGTATATCCACCATATTCTATATAAGAGAGGTTCGTATTTCTGATTTTTTTGCAATATTGTTTTTATATATTTTACGCTTTTGTATGTTTTAACATTTATTATACGAATTTTCAAAAATATTGAATGAAAATAATGTAAAATAACAAGAACAAAAAAAACACAAAATAAAAAAAAGTTAAAACTCACTGATGATGTGGTATCATTTATGGTTAAAAAGGAAATCATGACCATTTCCACAATATATAGAGATTGGTCAAAATATTATCGGACAACAGTGTTCATCAGCAAAATTGAAAATATGCCTTCGATATACAATAATAACATTAATATACATAAATGCGTATTTATAGTCCCGGCATACGAATATTATATAAGTAGTGAATAATATATACATAAATGTATATATAGTGTGTTTAATGTTGATAATATGTTTGTAAAACCTGATTTCATGACAGTAAAGTAAAGTGAGACAATTTAACGTTTATTGTGCAAATTGTATACGAAAAAAGTTGAAAAGTTCACAAAACGTATAGGTTACACACTGCAACCAACGTAATACATAATGTACTTACTTACATTTTTTTCATAAATAAATGCGTGTCGTATTATGAATGCTCTATTTCTTTTATAATATGAAAAATACTTCTAAATATAAAAGTTTGTTAGAAGATAAGCATACGTCGTCTATTCCAAAGCAATCAGATTCAAAATGAATAATTTTAGTGTGAACTGCATTCAGTCTCTTAATCTTACTCTTATTAATGGACAAAAAAAATTTCAGTTAAAATTTTAAAGTTCGCCTACTCTTGCTTAATAATTTTGAAATTATATAACTTCCGCTTTAATTTTTATTTCATACCAAACTCATTGAAATTTTAGTTATCAATGGTAATTTAGTATTACAAAAATATTGAAACTTGCATTCGCGTTGTCGTAATGAAGTGACATTAGAGACGAATAATAAAAATTGATCTTGAAAATTTTTGTGAAATTTCGTTTTCATTTACAAATTTTTTTATTTTTAATAATTTCTTGCAGTCATGTCACCCGCTAATAAGAATAAAATTTCAAAATAAAATGATAGTCGCAACGACAAATATCACATAGGTGACGTCATAATCGGAATGTGATTCATTATCAACCCCATATGTTCTTATCGATATTCCGAATGTACGGTTATTTCGAAATCGACAAGGTTAATTTTAAACATTCTCATGATTATTAAAATTATTTTTTTATTGTTGTATTTATTTTATTTGTATCATAACTGTAAGTGGGCATTAAAGAGTCAAAAATATATTTAAATATATTTGAATTTTTATTTATTTTTTATTTTTAAATTTTTACGCTACGTAGAAGTGCGTAAATTTTATCACTATTAATTTGTTTTTATTTTTCGATTCATGTGTTTTAATACCTACTACTTAATATATTTGTAAATAATAAAGACCGGCTATACGAATATAGAATGTGTATGTATGTAGATATATAAAACGAAGAGTATTGCAATGAAATGTATTGAAATGAAACTCAGGGAAAGAAACCGGCAATATGAATTCTATTAAATTAAGTGAATTTAACATATTGGAGGTGGTGTGGCGTTGACGCAAATATTTGTAATAAAATTTTTACTAATGCATAGTACTATTGCGAAAGCGATTTTAAATATTTATTTTAAAAATATTTTAATTGTTGAATTTCATTGAAATTTCTCAGAGAAGTTAATGAAATTTGAAAGAATTTAATATTTGAGGTAAGCATATATTATGAAGGTTAATAAAAAACATTGTCACATTTACGATTGCAGATTATTGAAAGAAGATATTGGTGAAGGAGCATATCTCATCGCACTTCAGTCAGTCATTGTTGTATCCTACCATTTCCTAACTATACTCTTCTGGTCCCAAGGGAATACCAGGAAATATTTTTTACGAAATTAGATGTGAATTTCTCAATACTGAATAAAAATTCTTAAAATAAACATATATTTAACTGTATTTTCAAGAATGACGATCGATTAACATCCCTATTGAAGTATCTCATCAATTATAAATTAAAGTATATTAAACAGAGAAATCATACAAATTCATCGACATTTGGTGTAATATCAGTCTAAGAAATTTGTAAACTGTGACCACATAAATAAACGATGCTCACAGAACCAGGCAAAGACCATGCGAAGCCGCCTTTTTCTAATTGTTAAGTTTGCAGTCTTTAATAAGAAGATCAAATATTACATACGATCTCTTATTTACATAATCATATATTACAATATCTTATTTACATGTTAAAAAAGTAT
Source organism: Condylostylus longicornis (assembly GCF_029603195.1). Classification (NCBI taxonomy): domain Eukaryota; kingdom Metazoa; phylum Arthropoda; class Insecta; order Diptera; family Dolichopodidae; genus Condylostylus; species Condylostylus longicornis. The sequence continues at coordinate 13,278,107 of NW_026577987.1, forward strand.
AGCTGTTTTTGGTTGGGATAGACCACACGAAAACGGTACACGAGGATGTATGATAGATGAAAATACAGAAAAGTCCAACAGACGAAAAGACTTTTCGATTCAGCATCATATTCGGCGAATTAATTTTTTTTTAAATTTAATCTTGATGCGAGAACCATAATTAATAAAATTACATAATTACTAAGTTATTTTAAAGAATAAATATTAGGTATTTTAAAATTGTATGGCAAATCTTATTTGGTAAAAGGCGTCCTAATTCTTACCTCGTCCCCTGAGTTTATCAAAAACATGCTTTTATATAGTTGCAATCTTATGTATACTTTATATAGAAATATTTTTTTTTTATTTTATATCTATAGCGAATGTTACTTCCACGAAAATTTATAGCTACCAAGCCTCAAGAAATCACCTAAGACTAAGGGTTTTGCTTTAAACATCACAGAACAGTTTTATATAAGAACGTATCTAAAATATTTTATATACTTGTAATTTAGTTCAAATCACTGAAATTTCTTGTAACCGCGGATAGTTATTAAAGGAATTCGAATTATTATTTTATATTTAAAGACATTTGTACTTAATACTTAAAAAACTTGGTTGCGGCATTGACTCTGTTATATTCTTTGCAATAAAGATCATTCAAATTTTAATATTCGTCCAAAACTTTTATTTATTCTATGACACGAACTTAATAATTAAGTCATCAAATTTTATGAAATTGAAACCACCCAACTCAATTATATAGTCATAATGCTATTAGAAGTTATTCTTCAAAATGACAATTAAAAAATGTTAAATTTCATTACTAATTAAATGCTTATATTTTCAACTCATATTAATAATTTAATATCTTTTTTGACCTCATACATAAGACTATAGCTTTAGTTGTTGCCAGCAAAAGTATTCAACAGTTTAACCACTTCTTTTTGGCACCATGCCTTAATTCTATATAAAAGCATATCCGTAGGGGAAAAATAATTTTCAACAAATTAAATTACATATTTTTTCATTTTTGTAAAAACAAAAGAATAAAAAAAAAACAAAAATAATAAAATAAACTGGGAAAATCGCTTAAAGTGATTTTTTTTGTTGCGCCTTTGTACTGTTATATTTCGACAAACATATGTAAGATATTATTATTATCTTCCTCCTTTTGTCCTTTAGTTTATTATAGTAGAACTAAGATAATTGCACATTATCATTTTATAAATATTTACTATGTGAATTTAATATATACAGTTTTGCTGAAAATATTGGTTCTTGTCCAATTATATAATAATGTGCTTTTACATAAATGCATATGAAAAATATAAACCATGAAAAAAACAATAATAATGTGCGGTAAAAGCGGGTTTCATCCTTGTTTTGGCACTATTATTTAGTACATTGAAATACAATGTAAAAGTTTTTTTACTTAGGGTAAAATGGGCTTTAAATAGCGTGCTATTCATAAAATTTATTCTGATTATTAAACATTTCAGTACATTTAAGCTAGAAGGCGGAGAATGTTTGAATATAATTACGATGATCTGATTAAGTTACAAATCTGATGGCAGTGTTAACTTTAGCTCTTTGAAAACTTTGAAATTTTTTTTTATAGAATTTTTCCCAGCTATTTTTAAACATTAATTTAAGTGCTCAAACACTAAAAAAAATATTATGTTATAGAAGATATAGCACGAAAACCACAAATATTGTGAGCAACAAATTCAATTAAAATCAAACCGGATGTTGATAAACCTAAAATTAAATTCAATTTATCATTCCTTTATCAAAAAATTTGTAAAAATACGAATTGCTCCTTTGAAACTCACCTAGTTCGGCAAAAATTTATGGTTTTCTTCTTTCAAATCTATTTCTATTCAATCGCATATTTAAAATTAAATGCTTTACTGGAACACCTTTTTAGTTGCATCAACCGTACATCAATTTTAGTTTTTGTAGAAATATTTTTGAAATTTATTCTTCCCTTTAAATTATTTATTAATTATTTATTAGCTTAATAATGGTAATACCCTATCATCTACCAACTCCATTTTGTTCAAAAAAATTAAAATTTTCTATTAAAATTTTTTTTTTTTCATTTAAAATAAATGTCAAAATTTGTATGGCATGTCTTTAAAAATTTGCTCTAGCTTTTTAATTTTAATAGCTTCAGATGCCAAATAGTTTCTAGATTTCGAAAATATTTTTTTCAAATTTTTAAATTGCACCCAATCTGAGAAAAATGCATTTAAAAATTTCAAACCATATAGGTACCATTTCTTATAAAAATTGGCAAAAATAAAAAACTTGTCAATTTTCTTTACCAAGAAAACTTTCGAAAAAAATTTTTTGATTACTAGATTTTTTTTTGTTTTTCCAAAATGAAAATTCTAGTTTTTTTTTTCAAAAATTTAAAATTTTTTATATTCAATTTTTGTTTTTCAAATTAGAAGTTTGTATAAAATATTGCTTCAATTTTGTTATTATTTATTATTATTCAAATGCTCATAAAAATGTCAGCTGTTTTTTCGAGTGACTTTTGTAATCGAAAATTAGTAATAGTTGACAGTTACTACCTTAAAATCCTGGCATAGAAATGGTTTTTGTGCTACACCTTCTATGTTTGAGGACTTAAATTAAAACTTAATTAGCTAGTAAAAATTCTATAAAAATAAAATTTCAATGTTTTAAAAAATTTGTTACGAAATTATCTAGCTAGAAAAAACTGAAAAAATCAATGGAAAAATTTGATTTTCTTTAAAGTTCGAATGTTTGGTATTCTGAAGGTAAGCCTTTCTGAAACTGTTTGTTTGAAATTCCTATCTTTTTCAGCACCGAAGTTATAATCAAAAAAAACCTGGATATGTAAAAATTTCGTGAAAATTCGTTAAAATTCCTGGAACTCGGAAACCCTTGAGATTTGGCATCGAGTTCGAAACAAAAGTTTTACCCATTTTCAATCTTCTAATCAATGATATACCAATGGAGCTCTCACAAATTCTGTTTTATAGTTCCGTATCAGTACTCTAATTTAAAATGTTCGACAGCATAAGATATGTATTGCTTTACTTTGATTCTAAAAATTTGATGTCACGTCAGTTACTTCGATTGTGATTTACAAAAATTCCAATATAGTCTCCTCAAATTCTCTTTTCCAATTATTTTTCATTCAAATTTTCATAATATGAAAGAAATCTTTCAATATCGCTTGTGCGTCTACAAATAATTTTCATCTGTCGAAGTTTTCTCTATATACGATTTTGAATTTCTTTTGAAATCTTACCCCTATTTACCCTTAAAATATGCATTTAACGGGTATGATACTGCAGACTATGTTATTTCTAACGTATACATGTATATGTATGATAAGGATAAAATATGATTATGCGTTTATGATTTTTTGGCTTTTTTAAATTCAGAAACCACAGTTAAAAAGTGTTAAGGTTTTTGTATTCACCACATTTTGTTAAAGTATAGTATTCAACAAAATTATACTTAGTAGATTTTATACACAGGAAATCTTTTTATCAACAAAAAGTTCTATATGTATCATATTCAAATAATCTCTCATGTCATTGCGGTTAAATTAAAATTGTTTTACATATACAGTTGGTTTGTTGGCAAGTACTTAAATTTAAAAATTAGCATAACATTATTATAATTGTTTTAATATAGAGTTAAGATGTATGAAAATAAAGTGTTGATAGAAAAACATTTAGATAATTACATAAATTTATTTAAGGTGTTTTTTAATTAAATACCATGACATTCCTGAAACAGGATGTAGATTCAGTATTTAGAATTAAATTTCTTAATTTTGAGTGCTGAATCTATCTCTTTTATTGTAATATGATATTCATGGGATGAGTTGAAATTGCCCGATACGAAAAAGAGTTACTGAAATTTCAAAGGCATTTTTAATTAAACAAATATATTTTTTAAGGAAAATTCATTGGAATTTTGTTAATGAGTTAAAAACTAAAAAAATAAATTAACCCTTTGTCTGCTATTTATGTCTTTCGTATAAGATTTCAGTTTGAGACAAAATTCATAAAATTCATAATTTTTATTGATCTATCTGTTCAATACTTCGACCATTGCTCGAATAACAATAAGTGGAAAATTTCCAGTTTGTACTTCAACAAAAATTTCTCTTGTACAATTATTATTTAACTAAGAGACTCAATTTTGCTCTCTGTAAATAATGTTGTTCATTAAGTTTTTGTACGTTTTACTAATCCCGCATATTTAAAATTTTGATTTCTATTAAAAGTGAGCACATTAACGACCCCAGTTTTTCTATTATTATTTCCATTTAATTCTTTAAACTTAAAATAATGAAATTTTTTTATAACAGTTGAATAAACTGTACTGTTCACTAGCACAAACATACAAAAGAAGTAGTAAGTTATACTTTTCAAGTTCAAAATTTCAAAAAATTTCTAATAGGTCAGGTATTAAAATTATGATAGAATGTAAAACCACATTATAACCTAGTTTGTAAGTGTTCTACATGCCAATGATATTATTAACAAATTATTGTAAGTAAAAGTCAATGATCAATGTGCGGTTAGAGTATAAAAAAGAACGATGTAATATTTACTTATGAGTAATGTGTTTTCCTATGAGTAATTGTTGAAAATAATACAGTGTGTTTCAGCCCAATACAATGTTCCTTTAGTAAAGTTTATTGAAATTTTAATGGTATTAAGTTAATAACATTTATAGGGAAAGATGAGTTTTGTAACAATTTAAAGGCATGATTTTTTGCATTATTAATAAAATTTAATTAATTTCCTATTAAAGTTTCAATTCAAATATAGGCCATTAATTCAAATAATTCACTCAGTATTACTTATTTCTGTCCTTTACAATAATTATTAATTGAGTTCTATGAAATTTGTGCAAATTGCTTATACAGTGTATATTAATATAATTAAATGCAATTTGTAGTTTTATTAAAATACTATAATGTCATGCAATGTTATTAAATAGAATTTGTCCTAGATTGCATTGCATTGTAAAATATATCAGTCAAAGAATTAACTCTATGGTGTCTAGACCGTTTTCATTACAAAGTCTATTTTAAGATTAATAATAAAATTTACTGAAATTTTTTTTGAATTTCAGTGGTTTTCGAAAATTTGTGTTTTTAGTTTGAAGAACACAATTCTTTTCTCGATAATTCAGTAAGTATTTAGTGTAAAAAATCGTTTCACATATCATCGTTTATTGCTTATTGGAAAAATTAAAAGTAAAATTTTTGGTTTGTCTTAGTAATCTTTAATTTCATAAGCGTTATTAAAAATTAATTGGCGTCTAGAATTTCGTATTACTCTATAATTGTAGAGTAAAATTTTTGTACAATTTTACAATTGGTTAAAATTTTCATTTGTCTCGTTCATTCTTACGGAAATATTAATAAAGGTATTAAGGTATTACAATAGATTATAAGATATCAAAACCGATTTTGAACCGACTTAACATAATAGTATATGTTACAGCAACTCAGAGTTCATTTTCATTTGCTACTTAGAAGTTTTGTTTCATTAAAACTTTTCACTTTTAAAACAAGTTCATTTCATTTCAGTCGGTAAAAATCGACCGAATTATACCTTGCACCTTGACAATCTGAGTTTAAAAATTTGGTTTTGAAACGCCTTTGCAAAATTTGATATTAATATCTCTATTAGTTATTGAAATATTTAAAAAAGTCTCTTTAAATTATGAATGGCAGCTACCCGAAGCCGTTGTTCGAATTGGCCCAATTACAATAGCAGCCGTCCCTGGCAAAAAAGAAAAAAACTTGGGAAAGTTTGGTTTCGATTGAAATATTTGTTTTTAAGTTATGAAGACGACTCCTTTAAGTGGTTGCAAACACCATAGCAAGGTGAATATTCCCTTTACGAAGGTGCAGGTACGAAGGTGCAGGGTATAAAAATACTAAGCATATGATTAAGAGAAAATTATTGTTATTATCATAACTTGAAACGAAATTTATAACACGATTCACATTTACATATTTCTTGTTTCATTTTACCTTTCAGAAATAATACGCTCAATCAAGAGAGAGATTAAATCTTAAGACCATAAACATATCGTGTAATTAATGCTATTTACACTTAGATGTAGCAAATGGTTAATATTTGTGTAATATTTGTGTTAAGACATCAACATTTGAAGAGCAAAAAAATAAAAATACATAGAGAATGATTAAGAAAAGTTGGAAATTTTTTTAATCTATACTTAAACAATTTGAAAGATATTAAAGTATAATTGAAGAGAAGAAGCAGCATTACTGGAACTACTGAAACAAAAAAAAAAACTAAAAAGAAAATTATTTTTATTTGAATAACGTCTGTTGAACGTTTTACATTGGACGCGGATTTTTCTTTAATTTTTAAATTTTAATGTGATTAAAAAATTAAGTTATTGATTAAAAATTTTTTATTATTCTTAACTAAAATGGATTTAAAATATTTAATAGGTTTGGAATTTAATTTATATCGTATTATATTTTTTATATTTAGTGTGCTTAACTTTAAATTACAATTAAAATCCAGATTAAATTTAATAACATTTTGTTTTTATTCATAGGAGTTTTGTGGATTATTAAAAATGTACAAGGATTATTTGAATATTGTGATTATCGATTACAATTAAATTCGTCAATGCCGAAAATTTATATAAATTCACCAAATTATCCAAATAATTATCCGTCCGGTTCATCGTGCCGATTTCTTATAAAAACTTCATCATCAGATTATCGTATAAAATTCAATTGCAGAATTGATTTTGATAAGGTAAAATTTATTATTTGATTATGTTTAAGATATTTTGAAATAAATTCCATTTTTATATAATAATTATAAATTTATGAAGTGCTATAATTATAGCTTCAATTCGAAATCACAATACTAGGGATTCACAATAGAATTAATATACTTAATTGGGATTGTTAATGTGTTCAATTTAAAATTTATTCAAAATGTATAACAAAAAGTTCGAAACAGTGAGTGCTATTACTAATTATTAATTTAAAACTAGCGACTGATAGCAAATTCATAACTTTGTTTTGTGGATTGCAGACACTAATTAAATTTTGCATATATTACAGAGTGCAGATTGAAGAGTGTATTATTATTTTAATTAAGACAAATATTAAATGAGCTTTAAAATAAATAATTGTTTACCTTAATATGACCATTATAATATTAATACTATGCATTTATGTTAATTAGCTATTTTAAATATAGACTTTTTGCCTTATAATTATTACAAGGTTGTTGAATTTAAGTGTTTGTTGTGCCATCTGTTTAAGTATTTTGTAGAATAGATTTATTATTATACTGTACGATATTTTGAGTCACTTAAATTTTCATTTGGTTAATAATAAGCCCTTAGATTAAAATTTATTATTATAGAATTATTAATTGAATAGCTAGCTATAGATTTTTGTAATTTCGAGTTTTGAATGATAAATTTTGCAGAAATTTATTGCTATTCTTACTTATCTGTCCCTAAACTGTTGCTTAAAAGAAAGGGTACCCATTGTTAATAAGAGGTAAAATACCATTTATTTAAAGAAACCATATTTATAATGTTCCGTTATCATTATATTATATATGACATTTTCATGGCTTAGCCCACAAACTGTTATAATTAACAATTTTTTCTGTTATGTTTGACAGAAATGACACTCGTCATTAACTTGGTTGACGATCGCTTTAATACATTTATATGCAAAACTCTTTTACAATTGATAGCTAATATGATTATTACTTGGAATTTCCGAGCATTGCTGTACTTTTTCCAAATAAACAAATGTAAATAAATTTAATTGTGATTCTAATTTTAATTACCCGTTAATTTTAATAATTAATTTAACAGAAACAATTCTTTTAATTTCAGAATTCGGATAACAGTTGCAGTACAGAAAATTTTTATTTTAATAATCAAGGTTCAACAGTAATACCAGGTTCTGAATTTTTTTGTGGTAATGGTAATTTTAAAAGAAAAAGTGTTAATGATAAAGCAACAATATCATATATTTCGACAAGTTCAAATCAAACTGGTTGGTTTTCATGTTTAGCTGAAATGGAACGAATAAATTGTAATTGCGGATGGAGTAATCCAAATTCAAATCAAGTAAGCGCAAGAATTGTTGGTGGAAAACCATCAAAAGTTAATGAATTCCCATTTTTGGTTGGTATTCTTCATTTAGCATACCAAAGGATATTTTGTGGCGCCACAATAAGTAAATAAAATATTAGTTTATTAATTAAAAATTTTAATTTTGAAAATATTTTTTTCTATAGTACATAAAAAATATTTGCTATCAGCTGCACATTGTTATTCAAGTAATGAAACAAATGATCCAGAAGAATTAAATGCACTAGTTGGAGACAATGATTTTACAATAAGTAAGTATGATATAACATTAATAGTTATAATACATAGCAATTTTATTTAAATGATCTATAATTTATAGGGAATCGCTTTACAAAACTTTATGATATCGAATATATTATTTATCATGAAGATTATGATTCAGATAAAGTTACAAATGATATTGCAATTTTAAAGACAACAAAAGATATTGCATTTAATTCTGGTGTAGGGCCAGCATGTTTACCATTTAAATTTTCAACAAAAGATTTTGTAGGTTCTAAAGTTATTACAGGTGGTTGGGGTACCATTAGTTTTGGTGGTCTACAACCAAATTCTCTGCAAAAAGTCAATTTAGATATAATTTCAATAATGGAATGTCAAGTAAAAATTAAACATTTAAATTTTGGACAATTTTGTACATTTACAAAAGGTAAAGATGCTTGTCAATTTGATTCTGGTGGTGGTTTATTTTATAAATCAAATGGATTATATTATGTTGTTGGTATTGTTAGCTTTGGATTTTCATGTGCTACAAATTTTCCATCAGTTAATACAAGAGTTAGTACATATTTATTTTGGATTCAAAATAAATTACAAGATGTAAAATTTTGTCGCAAATAAAAGCTTAAATTAATAAATTTTGTTTTCTTTCATAGTTTTGTATAATTTAAGAAATTTTGGTATTATAATCTTTAATTTCGTTTTATATCTGGGTACATATTAGTTCGAGTAGAGATACACCGTTATTATCTCTGTTATATAATTAGTTTCACAAGGGTATGCCAAAGAGAGTTATTTAAAATTTATTTGCATGGACGTGGAATAACATTATTGTACAAAATTCTTATTTGTGTTTCCCTTCATAAAACTTATTTCTGTATCACCTTTAAAGAAAAATTTTAATCTATTGCTGTGTTTCCACTTGTACTTAAATATGCTGATTAAAGTTGCCGAATTACTTGCATAAAATAATTTGATTCCAATAGAATTACAGCACGTCGTAGTGGTTGCATCGAAATAAATTATTGTTAGTAGCTCATCTCATATTAAAATTATAAAAAAATGGTGACCTTTTCCGTTTTTAACAAATCTGCATAAATATATACAAATACAAAATATTGGAGTTCAATTATATAGGTACATAAGTGTATGATCTTAAAATATGAAATAAATAGTAAATCTTATTCAATTTTTTATCAGGAACACATAAAAAAAAAACTGTCCTTTTTTATTTCTTTGTCATATATTTTATTCATATTTTTACATTCTTACATTTACATAAACATTTTTGTAAACTCCTGTCCCATAAAAAAGTCATACTATATACAACTATAAAATATTGTAAAAAAAAATGCAAAGTACATTCACTATAGGATACACAGCACACCACGGTGGAGTTTCTATATATAAAAGAAAATAAAAATAAATTAAAGCTACTTAGTAGTAAAATAAAAAATGAAAAAAAAAATAAACATAACAATTTTAATTAAGGAATACAATATCAAATCCACAAATAAATAAAAAGTAAATAATATGGAGACGAGTTAAAAAATGGAGAATTTTTTATGTTTGCCATTTTGCTATTTTTTTCTAAAAAAAATAAAAATGAAATGAAATAAAAACGAACAACGACAATGATAATAATAATAAAATAAAATATCAGATAGCATTAAAATTGGAAATTGTGAGGGTATAGGTGCTGGTACATTGTATATCATATAGATGTACGGAGTATATTAAATCAATGATATTCTTAGATTTGAAATTCCCAGGGCTTTTAATTTAAATAATCGCAAAATTTTGTGACTATAACTTTGAAATGACGTCTACATCATCTATGAAAACACAATTTTCCAGTGTATAAGCTAGTTCTATTTTTGAATTTCTATAATATCTTATAATATTCTTAGACTTAATTTAGTTTCTGTTTAAATTTTAACCATTTACAAATAGATTAGTGACTTAATTTTAAGATTCTTAAAATTTTGAGTTTAATTTGCATTAATTTTTAAATGTGAATAAAGCTTAATTTCTAATTTAAAAATACACGGTAGCATTGGTCTTAAATTTTAAAAATTTTCTCATTAAAGACCCTTATCGTCTTTCAAGCAAATATTGTCTAAAAGTGTGTTATAAAACAAAAGTTCTGTGTTTCATAACAGGCTATGATGCGAAAATTGATTAAACTCACCTTATCGGTGCAATCCCCAAAATTTTTAAAATTTGATCCACATATTTCAGGTTAAATTTTTGTTCTCATTAGTCTTGAATACACTGTATGCTTAAAAACGGCTACATAGTTTTGGTTTTTTCATAATTTTATTTTTATTCATAAATATGATGAACTTTTTATTTTTTTTTCAAAATCATAAAAATCTGTAGTTGAAAAAGGAATTCATTTAAAATATTTCGAGAAAATACATAAAATATATAAGAGCAAAACTAGCAATAACAAGAATTTTTTTTTGACAATATTCTACCGGCTACCTTTATATTGTTGGTATGTCCAACTGAAAAAAATTCTGAAACAAACATTTTTTATTTTTTTGTTGTTTTTCAGTAGATGAGGTATAAAGTATAATTTTTTTTTAATAAATTTATTTTATTTAATATAATATGGTGTAGAGAGTATTTGCTACCCTTGGCAACATGGAACTTGTTCGCTGTAATAATAGAACCGGGAATTTTATTAAATGTAAATAGAATGTGTGTATTGACATATGTATAGGAAAAATTTTGAAATATACATAAAGTTTTTGATATTTAATTTTTTTTTTATATTTTCGCGACTCACATCGCGGAATTATTTTCTGTATTAAAAGAAAATTCTTATGAAAAATACACGAGGGCGAAATACAAGTAATAAGTAATTCGGAATAACAAAATCTTGCATAACGCAAATTATCTGAATTTTTATTTTAAATTTTTTTGGAAAAATATTTAAATAGTAGCATTAGAACATAGAATATTAGAATAAGAAAACCTATGTATATAGGCATAAATATGTAATAATCTTAGAGAAAAATTCTGTTTTAAAACATGCCCTACTCTAAATTCATAATTATTTATAAGGAGAAATAACGTTTTGCTGGCAGAATAAATTTATATATCTTACCAATCCCAATTCTTTATTTACAAACCCTCGATTTTCACTTTCTTAGGACCTATTTTATAGACTGGACCCTAGCACAATCGATTTTCAGAGGGTCCTCGAATTAAATTTGTAGAACATGCCGATATCTTTTTAACAGTACTCCACTCAACTACATTTAATAGCCTTTAGTTTGTTTTGGAAGGAAAGGGGCTTGAACACAATAAGATTGAAGCTGTCATCAAAAGCTTTCTAATAAGTCCTTTCCCAGCTTGGTAGGTCATCTGAAAGCTAAGTTATAAGAATTTTAAATTATAAAAAATCAATAATTATATATATCTGATTTCCAGGCAAACAAGGAACGAAGTTTATGATAAAAAAAACTGTAATAAAATAAAAAATTTCCAGAAAAGGAAATATTTTTTCTTTTCGATTTCTACTTTTTATCTAATAAATAAAAATTTTGCATACTTTTGGTATAAAATTCGAGTAGTTTTAGCCTAACGTTATGCAATAAATATATAAGTAGGAAATTTATATAAGAGCGAATATTTTTAGAAGAGAAAAACCAGTTGAGAATGAAATCTTCCTTCATTTCTTTTTCCATCATTTTTTGAATTTTCCTTACTTTTCCAAAATTCTTTATTAGATTTTTCGGAAAACTCTATACTTACTGATTTGCAGGGAAAATAATTGCGTTTAATAAATTTTACTGTTAAATGCAGGGAAAATAATTGCATTTAATAAATTTGCCTTGTTATGGAAATTATCAAAAAATGATTTCCTTGAATTTGTCTACTAGAATGTTCACAATATTTTTTGCAAGAAAAAAAAAGCGAAAAGGAGTAAAATCCGCGAAAATGTTTTTTTTTTTATTTATTGTTTTCCTTGTTGAATTTCAACTTTTTTTTTTATTCATTTTTATCAATTTTCTGTCTATTTCAGTATTTTTTATTTGGGTATACAACCAAAATGTTTACTTTATGCGAACACATAACCTACGTACGTACGTACGAGTATAATAAAAATATAAGCAAATTATACACAATACATAATGTTGTTTTGTATAAAAAAATATATGTGCAAGTACATGCTTCAAAAAGAAATTAGGAAAATTTTAGAATAAATGAATATTTTCTACGAGTGTTTGTTTGTTTATTTATGTTTTATTGAAAAATAAAAAAGAATTTGATTTTTTTTTTCGGTATTTTAAAAATTTTCATATTGTATGCAATCTAAGAGTTTGAACACTTGTGTGGTTCAACTAAAGTCTTATCTTGAATTTACTCAATTAAAGATTCATACCAAAACAGAGCAAGTACGTTGTTAAGCGTAAGAATTGATTCGGGTTTCGTTAATGAGTTTCACTTACCGTGAATTATTTTTCATTAAAGGTTTCTTTATCGTCAGTTCTGCATTGCTTGCCTGTTATTGTTGTCCGTATGATTTATTCGTGGAAATTAAATATGCACAAGTCTGCAAGAAAGTTTTAAATCTATAAACATGTTTTCAAGAACTCTGAGATTTTTTTTTTAAATTACTGTTTATAATTAAAATTATTTTTTGATACAACAAGAGCTGCTACAGAAAAGGATTAGAAAATTAGTTGTATTCTAAATTAAACTTATAATTTTGTTCAAATCAAATGAACCAACAACGAGTGAATATGTGAGAATGACAACTGAACGTGCATTTTTCAAACCGAATTGTATACCAAATTTTTGAAATGGTATGCTTTAGAGCAAAATATGAGTAAAGTTTGGACGCAGTTTACAATTTTGTCAAGATTCTTGTAAATGTACATACAAGACTCCCTCCAGAAAAGATCATAAAACGAAGTTTTTTTTTAAAAATATTATTATTATTGAAGGACCAGCCAACGTTTATATGTATATATGTATTTGCATATGCATATAATAGCAATATTTTCATTAACATATGTTAATATTTTAAAAAAATTATTATTTGTGCGGATGTGTAAATTAAGATACATATATAGGGTGTTTTAAATTTATAATAAATTTTAAATAAATTGAAGTTCGATATTATAAAATTCAAAATGGTTTGGGGAAAACAAATTTTGATTATTTTTCTGTTAATATAATGTGAGCTAACAGTATGTTTAATACAATATATTTGAAGCCTCTAAGCATAACAGTGAGGATTTACAAAAACTTGTCAACAATTTTCTCAATTGTGCATCTCATAATTTTACGTCAATCAAAAATAAAATGAACCATTCTGTAAATCAGAGTGTTTACAATCAAACAAAAATTAATACACATGTACGAGTATGTATGTCCGTAGATGTTAAGATATGTAACATAAATATTATGGAGAGGTACATATACATTCAAACGCATAATAATATTCGCTTGTGTGGATTGAACATACTCACATTATGTCAGTGTATGTATGTGTTAAAAATAGAAAGAAGTTAGAAAATATTTTCAGCGAAAAAACAAATGAAAATTTCTTTTTAGGTTTTTTTTTCTTCTTTGCTTAAAAATATTATACAAAGCATAAAAAAAAGAAGAAATAACGAGCGTCCAGTTGATGGGCATTCAAAACAAGTGAGCGCTTATTCGAATGAGTTGCAAAAATAATAAAAAAAGAAAAACGCTTATTTCGGTTTCGGAAAATGTAAAAAAAAAAATTTAATTTGTTTTCTATTTCTTTTTCTAATAAATTTTTTCTTTTTGGTTTTTTTTTTGGCATAGGGGGGAAGCTTTTCAGATAGACCTTCATGTGTTGTTTCAGCAGCAATTTTTTATACAAATGCCTTCTATCATTTAAATTTTAATTTAAAGTTGTGTTTTTAAATTTTTGTTTTGTCTCTTTATGGCGGCGGCGGTGGCTGTCGCATCATTTTATGTTGCTTATTCTTGTCTATACAACTATATACACTTTTTTTTGGCGATTATGTTGTACGCTTGTTTTTATTAATGCATCATATAGGCATTAAGGTTTAGGCTTTGAGGATAATTCATTTGGCAATGAAGAATTTTGAATCGTGCAATTTAAAATACGAGTTTTGCTATACATATTTTTGGGGGAAGTTCTTTTCTTTTTTTCTTGTCCTAGAAGAATGAAAAAGGATTTGATATGGCGTGGATGATTATTTATTGGAAAAAAAACGAAAATAAGAAAAAATTATTAATGAGTTTGAAATGCGAAGTAAAATACAAAATTGGTAGTGGTATGAGGAAAGCAGAGTGGTTGTTATTGTTTCAATGGTTAAAATCGGTGATCAAATCATTCGTGATTTTAATATATGTACATATATGAATACATAATATGTAAGTCTATAATCACAACTATGTATAAAATAATATGAAATTTCAATAATTAAAATGGCTTTAACCTGCAATAATGATTTTATATTAGTAAGTATCACAAATACGGACAGTGGACATTTACAAAAAAATTAATGTTACTATTTCTGTTACCATGCTGTAGATTTTTACAACTAAGGTAACAGTGCACCGCGACCACGTACTAAAAAAAAATTTATTGTCAGCAAAAGTAAATTGAATTTAATTTAAAAAAACTCAAACAATTTTTTTCTAATACATTAAGGCTTAATAGTTAGGAACGCAAATAACAAAACATAATATTCTAAATAAAAATTCTTGTAATTTGTTATTGATAACTGGATTCTGATAATTTAATTTCGAACTGCAATCAGCATTAACTCGAATTTTAAAATTCCAAATTCAAAATTGTAAAGTGCGAAGAAAGTGTCGTTGTTGTTGTAAAATATCTGCGAAATTTCAAGAATAACTCCATTTTGGAATTTGTTCAGTTCTAATATACATAGATCGTAGGTAATAGCTCAAAGTTTGATTTACAAGTATAAATTTTTTGACTGGAATTTTTTTAGAAATGATGCAATATAGATTTCCCAAATTTTAATGTAGATAAAGAATCCAAATGCCAACCACATTTTCGGAAATATCCCCATTTTGATGGTATGGCAATGCCTTTTGTCTATATATTATGCTTTCCTGACTCACATATGCAATCCACGCACACACTTTTATTTAATGTCATAATTTTAATTTTAATGTAATTGTCTTCTCTTATAATTATTCATTTTTTATTAAAAAAAAAACGTCCTTGTTTTATTCTTTTTTTAAATTTTTTTTTTATTTTTTCAAGGATAATTTTTTTATTTACCACTTGCACTTTTTAAATACACACAACACACCAATATATCAAATTTTTGCCTAAAGATATTTAGGTAGATTTTTGTCCCCTTTATTTAGTGAGTGCATTTGTATTCCTTATAAAAAAAAAACAATAAAAAAATAAAGAAGATGATTTTTTTTTTAGTATTTTTGATGAGTTCTATGACACTTGCATTTTATTGTATACGCAAAACACGTATTCAAACAAACATTTCAACATTCTAACTATCAATTTGAAAATTGGTACTGAAACGCTGAAAATTATATTTTGTAATACAAAAATTTGGGGGAGGGAAAGCGGCTTGAATTGCACAAAACAAAAATGTTTTTTTTTTTTGGATTTTCGTTCAATTTACAAAATTTTTTTAATTTTTAATTTTACTTTTTATTTTATTAATGTTTGTTTGTCATTTATTTAAGGTATTACGCTTACTTTTACCTTTTTCACGTTTTACATTTGTATCGTAATGAAAAGGATGAGTAGCGATATGGGGAAGTTAATTGGTAAACAGTTCAATAGAAATGATTATCTAAAAGCGATATCGC
This sequence comes from Condylostylus longicornis, assembly GCF_029603195.1. NCBI lineage: Eukaryota > Metazoa > Arthropoda > Insecta > Diptera > Dolichopodidae > Condylostylus > Condylostylus longicornis. The sequence goes on from NW_026577987.1 coordinate 13,294,310, forward strand.
GTGAATTTCACTCATTAAGTGTGTGTATGGTGAATATGTTTGTAGTAGTAAAATGAACAAAGTGAGATTTTTTATTTATATTTTGTTTTTGGACAAATGTTGATGTTCATTTAAAATGTTCTTTTTTCATGATTGATCTTTGATAAAAAAGTGTAGAGTTCAAAAGGAATACAGAAGATTTTTTAAATATTAGTTTACCTTCAAAATAAAAAGTAAATTGGAAAAATTTAGAAGAGAAAAAAAGAATGCGTTTTTAAAGAAAAAGGGGGTGATGTCCGGTATTATACGAATGAATACAATTTTTAGCAAAAAAAGAAATTCGAGAAGTTTTTAATATTCTACTGCTCTTTTTGCCTTTCATTGGTTTTTAAAATAAAATTTGGAATATAAGTTTTTCGTATTTCCCCAAAACCAAGGTAAATAAGGTCAAATCGATATTATTGAATTTTGGTAAAATTGAATATGGTTTTTTGGGGTATATTCTGAAGGAATGGAGATGTATAAAAATGGAGCTAAAAATATTTTTCTAAAGGTTTGAAAAAATTTAATTGAAGAAAGTTGAATGTCTTTAATAATAAAGGGATCGATGTTAGTTGATAAGCCTAATGAAGATGCAAAGAAGACTTTAGAATAGCTTTTTAAGGGAAAGGATTTAAGATTCTTTGGTTTAAAAGCGTAAAAAATTATAAGTTTACTTAAGTAATATCATGCTAATATTATATATATTATTCAATACTGCTATGTTCTAAATTATTAAAATTATTTACATTCACATACGAATCTATTTCACAGATTGCATACATTTAGGATGAGAAAAAAAAAATTCAAGGTTGCAACATAATGCTCGAATTCTAGGGTTAATTGCGTGAATCAAGAAAAATAATTATATTTTTTAATACCATGGCATTTACCCTTAGCCTTCTCTATTTGAAACTTGGAATCTAAAATTTGTAAAAAGGGAAATATAAGGTCCCAAAAATTCAAATTTGACAAATTTCGAGAGGTGGTAACTCGAGAGGGGGTGAAAATTTGGAAAAAAAACGGCTTTTATATAACGTAAATTTTATCGAAAATTTTGTTTTCTTAAGATTTTAAGTAAAGTTTAAGTATTAAGTTGCGGTAGAGGTAGCCAACCACTACTTTTCCTTTCGTTTGTCAAATTTCAAAAATGCTTATGGTTTCGCTACGGTAGATAAAGAATGGCATCTTTAGGGTTTCGAGGGGTTATAACTTTTAAAGAGAGGAAGGTAGGTAAAAATTTTCTTGTGCGAAAATAAGTCTCTAGTAAAGATTTATGTATGTATAAAATTTAAGCTTTCTATCTTTAAGGGCGTGGTAGTTTTTGCAAACAGGTTCACGGACGGTCAAAGTGAAACTAATAAGCACCTTTTTTCAAAATTTCTTGGAAAAGTGACAAAAAACTAATTGATTTGACGGTATTTTTCAATTTGATACTAAAACTGCTTGGCAATTCTTCATTACTTAAGCGAGTATACAAAGAAATTAATTTTTCAATACGGCATTGTACTAAGAAAGAAAGTGATTTTCCAAAATTATTTTAAAATTTCCGAAAAAGGTATCTTGACCTCGTTAAATAGAGTAATAAAGAATACAAGATTATTTTTTGAATAATATTTGAAATTGCGGTTATGAAGTGTCACAACAATTCTGATATACCAAGTGAAAAGAATATGAGATTTGTTTTTAGTAATTAGTAGTATTTTAGTATATACCCTTTGAAATCGCAAAATTTAAAATTATTATTACTGCATAAATATTTTACTGTTTATTAATTATTTTTCATATTTTTTTCTCAATTTTATGTTAAAAAGAGCCTAACATTGTAATAAGTATAACCATTAAAAATAGAAAATGTTAATTAATTATCAAATTAAACATTCATTTATGTCAATATGTGCGCACACATAAACACATACATACGTTATATTTATTATAAAAGAGGATTTTTATGCACATTATGTGTATATTTAGAATATTATAAAGGATACTTAACTTTTTACCCCATATATTAAAAATAAAAATTCATAAATATCCTTGATGTTCTCTATGGTCTATACATATACGTACATATACTAATATATATATACATAATGAATATATTTTAATATATATACAAATACTTTATGAATTAATTTACCCTGCAATTTTTGCTTAATTAAATTTAAGTTTTTTTTTTCATATTCTTGTTATTACTATTCTTATTATTTTATTATTATTCTTTTTAAGTATCATTTTTACCCAGTTTTTCATTTTATTTTTTTAGTTTAATTTCTTTTTTATTTTTATTTTATTATTGCATATTTGATGCATTTCAAATTGTTATAACGACATCCTGAAAGCTTTTCATGAATCTCTTTAGGATTTTTTTTTTATTTTGCATTTTACTTGTGTGCAAATTTTTACTAACATTAGGAACTCATTGCACAAAAAAAAAATGTAATAATAACAAATAAACAAAAAGAGAAAAGAAAATGAAATAAAAGATAATAAAAATATAATTTTTTTTTTGTTATCATTTTAAGGACATTTGAAGGACCTACTTTGTTATATAAATAGATGTTTCCGCTTTTTAGCTTCGCCTTTTATCTTATGTTTTGTGTTTTTTGTTATCTTTCTCTTCTTGTTTGATTTTTTTTTCTCTCTTGAATAAATTCATATATAGTATGTATATAGCTACATTGTGTATATATGCATTTTTATATAATTACCTATATATTAAAGTAGTTGTTATAATAATGAAATGTTAGATTGTTGTTTTTGTTGTTGTTGTTACCATAGTCATTCTTTTCGCTTCCACTCCACATCTTGCTTTGCTACTATTTATTTGTTTTCTTTATTGTTCTTATTATTATTGTTTTAATTTCAGTCTCTTACTTAATGTCTCTTTGCTCTCTGATCATTCGCTATAGTTTGTTGTTTTTTTTTTCATTTCTTTCATTATTATGACGTGTATTTTTCTCTTCTTCTTATTACCTTGTACATATTATAAAATATGATTGTATATATATATTTTTTTTTTCTCATTTTACATTTAGAATAATTTTTCACAATTTCATTTCAAAAATAACTTTATTTGTCATTTTTTAACATGCTTTCTATTAAAAAAAAAAAAGAATTAAATCGTGTTACAGTTAAAATCTTAAAATTATTAATTTTAAGATTTTAACTAGGTACTCGTATTTTTAACATATCCCAATTTATATAAGTCCAATATAAGTTGACTTATATCAATTAGTTTATGTTATGTTTGTAAGGCTCCTTTATACAATAATTTTTATTGTAAATTGAATTTACTATTTTAAAAATATTGTTTACAGCATTTTTCTCAAAATTTCTCTAGTTTTTGATAGTTTCAAATTTATTGATGTTTAACATGTAAAAGTTGAATTTCATGAACACTTATAAGCTTAATTTAAAATATTAAATTGAGGGTAAATGGGATTTTTAAATGATGGACTAGATGTAAAGTTGTGTTTGAAAATTTTGATAATATTATTTCAATAAATAATTTTTTGAATTATTGCTGTTCAAGTTTACTATGAGTATTGTAAGATTTCTTACCTTTAATATTGATAATAATATTGTATTGGATTGGATACTTAGAAACAACATATTTAAAAATTTTAATATTTGAACTCATAACATTTATTTGTTTCAATTGTCTATTCACGTCTCTTTCAATTTAAATAACTGAAACTATAAATAACATCAATTCTCTGACCGTTTTGATTTACTTCTAATGTGTTTAATATTTATCTAATTAATAATTTTAAAATTTCGAATAAAAAAACATGAGCTTTTATTCTTTAATTTATATAGACGAAACTCATAACATAACCAGGCACTCAGATGAAACTTCAGGGGCAGGTATTAAATAAATGTTTTTTTCGAGTTCGTTAAAATACGGTTAGGTTCTATCTTTCCTTCAAAATGTTTCTAAATTTTAGATGAAAATTGAGTAAATAAATGCGTGCGTTCAATTGAATTTAATATTCTCGTCCATTTTATGTCATCTACATTTATTAACAGTAAACATATTTTGCAACAATTTTATTCTATTGCAAAAACTCAGTATATATTCAGTATACGGACATTTACAGTAATTTATGCAATATAAAAATGAAAAAAAAAAAATATTATACAAATTTACATTATATGAAAATATAATAAAAATTATGAGAGAGAAAAAAATTTTTTTTTTCATTTTGCATATTATGTTAGACAGGAATCATCAGGACACTTAACAGAAAATAAAAACAAACACAGAAAGAAAAAAAAAGAAGTGAAATATAAAAATTTGTAATTGTGAATGCAGCAGTCTTTGTTTAATTATTTCATAAAAATCCCCTTAGGTAATTTGTCTTCATTAAATTCTTTGACATTTTGTTGTCTAATTATAAACGTATTTAAGGATTTTTTTCTTATTTTTATTTTTTTGCCATATTTATTTTCTATATTATTTTTCTTTTTATTTCTGTTAAGTATGTATAATTCATATTCTTATTACAAATATGTACATATCCTTTATTTTATTTTCCTTCTATTTTTATATTATTATGTTGTTGATATTGTTGGAACTTTTGTTATGAAGCGTGTATATGATAATTGTTATACTCCTTTCTCGTCATTATTGCAGTGAATTGTTTTAATATATTTATAATTCTGTTTTTCATTTTTGTATTTGTAATACATAATCTATGATATCCTTGTATTGTCCCTTATATTATACAATTTTTTTATTATATTATAAGTTGTAATACTTAATATCCTGCCCTCTTCCTTTTTAAGAATTTAAAAATTTTGTTTAATTTTGTAGTAGAAAATAAGAAGATTGTAGAAAAAATTTATGATTTTAGAATTAAAAGGAGCATTATGATTTTACGTGGAAATTTGTTTTCCAGTATTTTCATCGCTGTATTTCGTTCTTTGTATAAACTTTGAATGTATTGCTTGATGAAAGTTGACTAAATATTCCGAAAAAAGAATGTTGTTCCACTCTAGTTCTATTAACGTGAAGCTCTTTTATCTATATATATAACTACAAAGTTTTGATTACGATTAATCGACTACGATTATGGAAATTCGTATGAATTTGTGTAAGCAAAAAAACTCTATGATCTTAGAAATAAAAACGTGTTGATTTCCAAGGAATAAATTAATTTTATATTAGATTTTTCAATTTATTATTAATAATAAATTGAAAAATAATATAATTTTATATTAGATTTTTACGGCAATTGGGTGATATTATAAATTTAAGTCAACCTAAAGTTAACAGGTTCTCTGTCTGCTGAGCCACATATGGTTCAGGAAATGTGCGCTTGATAAGCACTGATACGTTCCTGAGCTATATGTGCGTCAGGGGGTATATGAAACTTCGTAGAGTAAATTATTCGACTGGACGTAACGGAACTGTACAGTTTCTGCACTGGACGTACTATCCTATGACTACAAAAAAAAAAAATTATTCAAAAAATCCTGTTGGACTTGTCGGTCAATTTTGCATTTTTGTATTGGAACAGGGAACAATTCAATTAGGTGTACCAAACAATTTTTTAATAACTAAGTGAAATTTCTGATAAGTTTTAATCTAAACTTTAATATGATTTCATTTGGGAATAACTTAAACGTAATTCGTGCCACATTATATTGAAAATTTTTCATATAAACTAATATTTAATTCTTTATATTTGGCAAATTAAGTGCTCACTTGAATTTATACAATTGACGACCGTATAAACAAAGGAGACGTTATGTTATGGTACCAATTTTTGCATATCCAATTGGCAACAAGTTTCTCAGTTTTGTGATATGTCGACTTTCAGAAATTTTATATTTAATACGGGCTGAATCCACATTTATAACCAACATAAAAATTATACAATTCTCTGATTATGTGCTGGCCAAATCAAATTTTTGTTATATAAATTGAAGCGTATTTGATATTTCATTTTAAATTAACTACTGAATTCTTCAAAATTAATTGAACTAATTTACAAAATTAATTTGTTAACTTTAATAACATTAACTGCTAATATATTGTAAAAACAACTTCACATAAAAAATAATAATGAGTGAACAACAATTCAATTTTTCATCTCATAAATTAAAAATTAAAAAAAAAATTTCAAATATTCGTAAAAGTATATATTCAAAAAAAAACTGAAGTGGAAAAAAAGGATAAAAATTAAATAATTATAAATCCTTTTTTAATGCACTATAAACCTTTCGGAGATTAACGCATATGGTATAAAAAGGGATTTTAATATGGTAATTAGTTGTTGTTGTTTGGTGTATTTTTGTAATATTTGTTTTTGTTTTACATGTTATTTTTAATTTTTTCCGCGATTGTTACAATTAACTGAAAGCTCTTAATTACTTTTACACTTGAAGTTCGTTTCGCTTTCATTGCTGCTTTCATCGCTGATAATATTTTTACAGTCAGTCAACCTAATGAATAAAAATGCAATAATTTTTGTGTAATAATATCCCACTTTAAATATACAAAATTAAATCATTATTCAGTTTGTGCATTTTAATGTGGTACTGAGAGGATTTCTCGTTTTTTTGTTTTTCTTTTTTTTTGGTTTTTTGCTTAATAATAATTTTGTAATATTTTTGGAATGAAAATATCTGCAGTTCATTTAAATGATTTTGTATTGCAAAATTTAACAAATTTTTGAGTTGCCATAAACCATGATATTTAAAAGTTATGATGTAAAATTGGTGACTAATGGAGATCTGGTGACTAATGACACGAATGGTGAAAGTGTTTATACATACAATGGAAATGTGTGTGCAAAAGAGACTCAAAGATGACATGTGTGCCGCAATAAGCGTTAATTTTAAAGCTATAAGCTTCCAAGCGACTTTCTCTGTCAACTACTTTCTTCTTTGGTTCTTTCTTTTCAATTCTGAAATATGTTTTGTAAGGCTTACCCTAAGTAAGTTTGTAGGACTTAATTATAAGTCCTACAAACTTCCTCATACCAGGGACCTGTGATAATCTTTATATTTAACAATAATAATTTGAAATGGAATAAAGCTTGTGGCAGCTATAAAATGAGCAAAGATCCAGTTTTTGAGGTTTTGTTATTTCATATGGTTTCTTAAATATTTCTCAACACTGTTTAAATTTTAATAATGTGTTATTGTTGCGTTTGTATGTGATAGTTTTCTTAAAAACCCCTTAATATAACTCGCTATTTATAATTCAGAAATCAAAGGTGAGAAACAAAAAATTAAACTTTATGAATTAAAATTATCATGTGTGCTGTTACATGTTCATATAACACAATGGTGTATATATGTATATATATATACACGTTAATATTATATACGTATACATTTTGGAACTTTGTTTGCGATTTTTTTGCGATATGGCTTAAAATTTGATATTAAAACATTCTTTTCCTTTTTATGTTTTACATTATAATATCGGCGATGCGTTTATGTGTAAATATATAACTATGTTACATTACATGTGCTTAGTAAATAAATTGAAGAACCTACGCAAAAATTTGTATATGAATACATGTAGGTGTAAATGTGTATTTAAGGGAAAATTGTTGAAAATGAAAATAAATGAAATCATTTCCACAGCACGAGTTTTTAATATTCAATTTTATATGACATTTATATTATTGCTATAATGTCATTTACGAGGATAATATCAGACTAATATAATTTATTATATACATGCATACAGGTATATAATATAAAGGCAACAATATATTAAAAAATCAAGAAATGAAAATTTTCAATAAACGTTTTGTTTAATTGGAGAATGAAAATTATTCAGGAATTGAAAATTCAGATACAAATACATTTTATTATTACGTCCAACCTATTATGGTTTCATTTTTGGAAAAAAAAATAGAAAAAATTTGGTTAAAATTTAGATTTCGAATTTATTTGGAAAGCTTTCTTTTAAAATAATGAATTAAATTAATTTAAAATTTCGGCCAGCACACTATTGAATAATTCCTAGAAGATACTTGATTTTATTTGTCAGAAATGTGATGAAAAAAAAGTTGCAATTAAGTGAAGATTTGAAGTCAGATTCAGTGGAATATTTGCTCTTTCATGGAAGATAGTAAGGTTTTTTATTTTAAATATAATACTCGTATGTGTGTAAAATTTTAAATAAAATTTTTGAAAAATTTTTGAAACAAAATACAGTTTTTAAGAAATTAAGAAAAAATTTTCAAGAATTTTAGGAAAATCAATTGGTATACTTTGGTACAAAAATTTTCAATTACGGTCAATTGTCTTCTTTTCAATAAAAAAATTAATAATATATTTTAAATAAAACTGGGTCAGATAATAAATTAAATAGAAAAAAAATGAAATTAAATGAAAAACAGGTTATTAATAAATTTATTATTAAAAAATGTTGACTAGCTTTTGTTATACGGTACACTCCCAACTTATAGAACAGTCCATGGTTGTTCAAAGTATGATAGCTTTTAAAATTTGAATCTTGCCATAAACGAATAATGTAAGAGTTTTTCTTACATCTCCTGCTTTGAATAGCTTTTTGGTGTTCTTTAAAGTTTGAATATATCGTAAAAAATAATGCAATGCATTCTCAATTCAGACTTGCTAAACTTTCACAATTATAAAATTTTTTAAAATTGTTTTATTGATATTATTAATATGGTTATAAGAAATTTAATTTTGTGGTGCGTTTAAACACAAAAATTAATGGAAAACAAGAAAAAAAAATATAATCATTGTTCATTTTGATGTTTCACACCACTTGAATGATGAAAAAGGAATTAAATTGGATCGTTTGAAAATGATTTTTTTTATTCTATTTATTTTTTTTTGGAAAAGTGAAAAATGGTCATCGGTGGAAAATATGTGTGTAAAGAAAATAATTTTAGTAAAATAAATTGTGTGAAAAATTTTATGATTTCAACAATTAAAGTTGTACAAATTTTCACTTTACAATTTTTTCAATGGAATTTCAGTAATACAATATAATACATACATTCATACACATGCATATATGTATGTAATTATGTATGTTTTAAAGAGAGAATGAAATTTTGCGGAAGTTAATTTTCATTACAATATTAATAATGTCGAATAATTTGGTTGTTGTTGAAAATAATGAAATTGTTTTCATATATACTCAAAATTGTATTGTTTAACATCGAAATAATTAAGGAAGGAAAAAAAGAATACAATTATTTGCTTTTGATTTTATAATTTTTATTTTCATGTTCAAGATATTAAGGTGCATACAAAGTGCATTCTCAGTGCTTAATTGCATGAAATAACTGATTTGCATTAAATTTTGGAGTTCATAAGATTTTCATTCCATATAAGCAATATTTCATTTGGATAGCAAAAGTATTTTAAATAATAAGAAAAGTATTCGGAAAGTAGTGGTGATCTTTTCAAAATTATATGAAAAACGTTCTTTTATTTTCTAGTGTCAAACTAGTGTTTTTCTCATGCATATTTCATTTTTCCAATAAGATTACTCATTTTCTCAATTGGATTTTTAAATTTTTTTCTCAAATTATCGACTGAACGTGTCATTTTTAAAAACAAAGTGAATTTTGTTTATATTTTAGAAAACAACGAGATACACAATACGGAGTAATTCTTCTCACTCAAAAATTACCTTATACAAATATATGATAGTAACCCATTTTCTTCTTAATTGTCGAGTAAAATAGCAAGAAAGACGATCAGGCTCTAAATCTCAACTAACTTATTTTTTAATTTAATTTTTAGTGTAATATTAGTAATAATATAAATGAGAATATTTAGACTCATTTCAAATTTCCATATAGATTATTACAGATATATTTGTGCCTTGAAATTTGACCAAGTAAAAATTTTATTATACCTTATTGAAAATATCATGTTAAAAAATTTCAATTTTATATTTATAATTTGCCTTCTAGAGAATAAATTTTATAAAATTTAATTGTACATTATTTTTTTAATGTAAATCAACCCTCACAAATACCTATGTATGAGTGTGTGTCTGTGCCATAAAAAATAATATCTTAGTATATATGTACATAATTTATTCGTTTATATTATGTAGATATAATTTTTTTTTTATTATTATTTTATAAAAAAAATAATAATATATTTAATTTTAAATTGGGTCTTATAGCATAAAAAAAAACGAAGATACACAATTTATAGAAATAAATTATAAGGAAATTTCTAGTGGCAACATTTCGTAAATTTCTCGACTAATTTCAGACCATGTAACATTATAATTATAGTGGTGGAGTAGTAGAAAAATTTAAAAATTAAAACCTTCACGATAATCTGAAAAGGCGAATATTGCAAAGATTTTATGCGATTTATTGCTAAATGTTGCTCTTCTTCTATAGTTTAACAATATTTTTCGATATATTTGAATTGTGACAGTTGCTTTTGTAATTTCTGAAGAGTAATGAGAGAAAAAAATGAGTTAAAAGTAAAAAGAATGTTAAGAAACAAAGAAGTTATCATAAGGATGAAGCTATTGCTAATGTAGTTGTATACGAATCTCATATACTTAAATTGTGGGCGAGTAAAACCGAATTTCATCCTTGAATTTAATTAAAATATTCATTTGTATAAAATTTAAAATATTTTTATACTCAACGAATTTATTATTATAAATATTAAAATTATAGCAATTTCTAATTAAAATTAAATCAGTCTCTGTCAGTTCCTCTTTTTACAAATTAACCCCACATATCGGAAACTCACACAATTGAATTGAATTGAAAGGAATTGTATCAAAATTTTCATTTTTAAGTTTTTAATAATCAATTTGCCGGGAAAATAAATTTCATTTCTCAAAAATCTACCTATAATTTTATCTATGTAGATAATTTTAATTTTTTTTCCTACGGTAATTGTAAGTTTTAATTTTTTTTTTCTTCTGAAATGACAAATAATTTTTTACTTTCCTAATTTACATATTTTCTTTAAATTTACTTAGAAAAAAAAAAGAAAATGTAAATTGGAAATTTGAACTTTTCTTTTTTCTTTAATTTACTTTTTGTTTTAAAAATAAAGGATTCTTTCTATATATTTCTATATAAATGTATTGATGCTTATATTTCTTTTTTATATTCTATATTTGGTATACATATATTTAAAATATTTTTGCTTAGCATTTTAATTTAACAAATAAAATTAAAATAGAAGAAGAAGAAGAAAAAGAAGAGAAAACAAAAAAAATGATAATTTTCTTTGTTTTTTCTCCCAACCTGACAAAATAATTTCTATACTTAGTCCAGAATGGCAAAAAAAAAAGAAAGGTAGTTTTAAAAGACAAGGAAGACAGAAGTTTAATAGATGTCTACCTATATATGAGTTCCCATACATGTATGTATGCATAAAAATGATAAAATTGCATGAGTTCTCATAAAAATTTTCATATATGCAGGCAAGTCTTTATACCATATCTATTTTAATATTTGACTTTTCTTGGGAATGTGGGAGGTGGGAGACAATCATCACCTTAAATTTTTTTTTTGCCTTAAACCTCCTCCAAAAATTCTTTTTCATTCTTCTTTTAAATTAATTTTAGAACAAATTTATACTTTTAAATGAATATGCATTAAAATTTTCTAAAAAAATATAAAAAATATTTATTAACAAAAAATAAGAACATAAAATTAAAATTATTGTACAAGGTGAATTTCAAATTAAAATTTAAATTCATTACAAGAAAATACTCCTTGTACTCCTTATAAATCATTGGATTAACATGGTATGAAAAAATTACGTAATATAATATAGAGTTGTATACTTGTTGGAAAAAAAGGCTCCAATCTGTTATTCAAATTAAAATTTAGACTTATATGGAAAATTTCAATAAAATTGCAATAAACGGGAGGATATTTAAGAATTGACTTGAAGTATTAGATCGAGCATTTTTTATGGAGTTCAGAATTGATTTGTTTGAATTCTTATTGAAGCTTTGTTTTTTTTTAGTTCAAATGAATTTAATTTGAGCTTAAATTAAATTCATTCACTTACTTAAATTGCGATATCTTGACTAATTTAACTTTACTATTTAATAACTAAGTTATTTTTCGAATTTTCCAGTAGCCCGGCTTAAAATCAAAAATTTGTTATTTTTTATTCTGATTCAATATTTGTTAAAATATAAAGATGACAATAGCACACTGTTTTATTGTATAAGGACAGAAATATTTATGAAATTTATTGCATACAGAAAATATGAGGTCCTTCTTAACAGAACACATTTTTTCTTTTTTTAAGATTTTGCTTTAATTTTTATTTTTCTTTTTACATCTTTTTAAACTTTTACTCCTTTCGTATATATTATATATAACTAAATTAATTGTAAATGTCGCCCATATAGACATATTCAAAGAACTTTTGAAACCTCATCTTTCTTATTTCATCATTTACATTATACAAAATAGACCAAACCATTAGCATTTTAAAAATATAGGATATACATACATATTTCTATGAATGTGTAGGGTAATATTATATATGAATTGAAAATGGAAGTATGTTTTGGTACGTGTGGCAGAATTTGAAACAAAATAATTATTTTATAAATTTTTATATAAAATTATGAATATATTGTTAAAATATTTTATATATCTTATAATATATATATTATTTGTATAGAAATCTAGGGCAATTGTTGAAAATAAATAAACGTTGCAATATTTTCGATATAATTTCGAAAATTTGAAGTATTCAAAGAGTGTTTTGGTATTTATTAAAACAAAATATTGTGAATACTTATACAATATGTAATTATAACGTAAAACGGTACTGCTGTTAATTTCGACAATTTATTTGCGAACTAGAATTAAAGCTGCAAAATGAGAACTTCTGTTCTAAGTCAAACGAATTTCTTTTAATTGGTAATATTTTTTTTTTAATATTAGGTACATATTTTTGTTAATTCGCAATCGAATTTTTCTAACAATTACCTTCGAAAAAAGTAAAATATTTTATAGTAATTTTTAAATTTTATTTGACTTTTTTTTGGAATAGTATACCCAAGTGTATTTGTGTTAGTTATTTGTAAAATTGTCAACATTGTCTGTTATTAAAATTATTAAATAATTTAAAATAATTTTTCATTACTCTCTAAATATTGAAAATTGTCTATTTTATGCTGTTGATTACGTTTTCGGTGTATGTTTTCATATTTTCTATAATTTACTCATATGTGTGTGCCAATTAAAAAAATGTGATGTCATTATTTTTCAGACAACTTTATATACGAAATAAAATTCTGAGAGTAATGTTTGACTATAAGACCTTAGATGTGGTAAACTTTAAAACACATAGTAAATTTTCGAAAAGATATCAACAAAAAATTACTGTAGGGTTGTAGTTTTGACGGTTTCATGTGTATTAAATTTTAAATATGGATAAAGAGGAGCTTATAAAATCAAATCTATTTTATTATTTCGAATTTAAAAAATCCACTATACTGATAATTTTGTATTTTCAAACCATATTTCCAACTTTCGAAATTATTTTGGCAATTGAGCAAGCCTAAAATGAACAAAGAGGTTAAGACGGTAATTAATGTACTATTTTGTTTTTTGTATATTTCATCTTATACTCGTAAGTCCAAGAAAGCATATATTCATAAATATTTGTACACTGTACAAACTGCACATGCTTATGCACACATATATAAATATTTAAATTCAATTTTTTGGTTTTATAATTTAAAAGTCTCATATTTGATAATAAAATTTATTATAATTTTGATATTTTTCTATATAAAAAAAATATTCTTGAATGTAATTTTTAAGATCTTTTCCATAAAATTTTTTATTTTGTTTTTTTCTGTTCATAAAGTGTAAATCAATAAGAAAATTTAAGGTAAGAGAGAGAAAATTTATCACAAAGATGTGGAACGAATCAAAGGACATGTATATATAAATTGATTTATAAATGGAATGCAGCACCACCCGCAAAAGAATTTTTGTGTTGCTTCATATTTGCCAAAAGTTTATTTTAAGATTTGAAAAGTTTTTAAAATTTTATTTGGGGCTAGTTAACCAGTCACGCGTTGTTGCAACCTCAGCAGAGTAAAGGTAGAATTTCATATTTTTTTATTGTACTAGAGGACTATACTAAAATTTTGTTTATGTTTATAATATTCGGAATATTAAGATCTTCCCAATGATTATGAGTAATTTCCTTTGAAAATTCTTTATAAACTTGTTAAAATCATTCAAATATTCAATTATACCAAATCTGTACAGCAAGTAGACCTATATTTAAAATATTTCAACCTGAATTATAGTTTTGGGGCAGAACTGATATCTAAAAATTTTTCGTAACAAAAGTTATAGAAGCGGTTCGGAAATTCTTTTAAAAATCATAATGTTAAAATTTGAAATATGGAAATTATAAAATAAAAATTATTGATTGATCGCAGTCTCTTGACTTCTAGTTGATATTTTATTTTAACTGGATTTGTAATTCGATATATTATTTTATAGTCATTTTCGAAACAAAATTTTTAAGAATTTCACTGAATTCGATCACATTTTGCGAAGACAAACTTAATATTTTTAAAGGTTGTATTCTTGTTAAAAGTACTTACGAATATTTTCTATTTAATAATCCTTGTAAAATTCCACATCAATAATAAATCAGATACTCTGGGGTGCAATATTTTATTTACACCTAAAATAATATGTATATGTAACATTCTAATAATATATGTATGTAAAGAAATAATTTTATTAACAAGGAAAAAGGACAAGAAATTATTCTTGAAAAGATTTGAAACAAAATTTATATCATGTATAAGAAAATTATTAAGTGTACAAGACACTAAAAAAAAATTAATATGTTGTGTATGTGTGTATAGGTACTATGTACATTGATGTATAATATGCATGTATACTTTATGTATGCTTTTGTCTTTTGAGTATGGGCAAGAAATCCCTTCTTTATTTAAATGTGGTATTTGATGTATGATTCCCATATTTACATACCATTCCGAATATTATATTCTAATATAATATTTTCTAAGGAGTTGAACGAGTAAATTAGTATTTTAAATAAATAAATATATATATATGTATGTGAAATATGTAAGAAAGAGTAAAGAAAGAAAATAATGTTCATAAAGGTATTGAAAATTATTTTTATATAATATTTTTATAAATATAAATATAATAATAATAATGATTTGTGATATAATCAACATGATGATGATGATGTTGATAATTATATTGATGTTGATATTGATAATTATTATTATAATGAAATTTCAATGGTGTGATTTGATGTTTTCTCTTATTTTTTTTTCAACATACTAAAAATCTTTATAATCTTCATTATATTTTTTTTTGTTTTTCTTTTTTTTTTGTTATATTATATTGAGGTCCTAAATATTTGTGTTTACCCCTTATAAAAGTATATTTTGTGTGTTTATATGAATGCAATCATTACATACACATATATGCATGTAAATAATTTATTTATAATTTATATAGATAATATTCATTATAAAATGAGTGAATTCAATTAAAAAAATTTTTAACTTTTTAGGTCCGGAATATTGAATTTAAACGTTAAGGGAATAAAGAATTTATTTTTTGTCTTCATTCATATAGTTTCAAAACGTTATTTCCTTCTTTATTTTTTGACATAAAGTATTTAATTATAATAAATAGAAATACACATTTATATATTATATATAAATATTATATATTTATTATTAATATATATGTGTGTATGTGAATAAATGAGTGTCATATAATAATGCATGTGTAAAATTTACAATTTTAAATTGGGAAATCTTCCTAAAAAAGGTAAACTTTATTTGATTTGAAATTGCATGTCTGTAAGTACATAGCTTATGGACAAAATGACTATAAACCTTCTATTAAAAATTATGGGCATACAATTGTAGTTTAAAGTTATTTTAGTTTTAATACTGTCCTTTACATAAAATTGCATATCTTCAGGCAAACTAGGTTTTTAAGTTTGAATGTTCTGTGTTAATTTTGCACTTGGTTTGGAAAATCTCATGAAAAAATACGATTTCTGTAGGTATAAACTTAAGAATTAAGTGTTTTTTTTCTGGAATGTCAAACAATTCGTAATTGGTTTGCAATCACTGGAAAAAAATGCTATGGTTTTATATATGATGTTAAATGATTATAGAATTTTTTTGAGTAATATAAAATTTATTTTTAAGATAAATATAGAAAGTTATGTTAATTTATTGCATACTTTTGATTATAAAATTTATTTTTAAAATTTATATGCGAAAAAAATTAAAAATTTAAGTATTTTTTAAGAAATATTTAATAAGAAAATTTAATAAGTTTTACAAATTTAATTTTATATGGAAATATATAAGGTTAGCAAACTATATATGATTAATATTATGGAAATTCTAATTTTTTTTGATGCACTTAAAGTAAGATAGTGAAAATATGGAAATTTTTCAACTAATTTTTATTAGTATACGTTCAAATACTATGGTTTCGGTAAATAAACATAATTTTTTATACATTAAACAACTGTTCAATATCACAAATCGGTAAAATTCGCAAAATTTTTGGCAAGAAAATCTATATATATATTATAACATATATTCGAACTCGCTAAATAGATTACGTAATTTTCTACGTCAAAATGTCTGATTTCATTCAATTTCACTCGTTTAAAATCGCAGGATCAAATTTGGCAAAACGCGGAAATAGCTATGAATTACGACTAACAGCTACCATTGTTTTCAGTTTTTTGATCTTTTTAAAAATTTTCATTTAAAAATGCTTTCAGCCATTTTTAAAGCAACAATGTGAAAATGTTCTATAAGTTCGCTTAATTTCACATAATATGAATTTATCCGAGCATTGCTTAATTTTACAACTCGCTTAAAATCACAAATTCTTGAATATTTTTCGATGTGATATTAAGGGTGTGCGACTGTATATAAAATTGTTATTATTGCATATGATTAGGGGCAGAGAATTTCCTTTTTTTTTAATTTACATCAAATTTTATGTAATATTTTTCATTTTAATAATACTAATTTGCAAGTCCCAAAAAAATTACTTTTACAAATTTCTTTCAACAATTAAAAGCAAGTTCAAGTTTCCAAGCTACCCAATTAATTTACAGTGATTTACGTTTATTTTGCGAGATTTCAAATTCACTTATTCAAGAATTTTTGGTGAGGATATCAAAAAATAACAAAAAATTTTAAAATATTTGAATTTTGTGTTATTTTATTAATTATTAAAATTAATGGTTGTTGCTTACGATTCACATGTAATAATTTTTACATATCACATAGATCAACTATTCCTTCTATTCTTGCTTGAATGACCTTTTGCTATATTAAATACTTGTAGTACTCGTATACTAGTCATTTGATATTACCAAATAACGATTATATTCAGTTACGTATTTGTATTTCAGGATCCTCGCACAACCATTGAGCTAAAATTTTGCACATATTTGCTGCAAAAAACAAGAAAATTAAATTTCAAATAATTTAATATGGAATGTCTTGAGAGCTTTACTTTCAATACTTCTATGCCATATAATATTTTATTTCTTGAAAATTGTTATTAGTACTATATAATAATCTCATTTCTTTTAATTTCTATAGTCTTTCACCTTTCACATAGCGCTTATATACAATATTAACACATACTAATAAAATAGAAATGGAGTTACCCACTATTCACTTACGTTTAAAAAAATCTTTCAAACCACGTAAAAAAAAAATAATTTCATACTTATTTGAATTAAAAATAAAAAGAACAAAACCAAAAACAAAAAAACCAATATGTCATGTAATGTTTGATAATATTATAAAAGTCGTCCTTTTTATCCTACAAGCAATTTTTTTTACACATATACGTCATGTACATATTATTATGAAGATTCTAACTAGCATTTTCAAAGTTATTTCCTTAATATTAGAGAAGCAACTGAAAACTTTTTATTCTTAACAATATTGTATAGCTAGATAAGTGTATGCATATTGTTTAAAAAAATTTTAAGAGAAATTCATTTTATAAAGGATACAAAAACCACCTTTCGTAATATATTGTTATATTAATAGAAATAAAGATTTTTTCACATACACAATGGAAATTTTATATATTTGTATAAAATGTATATATAAACTTATATGTATATATAAAAGTGAAAATATGTTTTACACACAAAAAGAAAAGAAAAACAACTTATTTTTTTCTACATGTAGCACAATAAATTTTAAAATACACACATTGTAGTTAAATGATTTTAAATCATCATCATCATCACCATCATCAGGACCCATAGCTGTATTCTTTCACTTCTATATATGATTTCTTCGAGATCCTCTTGAATAAAACGTTTAACCTCTGCCTTTTTTGTTTCTTATTCTCTATATTGTTTAATATTTTTATTATAATGTACTTATATAATTTTTTTCTTTTCTTTTGTTTTTTCATTTTCATAAAGAAAATTTGCATATGCCAGAACAGAAGAATTATAACAAAAAAAGAAAAGTAAACGAAACAAGCAAAACTATTCAAAAGGACATTAACATAAAAAAAAAATTTAATATAATTTTCATAGAAAATTTTACTCAAAATTTGAAAATAAAAGAAGATTTTTGAGAAAGATTTAGAAAGAAAAAGAGAGAGTGGTAGAGAAAAATAATCAAACATTTTTCTGGTGAAACAAGATGAGAGAATCAGTAAAGAATAAATCACTTTTTCTCAGTTGTTCACTGTATATGCGAAATGAAATTGTAAAAGAGTAAATTGGTAAAACACTATTACAAAAGGTACATTGGTTCGGTATTGCCATACAGAATTTTGATATTAAAATCGAGTTTTTTTAAATTTATTAAATTCTATTTTAAATTTTTTAATTAATTGATAAAAAATTCATAATTATAATTATAAATTTCATTTCTCGGTAAATTCTTAAATGAAAATTCTTTTTTAACACTTATTGAGTGAGGGGTTTTCAATATTTATTTCTGCGAAATAACAGTGAAAATATTAACAAGGCACAATAATTTTGTTCTCTGGTAAGTAAATTCTAAAATCAATGAAAAATTTTTTTTTGTTTCAGCCTCTCTTCGGGACCAAATTCTTTATGTGAGGAAAATCGGGAATTCCAGGGCAATTTCTGCATAGCTTTTCAAGATCTTTTCTATAATATGTTTGGTTGGGCTAATAATATGTAATTATTCACGATTATAATATGACAAATTTTTTTCTCTCTTCTCTCGGTAATTTTTCCAAGCGTTTAGCGGCTCTTATATATTTATATGACCATATTAGCAGGAAATTTCAATACTTTTCGGAAGAGGGTCTGAAAGTGCTATTGAAGATGACCTGAAAGGCTCAATTGAAAATTATTGAAAATTTAAATAATATATATAAAAGAGTAGAGTACTATGCAACCAATTATATTTGGAAAATATTTGATTTATTTATTTTTCTCTTTCTTGTCACGCTATAAATTATACATGATATTTAGTTTAGCTTTCGAGTATTGTAATTTTGGTCAGTGAGCACGAATATGATAATATACAAAATATCGTTGCTGACGAAAACGGTAGTATTCACTACGATAGATTTACTTGTAGGAGTCTCTGGTGTTACTCTGATATCAAAAATTACGAAAATCTGAACAATATAATGAAAACAAATTAATATTCTTCTTAATGTTTTCGAAAATAATTTCTCATTTTATATAAACATCTAAAAAGATATACTTATATTATTTTAAGTATGCTTGCATTTATATTGAAATGTGCATATATAATTTTACATAAATTTCAAAATATTAACCAACCTTTCACTATCTAAATTATGTATGTGTAATAGTCTTATTCAATGTACAAGTAAGAATGATAATATTTTCTTTATAATATGCAAAATAATAATAATATAAAATTACATTATGCAATTTTATAATTTAAATGACTTGAACAAAAATTTTCCTCCTTTTTTGACTTTTATAATTAATTTGTGTTAAATGAACAAAAAATTCCTAAAAGAAAAATGCAAGATATGGTGTATGACATGTGCAGATTTATTGAAATGAATCTGGTTGAATTTTGATTTTACTCCCTTGAAATGAAAAATTTGTTATAATATTTGTAAAATCAAATGATCAAAATTTATTGGAGATATTAGCATGTTTTAATTTTACTGAAGGTAATAAGGTAAAAATGTGAATTCACAAGTACATTATTTAAAGTTTTGTGAGAGTTCTACAACAGAAGATATTCAAATATTAATATATATGAGCTGCGAAGTAAATTAATAAATAAATGTAAGTGATTTTTTACATATGGTTGCTTGTTGTCAAACTTTTTCATTCAGGAAATGAACAGTTTATTTGAATCCCTAATAAGAGGTTCTTAATTTTTTAAGTAATATTATTGTGATTACGCTTTCGATTTTAATTAATTTTTAGCAATTCAAATTTGTATCGGATTTTATGAGATACTAGCATAGGTGTGAAGGTTTTAAAAATTAAGTTAAATGATTGGCGAGACACCTTGTATTTTAAACAAAAATTTTAATAAAGAGAAAAAAAATTAAATAATATCCCGTTATAATATAATTTTCACCCATGGGCTAGCTACCTTTTTTGTATAAAGAAAAGAGATAGAACTATATTATGCCAATGAAAATTTTGTAATTGCAATTTATACACTAAAAACAATATAATAATAGTAATGTAATATAAAAGTGTTATGACTTTCAATTATTTAAAGTGAGTACTACACATACAATATACCAGTATATATACAACAAATATACCAGTATATAGTGTTAAGTAGTATAAATATCTAGATGGTTTTTTTTCTGTAATTTTTTACTATATATTTATTTTTATATTTTCATTGGTATAATTTTATGTATTACTTACGAATACGTAGGAATGATTGTTGAAATTAGTTCTCAGGTATAGAAAATATTTAAACTAGCCATCTATGTTCTTACTCTAGAATCTATATTATTGTATAACAATAATATCATATTTTATAATTTATATAAAATTTATATGAAACGCTTAAATTAATGTTCAGTATCCTACTATATATACTTGTGATCTCATTATATTTCATTTTAAATTTCATTAAAGCAATTAGCATCTTGTCTTCTCTAAAATTTTTCAAATATACTATAGTTGTACTATAGTGTTAAAATATAAAGTTGTATGGAATGAGAATAAAATTTTTCAAAAAATTTTCTGAAACTATAAAATATAATGCGCGCATACTATATACTGTCCTGCATTAAAATGCGAGGTCTTTTTTAATGTGGCAATACATTTATGTATAATGTCATGAATATAAGGATGGTACGATGTATAAAGCAACAAAATTACATCTTTGGGAATAATATTAAAAAATTATCTTCAAAAATTTAATTTAAGAGTAAAAAAAAATAATAATATTTTCACCTGAACTATTTATAGAGGAGCAACATGAAATTTTGTTCAAGTATATAATAATTAGCTATATATATATATATATATATATATTGGCACATTGTTATGTTAAAGTGGTTTAGGAGCTTTATTGGCACGTAGGAGTTTTATAATAATTTATTTTTTATAAAATGGGATTACCATAATAATTATGTACAAATTAATCTTATAATTAGTTTAAAGTGGTTTTAGTGGTGGAATGAATTTTTAAAGTTTGTTTTTATTACCGGTTATATAATATGTATAGAATTATTATGGAGAGAAGCACTATTTAATTGTGTCTCATAACTAATGCAAAAATTTGTTTAAATAAAAATTTTTCTTATGGTGGGAAAATTATGTTAAAACATTTATGATACTGCCAAATGTAGATTTTAATTATAATTTTTTCTCCTATAATTTTATTTAGTATTTTTAATTCAATTAATATTTTAGCAACGTAATAAATAATGCTATGGCTTTCTATATATCATTAGTGCGAATGAATTTTTGAAGGATATTATAAATTTATGACTCTGTTGGTAACGCTAAAAAATAACCGTTTGAGATACTATAACTGTTATAGGGATACTATAATCAAATTTTCACAAATTGCTTTTAAATGCTATGGTAAGAACCCTATTTTATTGAGGTTCAATTGAAGCAGTTTTATTTCAAGTAATTTCCGTACGACTGTCAAAATAACTTGCTCATATCTTCGAAAATATATAAGGAATACACGTATTAAATTTTATAAAAAAGAATTCACTAATAGGGCCAATATTTCGAGAAAATTTAGTTGTATAACAATATCACAATATAGTTATTGCAGCTTGAAAAATAGTTTCATCATACTTCGGAAAAGGTTTTTCTCATACCAATATATAGATAATATGGCCTATTATCTCGCATAGAATTTGGTTGGGGTTCTATAACATTAATTTTTTAAAAGGTAACAGTACAGTAGCCCTAAAGTAGCGTGAATCTATGCACCCAATACTTCGCACGGGTATCTCAGTGTTGATGTGGTCAACTCTATCATTTCAAGTTTCAATATATGATCCGTAAATTATAATTTGGTATCTAAAATTGTAAAACAATAAACAATTTATTACAAATATTCAATTAATGTAATATAAATTGAATGAAAATTATTTTTCAACTTAATCAAAATTTAATTTTAACAAAAAATTTTCCACTTGAATTTTGCCACATCTGTTCTCCATTCTTTAATTTTACTCTCATTAAATTATCCGCCATATGCATAATAATATAATTTGTTATATGTATAACTATTATGATAAAATCATTAAAATTGGTTACATAAATTATGTATTTAGGCAATAAAATTTAAATGTGATGTTATTCGATAAACGTTAATTAATTTAGATTAAATACATATTTATTTAACTTCAAAAGAGCAGAGAGAAAAAAAACAATTATCACAGATTATTGAACATATATCTAGGTATACCTACTTGTGAAATATTATAATGTTATAATATTATATAGCGCATTATATTATATAGAGGATGATTGCATATTATTGGGCGGATAATATTGTATTATTGCATGCTGTGAAATATAATGCAATTAATATCTACAGGTGAATTTATTTAAACTTCGCGTATAGAAGAGGAAAAAATATTTTCAATTTTATTTTTTATGTTTTCCACCTATTTTATTATTTTATTTTCAGTGGAAAATGGGCAATATTGAAAATTGAATTGATGGTCGGTCCCGTATAGTAAAAATTGTTGATTGTTTCAAAATAAAAATAAAATTTTTTTATTTTTAATTTTCACTGAATTTGTGGTTACCTTGTTTGTTATGTTAGGGGGAAAAGGAGAGTTCATTTAACGAAAATGTATACTATGTATACATTTGGTTATATACGAAAATGTGATAATTTATATTGTTTGATTTTCTCTTATTGTTATTATTATTTTTATATTATGATTTTCTTGCACACAATTATTATTATCATATAATTATATTTTCCATTTCGTTTGAATTATTGTTACTAATTTGTATAATAAATTCGGTTATGTTTAAGAGGATTATTGAAAATTATGGTCATAAAGAGAAAAAATATAGCAAATAATTTTTTTTTATTATAAAATTTATTAAGATGATCTTCAGGATAACGCACGTAGGTAATTTATAGGGAAATTATTTAATTGACTAATTATTAAAATTAAGTATTAAAATATGTTTTTTTTTTTTTTTGTAAAAATTGTAAATGAGAGATCAATAATAATTAGCTTTATTTTAAAGTGGTGCGAATATTAATTGAATTTAATGAATTAATTTAATTATGTAAAAGAAATGTCTCTATGGTACATATTTAAAAATATAAGCTACAAAATTATTAGAGATTTTCATATAGGAGATTGTTAATATAAACGAGTGATATAGATGTGAATAAATATTGAATTATTATCATTAAGGGTGTAATTAATTCTATTCCTATATTGGATTAGTGGTTGTTTTGTATTCAACACAAATTTTGTTTTTCGAGTTTGAAAATTAGTCGCCAATTATTGGTTTTTCCTTTTTCTCTTTCAAATCCTTTAGGAAATCGTATAAAAATTTCGTATCTCTTGTAGCTTGATCAGAAAGCGAGCCTGATTATTTTCCAAAATTTCGATTTCTTTTTTATTTTTTCATATACGCATTACGTAAGGATTTTTACACTAGAAGAACTTTTATTAATTTATTGAAATTTTTTAAATAATTACTTAAAACGAAGGCTTTTGGTTTGGTCCAAAAATGAATTTACAATTTCATTTCAGTATTTCAATAATATTGCTATATTCTAGTAATATTCGAAAACTGATAATGATAATAAATCGATTAAGAGGTTTTTAATCAATTCAGCAGTAGCAAATTAAAAACGTTTTTGAAATTTTTTACTATCCAAATTTTTATCTTAACAACTTTTCCTTTAATTAATTTTGCATTAGAATTTTTAACTAGTATTTTTTTGTCTTATTTTTAAATCCAAAACCTTTGAAGTTTAAGTATTTTTTTCAAAATTAACTAAAACAATAAGAAAAATAAACCAAAATATAAAAACAAATTAATTTAATTTTTGAATCCTTTAACTTTTTATAAAAGGAAAATATGCATAATCTTATCAAAATAATTGTATTTAAATATTAAAAACCAAAACAAAAAAAATTCAATGAGAAAAAAAAATAAAATTCACAAAGGATATTATTTACAAAAATATATATAAGTAAATAAGGTAAAACTTGAAATTCAAATTAGACGAAAATGAACGTAAAGAATAAAGAGTAAATTTAAATAAGTCTGCCAATATTGGGAAACATATACATACTTATTGGGGACGTGAAATTTGAAGTGTTATGTAAAAGATTGGCTTTATTCATTTTCCAACTAAGAAATTTCACTTTGGATCTCCATTTGCGAGTAAATCACAGGAATTATTTACTTCCTTTATATTAATTTATTTCATAAAAGCAATAAATTATAATTTAATTTCCAATATTTGAAAATTTTAATGCTAAGTAAAAATGGCTCATTAGTATTTATTAATAAATTTTGAAAGCTGGTGTTAATAATCCGGAGTATCTTTTAGTGCAAATAATTTTATAAAAATATTATTCAAAACTGTTTATAATTTTTTACAGCAGCAGTACACAACTAGGTTAGATTAATATAAAAGAGGTATGTAAATGGCGCACGAAATAACAAGAGTTCATTTAATTTGCAAGTGATTGTAATAAGTACACTGCTTACATATCCTTGGTAAGCCAACCACAATGTGAAAATACAGAAAAAAACTTGAATTTAAATAAACAATTCAAAGTAGCGCACAATGAAGAAATAAAAGGGCCTGGTAAGACGAATTTTATTTTACACAGATTTAAAAGTTTTACGATTTCTAATGATTCTGTCTGTTATTATAAATTTCGGATATATTATTGGATTCGGATATATCTTTAAATGTGTAATGATTCCCTCCATCATTGCTTAAGTATTGCTTCCACTAAAAAATATTTCCATAACAATTTTACAAGATTCTTAAAAGCATTTTAAACGAAATTAATTTTTCGCTATAATATGTAAGAAAGTTTTGTGTCAGAGCATATTGTGCCACAAATAAGTGAAGAATTAAACATAAATATTCCGCAGATATTTTTGGTGGTGGTATTCTTTTTTTTTTTTTCAATCAAAATTTATTAATAATACCTTCGTGAGTTTTCCGCTTTTTGCAATTATAATAAATACAATCTTAATTAATGTCCTTTTTTTCTCCTTTTTGGAAACCCTTTTTCTTACTTATTTAATTTTTCTGGAAATTTTCTTATTATTTTCATTTTTCATCTTTAAATACGGGAAAATTTTTCATTAATAATTTTATTTTTCTTTGAATTTTTTTTTCATTCATTTATTGTTGATTATATTTGTTTGTTTTTCTTTTGTCTTTTCATTTTAATTTTTGCAAGGGTACAAGAAAATTCGATCAAATTTTTGGAAATTTGAATAAATTAATTTGTAAATTTCTCATTTTTTATTATATAAAATATTTTCTTGTAGTAAGTTTTTGATAATTCTTGGTAAATATGAGCGTTTCTTTCCTTATATAATATTTTGTATTCCTATATAATGTGAGTCGTTATGTAAAAATATACAAATTTATATTAAGTTTACATCTTTCGTAATACAAGGACATTATTGAAATATTATAAAATTGTTTTGATATTATTATTATTATTATATTATTTTGGTATATTGTATTTGTCATCCATTTTGTATAGTTAAAATTTTAAGGATATTTTCTTAATTTTATTTTTATAATAACGATACAAAATACAATATAAAAGCCACAATTTGTGAAAATATAATGGATATGTTCCCAAAAATTAAGTTGGACTTTTTTTATGGTTTAAAATTTTCATTATAATTACTTAAAAAAAAAAATGTTTAAAAAGCAAACAGAATAAGAACAGGAGATAGATAGATATATATATATATCTATCTATTTTCATATTATATAAATATATTTGTGTGTATGCAATTGAACATAGTAAAGTTTTTACCATACTATTTATATAAAACTAAATGAATATATTCTTTGTATTTTTAAGCAAAAGAAATTATATGCGGAAATATACAAGATGCATCGTTTGAAAATGTAAAGGCAATTGGTATTTTAGTAGTAGAAGCAACTGGAATGCTTTATTTAGGAATAGGGAGAGAGTTAATCACTTGTAGCATCTCATGTAAAAAAAATTTGGTAGTCATGCAGATTACAGTCTTAGGCAATGTAAAAAAAATTCGCCAGTAATTTCTTCATACCTGTGTAGCTTTGTTGGTAGAGCGTCCGCCTAAAAAGCGGTATGCCATTGATTCGAGCCCAGTTGGAGGAGAAAAATTTTTTAATAAAACTATTTTGCCTTGATTCGTTCCTTTGCAGTTCTCGATCTGTTCTGCAGTTGTTTGAAGAAAATTCCATCAATTATTCTTTAAAGTTCATCATCATTAGACTTAATTACAACACTATTTTCTTATTATTTGCAGCAGTTTACAAGTAAAACTCAGAATATAGTAAACCAATTACAACTACACCTTCAAATTAATTAGACATAAGGGTATTGTTTTGGTTTAAGTATTCGTTGATCAATTCTCACAAAACCTGACCACTCATATCTATTTTCGACTATAATAACCTCAAAATCGAATATTTAAAACAGACTGTTTAGCTTACTCGATACTGTATTATTTAATTTACAAGGAAAAAAATGAAACACTGAGTCTAAATGGCTTTATTAATATTAGGTATTTGCGATGAAAAGTAAAACCATTTTTAATTAATGACTTAACAATAATATGCAAATTTAAGATTACAATTTCAAATTATGATAATGAAGGTACATATAATTGTATAAATGGAATGTTCATATAGCTACATACATATTATATATGTATATATATATTGTAAGGGACCTTATATACTAATAATAAATATGTCATTTATCAATAGAGAAAGTGTATATATCTATAAATATTTGTTATACACTATTTAAACTGTCGCCTGATGTAATTTTCTTGGGTGTTTAAATACAAAACAAAAAATTCATAAGAAAAATCAGAGGAGCAATATATGGAAGAACCCAAAAATGAAAAAGAAGAAATAAATAAGAACAATTAAAAAAAAATGAATTAAAATCCGACCATAAGTAAAAAATTTGGAAGTAGAAAGAGATGGAATGTTATTTGAGAAAGGAGTAGAATAATTTTTTTTTTTAAATTTCTTATTATTATAATTTCGATTTTATTTTATTGCCAGTTTAATTTTATTTTTTTTTCTTATTATATAAGTTGTAATTTTTTTTATATACCTATAAGCAGGACAATTAAAGGTTAATTTTATATAATTTTTTCATTATAAGGTATGTAGCCGTGGAGAATGTGAGCTTTTCAGTTGTACTTTTGGTCCAATAGTGATTTTCGATGAAATTTCTTATAACATGATATAGTATGACAATAATATAGAATGACAAATTCTCTACAATTAAATTTTTTTTTTGCAAATGGCGCAAAAATCACTATTACTGGCAAAGAGTAATTACTAATCATTTATTGGGATTGTGATTCAACATTTCATTCAATATCAAACTAAAATATTTAAATATATTTTCTGTAGGAAATATCGTAAAGTTCTGGCTATAACAGTGCTGGAAATATTCGTAGCAAAAGCCACGCTAGCTAGGAAGAGCACTTCTACATTATGGTTGCAATCATTTTGACCCTTCAAATGTATTGTCCAATTCATTGTGCAGTATTTCAGGTCCATTGAGAAAATAAGAATGGGGATTATTGAAAGAGGTAAAACTGGCCGTAATGATATTGGAGCTACCGTTTCAATTTTGTTCCGTTTCAATAGTTTATTGCCGTTTCAATTAAAATTTTAAATTTTGTGCATTTATTCTTACAGATATGGATTTAAAATTTTATATGAAAGATATCTGTTAAGTCTTCACTTAAATTTCTAGGTTAGCTCTTACTTTTGTATAACAGAATAGTCAAACATTTAAAAAATATTAATAATAATTATTGTTGTACATATACTGTTATATAAACATACTGTTATACAAACACTATGTTTATCATAGTAAGAACAAATTTAATAACTGAGTTACAAAAAGTTTTTCTCAACTTATGTGTATAACAGTAGTTATAAGGTCTAATTTTAATTTTCAAACCTCTGGTCACGTCTAGCCCAGCAGGTGTTTTATTTTATATAAACGGAAAAAGAATACCATAATTACTTGTATATAATTTTTTCAATCAAAGAATATAAAAAAAATAGAACTAAACAGTCAGTCTTTCTTATTCAAATACAAAATTTTATATATGTGTACGTATTGTACGTTTGTACAATAATATAAGAACACGAAAAAGGGCAAAACAACAAAAAAGAAATGATAATAATTAATGAATGGAATTGAAAGGGTTAAACACAAAAATGAGACATTCTAGCCTCAACGCTTATTTAAATATTAGAAAATAAGAAAATAAGGCAGGCGAAATTTATTTTGTTTCTGTTGTTTTCACTATACTATATTTTTTGTACATAGATAGTGCTCTGAAATTTTGTATAACAACAAAAACAAAATTAAAGATGAAAATTATAATGAAAACAAGAAAAACTCAAAGGGTCCAAAAGAAAAACGAAGAAGAAGAAAAAAAAACAAAATAAGAATCAAATTAAAGAAATAAAATTAAGTTATTCCAATTAAAGGTATGGGAAGGACATTAGCATTAACATTAAAATTATAAACTGGATCTTTATTATATGTTAATGTGTGTGTGTGTCTGTATTATAATATAGAATGGAATTCATTACATTTACACAACATTATAAACTAAATTTTGTTTAAATATAGGTATATAATGTACAAGGCTATGTTGTATATATGTAGTATCCTTTCGATATTTTTGGTATTAATGTAGGTAAATAACAACATATAAACATATATATGTATAAAATATAATAATATAAATGTATAAATGCTATATATAGTTTAATAATGTTGAAAATTCTAAGTAGAAGATTAAAATTGTGCCGGAAAATGATCCGAAAAGCAATGTTATTGATTGTGAATTGCTAATTATAAGAACCCTTCAAATATTATCATTTATATTTTATTTCTTTAAGAAAATTTTTTATTTTATATTAACATAAATTATAGGTTGCCAATTCATTTTACTTATGTGATATTTTTAGAATATTAAAACAATTGATATAATTATAATATACACTCGGGCCTCGGTTTGCGACGTTCTTTTTAACGACTTTTCGTTTTATGTATTTTTTTTGTTTGCCTTTAATATGCTCTGTTTAACATCTTGAGAATTTTAAAGTTTCGATGAATTATTATGAAATTATTTTTTTTTTTACTTGTGATACGGAAAGGGCAACTGTAATTTTTTCAAAAAATAAAATGCTGTTGACAATTTTAATGTGAGTACAATACATAACAAACAATATGTTCTATGTGTAGTTGAATATGCAACTATACAAATAGTTTTAACTAAGAGAATGCTAGTTAACACCTATGGTAACTTTGATATGCTGGCTATGTTTAGATAACCTTAAATTATTTGTTTAATTCGACTGTCAATGAAAATTGGTTGCCTGATTTCATGCTATTAAGTCAAATTTCAGGAAGAAGGTTTGTATTAACATAATTTAAGTAATAGCAATACAATTTAGTTTCTGCAAAATTTGGTACCTCCATTATTTCAATACAGTTGAAAATTTGAATTATATAGTCGAAAATTTGAAATTTATTACTCGAAATACTTATAGTGTACTATTTGAAAAATATTTCCGACTTAAGTAATTTATTCTTATAGTGAAAGAAAAGTTGTCCTTGTATTTTAATTTCTTGGCTTACCAATCGCAAAATTTTCTTATATGGCAACCTTAAAGAACATTTTTTACTTTAATATACGCATAATAATAACATCAATAAAAATAATTTAAAATTTATATAAGAGTGAAGAAACTTCTTAGACAGGAACAGGACTATTATTTAATCCATTTTGAATTTTTATTTTATTAATATTTTGTTTTTTATTTTTCTTTTTTAATTTCTATTTAAGAATATACGATTTTGTGGGTTACAATGGAGGCAAAATAAGGATCAAGTTCAGTAAAATAATGAACAAACAATTTTTTTGCCGAATTTTTATCAAAAATGCGGTGATATTATAAGTACATTTTATGTGTGTGTGTGTGTGTAAAGTTGTTTACATTTTCCTTAAGGACATTATTATAAATGAAATGAAAGATTGGTTTTCCTTGATATTAAAAGAAAAAAAAATATAATTTGATTCTTTTAATGAATTTTCTTATTATATTGAGAATAAATTAAAATATAAAATTGAAAAAATTATAATAAAGGAAGATTTTATGAAGGACGATTTTATGAACAAATGAAGAAAAGTGTGTGTGTGTGTTTGATAGAATTAAAGGTCTTTTTCATCTGTATACAAAATATTTTAAATAAAAGAGTTGTGGGTGTTTTTAGTTTAAATGCTTTGATTTCTTTATTAGAAAATTTTTATTTTTTGAATAAATTATTCCTTTTTGGTTTGATTTTATTTTCTTTTAAATTAAAATATTTTATAATTATGTGATTTACAGTCCTATTTTTAATAATTTATTGTAACATTTATTTTGGTATTTGTGTTTAATTGGTGTTGTTTAAATATCGAATTTCAAACACTTTTAATTTGCTTTGTAGGTATTGGAATAAAATAAGGAAAGTTGAGCAATGAGTTAATAGTTCAATTGTACAAATCTATAGTACCATTTTTTGTTTTTTGTTTTTTTTCATATTACTTCATTTAGTTTTAGTTAACGGGAATTTATTCATTTTTTCATATTTTAAAATTAATATTACTTTAGTTATCGTCTTCTTTAATTAAATTTGGTTTTCTCATTGATTCCAATTGAGGTTTCTGAGCATTTTAGATCCTGTAACTGATTTGACATAACAGTTTGAATCAATATATGCACAGTCGACACCATTTATGAAAAGTAATTATATAAGAAAAATAAAAATTGCTTCATTTAAGATTTTACAATATTTTTGAAGACCTAAAATGGAAAGCTTATGTAGAATTTTTGATATTTTTGTAAGCGGTTAGGAAATGGTTTAATGATTTCATTTATAGCGGATGACTTGAAAAATTTCAACACTCATTAGATATAGTGTGCATTTAGAAAGTAATTTGCAAGGAGTAAGTAAAATATGAAATAAGAACACATTAGAATATTATTTTAATGGAAATTTATTCATACAACTGCAGAACAGATGGATGACGTAATCAAAGAAACAAGTTAAAGGCAGAAAAATCAAAAAATTTTTCTCCCCGAACCGGACTCATATTAGTGTAATAGGCACATTACTTATTAATTTGACAATTACGCGTTGAATTAGTCAATTCATAATAAAATAACACAGAACTTTTCAAAAAAGATTTTAAAAAAAAGTTTCGCTCTGACTGTCCGTCGGACCATACATCTGTATGGACTCTGTACGGACTGTATCTGTATTTCCGTAGAAGAAAATTTTTACCAATCTACCCTCTCCTATAATAGTTATTGTCCCTCAAAATTTGTAAAATTTGAATTTTCGGTAGCTTATATTTGTAAAACTGCAAGATTTTCCTAGTTTCTATAAATGTAAAACAGTAACGGTAAATATCATGCTTTCAAAAAATATAATTATTTTTCTTAACTCAATTGCTTAACCGTACAATTCAATTTTTTTTTAATCATCCTAAATGTATGCAATATTTTTATATATTATTTGGTAAATGAAATTAATTTAAATAATGTAGTAGGTTGCTTTTACAAGAAATATTTTCACTTTTTGAAGAGAAAATATTGCTTTCTCACAAACCGATCGCTTGACGCAATTATATTTATTATATAATATTTTTCATCGAACCTTTTGTGTGCTTTCAAACAAATCAATTCTTTTGCATTTTGTATTAGAAGTTAAGCGTTTCTCTTCCAAATTTTCATATAGTTGATGGCATAAATAATATTGTTATTTTCTCAAATTTTAAAATTAGTCTTTTAGGAATCTTGTTGATTTTTCGAATTAAATTTTAAGTTTAATTTTACTAATAAATACGTTGAATATTTACAGAATTTATACAGATTTGAGCATCTCTAGATGAAAATTGAGAGGAAACGAGAAAGTTTATAAAGAAGAGGTTACCAAATGAAATGAGAAACATTCAGCAAGTTGATCCGTGTAAATCTGTGCTGTGAGTTTCTATTTACTGTCAGCTTAAATAAGTTTTTTATTGCATTCTTAAATTGATTATGGTAGAAAAACTCAAAATATTTCATAAATCACACTGTTGCAAATATTCATTTTGAAATTTCCAAAACAATCATAAAAGCCATTTTGTATATATTTTTTAGTTACAATATAAATAATTTTTCAATTATGAAAATATTTATTGAAAAAATATTTCAATAAAAATTCTTTTCACAGTTTTAATATTTTTGTTTTTACATAAAATTTGTTGTAATAAAAACCAAAGAGGTTTTGTGAAGCATACTTATATTTTAGAGGATTGGTTACCAATATTTTGATTTTTATGTCCTTTTAAAAGGAAAACAAAAATTTATATTTGAAAATTTGATTGCAAAAAATTTGCTATGTAAAATTTTTGTTATTTCGATTGTCTAGCTCTAAAGTGTATGCACGCTAATATTAGAATCGTCTTGATTAACTAAAAAACCTACACATTTTCTTCTGCTTTAATTTTTAACAAAATTCAATGAATTCAGAACAAAAAAATGATAAGGCAATAAACTAAAAATGAACTTTTTATGAAGTGGTCCTTACCATACTCTTACTCCGTTCTAATAAAACAGGAATTCTCTTTAAAATAAAGCTTGAAGTAACAAAATTAGTATTGTAGGTAAGTAATGAGAAAATAATTTTTTCGTTTTTGGATTTTTACTACTAGAAATATTGATTTGCATATTGAAATATCGATAGAATGAAGAAGAAGAAATTTAATTTTTTTTTTCTCATAAAATTCCATTTGAAATTGATTGCAGGAGGACATTCTCTAACACAAAATCTCTTAAAAAAAAAAAAAAACAAATTATTCTAAGTTGCAAAAATTGGAATTTTATTTCCGTGTGTGTGTTTTTTTTTTCATTCGACTGGCGATTTGTTTGTATTTTCATTTATACATAAGTGTGTTTGCATGTTTATGTCTAGTGTACGCCACCTACGTAATAACATCTTTTTGGTAATTTTTTTTTCCTAATTTTTGTTTTTTTTTTAATTTTTTCATATCTATAATTCGTGTATCTGTATATATGTACATAATATGCTGCTCATAAATGTATGAATTCAAGTCTTCAGTGAATAAAATAGATTCAGCAACATTGTGTGTTCGATATATGTGTACATGCACATAGTTTTCCTAGAAAATATGAAAAAAAAAACTAAGAGTGCCTAGTTATTTTGTGTTTAGACTGATTTTTTGAAACTATTTTCATAGAGAACCGGACAAAAAATTAGGGGAACACAGGAAACATTGAAGTAGAAACTGTGTGTGTATTATTATTAAACTTTCAGTTTTTGTCAATTTAAAAATTTTTGATGTTGCAGTGAGGATTAATTTAAAAAGTTAAAATAATTTTCTGTTATAAGAAATTCTTCATAATTATGTACATAAGTCTAAATCTTTGTCTAAGATTGATGGTTTAGTTTTGATGATATTTGGAAATTATCTGCTTTATAACTTAAAAAATATGCTGCACGTGGTTAAGATATATAAATACATGATCATCCTAGAAGTGTGTGAATTGAAACAAAATTTCCTGGATTATAAGTATTATTTTGTGATTAAGAAAACCCCATCTACATTTTAATATCTCAATTTTTGAAGGAAATCGGTTTTAAACAACCATTTATTTATTTCCATAAAGATATGATTAGTTTAGTTATAGTTATAGTTATACCAATCAACACCGGATCTACTATATATACGAAGTAAGTAATTTGCGATGGGTGCCGCAAAATTGGGACGCAATTGAAAACTTAGAAAATACAACTAAATTTTAAATTTTTTTTCAGTTTTTTTCCATTACGCATTTTCTACAAAAAAAAAATTATTTTTCTATTTACAGTGAAATAGCACGATAATTAGGTACAAGTTGTACATGATAAGTTGTAGAAAAATTGCAAATCAAAAAGTAGAAAGTTTAATTTTCGGCTTTTTTTCTATGTTGTCATAGGTCATAGTTCTATCTTGCATTCAGGGGGAAGCACTTTTTCGCAAAATCGCGTAGGACGCCGAACAAATAGAATCAGCTCTGTCAGCAGATCATTCTTACTTATTTTATTTGCTAAGAATAAAAAAGTAGCAATTTGACTAGAACTATTTGCCTACATTCGTTAGATTCTATTAATTAACTAGTCTAGTTTAATAGAAATCCCAGTTTTGTAATACACAGGCGCTACTTTTAAATACCTTCTCAAAATAGTAATTTTACTACCTTGAGTACAATACGACATTCAGGCTTATCCATTAAGATTTTCCAATTTTCTTTTTTAATTTTCTATATTTTTTTTTCTTTTTAATTTTAAATGATTTTCTGCTTCTATGATTTTCACCATGCATACCCAATGCATTTTTCAATGTGCGTTTAATATTTTATGTTCTTGTGTTTTTTTTTTGTTTTTTATTCACAATATACGACGTTTTTAATGCTTTTTAATTTTCATTTATATTCGCTTTCGATTTTTTATTTTGATTTTTTTTTCAACTCTTTTTCTACATATTTTTGGTTATTTTTCTTTTGATTATTTTTTTTGTTTTTTTTTTCAAATAGTTTACGTACATCTTTACTTAAGCATTTATTATTTTTCGTTTTTGTTCTTGTTTCTTTTTTAGTCAATGTATGTATGTACGTCTTTTTTATTCTTTGTTTTTTTTTTTGTTGCTTTCTGTTGAACCATTCTTTCAGA
The DNA here is from genome assembly GCF_029603195.1 of Condylostylus longicornis. Lineage (NCBI taxonomy): Eukaryota > Metazoa > Arthropoda > Insecta > Diptera > Dolichopodidae > Condylostylus > Condylostylus longicornis. The sequence continues at coordinate 13,329,832 of NW_026577987.1, forward strand.
TGCAAATAAAATACAAAAAAACAGGACAAAGCCTAAGTGATACCCTCAGATAATTTATAATGTATATAAATGTGTATATTATGTATATGCATATAGGTAGCCTTAGCGGCTACCTAGCCTAAAACTAGTAAAAAAAAAACAAATGAAAAACCAAAGCAATGAGTCTATACCTTACTACACACATATAAATATGAAATGACTTTAACTTGAGAAAAACAACTATATAACGAAAATGATAATAATGATTATGATTATGTTGATGATATTGATGATGATGATGATGACCATAACTATAAAATGACTAAGAGAATTTTGTGGATTGAGACTCCGCCCAAAAATATTTGGTCACGCAAAAGGCATGATTGGTTCAGTAAAATTAATCGCATCTCTGATGATGATGAGGGGGCATAAAACACAAAAAAAAAAAATCGCATCTGTTCCATTTTTTTCCCTTTGTTAGTGCAGTTTTTTTTTTTTGTTTTGTTTTTTAAGTTCTACTGTATAATATATACAGTAGGGAGAAAGTGGTAAGAGGTAGAAAGAGAATATCGATTGAAGGGGTGGAATGCAATTCAACTTGCAATGATTTTAATAGTTTTATTTTGGTTTTTTTGTTTATTGTTGCCGTTTGTTGTATTTTAAAAAAATTTTCTCAGTAGTAACTAAAACGATGGATGTTGAATAAAAATAATAAAAATAAAAAAAAAAATTAGTACAAGAAGAAGAAAAAACAACAGAAAGTAATGAAATAAAAAATGTTTTTCTCATTTGTTTTTTTGTTTTTTGTTTTCATACCGCGATTCCATTGCCGATTACTTTTGTTTTAGTTTTTTGTACTCAATGCCGAAAAAATATGGCAAAAATGCGATTTAATTTTTTGAATAGATTGTCAGAAAAAAAAAATAAAAATAAACGTATGTTTAGTGGAAATTGAATTTCGTTTTTCGACCATTTTATAGAAGAAAAATCAAAAGGAATCTATTTTTTATTTTTCGTTTTATTTTTATTGTATTATGAAAAAGTAATTTAAAAACGGAAATGTAATTACAAATAAAAGTAATCATATGTAGGTTTTGTAATCTAAATTCGATTAAATAAATAAAAAATTTTATGAATAAAAACTTTAAAGTGGTGTGGAAGTTTCATTTAACATGTCTCGCCAGGCTGCATCAGAGAAAGTAAAATTTTTCTGTAAGGATTTCGCATGATGACAACATTCCTAGTCATGATAATGAGTACAATTGCAACAATAACATTGCACTGTTACAGTATCGTTACATTTTCGTCTTGGTAAACAAATTCTGTTTCCAGCTGTGGAGTTGTTTTGGGGGGTTACCTTCTTGGGCGAGGGGGCAGTATAAATAAATAAATTTTCATTCCTTAAATTAAACACTGGCATTGTAAGAGTGATTTTATTTAGAACAATTGAACATAATAGGATTGTAGTTTTAGATTTCCAAAGAAAGATATGAACGCACGTACATTTCTTCTCTCGACTTTAGCATCCAGTTTTGGTTCATTGCAGTCCTTCCATATATTCCGCTTATACTATCTCAAGTAAATGCCGGGGGGTATCTCTCATGGAATTGTATGTGAATTTCTATATATACGGAGAAAGCTCCACTTAATAAAATCTTTGCTTTCTGGCGGACAAAGTATAACAGTCATACAAAATTTACATGGCATGTATTGACAATAATTTTCAGTTATTTAATACTCCTGAATTCATGTTAAAGCTGAAATATCGAAAATTTCGAGATAATTCCACTTCATTTTCCGATTTTATTTTTTAAATAAAGCGGTAAAAAAGAACAAATAAAAAACATAATAAAAATACACAAGAGTTAGTGAATTTGGGAAGTGGGGTGGGGGGGTAATGAATTTTTCATATAAATTTTTTTTTTTATATTTATTTTTTATATATTTTCCACTTCTTTTTATTATTTTTCATTATTATCCTGCGACATTGTGACTCGATATGCGATATAGTTTTAACTTACCTTGTTATAAATATAGGATTCGGTAAGCAATTGCAACATTTACAAAAATACACTTTAGAGACGTTTTTGTTTTATGTTTTTTTTTTTTGTTCTTTTATGGTTTAGTGTTGTTTTTGTTGCTTTATAGGTAATTTTTTACTGCGTTTATTTTTCTTTTTGTTGTTCTGTTTTAGAAAAAATTCTAACTAATCCATGCCGACTATGGCCAATCATAGGTGACACTTATTAGAAAAAAAAAGTAAACGAAAATAAAAATGGTAAATTTTTTTTCCTTATTTTGCTCTATAATTTTATTTTTATCCTTGTATTTTATATTGTTATACTGCTTCTAGGTGCATTTTTTCTCTGTTATTACTTTCTAATATAATGAAAAGGTGCTCTGGAATGGGGTAAAAAAAAGAATGTACTTGTGAATTTTTTCTTTATATTTTTTTTTATTAAAAATTAAAAAAAAAAAAAGAAACAGAAAAAAAATTCCTATTTTCAGCTCAGATGACGTTGTATTAGATTATTTCCTGAAATAAAATAAAAAAAAAAATGGGAAAAAATAGAAAAAATTAGAAATTTTATATTTTACCTGGTTACGCAGTTTTTAGGTAATTTTTTTGTATAGTTTAGTTTTCATATATAACTTCATTTCTATGTACATATATTTACTGATCAATACTTACTTATATAATATTGTCATAGACGCATATACTTGTACAGTGTGTGCTTTGAATGCATACACAAATTTGTAATTTCGTATTCGTCGTTAGTACTTATATTACCTGAAGGGGTTTTGAATTACGAAATGTGACTGCAATGCAATTAAAAAAGTTTTATTTTTTTTTTTACTATTTTTCTCTGTCCCTCTCTCTTTCTCTCTCATAAAATAGTTTTTTTACGAAAATTTTTTGAAGTTATTTCTTCCTTTTTTGTTTTTATTTTTCTTCTTTTTTACTTATTTGTCATTTGAAATTGTAATTAGAAATATATAATTTTTGTTTTGCATACATATAGGCTGAAAATCCATATGCAATGTCAGTATTATGAATCCTTACACAATATAACAGCGTATACATATGTATGAAATATTATACACAAAAATATGCATATTGGATGCAAATTCATTTACTTAGAAAATTTTTATTCAGTAAAAAAAAAAAGTAAATAATAAAAACAAAAAATACGTAGAAGCGCGACAACGACGGACACATACAGAAATCAAAAAGAAAAAAAAAATAAAGAAGAAAAAAATTCTAGTAAACGAAATTAAAAAACTTTGAGAAGAAAAGATAAAAATTGCAGTAATTGGATTGCAGCATTTTTAGGTTATGTTCATCTAATTTTTATTTCGAGTTTTTCTGTTTTGTTTTTTTTTTTTTGTTGAGATTCTTGTTTTGTAGTTTTAGATGATGATTAAATGTTCTAGGAAGATTTAATTATATCATCGAATAGTTTTGTAACTTACTTTTTTTATATAACATGATTTTTTTCCCAGGTAGAATATCTCATATCCTTGTGTTATATCCTTATAGACAGGGCAAATATGAATTGTGCATATTTTGTATACTTGAAACGTAAATTACTCATATGTCGTAAAATTTTGAAAGAAAATAAAATGAAGATTTTGTTTAATAATTGTTAAAACTAAATTTCACAAAGAAAATGCAAAGATATTTTTTTGTTTTCAAAATCTTTTATGTGATTTGTTACTTTTAAGTAATCGTATATGAATGAAGAGTGGAGCAGTGAAATAAGGATAAATGTTTCTATTCTAGAGAATTGAATTTTTCTGAAATTTATTAACAATTTATTAAAAAGGTGCTTCTTTATTGCCATGATCATTCAGTAAGTCCAATTATTAGTACCCTTCTCAATAATGAGAATTGCAAAGATGTTGTATCTTCCCATTCTCTATGGTAGGCAAAGATGACTAATCTATCCCTTTTCTTAAGGTTGAAACCGGAGAGATAATATAACCATTAATTAACTTAACGGTTGACAGCTTATTGAATTGAAAGATATCTTCCACATTAGTGTTAAGCTGTAAGTATATTACAGAAATTAGTTTTAATTACGTATGAAACGGCTACACAGCATTTTCGTTAAATTCCGTAATAAATAGACGGGCAAAAATTGTGTCCATACTTGCTATTACTATTTTTATTTAATTGAATACCATTTGCAATAACTGTAAATGATAAAAATTTTCGAATTTCACTGTTTCCCAGCCTATAAACGTGTACGTAAAGTGACAATTTTTCGTATTCAATTTTCAATTGCATGTTATGTAATTGTTTCAGCTCAAAAAGAATATTAATTTGAAATTTTTGAAAGGAGAGACGAAAAAAAAACTCAGAATTTAAGTTTGTTTTTTATTTTTGTGTTTTTGTATTGTAAGGAACGGATAGAAAAAGGAAGAAATATTTTAGGAAAAAAATCACCTTTTAATTTTCCTATTCTTTGTAGAGAAGTTTTTTTCAAAGTAAAAAGTTTTACATGTCATATTAAAGCGTGTGTTAAGGTTCCGCAAATCAAAATCAAAAGTGCATTTCAAATTAAGATTAAAATTATTTAAATTTAATGAAGTAGAATAAAATTGATGGTGTAAATTAAAAGGTGTCTTTGTCTTTTTGAGAAATATTTCATTGTAAAAATTTTCAAAATAGCAACAATGCTTTTATTATATTTGACTTAGAAACTTCAGCTATTTTAGATACCCTATGGGATCATTCTAAAATTGAGTAAAAGATATAGATCTCGCAAGACATTTTTAACAATACTTTATACGGATACATTTATCTTCATCCAATTTTCAATTCAAGAATTTCTCGAACTTTTATAATGATCGTGATATAAGGAATTAATTAGTGGGGCTATAAGTAATTAATTATAACACCTTTCTAAAAAGAAGTTTGGAAAGAAAATTCTAATTAGTTTCATTCCATTCTTTTGTCCGTCGGTGAGTCTATTTACGAAGCTATATCCCGTAAGATTAAAAGCTGGAAATCATCTAAGAACAATTAGGAAATACATCTTTACTAAACTATTTCTCAAGAAGAAAACCCATCTTCCCACAACGCGGAAAGGTTTAGCGTATTTAATTTTATTTCACCGCGGAACACCATAACTGAAAATTGAAATGACTGTGAAAATTAACCGTTATCTAAAATCCGTTTTTTAAATATTCTTTAGACGATCAATTATAAAAGTTTAAAATCTTAGCAGCTTTTAGACGCTAATAAATAACTTATTTCGTAAGAAGAAAATTTTTTTTCACCACTATTCCCTCAAAAGCAACAAACAAGCGGTAAATGCCATCCCCTCACAAAATATAATTATTAATCTTGATGTCATCAGATTAACCCTCGAATTGAAACAATATTTAAATGTTTCTTTGATTTTTTTTTTCATCCTAAATATATGCAATAATTTGAAATATTTTGGTATATATTGATGAATACTATATAGATTTCATATTGCAATTGTTGTTAGGTTTGCTTGTTAATCTAATTTTGCTTATTGACAAACTATTTAAGGTAAAAACGAGAATAGGTAGAGTTGACCGTTCCAACTTTGTGATATCGTTCGAATGAATGATTTTAAGTGCAGCATGTTGATTGCTACATCGTTTCAAATATACTCCATGAATTTTTTATATGCATAATGCTTTTATGCATATACGGCATTTACTACTTACACTCATATTATCTGAAGAAAGTTTTGTTGAAAATAATGGCAAAATTTCAGTACTGTAATTTCAATAGTTTTCATAATATACGACCAAATGACTTTCGAAGTCTTATGGCAGATGCCACTACAAGCCGAAAAATTTTAACTAATCTTTTAAAATAAAAGAGCCCTATATAATAAAACATACACTTGTGCGAAATTTCAGTACAAAATAATTTTTGAATTTGTAGTTCAGCCAAGCTGTAGCACTCGAACCATTGCTTCTATCACATTAAATTTGAACAGGGTTCCGGAATTGACTACTATAAAGTATTTGTTACACTTTTGTGAGTTTAGATCAATTATAGTTTTTGAGTTATCGTTTCGACGAACTGACATGTTTAAATTGACTGCTTAGCGTCGAATACTGACATATGAGTATATGATTCGATGTCTATATGTTAAGCCATTATTTCTTAACGTTACAAATGGTAAGGCAAATTTGGTATACTCTTCAAACATATGTTCGTACGAATATTATGAATTAAAATCTTATCAATTCTTATTGCAAGGCATCTCGTTTATTTGTATATATACTTTTAGTTAAATGAAACAAATCATATTATAACGGTACAAATTGATATCAAACAAAAATAATTAACTGATTTTTAAAACTCTGTTAAGCATTTTCATATAAAAAAGAATTTCTTTTAATTTTATTATAAAACTTTACAATATTTTAAATATTTTGTTGTTTTTTTGTAAAAATATTAAAAAAAAAAATAAAAATATGATAAAAATTTTTATAAAATTGTTATTTTTTAATTTAAATTTTAATTTATCATGTGTAATAGTCGCCGTGCATTTAACAATTAAAATAGGTTAAGAACAAAAAAACCAAAAAAAAAAAATGTACAATTTTTTATTTTTAAAATTTTTATTTTTTCTTTTTATTGTTTTTATAAAAATAATTAACAATAACAGCAAAAAGTATTATAGAAAGAGATAGAGAGAAATAAAAAAAAAAAACAAGGATAACAACAATGTAAAGAGTTCTTCTTAAATTAAGTTTTCTCTAATTAAGAAAAATTGAAAAACAAAAAATAAAAAAATGAAAATTTGTAATATTTTTTTTTTTTCTAGTAAAATAAACGGGAGAAAATTGTTTATTTATTTTAGTTTTTTTTTCTTCTATTTATACATGCATGTGTGCCTGTGTGTATTATAAAATTGCTGGCATTTTTTTTTTGATTTTTAAGAAAATAAAAACATTTTTTTAAAAGCCAGAAAATTCAATTAGCTTTAGCAATTACATTTCTCTATCATGAGATTTTTTAATTTCATCATAATATACATATATGTATGTATACGTATATGTATGTATATATATGTAAAACATGTTTTTACTGGGATTAGAGCAAACAAAATTGTTAGTTATTTTTCTATATACGTTCATTTCCTATTTGATATTGTTGTTTTTTCTTTTTTTCTTCTTGTATAAAATTTTTATTATTTTATATTAAAAAAAAAAAAACAAACAAACAAAATAGTCCGCCAGGTTTTTAAACAAATTGGAAGGAGAAAAAGTAAAAAAAAAAATAACAAACAGAAATCATTTTTTTTTAAACGCTAGATAAAATGATGAAAAACAATAAAATAAGAACAAAAATCATAGGTATATAAAATTGTTCTGTTATATACCGTTATGAAAGACCACCGAAACTGTTACAGAATGCGATTCGATGTTCGCGACATGACATATAACGTTGGTTACAAGGACTTTTTGAAAAACAGAACAAAAACAGGAAAAACAAAAAAAAAATAAGCAATTTTCTTTCTTGTTTTTATTCCTTGTTTTTTTTTTTTTTTTTGTTATTTTTTGTTTAATTTTTTGTTTTATTATTATCTGTGCGGTTTTCAAGAAAACTCAATTATTAAAATAAATTTTAGTCCTTTCCATTTTTATTTGTCATTTTATTTACTTTTTTTTTTTTTGTACATAAGTTTTTGTTATCCTTGTATATTTGATTTTCATTATTTTGTTGTTGTTGTTTTTTTCTTTGTTTTCATTTTGTTTTGTTTTTTTTTTTGTCTTAACTACATACCAGGCCCCGTTGGTTATGTAATTAAATTCAAATATTAAAAAGCAAAATTTGCTTTTATTTTTATTATTTTTTTTTTTTTTTTAAAGAATTTCAAAATTGCTATTTTCAATAAACAAAAATAATTTCATTTCAATATTTTGTTATCAATATTAATAAAAGCATTTAAAAGCATTTTCAAATATGTCGTTCTAATTGTTTCATAACTGAGGGTTTTTTTTAGCTTCTGAAATGATTCAAAGAATATTTAAGGAAAAATGGAGGAAAAAAACTTGAAATTTTTATTTAATTTTTGGATTTATTGCTTCCATTTAAATTTATTGAATAATTTTTCATTTCTAACATATTCGATTAGATTTAGCTTTTAAAATGAAAATTAAAAAGATTTGAAATTTATTTGATTTTAATTTTTATGGATGAAAATGGGTTAAGAAATTTTAAAATTTTTATGAAATTTGTTAATCCAATTTAAAAAATAAATTATTTTTAGAGAGATATGAGAGAGTGCAGTGCATCTGTGTATGCATGTGCGTATCCCAAATTGAGTTGAACTGATGTTGACGAGAAATTTTTTATGTGAGTTTGATTCGGCTATATTGGGAATTGATAAATTTTTGGAATATGTGAGGCCTCGGGAACTGAACTTTTTGCGGGCCGGTTTTGCATTTTTGTGTATATAAAGAGAAATTTTCAAAAAATTTCATTGAAATTTAATGTTTTTGGTGTGTTAAAACATTGAATCACTGTAAATTATTTGGAAACAATAGGTCTCGGAAACCGAATTGTGTGCCGATTTTAGATTTTTTACCATATCTACGGTACGCGGATTAATGGAATTTTTCAAAATTTAATATTTGAGTTCTAGCACAAAGCTAAACTCTACTAAAAGCCAAATTTACACATTTTGGGGAATGTTAACTAAAAGTTTACTAGTATCTATAAAATTGGTAGGAAGTGTTTAATATCCATTTTATCAATATTCTATAACACTTATAAACTAATAATGACGTTGACTTTATATAATTAAAATAAAATTGAAAAAATTAAAAAAAAAATCGAGCGTATGGTTTTGTAAAGTAGCACGTTTCCAAGTGAAAACTTTATTTTCAAGGGAGTAAAATTTATATGTAAACAGAAACGCAGCCGAGCTTATGGACGAAGTAAAACTAGTTAGAATGAAATTATATTTTGTTTAACGTTAGATTCAACAAATCATATACTGCCACTACATTATCATTAATTTTTGAGGAAGATTACAACTTTCAGAAGATTTTTGAATAATTTAAATAATTGTATTTTTAATTTTAATCTTAATGAATTCGGCACATTTTTGAATGCCATTAGGGCGGCAATATAATGATTTAAGCGAAAAGAACACAGATGTTCTTGGATCAAATCTTTTGATATTGATAAAAATTTCATATATGGTGTGATATACATATATGGTGTGCCAAAAAATATTTAATTTTGTAATATTTTGTGTATTAAAAACATTTCCTTTTCTTTATAATAGAATATAGAAAAAATCTACTTAAATTTAATTAAGATAATAATTCTCATTTTCGGTTGTCTTTACGGTTCTTCAATTAATTTACATTTTTTTTTATATTTGGTTATCTAGATCAGTGGTTCTCAACTTTTTTTTACTAAATAAAATAACTTTTTTTAATAAATAAAATAAGTGTTTTTCAATTGAGAAAAAAAATTGTTAATAGTTTAACAACAATTTTATTTAAGATTTACATAACCCAAAAACTGATGCATACTAATTACAAATATTTACAATATAAAATTACTGAGAAAAATGTGTTATAAAACATCATCCTCATCAGATAGAAGTCTTTCCTTTTTCAAACTAGTTCACACAGATGATTTTAACTTTACTATTAATGAAAGTACTTTTGGCCGGCTTTATGTACTTTATGCTAGTGAAAATCGCTGTAGCCCAGTAAAAAGTGACTCTGGCCTCCCAATTTTATTTTTTCTTTTTGCGGTCCCATTAAAATGCGCTGTGGTCCACTGGGTGACAATATGGCCCTCTTTGAAACACACTGACCTAGATGGTATTCCTTTTGCAATTCATGAAAACTTTAAATTTCTTTTTTCTAAAATTAAAAAAAAAATCTGTAAATTTTATGTTTTTAACTACATAGCTTTTATTTTATAACCTTCTAGTTAGGCACTTATAATTTTACCCTGGCCCATGTCCAAATAAAAATATTTTAATTATCAAAAAATCAAAAAGGATTAAAATAATAAAAAAAAACAAACAAATTTGAAATGGTTTTTTTTTTCTTTAATTTTTTGTCAGACCAAGAACAATTATTTTATTACTTTTGATGATGATGACATACAAAAAAAAAATAGAATTATAATAATAAAAATGTGAAGAATGACAAAAAAAAATATTTAACAAAAGAAATGGAGAAGCGCTTAAAAAAGCGTAATGATTTTTTTTCTGTAGTAATTTTTTAAGAGCACTTCAACAAAAGTACAAAAGCCTTATTAAGGACAAGTACCTTAGCATAATGAACTTTTTAACTCTTTCTTTTATTTTCAATTTTCCAATTCAATGTAGTTTTTGTTTCTTGTCTCTTTATGTAGATTTTTGTTTCCTTTCAGTCAGTTCTTGGTATAAAATTTCTAGTTTAATTTTATTTAGATTTCTTCGAAATACTTTTGAAAATTCATTTTTGAATTTTGATTATTGCATTTAGTACTCGTATTTAAGAATATTGAAAAATTTTAATTCTCTTTGATAATTTCTTAAGTAGATGGATAATTAATAATTATAATAAAGGATGTTATTGTTTCCAAATGAAAGAGGAAGTATGCTAAATTTGAATTGAACATAAGATGACATATGGTAACTTTCAAGACCAATTCGGCTCCTTATTTATCGATAAAATTTTTTGTTTAGCAATTATTCCTAAAACATTAATACCTTATTTAGCTCAAGAATATGATTTTAAATAATGTTTATTCTAGACTAACCTAGGAATCTCACGAAATGTTCACTTTACATAAATCAAGAAATAATATGAGAATTCAAACCAATAATTTTAATATACTTATTTTGACATTTATTGTAAAATCAAATGAATAATCTTCATAATTAGGACAATTTTTAAGGGACACGGTCCACTTCAAATTTATTCTCAAATACCATTCTAGAGGAAATAATTATTATTTTAACCGTTTAAAAGAAAAAATTCACGAATTTTTTTTAAATTATCCTTTTTTTTTTACCAAATGTCCTTTCATCTCGTGCAAATATTTTAAATAATTCTTTTCCTTTCTCTAAGGATTTTACTAGAACTCTATACGTTTTGCTCCTCCTCCTCCTCCTTCTTCTGCTCTTCCTATTTTCCTTTTCTATTTAAATAATAATTGTGATAATTTTTGTTTTAACAAGATAACATAATTAAGCGCTTGAATATAAAACGAATTAAAGAAGAAAAACGATGGAAAAAAATAAAATTTAAATAATATTTTCAGCTCACATTATAATATGGGCATTGTTAAATGGGTGTAACATACAACTTTTACGTAATAATAAAAAAAAAATATCAAAAAAAAATGTCATAGTAAAAAGAAACATGATGGCTTTAAAATTATCATTATTGCAGAGGAAAATTAAAAAAAAAAAATTATTGCAAGAAAAGTACCCAAACCATTAAATATTAATTTTAACTAAAATTACAATAAAGTTAAAGGATGCAAGAAAGAGCATATATAAAATATAATTTTATATAATGAACATGTTAACTATCATAAAACTCTATAGTTCATGTCCTTTTAGTTTCTTCACCTTTAGTTCTAATTTAACTCATCATCATCATAATAACAGTCAGCATCATTCGGGGCGATGAGTGATTATTATTATTATAATATGTAAATGTAACATTATAATGTACATATATAAAATATGTGTGTGTGTGTATATTATAATGTAAAGCTGAAAACAAAAAATGTCCCTGCAGGTTTACAAAATAAAAATTTGATATTTATGATTATGTTTCTCATAATATATCACCTGGTCTATACATAACGCAAACATACATGCTACAAAATGTTATTATACGTATACTTTTATATCTTGGTGTATTACGTGAGACCATACAGCTTTCATTTGCTTTTTTTTTCATTATTTTTGTAAATAAATTTTTTTCTCTTCCTACTTTAGTTTCAATTCTCATCAGTAAAAAAATTCTCACTCCCATGAGGTAATTATACCCAATTGAATGTCAGATATAGTTAAATTTCAGTTTTGGTGGTATAATGGTAGAGAGAGGGAAAATGCGAGAAAGAGAGAGAGCGAAATATTCAAAAATGGTCAGAAATTCTACATTAATTATCTAGGTAAAAAGAAAAATGGTTCTCAAAGTGTTTTTAGTTTTTATTAAAAATTTTTTTTTTTACAATTTTACTCCCAAATATATGCAATTTAAAAATTTGGTATGGAGTGTTTTTTCAGGCATAGCCTACATTTTCACAAATGAAATCGGAAATCGCGGGAAAATATTTTATAATTTTTTGAATTTCAGTTTTTTTTTTTTTTCGTAAAAAGGTGAGTTGAAATAATTATACCTAATTTGTTATTGTAATATTATCTTGCAGAGTGGTTATTCTAAATTGATTCCTTCAATACCATCAATTGAATACCTGGCTTTGGTATTTGGGGTGTGAAGACATTTATATGTACATAAAGACTATTTAATGAAACTGATGCTAAATTGTTCTTTGGTTAAGAATAGTGAAAAGTTATAAGTATACAGGCATTAGGTATTATTTTCAGGAACTGTTATTAAATTTTTTTTATTGAAGTTGTTAGAGCAATTTTTCTTCAGTTGGTAATTGCAAGACTATTCTCTTTTCTATGATTTTAATGTAGATTTTAATGTAGTCACAAATCGGGGCGATAATGCAGCGCCACCTTAATAATCTAATGCGCTTCTATGAGCGCCCAGTTGTCTAGAGCACCTCCTCGAGACCCACAATTTTGATGAATCCGAGCCAGTTTTCCGGTAAAATACCACGCAACGACAACTAACGAAAGTCCATGCAAAGTGTCCCTTCTCTTTGGACCAAAGTTTCATTTTAATTCAGAAGGGACAACGGAATCTCCTTCTCTTCACTACAGTACGTGCAAAACTCGTTAGTTCTTATGCATATTTTGTGTGGCTGTTTCTTAAGCTTACAGTCAGGAAATCTGTTAGAATTCTCACATGATTCTTCGGTATCTTTATAATCGCCTGAATGTACTCGCAATCTTAATTGCTCAAAAGCCCTTTTGCTTGCTAAAGCCTCGCCAAATTAATACAGTCTTAATAATTGGTTTCTTTAAATGCCTCCCACCAAATAACTTTTCCTTGGTTTAATCAGAACTAAATCGATATATTCTAAGTGAAAAACAAAGCAGGTATACAGAAAAAAGTTTGAAAATAAACGAACTGACTACAAAATACAAGGTAGAAATGACATTTTCTACTTATGATATATTGTACTTCCAAGGATCTTTTCCTCTGCACTCTTTAAAATAAATTAAAAAAACAACATTATTTTTTCTTTCATTTTCTTCTTATTTGACTTTATATCATACAATATAAGTTTATGTGGACAAGGAACAAGGATAATAAAATAAAAAAGAAATATACCAAATAAATATAAGGAAAACGAAAATACACGGTATAACGGTATAACGGTTTAAAAAAAAAATTACATAAGAAAATTTATAGAATCAGCGTAATGTCTCAAGCTCATGTTAGTGTACGAGTAGTAACAAATTTACAGGACTTTACAAAAAAGCAGCTCATGTTCTCAGTGATTTTTCGATGCTAAAATAAATAAAATAAAAAAAACTTTGGAATAATAAGAAGAAGAAGAAGAGGAGTAATAAAAAAATTAAATAAATTTTAAATTTTTTTACAATTTTTTTAGAGATTTTTTTTCTGTATTTATTTTTTTTTTTTTATTTTTTTATTTTCGCCATATATTATGCATATGATATGTGAGAAAATACAAAATACGACGGTATGCTGTTATCGCGGTAGCGAGTTATTCACAATTTTTTCGCTTATATGCTTTGTTATTTGTTTTTGTTTTTTTTTTTGCTTTTTTGTGTATAACGAAATTAAAGGGAAAAAAAGTAGTGTATTATGTTTTTTTTTTGGAAATATTTTCTAAAAAAAGGGTATAAAAAAAATTAATACGTTCTTTACTCAAAATAATGTTTTTTTTAAATAATTCTATTGTAGATTTTTAACTAGCCGTACATGTGAAGTGAAAATATCAGAATTTGAAATGAGAAAAGTTGTAAAATACAGTGACTTGATGCTTGAATTTGTGCCTCAATTTAATGAGTACAATAAAGTATGTTATTTTTAATTTTTAGAATAGAAATTCATATGAACTTGGTGTTGCCATATTGTATGAATATCTCTAACGAATACTTGTGTTGTGAAATTTTTATCAATGGTGGTTTCATTTTTTAACCAAACAAGTTGGAAAATATTGTAACAATTTTTATTACATAATATACCAGGCAATTTGAAAATTTTGGTAAGCACTGTACTATAATTTCTGATTTTTGAAATTTAGATACTAGTGGAAATAGAGCTGAGGTTGTTAAATCTTTGAATTTAGCTTGAATATTACATGTAAATATTCAAAACACTTGAAATAAAATTCTCAAATATGAAATTTTAAAATTTTGATGAAGTTCACATTCTCATTGAAATGAAATCATTCAATATGCGCAAATGTTAAAGTTGAAATTGCCGTTTTAGGCTTGGTTTTACAAAATTCATTTCTATTATTCCAAATCTGAAAAAATCTCTAAATAACGTGGAATAAAATAAAATTTTACTTTGTCCAATTTTACTATAAATTGAATTATAAAAGATATATTCCATCTTGTCAGACAGAAGCTTTCGTGTGAGTGCAATGAACAGATGTGAGCATAATAAATACTTGCGAGCCATGGTACATTAGTGAACAATCTACAGTTACTGCTTACGCCAGGCTTGGAAATGAAATTAATTCATGTTATGTTCTCATTACCCTTAATTTTGACTACACAGAAAGTCAAACAATAGAACAATAATAGAAAGAAAGAAAAACAAAATTTTTTTTTGGACAAAGTCCAGCATTTGCCTTTATTTTTGTTTTTCTTTTTCTGCGATTTTGTTTACTTGACTCTAACCTTAACATTTTGTCGCAATTTTTTACTTAATTTTTTTCTATTTTTAAAACTGAAAACTAGAAAGTTAAAAAGTTCTTTAATGTACAAAAAAGTGTACAGAAAAGGAAAAATAAAAAAATTAATGATAGAAACGGTTATTTTTTTAGGGATTTAGAATGTAAAAATTTATTGCGCGAAGCAAACACCATCATACAGTTATGCGTACGATTGTAGGATGAAATCCGTTACGAAATGAGCATGAAAAAAAAATTTGATTTTGATGTGAAAAAAAAAATTGAAGTGGAAAAGTGAAGTTAAGTCAAAGTTGAATACGTGTGGCGAACGTAATTTTTTTTTTTCACATTGAATAAATATAAAGGATATTTTTTGCTGTTTTTTGCTGTTTTAGTCTTATAGGAATCTAACGATTCTATTTGATTTTCAAATTAAAAATTACTATAGACAAATTAAAACAGACAATTATGATTTTTGTATAATGTAATTGTAAAAATAAAAGAGAATAAAATTTTAATATTGATTGTTATGAGGCAATGAGGTAGAAAATTTATTGGAAACTTAATTTATACTTCAAGTAGCAACTTTTAGTCTCAGACAGAGCTTGCTTAATGGAATCGATTTTTGATAATTTTTAATTTTGGCTGAAAAACCATTAATCTTGTTTCATGTATTAATTAATAAAATTTATTAATTGGATTATATTAAAAATTATTCGTCTTGTTTTGAAAAAATTTAAAAGTCATTATTAAAAATACAGAAACAGAATTTTGTTAAAATACCTTTAAAAACTAATTGTACTGCAAATTTTGATATAGCTAGCAAAATGTTTTAAATTAAATAACAATTATTTTCTTCCTTAAATTGCAATAAAATAAGTTAATTTTTTGAAAACCGTATTTTTTGCATACATTTGGGGGCACATGAATATAATTTTAACAAAATGTGATTTCCAATACGAAGATATTTTCGTGCTAACTTTCTAGTTTTATTAGAAGTTGAATAAGGCAATAAAATTCGTAAAAATTACTGATCCGAGGATATATTTCAGAAGGGAATAGGAGTTGAAACGAATTCCGTTCATATGAAATTAAATTTTTGGTGACATCTTCTATTATTTTAAATACCTTGGACTGGTCAATTATAAAAATAATTAAGAAAGAATTTAAAACATTCAAAACATTTTCTTATACCATTTTTGTTTAAATAACTCAAATGTTTCATGTAGTTTCAGTTCAACATGCTTTCAAAAGTGATAATGCAGCTTTATTAGAAATTATATTGATTTTTAAGAGGCACAATCAATCGGCTTTGACAGAAATATTATAAAAATAAGTAATTGAATCTTTAGTTTTGGGGGAATTGCTGCATACATGCAATTTTTTGTTAAGAAAACTTGAATTATTTTTAATTGGCCACTCATCATTGGCTTTTAGGAAACTATAATAATTATTGTTACAGAATTCTAATTAGAATTGCTAATAATTTTCTCTTTACTGGAATTTTAAATTTCTTTTATAATGTTACTACAAATATTTTTTATTCAATTTTAAATAAAATTTTATTTTTAACTCAATTTTTTTCTTGAATTTTTTTTCATCCTTAGATAAATTTATATATACTTATTTAATTTTGTATATGTATTGTTAATCGTTATGATTTTTTTTCACATATGTATGTAGTAGGTATTGATGACTTAGTACACAATAAACATTGTTATAGCGTTTCTCTTTATGTCTTTTGTTATTTTTATAAAAAGAATAATATTGTGAATTGAAAAGTGGTTGGTCCCGGTCAAATTCAGTCAAAATAAAAAACAAAAAATAAAAAAAGAGAGAATATGAAAAGAAAAAAACAAATAATTAAAAATAAAATAAATGAATTTAAAATAAAAATTTTGCTTCCATTAATATTTTCAGATGCCCGTAGAAAAATACACCGGGAACAAAATAGAGAAAATTTCTCATACTTGGTTTTGTTCTTAATTTTTGAATAGTGAACTTAGAAGTGAAATTGAATGCTTATTGCTTAAACCCTTATTTACTTTACTTTATTAATCAACAGATTTTATAATTGGTTTAGCTATATTTCAAGTGACATTCAATTAAAATCCATATTTTTGCTGTTTTATTTAAAACTGGGTTAAAGGCTAGAACTACTGTCACTAGAAATTCAAATCATAAGAAATACGTCATGGAGATAACAGATCAATCATTATGAATAACATTTCTCAAAAATTTGTGATGAAAGAATTCACTTAAGAATTCATCGCCGATTAACAACATGGTTTAAGTGAATCAAGAAAATTTCTGTAGATTTAACAAGAAATCATATTTTAATGGGAGTCGTTTATTTAATTTTCTAATTCTAATGAATATTTTTTATCGACCAAAATCAATTTGTGCTTAAATAATAGCACTTATTTTCTACTCGGACCATATACGTATTACTACTTTTCCAATTCACAATATTTTAAAATTTATAATAGAAAAAAAAAGAGAAATCAAAAGACTGGAATTTGAGATATAAAAATATCCTTTCGTCCATAATTTCACATATCGTACGTCGACCAGTCGTTAGAATTTTCATTCTCATTTTCGCTTTCTTTTCTTTTTTTTACATGCTTTCTTTTTGTCTTGTTTTATTCTGCCGAATTCGATGAGAAAATGTACGAATCGAGCAAATAAATTCATTCCATAGAGGCCTGTAAATTATTTTCGATTTTACTTCTTGTTTTTTTTTTTTTAATTTTCTTTTATTTTGAAATTTTTTTTACTTTAAATTCTTTTTTTTTTAAGTCGCGTAATTCTAAATTCAACATTTGCATATGCACGTACATGTGAACATTTTAGAAGCTACAAACGTAGTACGAAATAAAGACAGGCTTTTCATAATTAATTAAAAATCAATATTATAAACGATTAAAATTATTTGGATATATGATTTCAGTAGAAATTTTAAGGATTTTATTGTGAGTTGTTGTATATGTAGCTACATAAGTTAATTAAAGAAGAAATGGGTTAGAAAATCCAAGAAATTATTTGAGAAATACAAACAATAATAGCAAATACCAAATAGCTGGGTGATTCCGGAATTTAGGAGAAGATATTCTTTCATAGTAAGAAAACATCGCAGCTTTCATTCTCTCTCTATAAATATGGATTTTAATTTTAAGCTATTAATCCTCAGTTATTGCAAATTTTAGTTAATCAAAATGTTAGGTTTATAGTAAACGTGATCAGGTTGACTTCGTATTTGATCAGATTTACTTAACATGTGGTTAAATAGTGATAAGATAATTTGAGATTTGTGAATTCTTGAAGGAGTTTACGAGTCCTCTCCGAAGAATAATAGAATAAGTTTATTTTTTATAAGATATCCTGTCTTTTGCAGTTTGGTCATGATAGGATCTGATAAAATGTTAATGAAACGGAGCCAAAAAGAATGACAATATTTCTGTTGCAAGTCCGTGAAATATTTGTTAATAATAAACTTTAATTGAAAAATGGTCTAACATAATTTTGGGCTTTGTCTTTCCTTCAATTATGGGCGGGCTCATTAATATTGATGAGACAGTTGAATACATCCAATTGCAATTTTTGTAAGTACACGTCTGAATCTCTAGGGAAATAAGATGGAAATAATATTGGAAAATACATTTTCGATCCCTTGATGTAACGTGCCTAAATATGTACCCATTTCGTATTGTAATACAAAATATTTGTTATAATTTTCTTTTTTTTTCAAAAGATTTTCTTGCATCATCTAACGGTTTGAATTTTTAATTGTAAGCTGCGAGATATATTACTAGTTTTTTATTCTTTTTATGTTTCCGTTATTTTTGTAAATATATATACGAAAAAAAAGAAAAAAAAGCATGCGAGGACGATGTGAGCTGTGGGTTTCCTACTCTTCGTTAAAAAAAAAAGTGTTACTTCACTACTGCTATCGCTACTTGTTCCCCCTTTACTTATGTTCATTTCTTTTTTTTTTGCAGTTTACTTTTGTTTTTATGTCCTTATAAATAAATAAATCATTTACTAATACTAATGCAAGTATGAATATTTTTCTCGTAATGAATTACAACGGAAACTGCACACAGTGATTCGGGAATTTTTCTTTTTTTTTAGCAATTTTGGTTGTTTTCTTTGTTTTTCATTCTTATTTTGGTCATTGTATCGATTTTAATTTTAAGAGTGAGAACAAAAAAAAAGAGCACAAATAATTTGGAAAAAAAAAAAGAGTCAATATAAAGAAAATAGGTATCGAAGAGGATAACGTGAACGAACTAAGCAGTAAGTAAGTAAGAAGAATGGTTAGCAATACTCTATTGGTTTGGGGGGAGTGTTATAAGGGGGACGAGTTTTAGAATGAAAAAATTAAAAAAGAAAATTATCGAGAATGAACAAAAAAACAACAAAACTAACGATTGCAGAAAAAGTTTTTATGTAATCAATGTGGCGATTTTTTTTTCTCTATATTTTTAATTATTTTGTTTTTAATGCTGCTTGTTGTTATTTTAATATTTAAGGATTTGTTTTTCAGGATGATTGCTAATCAAAAAACAACTACAATGATTGCAACTGGATCTGAAAATGGTCAAAAAGTTGAGGAAAAAAAAAAACTCTAATTAGCATTCGGTAACTCTTTTTTTTTGTTTGTTTTTCTTGAATTTTTTTCTGTTTTTTCAGTTAAGATTTCTCATGAGAATTATGATGAGCATTAAAATTTATATAAAAATTTTATAATATTGTTGTTTAACTTTTGAAATGTAGGAGATGGCAGCAAAACTAACTTTTATATTTAAATTATAGATGGCAGTAGAAGTTCTACTAAAGCTATTTTTGGATTAAATTATAGAATTATTTTTAAGTGTAAGTTCAGAAATTCTTTGATTTTCCTGACTTTACTCGTTTTTTTGGTTACGTCATCTATCTGTTCAGCAGTCGCATGAAGGATTTTCGATTGTTTAATCTCATAAGAAATTAATAATAATAAAGATAAACAAATTGCAATTAACACGTTGTACAATCACCAGTTCTACTTTCACGTTGTATTGGTAATTAGTAATATCATTAGTGTAATAGGTACAATACCTATTTGCATGTTCTTGTGATTCTGTGTTTCGAATAGAGATTGAATGTGGCATTTAATGTCAACAAATACTAGATAATAATATAGATTACCTATACATTAGTTTAGTTGACCTTATACCAAAAAAATGTGTGAAGAACAATTTGACGGTAATTTCTTCATACTTCTGTAGCTCGATCAAGTAGGTTCAAGTTCAGCTTGAGAAGAAAAATTTGTAAATTTTTCTGCTTCGATTCGTTCCTTTGACTACATGCATCTGTTCGGAAGCTGTATGAATGAATTATAATTTCTGCTTTTTTAATTGCCTTAATTTAAATTTTATTCTGATTGTCTCTTTCCGATTTGTCAATATAAACTTGTTTTAAGATTTACATATATATTTTTTCAACATATAATATGGAATTTGGAAATTTTCCAGTGTAAAAACTTCTACAGTACGAATAAAAAATTATACTCAGACTTTCGAGATAAAAGTTCGGATAAGAATTCAGTATTAAGTTTAAGATATTTGCTTTGCATTTTTTGTGAAAGATACTTTATTGCAAGAAGTCATCCTAAAACGAAATAAAATTTCCACATATTGAAAATGCATTTTAAAGTGCGAATTATAATTCTAATAACTCTACAAATAATTTTTTTTTCTTCTCTTTATAATGCTTTATAATGCGAAATGAATGCAATATGAATAGATTTTAATGCATCCTAGATTATAAAAATTATGATTCGCTAGCAACTTAATTGCAATTGGTTCCATCATTTTTCTTTTTGATTATTTTTTTTTATTAAATATCATAGATGGAAGGAAGAAAAAAATAAATTAATTAAAAATGAAATGCTAGCTCGATCCTCTTAATGATTTAAACAAGTATAAAAAAAAAAAATAAAAAATAAATTCTCATCAATTTAATGAAAACATATTGAGAGTAACATAAAAAGGATAATCATATTTTTTTTTCAAATCCTGATTATAACCATAGATACTAGCTGTATGTATAATAAGTTTCTATTTTCCTTTACGATACGAACTTAAGTAAGGTGAATTAAAGAGTATATACAAGTTCAAATTATGTTATGTTATGTTATGAATGGGACGAATTTAATCAGTACCTCGGCCTTACAGGTTTTTTGTGCATCTTCGCGCCAAATCATTAGAACTCAAGATTCAGGCTCCCGATAAATTTCAACAATCTAAGTTCAAGGCCCCGAGAAATCTGTATCTAGAGCGTACAAGGTAAAATTATTTTGCCTTCATTCAATATTATTAAAAATTTCGTAAATAAAAGTTTTAAGTGTGCCGTCAATCCAATTCGCTCTCAGATTTCTATAATATTTGAATTCCGAAGATCTAAAGTAGATAATTATAATTAAGTAATAAAAATCAAATAGAGAGAAAGAGAATTTATAGAAGTGGGAATGTGAAATGGAGCGTAAATGAAGTGTTTTGTATTGTTTACAGTCCAAATAAGCAAAATAATTTTATACAAGTGTTGCCTCAGAATAAAAAAGTTTTATTGAGATTTTTCAAAATCAAATCGTATTTTTCTTAAAATTTATAATAAATTTCTCTACAAATTTCAGTTTTTCTAGAATCTTTGAAATATTTCATATTTATTTTATTAATATTAGAAATTTTGCATTTATACCCTAAAGTTATTTGGTGACAACTTGTTATTTAGTAATTTTTTTTTGATAATGTGCTTTTTTATTTTATTTTTTTATTTTATGTAATTTAAATAACGTCATCATCGTTCATCTCATTTCATCTCATAAATTGAGTTCAATTCAAAATTCTTTCAATAATTGAATAAATCCATAATGGCTCTATGATGTTAAACTTTGAATATTGATTAATAATAATAAAATATATGAAAAGTGTTTGTAACTGCAGGTACTAATGACGTTTTATAAGTTGGCAATTGAAAAGATTTTTTTTCTATTTAAGAATATTTTATGTTGAATGTTTCTCATATTCATGATAATTAAGTTGATAAGTTCTCAAAATATACGTCATGTAAAAATAAAGTAGAAAAATGTAAAAAGTATAAATAAAATGAAATTGGAGTGGGGAGAAAATTCAATTGAACGAAAGTGCAAAATTTCACACTTGAAAAAAGTGTTTTTTTTTTTGTTTTTGTGTTTTTATTTTTACAAATAAATTAATACTTACATAATTATTATGATTTTCTTTTTTTTTTTGCTTAAATATCCTTGAACAGGATAATAACGATAATATAATAAAAAAAAATTTATTTTACTTTCATTTGATTTGATTTGCTTTGGTAATAAGAATAATGAAAAGCAAGGGTTGTAAATGCAATAAATTGAAATTCTAACAAGAGAAAGGAAAAAAAATAACAAAAACAAATGAGATTCTTTTAAAGATTTATTGAAACGAAATTTAAGTAGATTGACAACAATTTTTATTTGCCAAATAACTTATTATTATTAATATTATTGAAAAGTGTTAATTATTTTCAGTATTAACACCTTTTGACAGGTGAATGATAATTTAAAAAAAATATAAGATGAAAATAGGAAAAATTATTTGTTCCAATTGGTTTCTTTATAAGAGCGAATCAAAGGTTGTATGGGATTTAAAAATTATAGAAAATTTTAAGAGAGATTTCGTATTATAAAATGATAAAGAGCTGAAGTTTGAAGTTACTGCTAATTTTTAATTCAAAATTAATGAAAATACAAAAATAATTAACATTAATTACAAATAACAAAATTATTATCAGAAATAAAATAAAATTATCAAGAAATTCGGCAATATTTTGGAAAATATTTTTGATTTATCTGATGAAAAATCCTTTAAATTTCCAAATTTTTGAATAAATCATGGAATTAAAATGTAAAAAGAAATTTTTAAGCTGAAAAAAAAATAGATTAATTCGAATGGGGTATAGCGTATTCGCTTAATTTTGTCAGCATGTTATTCTTATAAGATAAGGATGGTTGTGTATTAGAATTTTACTTAAAAATTCAATTTCGCTCAAAATGCTTGTGATCTTGAATGTGCTTTTATATAATGCAAATATTATTATGATAAATTTGAAATGAGATCATTCTTAATAGAAAACTAACAGTTTCGGAATTTTAAGAACGAAAATGAATAACAGGATCTTTTTGCATATATTTAGGAGGAAATTTGGGGTAATTTTTTAATAAATGGAAGTTAATTTGGATGGACAAAAAGCTTTACTTACATAATGGATTAATATAAGCGAGATGTACAGATTTTTTTCGTTTCAGTTTCCAATGAAAAAATTTTTTCCTATTATCTTCTTACTTCATCAAGAGTTAAAAAAATTTTCCTCCAATATAATGAATAACTTTAAGAAAATAACAATATTTACTAATTGCAAATACATAAGTGCTAAAATTTTTTACTGTGGAAAGCAGGTGATTTTGTTTTGGATAAATATTTTAAAATAATTAAGAAATATGAGGAACTGTCAGAGAAAAATGTTTTTAAATAATTGAAAAAATTTTATAAAATCTCCATTCGTTTGAAACTGTTTACAGACAGATGTTCAGAACAGATACAACTATATGATGAATAAAGACTAAGATGATAAAATTAATATATTTTTAATATTTCCTATGGTATTCTTATAAAGTATGATTTCAATTTTAATTAAAATAAAATTAATTTTTGGGAAACTCCGAAAATATGTGATAGCAAACCTATAACAGGTTCATTAGAATGGTAGGCAGAATAAGTCATTCAACATTTTATTCAACAAATATAATTTTTTAGTTTTCATATTTATAGACGTTTTTGCCGTCGGCAATTCACTCTGCTTGGCAATTTTATTCAATCTAATATTACTAAAATTATTTTTGCAAAACTTATCAGACTTCTCACGTTTTCCCTTTCATATGCAGATATGAAAAGATTTTTTTTTTTTTGTTATTAAATTTTTTTATAAGATTTTTATTATTATTACTTTTTACGTAGAATTCAGACTTAACAGACTTAACATACATTTTATTCTTATTATTTTACTTATTTAATCATTTTTTAATATTTAAACAAGTGTTAAACAGAAAGAAACTGTTTTGTGTATGTAAAGTGTAGTGTTGTGAAAAGCTTTTTACAGTAAACAAAATGTTTAAAATTTGATAAGGTGTGATATAATGTTTTTCTTTTGTTTTAATTAAAATATAGAATTATAAACCAATTTTGATTGTACACACATGTATATATATGTATATAACAGAATTATACCAATCTTACTGCGTTATCTTTACAAAAAAACTATGTAATTTTACTACAACAAATATAACTGTGCTGCTACCTTTAGAGATAAAAATTTTATCTGAGAAAAACGACGAATTTTACATAACATGTAATTAATAATAGAAATTTTCTTTTTTCGCGAGTTAATATAGGTAATAATAGGTTAAAATGAACTATATATTTATTTGAGTGTAAAATTTGTATGAGGTGCGAAAATAAAAATAATTTTGCAAAATGAGTACTTAAATTAGAATATAATAAGAATTATTTAAGTTAAAATTTTGAATAAACAGTAGGTAAAAAAATTTGGAGTGATTAATATGAAATTTGCTAAGTAAGGTCCGTGTAGTAGTTTCCTTTTAATGTCATCAACGTATTCAATATTATAAACGTATGTATGTACTTCTGTTTTATTTAATATAAATATCGGCTCCTTTCAGTACTTTAATTAAACAAAATTAAAAAAAATATTGTTTAGTAGAGCCTAGTAGATATGCAATGAAATTTTTCTTTGTATATTATCAAAAACCAATCATACTGAACGGGTAGAATTATTGACGTCCGCAAGCTATACTTTTCATAAAACTTCCCTATGCAGCTATAAAAATTTGAGGACCGGTAAAATATAAATAGAATAGTCGTATTTAATAGTTCCTCACTCAAATTTTAAATATTAAATGAAATTATTAAAAATTAAATTTATTTTTATGAATATTAAAATCTGCAATTGCTGATGCGCAAAAGTATAGTCACCGATATGCTATAAAATTAATCAGGGAGTCAATTTAGGAATCCACGTGCCGTTGTTGTAATCTTATATATGTATGTAATCGTTAATATCAAAATATTTTATCAGGTGTTAATTTTTAAATTTATAATAAATTTTATTTTAATATTTTAAATGTGATAAATTTTATAGAATCGAGTTTAACAGGAATTATTAATAATTCCAGGATTATTTTTTTTATTCAAAAATATGGTTTAAATATAGTTTTAATCTTAAAATAGTCAGAATTAAAAAACAAAAACGATTCCAATGCAATTCTTCTCAATACTTTACCATCAGTCTGGTTTTTATTAAAGTTTAATTAATAAAATCAGAAATGTGCCCAAATGAATATAGAACGAAATTGAGAATTACAGAAAAGAATAATTTTTTGTTTTGCTTTTTGGCAAATATTTTTTGACTGATTCTGTCCGTCACTGGACACCTTTACAAAACTTCTAAATCCTTGAAGATAGGAAACAGAGATTTAATATGTACATACCCCTTCATTAGAGATTTATTTCCGTAGATGAAAATTTTTACTTATCTCTCTCTTTCTAAAAGTTATAGCGCCTCAAAAACCTAGAATGTCAATTACATTGTACAAACGCAGGCAAATAGTGGATGAATTCTTCTACCGCGGTGTAGCATAGCTAAACTTTAAAAAGACAAAAGGTTTTACGAGCTTTTAGACACTAATAAATAGTTCAGTTCGTTAGAAGAAACAGTTTTTTCCAAAATTTATAAAATTTGAATATTTGACATATTATATTTGCGAAATCGCAATTTTTTTAAAATTTCTATAAACGCGGAATGGTAACGGTAAATTCCATGTCATTAAAAAATATAATTATTTTTCTTAACTCACGAAATTAACCCTTAAAATCGTGCATTATGTTAACGTCTCTTTCGATTTCTTTATTTTTTGTTTCATCCGAAAAGTATGCAATATTTTCCTAATTGAATGAAGCTACATAAATTTACTAATTAACCATTGGTTTGACACAACTTTATTTTATAAGTTAATTTTGTTGAACAAGTAAAATGTGATTATTTTGTATTATGTAAAAATGAAGCAAAAAATGTTTTTTTTTGTAATTCATTGTTTGTAAGTGGCCTGATTTAGGCTACCATTAAATAAATTTTAAAGAAATTTTTGGGTTGTCATTTAATTAAAAAATAAAAAGCTCGCTCCTCATAAAATTTGCAAGTCAACATTAATATGATAAAATTATTATGTAAAAATTATGTTTAAAATATTCACGAAATTTTCAACATATTGAAGAAAAGTCACGATTTCGGTCTAAAAAATTTGAGCAATACAAATTTCATTTTAAAACAAATTTTATAACTCAAATTTAATTGCAATTTCGCATATCACGAATTCTTCTATACGGCTATTCAAATTATTTCCTATATTTATTAGCCACGCACTACAGTTCCATTTTTTAATAAGCAGAATCTAAAATAAAATGAGCAAGCGTTATTAGATTTTAAAAGTAGTGTTTTTGTTTTTTTATTTTTGCTTTTTTAACTACTATGTAGGAGGTGAGTTTATGTTATCAACTATTATAACAGTTGTTTAACTTATTTTATTTTGCGATAAGTAAAGTCATATAATAAAAATAATGGAAAAAAAACAAAAATATAAAATGAAAGCCTTTAAAAAAATTTAACATTAAAATTAATTAAAGAATATTAACAAGCGAAAGTGATAAGAGTTTTGAACTCTTTTTTTTTTTGTTTGTATTTTTTATTGTTATTATTTTTATTTTTTTAAATTTTTAAATAAAAAATAACATTCAAGTTCAAGTGGATTTCATTTAGCCCTACGATAATATTGAAAAGATGTACGGAAATTTTAATTCTTGTAAGAATAAATTGTAAATTTTGAACAGAAAACAAAGAAAAAAAGAAAAAATAAGAAAATAAAAAAAAACAAGAAAATAAATATGAATTTTTTTTTTAATTTTTTATTATTTTTTATTTTTTTTTTTTGTGCTAATCGATTATTCCCCGTTTAGTATTCGTTGTGGTATTAATTTGTTGCGGAAATTTTTATTTATATGCCGAAGGATATTTTGAATATTGTGATCATGTTTATAATTTAGATAGATTTGGTCAAGTTTTTATCAATTCACCATATTATTCAACAGTTTATACACCACAGACATGTCAATTTCCATCGAGATTACCATGTCGATATACACCAGGAAGTTCATGCCGTTATCAAATAATAGCACCAAGAGATTTTAATATATATGCTCAGTGTAATATGTCATTGGATAGTGTATGAGTATAATGCAATATAAAATTAAAAATAAATTATTTAATAATTAGAAAATATATATATATATATTTAAAAGAAATCATTAATATGGGAAATGAGAGCTTTAGCAATAAGTTGTACATTATTGTTATAAATTTAATAATTTCGGGTATTGAAATCATTTTAATAGTCTTTATATTTTAAAATGTGTGATTTATTTAAGAACTGAAAGCTTGTGTAAAAATATTATTTGAATTTTTAAATTTAAAGGGCTAATAATAGTGTTTATGAAAAAAATATTGTAAAATAATCTTGATATTGCAAGATTACAGAGTTTCTTATAAAAACGGTAATGGACATTTGGTAGAAACTTTTTCATACCTTTGTAACTAAGTTGGTAGAACGCTCACCTAGAAAGCCAGTAGTACGAGGAGAAAAATTTTTTAATAAATTTATCTGCTTTGTTTTGTGCCTTTAATTACGTCAGTTATCTGTTTTGCAGTTGTATGAAGAAATTTATATTAGTTATTTTTATAAGATTCAATAATAAAAACTATAAACTACTGCACGTTGCATTGGTCATTAATAATAAAATTAAAAACTTAATTGAATTCAGCGGGCTATACTTTAGCAATTGTTTGTTGACAAAATTAGAAATTTTTTGTTTATTCTTTATATTCCAAAGAATTTTTTAAATTTTTATTAAATGTTAAAAAATTTGAGCTTTAACATAACATAAATTAATAATATAGAAGAATTACTATTGAAAATCTATAAGTAGGCAATTAGAGAAGAACCAATATAATAAATCCCTCCGAAATTCATACACGCTGATGGAAAACAATATTTTACGGAAAATTTGAAGAGTTTACTTAAAGTTGTTCATTGGAGATTTTTTTCAAAAATTCTTAATTAAGTTTTAGTTATTAATGAGATTTTTTTCTCAATGTACAAAAAAATGCTATCACTTAGATCATTTTTAATATTTTATCAAATTGCTGGCTTAATTAATTGTATTGTGGGCGACTTGAAAAGATATTTTTGTATTGCATAAAACGCTTTCAATGTATGAACGTTCTGCCGCCTAATGTTCAATTGCTTGTTTAAACTCTTGACCAGGATGTTATTGAATTGTAAAAAAAAATTTAATTGCAAATGATGTCTGGCAATCTATGATATTTAAAATAACATTAAATTAAGATAAAAATTTTAATTTCTAATAAATTCTTAAATCAATTTATATAGCCTCAAAATTTACTCACTTATACCTAATATGGTTTTAAGTTCTTAATATGAAAGTATATATAATATAATTAATATTAAATAATAGATAAATAATTATATTATAATAATATGATATTAAATAATTGTTAATTAAATAATAGATAAAAATAGTACAAGACTATATAAAAATTAAGAATATTGCACAATAATTAATAATTTTATACAATGATTTACTTCTCATATAAAATTAATTTTAATTTTGTTTTATTGTTTTTTTGTTTAATTTAAAGGCTGGATCATATTGTACAACCGAATATTTTTATATAAGTGTTGATGGTGATAAAAATTTACAATCAAGTGAATACTTTTGTGGTAATGGACAATTTAAAAGGCAATCAACATTTAATGAATTAACAATAGCTTATACTTCATCATCATCTTATAGTAGCGGTTGGTTTACATGTTATTTAGAAGCAATACCAATTCCTCAAGATGAATGTGATTGTGGTTGGTCGATGACATCTAAAATAACTGGTGGTGTTGAAGCAAAAATTAATGAATTTCCATCGATAGCAGCAATTGTTGATGAAAATGATTTATATAAACCATTATGTGGTTCAACAATTAGTAAGTTTTATTTCTTTAATTTATTCGTTACCATTGAATTTGACTATTTATTTATACAAAATTTATTTTATTCTAGTTCATTATAGATGGGCTCTAACAGCAGCACATTGCTTTGATTCTTTTACAGAAAAACGTGATTTTAATCCTCAGACATTGAAATTATTAGTTGGAGAACATGATTTAAAAACAAGTGAGTATACAGAATATTTCAAAATAAATTTATTATTAATTAAACATATTTGAAATAATTTTCTTTAAAAACTAATAAAATTTTACTTTAAGACGCTGAAACACCTTATACAGCATTTTATACAATTTATTCAGTGATAATTCACAGTTTATATAAAGTGGATGGATTTGATTATGATATAGCTTTGATTAAAACTTTTGATAATATGAGATGGTCACGAGGTGTTGGTCCTGTTTGTTTACCTTTTAGATGGGTGTAAGAAATTATTTTAGATTGATTTTATTTAATTAAGAAATTCAAGTACTTGATGGTTTTTTTCATAACATTTAAAAATTATTCTTTTAGTGATTATTCATTTGTTGGGATACCAGTTGATGTTGCTGGTTGGGGTACAACAAGTTTTGCTGGAGCAAGATCAACAGTATTACAAAAAGCAACATTAGATGTTGCATCTGATCTTGACTGTTATCAGGCATATAATCAATCTACTGAATACACTTATAATTATATGAGGCAAATGTGTACAAAAGGTGAATATAAGGATGCTTGTCAATTTGATTCCGGTGGTCCAGTATATTGGCGTAATCGAAGAATGTTTTTGCTGGGTGTTATTAGTTTTGGTAAACCATGTGGAACTAATGAACCATCAGTTAATACAAGAGTAACAAATTATTTAAATTGGATTGAATATCAAACACAAGAGAGATATTGTAAAGTATTTAATTAAAAAAAATAAAATGAGTATAAAAATAATATTAATCTCAAATTATTGTGGATTTGAGAGAGAATTTTTAACAAAATAGAGAAAATTCTTTTTTAGAAATTTTTTGTTTTTACACCTATGTTCATGTAACTTTGGGTTTTGTTTTTATTTCATATGTTTTGTTGTCTTATATGTAGTTTATATGTACGAGCATGCATATGTATATTAATATATTGACATATACACACATGTGTATGAAAACTCATGGATACTACTTTTTATTAATAAAATTTAAAAGTGGCTTTATATACTTTTAAGAACTCTTAAATCTATTATGAATTGCAAATAGGATTTGTAACATTAAATAAGAAATAGTAACTGAAAATATGAGACATTTAGTGTTTTAGCTGTATATGCTACTTGAATTAGTGAACTGCAAATGGAGGGCTCAGAAGCAAAATAGCCTAACCCTCATTCCCAAAATTTTTACCAAAAATAAGGTTTAGGCCATTTTTTTACTCGAAAAAATTAAATTTTGGGTTTAGGCTCAAAAAAACAACGGAATATAATAAATATTTGACTTTTTTTTAAGCAAAAATGTGGGCAGTGAAGGTTAGGCCACGTGTTTTCTGAGCCTTTTAAATATGAATCAACTCCTCAATGTTATAATGTTTTGAAATGCGGAAGTTTAGACTGTTAACCTGTACCGATTTTACAATTGAGCAAAAGAGCTCTTTGATTCAAACAGAATGGTGGTGAGAGTTTCGCAGTTAACTCCTTCATTATTAGTGTACTTTCATAAGCTGTTATATAATTAGATACTACTCATATTTATGAAAAATTTCTCAGACGGAGGAAAAGCATAATATATATTATGTTCTCTGTGTATGTAATTTCATCAAGTTTAAACGTTAAGTTCCATTTTTTTACACTAGAACGATTAAAGTTGCTTCAAGTCTGTGAGTTACTTTACAAAGTCACAATAAAGCTTCTGTAAATTTACCTGATATATTTCATAACGCTTTTTCAAAGAAACACAAATATGTGAGATGACATCCACACTGAGGAACAAAAATTTTGCAAATTTTGAAAAAGAAAATCCTATTCAAAATGAAATTCGCCTTAGGCTATTATAAATCTTTTTTTTCTCTTATAAAGTTACTTTATATTGTCGCGGATTTATTTGAACCCAGATTATGTCCACAAAATTACACTTTTTTTCTTCCTCAATAAGTTTAATTTTAAAACCTATGGTAAACCCCATAGTTGCGATTACAAATCAACATAAAATTTATCTGTGCTTTTTTTTAATTTTAAGAAAGAAGAACAAAACAAATTCCTTTTCATTATATTTTTTTCACCTCATAAGGTAAAAAGGATATTGAGATTTTGAACTCATTTATATAATAATTTGAACAATAGACAAAGAAACAAAAAAAAAGTCAACACATTGAAAGCAAAAAGAAATCAAAAGCGTTTGTTATACAATAAAAAATAACGAAACAAAAAAAAAATTATAAAAGGATAAAGAAAGAGTATATTATAGAGATTCAAGGATCGACCACTTAAAGATGAAATTTTCTATTCCATATACCCTTTTGGAAGAAAGCACAAGAAAATATACAAATAATACAAGAAAAAGGAAAGAGTCCTTATAATATAGAAAACAAAAAATAAATATCCTTTTTTCTTTCTTTTCTTTTCTGTTCTCTTTTTGTTATTGTAGAGTGTGGAACAAAATACAAAGGAAGCATTAAAAGAAAACAAAAACATTTTCCTAATAATAATAATGATTAAGATGATGATGATGATGATGATTATGAGTATGATTATGAGAATAAGACAATGCCTTAGCAGAATTCCATAACCTAGGATAATCATAAAAAAATGAAGTGCATTCAAAATTATGTAATATAAAAAAATATTAAATAATATATGTGTGTGTCATGATACGATCATGTGATACGGTTGAAATGACAATGAATCTAAGGTTGTTTTAGGAAAAAAACAATTTATTATAAAAGCTAAGAATTTCTTTGTGATTTTTATATAGAAATTCCATAAGAAAAATATATGTAGAAAGAATTTTAAAATCATTATTAAAATTAAGTGTTGATAGAAAAATATTTTTAGTCAAAGTATAAGCTATTTATTCTACATTTTCATATATCAAGAAATGCGGTTTTAATTAAATTTTAAACTGGTACAAGGTATATGAAATTTTAATCCAAGTACTTTTATCTTATTCTACTGTTTATCAATTTGTTCATAATAAATTTGTGCATTATTAGATTTGGCAAATCAAATAATTATGGATTTCATAAAATTACTATAGTTTTATGTGCTAACATTCCAAATTTCGATCCTAATGTTGGATATTTAAAACGAAAATATAATGTGAAAGCTCTTAGCCGTGAAAATATTGTTGTTCAGAATTTATTTGAAGTTTATATTTATTTTTAGAAGGAAAGCAAGTGATTTGGGTAGAGGAGCAGTTAAATGTGAGAACACAATTATGGAAGAAGCTTTCATTTTAAATGAGGGTTTCGTTGCCCGTACTGATTAAATTGGCCGTTGATATGTGTTGAATTAAGTGTCTTTTAATTAAAATTTTATCGAAATACCATCATATATGTAGTTAAAAATTACACATATTTTGTTACTGAAGACTTGGTGTTTCATTTTAATTGAAACACCAAGTCTTTTCTGAGCTTTGCGAAAATTTTCTACTCTTGTCAGGATTTTAATACTTTTCTCAGAACTGTTCTGAGCTATCATTTCCAGTAAGTCGATTTTACACCTTTGCAATATTAATCTGGCAATTTTAAATTTAATAGTGTTTTTCCGTTCTTAAATAAGTGTTTCAGTTCAATAGACGGAAAGAACGATGGATAGATTATAAGAGTAATTTAGAATTTTCTTCTGATCAGGAATATATGAATTTTATGGAAATGAAAATATTTCCTAACAATTTTTTGCTTAAGCCTTCAACTATTGCATACATTTAGGAGGGGAATAATATTTTTTTTTAAAAAAATATTATTATAAAACTACGAAATTACTATTTTAATAACAATCAGAATTATTAATAAATTTAAATTATTATTAAATTCATATTTGGTTTTGGAACTAACTTATTAATGCAACAAAATTTCTATTTCAATTCTCTTGTAGAAACTTAATACTACAATACTCTCGCAATGTGTAATTTGATTAAATAAGGTTTCTAATTCATCTATTCCATTATTAGACAAAAATAATTGATTTTTTTATTTCATGCACATAAGCACTTTCCTGCATAATGAAATTTTATTCGACCTAAATTTTATTCGACATTTGACCCATACATTTTCTTTTAAATAAATATTTGGTCTATAATTTTTTTTTAATATGTATAAGGACATTAATGAATATTTTTGTTTTTGGGTCAAAATTTTCTTTTATTATCTGCCGATTATTTGTTTTATTAATTCATTATAATTAAAATCAAATGCTTATATCATTATGAAAAGTATTTTTAAATGGTACAGGATGTCTAGACTGATTATCGAATTAAAGTTTAATATTTAGGTTAATTTGGAAAATGAAAAAAGGAAATATTTTTCAAAATATTTTTGTGTAGAAATAAAAGAAGCTTAAATGGATTTTTAAACTTAAATGGAAAGGAAAAACTATGTGTGTAATTTTTTAAAAATTTAATAATCCAAAATTTTAGAATTTTTATATTTTCTTCAATCCTAACTTAATTTTCTTGTATTTTAAGCGAAACAAATTTTATTGTACTAACCCAAGGCAGTGCATTTATGTCGAAAATTTTTAATATGTAAGAAGTTTTTTTTCAAATTTCGCATATTTCATTCAATTTTCAAGTCTAATTCTAAATACTTTTTGGTTCAAAAAATTCAAGATTAGTATAAATTACCACACAGCTTTGTGTCTTAACCAAAAGTAGAATCAATGGATTCATAGATTAGAAATAGAACTATTTGATAACTGAGTTGAATTTAATGAATTCCGTCTTAATCATTATAAAATACAAAAAAAAAATTATTTATTTAATTTAAAAAGAGGACGCAATATTT
This sequence comes from Condylostylus longicornis, assembly GCF_029603195.1. Lineage (NCBI taxonomy): Eukaryota > Metazoa > Arthropoda > Insecta > Diptera > Dolichopodidae > Condylostylus > Condylostylus longicornis. The sequence goes on from NW_026577987.1 coordinate 13,363,990, forward strand.
TGAATATTTTTCAATAGTAGATCAATTAAACGAGGATAAAAAATATTTTATGAAAAATTGAAATTCTTTCTTATATTATTATGTAAAGTTTCAGAACAGGTCGCATCTCGAGAATAATAAATCAACATCTGCAAATTTGTAGTTTCTAGTAAATTGAGTTCAAATTTACGCTATTTTTATATGGAAATATTAAAGACTATAACATTTTGTTTTATACTAGTTTTGCTTTTAAAATTGTGAAAAATAAAAATCAAGGAAATTCCGCTAAAATTTTTAAAAAAATTAACTTTAAGAATTCAAAAATATTCTTCATTGAAAATCTCGATAATTTTTCCAAAATATAAATTTTTTTCTTTTTTTGGTGTGTGAAGAGAAAACTCCCTTTTATTCAGAATAAAATATTTTTGTACTTGGTAATATAATTTGTGCGCATGTAGCACTTTCTCCAACCTGATTGTCTTCTAATTAAGGCAAAAAACATTAAAATTAAACTCTATTAAAATTAGAAATATTATTCCTGACATTGACTTAATTTTTCACCTGATTTAACTCTTAAAACTGGTCAAATATAATTAAGGCTTGTTGTAACTAGCAGAGGTCTCTCTCTTATCTATGGGGCATCTCTAATTTAGTTTCAGTTGCAACTGTTGTAAAACTGATTCATATGGACTTTTTATACCCTGCACTTCGTGAAGGGTATATTAACTTTGGTATGGAGTTTGTAACTACTTGAAGGAGTCATCTGCGGTATGGACATATATATATATTCTTGCTCAGCGTAAAATTCTGCGTCGATTTAGATATGTCCGTCTGTCCGTCCGTCCGTCCGTCCGTCCGCCCGATCGCACGATAACTCAAAAACGAATAATGCAATCGACACCAAACTTTCACAAGTTTTTTCTTTTGCGCCAAGGACGAGCCCTTTTGTTATTGGACTAATTCGGATAACGGGTTCGGGTAGCTGCCATACAACTCAAAGAGTTTATTTTAAATATTTCAAAAACTAATAAAGCTATAAATATAGAATTTTGTATACATTTGTCCAATTATATTCTACACATGCTCTAAAAATTATAATGGAATAGCTGCACCGGTTCGGGTGGCTGCCATCCAACTCCAACAGCAAATTTTTTATATTCGGAAAAATAATAAAGTCAGATTCATGAAACTTGGCAGTTGTATGTCGAGTTATAGGTCAGATATATTTCTGAAGTTTAGGTGGAATTGCTTGACAGATTCGAGTAGCTCCCATACAAGTCTAAAAGCTTATTTTAAATATTTGGAAAAATAATAAAGTCAGATTTATGAGCATTGGCAGTCGTGTGTCCAATTATAGGTCAGACATATTTCTGAAGTTTTGATTGAATTGCTCTACAGCTACGAGTAGCTCCCATACAAGTCCAGAAGTTTAAATATTTGGAAAAATAAAGTCAGATTCATGAAACTTGGCAATTGTGTGTCCAGTTATAAATCAGACATATCCGTGAAATTTCTATAGAATGGTTTCACAGGTTTGAGTAACTGCTATACAACAACGAAAGATGCAGGGTATAATTCAATCGGTTTATACCGACTGAAACGTTTTTACTTGTTTTGTTTAAAATTGACGTCTGAATTAAGTTAAATTTAAATTCGTAGGAAATATTTAAAATATTCCCTAATTGTCGTAAATGTATAAGAATTTCCTAACACATATAGATGAACTTTAAATTTTAAATTAAAAAAAAATGTGAACAAATCTACAAATATTCATTTTAAATCAACATGTCCTTTACACGTATGTTTTTATTCCTTACAGTTATTCTTTTATTTTCGTCTACAATTTTTTTTGCTTGATAAAGAAGCAAGTGTCTATAATCCAATATGAGAAAATTATATTATAAGCGGAAAGAAAATAACATCAAAAAATCTCACACCTTATGAGAAAACAAGCAAACAAACAAAACAATTACAAAAGAAAAAATATTCATAAATACTTTATTTTTCTATAAATCTCATAAAAATTCGCATAAATACATATATACATATAACAATTGGGTGTATATGTACATGAATGTGTTAACTGTGTTGAATTTTGAAAAAAAAATCCTGAAAGAACATTAATTTTTATTTTTAAGAAATAAAATAAAAAAAAAATAAAAATTGTGAAAAAAATTTTTTTTTTGATATTTTCTTTTCTCTACTGACACAAAAGCAAAAACAAAATATTTTTGATTTTTATATCTTTTCTCAATTTGGCCAACAGCAATCAAATCCCTAGCAGTTCTTATTTTTCTAACATTTATACACACTTGTAGCAGTAAAATACTATGGAAGAGAAGTAAGAGAAGAAGTAGTAGTGTAGCAACAACAGCAAAATAACAGTATATACAACAGCTGGTAACAAGAAAGACAAAAAAAAAAAATTTATAAGAAAATACTAAGTGAATTGGTTTGGTGGTAGTGTTTTGCTATAATAGAAAAATAAAAAATAAAAAAAATGGTAAAACAAAAAGCATAGTGACTTCTTATGTGTCCTTTGTAAAATATTCAAACTTGAATAACTAGACCAGAGCCATATAAACATATATCCTTCCAAAATATAGACACAGAAAAAAAAAAATTAAAGAAAAATTGGAAAGGTCATCATCATCTACTGGTTTATATATGCAAGTTAGAAAAAAAAAATATTTTTCGTTATCCTTTTCTTTTCAAATCCTTACAAAATATGTAATATATGTATGTATCGGTGGATCTATAAGTATGTACATAAATGGTTTTATATAATCACGTATATTTTAAAAATTTTTTCTATTTGCTTTTTGATATTGGTATATTATATAAGTTTATATGTAAAAAAGATTAACGACAAGACCAACACATATTAAGTACTTATTAATATTGATAACAAGAGTAGTTGAAAGAGTAACTTATGAACGACACTAAATATTAAAGACCACATTATTAATATTAATAATTAGTAAGTACTGTAGATAACACGTACAATCAACAATGAATTATAAAGAATAGAAGTGAAGAAAACACAAGTAATTTTCTGACATTAGATCTTTAAGTTGTGAATTGCAGGTCAAATCTGAGGCGTGAATGTAATAAATACGATCTGTGATAGTTTGATTATTGATAATAATAATTGAGAAATTATAATGATTCGGTTTTATTTGACAAATAAGTTGAATTTAATGATAAGTAAAAGGAGAATGTTTCGTTTTAAGCATAACAATTAAAAAATAATCTAAAAAAGTGTCAACAATGATTTGTAGCAACCACTTGGAAAAATTTTATTGCGTTTTCTAAAAAAAGAATATTAAATAAACTAAAATTAGAATAATTTTTTTATATTTATTACTTGAAGAAAGTGTTATTGAGAAAAGTGTATAATATGCTAATAACATAAATACAAGATCAATTTGCTGTTCGTGATTAAGACTGTTCATCAATTTGCTGTTCATGACTGTTCATGACGAAAACTAAATTGTAATGAATAAAATTATAATTAATCGTGAAATTATTCTGTTACACTTTTAGCCTACAGCTACACTCAAAAAATTAACTGCCCACTCTTCCCCCCTGAGGACAAGTGCATGGTCCCACACTGCTCGCTCTTGATCTATCTCCCTGATGTAGTCGAGCAATTTGTGAGGTTCAGAGAAGCGGAACTGCGCCGCCGTGAGAGCAAAGGCTCTCAGTATTTTCTTTCTCTTGCTAGTGAAAGCAACACATTAGTGCCAGAAGGTGTACTGGAGTCTCCTTATCTTCCTCAAACAATCTGAAGTGTCTTCATTTTCCAAGCTCAGACTGCTGAAGTATCCCTCAGTCTGCAGAAATTTGAAAAGACCCTAGTGAGAAGTGTCATCTGATTCTGGCCCATCTCTATAATCTCCTTCTATCGCTTCTGGTCATAATCAAATATAATTTAAAATTAAATAAAATTCCACAATTAAATTTTAAATATAGAAATAAATTAGCTGTATTAATTTTTCTTAAAAATGAGTACTTAAATTTTCTTAAGATATTATTTTAGAATATAATTAAAATTTCATTGAATTCGTAGGCGTTTGTTTTTTTGTATGAGCTCCCTAAAATTATGCAATAAAAAATTTTTTTTTTCAAACATTTCTATAAAAAAATAGAATTGTTTTCACATAATATCATTGGACCTTATCAGATCTACTCTAATATATCAGATCCGTAATGGATACATTTGCATATGTATAAATAAATTTGTATATGTGTATGTAGATTTAACATGGTCCTCAAGAGCTTCTGAATTTTCCTTTTGTTTTTGTTTTTTCCTAAACTTTATTTTTCTTTTTATGATTTTTTGTTATTTTTAATTTTGTGTCTTCAAAAACAATAAAAAAAAGGATATAAAAATTAAGATTGGAATAAAATGAATGGAAATAAAAATCAAAAAAGAAAGGAAGAAAAAAAAAATAAAAACTGATGACTGAAATTGTAAAGAAAATGAAATAAAAGAGTTCAGAAATTGCACTTTCTCTTCCTTTTATTTTCTAAATTTTATACATAGAAAATAAAATGAAAAACAAGAAACTGAACAGCAGGACAAGAAAAACAAGCAAAAAAAAAGAAACAGAAAAAAAAATATAGACAAAAACAAAAATTGAAAAAAAAACAGGAAAGAAAACAGAAAATTTTCGACGAATTGAGATTTTCTTTTTCGTTAAAAGTTGAATGATCTAACAAGTTCCTTATGCCTTATGCCTTATGCCATCATCAGTCATATATGCAAAATGTATATGCACAAATATGTGTACGTGTTCATATATATCTTTTAAAATGGCAATGTATATATACATATTTACGTATATTGCACAATGAAAATAATAAAATCAAATAAGACAAGTAAAATAGTAAAGCAAAATTGAGAAAATTTTACAAAACAAAAAAAAATAAGAAAAAAAAAACAAATAATAAAAGGATATCGAATTTGGCGTTAAGTCGAGACTATATATGGGTTAGTAGTAGCTAGCTACCATACTAGATTATGTACGTATATATGTCTTTATGTACATATTCATTCACATATTATATTATGTACATATTTATATTATATACAAATGGTACAATAGGAAAGAATATTGTAGAAATTTTTTTTTCTGTTTTTCAAAATGAACATGAAAAAAAATATAGTTCTGATAAACCACTAACAGTTTACCACATTTTACCTATTACAACTATATATAAATATATATTATATATATACATATATATGGGTTTTATATAATAATATGGAAATTTTTTATAATATCTATGTATACATTGGTGAATATATATTTCAATGGAGAAATGGATAGCGGGGGCCCCATACACTAAGTGTAATACAAAATAATAATAAAAAGGAAAAAAAAAATGGTTGAATGTGAAGTTTCTATGAAATTTTACCGACTATAAATTTTTATTGGATTGAAAATTTTTTTGTTTTTTTGTTTTTTTTTTCCAAAACTTTGATTTTTATCCATTTACAATAAAATAAAATAAAAATGAAAAAAAAAAAAACAAAAAAATACAACCAAATATAATATATATGTATGTATATAGAATATATATAATAGGATATATTTATGTAAGTATATTATATACAATGTATATTATATACTTTTTAATATTATGTAAAATACGTGGGTTTTTTTTTTGTATTTTGGATCATTTTTATGTTATAAAACAAAAAAATTTTGTTTTGAAAATTTTTTTTTTGTGTCATTGACTATTACTTTTCCTGTAATTTGCACTTGATATACACGTACAAACATATATGTAAATACTCTACATTAACTCAATACAATATATATATATATATATATACGTATGGAGATACTTTTGGCTATTAACTGATCTAAAATAATATTATTATTTGATTTGGTCTGATAAATTCAATTTTCTTTTTGTTTTCTCATATTCCAATCCCATATTTATTACATATGTTATACCTATATATCAAGCAGTTTTTCAATATCTTTTGGTTTGGTATATATGCATAGGTTTCAATTTCAATTGTTATATTATATATATGTATGTATATGATATCACTATAATTGTAGTATTCATGACTGACTGGCTAGTCATTGTCTACTTTCAATTTTTCTAAATACACGTACCATTCACTTACATATAATATAATTTGAGGAATTCTAAAAATAGAATAAAAAATGTTGATTATATTGAAACTTGATTATCATAAATATTAAGTGGAAAAATTGTATTTCTTTCTTTGCACTAGTACGTAAGAGTTGATATTTGTAAGATTCTATAAAAAAAAATTAGCCGAAATTTGTAATTTTGAAATTGTTCATAGCAAATCTAATTACAATCATCCCCAAAATATTCAAATACTTCTTCTTTTTCTACTACTCCTTCTCCTTGAGTTCTTGTTGGACTTCTTCTTCGCCATTAATTTTAAGATAAAAAAATCCAACATTCGCACCATCTTTGCCAACTTCGTCAATAGCTTTTCTGCTATCCTATTTATGTGATCTTTCCAATTACTTCGCCTATTTCGAACGCAGTGGATATTATCTTATGCGCCACATGTAAGTTTTATTGTCTCTGAAGGTGTAGCCACATATTTATTTTAGAGTCTTCATTTCTGTGGCCCTCAATTTTTGTTTAGATTTAGATGTGTTCGCTATTGTTTAGATTTCTTACATTAATATGGGTAGAATACAGCATGTATTCGTTCCTCTATATAACGTTCCGAAGATATCCTGATGCAGCTGCGACTTTTCTTCTTAAACCCGTGTTTTTGGTTAGGTGTTTCGAGAGCTAGTAATTTAACTCCACGATAATTAAATATTCAAATTCAATCTCTCTAAATTTTTTTCAATTTTTCTATAAATAACAATTATTTTTTGCATGAGTTTTGCATTTTTTACTTCAAATTCTGTTTTTTCTTTGATTTTCTTATATTTTTTTCGGATTTTCTTTATTTTAAATCAAAATTCATTTAATCAAATTTGGAAATTCTATATTTTTGATTACAAATTTAAAATTTTAGTGATTTAATCCATAGACTAGTTGTTGAATTTGATCAGTATATCGTAATTTGGTCAATAGCATATACAAATCTAAGTTAACACGTTAAGTAATTACAGTAAGAGCAAGAACTTTTAATGATTTGTTTGTCAGAATTTTGCTTAGAATTCAATATATTTTGTATAAAAAACCTGTAATTAACAAAGAAAATTCAGAATAAAATGATCAAAGTTCTTTCAAAAGTTTTGAACCGTGAATTAAGCCATAATTGTTTTGAGGTGAAGCTACCATAAAAATATAGTTATATTACTAAAATAAAAACCCATATATTTGAGTTAAGATTGAAATTTGGCAATAAAATATGTTATATATTTCAATAAATATTATTGGAGCCAGAAAGTCTCTTATGATTAAGTACTAAACGGGTATAGAGAGGAAAAGAACAAGTTTTAAAGATTTTTATTTTGTTAATGAAAAACCTAAAAGTTACTTCTAAAATATGACAAGAAAAATGAACTAATAATTTCTATTTCAATAAAATCTTCTTCTATTTTGGCACGTTTTAGGTATATAACAAATAACTTGATTGGTGTTAATTTCAAGGAGAAATGCATACATATATTTTTTATATGTACATATTTAGTTGAAGTGTTCATCTTATTGTCAAAAATATTTTTATTTAATCACAAGAACAGAACTTATTATCACTCAAAAAAAAATGAAACTCAGTCGTTCACTCACAAAATTTTAGGCAACCTGGTCGCACGAATTACTCAATTATCGGAAATAATTAGGAAATTATTTGATTTTCTGGGAAGATATTTGAAAAAACAAACAAAGCCCTGAATACAAATATAACAAAGGTTTCTAAAATTTAATGTACTAAAATTTATAAAATCTTAAAGTCTATTATTTATGTACTCCGTGAGCATATTTTTTTTTTAATTTTATTTGGAAAAAAGAAAAACTTTTCTTTCTTTTATTCTTTTATTTCATGTTTCTATTGATGAATAAAAGTAAAATTTCAATGTCAAATCTGTAAGCAAATACATAAATCTATATAGATATATATATATATGTTTTATCTATATATAAGACTTTTTTTGTATATAATACATAACATTATATAAAATATTTGTAAATTATATAAGGATTTTGTAAACTTTGTTAAGAAAATCTTTTTTTTTTCAATTTTATGTATAAAAAACCTTATATAATATTTATTATATAAAATATCATTATGTATTGTAGTAGATATATATACAATGAAATTGTCTGTATTTCAACGTTGAATATGTATATAGTATGTGTACATAGCCTGTCTCTACATTCAATAGAATGTTATATAAAATTCGTATAACAGCTAAAAAATTATTATGTATTTTAAATTTATAAATGATTTTATTCAATTTTAATCTATAAATTTATATATATATATATATATATATAGGTGTATTATATCTAGGTTGAAAAAAACATAAGAACAATATTCGAAATGAAATTTCGAAAAAATTTTATTCAATTTAATTTATTTTAAAGTATTTATGTAACATGTGCGACGTAATCGGTAGCTTAGAGCTTTATATTGAAGCATGTCTAATATTAAGATATACGAAGGATTTTAAATTGTGTTTAAAATTTAATATTTAATTAATAGGTGTAACAGCCCTTGCATATTTAGGATCAAAAATGATCTTAATTTTTAACCCTAATCTTGCTCATTTTTTTTTATCTTACTAACCAATTTCATTAAGGTTATTAAAATATTTTGTTGGACATTCTTATTACCCAGTTTAATAATAATAATAAATATAAAAATTTAATGTTATTTCTGATCTTTCTTATAACACAAATTGGAATTTTTAATATTTTTAAACAATAATCTTATTTTCCTTTTGGCGTAGAAAATTCGTGCCAGCTTTCATTTTTCCAAACTCTTATGTACATTTTTTCCAAAAATTAAAATATTACTGGATTTTTCTTGACCATTATACGTTCTTTTCTGACTTTCGAAATAAATAATAAGGGATTTTTCGTCAAGTTACTATTAAATTTAAATTTTAGTCATGCTGAAATTATAAATCTGACAAAAAATGTACAACCTTACCTTAGATTAGACGATTGTTTTCAATTGTAAAAGCAATAAATTAAAAACAAAAAAAAATGGGAAAAATTCTGAAATTTTTCATCAAATTGAAAATTGTGAATATTTCAAAAATTTTACTAAATTCAAAAAAATTTAAAAGAAATAAAATGGAAAGCATTGTGGGCAGGAGCGAAGAGCAAGGAGCAGTAGGAGACATTATTAATTAAAATATTTATGTGGCTATTTAAAGAGTTCCTACTTCAATCTTACTCATTAAGAATATATTTTGAATGATACCAAATAAATTTGCTTGATTGTTAATGTTGTAATACAAAGAATTCAAATATGGTAATATCTCCGGTATTGCCACAGTTATTTAAAAATTTTAAAGTTCCGCTGTACAAGTACTAAATTTAAAAACTAATTTTTTTCCACTATTATTTTTATCTCAAACAACAAAATTATTTAATTTTTTTTCTGATTTGAAATTTTATATTGAATGGATTTACCAATACATAAGAAATAATATAATAAATTGAATAACACTAGAACAAAACAAAAAAAGATGCGATATTATAAACGTATAACAGTCAATTTATTATTATATACATATATATTATATGTATATAATGGTAATTGACCATATAACAGGATTATGTGGTAAGAAAAGTATTTAAGTGTGATTTTAAAGTTAAAAAAATGTTCTCAAAAACTTTTTTTTCATTTATTTATGAAAAAAATCAGCACTTGTATAAAAAAAAATGTGTTGTACATAATATACAAAGTGTAACAGTGTATATTAAATAAAAATTCATACTCGTATATAACAGTTTAGTATATAACTGTAAAATTTATATTTATAGTTTTTTTTTCTGACGTTTGATAAAAAGTAGAATGACAAATAAATCATGTTTTTGTTTTTTTTTTGAATTTTGATTTTAATTTTTGCGTTGTTGTTGTTTTTGCCAAAGTTTTGTAGACATTTAAAGCAACGACTAGAATTTTGTATGAAAAGTTCTTGATTTTTATTATTCATTCCAGATACACAAAACACAATACTTTTTTTCTTTTTTCTGCAGTTTTTTAGGGGTTAAATTCAATCAATAATTTAAAACTTTAAGCAAACATTTTTATTTAGTCGAAAATCTATAAACTGGGAAAAAAAATTTAAATTGTTTATGTTAGTATATGGGTTTTTTTTTTATTATTGTTATTAAATTTGATTCATGGTAAATTTAAAATTATTGAAGTGTAAAATAATTAATATATAAATAAATAAAAAAAAAATATACTAAAAAAGAATATGGAATTTATTTTTTGTCAAAAGTTTTTGCTATTTTGTTTTGTTGTCAAATCACCTGATGAGTTCCACATATTGTTAAATAGAATGGAAAACTGTTGAATAGGCAATCAAATGGTTGCCACATATACGTCTTGATTTAAAAATTTATAAGGCTTTTGAATGGTATTCATGGATTTTCTTAAATCAAAATGCTAGTCTTAATGTCCGAAATAATACGAATTCGTCCTTTATTATCCTTTGTACGTTTATATTTATTATTATTTATATGAATACGTCTTGTTTGTAGAACGAATGTGAAAAGTTAAAAAAATTCCTAAAAAGTAATTTATAAAAAACATATTAAATAATTTGACTAGTAAACTTCGTGTCGGAGTTGCCAATCGTAGTAAAAGACACGCTGTGTGAAAATTATATTAATTTTAACCTATAATGATTTTATCAGTTATAACACTTAGAAAATTGTATTCAATCTTGTTATACACTTTTGTTTTTATTATATTTTTTTAGTATGAAAATGAACATGATATCGTAAGAATTTTTAAATAAATTCTAACAAAATTGATTAAATATCATAAGGACTTTATCGAAGTCTATGGATTTTATTCAATGGTTTCGGAAACAATTAAACTCTGTTACATGTTTTATTGATTGCAAACTAATAATAATTTAAATTGTAGGTTTTATGAGATTCTGTAAATATATTTTTAAAGATGAAGTTAATGCGCGACCATATTAAAATTGCTAAAAGTATAATTAAATCCAATTTAGAAGATTGGACTCATGAAATCGAATAATTTAAAAAATTATAATAAAATAAGTAATTTGTATAGAAAGAATAAAATCATATGCATTTACTCGCATTTTGTAAATTGCATAATTTTAGGGGATTTTTTTTTTGCGATATTTTGATAAAACAAACATATTTAATTTAATAGCAAATTTGTGAAATAAATACAGATTGGAAAGAATTTATATGCTGTTGTAAATTTGTATGATTTTCAAATGAAGATAAAAAATTCAAATGGAGGATTTAAATGAACTATATCTTCTAATGCAAAAATTTTATGTTGTGCTATTTAATTATGATTTACGAATTAAAAACAAATTAAACGAAAAATTAGAGAAATTTGTGCGAAATTATAAAAAAATTAAGAATAATACAAGTTTTTAATTTTAAATCAAGAAACACTTTTGTACCATCAACATAAATTTAGAATATTTCAAAAATATATTTGAGTAATGTTTAAAATTCTGAAAAATATTTAAAATTGATTTAAAATATAAAATTATTAAATTTTAATTCTATTGAATTTTATAAGGAAATTGGGATTCTTTATTTATAAAGTGGAACGATTCAAATTACCATTGTTCCTTGCAACATTTTTGAAATAATTATTTTCAATATTAATTAAAACAAAAGTTTAAGATTTTAAAAACGAAGAAGATTCTTTATGAATTTAAAATTTTTTCTTTTTAAAATCGTCAATTCAAATTCAAAATTAAGCTCCTTTTCTACCAATGTAATAAATTATTGCTATTCGAATTTCTTTAATCCCGAAGTTTCTTTAAGAAAAAACTAAATGATATCAATTGTTTTGAATACTCAATATTAATTCATTTTATCTAAGTGGATAGTATTTTTCCGACGGCGCATACACCATTTATTCTTATAAAAAAAAAATATGAATATGAAGCAATAAAAATAAGGTTGGAGAATGTATAGACCAAAATCTTAAAATAATTTAAGAAAATTATCTATTGAAATTAAAATTTTTTAATTAGAAAATTTCTACAAAATTTTATCATTCAAAAATTTAATTGAAATTCGCTATTTTTAAAATATTTCAAATTAAAAAGGAGATATTAAAAGAATTTACGGTCCCACCCAGAAAATTCAAAATTTGTGGCAATTTCAACGATGAGCAAATAAAATTGATAGTTTTTTAGAAATTAGAATTTCAAATAATTTCATACAAATTAAATATTATAATTTTTTTCATATGAATGTAAGAGCATTAAAATTTCTTAAATTCCAATTTAATTTCTATGTTAACCGAGATTTGATTATGAATATTCTATAATTAAATTTTTTATACATTTAACATAAAGAGAAGTAATTGAAATTACAAATTATTGTTAACAATTTATTATATTCGATAATAACCTAAAAATAAGGCAATAATTTTTAATTGTCCGTATAATATTCATATAAGCTTGATTTGGCACTTTGTTAGATTCTTTTCAATTGAATTTATAAAAATATGTTCTAAATTGTAACTAAACATATATACATAAATTTTAATAATATTTTTTATTTAAAAAATTGCAAAATTTTTCAATAAATTTTTCCTGATAAAAATTACCACTTCTATATTAAATAAAATATTATATATAACTAGTATATGGGGTAATTACTAGATAAAACAAAATAAAAAAAAAAATGTTTTAATATAAATAAAATAGAAAAATTATTTTTATTTGAAAGTAAAAAAAAAGGCCAAAATCTAATTGCAGCCATTCATCAATTCAATCCGCTCTAATTAATTTTTTGATAAATTCTCAGTTCCAACATTATTAACAAAAAAAAAAAAATCCCCGAAAATATATTATTATAGGCTTTGATTATATTATATATATATATATATAATATTCATGTATTAATTATGTACATATACGTGTATGTGTATAATAATATATACAAAATATATAGAAAAAAAATTATTTTATTTTCTTTTTATTATAGTAAAAATTTAGCGAAAAGTGCATTTGAAATTATTACAAATTTTTTTTTGGTTTTTGTTTCTTCTCTCATTTTTAACACTAAAATATATGCAAAAAAAAAAATTGAAACCTAAACAATTAAGTTTTCAATTAGCTTAATGTAGAATTTTTGTTCACTTTTGGTAAAAAACAACAACAAAAAAACTAGAAAATTAAAAATTGAAACCCAAATTTTTTCTATTTTATATAGATAAAGGTTTGTGTTTAATTTATAATGCCTAATATATTATATAAGCTATTCACAAATAAATATTACGTATATATATATATACATATGTACCTATAAATTAAAACTTTACAGTTAATCATGGTTTTATTGGTTTTTCGAAATTTTTTTGGTAAATATTTCATGTAAGAAATTTTTTTTTTTATTTTAAAAAACAATATAAAATTTATTAAATTGGTTTGAAAAGCTGAGCAGTTAAAATTCTAGTGAATTCTATTTGTTTTAATTATTAAAAATTTTCTTAAGATAGAAGAACAGAATTTTATTATATTATTTAATTTTGAGCATTGCGTGATTTGTAGTGGTCGGTTTCAATATTTTGTTTTGGTATCTCTAGTTTCAAGTGACAACGGTTATTGTTAACCACAGTAACTATTATTTTCAGTTTAAACTTGAACTTTCTATATTATAACTTCTATAGGTTTTTCAATTTCAATTTATTTATATTTACCTTTAGCTTACATTTTTTAAAAATATTAACAACGTTCTTAATTTGAACATTAAACAGAAATAAAATTAAACATATATTGAACATGAAGTCTTTTAAGTCTAAGATATAACCATAATTTATTTGAAATACAACTTTTTAATTTAGTAAGAGAAAATATAAAATTTACATAGCATACTCGTAATTTATTTCTACGCTCAATTTTAAGAAATTCATTTTAGAAAATCGAAATTGTTACATGTTATAATATAGAATATTGTGTAACCTTGTGTTGTGTTGTATAAAGTTTATTTTGTAAAAATAAACTTTACAAAATTAAAATTGAAAGGTAATTACAATTTTTAATAATATTATTTTGTATATGGCGCACTACAAATACAATTATTGACACTCTACAGCGATATTTCTCATAAGACTATTCTTTAAAAATATTGAGAATCAGTAAATATAATAAAAATAATGAGAATTTCGAGAGTATATCAACAATTTTATTCGTTACACTATGTCTTATATAATATATTTTGTAATAAAATCTATATTTAATAAAATACAAAAAAATACTTTAAAATTTTTGATGTTATCTTCATCAAATTGTCACAACCTCTGATTTGTTTGTTCTATAATCTACTTTCATATAAAATAAAATTCACCTAAAAGTATGCAACATATTTCAAATTATTTCAATATTTGTTTGTATAGCTGGTTGGCTAACTAGCGTAACAGATACTAGATAACAGATAGCGATATAACATCTTGACTTCCATAGTTCTTTTCGCTTATTTATAATTATTAATTAGAAAAATTATTTACAAGTTCTGATTATTTAACATTTTTTTTTATTCTCTGTTTATTATATAATGAATTTAAATTAATTTTAAGGCTTTTAATTTTAAAAAATCAAAAAAAAATATTACAGAATTTATTTAAAAATTTTTAAGATTCCTTCAATATTTTTAATTTAATTTAAATAAATTTAAATAAATAAATGTCTAATTTTATGCTTATAAAATAAAAATTAAAAAGAAATTTTTAAATAGTTATAAAATGGAGGTCCCAATAATTATTGGTCAAATTTAATATTGGTTGATGATTTCCTATTATTAATAATTAATTGTAATTAAAAGAATTACAAAGAAAAACTTTATTTAAGCCAGTTTAATTTTTCTTTCTAAAATATTATTTTAGATAAAATAAGAAAGAATAAAAGATTATTCTGATTTCCGACCTAAAAATTGTTTTGAAAGAAGACGGTTACTGTTAAATAAAAATTAAACAATAAATTATAAAACCGGCAGAGTGTAATATTGCAATAAATTAAAATTATTATTAGCTATTTCTATAATAACCTTTTCATTATAGGTCTATTTGAATATCTACATTATAGAACGAATTTTTACTTTTTGAAATTCTTTTAAAATTTTATATAATGAATTAGAAATTTATACTTATTGGTTTTAATAGTTTTATGTATATTTATGAATATAACTGATCCTCAATTAGTGTATACTATAAGATTACTTTCTATAAAACTATGATAAAAAACTTTTGATAAAATAAATTATTAAATATATTTTTAGATTACAAAATATCATCAGTACTAAGGCTTGTAATATTTTATTGAATAAAAGTTGTAAAACTTTCTTTATAAACTACCAAATATAGAATTTTGGATGTAAACCTTACTTTTACTTCTTTTGTTTACTTCTGGTATAGCGTATATTAAAAAACAGTGATAATATCCAATTTTAAGCATTAGTTGTAGTAAAATCGAAATTTTAATTATTTAATTTTTGTTTAAATTAATCAATATAGGTATCGCTATTATATTTGAGATTCATTTAAGAAATACAAAACATTGCAGTATATTTGAATCTAAATCTTTAATTTTAATTAAAAATTAATTATATGTTTCTTATATATTTATGAAATAATAAATTACTATGACAAATTCGAATTGAATTTAATTAAAAAGAGAAAAAATTTACAATTTAAAATACAAATTGCAAACAACCCTCTACAGTTACACTTACCAAAACTACATTTCTTTTTAAATTTGTTTTTTTTTTCATTTATTCTCAAAATATTATCAGTTTACAGAAAATTATACAGCATAGTAATAAATTTTACCAAATGGAAAAAAAATCAAACGAATTATATGTTAAAATTATACGAGTATTACAAAAAACCTAGGAATAAGTAAAAAAAAAATAGTTATAAAATACCATCGCTATTTTTTTTTTACATTTTCATTTATTTTCAAGCATAAAAGATAATTATAAATTATTTATAATATTACATCGTAACTCCATTTTTTTTTCTTTATATTTTTGGTTTTTGGTTAGGTTTTTCAAAAAAAAAACAAAAAAAAAAACCTTAACTTTTTTAATTTATGCTCTGAAGAAGATAAGAGAACAAAAAGAGTAAAAGAAATTAAAATAAATTTTAAGTATTTCACCAGTATTTCATAACCATATCACAAATACTCACACACACATACACAAAATAAGCCTGTATTATTATGCATTGAAAAAAAAACGTTAGTAATATTCAAATCCATAACAAAATAATTACAAAATGTACATAGTATAAAATTTATAGCGAAAAAAAAAAAATATAGTGAAACGCTTAAAAAAAATATATGTAACGGTACTTATAATCTTATAGAAAACCGAAAAAAAAAATGGAATATTAAAAATAAAATTACAATAACAAGAATAACAGTAGCTAGCTGTGTGGTAAATTTTTTTTAAGAAAAACTTAATAAATACAAAACAAAAGAGCGAGAAAAAGAAAAAATAAAAACAAAAAATACAACAAAAATAAATTATAACGGCAAAATTATTGTATTGCTTGGAAAATCATCTATGTATCTAAAAAATAATTAAAAAAAAAAAACAAGATAAAAAACAAAAACGCTAAAAAAATAACACTCGAGATGCAAATAAACAAAAAAAAAAAAAATGAACGAAAAAAACAAATAAAAATCACGAAAAAAAAAATCGCATTTTTATGTCCTGCCCACACTTACCTATACTTCTACTACTACTACTACTATTCGCTTTTTTTTTCTACTACAACTAGTTTTTTATTATTATTTATTTGTTTCGTTGCTATTTTTTTGTTGTTGTTGTTTCTCATTTGTTTCGTATTTTTCTCTTTTGCTATTATTTTTCCTTCTTTTTTTTACTTTTTACTTCTTATTTTTCTTTTTAGTTTGTTCTTAATTTTTTTTTCATTTCATTTGATTTTGTTTTATTTTTTTAAATTTTTATGCTCTTTGTTTTATCATAATAAAAAAAAATTAATAAACATTTTTTTTCCAAGAAAAAATATCAACAACAACAAACAATGAAAATAAATTAAAAACTAAAAATACATAATTTCTTAAAAAAAAAAAACAAAAAAAAAATCGAGAAATTACAAAAAAACTCGCAAAAACACAATAAAAATAAAAATTATTAACTAACGAGATAAACCTATATAACGAATATGAAATGCATATTCACACTAACACACACACATTTATAATTTAGCATCATTAGCGAGATATTAACGAACGGTACTAAAGCAGTACTTGTATATAATAAGTATATTTAGTCAATGTCTATCTACTACAGTAGTATACTAGTTAAAGAATGAAAATACACAATTACCATTATGAATGTAGTAGTCAAAAAATGGGTATGAGAAATTAAAAAAAAGAGAAAAAAATTAATATTCATATTTTCTTATTTTTAATTTTTATTTTGGTTTTTTTTTTTTTTAGAACAAGATAACATATTATGTTAAGTATAAGGTGGTGCACGCATAATCATATCTCGCAACTTAAAAAAAATAATAACAAAATTAAAAGAGAAAACAAAATCAGAACCTAAAACACAATGAACACACCATGTATGAAGGCAGAAAATAAAATTTAAAAAACACACTAACACAACAAAAATCATAATAAAATAAAAAAATATGCCTAAATGCAATGCGAAGGCAAAAAAAAAATATTAACCAAATAGCAACAACTACTAGTATAAACCATAGAATTCCAACAATAGAACAACAATAACAATAATAAGTAACCCCAAACAAAAAAAAACAAAATCCTACCCCATACACATCCTATACAAAACACATATTAGTTAAATATATTCACATACACCTATATACACATTCATAAATATAAACAAATATCCTAAATAATAAAACTTAAAAAAATTTATTTTACTTACATAATAATATGAAAAATTTATACTCGCAAAAACATACACAGCCTCTTCTCTTTTGCATGTATTTGTGCATTACAATTTTTTTTTTTCTTAATTACAACTTTTTTTTCCCATTTTTTAAATATTATACGTTACACATTAAATTAGTAATAATATGCAATATGAAACAACAAAACTAAAAAAAAAACTGAATAGAGAAAAAAAGAAAACATTGACATAGGTACGTAATATGATTAAATAGACAACAACGGCAACATTAATAAAAACAACAACAACAAAATCATAAGAAATGAGAAAAAAATAAATTTTTTTTTTAAAAAACAGCCCGAGAAAAAAAAACCCATGTAAAGATGAACCAATCAAAAACACTGTTTACGGAAGTTTTGTACATACAAAATATATACATAAATATATAAATTAAAAATTTCTATATAAAATATCGCGCATATCTACCTACCTATTTATCTACCTACATTTCAAACATACATTCATACATACAAACAAAAAATAATACAAACATTGAATATTTTTTTTTGTATTTTCTTTTAGTAAACAACAATTTTTAGCATTAATAACAGCAGCACAATAAAACCATTGAGTAGCTAAAAAAACATACTGTCTAATAGCGAAGCGACGACATTTTTAACATCAATATTCGAGAAAGCAGTAGTAGCAATAACAACAACGACAACAATAAGCAAAATAACAAATCTACTTTCTGTGTTATGTATGTAGCAAGAAAGAAAATATGAGAAAATTAGAAAAAAAATAGAAAATTCACAAATAATCTCTAATCATCATTTTTTGAAATAAAAATTTTCATCCAGTCAGCAGTAGAGCCTCCTTAACACTGTTTTAAATTAGAAAAAGTTTTGAAAAATTATTTTCAAAAAAAAAACACAAATATTAAAAAATAAAATAAAAATAGTATTCGCTATGTAATTCAAAAAGTTTTGTTTTTTTGTTCCATACCTTTCGCTAAGCCAAGAAAATCGCTATACACAAATATTTGAAAGCTTTTTAAAATATACCCATTTCATATATTATTAACATATCTACATATACATATTAATAATAATAATAATATGTAAAAATAACAAAGCGTAAAAAAAAAACAAAATATTTAACACTATAAAAAAAGAAAAACTGTTAAAATTGCCTACATGACATCAGAAACTTTCTCTCTATAAAATATTATAAAATACTCAATATTATATAAATATGTATGCACATTATATAAATGAATAATATTAACGGTATACTCAGTTATAAAATAATATCTAGTTAAAATATTATTAGAGATCCAGAAACACAAAATTTGAGAGCAACGAAAGTATAAAAACAATAAAAAAATAAAATAAAAATTACAATACAATATTGAAGTGGCAGTAGCATCATCCAAAATCTCTCACTATATACAATATACGAGATAAATATAAAATAGCACAAAAAAACAAAACAGAAAAAAATTTTAATACGCGAAATTGAGAAAATTTTCGGAGAAAAAAAAATATTCACATAACGGTGAAATATAACGGTAAATATAAAAAAAAATATTTGTATTCAAATAAACAACAACAATAAACAAAATGACATGACAGGAAAAAAAAATAAAAATTCGCTCACAATATGTATATGGTAGTAGCACGAATATATAGAGAGATAGAGAAGAACAAAACAAAACAAAATAATGAGAAAAGATGGAAAATAGAAAAGGGGGAAAAAAAACCACGTGATTTTAATTTATGAGAAAATGAATTTTTTGTTGTAAATGTTTTTTTTGTGTATGATTTTAACAAAAATATTTCTATACCTTTATATAACAGTTTTGATGTATACATATGTCTGTATATAACGGTTAATGTTGTAAAAAAAGATAACAAAAAAAAATGCTTAAAAAGAAAAACAACTAATATGAAATTCTCAATTTGATTTTTTTTTTCTGCTCATCTTATCATTTTTTTAGCGATTTAGTTAAAAAAGAAATAAGAAAAAAAAATTCAAAAATTTATAAAATAACATTAACATAACAGTGATATGAGAAATTCTCTGTTATCTATGTTAACAGAAATATTGATATGCTGCTTTAAAAATAAGAGGAAAAAAAAAAAAGAAAATTTTAGATACGTGAACAAATTTGTTAATCCCGTAAAAATTTTATGATAATTTTAAAAAATTCTCTAAACTAATCGGATTAGGGACAAAGATTAACATTACCCAATATTTTCTAATTTTTGAAAATTACTTAAAATATTTTGATAACAATTTTATTCTATTTATAAATAACAAAATTTTGAATCTTTTGGATTTTGTTAGGCTCTTGAATAATTTTAGATATTTTTAAAAAAACTAATTTATTTTTTTTGAAATTTATAGTGAAAATTTATAAAAAATTAGGATTACTGTATTTTGTCACGTGTAAATTATAATACTCTCTTATATAGTTAAAATTGAATTTTTTTGAGAGATATTTTTATTATGTGTGGTGTGTACCTGTAAAATTGTGTTTCCATTATGAGTTTGAGTGAAAATTTACCCAAGAATGGGATGTAACTTAAAAATCTCTCTGATGAGAAAATCATTAGAAAAAAAGAAATCGCGCGGAGAAATGTCATTTCGTGCGGAAAATTTTAAAGCACGGAAAAAAAATGATAAAAAAAATAAAAAAAAAAATTGAGTTATTTTGAGAATAGAGAAAAAATGAAAGGGTGGGGACTGGGAAAACTAAAAACTGTATACGACTTATACGAGTATAGAAAGTGAGAGAAAAACACATGACATTTTCTCTTTTTTCTTTTTATTTTCTTATATTATCTTTAATCTCATTTCATGTCCATGTGTAATTCATGTTTTTCCTACATTGTGTTGTTGTTATTACTGATAATTTTTTTGTTTTTTTTTTTTGCTTTAGAAATTCTCGTATATCATTCTTGTAAATCATGGCTATAAAAATAGTATAAAAAGTCACGAGGTTTTTTCGGTTTTATTTTGATTCAAATGTTGGAAAAAAAAAAAATTTTATGAAAATAAAATAAAAAAGAAAATCGCATGCGCGTTATTTTTTTTTTTTTACAAATTTTTTTTTCTATTCGTAATAACCGCTCTTTCATTCTTATTTGTTATTTTCTTTGCTCCAATAATATATGTATATAAAATAGTTAGGTATTTTTAAATAAGTAATTTTAGTTAAGTAGGTAGGTATAATCAATTCTATAAGGTAGTAACCTGTAGAGCATTGAAGGAAGCATGTGATATAAATTCACAATGAGGAGAGCAGAAAATTATTGTGAAATTATTTTTTTTTTATGAATTTGAACAATAATAATATAAAAGTAGTCAAAAATACTTAGATATTATTGAAAATTTTTTTTAGAGACAACCATTTCTTAAGCGAACTTACAATTCCGATTGAATTATAACAATATTGAGAAAAAAATTATTTAAATGGTTGATTAGCGCTGTGATTGTCTTTAAAAAGTGCTCTTTGTAGCTATAAAAACAGATGTGTGTTACTTATGCTACTTAAATAGGCTACGAACTTCAGATTCTAATTGATTTGAAAAAAACGTACAAAAAACGTTTTACTTACTTCCCCAAAGTATATACACAGGTCATTTATAAAACTCAGAATCACCTATTGTACGGGCTGCATCCAATATATGTATATATTAAATAAACCTTGTTAATTATTCTGTATTTTAATTGAAATAAAAAGAATTGATTTAGATATACCTAGATTAATTTTATAACAGTAATACTAATATAAAATGATTAATGCCACATAATATTATTTAAGAGAGTAAGTTGGGGATTCTCATACCTTATTTGGTAAATTTTTGCATCTTCTCTGGCATATCTCTTGATTTTTAATTATGTTGGAATAATAAGAGTGCTGCCAACACTTCAAACAAAACTGTATTATGGTCTTCCCCATGTATGTAAATTTCATACTTAGCTTTTGTACTTGCATTTGAAACTTAGCTCCTAGTTTTAATATTAATATTTTTTAAATAATATAGATTAGGATTTCTTCAGAAAGCTTAAATTCTTGAATTCTGTTATTCGTTTTCTGACCTCTTGGAAAGCTTATGTATGTCTAAAAATAATGTAAATTTTAATAAATTTATTATAAAGTTAATATAAAAAATGTTTAATTTAATTCGCCATATTATGAGTTAAGAGTTATCAGCATACTTAGTGGGTATTAAATGTAAATTTGAGCATAAGGTTAATTAAAATGAATAAATAATTTCTTTGTAAAATAATAAAAATTTACTAAATTGATTAATTTGATTTAATAATAAGTTTCACTCATTTTTCAAAATTATTATTAGCATTCTTAGATTTTATTTTAAATCTTATTTAATAACTTAGGAATGTTTATTTTCAAAAAAAAATTCAAATGCAGTATTTAATTAAAGGTTCCACTTAGGAGTTTATTATTTTCAATAATTTTCAATAATTTCAGTGTCATAAAGTGTTGGGTTTTAAAAAGCTTATCATGGTGGTTATTCGAGTGTAACCATAAAATGATTATCAAATAACTTAAAAATAAGCATTCAACTTATAATTTGCTGTTATATACAAGATGATTCTTATTTAATTTAATTAATAAACCAAGTTCCTGGAATTCATGTAACAAAACATGTTCCATCAATTTTAATATGAAAATTGTACGCTTGGATTTTAGTTTTATGTTCCATTATTTATGGCGCTCGGTTCAATAATTTAAAAAAAAAAAACACAATTTTCCAAAATTGAAAATAGGCTATTAAAAACAAGTCATGAGCAAATAGAAAAATGCTCCAAAATATAAAAATCTTATTTAAATGATTTCAAAATTTCGAAACCGTATACTGGGCGAAAATATTTACCGCCTCACATTTTGTACTAATTATAGTAGACTTAGTCAACTAGGTTTAATTCAAACTAGGTTTAGTCACAGCCAATTTATATTAAAAATTAGAACGAACTCAAATCCATAATTCAATAAAAACAAAAGAATAACAAATAAATTATAAATTTTTGGGCATTTTCCATTGTCAGAAGACAATTTGGGTCATGTACTTTTGTAATTAATTCATTAATTCATTATTTTTGCTCTTTTTTTCATTTTTTAACACGTGGACAATTTTTATTTTCTAAATAGCAATTAAAACACCCTCCAAAAAAACAAAAATTGTTTAGAATTATAAAGGACATTTTGTGCCTGAAAGACATCAACTACGTTCTTATTTAATTAAATAAAATTGTTTTTTTTTTCAATACATTTGAATTACCATCAAAAATAACTTTTAATTATATACACGAAATTTTACATAATATTTTAATAAAGTATATTAAATATGAGGGGTAGAAAGGATTATTATTTTCGAACTATATTAAAAGTTAATTAATTTGTATATAATTTTCATTTAAGGACTTTTTTTTTTGTTTTCAATTTAATAATTATTTAATAACAAAAATAATGTAAATATTCTTTGACGTCACGCACCTTAACCTCAAAAACGAGCAAGACAAGCTCTAACTTTATTATTTTGTTTTTGGTTTTGTTAATTGAACTTCAATTGATGTTTAATATTTATTGTTATATTTTTGGTTGATTGTAATAGTACTGATGATTATGATGATGAAAATGATGACGTTAAGGCTCCGGTGTATACCATTGTACTCATAAAACAGTTTATACTTTTGTTTTTCCTTATTTATTTCATGAAACATGAAATATTTTTATTGTATATTTATATATAACTCTTTTAATATAAGTTTTTACATGCATATAGAAAATAATATGAAGAAGGGTCGAAATAAAAAGTTCTACGAATTTAATAAAAAGCAATTGTGCATGATTATTTACGCGCTTAAATTATTACTAACTTTAAATATTGCTTTATTATTGTTTTTATTTTTGTTAATGCCCATTATTTTTTATTATAATAACAATGGTTATAATTTAAATATTATTTAATCATAATATCCATAATATATGTAAAATGAAATAGAAGACTTATGACATAAAGTCCAAATTAGTTTTGAAATAAAGTGTTATTGTAATTTACAGAAATAAATTCGGATCAAGCCAATGGTTTGTAAAGTAACACTTTTCCCCTAAACAAATGAAAATGCTTTTTCTACTAGTTTTCATTAAAATACGAAAAAAATTCAAATTATTGCATATATTTAGGATGAAAAAAAACATAGTTAAAGTAAGCATTATGGTTGAATTCAGCAGTTAAGTATGTTAGCTAAGATTATATAATTATATTTTATAATGACATAGCATTAATCGCAATATTTTTGTTATAGAAATTTGGAAAAGGCGGCTTTTTGGAAGGCGGCTAAAATTTAAATTTTACAAATTTCGATAGTCGTTAACCTAGCTGTAGAGGTTTGGAGGTGGAAAAGACTTTTCTAGTAACGAAATAAATTTGTTAGTGTTTAAATGTGCTATAATTTCAGACTTCTGCATCTTTTCCTCTGATAAAATAAAGTTACCAATTGAAGTGAACTATTTTTAAGCTTTAGTTTATTTTGGTTTGAACTTTAAGAAATGATTTGATATAATTATATCAAGTGACTAAGTACCTAACAAAAATTTTTACTGAATGATTTTGTTATTAACGGTAAAAAATAAGTAGTGGTGTTAGAGTGCCGTCGGTAAAACTTTATATTGCTTATGCTTTAATTTTTAATTAACTAAGGCTTAGTATGAGTTGTATCTAAAATAATTTGCTGAATATTTTACAGGTATAGGTAATACATCAAAAGGAATGTGCCATCTGATAATGATTTTCTGAAAATTTTTGGTCATAACCGGATATAATGAATGCCTTTAGCATACTTTGAATGCCTTAACTGCAGGCGAAGTAGACACCGCATCTCTTTTATCCTTTGAAAACGCAACAGCAATTTTCAATATCCCGTTTCAATTTATAAATTTCCGGTTTCTTTAATTCAGTTTTTTCTTATTTAATTTTAGAAAAATTTTTCTAGTAAACGTCAACTCGAAAGAACTTCAAACTTTAGCCACCTCAATTAAAAATGTAATGCAATGGTTATGTAAGTGCAACTTTTTCTAAAATTATTCTTTCACTATTTCTCCTAAATGTATCTAATATGATGTGTCAAAAATTTTTTCTTTTTTTTACTAATTTTTTACGATCATGTCCTTAAAGGGTTAATTTCTAATTTTCACTAATAAATTAAAATATGAAGTTTTACAAATTATCAACTTGGTTAAAGTGTCCTTATTATCTGATTTCTGGGTCTGTACGATTTTCGCTAATCTTAAGAAATTTGATTCTCCGTTTTTTTTTGACAACAATTCTTTTGGTAATATTTCTCGTATACGTTTGGTCTGGATTATCAAAACATTATAGGATATTTGATAAAAAATATATATTAAATATAATTTCTTCCAATATCTCAATCACATAAACAAAAACAATGAAAAAAAAATTAAACACAACAAAAACAAAAAACAAAAAATTTTAACCGCACTGCCACTTAATTTTTTTTTGTTGTTCTATTCAACCTTATACACATATCAGTCAGTAGTCATTCAATATCCTTTACATAATATTAAAAACAAAAACAAAAGAAAAAGAAACAAGTAAAATAAAAGTAAAAAATTCAAACGTTATCCTTAGTTCTCTATTTTATAGTTGAGAGTCTCTATTGTAAAAGATATTTCGACCATAATAGACCAGTTTTTTTATTTTTTTTTTTTTGAATTTTACTTTTATTGTTATTATTATACAAATATATACGAGTACATACACGTACTTAAATATAAATTTATAATGTTATACATATTATTGTTATATATTTATAATATTATTATAATAAAAATGGGCTTTCGATAATTTCCAGTAATTAATCGGAATCCATTGTTCTTCAGAGTAGCAATTACCATTCATTTTATTATTATTTTCTTATGTTTTTGTTTTTGTTTTGTTTTATTTTGAATTACGATAATGTTTGTAATAATAATATTAAATGGAGAATTTAAGGACTTTTATATATATACATTTATGATATCGTATATGTGTATATTTTAATATCACCTTTTTTATTAAATTATAACCATTCGGATTGCATTTATTTATTGTTGAACAAAAAAAAAAAATAGTTACGTATTTAAATTAAGAAAGCTGGCTCCTAATAATAATGGAAAAATATGAATTGAAGAAAGTTTCTTTTATTTATTGAAATTATTTGAATATATTTATGTTTGTATTTGTTATAATTATAACAATACATCAATAGTATGAGTTCTCCTTGTTAAAGATTGTATAAAATTTGAAATATTTATGGGGTCCAGTTGAACGTTATACGTTCAATTAAATTAGTTGTGTTACGATGTCAGGGTTACATTAGGTTCTTTTCTTTAGAATATAGATTCATTAGGTTCGCTTCTTTACGAAAAATTGACATACATTTTTGAAATTTTAATTTTACTATAAAATAAGCAACTTTTCATTAAAAGATAATTTTATTTCTGTTATATATTTTTGATTTACAGAACTTTATTTTATATTTTTTCTGCTTCCACTGTTATTTACTTAAACTATTTAAATGTTCTGTGGTTTATTCGGAAGATTTTTAATGCTTTCGACTGCAACTTCTAAATATTCGGCTATTTTTTTTTCATTCAGTGAGTTAAAGAGAAGAAACATAATGAGGCTAGAATAAATTTGTACAGGGTGGTTCGAAACTGGTGTTATAGTTCTCGAGGAGTATTTGAATTCCTCGGAAAAATAATGTTGTTTGTATTTTTTTTTTTAACAAATAGACATACACGGCACTCATATCGTATGTTTGATATAAGGTTTATCGTTTTCAAGTAATAGCTGCTTAAATATGAAATTTTCAGAAAAAGAACTGAGTATTTTTATTACAAGGTAATTATCTAAAAAATTTTCGCTATTTTCTTTTTATTATTTTTGTTCGATGCGCTGTATCTTCTTTTACAACTTGGTCATACATAATTTTGTTTATGTCCAATATGCATCATATCTGTAATACGAAAAACAAAAGTATTATTATCAAAAATTTCATCGGAAACTAAAATAAACCAAAAAATTATTTATAAACAAAGTGATTGTAAAATTATAACCCTTTTATATTTTGTTTAACTTATTATCGTAGTCATTTTCATATAATCAAATTAATATTTTTCGTAGTAGCAATAAAAACAACAACAATAATAATAATAATAAATCTAAATAATTATATAAGGAAATTAAAAATGCGTTTTATTTAATATTATTTTGTCCCATCATTATTATTTTTTTTTTCTGTTTTTCATAAATATCTTGTAAATGATACAAAATTAAGTTGAAATGCTTAAAAAAATTACTTGAGTAAATAATGAGAGTTTATTTTCAAACTATATTATTTTACAGTTAATAATACAAGCCCTATTGGTTTTTCTTTTATAATGTTTGATGTCCAATATGTCCGGAGTTACAGACAACATATAAAGACACACAAAAAGAATGAGCAAATAGGAAGGCAAGGGAACAACAGAAAAAATACAAACGTTGAAATTAAATTCAAAAATATAAAACAAAATATAAAAGAAAAGGATATTAAAGGATATTAAAAGACATTAAAGAATATTTTTTTATTATATTTTGTCTATGTATTAAATAATAATTAAATAGTAAAGTTGCGGGCAATGTGGTTAAAGGTAATATGAAATAACAAATTGTTTTGTCACACGTTTCTTTTAAAAAGGACTCCAAAAAAACACAAAAAAAAAAAACAAAAACAATACACAAAACACTTCATTATTATCATATTTATATATTGTCCTTTTGTTTAGGTAATTTAAGTAATTTGTACATAAAATATAATTGTTTCAATTAATTAATTGAAATTTTATTTTATTATATGAATTACAAAATTAAAATAATCAAAGAAAAAATAAAAAAAATTGGTATACCAGACACGTGTGGTGCCATTTTTAATAACTTATTTATTTCTCTTTCAAATGAAAATACAAAAAAAAATTAATTTAAATTGAAATACTTAAATTTATTATTGAAATATAAAATTATTGGCGAGTTATTTTTTTTTAAAGAAACACGTAATTGGTTTACATGATAGGAGAATTAATTCTAGTTTTTGCCCGTCAAAGCAATACCAAACTGTAAGTTCTAGTAGAAAAGATTTCAAACTACTGTCAGTAAGAATTGTTAAAATTAATATTTTATAGAGCTTAAATTTATTTTGCTTATATATTAGTTTTAACTGTTAAGAACTTTAATATAATGTAGTCTTTAGGTTTTGCAAAAAGATCCGCCAAAATGTCAATGTATTCATTGAAAAAAACAGTAGAAATCATTAAAATCTCATAACTGCATAAATTACAATCACTATAAAATGTGATTATTAATGGGGCTGAGAACATTTTAATAACTGACTCTAACAAGGCGGATGTGTTTATAACAACAATAATTGTTATAAAAAATAATATACGAGGATCACTATTTATATTTCGGGTCTAGCAATAAAAAACAAACATCATTGGAAATGGTTTTATTGTTTTTCAAAATATTCCCCATGAAGATCAATACACTTTTGCATGCGCTGAAACCAATTTTCGTAGCACTTTTTCCACTCCGATTGAGACACCTCCAAAACATGGTTTTTGAACGCATCGACTGCTTCTTCAGGTGTTGAAAATCGTTGTCTACGCATTTTTTTTTTGATGTGAGGGAATAAGAAGAAGTCATTGGGTGCTAAATCAGGACTGTACGGCGGATGACTCATCAATTCGATATTTTGAGTGCTCAAATAGTCCATTGTTTCAGCTGATTTGTGAGAGCTTGCATTGTCATGATGAAGAATGATTCGCCGGCGCTTGTTTGTTTTCCTTATTTCTTCGAAAACTTTCGGCAAACAGATGGTGGTGTACCATTCAGAATTGACCGTCCTACGTTCCACTAAAGGTACTGTGGCCACATGAC
This sequence comes from Condylostylus longicornis, assembly GCF_029603195.1. Taxonomy (NCBI): domain Eukaryota; kingdom Metazoa; phylum Arthropoda; class Insecta; order Diptera; family Dolichopodidae; genus Condylostylus; species Condylostylus longicornis. The sequence continues at coordinate 13,393,020 of NW_026577987.1, forward strand.
CGGTTATACCAAAAAAAAACGCGATCATTTGCTTCGATGTGCTTCTTCCACGAACAACTTTTGTTGGATTTGGCTCGTCTTGGAACACCCATACGGTCGATTGCTGTTTCGTTTCGGGCTCATATGCATAGATCCATGATTCATCACCTGTGACTATCTTATAAACGTCTTTTGACGCACCGCGATTGAATTTTTTCAACATTTCTTTGCTCCAATCGACACAAGCCTTCTTTTGTGCAATCGTCAAATTTTTTGGGATCCATCGACAACACACCTTTTTCACGGCAAGATGTTCATGCAATATCTTATGTACGCTGGTGGAACTAATGCCCAAGGATGCCTCAATCTCACAGTATGTCACATGCCGGTCCATCATTATCATTTCGCGCACAGCATCGATGGTTTCCGGCAAAACGACCGAAATTGGCCGACCTTCACGAAATTCATCCTGGAGCGAACGGCGTCCGAAACCAAACTCTTGGTACCAGCGATTTACAGTGGTTTTTGATGGTGCTTCATCACCAAAAGTCGAAACAAGTTGATCGAGACACTCTTGTCTCGATAATCCGCGCCGAAAATCGTAAAAAATCATCGCACGAAAATTTTCACGGGACAATTCCATTTTTTGACCGAGATGAATTTTTCAAGTCACTGTAAACAAAACAATTCGCGCTCGAATAACAAAACGTTCTGAGTGAAGTTGTCCTAAAAAATGTCAAACTTTCCAATGGAAGTGTCAGATTGCACCTGGCAGCACTAGTATTGCCAGGACCCGAAATATAAATAGTGACCCTCGTATAAGAGAAATATATAAGAGAAAAAAATTGTTATACAAAAAGAAAATGGTACGCAAAATTGCAATGAAAAATTTAATTATTATAAAATTGTGATATCAAATAAAGTGAAAAATTGTTATACAACTGTTATACAAAAAAAAGTGAAAAATTTTCATACAACTGTTATACAAAGTGAAGTAAGAAGAGTTTACAGTCCTCATTTTTTAACATAATTATTGAGAAGTTTTCGATTTTTGGGTTATTAATATTTGGCGTAAGTGTTTGTTGTTTAAAACTGATTCTCCTTTTGGTTATACCTGTCTAATTGTTTCGATATGGTGACTTAATTCATTTTTTATTTGCAAAACAGAAAAATGTTTATTGGGAGCGTGCAATGTACATATAAGCATATAGTAAAAGCTATGGATTATAGCTTTAAAAAACCTTGAAATTGGTCAAATCAAAACTAAAAGTCTCTTATGGTATTTACGAAAAAAAACATACAAGTTAGAAATGAAGACCAGGGATATATTGGTATAGGTATACAAATAGAAATCTATTAATATCGAAAAGTAAAAAATTTTGAAAAATTTTTACATAAAATCAAACATCTAAGAATAATAGTAAAAAATATTAGCAAAATTCTAAGCAAGGCAACGATATTGTTATATTGTAGACAATTTATATATATATATTATAAGCTTTAGTAAATTCACACATACATGCATACATCTTAATTATATACATTATGTTTCACATTATTTAAAGGAATAATGAGGACATTCTTTTCATTACAAATTATAATATATGAGAATTATTTCAATGTACTAAAAAATCCTTAAAAATATTTTCTTGGACACAATATTAATATTATTACAAGCTCATATATTTCGTATGTACATATAATTCAATTTATATACAGGGTGATTCAGTAATAAGTGCGTGAACATTTATAGCATATTTTGAGGCAACAAAAATGGGTAAAATGTTTGATGTATATCTTACATATACTGGACAGTCATCAACTAAAATAAATGTAGTTGAGTAAATACTACACAAAACTAATCCTTTTAACATATTGGTCAATTTAAAAATGTTATACACTTAAAGTGTTTGTACTTTCAGAGTATTATATATGTCCTATTGTAACGCTATAATTATAACTTTGAATATTGTACAGGGTGATGTTGTTAAATTGTTCAACATTGCAAGAATTTTTTAAAATATTTTAGAAATATTATCGAAATGAAAATATAATGTGTATAACCAATCAATTTGAAGTTCATATTGAAATGGGAAATTTTCGTATTCCTTAATTAATTTTTTCTTATTCTTTTAAATTTATAATAGAAATCTTCAATTTCATTTTAATTATAAATTGCATATTGTAAGTCCAATGAAAAGAATTTATAAATAAAATTTATTTTGAGTAACTTATCCTCAAACGGACCATTCTCAATTGCTCCTAAATAATAATATGGACAAAGTATTAAAATTTATTTAAACAAGAAAATATCCTTACATTATTATAATGTTCTGTGGATTACATACAATGTTTCTCACATATATGATGACTTTTATTTTTATAATTTTATGCAAAGGTAGCTAGCTATATAAAACATTTTCCTATAAAATAATATAAATTAAAAATTCGTACTTATGTATTGTGTAAAATATGGTTTTAAATATATTTATTATTATACATTCTATATTATAATTATAATTATAATAATATTTTTTGCCTAGAATGAGTAAGAGTTGATTGTTAAGTTGGTAAGGATTTTATTTTACTCTGTTTCTTGTCTTTGCATATACAACAAATTTACAAAGTATAAGGGATTCAAATTTTCAAAAATTAATGCATCGAACTTTTAAGGTTTGAAAGAATATTTTTTAAGGATCTTTAGATGTAATGGAATTATTATGAATATTTATTAAATTTATATAAAAATATAAATTAGTGTGTGTTTTTGTGTGCGTGTGTACATTAATTTGTTCAAAAATTTATAGCATTATGAAAATATGTGTACAATATTATAATATGCATAATTTTTATGTTAATATATGAATATAAAATTTTTATGAAACATAAATAGATTCTGTCCTTTTACTTAATAATATTAAAGTTTATACATTACACAAACACATGTATGTATGTATATAATGGACATAACATTATATGGTAGGTATGTAAGCATGTACAATTAAATTTCTAATTATTATAAATGAAAAAGGCTTTAATATGCAATTTTATGCAAATTTTTGACCCTTTCTTTCGATTTCTATATATAAGGACACACAAACACCCTTGTACAGCATAATAATAAATAATATGTATTTATGTATGTATAGAGAGAAAATTATTCGAATTTAGAAAATTTTTGAAAACTGTACCCACTTTATTGTAATATAAATGCAATATAATATATTTCTTTTTAAAAAATACGAGAGCAAGTTTGGGAATAGTAAGTTTGGTAAATTCGAATTTTTTAATTTTTTTGTATTAGTCATGTCGGACTATAAGAAGTCTTGCGATTTCTCCAGAAGGAAGTTTTAGATACTAATCGCCAACTTTCTCATAATTTTGAGTTGTGCATAGGAAAGGACGTGAAGAGATCTCGGAATGCGGTTAATGATCATATTGGCCATAGGGTTAAAAACATTCACATATATACATATTGGATAATAAAAAATACAACAGAGGTTTGTATAAACACAATTAAAGCAAACACGACTATATAAAATAAAGTCAGTTCTTTTCAACACTAACTTGGGCCCAGTTCCACTGTAAATTTTACAGAAAGAAAATTTTAACTAGCTTGTAAAAATAATTACCATAATGTTGTTTTAGGAAAATAATTTACAGCTGACTAAAATGATGTTTAGAAGAACATATGATAAAAGGCAGTAAACAAAGAAATGTCTAGAACAGTAACACTGTGTAAGCATATATGCAAAGTAGAGCACAATTCAGGTCTTCGGAAAGATTGAGTGGATAGTTGGTTGCAATTCAAGATTTGACATTTTGCCAGTATAACAAGAACAGATTTTTGCGAAATTACTCATTATATTTTCACCAAAATGGAACAAATTTTTTTAATTTCCACAAAATGTATCAACTATTTTGCCATCAGCGTCATTATATTATCATATTTGTCATGTGTCGAAATTTCATGATTTTGATGCCGGTTGTATTAAAAACGAAATATTTTTCACTTTGTATGGGACATTATAAAAGTAGTAATTCACCCATTATTATATGAGGGTAGTTTTCATCATATTTCAGGGTAATTTTAGTTGTTCCATTTTGCATTTATAACTTCAATGAAAGAATCCAAGAGAATGCCCTAAAAACTGTTTCAAAACGTTCGATGTTTCAATGGTTCCAAAAAGTTTCGATGTTCTTCCAATTTTGAATTGATATTAGACTATTTTCATAAAATATAGAAATTTTTTATTAAGCTTTTGACACAATGGTTATTAGAATTTGAATATGTGTAGACCTTATGTGTGATGTATAAGATAATTTCATTTCTTATTTTAATAGCTATGTATGTATTAAGAAAATTTCCATTTCAAATATAATATAATATTCGCAGAAGACATAACAGAAAACTCAAAATTATATTATAATTATTTGAACATGGGGCAGTTGTATCTTATATATATATGTATATATATTTGCAAATATCAACATTATATCTATACATTATGTTCATCCGGTTAAAGAAATCATTCTTTTATGTTAAGAATTTGCAATCATCAGAAATTTATTCTTCTCGAATTTCCTAATTTAATTTATATTTTCTAACTCTTTTCATCCTTTTTCAAAATACTGAAATTTTCTCCTTCTCTCTTTTATTATACAAAGAGTTTAATAAATTTTATTTGTGTTTTTTTTTTAATTTCTAACAGTTTCTTAACAAAATTTTCTAAATATAATATTATATACATACATAAGTACGAGAACATTAACCCAAATGTTAAATTCTGATGTGCAATGTAGATGTTTATTATAAAATTATGTGGACGCTATTAACAATTGTGTATGTATTAAAAATTTACAAGTATGATTGTGTGTTTGCATATTAACAGTCCTAATTATATTTGTAAGACAGCTATTTAATTCCTTTCTTTTTAAATTGTAGTGGTAGAAATCCCTGTACTATTTGTTTTTAAGTAACATATTATAAAAATGATAATTCAGTTTTAATGCTCAAATGTAGAGGCTTGAAACATAGTTTCAATTAATAGAAGTACTTCCAACTATATTAAGTAATTTCATGCCCGGCCGGCATTTTCTGTGATTTATTTTTATATTTTCGAGAACTCTCAAATCGGAATTTGAGCTACACAATATTCAGGAATTCAAACACTTGTAAACTAAATTACGTAATGTGACTGTTTGACATTATTAAATTTGCTGACAATGTTGTTTTCTTCAAAAAAAAAAGGAAAATATTATTAAGCATGGACATTACGTAAGTAACACTCAATTTCTCAAAAAAAAAATGACTGCTTATACCGTTAAATTAAGAATATATGCACATACATACATACTTTGAAATATTTCCAATTTTAAGATGTACTTATTACGTATATATTCAGCATGTACACACATATAAAATTACAAAATCCTATCTAATATATTTTATATATAAATAAAAAATTACAATCTAATTAAAATAATACGGAGATTTTGTAGGCCATCGTAATCAGATTTTATCCATGAACACGAATATGTGAACGTACACACTTACAAGTAATCTTATATTATAAGGATAATATGCATAACTAATTGTAAATAAATATATTTATATACATAATGTGTTTTTGTATTTTATTCGGCTATGTGTTGTTCTAAATATATGTAAATTTATATTTTGGCCAAAAATATGCAATTTAATTTGCAATTCGGACGTCTGCATTAACTTCTAATTTGCATAACATTGAAACATTTTAGAAAAATAAGAAGAACAGAAACAAAGAAATTAAAACTAAATGAAATTAAATGAAAGAATATGATAGAAAATATAAGGCAAATAACATTATTATAATGTTGAATAAAAAAAATATTATAGAGAAGAGGTAGAATAACAAGCAAGTAGAATTTCAGTTAGCCGAAGAAGTAGAAGAAAAAGTAGAAGAAAAAGCAAAATATTTTAGAAAATAATTTTCTACTGTTTAATGGGGTGAAATTTTTATAGTGAAATGAAATAGAAATATATAGAAAATTATAAAATCGAAATATAAAATTAACAAACGAAAAAAAAAATTAAATAATAAATATATTTACATATGTATAAGTATATAAATTTTAAATGCTGATATATATACATATATACTTATTTGTATTTAGATGAAGCCCATATCTTATATAGAATTAAAAACAATTGGAAGAAAAAGAAAGAAAATATTATTATATGCATAATATGAATGAATTGAAATTAGACTAAATGTTAGGTAGTTACATCTGTACACATACGAATGTATATGAATATAATATTGTAGATAATGTGATGCATGTTTTGCAATATGGAATAAGGGGTGAAAAACACAAAAACACAATTTTTTGAATGTTTAAAATTATACAATCTTAATACACACATATGTATGTATGTGTATGAATGCTTAGTGGAAAGGGTTAATAATATTATTTTCTAAATATGTATATATGCAAGTACTTATACATAGAATTTAAAAAGATAGGAATGAGAAACTTGTATTTTTCATATTTTATATTTCTAAATTTAGAATTTTTACCAATTAAAATATGCAATTTTGTATTAAGGTTTAAGGACAAAGGTATGTTTGTATGTACACAAAATATTTTTTTTTTAATATATAAAATGATATGCAATAAAATGGAAAATTATTTAACTAAAAAAAATTAAAATTTTTTAATATTAATATTGTAAATTTTTTTTAGATTTATAAATTCCATATAAATTTAAAAAAGTTCAAGTTTCAAAATTAATAAAAAAATTCACCTGATCGATTTAAAAATTGCGACAAAATTCAGTTTTCAATAACAATTCAGAGTATATGCTTAGTTTTCATTTCTGAATTGTATAGTGATAAAACATTCTTGTAATGCTAAAGTCAGAGGATCTCTTCAGAGACGCTTTTGTATCAATTAATTTTACTTGTACCTTTGCTTATTAATTTATTTAAAAAAGTAATTTTTTTATTAGTTCATAGTTCACAGTTCATTAGTGTTTAAACCGTTGGGGTAACAGAAGCTTTGAAAATTTTTTTATTTAAAAAATTATGTTACAATATGATCTCGGTATCCTTAATATTTTGCACTCTGTTATCCCGATTTTACAAATTCTACAATTCTTAATATCCAAATTACAGTAATATAGTAATTCTGTACAATTTAGCTATTATATAATTAGATTAACGTATTACTTTCTGGATTGTGCACAAAATTAAACTTACGCCTAATTTGAACAAACATTAACGTTAGTGAAGGGTGCAGTATGATTTATTAAATTTCATTCTAAGGCGAATTGACCAGTTAAGAAGAGGATTTTTGGTTAACTTTTATTTACCTACCAAATCTTTATAATAATTTAATTTTATAAAATTTTAATATTAAAATTTTCTTAAAAAATTCCAAATTTTATAACATGTTTCATTTTAATATTCAGTTACACTTAAAAGATACATCGTTATATGCATCATATATGTATGATGGTATATATATACTTATACCATATAACAAAATATTATATTTTAAAATTAATGTATATATATAATTAAATTTTTAGATTATGTTTAAAATCAAATGCACACATTTAAAATATAAATAGAAAGAAAATAATTATAATGAATGGTAGTTACGTCCATTATTCTTATAGTGTATAAGTATGTGTGCGTATATGGTAAGTTTTTTAATGTTTTTTTTATTTTTTTATTTTTTCTTTAATTTTATTTTAAATAGAAATGGAAATTTATATTTTGAAGAGAAATAAATAGCTTCATGTAGTTTAGGAAAATTATTCTTAGATTTTTTTTTTTACATACCATTTATTATTATATTATATTTATATATGTACCTTGATATATAAGTGATATACACGTATTAATATAATATTAGGTATGTATTATATTACTTTTTTAATTTGAAATATTTTGTAATTACATATTTAGAAATATAATATGCATAAGACTCATAGAAATAGAACTACATATTTTTCTATAATAATTATTAAGAATATTCATTATAAATGCATAATAATATTTTAGTATGTAAAAAAATATTCTTCTTTGTATATAATAAAGTATATGAAATAATTTTAGGTAAATTTTTATATAATATGAAAATAAATTAGAATGCATATATGTATGTATTGCAAGATATACGTTCATATTTGCATTCTAAAGCAAAAATTATTGCTGTATATATGATAAAATAAAAGGAAACAGAATTGCATTGCCGCTTTTTTTCTTATTTCTATATGCTCAGTTTCTATATTTCTATAGGTGCTCAGTTTAAAGACGTGTACATAATTATTATGTTTACGAAAATTTTTTTGGTGTTCATCTGCAAATATTGTAATATAAAGTTTGAATTAAGAGGGAAGTAGACGCAGATGTGTATAATGCAAGAATATTTCGAAATAAACTCAATTTTTGCTTTCTACAAAGAAAATTTTCGAATTCAAGGTTTTTAATTAAATAATCGAACATATTATGTATAAGTAAAACATACATTATTATTATTATTATTATTAGCTTTTAATATTGACCTTATTATATATATAATTTTATATATAATTTTCCCTTTAATAATTTAACAAATAATTTATATGAGTTAGAAAATCAAATAAAATTGCATGATATTGTGTATGTAACTTCTACATTGTATTGCTATAAATATACTATATAAATGAAGCATGATGTATGTATAAATAAAATTGTTTAGGCTCTTTTTGTATACCATTAAAGTAAGATTAAAATTTATTATTCATATTCAATATATTCATATATAGATTCAATTGTTTTCTTATATATTTTAAGACGTAAATTCATTCTAAAATTCATAATAGTATAGATTTTGATATTCAATTGTATATTAATAAATTGTGTAATTGTAATAGTATGTAGTAACTAAATCTAATAAATTTATTATTGTAATGTAATGGAAATGAAATAATCGATTAAATATTTTTTGTTTTTGGAAAACTGAGAAAACTTCAAACATAATTTGCTTCTATTTTAATTTAATTAATTATAATAATTAATATTGAAAAAATTTATTATATAATATTTTGACATATGATTTTTATATATTATAAACATAAATTGAATTATTATTGAATTTTATGCTTCTATTGTAATTTTGTTGAGAAGAGTTTAAATTTTTTGTGACAGAATATCATTTGTGAGAGGAAAAATAATGAGAGTAAAAATTCTCAAATTTAAGGTTTTAATTTTTGACTGGGAAATTTCTCTAACGTTTCAGTCATATTTATTAAAAATAAATAATAATTCTTAAATTTTTCGTTTTGGATTTATTCTGGGACTACTTAAAATTCATCAATAATACAATATCATTCCGGTTAGAACAAAATTTTGAAATTTTATTATCAAACATGAATAATGAGATAGGATAATATGAATTGAAATACTTGAAATATAAGTAAGAATTTGTTACACAACTAAAATCGCGAAATTTATTAAATTACTTTAAAATATTTTCAAAGTTTAATGTTGTGTTTATAGTGTTAATCAACATAGTATTGGTATTTACATTCCAATAAATTCCCCTGAATTAAGCAAGCTATGCAATAATATATAACATTGGTTAGAAGATCAAAAATAGGTGATATTTTTTTTTGAAGAGCGGACATAAAATCGCAACGATTTTCAAGATACGAGGATGTTAAGAAAATTTTCACATTTTTTTTTTTGGTTATAACTTCTGTTCCAAGTAGGGAATTCAATTTTTATAAAAAAAATTAATTCCGAAATTTTCGGAATTACTTAAAATGAAATTCGGAATTCCAGTATAATTCCGGAATTATTAAAGAAAGAAAAAATAATACTTCAAAATACTTCGAATGAAATAAAATTCAATTTATACTTTAGAATTTTAGTGTAACAATAGAAAATCAATAAAATAAAATTTAATGACATACAAAATTATCCAACGTCAGTATCATTAAGGCTTGACCTGATTTTGGTTTAAAATATTCTAGCAGCAGAAAAAATTGTATTAACTTAAAAACATGGTGTAGGAATTGGATTCCGTAATTTCGAATTTTATAAAAACGAATGAATTTTGGAATTCCAAAGTTCGGATTTGGATTTCCTACATAGATAAGTAAAATAAAAAAATGCTTTAAACAATTAGAGCTTTTGAAAGAATTAATTGAAAATTATTTAAAATTGAGAAATGCAGTATTCAAAATTAATAAAAAGCAAAGTTGGTGATAATTATGTGAGTTCGTACTTGCTATAATACAGTCTATAAAATTTTCAAATTCAAATGGTTTTTTTTTTGCTACACTTTCTGGACCATCATTTTATAGTACCTTCATTATATTATATTTAATAAAAAATTTGATCATTTATGCATATATTACATGTTATTATTTTACATGTATGAAAAATTTGGCCCAAATTAAAATGAAATTGAAGAGACTCACGATTTACTAGACAAATCCAAATGATGTATTGAAAAAGGAAAATAATGAAATTGAAAAAGGAATATAACATCTTACATTTCGTTAGAAAAATGTTCATTGCAAAACTTGTTTAGTTAAATATATGTATATATAAATTTGTAATAAAACAAAATGTCCTTACCATCCTTTAACCCACACACAGCACTTATTAAAGTAATAATCAATAAAATTTTAATATAACTTTTTAGCTAAACATTAATATAATTTGCAATTCTATTAAAGAATCCTTTTTTCTTAATGTTGTACGTGTATAATTAAATTTACAATTTAACTGAATAATATTTAAAAAGTTTTTGTAAGACAAAATAGTATAATTATTATTGTATATCTATACTTGTCATATATGTGTATAACAGTTCATATACATGCACATAATGTCCTTTTACTATATTCTCTGTCATTAGGAATCTGTTGTTAATTGTATTTTAAACAAATAAATATACAAAATAAATTTATTAAAATGAAATGGTAATTTATATATAAAATTTAATAGATAGTGTGGTAGATTTGGGGGTAGTAAAGCACAACTAAACATTTATACGCAAGTATATGTATTTAATTTTGAAAATTTCGGCTGACGTAATATTTATATATACAATATATTATAATAAAGAATATATATATATGTATGGCATAATAATTCTTTAAATTGAAGAGTACCCAATTAAGAGAGACAAAAAAACAAAGGACAATAAATTCGCATAATGAGATATGCTAATTTTTAAAATTTTAAATTAATTTTTGCAACAGGGTTTATATACTCATATACACATAGTATGTATGTGTATTATAAAGTGTGAATATACTCGTAAGAAATTTATATAAAAAATATTTATGTATATAATTTAGATATACTTATATTTTATGTTGAATTTTAATAATTAATTCAGTTAGGTTAGAGTTTTCTTATTTAACTTTTGTCTGCATTTTATTATTAATTTGTACGTTCTTAATGAATTTAAATGACGCTATAAAAATAGAAATGGTACACGAAGAACAAATTATATAATATTGTCAAAAAGGAAAATTTAATCACTAAAAAATTTTTCATAATAGCAAAAAATTAAATTGGGTCAAAATAATGGTTTGTAATGTAGCACTTTTCCCTTCAACAAGTGCAAAATACTGCTGTTAAAAACAAATCTATGTAGCTACTACACTATTGAAATTACAATTTAATTCATATACGAAAATATTCCAAAAATTGCATATTTTTAGGATGGATATTGTATGGAACCGATAGCTTTCTGCATTTATAGAAATTTGGAAAAGGCTGCAGTTTCGGAAATCTAAGTTGCTAAAAAGTAAAATTTTACAAATTTCGAGAGGCGATAACTTGGTAAGGGATGGAGGTGAAAAAACTTTTTACTTCCAACGAATAGTTAGTTTTAATAAATAGTTCATTGTGAGTGTTTAAAAATTGCCAAAATTTCAGACTACTACAAACATGCGATAACGGTAAATTTCAGCGGCCATTTTGTTTTTTTAAAATTCAAATATGATAAAATGCAGTAAAAGAAGCCAGCTAAAAGTTTTGTGTTTTTGGAAAATTTAAAAAATGCTTATGGTTTCGCTACAATGAATTGTTAATAAATGGCATTTTTAGGGTTTTGGGAGACTATAAGTTTTAGAGATGGGTAAAAATTTTCATCTACGGAAATAAGTTTCTAGTAAAGACCTGTATACATATAAAATTTCATCTTTCTTTCAAAAGCTTTCAAGGATGTGGAAATTTTGTAAACATGTTCACAGACGGGCGGAACAAAGTGAAAGTAATAATCACTTTTTTTCAAAATTTTTTTGTAAAAACGCTAATAAGTAAGAAGAAGAACTTCGTATCTATGTATATAATACCTTGTTACCATATTTACATAATATTTTAAATTTGTTGAATTTTAAAGTTGTTATTTAAAAAAAAAAATGGTTGTTTGACCGCAGAATATTTACACCATAGACATTGTGTTGAACTTATTAAATTTTAACCTTTAATTTCGGGTATAACCTCACAAAGATCCGACTTTCTTGTTTCTAAAAATATATTATTGCCAAAATCATTATTCATAATTAGTTGCAGCTATTTTCATAATATTTGGTTTTTGAAACTTGTTGTCTACTGATTTTCTCGTATTCTCAAATAATATCAGCCTCCTAGTTTCATATTGAGTGCATCTATTATGAAAGCCTCACCAAATCTAAAAAAAAATAATAATTCGCAATATAATTATATACACATATGAAAATTAAAAAAAAAAAATATTCACTTGTTTTTTGGCAAAAAATTCTCAATGGTGTTATAAGAAAAAATTCGCATGCATTCAAAATAATTTTTTTGTAAAACGAAAAATAAATAAATTCAAATTTAATTACAAGCTGCATGCATTAACATTAAAAATGAAAAAAAAAGAGTTTGTAAATTTTCAAGTATTCTCAAAACGAATTTTCAGTTTACTTTTTTTTTATTAGAAATAAGTGAAAAACCGAAAAAAATTAACAAAGTTTAGCCAACAAAAGAGTGTAGGAAAAAAAAACTAGAAACAGCAAGCATACTTATAGGCATTAAAATAATTTTTAATTTTTTTTTTCAATTATATTTTATTCCTGAATAACGTGAATTTTGAATTGACTGCTTCTTCTTTTTTTTTTTCCATTTTTTCTCTAAATTATGTTCAGAAAAAAAGCAGCTAAGTTTTAAAAGAGCTTGTTTTTTTCAACAATTTTTTTTTTTTATTGTTTTTACTGTTTTGAGGTTATGATTTTCCATGCAATATAATTTCTAGGATATGAAAAAAAAATTATTTTTGTTTTTTCCAGTTCTTTTTGTTCAAATTATGAAATTTATAGGCACACATATGAGTGCATACGAGCTCAATGCAGCGAAATTTTTGGAAATACAATTTTTTGGTAATTTTTTTTTCACATTTGAAAATTGTGAAAACAAAAAAATAATTTTTCTTTATTCTATTCATCTTCAAATTATTCATACATGAATTTTTATACAATATTATTATTATTTTCTTCCAAAAATTAAAAAAAAAATTATTTAACCCTCTAACCATGGAAAACAAAAAAAAAAACAACAAAATTTGTACATGACTCTCTAAAATTTATGTATCCTTTTTATATTATATACTGAAAAATAAAGTAGAAAAAAAAAAACAAAACAAGTCGAGTATGAAGACAAGATGAAAATGAGAACAAAATTTGAAAGAAAAATGTTGAATTCATTTGACCAACTTTTGGGTAATCAGAAATTGATGTATCAATAGAGTTATTCCTTGATTAAATCTATATGAAATTAATTTTGTACAACGCAATATAGAACAAAGTCCTTCGAAATTAAATAAATTTGAAAATTTTCGAAGAATATTTAAATTATGTTCGAAACCGCAAAATATTACAAAATTATCCTTAAAATAATATTCCTAATATCGAAAAAATAGAACAGTTAAAAATTTGAGAGCAAAATGACGTAAAAAATAAAAGAGAACTCAAAAAGGGAAAATTTTCTATCCGTCGAGAAGATTAATTAAATATTTTTTTTTCTTTTATAAAGCAGCCAGATTTTTGTTAAGTATATTTTTCCAAAAAAATTTACGATTCGGAACCTCACATTTAGATTTTAAAGTTATAAATCTTATCAAGCAATATTTTACCCACTGTACCCAGCAGTTCTAAATGAAATTGTAAATTTATAATACCTTTTGAAAACTCTACACTGGAACATTCAAAAATAAAATCATAGAAAAACAAAGAAAAAAAATTAAGTTCAAATTTTGCTAACCAGTTTACATTAAGCATTAGACCAAATTCATGTATGTTACAACAGATGTGAAAAATTACAAAAGAAAAGAAAAACAAAAGCATAAATTCAGAAACCCGAAAATAAAAATTTTTTTTTCCATCTAATTTTATTTTTTTACTCATTTTTGTTTTTTACTTGATTCTTTTATTAATTTTTTTTAATATTACACCGGAAGTGGATCCTACGAAATTGCAATTAAAATCAAACAAACTTGGAGGCTTAGATATACACTGAACTCAAAAATTAAAAAAAAAAAAAATAAAAAAGTTAAAGAAAAATTGCAAATGTTGTAAAGTCCAAAAATTATAAATAGAAAAAGATGAAAAAAACTAGAAAAAAAAAATGCTAAAATTTTTAACGGAACTTAAAAAATAAAGGATGTGAAAAATAAAAGAAGAAAGCAAACAACAAACTAAAATTATTTCTATAGCAAAACAAAGCACATTATATGTGAAAAAAGAATAAAAGAAATTGTGAAAAAGAAAAAAAAACATCATGTTCCCACATATGAACTGCGTTTTCCAAAAAAAACCAGACGGCCAGTACAGAATAAGAATGAAAATGATAATGGAAGGACGATCGGTTTTGAGTTCATAATTCATAATATTCATAAGAGAATAGACACAATGCCGAAAGTTTACAAATTATTATGAAATTTAAGGGTTTGATTAAATTGGATCGCAGATTTAAACGCTTATTTACGTTTGATTTAGGGTTTTCGGGAAATATCGTATCACAAACAGTTTCTTTACTTTTTAGTTTTCTTTGTTGAATAAATGTAGTTCACTTCACTGACATTGTTCTACATTTTCTTAATTGACCATTGACGAGTCTAATTCAAATTTTTAAGTACAATTTCAATATTCATCTAAGTGTTATGGCAATAAAGAATAAAAATTGTTTTTCTATATGTCTAAAATTGTTACAGTGTTTTTATTTTTGCACGTAGTTAAACTTTGATTTGTGAAAAACTGGAATTTATTCGCTCCTATTAGAACCCCGGAACACAAACAACTTTTTTTAAAACAAATAAAAAAGATTTTTTTTTCATTGAATTTACTAAAATCTGACAAAACATATTTAATTATAAATTTATAAAACTTGAATATAGAAAACGCAAGTTTTAAGTCAAAAACATGTTCCCAGACTTTTACTTCTCTATATGTTTTTCATTATTCATTTGTGAATCGTTGTGTAGAATCATTCCTTCCATTCTGTTTTGTTATTACAAGACTTCAACTTCGTAGAATTAACAAAAAAAAATGTGAAATATGTAACCGCTATACGACTAGTTGGCCACCGCAAAAGAACATATAACTTTTGATGATGCAAACATGTGAATAAAGTTATGAAGCTATTTTTTACATAAAATAGAAAGATATTAGAAATTAAAAATAAATTTAATTTTACGTTTGGTTTTTAAAAAAAATTTCAAAAAAATTTTGTTTATTAAGTACAGGGTAGAGTATTTCACATAAGATGGCAAATAATTTGAGCGATGATTCTTTGATGAATTTCCAGCAAAAAATTGTATGGGTGGGGAGGTGCAGTTATACTCGTTTTCGAGCTACAGCTCGTTAAAAAAAGGCTACCAGATTTTTCCTACATATAAATAAATGCTTAATTAGCGGGAGAAATGTTGGCCTCGTTCGATCATCCGGATCTGAATTGGTATTATATTCACTTGATATTGGCTCTTTATTGTCCAACTGAAAAAGGTGAGCAGCGTGTCTAACGAATTTTATTGGTTTTACGTGCAAAGTTTTATGGAAATGGAATAGTGGGGCGAACTATTGAATTATTAAATACTAAGAGATATGAATGCCAACCGCTTGAATTAAGAATTCGTATTTTAAATACATAAGTATTTAATTATTGAATAGACCTGGATATATTTTACTGAAAAATCATTTATTTTGAGAAGGTTTTATTTAAAGTCAAATTTTAAAAGGAATGTAGTCAGTAATTCCATGCTTAAAGTCGTGTTTGTGACCTAATGTTCACGATGTCAACCGAAACAACATTCATAGATTCATATCTAATATGCACATAAGAAAAATTAAATCCTTGATTTTGGGTTATAAAAAAATTATGGTAGGTTCGTCACCTACTTAATAAACTGAATGACGCAAGAAACTGGTTCTAGGTTGTCCACAATATCATGCATTAGCCCTATGCTCCCCGAGGAGTAAAATAGGAAGAAAAAAAGAAAATTAAAAAAAAATGAGTTTTAGTGAGATTTAATTTAATTGAATTAAGGAAATGGTTTTAAAATTTTAGGGACTAATATCGAAATTTTCTATCTTGAGATGATCTGTTTCGGTAAAAGAAAGCTATTTGCTGCAACTATTAAACACATTAATAAAACTTACAAGTACACATATGCAATTTCGATAGTGATATCATACTAAAATATAGTTACTGTTTTTAATTCGTCTATGTTTTTATTTTGTCTAACTATAATTTTTCTATTACGTCAGATATTTCGATCATTTGTGTGCAAATATTTAATACCGACTCGTTTTTGCTCTTAACTACTGCTCTATGCGTACTAAAACCAATGCGTAACTTTTCAAATATCAGCAACGTAACAAGCTTGAATCCAAGAAGAGCGACAGCAATTAAAAGTTTACAATTTAAGTAAGTGACGAAAACTAATCAAAAATACTTTAATTTTGACTTATTTAAAAAGAAGGGAAGTACATTTTTTTTTTTTTGAAAAAAAAAAAAGAAATAAGATAAAATTTATTTATGAAAGTATTGTTTATGTAATAAACGTTTAAATTTAAAAAAAATAAGCAGAAAAAATTATAATATCTTTCAAAAACCAAAAATGCAATCAATAGATTTAAATTTGAGGGTTGACCACAAAATAAGAACAACTGATGATCAAAAATGTTAAAAAAACTAGAGGAAACAAAGAATAACAGAGACTATCCAAAAGGACAAAAAAAAAACAGAAAAGCTATAATAATAAAACTCTCATTTCCTTTTATCATTCACATTATCTAAGCATAGATAGAAATGAACATTAAAAGTATATATGTGCTCTAAGGATTAATGTACAAACAAGTACCTACACATATATCTGTGTTGTTGAGTTAAGGGCGTTATACTATCATATTTATATTGCAGCTTGTCATCTATTAATAATTTTTGGAATATAAAATAGAGAAATTCTGCATACATGGACGCCGCCACATTTTATTTCACAATCAATATTTTATGTCTTCGTTCGCGTTATTTTTTTCACTTATTTTTTTTTTTTTTGTTTTTCTGTGTATTTTTTAAGGAAAATTTTCAAAATTTTTTTTCTTTTCCCAAAATTAAAACAAGTATGCATATATATTGTGTGTGTATGTATGTATAAAAATTTTTTTTATTCTTCTATTTAAATATTTCATTTTCGTTTGCATAACTTTTGTACTTTATTTCGTCGCGTTCCTGATCTCTTATTTTTTCCTTTTACTTTACTTTTTTTCTGGGTGAACTCAACCAACCAATTGTACTTCCACCCTTATATGAAAAAAAAACATTTTTATTTTTGTATACGCGATTCTTTTTAACGCTCACCTACATGTACAAAAATATTTTGTACCTTCATGA
Source organism: Condylostylus longicornis (assembly GCF_029603195.1). Taxonomy (NCBI): domain Eukaryota; kingdom Metazoa; phylum Arthropoda; class Insecta; order Diptera; family Dolichopodidae; genus Condylostylus; species Condylostylus longicornis. The sequence continues at coordinate 13,410,902 of NW_026577987.1, forward strand.
TAATTACAAATGAATAAAAATGAAAATGAAAAACAAAAAAGAAAAACTAAAAATGGGAAAAAACTTAGATATTCACTGACTTGGCAGATTAATTTGGTCTCTTCGACGCCCCAAAATCACTAAAAATAAAAAAAGAAAACATTAACAAAAAAAAAAATTAAATTTTTATTTTACAAAATATTCGCAGGAATGGAGAAATAATAATAATAGTAGCGCATTCAAATCTATTTTGTAAGGATGTAGAATTAAAAAATCAGAAAATAAGAAAAAAAAAATAAATATCAGTAGCGACAATAGCGACAGTAGTGACCACTTTTTTCTTTTTTTTTCAAATACAAAACAAAAAAATCGTGTATTTTTAAAAATTAAAACCAAATCGCTGAAAAGTGAAAAAAAAATGTACAAGAATTTTTTTTTTCTTTTATAATTTTGTTCTTCTGGTAACAAAAATCTATACAATACAAAGGATTCACAAAAAAGAAAATATTTATGTACATAATCGCCATTACTACTGGTAATTTTTCCAACAAAATACGAAAAAAAAAAATGCATTAAAAATGTAAAATAAAAAAGAAAAAACAAGAACAAAATTAACCATATGTGATTTTTGTTTAGTAAAACGCGCGTAGATATTTTAATTCAGCCCCATTTACTGTAACTGTATTCAAAATTCTATATATAAATTTTCCAATAAATGATTATATGAATGGACAGCAACATAATTTTCAATCCTAAAACTTGAAATATTTTTTTCATGTATATGCCATAGAATTATTCCCAGAAAATAAAAAAATACAAATTAAGGATAACGAAATGTTAAAATCATTTTTAATTCAATTTAGTGAAAGAAAATGTACACGAATTTAAAGTTGAATTGGAAAAATTAGTCGAAAATGTGAAACAAATTTAAAATTAACTATTTTAAACAGGACAAGCTCTTGATAGAGCAAAAAATAGTAAATTTAATAGAAGACAAAAGAACAGACGCAAGTTACATGTTTTTTTTTTAACAAATTAAGCCTACATTTTTTAAAACTGCACCGCTTTCGTACTAGGATTTCCAAAAAATTAGAAATAGGAAAATGAATTACAGATTTTTAAGTTCTAGAAATGGTAAGTGACTTTTTCCTATCCGATTTATGAGCGTAAAAATAGCACTCGCAATAACGGGATTAACTCCAGTTTCAAAAGGCTTAAGAGTATGGTGTATGAGAGGATGATATTCTTTCTTAAACTTCTTAAACAATAGAATTTTTGACTTTTGTTTATATACATATATTGGGAAGATTGCAAATCACAGCATTTTTTTCTCAAAATTCATCAAATAAACTTGAGTTCTCATATATTTCTTCAATAGTTTAAAAATAATTGATTTCTGCTGTCTAAAACTGCTTGGTAAAAATTGAATTCTTATATTTCTTGAAACACTCAAAGAAAATTTTGAAAACTTTTGTGATCAATTCCTTTTTTTTTGTTCAATATCGAATCCTAAACTGTCATTTCCCCCACAAATCACAAATAATCACCAATTCAATATTCAACAAATAAACTAGCATAGAAAATTGTTATCACATTTTATTTTACACAACATCTGGCCACTCTAAATATTATTATGTTTTAAGACAAAAAATATACTAAAAACTTAAAAATTAAAATTAAAGCACAAAACAAGAACTTCTTTTGGAAAAAAAAAACAAAATACTTTTTATTTTTTCGTAATTTTTTATCGTTTTTATAAATTCTACTTTTCGCGAATTTTCCAATTCTTCTATATTAATTTTCTCTTTTTTTTTTGTTTTGTTATTTTACCACCCAATACAACAGTATTTGCACAAATACTCACACCACAATAACATATGTGAGCATTTCCTCCTCTTTTTTTTCTCATTTTCGGTGATTTTCGAAATTCAAAGCAAAAGAAAGAAAAAAGAATCCTTAAAAAAACTTACATACATTTTTTAAGCAAACATGCAGAAATAAAATTCCAAAAAAAAAAAAAAATAAACAAACGCAAAAAAGAAAAAATGAAAAGATAAAGTAGAAAAAATTTATGTTTTCCTTATTTCTCCACTGCTCATTCTCTCTTTTTCTCTCCTTCCTTTTTCATTGCTTTGGTCAGCTTTCAGTTGTTTTTTTTTTTGGCTTGTTCTTCTTTGTTGATTTGTGCACACACACAAACAATTCCTGTATTATCAATATTTTATACCTTAACGTTGTTTTTGGTGTTTTTGTTCTGTAACTGTTCCATGGCTTTCATTTTCATCATTTTCTTTTATTTATTTGTTTTTTTTTTTTGTTTTTTTTTAGAGAACACCAAAGAGGAACACAAATTGAAAAATGGAAAAAGTAAAATAGCCAAATGAGAAGAACAAAAATTTGAAATAAGTCCTTGTCGCATATTCATATATCATGTGATGAGCCCACCGCATCAACCGCGCCACTATCACTGTATACCGCACCATATTCTCGAATATCGCGTATATATTCATATATATGTATGTAGTATAAAAAATTGGGTGCAAGTTTTTCATTCCATTTTTTTTTAGCTGAAAAATTTTTTTTCAGAGTTTTTTATTTTTCTTTATTTCTGTTCTATTTTTTTATTTTTTAGTGACCATATCACCAAACCTTTTTATTTTCCAATTGTGTATGTAGCAAATTTTTGTTTGTTATTATTGTTGTTGTTATTCTGACGTTCATACATTCTTTTTCTTACTTTTTTTTGGATAGCAAAATTTTATTTTGTTTATCTCACTCTTTTTCTCATACCTGAACTAAATGATTTCTTTATGATATTCTGCGAGTACCTCTTTTTCTATTGTCTACTTCTCTTTTGCTTAAAAATTTTATTATGTTTTCCTGGCTATTTTTTTATAATCTTAGTTCATTTTTATTTATTGTGCCAATTTTTTTCCATTTCGTTTTTAGTTTTTGTTTTTTGCATCAATACGTAAAAATATGTGTTTTTTTTTTCTCTTTAATGAAAACAAAAAAAATAACGGTAAAAAATAACTGTTTTTTAAATTTTTTTTTCTTAATTCAAAATGTTATTATTATTGTTATTACATTATTGTTTTTATTTTTATTATTTCTATATTATTTGGTTCTTTTTTTTTTGGTTTTTTATTTTGGAAATGATTATAAGAGTGAACAATTTATGAGTGAGAGGAGTATAGATTACTTTCAAATGAATATGCATTTGAATATACAAACATACATACATAGTTACATACATATTATTATAAATTATTGTCATCATACATATGTACACATACATTTGTAATATTACTAAGCAGGAACATTATTAAGCGAATAATTGAAATGACCATTCAACATAAAATTTTATAGATAAAATTTGAAAATTTTTGAATATTACAGTTGCAATTGAGGTGAGTACAATATGTTATGTAATTACAGATGAATACCGTTATATAACACAAAAAATTATATTGATATAGTATTTATAAAATTTTTATATCATAAAAGAATTCGATTTTTAATCCAATGTTGTAGCTCGTTTTCGACGTTGAATCGCTTAAATTCCGGAATTTTGCCAATTGTTTGGAGGAATTCCAATTACAAAACAAACACTGCTTAAAACATATACATAGATATTTTTAAATTATTTTAACAAGTACGCTATTTCTGTTACCATATTTAATTTTGTCTTATTACTGTTTTAAATAATATGAAACCATTGACTAAAAAAATTTCGTGTTAAGTTTTATGCCCAGTTAAAAAAAATTAACATGAAATTCTCAAACTTAAAAAAAATTTTAAAATACAAATGTTTTATAATTCAATATTTTTCTATACTTGTCATAATAGGTAATGTGAAATAATTTAATTTTTTTTCGCAAAAATAGGTCTCATCCTTCTACACCCTTAGAAATATTATGCGTATTTAGATGTTTTGGGTGACCAGTCTGAATGAAAAGAAAAAAAAAATTACAGATTGTTGAAAATAAAATTGTAATGAAATTAAAGCTTTAGTATAAATTTGAGCATTTTTTGGCTCAACTGCAATAATGTCTAGGTTAACGTTAAAATATGGGGCACATTCTCTTTCATAATATTGCAATTTAACTTTATTGGTATTGACAGTACACAATAATTTTTGACATGTCTTGCAGACAAAGAGTGAAAACAACGATCTTTAAAGAATTTATTGCCCATTCACTATGATATATCCGATGCTTTCAGTTCAAAGGAAAATAGAAAACGATAAAATAGTTATATATTATAGGAGCCTGATTTCCTATACTAAACGAATTTCGGTTAACTTCATATTTTGAAATGACAATTGAAGATTCAACATGATATTGATAAGCAAATTAATGGGAATTTAATGTTAAGGTCCTTTATCTATACCATGCCATGCTTTAATCTTTGGATGTTATCTTTGTCTTTTGTACTTCTCTCCATGTTAATTCTCTTCCATTTATACTTTTGTAAGAATAATTATTAAATACCCTGTACATATATCGTAAATTTATTTATACACAATTTTTTTCTGATTTAAAATGACAAAAAAAGAAAAGTTTTGTATTATAAAAAAGTCGAAAAAAAAAATTACAGATACAAAAATGAACCCGTTGTGTAAAGTTTTTCCAATTTTTACTAATTTTTTTTTTTTTTTTTTTAATTTGCCGAAAACATTGAGCTGCTGATGCCCAGTATTAAAAGTATGCCCCCTGCTTTTAATTGTTTTATTATTTTTCTTTTGCTTGCTTCTTTTGTTATTTTCTCATTGAAAATGGTCTTTATCCCCCTTGAGATTTTATATATGAAATGTACAAAAAATTGGAAATTTTTTTGGAAAAATGAAACCAAAAAAAAAAAAAAAAAAACGTAAGTAAAAACAAAAAATATTACGCGAAATGTAAAACATTTTCGGCGTTTTGTCCAAAATTTCAAATCATTATCGCTATGTGCGGTACATTTACTACGTACTCTTCTCAATTCATTTCTATTACACTCCGTGAATTTGACGTACCCCTCTTCATACTCACACCAAGTTATTGCATATGTATGTAATTTACTACTATTTAACATTACGTACGTATAGATGTAAAAATTAAGCTATACGGTTTTTTTGTATAACTGTAAAACAATAAAGAAAAAATAACATTTTTCAAAGTATAGAAAAAATTTATATCGTGTCGTCGTGTGTACTTTGGGTCAATCTAAATTTTTTATTTTCATTTTTTTCGATTTCTTTACTTTTTGTTTTTGAAATTGGAACCATCTAACCAAAATGAGTTACAAGAGTAGGCAGGGAGGGCAATAGACTTTAAGGGTGGAATAAATAGTTAGAAGAAGAAGGGTGTTAAATTTTTATGAGAAGGTCAGAAGGATGAGAGCGGCAAGGGTTGTTGTACAAATGTATAAAGGAGAAAACTGTTAATTGGATACGATATTGCATTAAATTTAAAACTCTTTTGTTACCTGGTCTTATTTTGATTGTCAATGACCAGTTAGGACTGACTGTGCGTTTTATTGTAATATAAATTAAAGAAAAAAAGGAAAAAAGGAAAACAAATTGTAAAATTGTGCAAATTTTTTTATAATACAATATTTTTTTGGTACATTCCAAAGAGAAGGATGAGGATATTATTTTAAATTTGTATATTGTATACTTGGTTTCTTTGGAATTCATTTGGTTTAACGCTATTGTTATTGTTGTCCAGAGAAAGTTTATGTCATCTTTTTTGGATAATTTTTTTGTTTGAAGTTAAGTTGATTTTGTTTTTTAAGTCTTTTTGTTTTTTGTTTTAATTTTTTCTTCAATTGTTTCGCCTTTATTATTTTTTTTTCTCATTATTTTCTGTTAATCGATGCATCAGTTTCAGATGCTTTGATGGTTATTGAACTTTTTAAGTGTATGTGTGTATGGCAAGTATACTACGATTTTATAAGTATATTCACGTACAATGAAATTTAAACCGCGAAGAGTATTTTATTTTAAGAAATTAAAAAACAGAATAAAAGAATAGAACAGATATAACAGCTTCCATACGATCATGAAAGGATTAATTTAGATTTTCTGTAATTTTGGAATAAAAAAAAATTTACAAAATTTCGTAAAACTTCTTGTGTTAGAAGTTTGCAAATTAGGACTATGCAAAGTCCGAAAATATTTTAGTAGGTTGATTAATTAAAACCAAAAGGGTAAGTGACGTATATTGAAATATTTTGTTGTCTTTTAGGAAGTCAATTTACGTAGTATGTTTTACGAAAACGAATTTAAAATGTTTATAGGAGCTAGAACCCCTAAGAGACTGAGACTAGGTAACTGAATCTATACAGTTAGAGATTTTAAATAATATCATTTTAACGTGCGCGAGAAATTACTGGCGACTATATTCGTCGTTTCTAATTTTTTTTCGAACAAATATTTTAGTATTGAAAAATGCCTGTTAATAAATGCGTTGTGCAAATTTAATATTTCATAAATATTTCATATACTTAATATTGTTCATGCAAATGAAGCATTTAAAGTTTGGAACTTTTTCATATTAAAATTTATTTAACTGAACGTTGATGGCATAGATTATTCAAAGTACTATCCATCGGCAATAGTTACGTTTTCTCATCTTTGAGGTAGTATCCGGATTCCACTTTGAAAAAAGTCTCAGTCTTTCAAGACGATTAAATCATTGTTCGATTTTTTACCATCGTTATATACAGTAAGTGGGTGTTCAGCCAGGCGATGTAATATTTACATGGCCTGACTTTAACAAATGATAATTGAAAAGAGCAATGTTTGGTGAATACAGCGGGTGTGTTAGAATTTTCCGACATGAGGTTTCCGAATTAGAACATGAGGTTTCAACAGAGAACGCTGATTTTTTATTTGTACTTCCAATATAATGGATTAGTATGGATGAGGCAAACTTAAGATTCATTTGTACATATGTATATGTACATTTATTCACTATTGTAACAAGTAAAATATTCGCTAAAATCTGGCATAATATATGTCAGATATGATCTTAATATGTCAGACCTGATTATAATTTTTGGAAGAAATTAATAATAAATTAAATTTTTTCTAACTATTTTGTTAAATAAAATGACTCATAAATTTTTAGTTGTTAAATAATTTTTACTCAAATTGCATACAACAAATACATTAGGAATCCGCTAGTAATTGACATGTATTTGATCTAGTCATATATGATTCACACTGTCTTAAATTCAAATTGTAAAACTACACAATTCTTCTTGTATACAATCTTTTCCTTGAATATGATGGCTTTCTTTTCAATAATATAATTTCAACATTGGTTTTTTTTAATAAAACATTATTAATTTGTAACGAAATCTTAGAAGAGTATATAAAACTAAAATGAAGTTTATAAAAAAAAATTTACAATAATAACAGAAAGTACATAATAATATTATATGTATATATATATATATATAGTGAACACATGACCAGGACATTGTCATACCAACAAAAATAATAATATTTTCTTAAAATTTTATACTTTTAATATTGTGATGAAGAAAAATTGAAAGAATATTTTAAAAGTTGTACAAGTAATTTTATATAATAACAAAACAATAAAATAAGAAAATTAAGAATAGAAGAAAATTTTCTTAGAATATTTTCTTTTTAAAAAATGTTGTAAATAAAGGGATGAGGGTAACCTCTTATATAACTAACTACACTATATAGTAATATAAAATATTATCCTTGTTTGTGTTTAATTTTTATTTTTATGGTACCTACACAAAAAACTGGTCAGCAGTCAATTTTCAATACAATGTTTAAAAATAATGAACACCAAACTTTTTAATAAAGATTGTATTAAAAAATATCTAAAATATAAATGTGTGTATATACAGATGAATGTGTGTAAGTAAAATTATGTTTATTTATATGTACATAACATTATGTATGATTGGTATGAGTTAAACTAAAAATTTGCTTTGAAAGAAAATTTTAAAATCGCCCTTTGTTCGTTTTTTGTTTTTAATTTTTTTATTTTTCTCCTTTTAACTCTTTATTTTATCCATTTTTCTAGTTGCAAAGTATTTTAACAGAGTCTTAATTAGGATTTAAGAAAAACGTTTAAAAATTTATATTATGCCTTAAGAGAATTAAAGGTCTAGCACAAAAGAACAAATAGGCAAAAACAAAGAAGTTTCGTACTAATTAATTGAAACAATGTCCAACTTTTAGCCATAATATTCAAGGATCCTTTTTAAAATAGAAAAGTAAATCAATTATTAGGGAATGTAACGAGCCAAGTCAGTACATACATAATATCGGTAATAATATAAAGGAGCAAGAAATCAAGAATAGACCTGCTATCGACCTGCTGTATGGAAATTTTTTCAAATTGGAATATGCATATAAAATAGAGAGTAAAACTTAGATTTAAAATAAAAATGATATTATTATTATATAACATTTACTTTACTTAACATCGACACAAAACTGCTATGATAAATTCAAGAGTTTAATAATAAAGTTATCCTTACTTTAATGAAATAAATTGTATTTGGGAAAGTAGTCTTAGTGTCTCTTAGGTTTTATTATTTGGTGTAAAATGACTTGCGATTTTACGGAAATGTTTTTGTATTTAATTCACAATTGGGTGGAGGAGGGTATCATCAAAATTACATTATTTTGATAATGCCTAAAAATTTCCTGAAATTTATTCTGAAGTTTAGAGAAAGATTTTACATATTACAGAAAAGTTCAATGTCAGATTAACATGTTGATTGCCACTTTACAATTATTTATCCTCGATCTGGGCCCTTACTAATTCTGTAATTCCATTTTCATGAAACAATTTTCGTATTTGCAGAAATGGAAAGATAGTGCCATACAAATTGATTTGTGCTACCTTATTATTTTTCCCAATACGAAAATTGTTTTACGAAAATCAAATTACATATAGTAGGGCGCATGTAGTCACCTCAAGTTTAAAATGACAACATTGCAAAATGAACATTTTATGAGTTGAACTTGAGAGAAGAGGTGAATACTTGCAAATTTGGAAATGTACAAGCGAAAGTGCCTAACTTAAATCACTTAGATTAGTTCAACCCTTAACCGAATCCTGTCAATAATCCTGATTTTATATTGTTACATTTACTCGTATTTTGTTTTCTATAAAACCATAAAAAACATTCTTGTTCTAATAATTTTCTTCGAAAAAAAAAATAATAATAAAAAAATATGAAATAATTTTTTTTCTTTCCATTTTCTTAGAGTTTTCCTTGGCTAAAGATCTTGGAATTTGATTTATTATAAAGTAAAAACAAAAACAGAAAGACGAAAACAGAAATAAATTAAAATAAAATATTAAAACTTAAGTAAAAGAAAAATATTATATTTAAATTGTTGATTGAACACTAATTAAGTTTTAAAGTTTTCAGAAAATTTGTCGAAATATTTTTTAACTTTACAATATAAAACAAAAATAAAAGAGTTTTAGAGAGTAAAGAATAAAAAAGGAAAAATCATAAAGAAGGTACACCACAATTTTGTATTTCTGGACAAGAAGTATAAACCAAAAGACCAGTATTTTATACATCACGTACACTGTAAGTATCTTTATATATGTGCGTATATGTATGAATTTTACTATAATATTAAAAAATAAACTAATTTTGTTTTTGTTGTTCTTATATTTTATAAAACTAGCTTTCATTTAAAATTGAAATTTTCCATTCTCATCCTTTTTGATAATGATTTCTGATCCTTTTTTATAATTTTATATATAAAAAAGGTTTAGAAAAATAAAAGAAAGAATGAGAATGTAAGTTGTATAAAATATTATAAGAAATTGAAAATGAGAGCACCTATATAGAAAGAAGACCTGCAAGAAAAAGATTCTTGTTACTTTTGGCGTTTCCCCACATTTTTCTTGCTATTATTCAATATGTATCTAATGATTATATGGAAAAAGAATCACACTATATTATGATCATCTGAGAGAGTGTATTTATGTAGATGTGCACAAGGTATAAAATTTAATTTTACTTAGATATAATTATTGTATATATGTATTTTATGTATATATATACAAAATATATTGTACAAACACCTAAAACTACAAAAGATGTGGTTACGAGTTTAATATAATTTTGTTATTTGATTTGCAGGGTGTTCACCAAAAAGGAATTTTAGATTTTAAAATGGTTGTAATGGTAAGCAATTATATAGGAAATCGAACGAGATTATTCAATTCAAATCTTGTATTTAATGAATAAAAGTCAATAGTTATGTCATAGAATGTATGAATTCGAATTTTGGCACACTTTTTTGTTCTTGTTGATTTCATTGATTTAGTTGCAAAATTTGTAATAGTTGCAGTTCAGCACGCCTTAAATATACTTTTGTAACATTGTCCTACTAAAATTAGAATGGGAATCAGAAAATGAAGAATATTTAGTATTTGTTTGAAATTGGCAAGACATAATGCGAAAGTGAAAGATTCCAAATAGACATGTAGCGGAAATTCAAAGTATTCAATAAAGGAAAATAAAAGCATTCTAATGTAAGTTGGAATTATTGCCAAATTAAATGAGCTCTGTTATTTTCATTCGATGGAAATTGTACATTTTACCAATTGTTGCAATATTTTGTCAAAATGTGATGTGAAATCTTTAAGTGTAGTTCCAACAAATAAAATTAATGCTTGAGGGCTTAGATAAAATTTTGAAAAAAGTATAATCGAATAAAATTGATTTTATAAATTTGTTCTGTTAGAGAAGCTTGTTAAAATATTCCACAGTGGATTTTTTAAAGTTTAAAATGTATTATTCGGTTCTCATTTATGAAATATCTGCCGAATGCGCACAATGTTTTCGTATACTGAACACTCTGTATTTAATTTAATTTCATCTTAATTTTTATTACTTGTGCATAATATTTATAAAATGAACATTTATATTATATTCTTAATTACATTAAAAATACTAGTATATCCTTATTGTGTACAAGATTTTCTTAAAATTGGAATTTTTTACAGTTTATTTTTCTTTTGTTTTTTTTTTATTTTCATATACATATATATGCATATAATAAATATTTAAAAAGTTTTATTCTTAAAAATTTATTTACAGAGAAAATTAGGTTATACTACTCGTATCTTGTGGTCTGATTAGAAAATTAGACCGAGTAAAAATTAATCGTACAGGTATATTGCAGAGCACATAATAATTTAGAATCATTTGTTAAAAGAGCCTGTAATGTAATAAAACCTTAGCACCTTTCAGAAATACCTCATATTGTTTCTTAATTAGCATATTATATCATTAATCCTCCTAGCTCACAAAATAATTACACATATAGACTCATTTAGATATCAGAGGCTATAGAATGTTTCAAATAATATTTTCAAAAATGATCGCATCAGGCATCTATATTGCTACTAGTCATTCCTCTTTGTCTTAGAAATTGTTCAGCACTTTTCATTTAATTCATTACTCTCTTGGTTGCAGTCCCTCATCTGTTATGTAAATAAAAGCATTCTTAAAATGTTGCACGGGATTTTCTTAGTAGAAAATATAATAATTATGATATTGAAAGTTATTATCACATATGCACATATATATATGTTTTCCTTATGAATCTTTAAATTTTCAAATTCTTGGAAAAAATATAGGCACATGTATTGTACATGAGTTCAGAAAATTTTTGTACCTTAAATTAGAATTAAGAAAATTAGAATTAGTTTTACGGGGGCTTCTATATCCTTACATTTTTTTCTTTTTTATAATAAAATAATAAAAATAAATTTTCTAAATAAATTTCTGAATGCATCTGTAACCAAAAAAAAATAATTTTATTTTATATTAAAAATCCCAGTGCGTCATTTAAGAGACATGCAAAAAAAAAAAAGAGAAGAAGAATTTACATTTTTTTTTCTTAATTTAGAATTGGTGATGAATAAATAATTTAATTACCAAAATTATAAATTTATCAGTTTGTGTGAATTTGTTATAATTTTTATTATAATTTGAAAATATCTTTAAAAACTTTTTTAAGAAATTGGTCATTGGAGACTTTTTAAAATAAATTTTTGTTTTATAAGGTTATGCCATAAGTTTTCAATAATTTATTGAATTATAATTAAATTGCCTTTAATTTTGAAATTGAAATATAATAGAATGCAAATGATTGCTGAATTTGAAATTTCCTAAGCTCGAACATATTTATTTAAGTACATACTTTTGAATACCTGTATATTTTAAGCAATGTAAGAAAAATTCTTATCGTATTTAGGTGAGATTTTGTAAATTATATGAGATAATAAAGTAATACAAATTCAATATATTTCATTAAAACAATTTAAGATGTTGAGTACCGATGTATGAGATAGGTATTAAATATCATGACCTTATAGTGCGTATAGTGCATTTCGCAAACCCCGAGCAAAAAAACTCAACTAACTAATAAGTTAGTAGTAACAGTTGTTGCAGGTAAATTGTACCAAGTGGCACATAATGGTCCAAATTTAAGATGATGAAATAAATGATACAAATATCGAAACGCAATGTAATTTGTAGGCTACTTTGTGGATCGCTCTCGCACTGCAATGCAAAAATAATCTTCTTTACTAATGAAATTTGGCAACAATACGTCGTTTATTTAGTGACTTCTTGACTAGTTTACTTTTATAACTTTTTGGATAACTTAATACCTAGTACGCCTATATGATTAAATGTCAGCCGATATGACAGCTCGTTTGACATTCAGTCTTATAGATGTTAAACATATTGAACTTAAACATTTCGCATGAAAAATTTAAGTAAAAATAATTTTTTGAGAACAAAGAATTTTTAAAATTCTAAAATTGCTCTCATATATCGGCCGTTCATAGTCTTATTTAAATTTTAAGATTGTCATTTTCGTTTATAATCAATTTCCGAACTTTTATATACATTATACTTTTATATTAATTTATATTAAATATAAATTATATACTTTTATATTAAAATCTTTTTTAAAGTACATACTTAAATAAATAATTTTATATACATTTACATACACAGCTATATTATACATGAACATATTATAGAATTAAAAATGAATTGACATGTGTTTCAAATGTTATTACAAAACTGTAATTAAATATTCTTTATTCTAATTCTACGTGCTTTGGCATTTATGTGATCATATTTTTTAGAATGTTTGTATATATGTACTTACATATATGCAGATGTATGCAAGCTAAATGCAAATTATAATCAATTTATGTAAAAAACTATTAAGCAAAATGAGAAATTTATCGGAAGTTTAAAATTTAGCAAAAAAGAAAAATAAAACTCAAAGAAAGGAATAAAAGTTAATAATATAAAATAAAAATTATAATAAAATAATTTCGAATATACAAGAAATACGAAAAGATTTGTGAAGACAATGAAACAAAATGCCGAAACAAAAAAATTTCAAATATAAAATTGTTGTATGAGAGAAGAGTAAAAATGAAATTTTGACCACCTAATAAAGAAACATTTCTTGTGTGAATAAAATTTTGAAAAGGGAGAGATTTGTTCTGTATTTGTTTTTCGGTGCATATCAAGGTGCTTTGCCAAGCTACAATAAAGTAGAATTACATATTATATATGAATAGGTACTTGGTTGGCCTTACAATAATACTAAATTGTGTCTACACTTTATTTTTAATACTTATAGTAAGACTGATATATATAGTAGATATACGACTGAGTGTGCCTTTAACACTACATTAATATATGTATGTATGTATACATGTACATATAATATAACGCAAAGTTTGTATTGATTTATTTTAATAATCTTAAAAAGTTTTAAACTTTAACTTAATTAAAATAATTTGTACATAAAAATAATGTATGAAAAATATACTATATAAATATATATACATATATATGTATAATATTAAGAATAATAATATGTATATATTATTAAGAATAATATAATACGAACCTTATTTCTTGATATATTGTATACATACGTTACCTATAACTATTGATTCTACATAAATTCGAAATCTATATGTGTATTTTATATTTCTTATATAATGCATATACAATGTGTATATGTGGGCAAAATTACCCCTTTTTTGGGTAAAGGCAGTAAGAATGGGCCCATTTATAATATAGACTTGGCGTTTTGTTTGAGCGGGAGTCTGCACTAGTGGACTACGGAGGGATACCATCAAGGAAAGTTATTTCTTTCATTTTACTCAAGAAAGGATATCTAAGAGTTGCTGGTATGGATTGAAATGGGACTTTTTCACTGGTTAACATTACCGATTTCTTCACTGGGCATTGTCCGGTAAAATATTATTTGCATAAATTGCGTAAATCTTATTCATTTCTGTCAAAGAAACTGTCATATATATTTCGTCTTACTGTTCCGCTCTCTTCGGGCAACTCATTTTATGACTGAACTCAATTTTTGCATAATTTGATTGATGTATGATTTATAGTGCAAAACAAACAAGAAGATGAAAAGATGGAGTTGTATGACAAGTACTCGAACCAGTGATTCGATCTAATCAATATTAAAGATTATTCTCGCGCAGTATAATGTTTTAAATAACGCATTATCATATTTTGTACAAAACTGGTATAAATAACAGCAGACATATCAACTTAGAACTCGGACGCTGATCAAAAATGTACACGCATAAATGCGTTTATATCTTAGGCGTCTATTTCTTAGTATTACAAAACGCAGTGTTTAATTTACAACACTCTTTCACCGGCTGTTTGTACGAGTATAATTAGCACCACAAATATTTTCAATCAAAATATGTAACCAGTTGTGAAGCAGTTTGGAACATGTTAATTTATAGCAATGATTCTGAGCCGACGTTCATTTTTGCATTACTTTATTAATAAGTGTACTTACATATTTATTTTTAATAAATTAAGGTTTAAGTTCGTAAAAGATATTTTTATTAATTTTGTTTTTTCTTACAGAAAATATTGGAAAATTTTTGATATTTTTTTTCATCTTTTCTTACTGACCATATAGATTTTTTGTATTTTTTTTTTAAATTTTTCTTGTTGTAATGACGAAAATCAAAACTTTTCTTTCAAATAAAATAAAATTTTCTTTTAATTTTCTTATAATATGAACGTATATGAAAATTTTCTTATTGATGAGAAAATTTTTAATTAAAAAATTTTTCTTTAATTTTTCTGTTTTTCTTTATGCAAAATTATATGTAAGGTAAAAATCTTTTATATTTTTTAGCTATAAAGTTTATAAAGTTTTGTAAACGAGAACTTTTTAATTGAGATTTAATAAATTTTTTAAAGAAAATAAAAACTTTATATTTGTAATTTATTATTTTTTTTTTTTTTGTAAAATTAAAAATCAAATGAACTTTTTATAATTGATATTAAATTAAAAATTCAGTAATGGTCTTGATGTTGTGAAACCATTCAATTTTTGTATATCTCTTGTCAATTTGCAAGATGGTAATTTACTGTCACGACAATTTTTAATTCGATATTTACAATTGACATAATTATCATACAATTGTTATTAAAAAGGTTTTTTTAGTACATTATTAAATTTCCTTGAAAAATCTATTGCAGAGAATGAAACATTGAAAAGAAAGTATAATGCGATACTTGGCTTTAAAATTTCTGAATGGGCATATTGAAATAAGTTCAAAGGAGTTTGCCAGAATGATGTCTTCAGTTTTGTCGGAAGTTTAATTTGTATTGGATTCAAAATATTTTCAAATTTCTATTGATTTATTTTTTTCAAATAACTTTCAAGCTCATTTTTATTTGTTCAGAATAACATGGATGTAAATTTTAATCAAAATGATTAGTCTAGAAATACGAAATATATATTAAGACGCTCTTATTAATCAGACAGAATCTTGTTTTTCCTGCTCGTCATGTGTGCTTATTTATGAAATTAATAAATGATTATTTTTCAGCGGGTCTACCCTACCTATAATCATTTTAACTATAAAATTGCTAGTCTACCAGTGATTAATAATTTTTATTTCGTTTGATTTATTATCGTTCTAAATGTTGTAAGTATAATATTTTGATTAGAAATATTTAAAATATTATCACGAATTATAAGAAACCTTAATAAATCAATAACTATAAAATGAAAGCTTAAGAAAATTATTTAAAATTTAAGTTGCGCGTTTATTTTTTTGGGTAATTTTTAAAACGTATAATTAATAAAAATTTTGAATTTGGTATTAAGACCATTGGTGAAAGAATTGAATATTTAAATTTACATTGATACTAATGGGTTTGATTAAGAGTAAAACAATTTTTATAAGTTACAAGTCTCAGTTCTCGAGATTTCACTTCCCGATCAAATTTAGTCAATATTTTAGATGTATAAGTTTCAAAATCCCGAATTTTAATTGGCATTTAAAGGTAAGTGAAATCAAATTTAAAATGCATTATTAAAATTCATCCTAAATTTCTATTGGTTCATGAAATAATTAGATCCGCATTAAAACAGAAATTTCTGTTAAAATTGTTCATTTACGAAATGAATTTTTGCAGGTTTGAAATGAAAAAACCTCTGACATTATTGAAGTTATTCATTAAATTTTTATTTTCCTTTAGATCCCAGTTCTCTTTATTAAATAATTTTGTATTTTAAAAGCTGTCATCCTACTCTTATTTGAAATGATAGAGTTTGATATTTTCTACAAAATAATTTATGACGTCTCATTTGCAAAAGTTAAGAATTTTTTTTTATTTTTATTTGAATTCCAATATTTTATTTTATATTTTTTAAAAATTCCTATTTTATACGGAAAATATTTAATTATAATACCAATTTATTAAAATGAAACTGTTTTAAATGTTTCAACGAAATTATTCAAAAGCATATAAAAAATAAAAAAATTGAAATTTTATAAAACAACAAAAACAAATAAATAAGATTCAAAAATTGAGATAATTACACACTTAAAAGCATTTCAGGTCTCATTTATAATCTGTGCAAGGAAAAGGGGAAAAAAAATATTATGATTCGAAATCCGTTCTGATTTATTAATTTATTGTACAGTGCATGCCAAAAATATTGGGATAATAAAAAAGAATTATGGTGTATTTGAGGTTTTCATTAACAAAAAATAAGTTAGTAAATAGTCGGAATTTAGCCCTTAAACAATATTAAAATTCACAAGGTTAAATTTAAAGTAGAGGTTTTTTTCAGAAAGGTAGTCGAAAAATTTTAAAAACGGTTTTAATACATTTGTTTTTCGACATCAATTGCATTGTTATTTAATTCATAATATGTTAAGTCTTTGATTCATTATAAATGATGTTTCGTTACATCGTGAACACATTTAATGTCAAAATTGAAATTCAAATTTCTTCTCGTTCAGCTATGATGTTGGAATTTTGTGTGGAGATGACAATTCACAATAATTTTTTCTTCAAAGCTTTATTATGTAATTCGATTTTCGTATTTGCAGAAATTATCTTTCCAGAAATGGAAATAAAAACGAGAAATTATACTTTTCTGTACCTCATTTCATACAAATTTATTGGTACTACTTTACCATTTTTTCGAATACGAAATTCGTTTCACGGAAATTGAATTACATAGGAATTCGATTTCCGTGATAGAATTATACGATGAAATTCTAATCGAAAACGAATTTATTACAGCACGATTTATTCAAAAAACTGTAACTAAACTTATGATAATAAGTGTATTTATTTGTATGTGAATTTATTTTTCGCTGTTTGATTATTTGGTTACTCAGTACCCTAAAATTTTCAGAGCAATAAATTACTCTCACCTCTACCTCTTTAATTTTAACATTTTCATTTTTTTTTCTTATTTTAGGGATTTTAATATTTTTTTCCTTTTTCTTATATTTTGATGTCCTGAATTTTTTTGCAAATGCAGTTTTTTTTTTTCATATTTTTTTTTTTAATTGTTAATTATGGCCATTTATACTCCATCAGGTCTATAAAGTTTGTTTCAGAACAGAACTACTATTACTACTAGTAAAATGCTCTTTATCGCTCTTTCATTCTTTTTTTTTCAAGTTACTGGTTGCGTTCTTCTATTTATCGTTCTATCTCTTTTCTGTTAAGTTGTGTTTACTGAATAACGATAAACTACTTATATTTTTGCTCTTTCCTTTTTTTATATTTGGCTCAACCTTTTAAGTTAATATAAAAAAAATGTATTTTTTTTTTTGGTGCGCATTAGCGATTATATGCTGATTAATGATTTTGGAATTAATGTTGCTAAAAGATGCGAAATATACATACTTACATGTAATAAATTTGTGAGTCGTGAAATATTAACATGTACATATGTAGGTTTACACTTATATATAAAAATGCATGTTATATAAGGGAGTATGAATAAATAATTCAAAATGTTATTATGAATGGATTTGTTGTACATATGTATGTAGATGCATACAGATATTCTTTGCTTTATTACAAATTTAAAATTATTTAAATAGGATTTGAATTTTTAAAATTTAAAATGTACGAATTTTGACAATCAGGACTGTTAAGTAAAATTTTTGGATTTAATGATAATTAAGTAAAACTCAGGCTTAAAGTAAAACTGGGAACTCAAAATTATTTGATATTGAAGGAGTAGCTCGCTCCTTCGGAAACCGAAATTTGGTTAAATAGACAAAAACTAATTTTTTAAATTGAAAAGTAATTGAAAAGAAATTGAAATTTTGTTAAAATTACAAAATACACGCATTTATTAAAAATTTTTCTATTGCGTTAGTCGCTATCAAGACCTTATCAACAACAATCGGAGATATGGCGAAGAATTTTAAAGTAGGCAGTTCGAAAATTTAAAATGAAGAACTTTTTCTGAATTCGCAAGTATTGCATTTTACCCGCCGTCAAATGTGGGACTGTCGATATCGAAAATGGACATTGTAGTTAGTCAGTCAGAATATTGTAACTGATTGTTGTAAATATATTCAGGCGATTAGGCGGCTTAAATTAATTAAAAATACTTTCTATACATAAACAAGGTACAGATTTAATGTGAAAATCAAATTTATATCACATTATCTTAGAAATTTCTTGATTATTTTTAGTCAATTTATATTGCGGAATCAAAATGATAATTTTATTTAAGTCCTATTAATTCTGGTTTCTTTTGTGGAGGAATAAAACCAGATTTTTAATTTTTTTTTTTTAATTTTAATAATTTCAAAAAGAAGAAAAGAAAATCCTTCAACAGGTCGAATAATAATTATAATTCGTTTTTAAGTTGCATACTATAATGTTTTATACAATAGGGCTATATGCATAACTTAACATAATAAAATTAGCTATTAAGAGAGAGTGGCAAATGTACATATATATACACATGTACAAAAATACGTACATTTTAAGCTGGGATATCGGGATTATAAATCAAAATTTTTTGATTTACAACAATTAAAAAGGTATTTTCAAAGGAGGCTAAATTAAAAAATAAAAGAAAAAATTTAAAAAATAAAATGAATCTGAAGAAATAAGAGCAGTGAAAAAGATAATTTGCAATTTAAGACGGTCTTAATTCAATAATTTTGTTTCATTTTTAATTTGAATTTTTGTTCTCTAAATTAAATACACCCTTTGGAAACAAAACGTTTAAATAAAAAAAAAAATTTAATTTATTGCGATAATTATTTTTTCGCAAATTTTAATCAAAAAACAAAGTAGCCTTGCAATTTGAATGAATTTAAAAAAATTTTGGAATTAGTTGCAAAATTTTTTAAGTCAATTAATTTTTAACATTGATTTTCACATTGAAACCGATTTCTAAACGTATGATTCTATTTAATATTCGTTTTAGGAATTCAAATTAGGTTTTATTCCGAGTTTTCACATACCAAAGTGAAATCAAGAAAAATAAAGCTATTAACAAGTTTCAATTTAAAACCCTATTCAAATTATCATATTGCCGACATGAGATTGCGGAATCGACATGGAATTAACCTAGATGTTGCTATAGGGATATGATTTTTCCATCTATAACGTAATTGATCGTTGAAAACAGGTTATGTATTCAATTAACCTTATGAAATTTTCGAATAGACCGCAGTAAATTTGAAGTTGGAGACGTTTAGCCATGTACGATAACTGACAATAGAGTGGTACTGTGGTAACTGTGACAATAGAGTTTTTGTGACAAAAAATGGTATTTTTATTGAGGGTGTTAATATACTAGATGTGTATGACAGGTGATATTACTAGTGATAAATTCCATTGATTGTGTGCATATTTTATGCAGATTTTGTAGTAAATAAAGCGGGTATGATAGAAGTGAATAAATCGTAGTCATTAGTACAAATTATCTACACTTTTGAATTCAAAGTGAACTAACGTGGAATGCAAAGAATGTAATGCCTATGTTCATGAATAATCTTTAAAAATCTCGAAAAACAAATAAATTAAATGTTAACTTATTTCATTTAACAGTGCTAAAACAACATTTGAACGCTCTTTTTATGGAAAATGTGCAATTAGATACGTGTTTGGGCAAAAAAATAGCATTCCTGAAATTATTCCAGCGCTCTCTTTAATTTAAATTTTTGTTTTTCAATGTTTACCTTGACACATTAAACAATACGAGTACATTTAACATTTTCAAAGCTATTCATTATGTAGTCATTAATATTAGCCATTTTGCTAAAAATGGATGTTTTAAAGCGAGGGAAAAACTTGATTTAGCTAAAATTTTCTAATTTTCCTGTACAAACTTTACTCAAATATGTGCTACAGAACGCATTACATCTTTCTTATACTATTTTCCTTTTCAAAGCCTAATCAGCTATAAAGCATATTATTTTTAAATATTTAATTTTAATTTCATTTTCATATTTGAAAAGGAAAAGAAGTTATTTTTTTTTCAGTTTGCTTATTCAATGCAGAAAAGCAATAAGTAATTTTGTATAAAATAGATTAAAAATATAAATTAAATGATTTGTACACTAATGCTTTTTGAATAAATTCAATAAATCATGAGTATTGTGGAAAATATTATACAAATAGTGAGAAATTATAGTTTCAAAAATGTTATACTAGTACCAAGGAGCATTCAACATTCGTTTGTATAAGAATATTGTGCTTCATGTATGAAACATTTAGAAAATAATGCAAATTGTAGAAAATACAAGAATATTGTACGTACATATATTTTGCTACAATTATTGGAATGTCACACAACATAATTGCATTATAATATATGAATATTATGTATATAAAGGAATCTCAAGAATGAAATTCAAGTAAATTGCATACAACTTTTCTTTTAATAGGATAGCGAAATTGTATTGCCATGGTCATGGTGTTTAGGAAATTTTTAATATTATTAGGAGAAACATTTTATAAATTTATTAATGTAGATGTATGGAGTATTTTACAGATTTTCAAAGCTCTTTAAAAATTGTTGTGATTCTTTTCAAATAATATATAAACCGTTTTCTAAACTATAAACCCCTTGGACAACTCAATGTTGAGTAGTTCAAGTAGATTGAAAAAAACTTTGTGTCTTTAAGCTCAATAATACTTTTATAATAATAGTTGATTTATTGCATATATTTAGGATGAGCTAAAGAAAAAAAATTGAAAGAAGCGTTATCACAATGGTCGCGTTAAGTATGTGAGCTAAAAATATATAGTTATATTTTCTAATGGCTGTAATTAATTCGAAAAAGCTTGAATTTGAAAAACTTTTGACTTCTGCAAGTTGCCGTCCAGAAGAAAAACGATATCAAAAAGAAAAGGAACAGGTTTTAGATAACGATTAATTTTAACAACTGTTTACAAATTTTTTGTGTTGTTAATGCTTAAATAGCCTACGACGCGGTAAAAAAACCATATTCGCTACGTGCCTAACTTTGTGGAATTTGAAAAATTTTTGTGTTCTTGTTACAAAAACTAGTCAAAAAATTACATTTTTAAAACTTTAATGACCTATATTTTTAAAGGGGAGGGGGAACAAGCAAAGATTTACTTTTACAGAAAAGTTTTTGCTAAAGCTCTTTATAAAGCTCGTATGAATTCCGAAATTCACATTATTTTAATTTACTTTTTTAAAATGACTTCAAATTATTCTTAAATTCTATTCAAAATTTCAACCATAAAATTAATTACACAAATACGTATACATGATATTGTATTAATTAAAATTTTCCAAATGTGGAATTGGTATGTCTTCTCTATAATAACAATATACTATTATTAAATATTAATATACCTTACATTAATAAGCTGGAATTGCGTATAAGGCAAACAATTAAAAATATGCAAAAGTAAAACTATGCTACTCGTATAAATATTAAAATTTCAACCTTCTTATATCATCACAATAATTTAAAAATACGATGTTTAAAACATACTGAAGTTCAATAAATTCAAAAAAAATAGAATTGATTCAATATACAATTATCGTACGCTATTTGACAGCACATATTTTAATTTATTTGCTATGTTTTAAAATAAGAATAATTTAAAATTCTTGCCATTAGCCATAACAAACAATAAATGTGTATGCAAATATGTGATGTTAAAACCAAATTTAGAAGCTGTTATGCTTGTGGATGATGCTATAGTAACTTGAAGATTAAAATTATCATTTTCAATTTGAATATTTTCACATTGCCATCTCTTAAGAATATAAGAAAAAGCACACAAAAAAATATTGAACGCATCATTAAATTAAAATCGTCCTAGATTATCTTCTTATGGAAATATTTGAGTTTGTTTTTCTCTTTTTGTTGTTTTTATTACTAATAACACGTTGTGTATCAGCTAAAAACAAAAATAATGAATAAAAAAATCAAAATAAACAAATTATTTTACCCCACACCAATATTTTAATTTTTCACTTTTTTGTGTACTACAGCAACAACACTATCCTTAAGATTTCATTACTAATTATACTTTAGAGTTGTATAAAGGTGGTTAGTTGATAACCACCAACATTGTTCGTTGGTATATTAAATAGCTGTTTGAATTAACGTTGTCACAGCCAGCTCTAAGTGATCAGTATAGAAAAATAGTTAAGAATTTCTATAAAAACCAATTTGATTCCGAGATTTTAAAAAAAATATCGTTTGAATACGCTGTTTTCTCATGATTAATCAGTGAGATGAGAAGCTATTTAAGTTATTCTAAAAACGTTATTCAAAATAAATTTATGTACAATTTTATATTTGCAAGAATTAAGAAGCTGTGCTGCGAACTTGTAAAATTTGATTTTAATATGATCAAAATTATATTGATGGTATTTTATAAAGAGTTGGTTTCACGAAATAAGAATTGTTATCTAACAACATACAGGGGTGATGGTTGTTTGTTGTCTAGTGTTGCCTTTATTCTATTTTTCAGTGAACAAATATGATTTTTGAATTCTAGCAATTTTAGTCAGTTATATTTTTGTGATCTTTTGCGAATCTTGTAAGCTTTTGTATTTGAAAGCAGGGCATTAGTTACACAGCATAAGTTTAATTTTTTAAAATTTCTGAATTTAGAAGTTTGTGTAGAATTCCATCAACATTAGGTTTATGTCAACAAAATAATATTTATTTTGGAAATAGTTTTCCATACATTACAAATGTATATACAAATTTTCGAATATAATATGAAATAAAAATAATCATGAAATATGTATATGTGAATGTGTAAATGCATGTAGCACATGTTATGTATGTTTACAGTATATTGAAAAAGAAACAATTGAAAGAAATCGCGCATAAATTAAAATCAATTTTATATAGAAATAATAAAAATTTACTCTAAAGAATCCGCTTCTGTTTTCTCTATATAAAATTAAATTTTATTGAATTATATACATTGATGTTTTTTACTATATATATATATTATATAGGATAAGAATAAAGAAATATTCGTACACCCATATATAAAATAATACATGGTATTGTATAGAACACCTAACTAACAATATACCTTATATAAAACTTTTTAAGATATGCTTAAAATATTTTTACTACATGATATTGATCCATTCACATATCCAATATATTGCATATAGGTTCTTATGTATATACAAATCTGTACTTAGTCATTTAAATTTAGATAAAAAGAAAGTTGTGTTCAAATAAAATCGTTCATATTATATGCAACTAT
The DNA here is from genome assembly GCF_029603195.1 of Condylostylus longicornis. NCBI lineage: Eukaryota > Metazoa > Arthropoda > Insecta > Diptera > Dolichopodidae > Condylostylus > Condylostylus longicornis. Next base: position 13,434,989 of record NW_026577987.1, read on the forward strand.
AAGCGTTTACACATAATGAACGTTTTAAAATTTAGTTAATTGTTCGGTTCATATACACTAAATTAGGTTAAATTGAACTTGGACTTGCTTAATAGAAAAATATGTAATCTTATGAATATAATCCTTTCTATATTCGTATAGTGTTAATGCTTACTACATTATGGTATTAATACTTTAAGCGAAATGAACAAGAACAATTTATCATTAATTTATTAAGTGCATACAAAAAAGAGAGAGAGGGAAATGTTATTTTGAAATTCTTATATTTTAAATAGTCGTCAAATTGCATAATATGTAATAACACACTTTCAAATGTAACATTTAAGTTTTAAGAGATTTCCAGTTAATTTTCTTCAAATATAAATAATATTTTGTATAAATGTAAGAACAATTGAAGTTCATTAAATTCCCATATAAAATGTTTATTTTTGTTTTGGAACAAATATAAAATTTAAATATGCCTGCAAATGCAAAAATTTTTATAAACACCATATAAACTACATTCAGCAACTAAAAAATTTTGTATTTAATTAGTAATATTTTAGTTATTTAGAAGAACTGTAATACCAGCATTCCGCATATCTATGAATCTGAAATGAAAAAGCAAAATTAAAAGAATGGTAATGCTTTTGTGGGACGTTATATTTTATTCTTACGCAAACCCTTGACATATTGTATGTTTCTGCATAATATATTCTGATTTGCCAGTTGTTTAGTAGCCTGCCAGACTACTCAATGTTTTCTGATCGCAATCTGCAATTATACCCTTTTACTATAACGGCATTTCGATAACACTATTACTGCTGACGATATATAAAATTTATATTTAATTAGTTTTCTCCGAACACGAGATAAATTTGGTGTGGGATGAAGAAAAATGGTATTTCGGGCTAGTTAAATAAGAGGTGTGTTACCACTTGGACGAGAAAAGTGTTGTAATATGGTTTCCAATTTTTACATTACGGCATTAGCAAACATGCTACTCTAGATCCTTCAAACAGGTTTTGCAATTATTCCTGAAAATGAGGCAGGAAAATTCTGTGAAGAATTCACTCCTTCGATGCTCAAATGAATTTGACGCAGAAACTTCGTTGGCTTCGTCTTTTTGATGGTGACGGAGTTTGGAATGTATATGTGCGCAAAGCTGAAGGATCTTAAACTGCTTTTGTAAATGATGATGTTGGTTTATAAATTTATAATCTCACAATATATAGTTTTTTATGATGTTGTGTTTTATATACCGATATTGAATAATATTACAAACGCTTCTACTATACGAAGCAGAAATCAATCTTAAACACAAATATTTTATTTAAAAGCAAAGATAAAACAATTTGCAAAATTTTCTAAAAATTTTCTTAAATTACTTTATAATACCTATGGTATGCCTTTTCTTGAACAAAAATACGTATTAAAAAATATTCAATCATTCTATTCCAAATTTTTTACAGCCTAACAACCAGTAAGTCACACTATTTTATTTTTCTCTGATCTACATCTTGAAAACTTTACATCTAATTTTTCTCTGCCTTTCTTATAAACTTTTAGAAAGAGAATGAAGCATTTACAAGCAAAGAGTGTTCTGAATTAAATGTAAGGCTTTGTAGCGTTTGGAATAGACCCATTTAATAAAATACAAACGCATAGTGTATTGCTGTTACTTTAAGTGAGTATATCACAGCAAATTTAATTTAAATTTTAATATTATAAATTTTTAATTTATTTTTATCATTCTATTTATTTTTCAGAAGTTTGCCTTACTTTCCCCTCTTTCCTCTTATATCTTTCTTTCGTTTTTTTTCATGTATTTTTCTCTCTGTTTATTATGTACATAATTTTCATTAATAAGTTAAATTGAAAAGGTTAAAAAGGTCATTCATTACACAAACATACATAAAATAAGTGAAAAGAAAAAAACAGAAAAAAAAAAACATTATTGGTGAAATATCCAGTGATGAAGAGAATTTTAATACAAAAAAAAAAAATAATTAAAAACCAAAAAAAGAAAAAATATGCAAAGAACTAAAAAAAGCCCGAATGAAATTAAGAAAGGATTATAAGATTTTTCTCTTCTCTACGTATATTTGTGAATACCAAGTACCTACAATATCCTCCAACAATTTCAATCAAAAACTAAAAAATTAAAACAGAAACCAAAAAGAAGAACACTTTAAACACTTATCCATGTATGTAAGTATGTATGCATGTAACAGATTTGTTTTCTTCCCTTTTTCTTACTTACTTACTTACTTCATTTATTTTTGCATAATGTGATAAAAAATAAAGAATTAAAAATTAAATAAAACAAAAAAAGAAAAAAATTATGTTTAAGGCCATTATAAATGCACATCAAAGTGCACTAATTCACATTTGATGTTCTACGAAACGTAGTGGTCAATGGGTTATCCATCGTTCAGGATATCTACATATAGAACAGTATTGTATAATAATTATTATATGATATAGATGAAATAGCAAGTATACAGTAATGTCCATAGCCCACTCTATGCTAACGTTGTATTGTTTCATCTTGTATTTTTGTTTTTCTTTGTTTTTCTTACTTTTCGACTATTTTCGGTGTTGATTTACTGTGTGTTCTCCTTCATTTTTAACATAAAATTTTTTTTTTTTAAGGGCTTGTAATTTGTTCCACATAGTTCTCGCTAAGATAAAACAATTTTTAAAGGTAAGCAAGCATATGAAGATGTAGATATATACTGAAATACGTTTTAATGTATGTATGTATATGTACCTTATGAAAATAATTTATACTAGTTTTGTTTTTATAAAATTTTTCTTATAAATTTAGTTAAGCTTACAAGAGATATTGTGCATATTTATTCATATATCTCCACAAGTCTCTATGTATATTGTACACATATGAAATTTAAATATTATATATTTTTATGGATTATTGGTCGAAGAAAAAATATTCAATCTATATTTGGATTTATTGTGTATCTGGTAAAATAAAATGAGTAAAAATTATTTATTTTGAAAATTTTTATGCTTTCTTAAAATATTGATTTAAATAATATTTAGTTTCCGATGATAAAATGAATAAATGTTAGAAACCAAGATTCACACTTAATAAGTCTAATGGCTACATTTACACTGGCCTCTCCTTGTATTTTATTATTTTAAGTGAAAAGAGCCGATTTTAAAAAAAATTCGAGATATGCAAAGGAAATAAATTACTATAAGGAGTTGGTCCTAAAAATAATCGCATTCGCGTTAATGTAAACATTGGTGTTTGTTTAAAACAAATATACAAATGGTCTGAAAATACAGCAGACTTCTATTCTTTAGCGCGAGAGGAAATGATGTTTTAATTGTATCATTATTGTACGTGAGAGTAATTTGACAATAATATTATATTAGAAGAAGAGGGGAGGGAAAGCATTTTTAAAATTACATTCTGTTTATTTTTTTTTAATTACGTAATTAATTTTTTTATTTTGATATTATGTTGTGTTATATTACAGTAAGAACAATATAATAGTATTTAGAAACATTGTTGTGTTTTGTATTGAAACCTGCGCATTACTTTAACGTTTTCGATCCGGCTGGTACACATATGTACCAATAAAGTCTAAACATCCCAAAAAGTTAAAAATTATATTGTATTTGGTTCTCTGTTGTACCATTTCGTTTTATCATGATTCGGCCAGCTAAATTTTAACATGAATTTTTTCATCACAAAAAAGCTTGTTTTATATAAAGATAATAGATCTTACATGAAAAACATGTGCTAATTACACTATTCGAAAGCTAAGCCGAAAGTGTTAATACAATTTAAATAAGTGTTATAATATAATTGAGTGATAAATTGTTCTTAATATTAAAAAAATTTTAAGAGATGAAGACATTTTGAAAGCCGTATATGCAATTTTCATCTTACCATTACAAATTTAAACTCTATAAAATACTCACCTAAAGGTAACCTTATTTTATTTATTTGGAAACTTTATTTTGTAATTTTCTATAATATTTTTGCTACAGCTCAAATTTGCATTCTTATTAATTATAATTCTAAAACAATCGAGATTACACAATGTATAGAAACAGTAATGTGGACCACTTGATATTTTTTTACTCTTAATTTATAAATTGTTAATAAATTTAAAAAAATTATGTTTTTTTTTTTCTTCTGATTGAATCTTGTATTATTATGGTACCCAGTAAATCCATTAATTGCGCTATTTTGTAAGCGAGTTTTAGGTTTTTTTTTTTTTTAATTTTCTTATTATTTTTAAAATATCTAAAGTAGGCATAAATATTTATGTATGGGTATAGATGTAGAGATGAATGCAAGTACTTATATGCATCAATGCTATTTCGGCCAAACATGAATCTCAGATCTCTTTCATTTTTTTTTTACCTTTTGATTTTTCCAATGTAAATATTTAGGTATTTGTATATAAGTGTGTATGTAGGTATTTTGTTTCATATTTTTCCTCTGTGTTTTTTTTTTTTGAATTTTTTAGTTCTTTATAAATGCAATTATGCATGTTCATGCTAATTTTTTTTTTGTTTCGTATATTTTCATTTTGTAACTTTAATTTTAAAATACAAAATATTTTTATTTTATTTCTTATATTTTACGTTTTCTTGATATTTTTGCATATTGTTTTGTTTTTTTTTTGTTTTTTTTTTGTTTAACTCTTATAATATTGAAATGGAGACTTTTCAACCTACCAGGATTTTATATTTGGGAGGTTTAAAAGTTGATTGGTTGATGACTGACTGGTTGAGTCATTCAATTTTTAATGTTTTTTTATTTTCTGTGTATTTTTTGTTATCGTAATTTTGTTGTTGTTCTTATTTTCTTATTTTTCTTAGAATGATTAGAATGATAGATACAACGAAATCATAATTTTTTTTTGTGTTCCTCTTTATTTTAATTTAAATTTTAAAATGATTATTGATGTTGCTGTTTGCTGTTATAATATTGGCTGTTATTCTTTTTGTTGCTATTGTCTGGAAAAATTTTAATTTCAACTAAATAAGTAAAAATTATACTAAGAATAAAGTGTATAAAATTTGTGGAGACAAGGAATATTTGATAAAATTAGAAAAAAAATTGAAAAAAAAAAATATAATAAGCTAACATTATAGTAATTTTATTTTTTAGCTTATTAATTTATATACATACATACAAACATACTGTGACATAAAATGTAGTATAATAAATTTGGATCAAGCGAATGGTTGTCAAGTCTCCTAGAAGAGGGACTATATATTCAGTTAAAAATCTCAAATCGTCTTCTCAAATTATTTCATTGATTTACCGAAATTATAAATATTAGAAAAAAAAAACAAATATTGCATACTTTTTGGAGAAAAAACAAAAATTAGAAAAAAAAAGTGTTATGGTTGGAAAGTTTACCGTTAATTATTATAACAAATTTAAATATTTTTTAGTAGCAAGATATTTTCCGTTACAATTTGCTGCTATAGAAATCTTCAAACAGGTTGCAGTTTCGGGCCAAAAATATAAGGGGCCAAAAATTGAAATGTTCCAAAAGATTAATTTCAGCTTTATATCTCGAAAAATCTAGAATTTTTATACCAGAAAAACTGACGTGATAATAATTTTTATTCAAATTTTTGTTGGAAAAGTACTAAAAAATACTACCAGTTTTTCTTGCTTAAAATTAGTTCGATTCTGTGGCTTAAAATGAATAACTTACTCAATATGGAAATTCTAAAATTTAAAAAAAAGGCGAAAGATCTTACCTAAATACAAGAGAACTAAAAATTTTTATTATTGACTGAATTATAACTTGTTAATTAATACACGAACTGTTCTCATATTGCACAATGCTCTTTTAAATGGAGTTGGACTGTTCTTAGATCACAATTTATTACAATTCGGAGAAATCAGAAAACAAATATAAAATAATTTCGTTTTCAATTTTTTTTTTTCAAATTTTATAATAGGTATTTGATTTGTGAAATTTATTTATCAGATCTCGTAAAATATCAAGACCATAACTTATTTAATTATGATTGAATCTTGTTCAATTAAGAATCACTTTCGAAGACAATTTAATTTTAAAATTATGTTGATATCAAATCAAAAAATTTTATTAAAATTATTGTATTTTCAAAAATCACGTACATAAAAGAAAACTTTATAGATTTTATTATACATAAATGTCACACATATGTATACTATCATCTAAACAGTTGACTTAAATATAATTTTATAAATATTAATATTAAAGAAGTTGTGAGCCTTTTTAAATGTGAGCTTTTAGGTTTTACATTATTGCTGCATACTTATGTACATATATTATATTAAATGTACATAATATCAGAGCAAAGTGAATCAGAATGAGTTGCTTGCTACATTTCTGCTATAGCCAAAGCAATATGAGTTAGAAGAGGTAAATTAAACATATAATGGTGGAGGAGAACCGTAGAGCCACAATTTGAACAAATATAATTGATATTTTTAAGTTATTTGCATTTTGATAACAGTATATTCTTTAATAATTTAATAAGATTTGTAATGTAAATGCAATTATAATAAAAATATAGCTGCCTATGGTACTAGACATAATTTACATTTTTCTATTGGTAACTGTTAAATTTAGTCATGATTTCTGAATTTACTGATGAATACACTCAGAAAATGGAAATATTGACAATTTTTTTTAAATATCAAGACATAAATTGCCTTCTGAGAACTTCGGAACACTTTCTTCCTTATTGATTCAATATCAATTTAAACTTTTCGAATATCTAAAAATTTACCTAAAAAGATCTCTTTAGTATTAGAGTTGGATAAAGAAGAAACCCAAAAAAATATTCTTTATACTTTTTAATTAATTAATCAAAAACATGCAAATTTTATACGCGAAAACAAAATTCAAATTATGAAAATTAAGTTAGAAGTCCCAATTTTACAATCCCCACTCTCTATACCTGTATGTTATGTGTAGGTAGACAGCTTTACATAAATATCTTGTCAATATATTCTTTTTGCACAATTTTAAATTAGAAAATTTCGGATAATAAAAGAAAAAATCAGCGAATCAAAAAAAAGAGAACGAGTATTTTGGTATACCTTTGTTTTTGGGTCCGCATATAGAACAAATTATTTTGTGGTTCGCTTGCTTTTTAGCACTTTTCCAAAAATTTTTTTGAAAAAAGTGCTTATTAGTTTCACTCTGTCCGTCCGTCCGTCCGTCCGTCCGTCCGTCCGTCCGTCCGTCCGTCCGTCCGTGGACACTTTTTTTGTTTACAAAACTTCTACACCCTTTAAGATAGAAAGCTGAAATTTCATACGTACATAGATCTTCACTAGAAACTTATTTCCGTAGAACAAAATTTTTACCTATATCCCCCCCTATAGAAGTTATACCCCCCCAAAACCCTAAAAATGGCCTTTTTTAAATATTTGTTGCAATGAAACCATAAGCATTTTTGAAATTTTTCAAACGCACAAAGGCAGTTGGTTCCTTCCTCTAGCGCGGTATACTATAGTTAAACTTTAGAAAAACAAAATGGCCGTCGAAATTTACCGTTATCTAAAGTCCTTTTTTTTCAAATTTTTGATGTCGTTTTTTTTCTAGACCCTAGCCTGTAGAAGCTTAAAATTTTAGGAGCTTTTAGACATTAACAAATAGTTCATTTCATTAGAAGAAAATTTTTTTCCATCTCCACCCCCTCTCAAGTTATCGCCCCTTGAAATTTGTAAAATTTGAATTTTTGACACCTTATATTTCCGAAACCGCAAGCTTTTTCAAATTTTTATAAACGCAAAAAGTAAACGGTAAATTCCATGACATCAAAAAATATAATTATTTTTCTTAACTCACACAATTAACCCTTAAAATCGAGCATTATGTTAACCTCTCTTTATATTAATTTTTGCTTTATTTCAAAGACTGCATATATGCGTCATCCTAAATATATGCAATCCTAGAAAGAGTTTTGTATATGAATGAAAATAATTTTAATAGTGGGATAGGTATACATAGACTGTATTTAAAAGCAGAATTTTCACTTGTTGAAGGGAAAAGTGCTACAATACAAACCATTGGTTTGACCCAACTTTATTTGTTATTATTTTTATTGCTGAAAAGGTTAATTTCGAATAAAAACAAAGTATATACGTTTTATTGTTCAGTACTTTAGTCATGGGTCCTTCTTCTGCTTTAAAGTCATATTTTTGCATAAGTTTACAAAAAAAAAATTTAAGTAATTTTCGAAAAAAAAATTAAAATATTGCTTTTGTTTATATATTGCTATATTGCTCTTGTTTATTAGGGTTTCCGAATGTTTAATCAATTAAAAAATTTACGACAGTGTTTTGCGATGGTTATATTTAAGGTATCTATACTTATCAACCATATTTAAAACTAGGTACATATATTGAAATTGTAGACATAATGTAAAAATTATATGAATTCGAGGGATGCATTAGTTTACTTCAGGGTTATATTCTTATGAAAAAGTTTAAGATCAGCTCTTTGTTTCTGTGCAAAAGGAAATTGTTATTGAAATGCAAAAAGAAAATAAATAGTTATTGTAAAAGACATCAAAATTTCATTCTGCTCAATAAATTCAACATTTGTTCAACGAACAACACATATTTGGAGTCTATACCTTACTAGAGCCCAAATCCTTTAAGTTGTAAATTAATTCAATGTTGTATATCTGTCTGTATATCATATACTTATAATGGCTGCAAAGTGATAATAGCTGAAAGTTATGGGTTGGGCTTATATAGACGCAACACTTTCATTTAAATATTAACATTTTATTCGATATTTTATTAATATTTGAATTAATTAAAGGCGGAGAGTCGAATTATGTGAGACTTGTTCTACAAAAATGCTATCTTTTTTGAAAATTTTTTCTAAAATAATTTAATGTTCACATATATTTTAAGTCAAGATTAACACTATTTTTTAAATTCTTGCTAAAATCTTTTAGAGAGCTTAATATTATAGCTGGAAACCTTAACATTTTCTATACTGCAACTAATGTTATTATATTTCGTATTAATATTTGTAAATTTTATTCCTTGTCGAATTTTAATTATGTTTAACAACGCATTATAAAAATAAGTATACCCAAATAGGTATATAATATGGTATATATGTGCAATACACAAAATATTTATGAATGCGTCTGTTATATAATGGTACCTATATCGCAAATATATTGTGTTATACAATTATTATACTTGCATATGTATGTGTATTCATTTATATAAGCGTTTAACAATCGAAGGGGAGAAATTAATCAAAAGGGTTAATATTCTCATTAATTTTATTAAAAGAGTTATACTCGATACAGACGGATGTAGGTTGAGTCGCATAGTTAATTTCGTTAAATTAATGGAATTTTAACGTAAATTTTCATTTTTATTTGCAAAAATTTTATCTTTTGATATTATTGTTGTTGTTTTTCTTCTTCTTAATGGTATTTATTTTGTTTCTTGTTTTTTTTTTTTGTTTTCATTTTAAATATAATATTTTATTTGAATATTTAATTTATAATTTTTTTTTACACAAATAAATGATTATTGATTACTTATAAATACTTTTTTTTTATTTTATTTATTTTTATATAAAATGAAATAAACATTAATATTAAAAATTCATTCATAATTCAATATGAAGTCAAAATTTTAAGTGCTAATTTTTTTATTTAAATAAATTGTACATAAAGCATTAATAATGTACTTTTAATTCCTTTGTTATACATATAATGATACAGTATAATATGATAAGTATGGTAGTATAAATAAGTATGGTAGTTCAATCGAAAATAATTAATTTTACATTAATATTTCAATTTTAAACAGCAATGCTTTATTTTAAAATTGACGTTATAAAGATAAATAATGGAAAACAATTAAATAAGTTTTGCAAATTATTTAATCAAGTCGATCCAAAACTTGAGCTTAGAGTGGTTTCGTATTATATCGGAAAACTTCGTGTACATATATAACAACAAAATTATCATACCGATAACCGATCATTGAAGTTTTATGGCTGATATTCCGTACAATAATTTGATTTTACAAAATATGATTCAAAAATATTATTTTAACACTGCTGATGAGTCATAAAGAACGATTACTTCTATATCTATATACAAGGACATAATTTTACCATCTCATTTTTCACTTCTTAAATCATTCTCAAAGTGTCATATTTCTTGATAAATTTATAAAATTCTTGATATTTATAACCAAATATGGTTATAAATGCTTGTAAAAGTTATAAATAAGTTGCAAAATTCTTATTCGCAAACGTTTTATCTACACCCAGAAATGATCAGGTTAGCATATTCATACGTATTACATATTTAATTCTATGGCCTTCCGGGCTTAATTATATTTAAATTACAACTGGGAATCTGTTCGTGACCACTCCACCCCGATTTGTCTCGACTCCGCTAGAAAAAAAAGAAATTTAAACAGAGCTTTAATAGTTTGATAAGCCAAGTAGTTCAAAAATTCACATATAGCTCTTATTAACTCTCTTATTTGAAAATAATTTTTATGTACATAGCTTACTGTTAGCAAAATTTATGTGATGATTTATTTTCATAAATGCATAATACTCGTAGGGAATTTATAAGGAATTTAAGATATTATTTATAAAACATTACAGCACACCAAGAATATTTCAGATTTCTAATAAAATCGTTACAAACTAGGTGAGAAAAAAGACACCGAATGATAATCAGACATAAAATATAGACGGAAAAATGTTTAATGATTATTGAAAACTGAAAGATATGCATATACAATCTGATCCTGGTGTCATAACGTGATCATAATTAAAAATTTCCGGAATAATCACGTTTTTGATTTATTTTGAAACATCTTTGTAATGTGTGCTCTCTCAATTAGCATTAATTAATATATATATATAGAAAGTAATTACAATTTAATAAACTTTTTAACTAAAAAGTTGTCTTTATTATTATAATGATCGCATATACAAACATGTGCATTAAATTTGCATTAAATATTTCAAAATAATCTTAATGTTATTTTTCAATTAATTTGTAATAATTAAAGTACCAAGTTGTTGAAATATTGCATTAATAGTGCTCTCTTTATAATATAAATAATTAATGATACTTTGATTTATTTTATTTATATGAATTACAAAGAATAAGAAGTGATTACAGTAAATTAACTTTTGTTTTTAATTTAAATTGTAATGACCGTAATATATATGTATAAAAGGAAATCGAACCTACAAATTTCATGTTTATAAACTTCTTAAGTAAAAATAATTGACCCAGCTTAATTTCAATTTTATAATGAATTTTTAATATGTGAATTCTATAATACGAAGTAATATTAAAACGAAAAGTTAATAAATTTATTGACAGCGATTGTTGATTAGCTGCTGGTCAAGCCTTCATATCAATACAATATCGTAAAATCGCAATACAACAAATGTTATATGGCGTTTATACCTTTCAATTGATTTTACAAATTTATCTTTTAATATAAGATTCATGTGATCACAAGTGCTTTGAATACGTCCATGCACACGTAAATATGAAAGTCATAATTTAATGCAAAGCATTTTAACCGGTTAGGCAAAATAGTTCACATACTTACATAGGTACTAACATGTACGACAAAATTTAAGATTTAATCTGAATCAAATGAAAATTGTATACATGTAAACACGGTTTGAGATATTAGACTTTGTCTGGCAGAAATTTCTCTACTCTCATTAGTTTTTCTAATATAGATTTTTTGAAGTAATATTGCGACAATCGATATTTTGAAAGATTTTTGAACAGAAATCTGTTGATTTTTATTTTGGTTATAATTTTTGTGGCAAAATTATTAAATTTTTACTTGAAGTCTGAGTTTTATCACATAATTTCAGTCTCATATATAACTTTGTTCTAGATTTAATCTTAGATTTTGTCGTATGTGTATGTAAACATCACCTCAGAAGGCTTACTTGCTTAAATTGGTATTGTCGTAAAATCACTTATTAATAATTTTTAACATAGACAAAATTATATGTCTGTTTAAAAAATTCTAACAACCTAAAATAATTAATAATATTATAAATTGGTTATTGTATAAATATAGAAACTAGAATATATGTATGTACATTTGAAAAGGGCAATTAAATAGATCTCCTATATTACATTTTTATTAAATTTCTAATTGAGTTCATTTTATTGAATACACACACACTACAACATAATATGGTGTAGGAGACTAATTAATAATATTGCATGTAATATTTATGTAAACTGCTTATAATTATAACAATGCATCATAACAATGTAAACTGAAATGGAAAAATAAGTTGCAATTATACTTTGTAATACAATTTTTTTTTTTATTCTTAAAATATAAATGATCCATAATTACAATTAAAAAAAAATATTTCAAAGTAATAATTATTGCTTGTAAATAGCAGCTATAACTAAATATTAAAAAGTACAAAAACAAAATTATAAGTTATTTAAGTTATCAAAAATGTATAGGAGAAAATAAAAAGCTAAAAATTCACCATTTATACTAATTGAACTAAATATAATTATATTCACTCTGTGTATAGTTATTAATGAATACTTCCCTAGAAAATTACAAGAAAACATTGAAAATAATGTTATAAAAAATAAAATAATAAAAAATAAAGTGAAAAAAAACAGCAACGCTTTAAATTTGCTGTTTATAGGTTTGTGTATGTGTATATTATTTTTTCATTTTTCCATACCCTCATTACTAATTAAAGTTTTACATGTATTTTCTAATTAGTTCTTCTCATTTCTTCGGTTCTTTACCCAAATACCCTTTGTTTTCCCCTTTTTCTTATCTTTTTTATTAATTCATAATATTAAATGGCCTCGTATGTTTATATGTATACATGTATGTTTAAAAAAGAAGATGATTCAGTACAGGTCTTGTACATTAAGTTATGAATGTAAACTATAAAACACCATATCTTGAAATATTATCCAAACATTCTGTGGGTACTCTTTGAATTCGGATTAAGCCGCACAAGCGGAACTAAAGGCATCAATTTATTACAATTTATGCATTTAACTTAATTATTAAAATTATAAGTTAGTTTTCAGTCCTGTATAATAGGGTTCTCAAATAAGACGGCTTTCCATATGCAAAGTGCAATCAACTACTCTAAGCACGCTTTATAGATTCATAAAAAGATTGCAAGTATAACTGTATGTATTACTGCATATCTTCTTTTTGTATATATGTACATGTGAAAATTGTTTAGCTGAATAAATTGAAGAACTAAATTTGTGAACTTTTTTGCGTTAGTTGTGTGTTGTGAGTAATAATTATAATGAGAAATACTGACCTGGATCACTCTGTAACGATAATCGTTAAAATGGCAATAATATAAAATTTTGTACATATAATACATATACATACATAGCTATTTTATTTTTCTATCATACATACATACATATTTTAAATTTTATTACTTCAAAGGAAAAATGTATATAACATGAATTTACTGCAATTAACTATTTTAATCTTATAATATAAAATACAACATACACTAATACTATGTAAAACTAAACCGAAACACAATTTTCATAACTGTAACACTAATAAGTATGTGTTTGAAATCATTATTACAATAAATGAATAAGGAGAAGAGAATAAGATGAGGAACCCTTTCTCTTTTGATAAAATTTCAAACATTCACTCAATAATATTGTATTGAACCGTTATTCAACCCTTCTTTTATTTTCATATATTTTTGTATTTCTTTATAATTATGCTCTTTTTATTTTATTTTATTATTCTTCATTTAATACTTACACCTAATGCTTATTCCATTTGATTCAATGTATTTTTATTTTTACTGGTGTTTTTACTTTTACTGCTATTTAATAGCCTGGGTATTGTTACCGTCGTCTATAATAATAATTACATATAAAGTGAAGGAACAATAACAACAAAAATTAAAAATTATTTTATAGCAAAAGCAACAAATTAACATTTGATATAAACCACTTAAATTATAAAACATTATAAATGTCAATCAAAAATGAATAAAATATTGCATTAAATAATATAATAAACAGTTTTCTTAGAGTAATATGAAATTAATCCCAATGGAAATTGTTCACAAAAATTTTTTGTAATTGATAAACATAAGGTATATATTATATAATCTTTTTTTATTATTTTAAATTTTTTATATTATCGTTATTATTTCAGCGTGTAACTAGCCTACACTACATGCGGTAGTTATCAACTCAATCTGTTTACGAAATATTTAACTAAACTGGACAATCGGATTAAAGATTGTCCTGTTTAGTTAAATATTTCGCAGGGAAACGATAGATAAATATTTCGCAAGAGAATCTTTTAAGTTGGTGCGGTGCTGAATTTTTATAATGGTTCGATGTGGCGGAGTAGTTGTATAGAATAGTGTGTGAATACACAAACTTGCTGTTATTTTCTTGAGCCAAACGTAATTGACTATTGTTGATTTGTAGTGCTTATTTTTTTAATTTTAATCTTACACATTATAGAATTAGATATAAGGTTATGTTGATATTAGGAATATTAATTGTTATAAGCAATGAATAACTGATCAGATTGTCGATGATATTACAAAATTCCTATTCTAACACGTTTGGTTCCTGTCTGCGTTTTTGTAACCACATCTGAAACTATAAACATATATGCAAGAAAATGGAATATAAACAACTATTTATAGGTAAAAATTTCATACCTTTAAATTTCAATATAAGTTATTCATAATTATTAAAGAAAAATAATTCATTTTTATGTACACACATAATACACTTCTTATTAGAATTATAATTTAACAAAAAATTTTATTTTGCTTAAATTTCATGCAGCCCGATCATCATTTATAGAGCAACATATCACCAGAAATGTAAGTTTATTTGAAGTAAAAATGCATTAAAAGCAATAAATGCAAAAAAAAACAAGAATAAAAACAGTAAATATAATAATATAAAAAATTATAATGAAAATAACACGAATCATTAAAAAAAAGTGTGCAAAAAAAAACAAAATATTGAAAACAGAGGAACAAAAATGTATAAACAAATGAACAACAGAAAGAATATTACAAGAAGATATGAAACAGAACAGTGTAACAATAAAAGAATAAAAGAAAATCATAAAATTACAACAAAAAAAAATTCAAAAATTCAAAAACAAAAAAAAAAAAGAGAAATAAAATGTAAAAAATTAAGAAAATAAGAAGGAGAGGAAAAAATTATTCAAAATAAAAATTATGTACGTGCGCATTTAATTACATGCAATTAGTGCTCCTTCGCCTACAATACAAGAAAACATTTTCTTTTTATTTTGATATTTTTCTTATTTATTCCTTGTACTTTTTGTATTGAACACAGAGAAAACAGAGCAAAAGTAACATACAACAAAGTAACAATAAACCAAATAAAAATAAAAAAAAAGAGAATAAAAGAGTTAAAAAAAAAAATAAAATAATGCAAGAATTATAATTAATTGTGTAAAAGAAAAATTGTAATAAAATAAAGAGTTTAATGAAGATGGTATAACAGTTTTCTATAGGAAAAAAAAAATTTTGCAAGTGATATGTACATGGTGTCGGAGATGTCGGAAAGTTCTATTTCATATGTAAGTATGATTATGGTTCTTACTACTCGAACTTAACATGCTCTATTAATAGCGTGCTTTATTATAATAGGCGAAATGAAATTATGACTGCATTCGATTAATTTGAAGAGATCTGAGTATATATATATTTTTTGTGAATTTTTATTCGTTTAAAAACACTCTCATTATTAAGGCGGAATTTGAGAGATTATTAAAATTTTCTAAAAATTTTTCATTTTTAATATTTTATGGTTATCAAATATTTTTATATAATTTTATATAATAGAGACAAAAATATTATTGGACTAAATTATAAGATACTGATATTATAACATATATTATAATATTACCAATTACGTTGAGGAATTGGCGGATTTTGAACACATGAGTATAATTTTCCAAGTCTTAAACTTTTACTAAGTTTCATAATACTTTCATTTATCGACAATATTATCTAAAAAAAGAAACGAGAATGACAAGAAAAACAACAATGAAAAAATTAAAACAAGAAATACAAATACAAAAAAAAAATACTAAAATTATAATCGAACACTTGCAAGTATGTATGTGCTTTGCATTAAATGCAATAATTACATTTTGAAGATTACTTTGATATTAACCTCTATTATTGTATACCGTATAGTACTTTTGATATATAAATCTATACAAAAATTAACATAATACAATATGTATGTATATATAGAGAAATCTATAAGTATATTATTATATATTCTTATAATGCCCACCATAACATTTTATAAATTGTTAAATTAATTTTCAAGAAAAAGAAAAATCAAGAAATTTAAACCAGAACACCACAACGAACTGGTAAATGAGTAAAATCGTACTCTGAAATCTTTTTAACTCTTTTAAATATTCAAAGCATTATAAAATAATGTAATAAGAATATGCACATATGCATTATATATATAATAATACAATTAAGTGAGGGGGAGAAATAAATTCTTATACGATTAATAATATATATAATATGTATATGTATATTTACACATATTATAAAATAATAATAAAAATAAAAATAAAATTTAAGTATAAGGAATGTATTGAATTTAACATGGTGTTATTTGAGAGCGTTTTTATTATTGAATATAAACATATATATATACAATGTATGACATATGTACATTATGTACATGTTTCTTTTCTGAATAATTCTCAAAATATACTCATCGAACTTTGTCCATTCTATTTTACGTTAAGACCATAATACATTATTATAATATAAAATGAAATGAAAGGATAAAATAATATGCAGATTGCAGATTTACTTATGCATAAATTTAACTACATAAATAAATAATTATATATAACATATAATATATATATATATATATATATATATATATATATATACATATGTATTATACATCATAAATTCACAGTATATTCTGTAGATGTGAAAAAGACGGTAATTTAATGTTATAAGAAATTAAAACACATTATAAACACAACAAACATTTTTATGCTACAATGTATAACATATAATTAAATATAAGTATTATACCCATACTATATATACATATGTACATATTATGCATACTTACTTATTATGTATATTGGATTTATAACACATTATAATTTTTAATTTCATGTTTTCCTTGTTATTGTTAGTGTATAGTTCTTGTTTTTTGTTTCTTTTATTCACATTTCTAGTTTTTATAATTTTATTTTTGTTGTTGCCATTGTTGAAAAAATTATTTAGAAGTGTTGACCAAGCGGTCAATTTAGGAAATTTTTTTAATTTTTATAGTATAAGAGTTTAAATATTTAATTGTGTTTATTATAAATTTAGTTTTATATTTTGTTATGAAGGTCGTAGTCCGGTTATGATATTTGACTTAAGTTTTATTAATAATACGGTCAATGTTGCTTATTTAAAGGGTGAACCTAAATTTATAATTTCAAATATCTCAAATAAGAAGAATTAAACAAAATAATGCTTATGGCGATTCTATAACTTTATGGTAGAGAACTTTTCGGTGTCGGGAATATAATATTTGGTATCGAGAAACACTGATATGTGAAAAAGATGTATAAAAATTATAAAATGATGACTTATTTGACCAAAATCAAAAATTTATACATTTTAATCTTAATATTTTATTTGAAAACTTTACATTGAAATTTTTACTATAATTTGTTTTAAATAAATTCAAATTCTGACTTCATTTCCTAGACCATTAACAGCGAAATTAAACTTTCTATATTATTTAAATTACAATTCCATATATTCTGAAACAAGCATAAAAAATATAAATTTGAAAAGCATTTTAAAATATTATAATTGTTATAAATTTTATGTCGTATAAAAAAAATATTTTGTTTTATTTCGAAACTTATATTGCACTCGTCAATTAGTGTTTCTAAACTAATAATTTTTTTATAAATTACATATAATTTCCAGATATTGCAATAAATGTAAGCTTTACGTTGTTACGTTTAACGTTTTAACCCTTTCCACTTCACTCACTCGACACTGATTTGGTTCCACTAGCTTCACTGTCAAGTGACACTCGGCATAGTGTAATACCTGCCAAATGTAAAAATTTTATCGATACTACATAATAAAACTAGCTGTTATCGCACCGTTATATGTTCGCGTCGTAAGCAACTTATCTCTATGCTTCATCTGTTAGCGTGGAACTGGCGGAATAAAAACAAAAACAGCCTTGGAGTGGAAAGGGTTAATTGTTAAATAATGTTTTCAGTAAATCCCTAGTTTTTTACTTTCCCTAGTTTTTACAAAGTAATAAAAATAGCTAATATAATATTTTAAGAGTAAATTGAATAAATTGAATGTACTCTTATAATCCGAACAATAAAATTTTTCAGTTTTATAGTTTTTGGAAAACATTGTGTAACATTACTTTTGCATAACTTACTTATGTGTAACATCACTTTTGTTTCGGCCTACACTAATCGATATACATACATATAAGCGTTGGGTCGCGAGAAAAACATATAGAGAGATGCGTTATATGTATAACATAATTAATTAATCAATGGTAATAAGTACTAAATTATTTCTAACTGAATTTAAAACCAATAGTTTCATATAAAGGTGTATTCTGTTCACATTTCAGAATTTAAATTTGTCAGCCAATAGCAAAAAATTGCAAAAAACTAGTAAATTAAAAAAAAATATTAATAAGTTTTAAGAAGTTTATTAATATATTCAATTAAAATAAAATTTTTTTTGAAATATGGAAATAAGTTTGTTAAAATCATTTAATAAATTTATACATTTTTTTATTACTCGTATCATTAATTCAAAATTCTAAATTTTTTTTTTCTTTTTGCATGTTAATATTTTTTTTTTATATTTTGATTTTTAATTGTTAAATTTATTCAAAATATAGAAAAATATATATATAAGTTTTGTGTATTAAATAAATTTTTAACAATATCCCAATTACAACATCATGATCCAATACTAATTTTAATTGCATATAAATTAATATTATGCATAATTTTCGATTTTCAAATTGCATAGAATTAAAAAAACAATATATGTATATGAATATATTCATATGCTCATATACGTATGCATAGATAAATAATATATTGTATGTAAGACTATTCATATACATATTATAATATTGTGTACATGTAAAGTACGTTTGTATGCATGCAAATTAAAAATATTATTCAAATTTATAGTACATATGTATGTATATGTATGTAGTGTACTTTATTAAAATTTTGCATACATATACATATGTATATATTCTTATATTTTATTCATTTGATTTTTGTTTTCCCTGTGTTTTGTTTTTAATTTTGCAATATACATGCATACATCCTTATCGGCGGATACTTTTGCAAAAATCCAGGTGAGTATGCACATACTTTTTTATTTATTTTCATCTTTATTGTTATTTTGTTTATTATTAAAGTAAATTTTTTTTTTATATATTTTATATTATTTTATAAGATTTTGTTTTTATTTATCATTTTTGTATTTTTTTTTTTGTAATTTCTTTTTTTACTTCTTCTAATTTTTAAAAAAGAAATCAAATAAAGAATTAAAAGAAAAGGAAAAAGAAATGAGAAAAAAAAATCACTCCTCTTCTTCTATACTGTTATGTTAACAATAAAAATGTGTATAACAAGCACAGTAATGATAACAGCAACAACAATTTCTATAATGAATGTAAGAAAAATAGAAAAGAAAATTTGCTTGCGGGTGTGTATTTGCAGTGGTATAAGTGTATACTGTAGTTAATTTTCGCGCAGATCCAGTTAAAAGAAAATGCCTTTACAAAAATATTATAATAAAATAATTATAAAATACAATAAAAATTTATATGAACGTATGTTTTATAATTATATACGTAAGGATGTATGTATGCGATGCCTGCAATTCAATAAAATATGAAAGAAAGAAGAAAAAAATAAGTATAAAATTTTTTAAAACATTATTTTTTACTTTACATATTTTTTTTTGCTTCGTTTTTTTTTCCATAAAAAATAATTATAAAAATGAAAATTTTAATATAATAATTAATTTTTATTTTTTATCTACATACTGTTATAAATTCTTAAAATGAGAAAGAAAATAAAAAACATGCGAAGAAGAAAAATGAGAGAAAACATGTTTTATATATGATTACTTTTATGAGAAGTAGAAAAATAAAAAATAAATGAAGAGAAGTTTTTTCAAAATAAAAAGAGAGAGAAAATGTTAAATTTTATTGTGTGTTTGTTATATGCATACATTGTTGAGTATTATATTTAGAAGGATGTTTCATTTGTGCATTGCATTGTATTTCATTGCAGTGGGCTTACAAATTAATTGAGTAAATGCTATATTTTAAAAATAACAGTGGTTCACTTAAAACAAATATAGTTCAGCAGAAAATTATTATATAGAAATATAACAATATGAAAATAATTATGAAAATATTTATATAAATTATATAAGTAATTAAAATAAATTATAAAATTTTCAATTTAAATTAAAATATTAAGAAACTTTATATTATATTCAAAGTTATATTTATTTAAATAAAATATGTGAGTGAAAATTTCTTACAGAATCATAAATTTAAGAATGTTAATCTTATGACTTTGTTAATCTTTCACTTAAATAAAATGTGAGAATGAAAATAATTTGAAGGAGATACTCAATTTGATCTTATATTCTTCATTGTCATTTCTCATATTAAAATATTTTCTCAATTTTATGTTTTCTCAATCCACATTTTCTTCGAATTTTGAGTAAAATTTTTGAAACTATTTAGTTCAACGGTCTTTCTCTTTCTCTCCTCTTTATTCTCTTTTTTCTTTATTCTTATTAGATTTTGTTGTTGAATTGAGTATAAATGCATATTGCATATTTCTCTTGCAAAAAATCAAACAAAATATAATAATAAAATGAGAATTCGACCGCGTGCAATTTTTTTTTTTTCGATATGAAATTTTTTTACTTGTTTATGAACTATTTTTTGTTGTCATCATAAAGCTAGAAAAAATGAGAAGAATGTGCATTAATTTTTTTTTTGTTCTTTTCAAAATATGTACATATACATATATATTTGTATATATAATTATAGAGAACACTAAACATTTACAAAGGAAAATCACTAAATTAAAAGTGATGAAAATTTTGTATTTTGTTTTTTCCTTAACTTTAATTTTCCTTTTTGATTTTATTTTCATTGCAGTGTGTGAACCAATGACGATACTAGACGCATGATAAGAATTAAATGTAAAAAATTTTATAATAAAAAAAAATTGTTATTAAATGGTTTTTATTTTCTTTTTCTAATAAATTATAATTTCTCCTTAAAAATAAAAAAAAAAAATTGTATATGTGCAGCACATATGCTTGTTCCTTATATTTTAGAGAAAGTTGAATTTTAAGTTTTATAATTTTGCAATATTTTGTTGTTGTTGTTGTTGAATTGTAATTTTTCTTGTATGAAATTTAACTCTAATGATATATACTTGAAGATTTATAGTTTTATGGTAGCAATTATTATTTCGTTTTATTTTTAATTTTCTAGCTCATATTCAAACTAAAACTTACAATTAATTACTGCTACAATAAATTTTTTTTTTCTTTGATATAAATTTATTTTTGATATGTGTTAGTTTAATCTGTATACATATAAGTAGACATAATAAAATTACCATGTATTTTTTAAAGAATTTGTACTTCGGTCTGCAGGAAAAACTGTTCGTGTTGAAGTGGCCGATAAATTAATCTTGCATTATAATGAAATACTTTTTTGAAAAAACTAGTTAAAAGCAACACATGCATTCGAATCTAGAGGATCAATTAAAATTCGAATCCAGATTTTTATGATGTAAAAGCTATGAACGTATAGCAATAGAATTTAAGGCAAGTGTTACATTAATTACAACAGCTATAGTATTTAATTTGGTTTAGCCAAGATTTAATACTAGATTAAAAGTAAAATATGAAGTTTATTGAAATATTGCATATGTAGAGGAGTGAGAAAATTGTAATCGCTATTTACCGCTTAAAATTATGTATGTACATTTTCAAAACACATGCTTTAAATATTTCATATAATAGTTTAATGCAAAGCAGTAAATTAAGAAACTTAATTACGCACATTTATTCCGCTCGATAGGTTTATATTTTTAGAAAATGTATTAAATCTTTGCTAATCTTGATTAAATTCGAATCTTATATAAAGAGTTTTGAATCTTATATAAAATCTCTTTGATAAACAACAACGTTCCATTAATAAGGCTCTTCAACTCTGGGAGTAGCATATAAAGTGTTATATAATATGTATGTACTTTGAGTGCAAAATAGAAAAAAAACGCACAACTCAATTTTTTAATACAAAGGCTACAAAAGCATTTTTTCGGATTTAAAATACTGTAATACTCCCGTTTTTTGCAAGGTGAAATAAATATTGTTTTATACATTTTTCAAAAGTTATGCACAAATATTTTTAAAAATATTTTTATAAAATTTAATTAGAATTGATAACTAATTAATATTCAATTAATTATAAAATCGACTTTCGAAACTCAAATATTTTGAAAATAGCTTTGGTTAATTCTTTAAGGTATTGAAATATGAATATTGAGTAAACACAGTTGCATTGCCTAATACTAAATTTCGTTGCACATACATACATACACACTATGAACATGAAATTAATTTTTAACTTAAATTAAAAATTAATAAAAACAAAATTGTAAATTCACAAACATTGCTTAATATACCGTTAAAATTTTAATGTTACATGCATACATTCACACATACGATATATATATACAAATAGAAATGAAATATGTAAAAACAATTTTTAAGTAAAATTAATTAAATTTAAATGATATGAAAAACAAAAATTACAAAAAATAATTGAACAAAGAACAAATAAAATTAAAAACAAGTTAAAATAAAAATTCAAATTACAACGTACTCATATATTGCAATACACATCGTAAATATAATTAAATGATCTATTTATGTACATATGTATATATACATATAAATAATCTATTCATACATATGTGAAATTATAACAATAAAATATAACAATTACAATATATTAAACAGCACGAAATATTGACACCTTTTTCTCTCTCTTTCTTTTTCTTCAACATTCTCCCTCTAATCACTATAATTTCTTTTTTATTAATTAAAAAATTTTAATAGCAATAAGTAAAAGATAAAATATCACAACAAAAATTTACATTTGTGTACAAAATTATAACAGTTACACATTTTCATATTAATGTGTTGGTGAGAATACATTCGACTATCTACAAAATTAAATGAACGCATGTTGATATTAAAATTTCACAATACTTATTAAGTAAAAATAAAACAAAATGCAATGCAATAAAACAAAATAAAAACAAAAAAAAAATTATGTTAAGCTACAACAATTGCATTGCAATAATACAAATATGTATTAAAAAAAAACATAATAAGAATTTGAGAGGCAGTCATTCGATTCTTTAAAGAAAGAGAGTAAAAAACGAAGGATAAAAAGAGTACAAAATACACAATTTAATGCTCTCTCGCAAAATTATATACATATTTATACACACATAGAAAATGTCCTCTCTACCTATTCTTACAATGCCTATCTTCTTAAATGTCAAACCGATATACATAATGTTATACGAGTATTTAATTTAATTTTTTTCCTTCTCTATAACATTTATACAAACGCATATGAAATTATAATAAAAACCAAAAAAAAAATGTTATGTTAATGTTAACTAAGTAGTATAGTAATTTATAACACAATGTTGCTGTTATTTTTCTTTCGTAAATTTGTTTTTCACGAACGAAAATTTATAAGCTAAAATAATATTGGCGCCCTCTCATTTCTTTTTTTTTTTTTTTGCATTTTATAAAAATTATTTATTTATTTTTTACTTTTAATTTTTGTTTTTTAATTAGTACATGCTAGTATTTGTGTAAAATGCAAACATATACATATACATTAAAAAAATATAATATTATAATAAATATAATATTTATTATCTATGTGTAAATGTATAAACAGTTATATATAATAAATTAATAAAGTATGCATAAAGAATGAATCAATTTTATATAAAAATAATAATAATAATAATAATAATGATAATAATAAGAACATAATATAAAGAAAGAAAATTAATAAAAACAAGAGAATATAATAAAAATATAAAAACGTGCTATTTGATGTGCTGTATTTTGTACTGTTCTATATGTGGTTGTTCCGTATATTATGTGTTTTTTTTTTTATTTCTTATTATTATATGTAATGTATAATGAATGTGTGTTATGTAGGAAAAATTAAAAAAATGTTCGAATGTCTATCAGTCAGTTAACAACGCCAATTGTAATAAGACAGATGTCGGTTGTTTTGTTTTATCTTTATTATTACAATTCCATTATTGAGGGGTTTGGTTTTTTTGTTTCTTCTAATTAATTAATTAAAAAAAAAATTATATTAAAATTAAAATACAACTGAAAAGAAAAAAATAAAATAGCAAAATTATGGCATAAAAAATTTATAAAAGACAATGCTAATTTTTTTAAATAAATAAAAAATTATAATTATTTTTTAATTCAAAAATATAAAATATTCAAAACAAAAAAAAAGAAGAAAAAAAAATTATTGAATTGTTAATTATTAATGAAAAATAATTAATAATAAAAATTTTATTATACTAAATTAAAAAAATAAGTGATGTAATTTTGTCATAAAAAAACAAAAAAAAAAGTGTACTGGACTTAATCATAAATAAAAAATTCAAAATTAATAATTTTTAAATAAATTAAAAGTAAAAAGAGAAATTGTGTTATAGTTTTATTTTAATTAAATTTTGAAAACTTAATTTTAGTGATTATTTATTAACATATTAATTTTTAAACAATAAATTAATGAAATAAAATAAATTAATTTTAAACTTAAAAAATAAATGGTTTCAAGTTTTAATTTAAATTTTAAATATATATAAAAATTAATTTTAATTATAAAAATTCATGTATTAGTGCTTAAAAAACAATACTTTAAAGAAAATATCTAGTTTAAATTTTGCGGGCAAAATAAGTAATTGTGAATTATTAATAATTTTTTCTTTATTAAATTAATTGTTCAGTCATTATTATTAATAAATAAAAGATAATAAAAAACCTTAATTAATTTACTTATATTAATTTTTATGTTTTTTAATAAAATAACAATACAAATTATAAAAATATAAGAAAATTGAAAAAAATATATTTTATAAAAAATTTTAATAATTTTTCATAAACTTTGGATCAGAATTGTTTTTTTTTATTAATTTTAATGTTTTAGAACTACTTAAAGTAATTAACAATTTTAATTTTTAAATATTGCAATTTTAAACTTGGACTGAAATTAATGATTATAACAATAAAATATAACATAATGATGGTTTTCATTAACAATTTTCTTAAACTGTTATACTGTTTTTATTAAAATAATTTTTTTAAATTAAAAATATTTCCTTTTTGGTGTAAAAAACAAAAGAAATAGAACCCGGCTTTATAGTGTAAAAATTATATTTTAAAATTATTTTTCAAACTTTTTGTAAAAATAACATAATTTTGAGAATATGCTTAGGAATACTGAGATATTTCACTTGGCTAAAGGTCTAATATAAAAAAAATATATAAATATATATTTAAATTTTGAAAATTTCTGTAATCAATTTAATTATTTTCTTTAAATTAGAATCCTTGTTTTTTCTTTTTAATTTCAAAACCATATAGAATGTACTCGAGACTTTTTAATTAATTGAATTTATTATACGTTCTTATGAATTTTATATGAATTTTATAAAATTTGAGAATTTTAGGTTTAAGCTGTTTAAAATTAATATGTCGTAGTTTTCGTATATGGTAGTACAATTTCTTATTATTAATTTTTAATATTGATTTTTAATTAATAACATGTAAAAAATTGTGTAGTGAATATTTTTAGCATTATAATTGATATGTTGCATAATTAATAAATTGTATGGTCATAAAAGTAAGTATATCAAAGGTTATAAAAAATAAGAAATTCATAAAAAAGAAATTTTGTTGGCAAAATTGCACTTACGGATATAAAAATTGCATTATCGTTAATAATTGTAGAATAAATTAATTTTTATGTTAAATTTTATATTTTTGTCTTTTGTAAATTTTATTATTAAATATAACAAAGAGAAATATTTCCTAAGACCCTTTAACATTTTTTTTAAATAAAAACACAAATTGTGGGTTTTTATTCCCTAATTTTAAAAGCATTACACTTTCAATTTTAGTTGAAATAAATTCCAATATTATATTTTAATAATTTCAAAAGATGTGCCTTAAATTCTTAAAAAATGATATTAAGAATAAAAAAATACTTAATAAATAATAGTACTTATACACTATTTTTAAATATTTTATAAAAATAATTTTATTTAAATATTCTTAAAAATCTTCAGATTTTAATAATTACTTATGTGTACTCAAAAATCTATTATTCTAATTAAAAAATACATTCAAGTATGAAATTATAAGTAGCTTATAATTACTTACGATATACTTAAGTATTTATACTTATTGTTTCAGTATATTCTGTGTTTTTAAAAAAAAATAACAACTAATTTTAAGATAATTTTTTTAAGAAATACATTTATTATTTATTATTCTATAATATTTTTGAATAAAAAAAATAAATAAATTATATTACTTCCTTACCAACTCTGTGTTGATATTATAATTATTGAGTATGCATATAATTACGTTACATAAGTAATTAATTACAAATTCAATTAAGTATTAAAATCTTTACTATAAATTATTAATTTATAAATAAAAGTCGGAAAATAACACGAAAACACCTACAAAAATCAATTTAATTTTTTTTTTGTCATTTTATTAATTTATTTATTATACTTAAACAATTAAAACAATTACTTAGTATACTATTTAATTTGTACATAATACATATGTATATGTTTATTGTTATATACCAATTTTTTTGAATTAAATATTAATAAGTAATATACAAAATTAAGTATTGACAAAGTAAAATTTTACATTTTATATATAGAAAAGACAAAAAAGCTTTTTAACTTTGTTTTAATTAAATATAAAATTCTTAAGTAATTCCATAAATAATTAAAACAAAACTTTACTAAGTATTTATAATTACCGTGTATAACATAATAAATTATACTTTAATTATTAAAATTTACTTACTTATATATGTATATACTTACTTATAGTACGTCCCTTTAAAGTAATTAAATATAATTAGTATAAGTAATGTTTATAATGTATATCATGAGTAAATATACTTATATAAATAGTATTTTTTCTAATTAAAAAAATATAAAATTTATTTGTCATTTTTAACTAAGTATTTTTTTTACTTTATAATGTAATTAAATTAAAGTTATCTATTTTAATAATGGTATATAAGTAATTATTATTATTTCTTTTATAACTCGATATTATTCATCTTTTAATGTTTATTCATATTTTATGTATACGTAAGTATATTATAAATCTAATTTTTGTAAAATAGTTAACTATCATGTTAATTAAATAATTTTACTTGAATCTTAATTAAAATTATTTAATTATACATAAAATATGCGTATACTTATATATTTAAATAATAATATTCTTATTACTTAACTATATATGCTATTATGATTATATGAAATTTTCCATATTTAATTATTTTTTAATTAGTTTCTTAATTTGCTTACGCTTGTTACCTTCTATAGACGAAAGAATTTTTCAATTTCATATAGAAATTTATGAATTTATATGCTTACTAAATTAAAATTATATAATATACATTTATACATGATTTTTGTGTGTATATATATATATAAATTACTTATGTGATTTATTTTATAATTTTGTATTTTACTTAATATGTTTTGAATATTTTTCTATTTAAAATATTATATTGTTGATTAATTCATTAACTCAGTATAATTTATTTAAAATAATTATAATTACTTATTGTATATACTCGTATGTTATTAATGTTAAATACGATTAACTATAAGTACTTTTATTATTTAAATGTAATTATTGAAATTCTATATGAAAATAAAGCTATGGCGAGTATAATTCATAGAATTTTGATGTACTTATTAATAATGTTTGAAATTACTCTATAACACTTATAGTATTTCTAATATTTGATGTTCTTTTAATATAATATTAATTACAATAGAATAATAATCCAACAAATAAAAAAAAAATTATTATTATAAACGATAATTAATAAGTAAATTGTAAAAAAGAAGGCAAAAAAATAAAAAAAATTAATGTTAATTATAGTTATATTCTTTCTCTATCAGAATTATGAGAAAATAATTACACTTAATGAATTTACAAAAAAAATAAAAGTAACTAAAAACAATAAATTTTCCATAATTAATTATTTTCATTAATATCGTAATCATGTATACAACAACACTTTATAAGCTTATTAATTTATTGAAATTCAAAGATGATGGAAAAGGGAATTCAATTTTAATTTATTAAAATTTTTAATTAAACACTCACTTAAATTATACTTAGAAAAACTAGATTAGTTATAGATTATCGTTTTATCTTATGTATTTTTTTTTTTTTTTGTGAAGAAGTATGTTAATAAAACGTGTTTTGAATTTCCTTATTTTGCATTGTCATATTTTATAAATTTCGAATATTGGATAGTTATTTGTTCCAACTTTTAATTTATGATATTTCCGAAATTTTCTAAATAAAATTTCAATAAAATTAAAAAATGTTTCATAAAGCCGGAACAATTCAAAAATTTTGCTATTATTATTATGTAAAAGTACAATTATAATTAATTAAAGTGATTTTAGATCAAATGTGCTACTCACAAATTCAAAATTTGTGTTTTTTCTATACTTACTTTACTGATAATCATAATTATCAATCTGTTCATTGTTCATTATGTACTTCATTCTATATGGTCAGTTTCTAGATATTTTTTAGTAACCTAAAATATTATCTTCTCTGGTGGTGTATATTAAGCTTTGCATAGGTAAGTAGAGTCTTTACGATACCCTGTATGGTAGTACGCTTGAATTGATTGTTGTTATTCCCCGCTTCTACTGAAGAATTGAAATTAATTTAGCTTATGCAATTTTTTCTTCTTTTTGTGATTAATTCAAAGCAATTAAAGCAAGTAGTGTTTGAGATTTTTCAATGTTTCTTAAGGAAATTATTTTTATGATAATTTATACTTAAAACAGATATGTTTGAAATGAAGTTTCTTAAGAACAAATTAATTGAACTATTGGCTACAATATAATATACGTATCCTTAAATATCAATTATCGAATCTTAATTTGAATATTGTCATTTTGAATTCTTTGGATTAAACGATTTTTACGTTAAAGAAATGTATTTATAATGATTTTCAGTGTTATGATTTTTCTTATACATATAATCGAACCATTATACCTAATTTTATTAGTTCTAAAATAAAATTATTCTGAAACAGTTTAGTCATTGAGTTTATAGAAATTTTCGTATCTACCCTTTACATAATACTCTTTGTCGAATTAATAAACCGGTATTCTATGTTTATTAATCAATTAGAATACCAGCGTTAATGTAGTCAAAATAGGAATTAGTATTATTAGTAACACTAAATAATGCAGTAAAAATCCCTATGCCCCCATTGAATACTCATTTATAATTAAAAATTGTTATAAAGAGCAAATTTTTAAAAAATTTTTAAAATACTTTACTTTATATTAAAAATTAATTCCGAATCATTGAATAAAAAACTTTTTAAAGAAAGTAAAAAAAATATTGAAGAAAAAAAAAATTATAGCTTGAACTTTAAAAAAACACAAGAAGAACAAAAAATGTAACAACACTAATAAGAGATTATACAAAAACAAAACAAAAACAAAATGAAACGCTTAAAAAACGTGCAAACATTTTTACACCATTTAACATTTAATTTTAATTATCATATTAGAAGTTGCCACAAGTGTTTTTTTTCTTATATTTATTTTTTTTTTCTTCACCACACCACATTTATTACAAACAAAAAATGTTTTCTTTTCAATTGTTCTTTTTGTTTGTTATTGCTGCCTTTCTTTCTTTTTTTTTCCATAACAATTTTCTTACTCTTTCCTTTCTATTTTACTCACTTTTCTTTTGTGCATAATTTTTTTTTACTGTGGTTCGTTTTGTTATTTGTTAAATTGCTACTCATTTTATACACAGTATCTTCTTTATATGAAGACCCTGTTAAACAGTGGTTCATTATCGTATACCGTACTCGTACTGACTACACAAAATAAAATTTTTAATAAAGGGAGATGAAGAGTAAATCAAAG
The DNA here is from genome assembly GCF_029603195.1 of Condylostylus longicornis. Classification (NCBI taxonomy): domain Eukaryota; kingdom Metazoa; phylum Arthropoda; class Insecta; order Diptera; family Dolichopodidae; genus Condylostylus; species Condylostylus longicornis. The sequence continues at coordinate 13,465,446 of NW_026577987.1, forward strand.
CAGACTTATTTTCTTTGGAACATAATTTTTTCATGCCACCTTAATGAATGGAATAAAATGAAAAAAAAAACGCAATAGTACAAAGTTAGCGAAACCCTTGAATTGCATGTAAAAGAAATTTAGGGTGCGAAAAATTAACTTTCTTTTCAAGAAATTTTTAATTTTTTGAAACATTCTTAATAAATGCTTACACATTTTATACGGAAATGAATTCGAATTCAAAAATTGCTTTTTAATGATTCAGAAAGAAGATTTAGAAAGAAACGCAAAGCTGATAGATTATTTTGCCGAAAACATAAAGGACCTATGCGATTACATTGTCGATCGAAAAATTTATATTAGAATGTCAGAATGTCAAATAAGTTTTACAAAATTTCAAATCGTAGTGCTTAGAAATTTAAATTGATTATAAATATAAAACACACAATAAAAACTTTTTTTTTCTGAGCTATCGTCTCAGAGCTAAATTTCATGTTTTTACCATTTATTTCTTCAAAATAGTTGGTCCGAATAATGCATAGACTCGAATTTTAATAATAAATAATATTTTTATTTTATTAATGTATTGAATTTAGCCTTAAAATATTAAATGCTACCTATAATGTGTTAACTCTAAATTTTTATTTCACAGTATAAATAAGATAAATGCAATAAAATTCTACAAGTCTACACCATTATGTTAGTATACAAAAATACTTGTTTTCACTCAACTATAAGTGTTTTTAATTTTATTCCAATTCCATTTTATCTGCACTCATTTAAAATATTTATAACATGCTTACTTCTCTCTTACAATATATTAAATGATAGTTAACTAATTTTGTTTAATAATTCCATTTTGACATTTTGATGCTACTAAAAAATCTCATTAACTGACAGCTTATAACTTATAACTTTATCTAATTACCTACAAATAATTTCACATTTATTTTTTTGTTTCTTTTTGTTTCTTGGAGTTTTGTTTTTTTTTTTTTAATATTATTTCTCTTTACTCTCTAAAATTTTTCTGTTTCTTATTATTTTTGTTCCACTTCACTTTGTGCAAGAAGAGAAAAACTGAATTGGAATGACGGTATCATAAATGTGAAAATGTAATAATTCCGTTATCATTTTAAGTGTTTTATTTTTCTTCTGTTTTTATTTATACGATACCTTTATAACAGCTTGTGTTCATCGTTAACATCATCGTAAAAAATCAAAAAATTTTGTTTTTACTCTTTACTCTTTGTTGTACAATTCTAAAATATTATAAAGTTGGAATTTTATTATCTGTGGTACGGTAGTAAATGTTTTCAAATTTTTGGATAAGACAGAAATTTTCTAAAGAAATTGCTTCCAATTTTAATTAAAATAAGTGATTGAAAGCGACGGTAAAATTATTCAACGTAGGGTATTTGTATTGAACCGGAAATCTTTGTATAATGATAATTTATAATTGCAATAAGTTATTTTTACGTAGGATTCCGCATGAAAAGGGTTCTTGTGATGAGACAATTATTGCTAATTACAAAAGAAGCAATAATTGTTTGACTCTTATGGTTGGTCTACTTTTATGGTCGCTTTTTTTTTGAATTCGCACGTATTATAAACCCTTGAATTTCATATAACAGTACATAAGCACATTAATATGCTCGCGTTTTCTAGTCATCTTATACTGTTTAAAACATTATCCATATATAAAAATATAACGAACTCAACATAAACCTAGCAAATTTAGTGCTAGATATATATTTGTAATAAATTAGTTATTTATAATAATTGATTTTCACTTACTTCATTATTCCGTCTCTTGTGTGAATATATTTAATTTGAGCTCATTTACTTCTTACTATTAAATGGGAAGAATTTGCATGATAGGTAATACTATAGGCAGTATAATAAATTTCCCACAATAATATTATGGCATGCAAAACATAGCCTTTATATTTTCACTTTCAATGACTGAAATAATAAGGAAATACAATTTGAGAAAACGTTAAAGACATCGGAACTAAATGAAAGTATAATTTTATTGTACAATTCTTGAACATCTACAATATACCGCTGTATACGAACTTTTTATATAAAAGTGCTCATGGTATCTTTCTTCATTTTCAGTAGAATCCTTTTTCAAAATCAAATTCGTTTTTTCTTGTAAAAACTCTGGGTATTCGTTTCTTTCTTTTTTATTACTCATTTTAACCACGTTATAAAAGATACAACAACAATAACAAAAAAAAATAAACAGGGAACACATTTTTTGATTATTATAATTACCCGAAAGCAGGGAAACCAAAGAAAAAAACAGCACAAAAAAAATGTATAAGAAGTAAGGAAAAACGTTTAAAGATGATATGGTGTTGAACGTTTTAGCTTAGTGTTAACAAGCTAAATAAAAATCAGCTATAAAAATTCTGTAAAAAAAAACAACAATAATAATAAGTAAAACAGGAAAAAAAAAAACAGTAAGCGATATTAAAATGAAATAAAAAAAAAGATTTTCACAGTGTCTGAAAAAAAAACGAACAGAAAGCAAGCACCAAAAACGAAAACAAACAGAAAAAAATGTGAAAAACTTTTCATCCCAAAGTTACGTAACTAGCAAAAATTTTATTTTTTTTTTTTATAAGCAAAGAGTTAAAGTTAACGTAAATTACAGGGTTGATAAACTTTTTAATTATAATGGGCCACAAAAAATGCAATGCCAGTTCTATAGATTGGAAAAACGAATTCTAAAAATTTATACTAAGTCCATGATTTTTAACAATGTGAGTCAAAATCTAATCTTAAAATAGTTCTAAAACTAAACATTGAAAACAATGTTGCATGTGAAATAGCTCTCTTATCATCAAATAAAAAAAATTGCATAAATTTAGGAGAAATCTGAAAGCAATAAGCTTATCTCGCAGTTAACTAATTCTAGATTTATTTTTTTTTCTTTCTTTCAAATTTTTTATTCCTTTTATTAGTAAGTTGCATTAAAAAGGTATTAGCTGCTATCATTTTGACAGTCTTAGCTGCTTTCATTTGAAAATTCAGACGACACTTTTTTTCATTATCGTCTCTGCTGTTTACTTATTTGCTTCAATTCTTTTAAAGTGCATATATGAAAATGCTTTTTTGACTAGAAGACAAAGTATTGTTGCACTCTTGCTTGCAAAAGTTGAATAACGCTTGTTACTTCAAAGAAACAAGTGACTGCAAAAATAATAATATTTTTAAATTTTATACTCACGAAGAACAAGGTTATTTATGATTGTATCAAACTAATTGCCACATCCTTTCCTTTAAACCATAGTTTAAAACAGTGTTCTGGATTGTTTTAAAAATAGTTTTAAAAAAGAATACCTTTTGATAAATTTCTAAAAATATTTTATATAATTCTTATATATTTATTTTCTAGTACAGATTCGACAAATTCTCATCTAATAGAAAACTGAAGCAAAATCGTTTAATACCACTGCTTCAGTAATAAAGTGTTTTATTCTTGGCATAAAGCGAATTTTTTTCTATTATTTTGTTTTAATATTTTCTTCCTATATTTTTATTGTTATTATTATTATTTGCTCTATCTATCATGCTGGGTTTATATATATATATATATATATAATACACATATTATATACGACTGGATTTCTTTAATATCTTAATTTCTTTATTATTTGGTTTACATATACTTGCATACATATAGAAAATGTAATATATTAAAGAACATTTTAGTCATAGGTTTCTGATTTACAGGTGTGTACCTATATATTTTAAATAGCTGTTATATGTACGTACATATACAGATTGCATTTAGACAAATATCGTACAAATGTATGTGCTACATAATATAATTTAGTTTCATACATTTCTGTATATATCTATGCATACATAGGGATATAAATATACAAAAATGTACGATACGAGTATAAAATGAGTATTTGTTTTTATTTAAATACTTTGATTTTACTTTTTAAAATTTTTATTTCCAAAGGATTTCGTTTATATACATAGGTAAAATTAAAAAAGAATAATTTCTCTCTGATAACATTTTTATTTTAAGCGTACCACTTTACCCTCCCCTTTTTTTGACTTTCTTCAAAGTATTATCGTACTCATGTAGGTGAATTTAGTTTTTGAGCCTTGATTACTTATTCCTAATGTTGTCTTGTAATTGTATTGTCATTTTGTTCCAGTTCGTAATATTTTATCTAGAAAATTAAGTTTATTGTTCACCCATCTGCGGCTATTTATTAATAGGTTTAAATAAAAATTACCCCGATTTTCGGCATTTGGTTTTTTTTGAAAATCAAATAATGTAAACTGACCAAATCAGTCGTTATAAGGCAATTCAGGTCTAGAGCTTGTATTTTTATAGCTGCTTTAAGTCAAAATATCCGACATAGAGCTTACGTGGAATCCTAAAGTAACAATTATAAAAACAAAATCTTCTTAAAATTAGCATGAAAATTGAATTTGATAGTCTCTATGTGTCCGATTGTTTGATTTAAGTTTGGAAAGGTATGAGGTTTTAAGTGTTCAAGATATATGTGACCGAAAATTGAAAATTTGTACTTCACTTATGATATTTTAAGATGCAAATAATTATTTATCACTTTTCTGCGTTTGCAGATTTATTGGTTTTTATTATTTAGAGTTTGGTTTGAACGGGACAGGCAAATTAAAACAAATAATAATCTAAATATAATATAAGAGGGTAATTGACTCTCAAACTATTGTAATTGATAAAAATTTTCGTACATTTTCCGAAAACTAACTAACTAGGTAATTTTCGACAATATTTTTTGTTTTTTTGCATGATTCTATATATTTTTGCTCTCATTTACTGCAATGATTATTTTTACTGGTTAATATTTTTGCTATAGAAGAAATTTTTTTTTTTGCTTTTCTGAAATTATTTTATATCCTTGTTAAATTTTTTTTCCTTTCATATCTCCTTGATGTTGTATAATATCATTAAAAAGCCAAGTGAATTTCTCTGAGGTTTTAATCTCCTTGTTTTATTTATTTATTTTTTTTTTTTGCACAAATGTGCGGTCCTGGTGCATTACCAACCAAAAAAATCTATACAAACAAAAAACCTATATAGTAAAAAGCATAAACCAACATAAAAAATTTTAAAAACCAAAAACTCCAACCAAAAAGGATATACGTATACAGAAAATTATTTATAATAATAACAACAAAAAATAAAAATAAAATAATATAAAAAGGATTTTTTTTTTTTACAAACAATTTTAGGATAATTTAGGTGCGGAAAGTTTAACACTTCTTCTGACAAAATTAAAACAAAAAAAAAAGCAGAGAACATAAAAAACAAGGACAAAAACATTAAAAATAGAGGTGTAAAACTGTAAAAATTCTTTACATAAAATATTTATGCATACATTTACAAAATATAAGAAAGGATATATAATCAACATTTACATATACATACATAAATCAGTATAAATGTGTATATTATATGAATAATAGGTATACATACATAAATACATAAATTATAAAAAATAGGAAATGTGATTTCCATTGGCTGCTTAATCATTAAAAATTATTGTGAATTTAATTAAATAAAATATGAAAAAGGACATTATTTGAATATTATAAAATTGAAAATAATCTGGGATTTTTGTAACATTTGAAATATTAAATTTTGAAAATTGCAAGAGAGAAACTAGGTGGAGAGAGACAGGAAGAGAGAAAAATAAAGAGAATCAAAGAGTTTTTATCGTGAAATTATAAAAACAAAATCTTAAAATAAAAAAAAAATTAAAAATAAAAAATATAAAAAATATTTAACGCTTCATTTCTCTAAGCGTTAATAAAACTGTGTACACAAAATAGACATATATATAAATAAAAGTACGTAATTTTTTCTATCTTAAAAGTTAAAAATAAATTTTGCAGTTGTGGATCTGATAACAGAAAATAGTTTAAACAATATTGTTGTTAAACTGGAAGGAATTTCAGGTAAGTTTACTTAATTTTACATCTAAATTTATATATATATAAAATTATATATTTAAATTCCATAAAAATTTAATTATATTTTAAGGTTTCTTCAAATTTTATTTTCATATAAAATAGAATTGGAAATTAAAATTTATTTAGTTATCATGCAATTGATTCAATTCCTAAATGTTACGATCTATGTTCACCCGGTTTTCTGACCCAGTTTTACTTTATCATACCTACATGCATCATGGTTTAACTGCTATAACTCTTTTGGTTTATGTATTTGGTTGTGAATTATTTTTCATTATTACAGTGTTGACTAAAAGAAAATTCTAAATGTTTAAGCAAGATCGAAAATTCTTTAACAAAAAGGTTCTGCTTTTTATTTCTCTGGCTTATTTATATATGAAGTGAAAATTATAAAATAAAAATAAATAATAAAAAAAAAATTTATATTTGTAAGTGTGCGTGTCTAAAGTATTGACCAAAAATTTTATGTTACACATTAATTTTTTGGTGCATGAGTTTGTAGGAAGGAGGGTGTGAAATGAAGCTTAAGAATGTGGTTTAATGATGTAAACTACAATTGTAAATACAAAGAGTAGGTGTAAATGGTTTAGGGTGAATTTTTGGCTGTTATATGAATAGTGTAGAGAATGAGCAGTTTGAATACATTCTGAGATATCAAATTGAATAATTTTTTGAATTGTTGCTTATCAATAAAATTAAAATTTAATATTAAAGTTAAAGAAAACAAAGTGTTAAACATGCTGTTTCTAAATTAAAGAGATTACTGAGGAATAACAATATTATGCATATATTACATATATGCATAATATTGTAATAATATATATTGCCAGTGCTTACAAAGCTGCACCCTTTAGGATAGAAAACTGAAATTTTATATATCAATTAGTCTGTCCCTGAAATCTAATTCTCTAGCAAAAAACTTTTATTTACGTCCAATCACCCCTTTAGAAGTTATGACGCCTCATATTAAAAATTTCAACTGCAAAATAATTGTTAAAATGAACAGGTCATCTTAAATATGTGTTTTAAATTTTTGACATATACTTCTATTAGATAATGTATCGTAAAGTGAAATATCGTAACAGTTTGAAGGAACTAAGAAAAGATTTATTATTTTTAATAAATTAGCACAATTTTTGACTCTTTATTTTAGAAAAATGTATGTTATTCTAAATCGCTATTAAATAAGAAAAAAAATGGTAAAAATATCAAAAACCACTATTAAGTGTTCTAACTCACCTTTTTCATCGCTGTGCTAATTCACCTAAAAGTATGCAATATTTATTCATTGGTGAATAATGCACAATATAACAAGAGCACAAATTTAAAAAAAAAATTTTCGAAGGAAATGTGCTAGCTTACAATCCATCATTTTAATCCGAATTTATTATAAAATTCTTTTTCTCACAATCGCTCTTTAATTATGCGTGTATGCTCCAGAATTCTACATAAGTATACGTGGCTATATAAGTGTAATATAAATTTAAACATTTTATAGATCATTATATAATTTCATATTGTAGAATAGCTATAAATATTATATAACAAACGTTTAATAACAACAAATCTACTGGTATTTTCAATTGTTATTTCTAATTACTTATTAAGTTTTGTTTTTTTCTAATTATTTTGATCCTCTCGCAATCACTTAGCAGCTTTAATACGTTATTATATCATTAATAAAATGTAAAATAATTTTTCAATTTGGTAATGTTGTCTGCTAACATTGACTCACGTTATTATTATTAAGTTTCATTTTCAAACAATATTATCGTGTCTTTTTATATGACACTTAGAAGTATGTACATTTTGCCGATATAATATGAAAATACATACGTACCATATGGTTATAGTTATGCTATATTTCATTAAAACATATTGTATTTGTTATAGACCTACGTACATATATGTATTTGCATGTATTTGCGTATATATAAGTGATATTCATTAGTTATAATTAAATGTTAATGTATTGCTAAATATAAAAATAATATCACCCGCGGCAAATTAATGCTGCATGCAACATAAATCGGGACATTAATGAGTCTTAATAATTATCTTTGCAAACCAATCACACGTAATATGTACATACAATGACATTATATAATAAGATTTCAAGAAAAATTTTGTTTTATTATAATTATTATTTTAATTTTTTTAATTTAATGTTTCAAAGTCTTACATTTTTTTACATTTTACTTACAAATTCATGTAGTATTAATTAAGTATGAAAAATCGTGTTTTATCATTATAAGAGTAAAGAGGAAATTTAGGCTGTACTTCAGAGTAGCTAATTATATATTTTGAATTCTAAAAATTAAACAAAAATTCATTAATGTTTTTCTGGAAAAGCTCATTATTTTCTGTTTTTTTGATCCGTCAATCCTTCTGATAAGTATAATAATATAACTCAACCCCTTTTAAAATGCATATAATATTGTCAGTTCTAATTACGAAAGTGAATGTTTTAATTTAGTATAAAATTTTCTCGTATTAGTTCAATCAATAAAGAATACATAAAATGCATATAAAGATAAATTTATTAATTATCAAGTCTAATTCATTGTTCTACAATTATGATCGCTATTAACGACTCCGCAATGAATCGTAAAATCTAAAAATGTGTTCACACCACTGGCGTTTGTAATGCAATACCAAAAATGTGTATATCCACGACATAACATGCATACTGTTATACGTGCATATTAATTATATAACATGCATTTGAATAAAAACCAAACAAAAAAAAGGTTATTATTCTATAAGGAGGCTATCTATTATACTGTCATTGTCGAAATTGATTTTATTAAAATAATTTAAAAAAAAATAATTTAACAATTTAAAAATATGTTTGTATGGGTAAACTTGTTTAACATAGGTATGTATGTATGTATATTTGAAGCGAAAGAAAAATAATAGATAATTTTAATGTTAAATTTTATTTTTAATTTTTTTTTCGTCTGTATTTAAAAATTTAAAGCTTTCATGCCTTAGTCTAGATTTGCACGATTGTAATTACTTATTAAAATTTTTCAAAAATTATTTTGTTAAAAATAAAATTAACCATAATTATAACCATTATTTTTATAACCAGTTTCATGAATTTTATTTAGGTACGATTACTTTTTAAAGAATATAAGTATATTGGAAGTATGTAGATATGTATGTGTAAGGGTGAATGTGTGCATAGTAATTATCGTTTGATCATTTTATATAATTTTGTTGTATTATCGATTATCTAATTCGTGGCAAAATTAATATGAAAAATATTTTAACTGCAATTCAAAATTATAACTTAATTTTAACTTAAAATACACACATACACACAAACTTACATAATATTCAAAAACTTGGAAAATTTGTAAAGAATTAGAAAAATAAATTGTAAAAATATTATATACATATATGTATATATAATATATTTTTACTTTAAATGGATTACAGATATACATAAATTAATTCACAAGAAATAGATTATGCAGTCGCGAATCTACTATTATACGTACATGTATGCGTTAGTGCCTCAGTATAAGAAAAGGGCACTCGAAAAATTTCAGCTTGGTGTTAAAAATGAAGAATGAATTTAAAAATTTTAAAGTGTCTTGACAATATTCTGAAAATTTCATGCAGGGCTGAAGAACTTTAGATTTTTACTTATACTTTGATTTTAGACTACTTTAAGAGCTTTTAGATTCTTCAGTTCAAATTGTTATAAATGGCTCGACCTCTGTTGGTATGCACTTAGAAGCTATAAGAAAATAGGTTCAAATAAATTAATATGTTTACCAAATATATGTTATACTTACTTCGTTTCTTTAAAAATGAATTTTAATTAAATTTAATATTATTAATTTTTGGGTTTAATTTGTACCTAAAAAAATTAATTCAAAAACAACTCGAACGACTAAGTCATAGTAATTGCAATATTAATAGTTTAGTAATAATAATTAAATTTTTATTGAATTTTGTTAATATGGGAATTTTATTTAAATATAATTTACAAAAAAAATTTTACCTTTAACAATACAATTTAGTCTTTTGTAAAATTAGAAAATTTAGTAGTTATTCAACCAGCGACATAGCATAATCGAATCTGCTGCATCCATACTTAACACTTTTAAAGTGCTTATTAACAGAGTTCAGAGACAATTAATTTTAATTTTTCTCTTATGTTTGCTATTACTAAATTTATATCAATTACCAAAACAAATTTAAGTACAAAATTTTTGTTTTTTATAAGAGCAAAACTCGAAAAATTTTATGTAACAATAGTTTTAATATTTTACGAATTTATTATTAATTTAATAAAAAAACGAAAAAAGAAATAATAAAATTTATTGATTAATTTCTCACCCTACAAATTTACATTATTAATACGAACTATTGTTATTCAATTACTTAAGTATGAAAGAGTATAGTTACTTCCAAATAATTTTCTGTGCATTTAAGGAAAGACTAAAAACTTCTTTCAAGTAAATTAAGATCATATAATTTTGATAATATTATGAAAATAGAGTTTGTCTAGGGTCTGTCGTTTCACCCCAGTTTTGAAACTTAGCCAGTTACATCAAATTTTGAGGAAATAGAGATAATAAAAGAATCTAAGTTTTAACAAACTTTTATTTAGTGTAGCAAATACGCATCTAATTTTTGAATAGGTGTACATCCTTTGAGCGGGCACGTTGAGATGTCGAACTGTCTGACAATTGACCTGTCCGTCTGACGGTCTGTATGTGACTGTCTGCGTGTATTTTAAATTCGGCTGAACCGATTTTGATAAAATTTTATGTGATGTTTTTAAGATGTGTTAGACTTCGGGAATCGAACCATTTTGGGAGCCGATTTTTTCATTTTTGCTCATATAAAGAGAAATAATCAACAAATGTCCTTAAAATTTAATATTATTTAAATTTAGAGTGTGAAAGTAATGAACTAGGCCAACTTTACATTTTGTACTACATTTTACATTGTACTACATTAATGGAATTTCTTGTAATTTAATATTTGAGTTTGGCTTGCTATCAGAAGAACTGACTAACTTTGCAGGGAATCCAGATGACATAAAGTTTACCTCTATACTAAGAAATAAAATGACGTTTTTCTCGGCATGTTAACTAAAAGTTACCTGGTGTCCTTAAAATTTAAAGAAGACATTTCTACTAAACTAGACAATTCAATTTGCGGTCGAATTTTTTTTTTTCTGTAGATACTGTACGTATCTGCTTAATTAATACGTAAAGTACAAAATAAAATAAAAGAATTCCAAGAATCTAATAATAATAATAATATTTTAAATTAATAATTTAAATGGAAAATTATTTTTGATTGGAGACTAAATAATAATATCATTGGAGACTTCAGATATACTTAATAATTGTAAAAATTTTGTCAAGTAAAAGACGTTCAGAGAGAGAGAGACGGGAACCAGATCAAACAAAAACAAAGATGAGGAAAGAAATTCAGTTTTTTTAGATGACCTTCTACCAAATTAAAAGAAAAGAAAAAAAAAGAAACGTAATTCATTATTCAAATGATACATCATTTAAGAAAATTAATTCAAATTTATAATATTTGCATACAAATGTTCATGTATGAATACATATGACATATATGTACAATACATAAAACAAACATACTTATAAAATTATATGAATTTTTCAAATTTAAATAAAGTAATGAATGTAGATCAATTAGGGAGGGCAAAAATTATAAATTAATGATTTAAAAAAAAATTTTTTTTTTCTTCAATTAAGGTTAAGTGATTTGTTTTGTAATAAAAATAAAAAAATTAAGAAAAAAAAAACAACAATACAGACACTTACATACATAGGCTTTTAATTTTATAAAAAATAATTTTAATTTTACATTGGTATATGTTAATTTTAAATTACTTGGTAATGTATTGGTGAATTTATTTTAATGACATTCCAACAAACAATGGTATATTGTGGGTATTCGAAAATTTTTCCAATAATATTATTCAAAGTAAAATAATTATATTGCATTTAATTTAAAATTTTTACTTTAAATATTGTGTGTGTATGTGTGAATTAAAAAGAACAATTTCAAATATATTTTTAATTGATATTTACAATAGGTTGCATAAATAATTAAAGGATGTATGTATCTACATACATACATACATACATACATATAAATTTTCAAATAGTAATTAATCTTTATAAAACTAAAATTTTTTCTTAAATTATAACAGTTTACATAATTAATATAACAAAAAATCTTTGAAATTAACAAGATTTTTTACAAGAATTTATTTTATACAAATATTAATCTTTATATTGTTAATTTTGAAAGAAAATTTAAGAAGCAGTATAAGAACACATATAACATTTTAATATTATGTAATTAAACTAACCATTTTTTCTGTAGATTTAATTCGGGAAATTTCGTCATCACTCAAAAGGAATACGTGCATAAATATAAATATGTAAACAACTCCTAGAATTTTTTGATTTTACTTTGAAATATAAGTTATTATTTTCGGTAAATTTTTTGTCTGTGAATTCCTTCTTTTGCTGGAAACCTTTATTTATTTTACATGTTATTCTGTTAAATTTTCAATTTAATAAAATCAGGAAAATAACTTAAATATTATATGAATTATTAAAAAATTCGAAGGCATGGAATGGGATAGCATCTAAAACTATAAAATAAAAAATTCATATTATACCCAATATTTGAGTTCTTTTATGAGTTGCATGGAGCATTTTGCTGAATTATCACTATAGGATAACAAATAATGAATTTAGTAATCTCTTTACTAGTTTATCTTAAATTTGTTTTCAATTTTCGGTTTAAATTCTCAAAAATAAAAATAAATAATGCCTAGACCTTATTATTTGACAAGGACATAAATTTGACAATGTTGCTTTCTGTCATAGGTATGTATTTTTAAGAGCAAATTATTTACATAGGAACTTAAATAAACATATCTATATACAATGTTAGCGAACATAATGTATTTAGGTATAAATAATTATACACAATTGTTATTTTATAAAATAACATTTGGTTGATTTGTTGCCCCTTACAAGGAACAATAAACAAAAAAATATTTATAGGTGTATATTTTATTTTTTTTTACATTAGGGGTTAATACATTGTTGCTTTAAGAATTTGTTACCTTGCGCCTTTAATATTATATATAAAATTATCAAATTTATTTAAATAAATAGATAAATTTAATTTACTAAATGCATGTTGTCCAATAATAAATACTTGATAATTATACAAACAAAATGTTAAGGTATACAAGTATTTTTTATTTGCACACCTCATGTATTATAAGCAAAATACATTGTAAAATTTTTGTGTTCTTTTTTGCTTTGGAATAGTATAAATTCAGAATCTTAAGTAATATAAACTACATTGTAAGAAATTTTATAAAATTTATTAACAATAATGAATAAATAATGTGTCAAGAAGAAAAAAAATCTGATGTGGTCAGCACATAACCGACCGCATTGTGTATTGTCTAGTTAAATGAAAGTGTTACAGAATATTATAAAAATGTCTGTTAAATACTTCTTTCCAATTTTTAGGACGTTAGTAAGCTTATAGTTAACATACTTAGAAAAATATAAATTTGGCTCTTAGTAGAGTTTCGCTTTGTGCTACCCGAATTCCCTGAAATGCTCGCCAGTTAGTTTCGGTAACAACCAGAACTCAAATATCAAATTTCAAGAAATTCCATCAATTCGTTCTGTGGATATGGTGAAAAATGTAAAATCGGCCCGCAAATCAGTTCTTGAGCCCTGATCTTTCCAAAAAAGTTATATGTTCTTTGCTTTAATGTGAGGAATTCATATATTATATTTCAATGAAATCGGTTGATTATTTCTCTTTATATGCACAAAAGTGTATGTTTGGCCCGTAGTAAACGTCTAGTTGCCGATGCCTGATCTTTCCAAAAAATTTACATATTCATTGCTTTAATACGGGGAATTCATATATTAAATTTCAATGAAATCGGTTGATTATTTCTCTTTATATACACAAAAATGTATATTTGGCCCGTAGTAGACGCCCAGTTGCTGATGCCTGATTTCTTCCAAAAGTTAGGAATTTTTGCGTATGATTGAGCAAAGCTTATATATGAAATTTCAAGTAAATCGGTTGAATACTTTCTTCAAAATGGTGAAAAATGTAAAATCGGCCCGCAAATCCGTTTTCGAGCCCTGATCTTTCCAAAAAATTTATATGTTCATTGTTTTAATACGAGGAGTTCACATATTAAATTTCAATGAAATCGGTTGATTATTTCTCTTTATATACACAAAAATGTATATTTGGCCCGTAGTAAACGTCTAGTTGCCGATGCCTGATTTCTTCCAAAACATACGAATTTTTGCGGACGGTCGAGCTGAGCTTATATATAAAATTTCAAGTAAATCGGTTGAATATTTTCTTCAAAATGTTCAAAAATGTAAAACAGGCCCGCTAAAAAATGCAGTTCCCGAGGCCTGATATATACCAAAAGTTGATCGATCCGTGCCATGGTGGAAACAAACTTACATATAAAATTTCATCAAAATCGGTTCAGCCGAACTTGAGATACACGCGTGCACACACAGACCGATAGACCGACAGACCGACAGACCGACAGACCGACAGACCGACAGACCGACAGGTTGCTAAAAATAGTTTATTTACACTTCCCTACTATGGAGAAGTACGTTCCCACCGAAAACTCGATATGTAAAATTTGTTGCCATCACATAACCTACCTATTGTTTACACAATACGGTCGGTAAAAATGAATTGAAGGATTAGAATTTAGTAGGGCTTTGAATTTCTCATAAGTATTCGGTGAAGGGAACGCTCGCGGAGTTTCATATTTTCTAAGAGAACAGTTGTACTTTCATATTTGTATTTTAAATTGAAATGCTCAAATTAATATTAAGACCAAATTAAATTAATGGTGCATGAAATAGTTCAAAACTATATTTTGGCACATTTCCGAAAAAATTTTGGAAAATTTATGTCTCTCTGTTCTCTTGAATTTATCTGGAATTTTATGATAATATAAAAATTATTTCAGTAAATAACCAGGTTCTTAGTTGAAGCAAGATATGGTTAAAATATTGTAAACTGTTAGTTTTATTAAAAACAGATTTTTGTTTTGATTATAGGCCATGTTGTGTAGGTAATTTTAATTTATTTGAATACTTTAGTATGTAATAATGTTATAGTTTAACTACTTATTAAAATCATATTATGTACTTTTTAAGAATTTTTTTCACTTATGTGCTAAAAATTAACAAATAACATTGAAATGTTTAAACTATTAATTAAAATATAATTAACCTTTATTTTAAAATGTATTTAATTTGTTATATAACAATTATTAAAAGTTTTTCTTATAAGTCATATGCGTAATTTCACACACACATAATAATAATTATGTTATTCAAACGAGAACATAAGATATGTATACATTCCAGTAATTAGTATAGTTTTTTAATATTAATTAATATTTTATACAAATACATTGTATTTGATTACAAGCTCAATTTGTAATTAATTTTAATTAAATATTTAATGCAAGTATTTTATTACTATTCAATTATGTTGGTGAACTATAATTTTAAATGTTGCAAAAATTACTATTTTCCATAATACTCGTATAATACTCTTTGAGTATTACGAAAAACCTGACCTTACACAAATATATGCCAAGTTTTTATTGTGTTCTGAACAGTGTTGCCAAATGAAAATTGCAACATTACCGAAAGAAGTCCTAAATTACCCGACTAAATGTAAGTGACTATATTGATTAACATATTTCCATTATGAAGTACCATGTGGAATGGGCAGCATTTATGTCAACATTAAATAAATTAAAATATTATAAAATATTTTGAACTAGATGTGATAAAAAATTTGCAACAAAAATTGCTGAACTTTAGATTTTGTCTGATTATTCTAAATAATTAATAATTTTAGAACGTGAAATTCATGTAAATAACAATTAGCCGAGGTTTTACACTACAGTAACAAAAATAACCAAGTTTTAGATAATTAGCTCTGATTTGATAATGCTGGTGCTGTAACATCTTCTTGACTTCTCAAAAATTATTTATTTTTATGATAGATATTTTGAATTAAAGCAGAGGTGTGGATCTAGTGACGCGTACTTAAATCCAAATTTTGTTTGTAATGCATTGTTATAATATATATAGTGTTTAATTATGTTCAAATGTATATCGAAAAAATTCACTATTTCAGTCTATAATTAAAAATGTGATCATGAATAATGTGTTTATCCGACGGTAATCCATTTAGTTTTCAAAATTTGGTTTCTAAGTGAATAATCTTAAATTTTTTAAAGTAATTTAAGAAAATTCCAAAATCAAAAATTGAAAGTAGTGAATAGTAGTTTTTTTTTGATTCTTAACAAAATGATTGCGATTTTTGAAATTAAATACTATTAGTAAGATTTACACAAGTTTAATGATTAAATTAGTTAAATTAAAAATATATGTACGTACATATTATGTAGAATGTTAGAAATATTCTTTTAAATTCAGAGCTCATGATTATTTCCGTATAATATTGTCCATTTTAATATAGCAACATAATAAAATTTCGTATATAACATCATTATATTAAATCTTCTTGTTCCATTACCTTAAAGTCATTTATTTAATAGTTTCTATTTAATTAAATTAAATTTCAAAAAAAATATACATACACATATTTCCTTATAACCTTCGTAATTTATTTTAATTACATCTAATGTATAATATTATATTTTATAAGTTAGAAAATTATTATAGAAAAAGAAATAAAATGACAACAATAAGAAAAATTTTTAAGTGAAATTTACTTTATGTTGCTTATTTACTTTATAATTTTCAATTTTCTTTGAAAACTAAATAATATGTACACGAAACTAAGTAAGTGTTTGAAAGTATTATAAAATATAATATCAGCATATTATTTTAACAGTAATGTTACATGTCACATGTTAAAGAATTCCTGAAAATATTCTTTTTTTCGCATTATCTAAAAAACTTACTATGTAGATCGAATTGGTCAATTTGTCGAGTTCTTTTGACAGACTTGTGGTATTATGTTTATGGCGAATAATTAATTTATTCGCCAATTTTTTAAAACAATGGCAGCATTGTACAGTATTGACACTTTATTTTAAAGCAAACTACTACAAGAATTTTCTTCATACTTTTGATAAACTGGCGTTTCTATTATATTACATTTTCATTCGTGATATTTTTGACGAATTCATAATTAAATCTGGCGAATTCACCATACATACGAGTATAATAATCAAATTATCACATTTATCAAAATTTTTGGAAAATCCGACACACATAATAGATGTATAATTATCTCATAACTAAGAGAACTAATTTAAATACTTACATGTATAAGTACTTATAATAAATCTTTTCGATACCCGAAAGAAAATGCTTTATCTATACTGTGTGTTTTTTTAACCATATTCTGAATGTTTATTTCTAAACATTCCGTTAGTCGTTTTGACTATATTATAACAAACGAATGCATAAACAGAATTACTTAAAAATTTTTCAAGCCGCTGAAACTAGATGATAGAATTGTAGAATTAGTATGACCATAATTTCTAAAAAACCCTCGCCGTAATTATATTTGTCCAAGAAAAGTTAATTTTTTTGAAATTATTTGCACATATCGAGTTGATAAAGTCGATCGATTATAATTTTGTTTGGTTCTATCACTACGAGAACTCATAATATGGCTACATTTAAAAAAAAAATATCACTTTATTGTACTCGTATTGGCTTTATAAGTACAAAATATTTATTGAAATTTTTCATAAAATATACATAACATTGTTTATGTATTCTCATTAAATTTAATATTTTAAATGTTTCTATATATATGTAGGTAATGAGCGCATATAATATAGCATATAATTTTGTATATTAAGTTGTAAATATGTTCTGCGTGCAACTATTAAATATAATATGGGCTCAAATTATTTTCTTAATT
The DNA here is from genome assembly GCF_029603195.1 of Condylostylus longicornis. Classification (NCBI taxonomy): domain Eukaryota; kingdom Metazoa; phylum Arthropoda; class Insecta; order Diptera; family Dolichopodidae; genus Condylostylus; species Condylostylus longicornis. The sequence goes on from NW_026577987.1 coordinate 13,483,428, forward strand.
TAACTTATTAAAATTTTTATATCATGTAAGAGAAAATCATGAATTTAAAATTATATTTTGTCTTCTTATTATAAATTTATGTATAAGTATACATGTATGTGCGCTGTGTTCCTCTTTTATTATGTAATTTGTACTATATGCAGAGTAGATACTTAGTTCTTTTTAAGTGAATAATGATCGAAATAAGTAAAAATATCAGATATTTATTATATTGGCAATGATTGCTGATGATTATTTTTAATTGATATTAATAGAAAAAATTTTTTATTTTTTTTTTCATAATTAAATATAGTATATTTTTAGTATTATTCCTGAAAAAATATTAAGTTGAAATTGTTGTTTTGCTACACGCCACAATATGTCTATGTAGTTACTATACAAATACTTTCTTTGTATGTTATAGAAATGTTATTAGAAAGTTTTATGAGAAATTTTAAAATATTTTTAAAAGATCCTCTTTAATAGCCTAAGAAATGTTTTAAAAATGTCATTAATTTTAGTTTACTTTTGTTTCATACGGGTTTTGAATTATTAAATTATTCGGTAGAGAAAATGGAACCCAAATAGCAATAATATAAATAGAGTTTGCTTTTATACCGCTTAAAATCTTGGGCTATGCAAATAATTTTTCTGATTTTTGAAAGAAAATATTATTTTAATTCGGGTAAGACTCTAAATTACTGGAAAACTTTAACATTTAATAATTAACTCAATCTTGGAGAAAAAATTAATAGAAATAATTATACGATGAAAGTATAAAAACCCTCCTTCTGATATGAATAACATGTTTTCCAATTTTCAACACTTATTAATTTGTAATACTAAATTTCTTAAAGTTCCGATAATTCTCAAATATTTTAAGTTTTAATTGAAATTTTTGCTTAATTTATGTTTCAGCAGTTTGGTATCTTCTGTGACACTAACTCAAAGAAATATTAAAGAGCTACAAATTAGATAGTATGTTCGTTTTCCACCTTCTTATTATTAGAAGCAAGCCTAAAAATATGCAATATAGACTAGTAATATTGAAGAATAAATTGAAAATTAAATTTTATGAAAAATAATAACTATATTTTTTAGAGATTGGCAACAATAAATCAAATATTTTTCTGAATAAACAATTTTAAAATTAATTTTATTATTTTTGTAATCAAACTCAATAATAAAAAAAAAATTCAACATCTTGTTATATTAAGAATAAATTGGAACATTTTTTTTAATTAAAGAATTAAAAACAGCCTAAAAAATATCTGTGTTTTTTTTTTCTATTAATTTTAAAAAATATTAATTTTAATTAAGGAATAAATTAACTAAGTTAAATTTTGTAATTTATAAACTTTTTGTATTTTAATTGTATATAGTTCGCTTTAGAATACAAATTATAATAAATTAAAAATAAAGCAAAAATTTTTGAAATAAATAGAAATTTATTCCATTTTAAAAATTAATGTTTTCATTCATAAAATCGTTAAGAAATGGTATTTAATAAGCCGAGTAAATATTTATTTTTTTTTATAAATATTTCTGGAATTTAATTGTATTGTGTGTACTTACCATTAATTCAATGTAAGCTCTGTAGTATTCGGGCTTATACTCAAGACTAAAAGTATTTAAGCTCACATATTTTTGGGTTTTATTTAAAGAAGACTTCAGTTTACGCTAGCTATACACTTTATTTATGAATATGTGCTACTTCTTGCTCCGACCAATCTAGTATTGAGATAAAAACATTACATTCAATTACTACTTCATTTAAATATAAAAAAAATTTTAATTCATAATATTTTTTTTCAATTTATTTATTTTTTTTTTAAATTTATCTTCAATTAGTTTACAGGCATAAATTTAAATATTAAAAGAGAAAAAATTATATGTTTATAGATTTATGTGAGCATAATTTGCCTTAAGGTTTGACATTATTATTTCAATATAACTAAATATTATTTTAATCTTCCATCGAACATGATCATTTAATGTATTCCATGAATTAAAATTACGTAGGCCGTTTTAATATAATCATAACTTGTAATTCATAATTTTTATTTTCTAATTTTAATAATAATAAAAAAAGAAAAATCAAAAATTATGGTATGTAGTACTTATACATACATACATATATACACATTACTATATTTACACAAATATAACGTATTTTATTGTATATGGTAATTATTATGTACTTACATATTATGTGTGAGGCAAACATACAAATTTTGTGATATTAAAAAATATTGTACTTGCTGTACCCCAAGTTTATGCTTTAAAATTTATTTGCAACATTTCATTCTTATATAGGTATAATTTACATAATTTTATAATTAAATATTATTTGAGTGTATATAAGTGTATTTATGTATAAGCAATTCAAAAAAAAAAAAAAAACTAAACCGGATTAACACTAATTATTTAATTAAATTAATTATATTAACATTTTGAGATTGTATGATAAAATAACAAAATAATGAACAAAAAAAAAATAAATTAGAAAATTAAAAATAAAAAGTTTGAGTTGATCTTGTAAATCATAAGATCTTCAGCTGATGATCTTGTAAGGTGAAATAAACTTGAGAATTTTCATTTCGGCAAGGTTCATTGAGGCAATTAATACTCATTGAGGTATTCTTAAGTATAGCAATTCAATTTTTAATACTGATGGAAAGGTCATGCGATAAACAATACCATCTGAATTAATTTAAATCGGATCGAAGGAAATTTGGTAATGCATTATATACAAATTAAAAATGTCGATAGAAGGAAAAACAGCGCAAGTCAACTTTCTTAATTTTTGGTTTTGTTGTAAATTAATTTTCTCAATAGTTTGACCTAGATTATTCTCTGGATTTTTGGATTCGGCTCAGAATTTATATTACCAATTAAAATTAAAAAAAAACAGTTATTTATAAAATATCTGCATCTAACGCAGTAGAGTCGCACAAGAGGAAAGGAGATGAGTCCATTGATTTCTTCATCTCAAATGATCATAAAAGTCACTTTAATAGAATCTTAACAGTTTCTAAAAATATCATTCAAGGACTGACCAATCATCTTGTGGTATTCATACCTTTCATACAGCACCTTTTCAAAATTTTTATAACTCATTATGATTATATATATATATGATATATATATAATATATGATATATATATATATGAGATAACATTATGATTATGTTATGTCAAAAATTGGTCAATGCATGTTATTTGGTTCTGGTGAATGTTTGTAAGAGTTTTTTTTTGTTATATTTTAAAGTTTATTTTTGTATACTGCTTTTCCTAAAAATCTATTAAGTCATTTTATGTTGTTTTCTTACTTGCTTAAAATTATATAATAAAAAAATTCGACAGTAAAATTAATTAAATAATTAATTTTTACTAAAATATTAAATTAATCTTTAATTATTTGTACATAAGATATAAGCCATTCACTATAAAATAGATAATTTTAATAACTTAAATGATTGCACAATATTGCATTATTATGTAAGTTAATTTTAATATAAAATAAATTTTTTTACTAGAGGTTTTATAAATGCTATTTTAATTTTCTTTGCGCAACATTATATCCCAATTAAGTACATATTTCAAATAAAATCGAATATAAAATTATTAAGAGACAATGTTGCTATAAAAAACATACTCGTATAAGTTGGTGCATAAAGGTGTGCAACATTTTAAACCTTAATTATATATATATACACAACCTGCTATTACATTACTGTTATAAAAGTGAAACAATTTTGCACAAAGTACTTAAATTAATTTTAATAAACTTAAAGGCTATAAAAATCTTATTAAAGTCTCAATCTTATATTTTTTTTTACTTAGAGAACAAGGTTATTAAAGTAGGTTTTTGTTTTTTTTTTTAATTTTGATAGCTTTGTTCGGTAATTACCTCGGTATAAATAATTAATTTAATAGACAATTAACTAATACTAGATCATAACAAATATAAAGCATTATATTCAGAGCCGGCTAAGTAGCTCCAGCATCCCTAGACTAATTACGAATAAATTTGGTGAAAATGTTTAACCAGCGATAAACAAGGTCAGTGGTGCATATTTAGTTTTTGGAAAGAAAAATTGAAAGTAAACCCCATGCATATTTCAATGGCGTGCAACTCAGCCCGAAACACACTCGGAAAAGTTCCCATAGGTTCGGAGAATTTAGTTCTTGGTCCAAATACCCCCGCCTCCGTCTCCATACTGGATTTTGACCCATCTGCGTACCATCTGATAACGTGTGTTCCCACTGAGCACCCTGAAAAGTCTCGCTCTCAGTTCCTCCTGTTACTTAGCAACGAGTCAAAATTTTTTTGGAAGCTGTACCGCGTTAGTATGTCGTCCCTAGGCATCGATAGCAGCGTAACCTCCCTGATAAGACAATCTTGATACCTCACTCCGATCATTCCAACTCCATTTCTCCCCAAACCTGAAAATGGCAGCAAAACAAGAAAAAGAAAAAAAAGCGGTCGCATACCTAAAGGTCGTACCTTGGTGCATCTTTCTTATATACTTCCACAACTAAAATTTAAAAATCATTGATTTTCTAAGTCTGTCTTGCCTGTTGATAATTTAGAGAAATACGACACTGATATGAAATAAGTTTCTCTGTAAGTATATATGATCTTGTGCATATTTCAAAAGGAATTTCTTATTTGATTGGATATAATTTGATATAAATAATAATGTACATTTTTTTTTTCATTTTTCAAAGTTTAATGCACTCAAATTGCAGGAGTAGAAAAAAAATAAAATTAAAAATTATAAATTTATTAGGTGAATGTTTAAATATAATATCGGTGCGTTTATATTATTGAAAACATAATTAATATTTAATAAAATTTTAATTAAAAAAAAAACAAGTTAAAATTTCTAAACTATAAAAAATATGAAATAGCTCAGCTTAGGCTCATTACAATTTTTATTAGCAATTAAAAATAATTTTTGTTTTCGTTTTTTATTGATCTATAATGGAGTTGAATGCACGGTCATTTCATATTTAAATATTTAAAAAAACTGAATTTTAGTAGCATAATATCTTTAGTCTTATTTTAAGGAATAAAAATATTATGATCAATTAAATTTTTATACGAATAGTGGTTCCGTTTATTGTGAGAAATTGAAAATTATTCGAAGTATTAGAGGCTTAAAAGTAAGGAAGCTGCAATTGATTTGTTTTAAAATAATTATGAGAGTAAAAATGTTTACGGTATACAGATGTTGCAAAATTTAAATATCTTTAAATTTTACATCTGTATTATGACATACAGTGTACAGTGTATTATGACAATGGTTACCACAAGTGTTTACTTTAAAATTTTAATTTTCCTCAAAATTTTGAGAATAACTGGGATTATAGTAGCAACAGCTTAATTATAAATTCGTCAATTTAATATATATATATATATATATATGCATATATATGCGACACCATAATATACATACAAATTATAACTATATGTATAATTATTATCTTATACAATATATTATAAAATAAATACGATTCGAGTATCGTTAATAAATTCGATTGAAAATTACCGACACTTAAAATATCTAAAATTACATGATGAAATTTTTTTTTAAGTGACTACATAAACTCTAATTATTATATCGTACTTATCTATAATTTTAAAATTAAAAGCTGTGTAAAGTTGAATTAAATGAAAATAAAAAAATAAATATGATTAAATTAAATCATGTCTCAAAAAATAAGACTATAATGAAAAAAACATAAAAACTGAAAAAAATATAAAATTAATAATTCTGCAAATGGCCTAATTTAAATATATAAACATTACGTACAAATGTATGTAAGAATTGTGTAGACAATTATGAAGGCATAGGTGCACACCATGTATAATGTATTGTGTGTAATTTAGATCCAAAAAATTATAATTAGTGAAAAACTTATAGTTTAAATGTTATTATAATGGCTTTGTTTTACAATTCGTAAAATAATACTGCACAGAGTGTATCAAAATGTTATGACTATTATTGATTAACTTAAGTTTTGCGCCCTTTTTTGTAAAGCTCATTAATTATTTGATATTATTTGGTATTTCTTAATGATATACCAAAAAGTTAGTTCAAAATTCCAAAATGATGAAGAAGTTCACTTGAGATTTAGGAGAACGACAAAATTTTTTATGTATATTGAATTCAGCTTAAGCGTAAAAAATTATAAGCATTTTGAGCGAATAATCTTCGAGACAAATTCGAAATTCTCCAATAAGTAATGTCTTATTTTTATAAAAACTCTATGTAAAAAGCTAACGGTTATGATACCTTTAACTTAACTTTATTATTAACTTAACAAATTTGTGCAGATCTAGTTTTACAATCAGATAGCAAAAGATACTCTCTGTACATATTAATTCAATGAACATATTATAATACATTTTCTGTATAAATTATGCTTTTAATATAAGGTAAGTTTTATTATAATTATATTTGTGCGTATAAATGTTAATCAGTATATGGAATATTGACAAGCCTTGAATTATTATTAAAAAATTTATTTGCAAATTTTTGTTTTTCACATTTTTTTTTGCAAATTAAAGGTGTTGTATTTAGGCGTTTTAGAAGTCATTCAGGGTAAATGGCATAATTATTATTTAATATAATACTTTTTGCATTATTATTGTTATACATTACATATGTTACATTTTTTTTTGTATTTTTCAAATTTAGTTTAATTTCAAATTAATTCAAAAAAAAAATAACAAATTTTTTTTATAAATAGTTGTAAATAATTTGTTGTCAATTAAAAACCAAAATAGAGAAAATTTAAGGTTATATTTATCCTGTTTGCAAAATATTTACATTTTATAATTAAATAATATGCAATTCAAATGAGTGTTATGCGCGCGGTTAATGAAATTCTTGAAAATACCATTTTTTAATAATTATTAAAAAAAAAATCGAATATTATATACCTTAAAACCACAATGCATGTGCATTTCTAATATTTACTTAAATCGAATCTTTAATTTACTTAATTTACTTAAGTAAATTACTTACTAAATAAGATTTCCTACAGGTTCATTCGAATAATTTACGAACATTTCGGTTAAAATATCAACAGTAATTACATTTTTAATATCTTTTTTCAAAAAATGCGAGTTTGATGCCTTATGATATAAAATAAGCAACAGATTTCATAAATACACGAGTAATATACATACGTATAAATCTCGACCGCCAAACTATAAGACAAAAAAGTGAAATTTATTACAAGTCATATGTTCTATAATTTAATGAATTACGAGTAATGCTCCATATTTTAAATGCTGTTCAGGCGCAAATATCTTCTTAGTGAAATGCCATTTATGGCAAGTTGATTCGATGTTGCACACTGTAGACATTCATGCGTAAAACATAAGAGCCAAATATAAAAATACAAAAAAACGAACTGTAAAAAAGGAACCCCTTACTTTCTCACACTATCTTTCCCCATTCTGTTCGTTAATTTTCCAAAAATTTGTTATTTGTTATTTGCCATATCACTATTTTAAACTCACATGTATGCTTACAAATATTAATCTATTATATATATCAATACTTCAATAATTTTGTGTTGATTGATTTATTTATAATCTTAATCTGACAAAATATTTTCAATAAACTAATGTTATAGTTATTTTTTTTTTAAATGATAGAAAATAATATTATGATCTGGCCATTAATCTTTTAAAATACCTTTTATCCTTAATTTTTAATGGTGACTACTAAAATAAAATTAACCCATCACACCTTAAAAAATTTTTTTAACAACTTATTAATGATATTTTGTGACAGTTTTACTGATTCAGAAAAAGCTTGGGTTTTCGTTTGCTTATTTTTTGTTAATTTAGTAAATAATTTTAAAAATATGTTGGGTAAAATTAAGTTTTTTTTAAATTAAATTATTTTAGTATATGAAATGAATAGAAGATTTAGTTAAAAAGGGATAGATTTTCGTTTTGTCTGAGTATAAAAGTTAATAATACAATTGTTTAACGTTATTAGATCTAAATTTCTAAGGGGTTCTCTATAAGCATACATGTTCAATCAAACAAAAAAATATGATATTTATTGACAAAATGTAATTAATTCTTTTGACAGAACGCGGTGGAAATCAGTTTAAAGCAATGAAATTAAAATTTTCAACATATACCGAATAAATTAGGTTTATACAAAACTATATTATGTAAATTTTTAGATTTCATCGTCATGTATATTATCTTGTATTTAATATTTTAAAGAGCAATTGGAAATTTCGGAAAAATTTTAGTGTGATTTTGATGGTGAACCATCCTCTCAATTCACACGTTTTAAACATGTTTTCTGCTAGAATAGGTGTTTTTAAGCTCAAGATACACACATAACATGATTTAATACTAAAAATGTTAAGTGAAACCGAAATCTAGGTATGTATATGGTTTGTATTTGAAAATTGTGACTGGCAACTGTAATGATGATTTCTAGAGGAAAGTGCACGAGCACAAAAAAACCAATAATAAGTAATGAAAACGAGAGACGCACAATAACGTAAAAATAATTACAAAATTAAATGGTCAAAAGTTGAAAAAAAATTTTTCTTGGATTATTTTGTCGTTCATCAACAACCGTTTTTCATATATGTACATATATACATTCATTATAAAGCACATAATAAACATACTATTAAACATGAACATAATACACAAAATGTAGTCATACAAATAAATATTAAATGATATTGCTTATACGTTATTAATTTTTGTCATCTCTTTTAACTTGTATCTTTTGTCATTTTATTATTCGTCGTATATCATTCGTTTGCCATAACATATAACATTATAAAGTAACATAACATGCCGTTTGATCGTTTATTTATATGTATGTATATAGTCATTATTCGTATTACAGACCAGTCTTCAATCGTATATTTAAACGATTCGGCCAAGTATACAATAATTTTTAATGTAATTTTCTTAAATGATTACAATATTTTTGTCTCTTTTTTACTCATTTTATTTTTTGTTTCTTTTTGTTGTTTTTGCTCATTGCTATAATTACTTTTAATTATCTTATAAGAATATTTTAATTGATTATGATTAAAAAATTATCGTTAAGCAAGTAAAATAATAACTGAAAAAAAAAAATAAACAAGAGAAAAAGCGAAATAAAAATTGAAAATTAAATAAGAAAAGAAAAACAAAAATGTTAAATAAATTTTTACAAGTCTGGATAATTAAATAATATTAGAGTTGCCAGCTTTCAAATTTATAGAAACAATCAAAGTCTTATGTAATTTGTTAAATATTTTTGTGATTATTGATACGGCATAGTTTTTGTATTAATTGGACATTTGAATGTGAATACGTACATCTTATTTAAATGAAATTGGATTGCAATTATTGCAATCAGGCTATATTAAGAAAGTAATTTAGACAACTTAATGTCAAAACAATAACATAAATAATACTAAAATACAAACTGGTTCAATATGGCGAATCTGAAAACTGGTTCTAATCTTGTTATTGCGATAAAATTTACAACAGGAATAATCTGAGCCATGTTAATCTACGACAATTCAAAAAGTTTATTACTGAGTTACTAAGTTGAAGAAATTTCCTTTGCTATAAAAATAAAGAATTAAGTACACGTTGCTATTGTTTATTTGCACTTATGTAGGTAAATTTAATGCTTATATTATTACCATATATTGTAGTAGGTAATATCCTGTTTAATATTATGCTCTGGTGATTAAATATTTTAACGACAATCTATCTAATAGATCGTCTGTAAGCAATACTCATGTATAATTATGATGATTACTGTAAAAAAATGGTTCTTGTCATCCATCTGTTTTTATGAAAGTTCACAATCAGAAATTAAGAACCAAAACTTTCACAAGAATTAAATAGTTTTATGAACATTATATAATAAGGGGCAATGATAGACTAAACAAATTTAGTGAAATACCATTCAACCATTCAGGGAAGTCTGTTGATAATTCCATTAAATTAAATCAACTACACTACTGATAAAAAATGTCATTAATCAAAGACCATTAACAAAAATGCACATTTTATAAAATTATATATACTATTAAGAAATTGTATACTCTTTTACAAAAAAAAAATTGAAAACATAAGGTAACTCTAAAAATTATTAAAAATATTTTGTTTCGAATATGCATGATTTTTAATGATTTAAGTTACGTTTTAAAAGACTTATTTGGATTTGAAAAATTTTTTTCGAAAAAAAAAAAAACAAAAACACAAGAAAAAGCGAGAAACAAAAAATTCATTGACGTGTGTGTGTAATATATATGTATATAACTTGTATACATATGTATGTATGAAATTATACGTATGGATTGTTAAATATATAATTATAATTAAAAGAGAAAACAACAAGAAAATTTCAACAAAAATTTAATATGATCATTGAATGTTGTTTTTTAATATTAATAAAAATTAAGTATATTTAATTTGAATTTTTTTCGTTGTTTCTGTTTTTTTTTCATAAATAATATGTATATAATAAGTTTATTGTGATTATCATATTAAAATGTGTATTTTGTAAACGGAAATTGCCTAAATCATTATTTTTCATATAAAATTTTTTTCAACATATCGACCACATAATTTAACTCTAAAATAATAATGCCACATGCATTTTAGAGAATATGAAAAAGAAATAAATTTTAATAAGTTTGCTGTAAATTGCTGATTTTTAATTTATTTGTATAAATATGTATGTACACATATACATATGCATTTATATTCGTAATTATTTTTAATTTGATTAATATTAAATTTTAGTATAAATTTATAAGGAATTTTTATTTTTTGGGAAATTTTGTAATTATAAAAAATTTAATTGATTATAAATTTCAATAAAAAAAGAAGGATAATAAAATATGCATTTAGTTATAATTAAATACATGTATATATAAGTATGTGTGCCATTATGTACATACACACATATGTGCATAAGTAAATACATTATAGAAAGTTGTTCAATTTTATTTTTTTTAAAATTAAATATTTTTATTTTAGTTATAAAAAAAATTTTTATAATTTATTTAATTAAAATTCAAAATACAACTGGAATTTTACAAATATTTTTGCTAAGATTATTTTAGCGTTTCTTTTATGTCATTAATAAATTAAGGATTAAAATTACTATTTTATATTTAAAAATTCAGTTGTGTAAGTTTCGGTTTTAGTCCTAAAAATTTTTTTTTATTTAGAGAGGGGAATAAGAAACTATATCGAAAAAGATCTTTAATCTCATCAAGTAATCGCTCAAAATTCACCATGATAGATAATACGACAAGTCTGAGTGCTCTAACAGTGCTCTATCTGTGTAAACATTTTCCTAGTCTGAAAGCAATTTAAGCGCACCAACGCGCATTTTCTCTTACCAGAGTGATTGTAACCTGCTCAGTTAGATTTCGAAAGCTGATTAATATACTTAATTGTTTATTAATCAGGTTTCATGCTAAGCTGATACTCGTACTGTTTCTTTTTACATAATTATTTTAAAATTTAAAACATAATATCTAACTACAAAATGAGTATATATGCACATATATACGCACATATACTCGTATATAAAATTTAAAAAAAAAAATTATGACAGGCAAATATTCTTTATAAAAATAGTTTTTTTTTTACGCTAACTTACCATGGAGAAGTACGCTTCCACCGAAAACTCGACATCCGCAATTTGGTGCCATCAAATAACTTCCCTTATTGTATAATATGGGTAACATTTCAGTAATTTTAAAAATAAACATTGAAATAATTTAATCTTAAAATCCGTTGATAATGCGATTTAGACGATTCACAAACTTACACATACATATTATGTGAGCAAATACATTGTTATACCATAATAATAAAATAATGTGCTTGTAACAAACTAGTTTTTGATTTTTCTATAGAACAAATACAAATTAAATTTTGCAACATTGTAAGAATTAAATTACCATTTTAACATTTTTTATTAGATTAACACTTAATCTTTACTTTAAAAAGCATAAACTTTCTAATTATTTGTTAATTAACAATTCTGATATTATAATTAAATTAATTAAAACAACATTTAATTTCCTGCCCCTTCTTCTATATTTTTATATTTTTAAATTACTAATTACATATCTTAATTTTGAACTACAATGTGATAATATTTTTATTAAATGATCAAATGAATATAAAATTATAAATATATTAAATACATATTTGTATGTGTATATATACGCAATATGTGTATTCATCACCTTAATCTTTAACTATATTTTTTATTAATTATACAAAGGGGGAATAAAAAAAAACTCTCTCTAATTAAAAGCTTATTATTTTATTTTAATTATTAATAATTGCATCTTAAATTGAACGTAAATATAATTATAAAATTAATAAAACAAGTTTAATTAAATTTTTATTGATTTAATGTAACATAAAAAATTTGTCACAAAGTATAAAAGTAAAAAATTCTTTCAAAAAGAATTTGTATAAAAAAAATTTATATATGAATTTGAAAACAATGTTGCAGTAACAAATTCTTCTTATTGCTTGCCTTATTTATAAAAAAAAAATTACAATTAAATAAATTGATTGTATAAGAAAAAACATACTTTTAATTATATACATTAGACTATAGTAGCATGTTTTATTTTTTTTTAAATTAATTATACATAATCAATAAACATAATTTTAAAGGCAAACATGTAAGAATGTAGTATGAATATATGAAAAAATTGAGGTATGTTATAATTATAATATGAAATTTAAATTTAATAATTAAAAATATAGTTGAACAACTTCTATATAAAACCAGGTCTTAGAATTTCAAGTGTTCAAATTATTTTATTTATGCCTGAATTAATTTACATTATGATTGTAACGTATATTTGTATGTATGTACATATACAAAGACAATAAAGACTAAACCTTTGACATAGATCAAAGTCACATTTATGTCAAAGTCTCTACATTATTCCTTTGATTTTGTATAAAGTAATTATGTTGTTCAAAATTCGTGAAATAACAATTTGTTTTTATTTTAATACGAGTATAACAATTATAAATGACACTTGATTTTTTGAATTTATGTATACCTATATTTAATATAAAAGTCGGTTTTTTAGTTTCAATTCAAGTTATCTAATATACTAATTTACCTGATCCGGAATTATCAAATTCCATATAAGTATATCAGTTATCACTAATATGGAATTTGAGAAAATTAAGTAACAAAATTCAAATGCAACCTAGTAAGCAACCAAATATTAAAGGGAAATGTGCTTTACATAAATTATAAATTAAACTGTTTAAGCAGACGCTTCGTTCCTATCATACTATTAAAAGGGGTTACTACACTTTTGTTCCTCTAATTATAAATTTCGGCTTATTTTGTCAGAAAGTACAGGTTTTCTGTTAATAGCTATTGGTAACTAAATTATTATTTCCAGTTCATATACATAGTTTATTGTACTAGGGGTCTAGAAATACCAGAGATGCTTGGATGTAATGCAATTATTGTCTATTTTTAAAATATTGGAAACAAAATATACTTATTATTGGTAATTTCTTCTTCTTCAATTAAATTAAATTATTTTAATTTGCATAATCTTAAATTACTCTTTAAATGAAATTATAGTTTTAGAATATAATATTGATATCATAATGATTTACAACAATGTTGCAAGTATACAATTTTTTTTATTAATTATTATGTAAAAGATGAGAAAAATATTGTGGTTTTGTATATGCTTAAGCATCTTCTTAGGAATTTTTAGCATAAATCTTTGTACATTAAAGCTACATATAGTAAAATTTTTTTTCTTTTAAAATGCTCAAACATTATTCCATTTAAATTTTATATTGAATTATAATTATTACATAGTTGCAAAGAATATTAAATTCTTCTAACTTTTTTTGTTCACATAAAGTCAACCGTTTTATTATACATATTAAAATGTGAATAAAAATAAAAAAATAATAAAAATAAAATTGAAAAGAAATTATAAATTATATTAATTATAAGGTTCAGGATGTGAACATGGGTCACGCTCTACTTAAAATTATATTTTACCGCCATATATTTTATTATTATATATTTAGTTTAGTCTTCCACATTATATTATTGTCTTTTATTTTTAATCGACAATGATTTTTTCTATAATATACTGTTTATAAAAGTAGCTCTATGCTGTTTGTATTGTAAAAAAATTAAATTGTTGTAATAATACTATGTACCTATGCGTAACATACTATTTAATTCTTCTGTAATTATGTGGAACCCTTATAAATGTACAGTTAATAAATATATATTCTCACTCAATAATTTATATACTCATATGTCTGTGAATGACTAAGTGCAATGTAAATAATAATTAGTAGACTCCCTATTTTTCTTAAAATTTCTTGTCAAATTATTTTTTCATATGCATATGTACGAGTTCTTACTATATTCCTTACAATATTTTTACATATTCCTAGTTCTTACTATAAAAGTGGTATCGAAGCGATTCAACACCGCTGGCAAAAGTGTATCGACCTAAAAGGAGACTATATGTTGAGAATTAAAAATAAATTTTGTCAAAATTTTTGTGTTTTCTTGGTTAGGCTACTTAATTCTGGGACAGCCCTCGTATGCAGGAGTTTTCATCTCCACTCTTAGGTTATCTTTGATCAAATAAACAAATTAAGTATGTCAATGTTTCTACATTTATACTATAGAACAAAAGTAAATTTTTACGTACTTTTATCTATAATACATATTATAACGAGTATTATTGCCCTATAGCTATAGAATTAAATTGGACAGCTTTCAAAATTTCTAATTGATCACAAATTATCATTTTGATTTAGTAAAAAAAAATTAGGATTTAGATTGAATAATTAAAATATTACCTAGAAGCATGAATGACAATAAAGAAACAAAATCACACCTCACCGTTCAAGAACAAAGGGTATAAAATAATCAGATTTCGGCATTTTATAAATGGAAAATAGCATATTAAATAATGACAGCGGCATTGTTCAATAATTTTAAAAAGTGTGCAATTTTGAAATATTTGCTTACTTTTTAATTATTTGTGTCTTATATTGTCATTTAAACCTAAAATTTTACCTCATATTTTCAAATTCTATTAAGTAGAACTGGGCAATTCGTAAAACTACATAGAAACAAAACGGAAGAATTTTATTAATATACAAAGTTGTTTCCCGTATTTCTAAATTACAAATTTTGTAAATGAAGTTACAAAATAAGTATAGCTACCTACATATGATATATGCGGGCCCGTACTTCTTGGTAGATATTAACCAAAAATTAAATAAGTTCATATAAAATTTTTTAATACACATTGAGTAGGTATATGTAATTATTAAGAACGAAAATAATAAGGAGGATATGAAAAACAATTAAATTATCGTTCCCTTGTTTAAACTAAATTAATGAAAAAAAATAAAAAATTTTTTATACATTGTAGCCGATGCAGTTAAAAAAAGTTTATATTAAATTTTTTTTTTTTTGTTTTTTGCAACTAATTATGACATAACATATAATTAGCAATTTTAATTAAATTTGTTATTTTTTTTTGTTTCTAAGTGCATAAGCGCTGATGAAGGTACACATATGTTTGTATACGACTGCTATTTGGTATGAGTGTAAGTACTTACATATTAATTAGTAAATTACCCCTTTAAATAATAAAAAAAATTAATTTTTGTATATGTAAGTATAGATAGAGAATAAGATATATTATAGGCATACAATGAATAAATATAAATTGCAAATAATTATTCTTAAAGGCATAATATTAAATTAGCATTTTATATTTTTATATTGCAACAATGTTTTTCTAAAATTATTATAAATATATATTTAATACCTATTATACAAGTTGATGTTATGTATATATGTACATGCACGTGAAATATAATAAGGTTTATGAATGTTTTAATAATATTTTAATAAGTATATATAGGCATATATGAGATACGTATAAGTACATACATATACATATTTGTATAATGTATTTTATAAATGAAAACTGCATTTCTTATAAATATTAATAATTAGATATAATTATTCATAATTATTGTTGTATACATACATCATTGTATTGAAATTTTTAATTTATATATAAAATATTTATATTATAGTCGTCAACGTAATAATAATATAGGGAATGGCTTCTTGAACCTTGCAGAGAGAAGACATTGTTATTAGTTTAATAATTATATACATTGTATGTACTCGTATATGCAAACAAAAATGAGAAAAGAAAGAGATGGTGGCTTTGAATTTTTGGTATGACCTTTTGAATATTGGTTCGAATGAATTATTCTCTGAGTTATACTAATGCCTTTTTATTTGTAGCTAAATAATTCGCGTTAAATTTTACCTTTGATTCTTAAAGATTTTTTAAATATCAATTCTGATTAGTCGTAAAAATTTTTCAAAATATGAGATTTAACGAATTTGGCTGAGTTTTGGCATTTCATTGTTTTTAAATTACGTTTGGAAATGGGATCAGCTAATAATTCAATTATTGATAATGCGTATTGAATTATCGGTGTGAGGAGTGAACGGCCATATTATTCAGGCCTATATCTCAAATTAATAATTGCATTAATATTAATTTCCACGTGTTTTAAAAAAAAAAATAATACTTATATCGATTTTAAATTTTTTTATCTAATTGATAAATTATTCTCAAAATTTAATTTTATAGTTCTTGTTATTAAAATCAATTAATTCTAAAATAAGCGCTACTAAGTAATAGTTAAACTTTATTTTAGACAATAAAATCTCTTGAATTTGATCTTTAATTCTTAAAAATGATCAAGGTCCATGTACGAATATATATCATTATACATTCATACACATATTTTTACATACATAAATTATTATTTTGTTTTTGACTAAACCTTTTCTTTATGTTTAAAATTCAATCCTATATGTTTACCCACAGTTTAAAAAAAACAGGTATCCATTCATAATTATGTATATTTGCATTTATAATTTTATTTATAATTTTTCCAACAGCAAAATTTCAAAATTTTCGATTCTAATACATTCATATGTACATACGTTCATATGTTGGAACGAAAAATTTTAAAATCTTCAATTCTAATCCATTCATATGTACATACACACATGTATTCATATATACAAACATACATATATTTTTACATACATAAATTATTATTTTGTTTTTGTTTCTTTTTTAATTTTCGATTCTAATAGATTCATATGTACATACGTTCATATGTTGGAACGAAAAATTTCAAAATCTTCAATTCTAATCCATTCATATATACATACACACATATATTCATACATACATACATACATATATATGAATAAAATTATTATTTTGTTTTTGACTAAACCTTTTCTTTATTTGAAAAATTAATTTTTGTATGTTTACTCCCATGATTTAATAATTATGCGTTTAAAATTTATTTCTATATATTCTACAGTTTTGAATATTATTAAATTCATATAGAAAGCTTAAAAAAAATTACTCAGGAAGCTTTAAAAAAAATATACATACATACATATTTATGTACTTAAAATTTTTGCGAATTTTTCCAAACTATTATAAGAATATTTTTTTGGAAATTTTCTTTAAACTTTTATATAACATTTATCTGTTATATATTAAAAAAAAATAAAATACAAAATTTAAACAAAATAAAAAAAAAATTTTTAAAATAATCCAAAAAAAAGAAAAATACAACATCCAGGCAAGCATTGATCCAATAACCTTCTGGCTATGAGACCACCACGCTAACCACTAGGCTACGCAGTACATTGAATTTCTCTTATTAATTCTATATTTTATTCATATTTCGTATAACTCTTCAAAAACCATCCTATTTTACATTATATACATATATATAGCTACTTCTCAGGTGGTAAAAAGTACGGGTACTTCTAGAAGGGCTCTACATGGGACAAAAGGCATTAGATAGAGTTTTGCCTCCAGGGTCCCTGAAAAAGCAAGAATTCCACCCGCCCTCCCCCTTCGCCCTCCCCCTTCGCCCTCCCCCTTCGCCCCCTCCCAAGATATTTTGATACCGTTTTTCACAAAATGGTACTGCATCATGTAGGGGTAATTTTTTACTTACTTTTGGAAGTATTAATATTGTATATAAATTCATTTTTGGAAGTGTGAGTTATAACAAAAAGTGAAAACTTTCTTAAGAAAATTGTAATGTTTTAATAAAATGTACATAATTTTATAATAAGTGTGTACATATGTATTTAGTTATGCATTCTTTTCGCGATCTGTTGCAATATGTATTAAAAAGCAAAACATAAGTTTGCATTAAACTCCTTGACAATATATTTTCAGGGTAAAATTTTATAAGAAAATGTTATTATATTGCATTAAACTTTTTACAAGTAGGGTATTTTCAAAAAAAATATTTATATTGATATTGATTTGGTAAGGGTGAAGGTTTTTTAATTTCATTTTAAAAAAAAAAAATTATCAATAAAAAAAGTTCATCTGGCAAATCGCATTTTGCAAGGTTCGAACCTGAGACTTTTCGCATAGAAATCGTATGCAATACGTATTACCCTACATACGTTAGTATTGGTGTTACCTCATTCTACAGTCACGCGTTTTATTCGCATGTATTATAAACTCCAAATACATACGTGCATGAATTGTGGTTTATAATTAACAATAATTTATGGCTCAAAGTATTGGTGTTAACTCATTCTACAGTCACACGTTTTATTCGCAAGTATTATAAACTTCAAATACATACATGCATGCATTTTAGTAGCGAATTATTTTATGCGTATACAGTAATTTATCGCTTAAAGTGCTTATTGTAAAAAGTATTTTACGATTTTATGAGATATAACTTAAAGCGAGGTTCTAAAATATATTACTCAAAAGGTATTAGATCTCAAAGGAACTAATTATTGGTTTTATGTATTTTTGGGTAATTATTTTTCAGAACTTTTCTTATTTTAAGTTTTATCTTATTATTTATTAGGCAAAAGATACATATCTATATGTATCTATATTACGAGTGTATTTTTGAAGAAATAAAGTAAACTTAAAATATCTCAGCCACAGAATGGAACACAATTTCAAAACTACAGGCATAATACTTGCAAGGCTTGCAATGCAAGCACACACGACTAGTAAGTATATATAGGCATATATGAGATACGTATAAGTACATACATATACATATTTGTATAATGTATTTTATAAATGAAAACTGCATTTCTTATAAATATTAATAATTAGATATAATTATTCATAATTATTGTTGTATACATACATCATTGTATTGAAATTTTTAATTTATATATAAAATATTTATATTATAGTCGTCAACGTAATAATAATATAGGGAATGGCTTCTTGAACCTTGCAGAGAGAAGACATTGTTATTAGTTTAATAATTATATACATTGTATGTACTCGTATATGCAAACAAAAATGAGAAAAGAAAGAGATGGTGGCTTTGAATTTTTGGTATGACCTTTTGAATATTGGTTCGAATGAATTATTCTCTGAGTTATACTAATACCTTTTTATTTGTAGCTAAATAATTCGCGTTAAATTTTACCTTTGATTCTTAAAGATTTTTTAAATATCAATTCTGATTAGTCGTAAAAATTTTTCAAAATATGAGATTTAACGAATTTGGCTGAGTTTTGGCATTTCATTGTTTTTAAATTACGTTTGGAAATGGGATCAGCTAATAATTCAATTATTGATAATGCGTATTGAATTATCGGTGTGAGGAGTGAACGGCCATATTATTCAGGCCTATATCTCAAATTAATAATTGCATTAATATTAATTTCCACGTGTTTTAAAAAAAAAAATAATACTTATATCGATTTTAAATTTTTTTATCTAATTGATAAATTATTCTCAAAATTTAATTTTATAGTTCTTGTTATTAAAATCAATTAATTCTAAAATAAGCGCTACTAAGTAATAGTTAAACTTTATTTTAGACAATAAAATCTCTTGAATTTGATCTTTAATTCTTAAAAATGATCAAGGTCCATGTACGAATATATATCATTTCAAGTTGCTCATATTCTAATGAAAAATAATGTTATTCTTTTGAATAATGTTACATAATTTCGATTATGTTTTTAAATTTTTATTATTCAATTACTTATATTAAATAATATCTACTAAAGACCAATCTCTTTACAAAAACCTTTTATTTTTTTTATTATACTATGTATAATATGTGATTGCTTTCGTATACTACTAATTATTTGAAATTATTTTTAAATATATTAAAAATTATCCTATAAAATTTGTCATTAAATTTAAAAACTTACATTATTTTCTTACATTCAATGATAGCAAATTCTTTTGTATACATATAGCCTCAACTTTGTACTAATTTATAAATAAACGGTTCACATAATTTTTAATATATTATAGAGATGTGTATAGTACAGGCAATTCGATCGCGTGCACATTGATTAGTATATTATTTTTCGGATTACGATAAATATAAGAGAACTTAACAGTTTTGTGTGGATGTTTATTAACGGTATAATGCAAATACATGAATGTATAAAAAATTTTTGTTTGGTGTCTTTCATATTAAAAATACCCTAGAATTCATTACTAGTGTTATTCTAGTGAATAAAATTATAAAACAGAACTTGAATTAATAAGGCTCTAAAAAGTTTATTCAATTCTAAAATTGTATTTAGATATTTGAGATAGTGTTTTCAATATTTCAGTGTATTACTTATAGAAATTTCGGGATCGAATCTAGTTTAAAAATTTAAGTCAAGGCATAGTTTTAATGATTTTTTCTAATTGAATTTAAAGAAACTTATAAAATATTTTTTAAACTATTTAAACCAAGGAGTTTTTAAACATTAATGTTTATATGGGTGTTAACTTGCAATCAAAATAAAAATCTATCTCAAACTTCTATTAGTCTTCGAATAGAGATTCGTTCTCAATTAAACCTTACCAAAATAAATAAATAAATAGACATCTATGTTCGGCTACATCCAATTAGAATTTGAGGCTGAGCAGGAAGAATCTATACCTTCGTAGATCATAACTTGACGTTTCATTTTAGTATAAACGTTCTTTTTTCAAAATTCTCAATTTTTACATTTTGCCGGCTATACAAATTACTTATTAACATAATGATTGCTTACCACATACATAATATAAGTATAAATTATTTGAGAATACAAAGTGTTAAAATAACACGTGAGAATACAAAGTGTTAAAATAACATTTTTTACGACATACAAATATTATACGTATACACACTTTTACACATTATTTTTAATATCATTATTTTTTTTTTAACTAAAAAAAATATTATTGAGTAAAATTAATAATAGAGTAAAGTAAAAAAAAAAAATCTATTGGAATTTTTTTTCTATTCGCAATATTATTGAACATTGTATGTAACTGAACAATGTTAGGCTATATTTAAAAAAATAATACAGGTTATAAAAAAAATTTTTTTTTAATATTATAACGTTAAGAAAAAATTATTTAAGAAAAAATTAAGAAAAAATATTTTTCTTTACTCTCTCTCTCTCTCTCTACATATGTGATATTCAGGACTATTAATTTATTCATTAATTTTATTCATTAAAGATGCTATTAAAATTTAAATTATCTATTATAATATATGTATGTATATATTCCTATACGTCATTATAATCCTGTGCACAAATCTATTAACAATACTTATAAAATTTTATATATTATGTATAAATAAGAATGTAGTTATTAAAGGTAACATAAAAGAGGAATATATAAGCACTTATTAAAATTTATTTACTTTAATAGTTACGCTTTAAAAAAAAATTATTATTTTTTTCTAAATTTTTATTTTTGTTATAAGCACGATAAATGAAAGGTAAATCAATCTGTTAATAAAAAAAAAAATTAACGAAAAAAAAAAAAATAGAGAAAAAATAGCAGACAGCAGAAACCAAAAGGTAAGATGAGAAAAACCAGTAAATGATCTTCATGAGATAAAATGCTATAGATATTATTATTATTATTGGTTATTCTACATCAATTATATATATGCATGCATACAAGCACAGATACATAT
Source organism: Condylostylus longicornis (assembly GCF_029603195.1). NCBI lineage: Eukaryota > Metazoa > Arthropoda > Insecta > Diptera > Dolichopodidae > Condylostylus > Condylostylus longicornis. The sequence goes on from NW_026577987.1 coordinate 13,505,521, forward strand.
AATTTTGTAGCTCAGATCAAAAATCTTAAATGAATAACATACAATATCTTTTATAATACAATGAAAAAAATTCAATTTAAAAGATATTGGTAAGAAGAAATTAGAAAAATAAAGCTAGAATTTTTAAATTTTTTTAACTATTCTTATAGGGACCGCTATCACTTTATTGTGTCACTGATTTATTCAGATCATTATGATTTTAATTATGTTTACGGGAAAAATATTTTAATCCTTAGTTCATAGCGTATTCAGATGCTTTCAAACTCGATTAATGTTTAAAACAAATGTTAACTGAACAAAATAATTAAAGCCTAATCGTGTATCACGCTTTTTCATCTCACTTTTTATTCACTTTCCAATCAGAAATCCCCGTTTTCCAAATGGATATTTTATATTTTCAATAAGAGTACTCATTTTTTCAATTGAATTTTAGGACGAAGGTCAGACATTTTTTAATTCAAAGTGAATAAATTTTATATACATTTAAAAAAAAAACGAGATGCACAATACGAAACAATTCTTCTCACTTGAAGATTATATTATGCGAATATATGATAGTTACTCATTTTTATATCAGTTGGCGAGTAAAATAGCAAAATACACGATCAGGCTCTAAATATCAAATAAAGAGTAACATACACAGAAAAAAAAAGTTTAGCTTTTTCAACTATTTTGAATTAGTTAATTTGTCTTTAGGTATATTAATTAAAGAGTTTGTTAATTTTCACATTTTTTTAGTTAAAATGAATTTTTCTGTTTAGGTAATTCAACTAAACCAAATTAGTTAATAATTTTGGAAAAAATCAACTATTTATTTAGTAATTGTAACTACTGAAATATTTGAAAATTTTTAAAATTAAACAAAAATAGAAAACTCCTCATTTTACTAAAACTTTAGTTAAATTTTCCTTTTTAAAAAAAAGTTATACCAAATTTCAACTAAAGTGTTAGTTAAATAACCTAACTGTTATAGTTAATAATTTTGAATCGTTTGTTGGGCCAGAATATTATATTAATTGATGAAATACATAATTGGAATTATTATTTAAATATAAAGAAATAAAGCTTCATGGGTTGTGATTTATTTAAAGAAAAATCGGAAACGAATCAATAAATTTTAAGCTGTTGTAAAATTTCAACTTGAGTTGAAATAATTTAGGTGCAATATCAAAATTAGAAACAATTTTGCATGAAACTTCAAGTAAATATAAAAGTTAAGATGACTTGCACAGTCTACGTAGCAATAGAAATATAGTAAAATTGAAAAAAAAGTTATGTTCTTTTACATTGCAAAATGCTCCCAAAAATTTGTTTTACACTTATCATTGATTTGCTTTAATTTTAAAGTAGTAAAATTAACTAAAACTTTAGGTGATTTTTCCATTCTTAAAAAAATCTAGAAAAGTAGTAAAATTAACTAAAATTTTAGGTGATTTTGACATTTCATAAAAAAAAACTCTTGAAATATTAAATTAACTAAAGCAGTAGTCACTTTTCCCACTACAATACATACTAAGGTTATTTACGTATTTAAATTTGCTTGCTAAGTTCAATGTTATACATACATATGTATGTATGTTATACATACATATGTATGTATGTATTAACTACCATGTATAAAAGACTTAAAAAAGAGCACAGCTCCGAAAAGGCGACGCAATGAAATTTCCATACATATATATGTGTGTGTAAGTATGTAAGGGAGTTCGTTTTCTAGCAATTTCTTATGGATATATACGTATGTATATATACATGTTTGTGTATACTGCAGACATGTATTTACATGTAAAGATTACTGCACGTGTTAAATAAAAAACTAAAACTTCTTAATCTTTAGTAAAATTGACTAAAGTTTTAGTAAAATTTCTTAAACTTTTAGTAAAATTTATTAACTCACAAAAATAAAAAGAACATAAAATGACTACTGTTGGTGAAATCCCGTTTGTTTTCTATTTTAAAACTATTTATTTTCAAACGTCGATTCGCGTATTGCTATTTTTTTTAATTTTTCAGTTTGTATGTAGTTTCATACGCATGCATTCATAGAAATACATCTTGCCGTTTGCAGATTAACATAACACTTATTGACTTTATATATTTTTGATTAGATGATCATAACATTAAAAATTTTACCTAGCTTGATGTGTAAGAAAAATTAGGGACCTAAAACTAGTTTGTGGTGAACTGATTTCAAAACTGAAATTTTATTCATTTGTATTAAAGTGCAAAATATAAGTTACTTCTCTGCCTTAAAATAATTCAAACAAACAAAAGTAATAGCTTTTCACTTTTATTACTAAAAAGTATTAAAACTCCTAAGTAGCTTCAATTATTCGCCTAAGAACAAAATTTATCAATTTATAAAAAGGTGCACAATTTCTAGCGAGTTACCAAAACTTTCTTTTATTAAAATAATTATTCTGAAGATTTAGTAAAAATATCTAAGTAATACTAAATTTACAATAAAAGGTTCCTTTTGTTTTCAATATCTTAATTTTACACTTTTGCACATAAAATTTAATCATATCCAAATTCTAGTTCGCACAATGCCGATTCTTATTTGTACATCAAAATGTTCATGTCAATTTGTGGATTTACATAATATATAAAAATTAATAATCTTCGTAAGTATTGTGTAAGCTACATTTACCTCATAGCTAAAACAGAAAGATAGCTTTTTGAATTTTTTAAAATCACTTTTTAAGATTTCCTATTGGAAATGATATGTCTCTTTACTCCTTTAATTTTAAGCTAAAGACTTCAAATTGGACACTTTTTAACACGAAAATAAAATCAAGTACTGGAAAAGTAGTTAATTTTACTAAAGTTTTAGGAAATTTTACAAAAACTTTGGTAAATTTTGCTATTTAATGCAGTAAACTTAACTATTTTACTATCATTTATAGAATTGACGAAAATTCAGCTAAAATCCATAGTAAAAGTGCTAATAAATTCGAGACTGTAAAAATGAGCGAAAATTCGGTTTTTATAATGTTTTTTCGATTCATACTTGAGTCGCATTTAAAATTTGAAGCAGTTAAGCTTCATAAAATACTTTCTTTAGTTTTTAAATATATACTTAAATCATTAAAGACAATTTTGGCAGAAGTTTTGTTTCAAGCTTTTGGATCGAAAAATTGCCGAAATTATTTTATAGCAATTTTTCATTTTGTAAATTATTTTATTTACTTTAGCGTTATTGCAAATTAAGTTACCTAGTTTAATTTAGTAAGTTATAATACAAATTTCTTTGTATAAACAGTTGCAAACTTTCTGGTTCCTTAATAATATCGCCTTTATTCTTTAAAATATTTTCACAAATAATAATTATTTTAATATTTTACATGTATTTGCTTTTTTCTGTAAAAGTTTTAAATAAATTTTAAGCTTTTTTGGTTAATTTAACTTCAGCAGCTATAATCAAACATTTTACATCTATGGTAATGATCAATAGCAAAATAATAGACGAAATAAGTTTGGCAACAATTTTTATTGACATGTGCTAAACAAATAAAAAAAAACAAAATTTATAACTGTAAAAACATACGACGCGATCAGTCTAAGTAAAATTCTTTTAAAATATTGACGCGCATTTTTAAAGTGTAAGAGTGCTTTTATTTTTCGTTAAATAATTAAATAAATAATTTAAACTGTTTTTAAGTTAAATGTGTAATAAATAAATGTTGATAATTATATAAAAGTAAAAGTTATAAGGTATCTGAATAAAGCGAAATACATAACTTAAACAAAATAAAGTGTGTTTACTGAATGCTTTATGTGCATACATTATATAATTTGCTTTCTTATATAAATATACTCCTTTGTTAAAAATAATATGTAAGTAAAAAGTGGATTTGTAGCCTCAATATAATGTAATCACTGCTTTTTTATATAAATAGTAATTTCAACATCAAGTTGAAGCTTCCGTCAAACATCCATCCATAAGTATCATATATTACACATACATACATATACATAATTTTAAAGAAGAAAATTTTCCTGATACATACACATGTACTTAAAAAACAAATTATTCCGTAAAAATGAGTAAAATATTGGAAGAATGCACTTTGAATGCAATACCCTTTGAAATAGTTCCAGAACTTTGCAAAACAACAGAATCCACGTTATTAAGTTGGGGCTTGGAGGATTTGGCGCTTGATTTTGCAAGTATGTATGTATAGATTTAAAAATACATATTATTATATAATAAAATAAGTATATATCCTGCATTCCCTGCTGTAGTTTTATATAAAAATGTGTATATACACAACTATTTACATAATATCTATTACATATATCAGCATATGTATTTTTAGTACAAATGGAACTTTTAAAATACTATTATTTTTCTAAAACAAGTTTATTAATAATATTTAATATTTAAAACTATAAATTGAAATCATATATGTATGTACATATAAGATATCAGTTAAAAATACTTGCCTTCAAGAAGTTGTTTTGAATTCAATCTAATATCTCGTAATATACAATATAATAATTTTGTATGTAACACCCACATTTTTACACGAGCAACTAACTTAAATTATAATGTTTTTTAAACTTTACCTGAGAAAATATTTACATTTTGAAATGTAAATATTTTCTCAGGTAAAGTTTGCTTACAATATTTAAACTTAACAAAACAGTTTTTTTTAGGAAAAAAAAATCAATATAGAGGTTCTGAAAAATCTGACGACTGAGGATATAAACTTACTTATACCTGCAGAGAAATTTGCTCAAAGAATTATATTTAGGACTCGACTTTTTGAATGGAAAAGCAAAAATGTAATGGAAACTTTTTGTTCTTAATAATTTTATATTTCATAAAAAAATTTTATATTTCAGAAAATCATAGCAACAGCCGATACAGTGAGTGGAATAACTAAAGTTTCAAGTTGGATTAATACTATATCAGCACCTTCGAGTCCTTCTATGGCTGATTCTACTACACTGGTATACATTTTATGGCTTATTAAAATTTATATGTATTAATGCTAAACTTTGTATTGATCATTCTCATTCAGTATCGTACGTAAATTAATTTTTTTTTTCTTAATTACTAATATCGCTATAAATTATTACGATCACTTATAAGATACAATAGTTTTCATATACTTACTTACGAAAACAGTAGAATGGTAGATATATTATTCTTTTTTATTTAATTTATTTTATTGAAATTTTTATAACCACAGATTAGCGTAATACGTATATAATTTGATAAAAAATAAAACAAACATAAGGTACATATAATTAACTTTAAACTTAAAAATTTTTATTTGATTTAAACTTTTAGTAAACTTTAAGTAATAAGCTTAAAAATAATTACGTCTATGTATTGGTTTAAATATGTATAAGTCAAGAATTATTACAAGCATAATTAAATTAAATTCGAAAATTAGAAAACGATGTTAAATGTAAAAAATGTGTAATTACTTAATTTAAATAATTAATAAAGATTGCTTTTCTGCCAAAATAGTTTTTTGTTTAATAATTAAATGATTTTATTTAGATATTTTACTATCTCTTTATTAAATAGTTAATTTATCGTTCACATAATTAGGTTAAATAAGATTTGAAAATTAGCTAAAGGATAAAAAGATCTGAAACCAACTAGCAAAGCAGGATCTATTATAATAAAAATAATCAGTAAACTTAAATTTATAGAAGACATAAAACTAACTACCAGCGTAGTTAATTTTCACACTTCCGAATGTATTTTTACCGAATCCTTTAGTTGAGATAACTAAATAATCAGACAAAAGACCTTTCAAAATTAACTAAAAAAGTAGTTCATACTACTATAAATAACTAAAATATTAGTAAATTTAACAACAGTGAATACATAAAATTAACTACCATCGTAGTTAATTTTCACATTTCCAAGGGTAATTTTACCAAATCCCTTAGTTGATTTAACTATAGAGACCTTTCAAATTTAACTAAAAAAGTAGTACATATTACTATAAATAACGAAATAATAAGTTAATTTAACTACTTTTAAATAGGGAAATTAACTATTTAAATAGTTACATTTCTAATTTTTTTTGTGATAATTTTACGAATTGTTTAATTGATTTAACTAAACCATTAGGTAAAAACTTTTTCCAAATTTACTAAAACTTTAGTAAAATTTACTAATTTTTGTAAAAAATTAGTAAACTTCTCTATTTTGAGCAGTGGCAAATTCAACTACTGAATTAGTTAAATTTATGAAAACTTTAGGTAATTAGTGAAAAAGTTAAACAACTAATTCACTTTAGGTAAAATAACTAAACGTGTTTAGTAAGTTGAAAATCAATCATTTTTTTTAGTTAAATGTACTATTTTTTTAGGTAGATTTGCTATTCTTTTTTTTCTGTGTAGATTTTGGAAGAATGATTTTAAATTACTTTCGTAATTATAAATTGTTTTTGATCATAATTGTTTTTTGCAATCAAATCATAATCTTCATCATCATATTTGTCGATGTTTGTTGTAAGTTTTCAATATGCGGTTCTCCTGATGAGCTATCCAATTAAGAAGGTGAAAGAATCTCATTCGAAATATTACTCTTAAAATTCTATTCATTTTAATTTATTTAATCATTTTGATCCAGATCAGTTTGATTTGAATTTAAAATTCAAATTTAAAAGATATATGTTAGATATATTATTATACATGTAAGTAGCTTTTACTACAAATGTTTTACTTTCGAGTACATTTTTAACAACAAATTATTGACAATATTGACATCTGAAATAAATCATTTTGTAACAATTATAATTAAGTATAAGTACATAGTTGACATCCAATGGAATTTTACAACAATTTATTAAATAATAATCAATATGTCAAATTCTGTTACGCTTAAATTCCACTATTATATTTATGGATATGTATATAGATACATTTACAAATAAGGTATGCTGTACATATCGTATACCTACTTAGTTATTACTAGCTATATAATTTATTGAAATGTTTATTAAATATAAGCAACAAATTGTTTTAACTACATAAATTTTTATATATTAAAATATGTATATACATATATTAAGAGAAACTAAGCTAATAAATGAATAATAAATGTGCATAGTAACAAAATATTATTGTATATTTGTATATAATATCTACATCTTTACTAGTCTATAGCTACATAATAATAAAACGAAAATGATTAAGTTTAGCAACATTGTTTATAATTGAATCTATAGTCATTGATGTTTTGCGTATTACCAACGAACTAATTTATTTTTTTTTTCTGCTATGATTTTTCTTTAATTTAACTTCTTATAATAAGACTGAGTATTATGCACAAATTATTAAGTATATAATATTTATGTTGATATAAGTACATAGGTACGCTCATAAATTTTTAAAGTTACAATAAAAGTTAAATTATAACTTAAATCAAGTACTTATTTATAATTTTACATTTAAACACATTTTGGTATGTCTATAAATTATATAGGTATTTATTTATTTATACATCGATATAGATTTTTTAGCACATTTCAAAAAATAAAAAAGAAATTGCGTGTTAATTTATTTATGCCTTTTCGTCTGCCGTCCTTTCCACACCGTTCAAATTTTGCACGGGAAGATGATTAAATTTTATACGCGTAGTCATTATCACTCGAACTTTATTCAATATTAACTTTTGGTCCTTGATATTTCATCCACATTATAAGCGCTATTAAAATTCTATAAAATGTAAAGGTAAGCATATTTTTAACTTTACGCCTTAACTAAATTAATATTAACAATTACGTCCGAGCTTTACATAATTATGAATCTTTCAAGAAATATTAATCTAGAATTTCTCCCAAGTTTATGCAATTTTTTACTTTATTTTATACTAATTATTTTGCAATAAATTATTTTATTTTAAATTGTAAGTTACGTTACTTACATCTAAAGTTTTGGACATAAATCCCTAATGCGAAATGTGCTATTTTATAAACTAGTTTGATATCTAATTGCATTTTGTGCTGTTTACCAAGTATACAAAGTCATTAATCTTAAAATTATTCTAAGTAAAAATTAAATTATAGTTTTGCATTATAAAATTTGTATATATTAAAAACATACATTGTATGATATTATATAAAAAAATTAGACCTATCTAGATTTAGATATAGAGTAAGTGTACGTTAAAATATCACGATTTTACCTTAAATCTAGAATACGCGAAAATAAAATCGAAAAACAAATAAAATTAAATTATACAAAAAATAAACTTTGGCGCGCATTGCTTATAACAGGATTCAAAAACCATTTTTATATTATGTCGCACTTTGAATTTGGGTCGATGGAGCTTCCAATCAAAACTGCCTAATTTTGAGGACTTTTTAAAAAAGTCACGGAAAACAATATAATCGACGAATCACATCTTAAGAATTTGCGTTGCTCTATGGCAAGAAAAAGGCTCTTACATATTTGATGATTGCCTTATCATGGAACATCTCTAACTTTTTCGATTGAATTAAGCAGCATTGAACTTGTTCTAAAATAGTTGCAATAAATGAAATTGCCGTTAGACAGAAACAATGGAAAATCGAGTACGATTGAGAAGTTGAAAAATACAACATGGTTTGTTAAGAAATTTTCTTGAAATTTCTTGATGTAGACGAAAATTTCCAATGATTTGTGTTTTCAGCAACATAACAAAGTAACTGAGTGTAATTCTATTTATTAAAATCCTTGTTATTTCATGCTGAAATTTCCAAATAAAATGAAATAAAAAATAAAAAGACTTTCTTTGCGTTCTTTTACTTGATTCGAATAATTTACTTGGTTTTCGAATAATTTTGAAATTAAACTTCATATACTTGCATACCTATTTTATGATTTGATTACCCTGCGCTACCAATAAAATTAGTAATTTTCATTTTGAAAGTAGTTACAATTATTGCTTATTAGTACAATAATATTTCTATCCCATTTATTCCTTTATTTCCTTCTAATTCCTTCTTATTCTCTCTTTATATTTTTTCTCATTGTTTTCCTTGTTCCCGTCAATTCCGTCTCTATGAAGAATGTATTAAGGAATGATTTCTCAGCGCGTTGTTTTTTGTTTTAGTATTTTCTCTCTGTTTGCTGCTTGTTTTTCGTCGGTATCATATTTAATGATCATTTTAATGTTATAAACCCACCTTGAAGGATCCCGAAGTGAAAGGGTATGGATACAATGCAATTTAAAATGTATATAAAAAGAAAGAAAAATGAAATCTAATTTATAATGATGTATCTTGAACAAAATGTGAAATTTTGTTGTTAATGAAGATGATAGTGATGACTTTGTTGCTTCAGTGAGTATTTTTGTTTCATGCAATAATTTTAATTCTTTAAAATTATTTCTTTTTATTGTTGTTGTTATTTTTATTTGGGCTCAAAACAATTTGCTTTAAAGTTAAAAGAAATAATTTTTATTTTTAAACTGCAGAATTATGATTTGAAATTAAATATGTTTTTAGAGAAAAAAACTGATATACATAGATATTAATATTAAAAAAGAATAATATGAAAATGAGAGCTTATATACGATATACACATGCACATGATCAGCATCAAGTTATAGGACTTGCTGATATTAATGTATACAATGGTTTTTTTAAATTTATAGATCAAAAGTGGAAAATAATTTGAAGAACATAAAATTAATAAAATAGTCTTATTAAATGTTCATTTCTTGCATTAACTGAATGGTTTGCAAACTCACACATTTTTTTCAGTGATAGAAATTTGTGATACTTATATTTGCGATACAATAGACTTACTGTTAATATTATTGTTTTAACTGTGGAGAGGGGGAGGTAAACAAATTTTGCTCTAAATTAAATTATTATTTAATATAGTTAAAAATTTCAAAAGCACGTTATACAAAAAATTATAACATGAAACAGGTTTTACGTAACGATTCGTTTCTAAAATTTTGACATAAAAAATTGTGAAAAAAGCTCATTTTGGAAACCTTTTGGAATTGAAAAAGAATCCGAATTTATGAAAAACAAATTAAGTAAAAATTTTAGCTTTCACTTTAAAAAGGATTTGAAAACGTAGTAAACAAAAGTCCAGAAGATGTTATTTAATTATATTTAATAGTTGTTCTCCTAGTTCTAATGATCTGCATACAATATTAAAATTATTGATTGCTTGAAAGTCTTAATCTTATTTCATTAAGGTCAATTTGATTTACGATATCTTTTTTGTAGCTTGATTCTGTATAACATTACTATATTGTTGCACATAGTAAAATAATTTTAACAAAATTAATTTAATAGTATCATAAAATTTATGATTGTGTATAACATTATTTTTTAATTTTACTATTCTTACGAATATATTGCTTAGATTTGTTATTAACTTGAATTAGTAGTTGTTGATTTTTTATATTTTGTTATTGTTTTTGTATCTTCTTTGATTAAATTGTATTATGCTTTGAATTAAGTTTTCTTTTGAATTATAAAATTGAACATCAGATATAATTATTTTTATTTATTGAAGATCATATAAGAAGGTGAATTAGTTTTCGACAAATTAATTTAATGTTGGAGGACTTACATTTTTTTTTTTGTATAACAATTTTCCAAGAATAATGATTACGAGAAATAATAATTTCTTTAATACTCATTTAATATAAAATACAAAATCTTAATTTGATTAATAATAAGTTGTTTGAAATGTTGCAGCTTCTTTTTGATACAATGTTGTGGTTTAAAGATCTTTTATTAAATTATGACGAATATAAGTTTAACGAAGATAAAAATAAATACTATAAATAAAGGAAGAATATTAACTTAATAGAAATTTCTTCATACAGCTGTAAAACAGATTGATGACGTAATCAATGGAACGAGTTAAAAGTAGAAAAATTGAAAAATTGTTCTCCTCGAACTGGACTCGAACCAGTGATCTACCGCTTTCTAGAGGTGTTAAGAAATTGCCGACGAAATGTTCTTCACATTTGCTTTATACTGTAATCTACATGATTACTAAATATTCTTTACATTGAGATGCAATCTTCTACTTAAAACACACAATCATAAGAAAATATATATAAGGGAAAAAATTTTTGAGCGGAACTTTTTTAGCAAAGAAAGACTTTGTGCCTTATGCTGAAAAAGTTAACAAAATTGCGGTAATTTTAAAAATCTTAATTCAAAAATAGTGAATTTTTTTACTTCTTATTTACCTTTGGTGTTTCGACAGCACTATCCGATGACAATGAAATTTTTACCAATATTCAATTCAAGTTGGGATCGCTATTCACATCCTTTTTAATTTCTTTAAACACTCTGGTTAATATTACAATTTCTCATAGCTTTTAGATAGCCTCAGTTAAAATCCTTGATTATTCATTAGCTTAATATGTGTGTAATTCACACTGTTTTGGTTGACTATATTTGTGTTCACCTTATTAGATTTGCTGTGACGTCATCTGTATGCCCAACTAGTTAAGTGGTTTTGGTTGTTTTTACTGTACTGTAATGGTCTCTAATATTAATCTATATCAGGTTACGATCCCTTGAATAGTTCTTTATTGTTTTTTAGATATACCAATGTCAAACTTATTTGCTGTAATACAATTTTATCATACTAACACTGTGTCAACAACAATTATGTTTCTTACTTGAACTTAAATATGCAACTAACTGGCTGTATAACCACCTTCAAATATCAGCCTGTACGAAAATTAAGCCAATTTTAATTAAACTTTACGCATGTTAATGTATTAAAAATTTTTAATATTTTTTCTTTTTTTTTTTCGTACAAATATCTGAAATACAATTTTTAATACAAAAGATATTAATTTATTTTTCTAACACAAATTTATAATCAAATTTGAATAAATTGAAATTTTTATACCCTGCACCTTCGTGAACTTTGCGGTTTCGAGTTTGTAACGACTTTAAGAAGTCCTCTGCAATATATATATATATGTATATATATGTATATATATATATATTCTTGCTCAGCCTAATATTCTGCGTAGGCATGTCCGCCCGTTCGTCCAATCGCACGATAACTCAAAATAAAAAATGCGTTCGATACCAAATTCTCACAAATTGTTTCTTTTCTGCCAAGGACGGCTGCTGTTGTAATTGGATCCGGACAACAACTTCGGGTAGCTGCCATGCAACTTCAAAAGCTAATTTTAAATATTCGAAAAAATTAGAAAGTAAGATTCATGAAACTTGGCATTTGTGTGTCGAATTATAGGTCACATATACCTAGTTGTGATGCAACAATAAAAGGTGCAGGGGGTTTATTCAACCGGTTATTATATCAACTATGAAACGTTGTTACTTGTTATACTTTCATAATCACATTTAAGGTATGCCGATCATATCAAAAGTGCAACAATTTGTAAAAAAGAAAATTAAAGAGGACTCTTACAAGATCACTTTCTACAATTAATTGTAGTTTTCTTTTTTTTTATTTTTATTAATTTTTAATACTATCAAACTAATTTTTAAGCATTAATTTATACTTATATGTTGGTTTCTAATAAAACACTATAATTTTTCAATTTTGTAGAAAAAAAAATTTTCTAATGCTTCAGGATTTTTAACTGTAAAATTCAATTTACGCATTTTTTTGACCACAGAATTGCAATTTTAATTTTATTTTAGAAATAAGAAAAAAAAACATTTTTTTTTAAAGATTTCATGAAAATGCTGATCGTCTTACTAAATATGGGAATTCATCAAGTTTATTAAAACTAAGCTAAAACTATTAAAAAATATAAATTGTGTACGCATTATTTTTATCTGATTTTTAAAATTTATTGCCATAAAATTAAAATTTCATAAGGAGAAGAAAATTATTTTTGTTTTATCTGAAATTATTTCATATACATATAATTATTTGTTATTATAGCAAAAAAAATTATTTTAAATTCTCCTTATAAATACCATAATGTTATCGTTAACTTATAATACAGGGGAGGTTTTCTTAAAATCAATTGCAAACGATTGTGAACTAATTATGTTGCGATCCCATTATCGAATATAGCACAAAACTTAAAATTAATTTGGAGTAGTTGTAAATGGAAACGGTTTTTTAAATTGAAATGTTAAAAAAATTATAAATTTAAAGATTAAAGATTTGAAGTTTATTTTAAATATAAAAATAAATATAAAAATGAAGCCACCTAACGGAATAAATACTCCTTCGCATAGCCTAATATTATAAAAATACCTATAGATAGAGTTTTACAAATATGTTGAGTGTAGTAAGGGCATGCTATAATACGCTATAAGAAATAGAGAAGGGAGCGTAAATATTTTTCAAAAAGGAAAGATTCAAAGTGCCAAAAATTTTCAAAAGTATCTGATCTCGCACGATCAAAGGTTCTGCTAAGGAACGTACTTTGCATATTTATTAGAAAAACATTATAAAAATTAAGTAAACATTATTTGTAATTTTTCAATTAACTAAAATCTAGAATATTAAGTCATCTTATGATTAATTTACTCATACAAATATAATTGAATGCTCTTGATATTAGACAAATATTTTAATACATATTGCGTCTTTCTACATACATACATATGTAATAATAAGTTGTAATGATATATCCGAATATCTATTTTGATTATCATTCCGTTTTTATTACATAATAAAAATGCAGTCACGTACAAGTTTATGGACCAAACCATGAACCGAACTTAAATAGCAACAATCAAAGTAAACGGGTTCCTGAGACGAACTATAAAAGTTCAATATTATGAACAATATTCGTTTTTTTTTAATTTTATTTCCATTTCTTTAATTTGGTATACATTTTTTTTTGAGGAGAACACCCTGTATATACATTCGATATACATAATAAATATTGTATAAATTTATATAGCAATAATGTTAAAAAAAATTATAATAAATGTGTAGATTATAATCAAAATAATTCCTAAAATTATTCACATTTATTATAATATTTTTTATTTTATTTTTTATTTTTATTATTGCATATTAATATTCAGACATTAATTCATGTATTTCTACACATACATATGTTTGTGTGTCTACTTTAATACATACTAATATGCTATAAACTCCCATCGTTTTGTTAAGCATCATTAATTTTAACAAAAAAAAGAAAAAAAGTAATAACAAAAATAAATCAAATAAAAAAAAAAGAAAAACAACAAACTTGATCTATAATTAAAAATTTTACTTATTCGTAACTAATTATCATTTTGCCCAATTCCTTTTAGCGATGCATTAATTTTTCACGAAAAGGAGTAAACAAACAACAACAAAAATAATAATATTATAATATAACACATACATACATACGTCCATATATTAAAATTTCTACAGATTTCACAAAAGAAAGACGTGTTACTCAAATCTGGCTATTATAGGAACTTGTATTTTAAAATACACTCTTGGTATTGAACTCAATACGATATTTTAACAATGTGAATGACATTCAGTTACGTACACAGATAGTTTAATAGTAAAGTTGTGTATTTGTTGAACTACTTAGAAAAAAAGATTGCTATATCCATATTGGTATGAGGGTTTCACTGGGTTGTTTAAGGATTGTTTTTCGAACTAAAGTTATTATTGTAAATGCTTAGCTTTTATAATACGAAAATATTTTTGTGTTTGAAGAATTCAATTAAAACATTGGCTAGAAACACAATACTATAACTAATTCCAAAGCCAAGGGTCTCAATAAATCCGTTCGGTCAAATCATAAAAAGTAATTCTAATATTACGTAACTGAATTACCAATATTACGAGAAAGTGTAATTGATATTTAGTACTAGTATAAATTTAATATAAAAATACTATCGATGTTACATAGTTGGCAATTGTTGCCCATTGTCGCAGAAACCGACCGAGACCAGAAGTCGATCGAAGTCGATTTTGTGAGGACAATAGAATCAACAACATCGCAGACTTGTCTAGTTTCCGTTTACATTTTCTAATTAAAGAAATTTTGTTAAAATACCAGTAGTGAAAATAGATTTAACTAAAAAATAATTGCTATAGTTCGCTTAATAAAATAATTTGTGAATCATAATTGCCCAAATTTCTTGTTTATTAAAACAAAAATACAATAAAATTTTGTATAAACCTTTTAAAAGTGTTATTTCACGATATAATCTTGCGATCTGTGGTACTACGAAAGAAACCGCTTACAATTTAATTTGCAGCAATACAAAAATATTATAAATTTTATTTGAATTTTATAATATCAACATTAACATTAAAATAAAAATTCCATTGCATATTTTTTTATTTTTCATAAATATAATTTTAATATACGAGTAAACACAAACACACATATTACATCTACTTATATACGATTGAATACGCGAAAGTTTTATATACTATAAAATTGCGAATTATAATGCGAAATGCGAAAACATTCCAAGCAAATTAATCGCGAGTTTTTGTTTTATTTTACTTATATTTTTTATTATAAGATTTTTTATGAGATTATAAACCTACACTTAATTTCACATCTTGTAATTATCTTTTAAAAACATAAAATAATAAATTCTTAACATTGTGTCTGATATATGAAGTTAAAATGTACATGTACGTTTGCGTATAATACAGGTGTAGAATAATAATTTGTATATGTATACAGATATATTCATTTATGCATTTACATTAGTAGGTACCCGGTACAATATAGAAATATTCGCATAAACATAATATTCTGTATGGATTGAATATAAACATGTGTGTTTGTTAATTTGAGTTGTCATACAATGTGTAGAGATCGGTGAAGATTGAATTTATATATAAATATATATGTATATATTTATAATAATGTAAATGGTACTACATATTTTCGCATATTTCTGAATGAATACAGAATAATAAAAAAGAATAATAACAAAATTTTTTTTTATAGTTTTATGCAATTCTGTATCTGTTATAGATTTATTCTGTGTAAATAATCATTTAAAAGAATGAATGCAAACGAAAACGTTCCTTTAAAGATCTAAACTTTACTTTTGATTTATGAATTATGATATTTTTTAAATATTTTCTTGCATTTATAATTTAACCCCATCCTATAATAATTGTGTGTGTAAAAAATATGCCAGTGCTCAATCAAAAATGCATTTTAAGTTGAAAAAAGTAACTAAATAATATTTTTCACTAAAATAACATTTAAATTTAAAAATCAGAAGGAAGAGGGTACTTTTTTGATGCTTTTATATTTTGGACAATTCAACTGTTATGCACTCTATTTGTCAACGTCAAATTGACTAAGTTTGATTTGACATTCCGACAACAAGATACTGCAATTAATATTATTTTTGAATTACTGAAAATGTAAAATTAATTTCGTCCCGCGAATAATTTCATATTTTCGTACTCTATTATAATAAGTTGGCCAGATGTATTATTTATACATAATGCGACCAAGCTGTATCCATTTCAGATTTGGAAAACGATGGTCATCATGTAATTTGTAACATTCTGGATATTGCGGTTTCGAAATTTCATTTGTATACATTTAATCATTCAAGAGTAAATTATGCCACTGTGCAAATAAACAATTTAAGAATTTTTTAATATTTAAAACTTAAAAAATTTATTATAAATTCTCTCAATTAGAAATCATACATAAATAATTAAACCGGAGTCAACAAATGAGACAATAAAATCAATAAATTATGCGATATTACAATGCAATAACGTTATTAAATTTAAATGAAGCACTATGTTTGACATTTAACTGCAATTAAATTAACAAAAAATGTAAAAAGATACATCTAACTTATAATATTATAATTATGTATAAGTGTATGTAGGTATGTATGAATGAATAATGAATGAATGATAATTATTTATACATAAACAACAATATGAATAGAAAATTAATAATTTAAATATTGTTGTTTTTGTTTTTTTTTTCATTTTCTTACATTATAAATTACTCAATTACAAATTTGAGTAATGCGACGACGTGTAAAATAATGAAGAGACGAAAATAATATTAAAGTTTAGATTACAAATAAGTATATATGTACTTACATATGTGTATGTATGTATGTATTAATATCATTATTATTATGAAACCACAATAATTTATGTATACAAATTTAAATAACTGTTTATCTTTATTATTTACAATATAACGTATGCATAAATACCTACTTTATTTACTTTTTAAACTACGGAAATATTTTAAAATTTATTATTATCGATGGTCCGAAACTAGATTTAAAATGAATTTTTTTTTTTTGCAGAAACACATTTTTCTAACTTAAGCTTGTTATGCAAAACCAGCATTGTGCTCTGACTCTGGCACAATTTGTAGTTTACATATGATACACTTAATCCTTAGAGAAACTTAGGTTTCGGGTACGGCGATCTAAGTACACAAATGTATTCCGGTTCTTGACTGGAACTCAACGAGTAGAGTTAAGGACTTAAAAAGAAAATTACTGAATTGTGAAAAATTTGGTACATTTTTGGAAGCCGATTGAAAAAAGTGAGATATACCAACAGACCTTTCAGCTCAAATTAAAAAACAACTCTGTAATAGAACTATAGAATTATCTTAAAATTATGCAATTTCACAACTACAATTAATTAGTGTAATAGGCACAATACCTATTAATACATATGTTCTTGTAATTGTGTGTTTCAAATAGTAGGTTGCATGTAGCAACTCAATTTAAACAAATACTTAATAATCATGTGGATTACAGTATAAAACAATGTGAAGAACATTTCGTCGGCAATTTCTTCATACATTTGTAGCTCAGTTGGTAGAGCGTCCACCTAAAAAGCGGTAGGTCACTGGTTCGAGTCCAGTTCGAGGAGTAAAATTTTTTAATTTTTTTGCTTTTAACTCGTTCCTTTGATTACGTCATCCATCTGTTCTGCAGTTGTATGAAGAAATTTCCGTTAAGTTAAAATTATGTAAGCTCTTAATGCTGCTTAAGAAATATGTATGTGTATAGCTTGTAACAAGAAATATCTTTCTCGTTGTAGGCACAGGAATATTAATAGTATTGTTTTTTTGTATTAATTAAGGAGCGTCTGGTGATTGACATAATTTGCAAAACTATTTTATGTGTTTGCTTTCTTATTGTGATTTTGAATTGTTATTTTTTTTAACAAAAGGTGAAATAATGCACCCAATGCGCTTGAAATATTTACAGCTTATTTTATTATTAATATTTATATTGATCTTATTATCATAAATTATCGCGAATAATTGATTCATAATTTTCTTTTGTTTTCTTTCTATACATTTGGTTTATATCGAAAGAATAATAATTTATATTTGTTGTTTTTCTTTTTTCATAATTATAATTTTATGTTCTTGGGTAATGCAAAAAATATTGACTTATTTAATGTACACAATATGTATGTATGTATAAATGTAAGTTTGCCTATAATATTTTAATAAATTTATGATAATATAAAAAATTTTTAATATTAAAAGAATCAGAAATGGTCACAATATAATTTTAATGATTTCTTTATTTTAATAAAATTTTTTAAATATTTGGAGTGAGAAGTCGTATTGTACTCGTACTTTGGTATTTCAATAAAAATGTGCATGTTCTGAAAAGTCGTAAACATTTTGCACAAAGTTACTGACGCATGATAAAAGGTAAATTTTAAATGTGTAATAGAAATCAGTAAAGTTTACACGGTTTCCATACAATATGTTTCATTAGTGAATTTCTTGCCATAAATTACAAGTTTGTAGTTTTCAAAGTCCTAAGCACTTTTTTAACGTATTTTGATTTCGATTATTGGCAAATTAACTTTTTCTTCATTCTTCTATTCTCCATTTCTTGTTGTCAAAAACAATAAATTAATTTAGTTTTTTTCCAAATTAGTGTTTTTGTTTATGTTTTATATTAAAAATAATTCAGTACAATAATTTTAGTTGCAAATCAAAAATCTCGTTTGCAGAAGTTGTTTCCAGATTGAAGAGAATTTCTGTTTGCTAATTTTATGCGAAAGAGACAATTGACATCAAAACAACGTCAAAATGGTTGATGTTATAGGGAAAATTTAGGTTTATGGAGATATGCAAAATTCAGTAAAACACTTTGTGTTACAGGGCTGTAAGTTAAACCGTTTAACTGTACAGTAAGCTGCTTTTCATAGTAAACTCGAACATATTTTTTTCAATTTTACTTTTATTTATATTAAGCAATATTTTTCATATTTTCCTAATATATTTATTTATATTAAAGTTCTTTAGTACCACTTTATTCGCTGCAACGGACTCAATTTTAATTTTGAGCTTATTTCCCTTTCAACTTGAATTGAATTATTAGTTTTAAAATATTTATGTTTGAAATGAATCTGTTGATGATTTTAAATTAATACATAAAGTAGTTTGAGAATTTAGTAAGAGTTTATTAAATTCTTAAGATATTTGATAAACGAACAACAAATGCTACTTTTATTATGATCTCATAAGTATAATGACTGCAATTCAAGTTATTATTTACCTTTAAAATTCTAAAATTTATAATCTATACTTCGTAGTAGCTTTTTAAAAAAATTTTGGGTAGGTTATTGAATCACAGAAATTGTAACATTTGTGTAACTAATTTTATGTGTGTGCAATTTTTGAAAATCAATCGAAAATTTAACCCTTATCTATGAACATAATAATATAACAAAGGATAATAAAAAACAAAAATCAAATTATGATTCATGCATTTGAAAGATATAGCTGCTTGAAGTGTGAGTGTAAAATACATTTAATTTTTTTTTGCTGTATTGTCTAAAAAATCGATAAAGAAGGCTGTAAAAAACTGTCATTTTTAAAGTAATGACCATATCACATGAATTTTTTAAATTGCAATTTATGTTTTTTTTTTCTTGTACTTATTTTTTTTTTTTTGATAATTATCTTAACATTGTACTGACATAGAAATATGTACGTTTACACTGAAACAACCATACATATAATTATAATGAAATATACTTACATATTTATAATTATAACATCATTATACATTTTCTATATATTAAATCCGCTTATATTTACAAATAAATGTGTATGTGAGTGCGGTGCTGCCTTTTAACCCTCTTTTTTTTTTTAAATTAATCCTCAAAATTAAAAACTGCAAATCAACTTAACATTATGTTAAAATTTATAATTAAACAAAGAAATACATTATGGTATAGTAATACCCTTCCCATTTTTTCGATCAAAAAGACATTACATACATTTAAAAAAAAAAAAAATAGAAAAATACGCTTTAGACATAGTAATTAAATTTTTATAATAGATGAAAAAAAAAATTCAATATAATTATATATAATGAGTATTTATGTATGTAAGTATGAACGTGAATAAGTATGTGTATGTACTTAACATATCTAGCACGGATTATATTTAAACAATAGCAATAATACATTATTATTACAAATTTGTGTACTTAAACATGAATTTATTTACAAATATGCATACAAATCTTCACAGACATACATACATATATAGATATAAGCTCGAAATGCACAGTATAATTTAATAAAAATAATATTGAAAAAAAAAATGATTGAAATTACAAATTTAATATTTGAATTAATCACGCAACCAAAAAAAAATATAGCAGCCATCAGAAGAAATATTATTAAAATCCCCCATGCCAGCATCTTTTTTTCTAAAGACAAAAAAAAAACAGAGTCCTCAACATTACAAATACATACATAAATATTCACAATACTTTTTATATTATAATGAATCATAAGTTAAGTTGCAGTGGTAGGACTTTCGAAAAAATTTAGGATACTTTTATGTTAAAGACTTTCTTGAAGTTTGGATAAATTTTGTACTTTTGCATTGGCAGTTGCTTTTCTATGCCTAATATCTTGGAATTTTCATATTGAATCCTAAATATTATAATAAATTTTCTAGAGATATTCTTAAGGGGTTTTAAAAAAATTTGACAGATTGAAAACCTTCCACATATAGTGCTGTTCATTGATTGCTTCAAATAAAATTGTAGTCAAATCATTGAGTAAAAAATTTTTATGCATACTTACATATTTTGCGTAGTTCAATTTTTTTGAATATCCATAAAAACTTCCTACCAGAATGTCAACATCGGTATTTGGGTTCAATTTGATTGCGAATTCAATGAAAGGACCGACGTGATCAATTCGATTGCCATTTTATGTTTTCTTAAAAGCCTAATAAATTAAAAGATTAATAAAAAGAGTTGATAAAACTTTAAGTTTGTTTTTAATCTATATTGCCATCACTGTATTCACTCATTTATGTATCTCATTAAATTGATTTAATACTATTATTGAACGAATACAATATAATAATTATAACAGAAAACATTAAGTTGATATAAAAAAAAATTAAAATTTCAATTAAAGAATAGCTATAGGACATTAAGATAATTATGTACGTATTATTTGTATATAACAAATGCATTTAAGTCCATGTTCTTATTTACACGAATCGACCATTGTATTTCAGGGTTCTATGAAATAGGCAGTTTTCTTAACATATAAAATACAAAATGTTAATTTAGATAATTAAATTCATTAATGCAAAGCTGAAAACCATAGCAAAAATTAAAAAAGAAAATAATTTAAAAAAATTCGGTTGTATGTAGTAGAGTTGCCAAAATGTAAAATGAAAAATTACTTAAAATTAGATCTAACTTACTCAAATTTTTGTATAACAAGGTAAACAACAACAAAATATTTAAAAAAACATAAAGCTTAATTAATATATAAGTTATTATCAGGTCAGGTGCGTTATAGTTTGGCTTAAAGTCCCCAACAGGGTCTAGGTCTGATGAGGTCGCACTCACTATCTGCGACTATATTATTGTTGATAATAGTATTTATGTATTTGAAAAATAAAAATCATTATATGTTTTACCCAACAGCATTGAAATACACAAGTTTTCGATAATCACTCTAGATTTGGCAACCCTAATTAAATGTGCACTTTTCTTTATTATAATTATGCGTTTATGTATTTGTGTAATTATGGCGCATATATTTTATATAGGTATATATGTATGCACGCATGTACTTTGTTGACTAATCACCAAAAATTACCTAATTATGCAACTCAAAATGATTGTTCAAAAGAATGTTCCAAGCAATAGAATAATTTAAAATGTTTTATATAAAGGAAAAAAAAGAGAGAAGGGAAAAATCAGAAAAAAAGAGAAAGTAATACACATTCATGTATCACACGAATAAAAGAAAACGACGATAATTTTAATCCTTAATTAGTATTCCGTTATAGATATTATATAGAGTGTGTTTTTTATATTATTATTGTTTTTACTGTTGTTCATTGACGCTAATAATAATGATGATGATGATGATTATGATTACGATGATGATGACGATGACGTCCATCATATCGTCACTCATAAGCTGTACGTACCCATCAAATTATTTCTATTATGAATTTATATTAATAAAATGAAATGGACTTTAATTTGAAACTCATATTGCATGCAATTAAACTCTCTTTTTATTTTCCATATACATTGTTGTTTTCTTCTACTCATTTCTGCTAGTAATTTGAATGTTTTATATCAATTTCAAGCATTTTTTTAACCCCCTTAGTATTTTTCGCTTTCTGTTTTCTTTTTTTTTCCTGTGTTATTTGAATCAATCACAGTACTTGTTCTTCTTCAAAAATTCATAATTTAACCCATTAAAAATGAATTGTAAAATATAATAATCTTTTTTCTTAGGCTTAAGTATCTAATATTTATTATACAATCAAATTTTAATGTTGGGTACATTAACTCGGACAATTTATTGATATTTGTTGAAAATGGTAAGGGTATTGTGGAACGTAGAAGTAATACAATTTTCTTTTTGTCGAAAAATTTTGTTGTTACGCATTAATGATGTAAAATTGTTGTTTTCAAAATTTTCACTTTATTTTATTCGCGGAAATACATGTAAGAAAAATGGGTCTCCGAGAAAATTTGGAAAATGATGGTTTTCGATGAGAGGAATTTACTACAATTAGTAGACTAAATGTGGGCCAATTATATCGAATAAAAATACGACAATTTTGTGTGCAATTTTTTCTTTATTTTGTTCAATGGAAATTTGTTAGGATTTTGATTTTTGTAAGATTATCTTTGATCATGTAATTTCGAAATACATGCGAAAGCTCGGAAAATAATGAAATTCTAAAAGGTTTGAACACTGATGACTGTCCTATTCGACAACATTCGGTAATCTCCGATTTTGATATCTGCTTTCTAGCTGATTTAGACTAAAAATAATCGCACTATTAATTTTCATAAATTGTATATGAAAGAAAAGAAAGACAATAGTCTCATGTTTCGCCTAAAAATATTTTCAAACTCAATGTTCTGGCTGAATGTAGTTCTGTGTCACTGTTTAGAGAAAGTGTAAAATTGAAGAACTTGCTTTTTAATTGAAAAAAATTTGAGAATAATTGTTTGAATTAAATTCTGAATAAAGTTTTAATGGAACGACCTAAAATGTACAATATTATTGATAATATATGAAAATTAATAATTAATTTAGTAATAATTTTTAAAATGGCCCCCACAATAAAATTAAATTCTTCTAAAAGCCCATTCCAAATTTATTTCAAAATTAAACTTAGGTTAGGGTAGATTAGGTTGACTCGGCTATGCGAGGATACAACTAGGCCACTTGGGCCCGTTGTGATTCCGCTGATTAAACTTAATTTTATTTAAATATAAAATTCAATATTAAACGGAAATGTACTCATTTACCTATTGATTTATATTTTTTTCCCAAAAATAAAGTAAAAATATCGGAACATTGCAAATTATATAATAATTTGCAATAAATTTTACAGTTAAGCAAACATATTTTCACGAAAATGAGCAAAAAGCAAAAAAAAAAAAAACGAGGAAAAACTGCAGTGCATTTTATGTTTATAAATTTGTTGTGCACCTATGTTGTCATTATTATCCTTGAAATATTTATCCACCCTCTTCTTTTGGTTAATTTTGATTCTCGATCATGTCTTTTTCTACTTTTTTTTTCATTTTCGCAATTTTATGCATAACAATTTGTTCTTCTTAATCTTTTTATTTTTCACTATGTACAGTCTACCATTATGCAAATGCCTTCTCCCTTTTATTTTCATTTTTTTATTTTTCTTTTTGATAAATATTCAGCAAGTAAGTTTTTTATTTTTTATAAATCCTTTACGTATTTTGATTTTAATGTATGTAACTTATAAGAGAGGTACACCTCCATTTACCCCCCCCTCCCTTACATTTTATTTTATCGTTTACCCATGTTGTTGCATAACGGAGCTCTAAATTTATTGTATCCAAGAATATAAACGGTAAAAAGGCATAAAAAAAATCAATGCCTGGGAATGAAAAGTAGAGGGTACAAAATATGGACGGAACAATTCTTCAGATAATATAATTTCATTAATTATTCGCAAAATTGCACTCTTTTATTGTACCATCGTAGTAGTTGAATGTATATGAGTGAGTTGTTTATGTAAAATGTGTACAAAACATTTCCCCACGCTTACTATCAATATTTTGTGAGTCCTTCCTAACAAAAAATAGAAAAAATATATTTTATAATTATCTATATGTATATATTTATAAATGTACATATGTGTAATAATTAAACTCATATACAGAAAGTACTCACGCACATACTTTCCTTTGTTTTTTATGTTACAGAATAAGAAAAAGAAAATTTAGTTGCAGAATAATGTACCGTTATAATTTTGATGTCGTAAATTACTTACGGCACTCTTATATATTCGATGGGGGTCGAAATTTTTTTTTTTATTTTTTGTAATTTTTTATTTTTTTTTTTTATTTTAGTAGATTCTGATAAAATAAAAACCAAAATAAAAGCAAATAGTAATAAAAAATCGCAATCAGTTCGATTCCTTTTTACACTGATAATTGAGTTTACAAGGACCACTGCAATCTATACATTCCCTAATTCATATTAGCGGACTGTTAAGGAACATAATATTACATCGTCAGGCATCGTGCAATTTATTTATTTTTAAAATATGGCACTCAATATTTTGTATTCGAATTTTTAGTGCTAAAATAAATCTGAATTATTAAAAAAAATACGAAAAAACAAACTTGTGCTTACGAAAAATATGTTGTGAAAAACACTATTGTGGGAACAATATGAACCGTATGATATGAATTAGCGGTAGTCTAAATATTTCAAAAATGTAAAATTCACTAATAATTTTTTTAACTTTGTCAGTCGTTCTGAACGAATTTTGTGGTACAGAATGGTCCCGCTTTTTAAGTAATCTGCTATACCATAGCTATTAATAATATTAAAAAGTAGTACACTTACTCCTTTACTACCATAATTTTTATTTCATTCAACACTTAAGAAGCTCAGCCTCCTATTTGAAACTGATTGTATATAATTATAAATGTAATATTAGTAATGCTACCTAACCAGGGGTCTTACTATGTAATACGATTTTCGTATTCGCTATATAAATTAATATAGTATTAGCTTTCCATTCCAGCAAATCCGAAAATTTTTTTACAAAAACTGAGCTACATAGTAAGGTCCCGAATACCAAATACTATTTAAGAATATTTCTTTCTCTTATTTGAAAGAGTTTACCCTCAAATAATTAAATTTCACAAAAAAATCTTATTTTCAAATTTTTGACATGTTTAATTATGGAAAGCTTAATGTTGTTTTGACATTGATGCAACATTACTGTGAAAAATGTAATAAATAGCAAATGCAGTAAACAAAACGGCAGAAAATTAAAGCGGTTATTTGGTGTTTGCCTTATTTTTTCTGCTTATACATATATATGCATTTGCAATTATGTATGTTTAATGGTTCTTCTTGTCTAAGGTCTCAGATGCTTCATATACCCCAAAATTTAACTCTTACTTATTACTTTTATTTTAAGCAATTTTTTAATACTTGTAATATCGCCTTATGTAAGTGTATTCTTGGTACACGTGGTGGTCAGACCGCACAATACTTTTTTTGGAACGATGATTTTAAATTATGAAATGCTTTTGTTTTTTTTTTTATTTAATGAAAATAAGTATAAAACAAGTGAATATACAGAAAATAGTAAAAAAAAATAGAAATCCATTTGCAGTTTAATTATATAGGGTCAAATGTAAAAATTTAAGTGGGAAGGTTAAAAAATTTTACGTGTAAATGTAGCTGCGTAGACATTATGTTTAATTATTGAAATCTCATGGGTAAAGTAAGCAGCAGAATCTACAACTTATTTATGCACGTATGAGAATTTTAATTCTTATGCTATGCAACAGGAAAATACGTTGCGTACCATAAGAATTAAAATAAAAATGTTCTAGAGCTAGATAACATTAAACAAAGTTTTGATTCTTCGATATTTTATAATGCTTTAAAAACTCAATTTCCCCCAAAAGTTGTTAGGAAAAAGGTCAAAATTACAAATATTTAGTAAGCTAAAATCGGGGAATGTGTACATTTCAAATAACATTCAAAATTCAGTCTACATTTTTGGATTTGGAAAATAAGCTTTTTAAACTGTAAAACAAATTTATTCTATAGTACCAAAGATCATTAGTTATTTCAATAGATTTCCTATTTTTAACACCCTTATTTACATTTCTATATGTAATTTCTCACCAGACGCAGGTGTAATATAATGATTTTTAAGTCAAAATCTTTTGAAGCACATATACACAGATATCTTCAATTAATATACACAAAAACAAAAATGTGTATAAAAGACATCTATAGTAAAAAAATTTCTTGTATTCAGTTTAAAAACATTAGAGCGTTTGGTGTTGTAAAAATTACATTGCCGTTCTGTTTCTGATGAATGAAAGAATGAATGAATAAATTGTAGTAAAAAAATTGAATTACGAGCACAATATGTAGTAGATATAATATGAGTTCTTGTAATAAAGGAATGCATTTTTATGAAATATAGGGGTCGAATTGAATTCAGTTGATTTTAGTTGAATGAAGGGTTAATGGAATTTCTTGTTTTTTTTTATTTATTTTACGGTCGGTTCATGTTTTATTTTTTCCTGTTATTTTTTTTTTGCTACTTTTTTCTGTTTTTGATTTTACTTGTTTGTTTGTTACCTTATTTATGTCGTACAACATTTGAGAATCATATATAAGCATGTGGTGAAAATATATAGGTGTGCGCAAATGTACATAACAATGGGTGAGTAAAATTTGTGTTGAGGTTGTTTGTAGGAAAGTGCAATTGTAACACGTTGTTGACATGATTTGCGAAAAATAATAAACGAATCGATCTTTATTTACGTCAAAAAGTTGTTAAAAGAAAGAGGCTAAAATAAAGCGTAAAATGAAATAAAATTCATTAACTACATTGATTGCAAAATATAATTTTCAATAAAGTAGAAAGGGACAAATGACTTTATTATAACAAATCGATTTTATGCTGTTATTTTTCGTTCATTATCTACATGATATAGACTCGATTTTTATATCCTAAATGTCAGTCTTTTATTCTTACTTCTTTTGTGCTTAGATTTTGGGAGCTTAATGTTATTAAGTAGAGTGGAACCCAATACTTAAAGAATTAATTTTACGGTAGAAAAATTGGGATATTGCCTTCACCGGAATTATACTTAAATATTGCCTGGTTATATAATTTTCTAGCAATCGGAAACGTCAGACGTAATCAGTTTGTTTGTTTATTTTTACATAACTGGTGAAGTTTTTTAATCTATTCTACTAGAACTTAAAAGTCGCCTAGGATCTCTTATATTTTTGTCGGCAAATGCGGTTAAAGTTCTCACTCAAATTAATTTTGGTAGTTTAAAAATAAACATTTTAAACAGCGGAATCCGTAAAACTGTACTAGTGATCCGCAAAACTAATTTGGAATTACTTTATATTTTCATATTTAAATTCTTCAGAAAAAGTTTTTTGAAAACCTTTGAAACAATATTAAAGCTTTCATCATATTCATTTGTTATTAATTTTAATATTTATTTTATTTTCAGACGAGTCGGGATGCGAATCTGACATGGCGGAGGGTATTGAAGAGACAGAAAATAATAGTAGTAGTGCCGATACCCCTGCTATGTTAGGAACAGTAATACCATGTGAGGCTATAACAGCTGCCTTAGGCGGTATGAAACGTGAATTTGATTCAATTAGTAATAGTAGTGGTATTGATACTGGTGGTGGCGGCGGCGGTAGCATGGGAATTAGCGGTAGCGGTTCCGGAAATCTTGGTATTGGCCTTATAACACGTGAAAATGATGGTCGAATATCATCACCATCATCTATGATACATAATAAAGATGGCACTATTTCACCAATATCAATGTCAATTGATACAACATCTATATCAAAATCAATGAATGCTGCTAATATGCCAACACCAACATCTTTAAATAATAGTAGTAATAATAATATTAACAGTAATATTAATACAATATCATCGTCATCATCATCAACAACAATAGGTACAAGTAATAAAGTAAGATCTTCAATATCACCGCAACCCCCACCATTATCAACAGCAACATCAATAGCATTATCAACAACATCATTGTCATCAGCGTCTTCATCATCATCATCATCTTCGTCATCATTATCGTTATCAGTAACAACAGCACCTGGAGTAGGAACAGCATCATCAACATCAGGAAATGTACATCATCAAATACAGCAACATCATCCAATAAATCTTAAATCAGAGGTAAGTCACAATTTCTTTACTTAAATTTTATTTTCTGTTTTCATTTAAATTTTATTGCCTGAATTGAAAAAAATGAAAACAATATCACATATAAATATGTGCATATTTTTTCTTAAAACAAAGTTAATAAAAGGTAACACGTTGTTCAAAAGAGAAAAAGAAATACGTTTGTACGTTTACTATAGGTTGATTTGTAAAGTAATTCTAAAAAAAAAAAGAATCTAATACAAATTATAAGCTAAAGTACAAGAATTACATATACAATTTTAACAAGAAAAGTATTTTGAAAAACGTGTTGCTTATTACATAAGTATTTCAAACGAATCATTGCACAAATGGAAGCAAACTATCTGTTCCAAACAAATAAATACATAAGTACATTCATAGTTAGAGCTATCATTGAAAGGGAGTTGAGTATAGAAATAAAATAAAAATAATATTTTCTTTATTGGAATAACTGAACACAACTAAAAATTGAAGCATTACCGCGATCATCACCAAAACATTCTTTGAATACCAGTTAACATTACGCATTTTAATGTAAATCGATTTCTTGTTAAGAGGCGCTGACTGAACTTAAGATAAATTAATAAAAGTATAAGAAAGAAAAACGAAAATTAAAAATAATTTCTCCCTGTTTCAGGATTTTGAAGATACAATCTCTTTTGCTTTTAATTTTCTCTCTCCATCTCACTGCCTCTTTGTTCTGCAATGTTTCATTTACTGTTCCTTTAATTCCATTTACATACTTTATGTCGACTTTAGCATAATCTAGCTTAAGGCAAAATTTAAATTACTCTTTAAGTAATAATTCATTAATGATTGTTCGAAATGATTTAAATTAAATAGGAAGAAAAAAAAAAGAGAAGTGAAATATTAATCGAAATTATAATTTTTATTTTAGTTCACATTGATGTTTTCGTTAAAAGTTTTTTTTTCCTGCGCGAAAACAAGAAATTAATTAGTTAAGGAAATGAGAAAATTGAAGAAAAAAAAATGTTCTCTTAGATCAATTAAAAGTTGGGCACTTATATCGTTTTTTGATTATAAAATACGATAGATTTTTTATTATAATTTTTTATAAAAAATTTAATTGATTATAATTTTATCGTATGTCAATGTGCAATACATAGTATTACAATGTATTTGCATGAATTTTGGCATAAAATAAGACATAAACTCTTGTGGTTTTCAAACAAAAGAAGTGTTGTCCTGAAATTCTAAACTATTACTTAATCTAATTCCTGTCAACAATTTTAATGTAATTAATTTTAGAAATGTTAAATTGATTATCATAATTAAAAAATTAAAGAACGAAAGTTGCAGAAAAACCTATAATATAAAATTTTCGAATTCGAGCGCGTTTCAAACTGTATAGGTATGTCTTACAACATCGTGAAACTCCGACTGCAATATCAAAAAATTCAAATGTGCAGTACCAAAAATTTTAGTGTGTACATAAATTATAAATATATTAGTATAAAATGTAGTCTTCTTCTAATTGAAGGCAGAGAAGCATTTGCAAAGACTAAGCTTTATCACACATTAAAATAAAAAATTTTTAATTAAAATTGTAGTTATTACTTTTACGCAGTTTATCCTTTTATTTGACTGTTTGCCAACAAGATTTTAGCATCTTCTTTAAAAAAAAGATAAGATTCTGAAACTTTATTAAAAAATTTTTGAATAAGATATGCCCGCCTTCTCTTCTATTCCCAAGCTAAAATTTATATATATTGTAAACTTGTAAAATTGTCATTAAATTCCTAAATTATTAAATCTTAAAAATTCTGAACGCGTAACACTCTGTTTTTTGTATTTTTGTATAGATGGACATAGGTAGTTCTATTTCACAGAACACCCCACATATATATTTAGATACGTTAGATTTGTTAGATGTAGAAATCGACATCATTAATAAAACAAATTTATATGATAACCATAAAAATGTGTTAATACGCAGACCAAGTCAATTATTTTTGAATAATAAGTAGAGTAATAAAAATATTATTAAAAAAAGCAAATTATTGTGCATAAAAGAAAAAAATGTTTAAAGGCTATGTAGTAAAAAATAAGAAAAAAATATGACAACTATGTTCCTAATTTTTAATGCGCTACTCGCTATATTTGATCACTCTTTGTATACCTATAATATAAAATTATAAATAAGTATAATAATATGATCCTCGGAGATATACAGCACATTTCATTTACTATTACATATTATAATTGTTAAAAGTTACCAAGTTTGAAATATTCCTGAAAACCTTCTGTTTTTTTTTTATACTCTGGTTTAAATATTTTCAATATGCGCACATAATATGCCTATGTACAGAGTTGTTCAATATATACCTCTTAGTTCAACACTATTCAAAATTTTAATTGACATTATTTTTGTTTGTCTTTCAATTTTGGGATCAGTTAAAATAAAGTTCTTTTCAATTACTTGTTTCTTTTTCTGTTGTATTGTTATTGAGACATCTTATCAATTATTAAAAACAGCATAACTTTTGAAATATTTCCAGCACTACTTGCAAGCTAAAATATTCTTAGGAATTATTGCAAAAGTATTCCCAAGTCCAGTTATAGAAATATGAAATGAAAATTATTCTCGATCCGCACGATGTATATTTCATATAAATAATACACACAAGCCTTTACAAAATCGGGAAAACGAGTCTATTGAAAAACTAGTTTCTAATCCGAGAAGCACTGTTTCCGAACTCAAAAAAATTTCTATATTGTTATTTAAGAAAAAAGTGCCTCTAAGTCAGTTTTAAATTTGCTAAATTTAGCATACAAAATCATGTTCTTCTAATTGAATATCCTATATCTACATACTTACAAAATAGCATTTAAAAATATTTTAACTGTTACAATATCAATTATAATTTTTCGATTTGCTCTCTCCATCTCTCTTTATATTATTATGCTCATTTAATATAGAACTGCATACATAGCGAAACATAAATATGTTACATATTTTCGTTGGTGTACCAGGCAACATTTCTAAATGTTAAATGTTATGTTATATTTATTTTTGTTTTTGTATTTTGTACTCGATTTATTGATATTTTTATTGTATCGTTGTGTAGTTGCATTATGTTTTATGATTTGCGCGTTCTGCTAAATATGAATTTTTTCCATATTTATTTATTTAGTTATTTATTTATTATTATTATTGTTTTTTTTTTTTGCTTTACAAAACGTTTAAATATTGTTGAGCTCAATGATAATTACTTTTTTTTATTTTGCAGAAAAAAAAAGTAAAAATATCCCGCTTGGGCAATAAATTCATAATTTATCCGTGATTGTAACGCATGTAAAAATAATTTTTTTTTTTTTCAAATTCAAAAACATTAAACTCATTAATATAAAAAAAAACATAAGAATAAAAATATAAAAATCGTGATTATAAATAAAATGAATATTAAAATGCCTTGAGGAAATATTCGGCGAAAATATTTAATGAAAAAAAAAGAAAAATAAAACACAGAAAAAAAATCTGAAAAATTAAAGAAATTTTTTTTGTTTTTATTTTTTTTTTTTTTGTAAAAAGGAATTAATTGAAATGAGTTTAAAAATTTTAATAATAAAATATAAAAATTTTTTTTTATTTTCGTTTTTTTTTGTACTTTTAACTACAAGTAGGTATTTGTCGTATTTCACTCTGGAAAATTGAAGATATTTCCAAATGATAAGTTAAGAAAAGTTAAGATATTTCCAAATGACCAAATTTAATTTAATAAGAATAACAAGGATGTAGGTAGGTTATCCGTCTGAAATTTGGGATATGCCAATAAATATGAATTTCAGAGGGTTGTGTAACTATTGTATAAATAAATTGTGATTCTAGAAAATTTTGAATTTTTTGATCGAAAAAATTAGCAGGAGAAAACAAACATGAAAAGAAACGATTGACGATAAGAGAAAATTAAACCCGTAAAGAAAAGAAAGATTAAAGTCTAAGAAAATATGTCTAAGAAAAGTTGAAATATGTTAGGCTTAAATATTTATTTATCCAAGTATATTGTTCAGTACCACTTAAAAGTATTTGCTTCACTTTTAAAGCTAAAATTTTTTAGGCAACAGAAGAAAATGAGAGTAATGAGTCTTCTTATAAAAAATTTAATAATTATTATTTCACGAAATTCTGGGGCGAATATTATTAAAACTAAGTGACCATCATATTACCAATAAACGGCTCTAAAAGTACTGGAACAAAATATAATGGCTAAACTAATACATATAAAACATAAAAATTAATTGTATAAGACAGGAATATTAATTGAACGACGAAAGGTTGAGAAAACAATTTACGATATTACCTTTGATTCACGGCTTATTACTTTTTCTGCAATTTTTTAGCTCATTAATGTATTTTCTCATTCTCTCTCCCTTTCTCGCGCATTCCTGATTACATTTTTTTTTTATTAAAATATTTTTGAACTCAAATCAATTTAATTTACGTTTACAAATATGGCAATAATGCTGTCCTAATTTTTATTTCAATTATTTTAAATAAAATAATTAATGGAATTTATGAATATATGCGCGCATTTGTACAATACCAATGATAAATACATACATATATATATATATACATATTTTAAGAATAAGTGCAAAATGGTAATGCGCCTATACATATGAGTACATAATAATGTGTGCGCGTTACTGGTCTGTTGGTATAGGTATACATATATTTATTTCCATTTATAATAATTCATCATACATTTTATAATAGTAATCATACTTAAAATTAACTTAAGCTGCTTAAATTACTGAAGTTTGGGATACAGTTACAAGTAGAAAATTTTGTTATAATGATTGTGTGCATAATATATGAAAAATTACTAATAAGTAAAAGAGAAAAGGAACTTTAAAGTAATATCTGTACACAATATGTTGTATATTATTCGTGATATACGAATATATGCTGAATTTTATAGATTCCAGGTGTTCAAAAAAAAAAAAAAACCCAAGCAGTTAATTCATAATTGTACATGATTTTACTTGATTTCATTTTCTACTTTTCCTCTTTTTTGTAAAGGCATACGTTGCAGGTATTCTTATATGACAAATAAATTAAGCTTAAAATTTTTGTTAAATTTTAATCTCGCAATTTATAGTATTTTTAAATTAATTCAACATAATTTCATTTATGAAAATCTAAGATTTTTGAAAATTGGCTAAAATATTATATTAATTTAGGTATATTGACTTTATAATTCAAAAAATGAGAAAGATATTATCATGGGTGCGTAATAATTATAAGACTTATAAATAGAAATCAAAATTTTGAAAGTAATAAAATTGATTTATTATGGTAAAAAGGACAAGTTTTAATCATTGATCTTACTACATGAAACACAATTTTTAATTTAAATGGTATGCTTTCGTATGTTTGTAAACTGTGTATCAGAATTACAAATATTATTGCTTGATCAGAGAGCATCAGCAAAAGGAGCCAAGTTTTTGATCTTATTCCAAGTTAAACATATTAATGAACTAGGAAAGAATAGCTAGCATATGTGTTATCTTAATCGCAGGTATAAGCAAGTGGTGAGCAAAATAATTTTTGTCTTCTAAACGCAACTCTTAAAACTATTGCATACAATCTTGCGATATTTTTACGAGACCAATAATTAAGCCAGTCTAACAATTTTGTTCGAAACAAAAATACATAATAAAAGTACATTTTTCTCTTGTATAACTAATATCTTAGAAGGGAAAATTTAAATTTGGAGCATTATCTTCTAAAATGCATTACATAAAGGACCTAGGAAAAAGAAGACACATAAAAGAGATTTTGGTATAAAAATTTAAAAAAGTAGAACTAAACACAAAATTAATAATATTAATAATATTATCGAAACAAATTGAAAATTAAAATGAATCGCACTGGCTCCTTAATTTGGCTGTTTTAAGGCCATATTTTAAGTGTAAATGATGAATGGGTTATAATTCTTAATTATTGTTGCATTCCCTTACATTTTTCAAGCATATTTCGTATATTATCGTTATTATTACTTCTTTTTTTATTCATTTATTTATTTCTTTAATTCTTTAGTTCACATTCAGCCTCTTTACTTCGTTTTTCTCTCCCACATTTCCTATCCTTCTTTTATCATTATTGCTACTAATGTTTTTTTTTGCTGTTATTTTTTTTTCGCAAATTTTATATGAAGTAACGTTTAATTTTATTATATAGTTGCATATGCCTGAATTATGCGAGGCATATGCATGCGTATGTATGTATGTGTGTATGCATAAGCAAGTTTATTTATTATATATTTTTCATTATTATTATTATTATTACATTTTTAATTTTTTTTTTTGTATTTTAAATTTCGCCTTTACAATATTATTTTTGTACATTTTGTTTGTGTATGTTAATTTCATTATTTTGCGTTCCTAAAGAGTTATAATATGTTTTGCAGCTGTTAACTGACCACATTACTTATGACCTGTTCATAAATCTATTAGTACATGAGCATATCTTGTAAGTCATTTAAATTTATATCTAAAGAAAAATTAAAAAAAAAAATAAAATAATAATAACAAAAAGAAAAAGACCGAAATAAAAAGAGAGAGAAAAAAAAGTTAAAATAAAGCAAAAGATATGAGAATAATAAAAAAAACAAGAAAAAAGCGGCAAAACAAAAATATCAGCGAATATCTAAATGGAAATTAATTATAATATAAAAAGTAAGGCGAGAGAACAAATAATAATATTATGTATGGATCTACATACATATATCATTTTATGTACATACATACATATATATAAGAATATAGATATGCACTAAGTAGATAGAAAAGTTTTTGTTATTTAAGTGGAAAATAAAAATTTTACACATAAATATGTGGAATGCGTTTGCATCTAAAGGATATTCGAAGAATAAATAAATAAAGTTGACGAAAATTTTAGGGAGACAAAATTACTAAGAGAACGGTCGAAGCGACACAGTTAGGACGGGACGTATCCGAAGGAGATTCGAAATCGTCCCGATACTTTTGAAATAGTAAAAAAATATATAACTTAAATAAAGTTACTAGAATTTTTATTTATATTCCAGTCTTTTCACTCTTAAATGGGAATAATGTGCTATCAATGTATTAAAAATTTCAATAACGATATTATCAAATTAAATAGTCTGAAATTAAATTTTCAAATCAGTTGGTGCAGTTATAAACTTTTAAAAATCTATATTTTTAAATAAAATTGATTTTCGAATAGCTCATTGGTTACTAGCAATTTGTATAGCTTATACACAAGTGTAACATTTTCAATCTAAGATTGATTCATTATTCAAATATTGTTGAAGAATGAATATTCGAAGCTTATTTTGCTGCGGTTCGCATATTTTAAAGATCTTAAGTAGTATATACTGTTTAAATAATATTGGAAGATTAATGATTTAAAACAATCGGTAAGCATTAATCAAATCTAAAACATTTGTAAGTTTTCGAAGCCCATATTTGGCGTGCCATATCAAAAGAAAACGCAATATTAAAAATGTTTAAACGCTAAATTGAAATCGTAGAACGAAATACAGAACAACATTTAAAATTTCAATTAAAATTGTATTAACATAAAACATTAAGCATAAATAGTAGTAAAAGAATAACAAAAATACGAAATTGTAGCTTTTTGTCAATTATTTTAATATTTAGTGTCCTTTTTTTTTTTTGGTATTCTTCTTTAACTTTAATTTTAGTTGTTTGTCTGTATGAAATTGCAATTTAAGTTGAAATGAAGACGATTTTTAATGGAATTAATTGCGTGTTCTTCACTCTTTTAATTCGTGCATACATATTAATATACATAATGGATATATATGTATGTATGTAAGTATTTATAATCGCTTATAATCGTTTTGTTAATTTCTTATATTTCTTTGTTCCCCCGTGTTAAGAATACTATTTTATATTTCTAAGTCTTTTAATTTAAAAAAAAAATAAATGAAATAATAATTATAGATGATCACTTTGACTGTCTATGTTGTATTTTAAGGACATGGCATTATTACATTATTTATTTTTTTATTAATACATTTTATTATTATAATTATATACATATATTCGAATATATTTATATATGTATATTTTGTTATTATTAAGCTGACCAATTAAAATCATTTTAAAACTATTTCAATATAGCTATAATAAAAAATGTTTAACATGTACAATGTATAGTAATTATTTATAATATCTTAATAAATTAAAATTTACATTTACTACTTTTACATTTATCGAATTTTAATGAAAAAAAAAATAAATTGAATGGAAAAGGTGAATAAAATAATATTCTACAAGATTAAAATATTTCAAATTCATTAATGTTCAGGCGCCATTGAAATTTGGTTTTCGTAATAATATTGATGAATATAGTATATATTATAATATAATATGTACATACATATATAAAGAATTTTTAATTGTAAAACGAATTTGTTTTTAATGGTATTTTAAATTGAATATAATAATCTATGCATGCAGCTATTAAGTGAATTAGTTCTACACATTCTTTGAAATATTAAAAATCAAGTAATGAAAAGAAATTCATAACAAAGGTATTGTATATACGCTTCAAATTTGTTTATACATCGCAATTATGCATTTTACGAAAATTGGGTAAAAAATATGATTATACATAGGTATTATTATTCAATATTATTATACACTACCCAAACTCTGTTAACATATAGTTAATACATATTTAAATTCTCTATTATAAACTATTTAATTTAAGCCGAATTTAAATCGAATTCGGACGATTTTAAGATAATCAAGAAAAAAAATTAATAACTAAATGAAAATATAAAATAAATTAATTGGATGAAAATATTCTTAATTTGCGCCTCTTGTTTTGATATAACCAATTTTATATGACCACCAAAAATTATTTAAACCTTGCATAATTATTTAGGCCTAAGAAGAATGATATTTAAAAAATTGAAATCGCTTCGAAGTTTTGAAAGCAAATATTTAATACTATTTATTATTTTATTAAACTTAATTCATGGCAATCAGATACAATTTTCTGATTAACCTGAATAAGTTGAAGGTTCTGATTAAAGTTGTAGATTTGTGCAACGGGGGCAACAATGCACCGCGACCACGTATAAGGATCTAGTGTGCGCCTTCTGATTAAAGTTAGTTGATCTGATTAAGGCGAGAATTAGACAAAATCGAGTTATCGCATATACAAAAAGCAGCTCAACAAGAGTGAGGATTCGACTCGTATGAAATTTACAATTCTTCTTTTCGAACAACTATTAAACTCGTTATCCTTTCCAAAAATAAACTTTTGAAAAATTCTAAAAAATTTTAAGCGACCCAAAAATCAATTCATTTTAAATAAATTTCAAATTACATTTTTATTTTTTATTTCGTTATCAACAAATTATAATCTTAAAATTTTATTTTCTTATAATTATAATCGTTTTTGTTTTTGTTTTCGCTTTAAGTTATATGTGTTCACTTTTATTAATTTCAAGTCTCGAAATTAAATTCAAACAACAAATTATTTTTATTTGAATGTTTCCTTTTAATTTTGTTTCCTTTTTTTTTTGCTCAATACACCAACAAAAAAACAAAAAGAAAGGAAAAAAATACAAAACAGTTTATTGCTAAAATTTTTTCTTGTATCTCCTCTTTCCCAATGAATTGTTGTTTGTTTGGTATGCTTTTACTCGATCGTTCATTCGCTTGCATTCAAACGTCATATGCATCTCATTAATTATTAATTATAAATTATGAACGCCTACGTCTGGATTTGGACGTAAAAGAGGAATTACAAAAAAACAAGAAAAAAAAATAAATAAATAAATAAAACTGGTCTCCTTATTTTTTATTCAGAAAGAGTTGCTGTCTTTTTTCTTATTTTTTTTATATATTTTTTTTTGTGTTCATTCAGGTATTCTAGCGTTTTTATAAAATTTCATTATACTATATGCATGTTATATATTTGTAATATATATAAGTATAATTGTATATATATATAATGTTCATAAACAGCCTGATTATTAGTCTTGAATCATTTTAATTTTTTTTTTGTTATTGTTGTTGGATGGCTCATAATATTAAATTGCATTATTTTCTGGATTAAAATTAATAATTTCCTTTTTGCTTGAATCTACAAAAGAAAGTTGAGCGCAACATTAAATGAAATATAAAAAAAATAATAATAATAAATTAATAAAACAAAAAATAAATAAAATGAAAAAATAAAAACAAAAACGGAAATCGTGAAAAATTACTTAAGACGGAAATATTATTTATTTAAGGATAAATTATCCCCAAAAAGAGAAATTAGGAATTTGATTTTTTAAATAAAATTGTCTGCCATGCCTTTTGACATTACCGACGTTTCAGTCTAAAATGTCAAATTATATAAATAAAATGTAAACATGTAGCTATGTTCTTACAAATAATTATAAATATTGTCTAAAAGTATGCAATCAACAACAATTTATTTTGTGGAATTTCAATAAGTTGAAAATGTACCTAAAAAAATTACAATTAATGAATGAATTTTGTGTGGTATTTTACACAATTTCTACACATCATATTATTTGTTTACTAATGTTATTAATTAAATTGTGTATTGCGTATTTCTCGAAATTTAGATAATTATAGAGGTTAAACCATTGACGTACAAGTCGAATACTAAATTATGGTGTATGTACCGAAATAGAATTATAAGAAATTATATATTTTGAAAAATTTCTCTGAAGCAATGTAATTTTGTGATCATTTTATTAAAGAGATTTATGTTTAACAAGATTTTTACCAAATTTATTCTATCTCTCATATTTAATCTTTTAATTATAGCGAGAAATATTAAAAATACATGCTTGAA
Source organism: Condylostylus longicornis (assembly GCF_029603195.1). NCBI lineage: Eukaryota > Metazoa > Arthropoda > Insecta > Diptera > Dolichopodidae > Condylostylus > Condylostylus longicornis. The sequence goes on from NW_026577987.1 coordinate 13,545,054, forward strand.
GTTAGAAAGACTAACTTCAACTTGCAATAACTTAAAACGACAGTAAGTCGAAACAAGAACTAAGAAATATATCCCGTAAAATTTTGTTACTCGTCTTGGATCAAATTCTTTCATTCTATTTTAAGAGTATTACTGAATCTCGGATACCAAACTTATTAATCAAATACCTTCAATTAAGGTGGTCTTTTTTTAGTTCATTTTGATAGAAATTTCGTTTTTCATTTATCTTTTATATATTATTTTTCTTTTCTTTATAAATGTTTGTGTGTTTTTTATATATTTGTTAAAATATTTAAAATTTATAATTTTTGCTCATTACATATTTATATTAATTTTATTATTTCTAAACTATAATTATATGTTTGGATAATACAATAAATTATTGGTACTTACATGCATACATACATTTATAATTATATATACATGCATAACATAATAATGTATAACATATTATTTTAGTATAGACTTGAGTTTTATTAAGTTTTGTTAACGCACGATTCTTGATTCATTGATACCGATCTGAAATTGAAAACAGATTTGTATGTGTGTGTGTATTGTTAGAAGAGAGTACAAGGTATATTTTTTTTTGTTTTTTTATTCTTTTAATTCGCGTTTTTATTTTTTAGTTGTTATAATATTTATTTTTTATTCTTTTTCTTTAATTGTCTCTTTCTTACATTTAATATAACTTGTTTCTGTTAATATATTGTTACAATTTTCTTTTCCCTTTATTTATATTTACATTTTCAGTTTGTTGGAAATATTACACAATGTTGCAGTTTTGCTAAACCTTAGTTAACTTTTATTGTTGTTGTTCTTGTCTCGATTTTTGTTATTTTATAATTTTTATTATTATTATCATTACTACATACTTATAACTATTATACATATTAATAATTGGATCTTAGGAGTTTTAATATTGAAAATAATTTTGAAAAAAAGGGGTTATATTATTTGTTATTAAAATAATATTAAAAAAATTTTTTACGAAAAATAAAAAACAAAATTCCAAATGCTTATATGTACGAGTATGTACATTTGTAATTATACAAAGAGGTAAAATAATATTATACGCAGATAGAATGAAAGATATAGAGAGAATTAGGCAGGAGAAACCAGGAGAAGACAAATAAAACAGGGAGATAATGTCGATACATTATTACATTGTTTTAAATATTATTCATTATATACATTATATACATACGCACTATACATACATATACATATGTACATAAATGTACACATAATTTTTATAGACAATTTATATTAAGTATTATTCTTTTCTTATTTAAAATATTTTTAAGGGTGTGGCAGTTTTAATGATACTTAATTGTAAGTTTTTGTTAATTTAAAAAAAAAAAACAAGACGATATATTAAAAAACCAGAATTAAGTAAAAATTTGTATTAAAAAAAAAATATGAAAGTAAAACAGAAAAATCACGTAAAAAAAAATAATAATTTATAAATAAATAAAATATAAAGGATTACCATCAGCAACATTGATTTAAAGAATTTCATAAAAGGACTTGTAATAATGATGAAAACCAGAATAAAAAACAAATCTTATAATTATCAGAATAATAAAAACAACAACCAAATGCTGTACAAAATTTCGATAAAATTTTTATTATGGCGGTATGAGGTATACAATTTTCAGCAATTAGGTATTTCTACCACAAGGTGGTAGCAATATTCTTAAAATTACATAAAATAAATTCTTCCATATTTAATTTCTTCACAGAAACACACTCTTCAATGTCATATTAGAAATGTGGAAAATCAAAAAATGAATTAAAAAAGGATGGTGTAATGGCTAGCATGATAATGTCAAGGCGTCCCCATTCATTTAAACATTTTAATTCAAATTAATAACTAAGGCACTAACATTTCAAAAATGAATTTTTCAGTAACCTGCCACTATACATATGACTTATTAGAAAAATCTAAGAATAATTTGCTAATAATTTCTTTGTTTTGAAACTAGTAGGGGTTGGTTACATGGCACTAATTCAAAACTATATAGGGGGAAGGAAGATACTCTTATTTGTTAATATATAGCTCAAAAATGAAAAATTATATACATAGATACACCCTTTACGTTTCTTTTAATTTTCTTCAAAATTTAAAATTTTTTTTTTTATTTCTCATTCGAATTCGTAATACTTTTAAAAAATAAGTAAAATTAATTAAAATTTTATTCAAATTTTTTTTTTTTAGATTTTCAATTATTTTTCTTTTATTGTAGATATTAAATTATATACTTACAGTATATTAAATTATAGTCAGAACATAAAAATATATGTAAATTAACAATTCCTAAGAAATTAACAAAATCACACAAATATAGAGAGAAAAATACAAAAAAAAAAATTAAAAAAATAATAAAAGATTAATTACTTTTATTTTCTTCTCTTCATAAAGCAAGAAATTTTAATTTATATTTAAGATATTTCAAATTAAAAATAATAAAAAAAAAAAAACAATAATAATTATAAATTGAACATTCATTTTACAATTCCAAAAAAAAAAAAATGTATAAAAATTTTTCCTTTTTGCTTATAATTGGTTAAAATAATCATTTAATTTTAAAAATATTTTAAAACATGCATATTCGAATACAGTGAACTCCACTATTTTGAAACCAGCTTTAAAAAAAAATCGTATTTTGCTTTAAAAAACATGACATTATTTTAATTCTTTTTTGAATTTATGAAGTGATTCGATAGTCAATGTACCCCAAATGTATTTTTCAACTACCTAACATAGCCATGTTTTTTGAAATCAGAAGTAATAAGTATTTTTGTATAGAAAATCTAAAGCTTATTGAAATAGTTAATTTCCAAAACTGAAGGAAATGAAAAAATAAATAGAGAATTCACTGTTTATCGCTTTGTTATTTGTATCTTATATATACATACTAATACATAATATAAAAATCCTTATATAACACACATTAATACTGTAGATATATTTAAATTCATTTTATTAAAGTCTGACATCAATAATTATTTACGAATTATTAGCTATTGCGAATAATATTTAAAGCGAATCGAAATAAATAAATTCCAAGGAAAGAAAATAAATACTATACATGTGTGAATGGTACAAAAAAATATTCTTATAAAATTTTAAGAAACTATTTAATGTTATTTAAAAACCCTGTATATACATATAATATTATCATAGCGCGATGCGTAATTCTTTATTCGAAGCGGTGTCCACGGGCCTTAATATGTAATGCGATTTTCGTGAAACCATTTTCGTATTCTGAAAAAGTATCACGTAGTACCAATCAATTTGTATAGTACGAGTAGTACCTTTCCATTTTTGCAAATACGAAAATCGAATTACATAGTAAGGCCAGTGGTTTCCTTTAGTTCTTAATATTACTCGCAATATTACTAAAATTAATAAAATTTTTTGATTTTGATATGCAGTTTGCTCACTCTATTCGTATGGATTATATCGAGAAACAATATACCAGAATGCTACTTCTCATAGAGTATGAATGATCCAAACCGGCTATTTTTCGCCCACTTGATTTGAAGTGAAATATTCATTTCCGCTGTGATGAGTCCCCAAAAAATTGCTGCACCAGTCCACCTTGGACTATTGCTAAGTACTACGTATTAAATACTACAATAATGTTAACAATTAAATACTACAATAATGTGATATGCAATCTTAAAAGTATGGAAAAAAAATTTTGTGTACTTTCGTAACATTAAAAGTTTTGCACAATATTATAATTAAAATTTTCCATTTCTTTTAACAGTTGTCCGTTTATTAGAACTATTATTAGAATTTACAAATGGTTATTGTATTAACCGTTGGTTGCACAGATTTTTAATTCAATTGAAGCAATAATTTTAGTTTTATATTATGTTTTATATTGTAAATATATATAGAAACCAATTAATACTTATTGCATATTTTGTCTGTTCTCTTTTATACTTTTACATTAATAAATAATTTTTTGTGTATACATGTATACTTTTGAATATAATATTCTATAATAATAAACAGGGTGACTCAAGAGTATATAAAATTAAATATTGTTTAATCACTCATTTATATTTTAAAACTAGGCAATTTGGGATACGTTGTTATTTTAATAAATAGAAAATACGTATGAAAGTAACGATTTCATTTAATGGTAAGGTTTTTAGCGGCATTACGTTTTACTGGACCTTCATAATAGTACACGCAACTATTTTGAAGGGAGTTAAAGAGTTGTCTTTTATAGATTTTTTTTGCATTTTTAGATTAAAAGAAAAATGTTCTTTGACAAAAACTGTTGTAGCAGAGCTTTTCAAATTATTAAGCCTTTAGAATGATTAATTAGTAAATATTTTTATTTAGCATCCATACTTCTAGATTTTCTTTAAATAGAGCGGCTACCGTAATTTCAATTTATGCTAATTGCTCAACACTGTAACTTCGAGTGAGGTTAATTAAAACAAAGTAAAGGCTCTACATTTATAAGGTGCCAATGTGACCGTTCTTGTAGGTTTTGATTTTAATTTTAGTAACAAAAAAAAGATGTTTAATATTAATTAATTATCGTTATTTGAACGTTTTTTTTAAGAAATCAGACAGACTAAAAGAGAAAGGTTAAAGATAAATCAAAAAAATTTTTGGTTGTGTTGGATTTTGTTCAAACTGGATTTACAAAATAAAAAAAAAACCAGAAAGATATTTAATTTTTGGGGTTTTCGCAGTTTCGGTCTTTCGTTGTTGTCATAATTATGTTTTACTTTAATAATTAAAAGCCTTTAATCATTACTTTTTATTTTTTTTTTGGTTTTGCTTGTTTCGGCAGAATATCACGAATTCTTATTATAATATATTTTATTAATGTAAATGTCAATAGTGCATAAATGAATGTGTACATAACTCATATATAATTTTAACCTTTTGTTGCCTTATGTACATATGTAGGTATGTGCAAATAATTACAGTAATTTTGAATATATTAATAAACTATGAGAAAGGATTACACATCCACTTAAAAAGAATTTATGGTGTTTTATCAACACATTATGTTTATTACTTTGCAAAAATGGTCCAATATTAATAATTTATTGAAAAATTTCATGAAACAAAGCAGTTACGATATTTTGCAGAGCTTTATGAGGTAGTCTGCATTTTTTTGACAATTGTAAGTTATTGGGGGTAATTGGTTCCAACTATTGAAAAATAGGTAAACTATTGAGTAAACTTTCACTATAGATTTCAATTTCATGGCATCTCTGATGAATAAATTTTCAATTCCCTACCGTTTATAACATGATAAAAAAATTAAAACAAGCTTGGTGACGACTGCTTTGTATATATAATGGTATATTGGTATCTCTATAGTCACGGTTAATTTTGCCTTTAATAAGAATGCAGTGCATAGGGTATACTGTAACTCTGCAGAGCATACTGTAATAATGATTTCATATTAATAATAATATACTTAGTACCCACTACAGTGAATCAATAATTTTTTGCCGTTTCAATAACATCATACTTTTGTTTTTATTGTTAAAAGAAGAGCGGCAAAGAGGTCTAATGTATTTACATATATTGTATGTATGAATGTACATAACAGTTATAGGAAAAAAAAAAATTAAAAAATGAAACGAGAAAAACTTAAAGAAAAGAAAGGTACATGAAAAAATCTTGAATTAAAATTTACGCCCTCCAGGCTACATAAAATGTTGCAGCAGCATGTCATAATACGAGTAATAATAATAATATTCATAATAATAACAATAATAATGATAATAAAAAAAATAATTTGTAATAAAATTATGTCTTTTTGCGCAGCCTCAAATTTCAATTTTAAATTAGGTGTAAATGACAGAAATTCTGGCGTTACATTGAACAACCGTTATAATTGTGTACAATTTTATGTCTCATGAAATGAATTTTACTTACAGCTTATAATTAAGATAATAAGCTTTTCTGATGATTATAGGAGTTTAATATTGCCCGTATTATTATTTTTAAAATAGCGGCTATACTTTTGTATGCATACACATATTAATATTATGCAAAATATTAATAGTACATGTAATACTACATTGGTCTGCATTATAAGATGTTAAATTAGTACAAGATTTAGAGTTCAAATAACTTCCGGTATTATAAATAAATTTTTGTATAGCAATAACATATATGATAAATTGTCACTATATACACAGAGTGTTATGGCAAAAATGACTAATTTCCGTTAGAAATGTTATGACATTTTTGGCATGTTGAAATATTATGAGAATACTCTACATAATTCTATTGAAATGGAAATTGGCTAAACATTCAAGATATGTGGCAATTTGCTAAATATTCACGATATGTTTTGTTTCGCCATGTTTTAAAACACTTTAATTACTTTTCCACATATATACATAGATACATATTTCATTAAGTTATGGTGATGTTTTGCTTTAGATATTTCTCATGTAGCACAAACTTCTTTGGTGTAGGTTACAATACATTACAAAACACTACATCTTATCAGATGAGTTTATATTTAATTTCTTCTTAGATTGCAGTCATTCCCGTCAGAAAACAAAAATTACATTTTAAATTTTCTTTTGGTAGTTCAACACAATTGTCTTGAAAATACTAATTTTATAAAATAATTCATAATTATTATTGAAATTCATTTAAAAATATTTTGATTTATTTAAAAATAAAAATACTTTCTCATCAAAAATATTTTTCATTTTGGGCATCGAATATCATTTATTAATTAAAAAAAAATAAACAAAAGTAAAAATAAAATACTGCATTTCTTAATAATCACCACAAATTAAAAATAACAGTAAATTTATCTCATTATAACTGTTATATTATATTAAACATTTGTGCGACATTTAATTGAAATTTTTCTTTTCACTTTTTTTGTTCCCTTTTTCTTATGAATTCATAACAAAATGCAGAAGAACCACAAATAAAAAAAAGAAGAAAATTATAGAATAAATAAACAGTACATTTCTAGAGATCAGAAGTAACGGTTTATATTTTGGTAACAGAAAAACTTATTATGGTATAATATTGTGGTGAAAATAACAAAATTAAAAAATCAAAAAAATTTACCATACTTTCGTAGATAACACGAAACATGCTGCGAATAAATTTAAGTTTTTTTTTATTTTTTTCTCTTTTTTTTATTTTTTAAATAATTTTAAAACAAAAAAGGTGTTGAAGGATGTTTTTCAATCCTTATTTGTACATAGCTACATATATACACAATGTGTATAGTTGCAGAAAAATTCTTTAAATATCGTTGATGAAATGCTCGAATATTGAAAAAAGAGCGAAATTCAAAACGGAGGGAGATAAAAAAAAAAATGTTTTTCCTACCGCAGTTTTTTATTTTTATTTTTTTTTGTTTTTGACCTTTTATACCGTAAAGAACTAAAAGTGTTATCATCATATTATTTTAACTTTACTCGTCAGAGGCATACTCGTATAGAAAAGACAAAAAATTAATTACAGTTGATACAAACAGAGAATTCGATGCAGAGCTTTCAAAATTTCTGTGGGATAAAAAAGTAAAAAAAATAAAACGAAATTATTTTCAGAAATTTAAATGCAATCATTTTACGAATTGAAAATGAAAGCGTAAAATTTTTCTCACCTTAGGCGATTTTTCATTATTTAGTGGTGAAATTAACACCAACATAAAAAAAACAGAACATTTGCCTTTTGAAATGGGTGATTCTACATTGGTTTTTTTTAACTTTCTGTAATTATGTCAACATTTTAAAAGTACCTATTTATGTGCATTTATTTGTTTTATGTACATACATATGTACATATATGTAAGTACATAAATGACTTATATTTTGACGTTCATTTGAATAGTTATGTAAATTTGGTTGTTGTATTTATACCAGCATTTATGTGGCAAAACATTTAATTTTTCATTTTTACTTTATTCTTGTTTTAATTTGCGAAACTATTTAATTAAAATTGGTTACCACCTTGAAGATATTTATATAAAAAATAAAAAAAAACGAAATATTGGCTGGAGAGTAAAAAAAAAATTAAAATTTCTCTTATAATTTTTTACTGCAAATTTATAGTTGTTCAATCAATTTACATAATGCAGCTACTTCGTATGAGAATAAGGGAATAAATTTGATAGAAAATTATTAATTTTTTTTTAATTGTCAGAAATTTTGAAAAATATTTTCTGGCACTGAAATGATTAGGAAAAGCAACTATTAAATGAGTTGTTCAAGCAAATCTTTTATAAAAAATTTCATTCTCATAGTTTACATCTGTATACATATTACGGACTTGTTCAATTTCAATTTCATAATTGAGGGGCTCAGAAGTAAAACGACCTAACCTTTACAAAAAGCAATAATTTTGGGAGCTCGGAGTCAATTTTCTTCTGAGTCCCAAAATTATTCTCGCAACATTAATTATTGTTTCGTAATAAAAATCATTGTGTTACTTTGAAGCGCATGCATAGGTACTATGCAAATTTTAAAACCATGGTTTTATGGTGCCATTTACCGATTCATAACCAGTGAAATCTTTCTAAAAACTAAACACATAAATTGTGTTTGTATATTATAATTGCGTCAAATGCATTTTTTACTTGAATTAACAACTCTCTTCTGGAACTGCATGCATTAGCACCATAATATGCATACATAATATAATTACTTCAAAAATATTTAATAAAACTAAAAATTATGCACGTTTTAATTAAAATCTATTGTACGAAAACACGACGTACAACGTAAAATGCAACTTAAATTTTAATTTATAAAATATTCTAATTTCCTTTAATTTCGTCTTCATCTTTGAACTTTAAACTATAATGCAAGTATATAAGAAAAGAAATTATTACAATATTATAAAATAAAAAAAAATGTCATTATAATTTACTATATAATTTACATACATAATTATAAAACATTGTAATAAAATTTTAATTTATTCAATAGAGAGCTGAAAAGAGAGAAAAAAAAAATTAATTTTTACTCTTATATTTTTCTTCGTTTTTGTTTTTTTCCTTCTCATTATAGAGTTTGTGTTATTTTGGTTCGTGTAGTTACCCTTATAATAATAATTAGTAATTAAAAACTAAAAAAAAAAGTAAGAGGCAATAAACAGAAAAAAAAAAACAAGGAAACTTATACATTTTTATTTTAATCTAGAAACATAATATCTTAAGTATCTAAAATCGTGCTAAAAATTACATCCTGCACTCTCTTACTTAAAATTTTATAATTTGATATTATACCATAATTAAAATCAAATTTATACAGAGTGTGTCAGTCATTTCAATATTTAATTTAAAATCTATGAATTTTGATTTTGAATTTATATATGTATAACAATATTAAAATATAAGAATCTAGTTATTGAAATTTATGATTTGTTATGAAAAAATATTGATACTTTAATTTTAGAATTTTTTTTTAACTCACTCACAATAAGACAGATACAGTAGATAATAGTCAGCCATTATACCTAAGGATAAATGATTAACAATATTATAATATAAAATTGAGCATATTATAATATAACATTTGAATTATAAATAATAAAATTTGATACATAATTGTTCAATATCGATTATTCTATATTTTTTTTATTCTATTTTGAAAATTACCTAATTCACTAAACAAAATATTAATAATAGTTGCTAATATGCTATTGATTTACAAATATTTTATTTAATTATTAATGACTTATATTCTTAAACAATATTATATTATTTAATTTAAATTAATAATGTGCATAGTATGATTTCTGCTTGTATTTGAATTGAAAAATAGTTATTCTTAGTTCTATATATGTTACATACATATAAAATGTACACTCAGGCCTGCTCATATCATATCAGCTCGTATCAGTTGCTTTTCATATACGAGCTTAATTTCAATGGAATTTTCATGTACGCAAGGTGATACATAAATGAAATGTAATGCCAAATTTTGTGTTTCAGATAAACTTTGTTTTAATAAAAAAAAGTGTTTTTGATGGTTTTATGCGTCTTTTTTATGTACGCCTTCCAGCGTATTTAAATTATATTAAATCGAAAGGAATAACTGTTAATTAATGTGAATATAAATACGTAGATGATATGCAGGTAATATGATATTGATCAAATTCTACTAATTATTATACAAAAGAATTTATTTATCATAAATATTTTAATGTAGGTACACTCTGTATTTATGTAGGTACATAAATATTATTTAAACTATAATAAAACAACATTATTTAATTATAAATATAATAAAAGACTATAATGCAAATAGGCGTATAATAAACTTGTTCTTTATATATTAAAATAACATATATACATAATATTATATAAATATGCATAATAATTGTGTATGACATTGTATACCATAATATAATACAATGTTGCTTTATTTGTAGTATTATTATTAAAAAGCAAAAAACAAATGATGAAAAATAAGAAAAGACAAAAATTCAAGTTATTTTCATTATTATTATTATTGTTGGTTAGTGTGTGTACAATAATGGAACATAATGTTTTAGTATGTACTGTTTTAAATGTAAATGAAATTATAAAAAATATATACAATGTATAAAATACCTAATTATAATATTTATATTTATATCTAGATGCGTTCTATGCAGTTACGTACATACATTCATGCAAATATATTATTAGACTTTTATGTACACAAACATTAATGCTTATGTTGATAGTTTCATCTCTTTTTTTTTGGTTTTTGTTTTTATTAAAAATTGAAGATATTATGATTGTAGTTTTTTTCATTTACGCGCGGTCATGCATAATATTACCCCCTCAATATATATATTATATCTACTTTTACAAATGCTATCTATACATAATATTTTATATAATGTAAATATAGGTACATGTGAATTTGATGCCTTCAAAAATTATCAACTAACATTTTTTGCTAGTACATACATATACATATAATAAAATATTAATATCCTCTACTCTTATTATACCATAAAATTCATTAAAAATTAAAAAAACAACAAAACTTATAACTACTTTTTTTTTTTAAGAAAACAAAAAATTATTATTTTATGGTATTTAATATGTTGTATAAATATGGGCATTGCATCATTGTAAGAAAGTATAAAAAAAAAAAACAAAAAAAAAAAATTGTTAAAAAAAATTTATAATGTGCATTAATATACATAAATAATTTATCAAAAAAAAAAAAAAAAAACAAAAAACTGCAAAAACTAAAATTATCGTAATTATCCTGGTTTATTACGATATCCTTAACATACATAACCAATACTTGAATTTATAATATAACAAAAAATTTTTGTATAAATAAGTGTTTTGTTATTAAGTATAATTTTTAAAGGGTTACCAAATCAACTGTAATAAAGCATAAATTGAACAATATTTGATTCATCCTGTGTGATGATAAAAATTTTACAGGGCAAAACTAAGTAAATTTCCGTGACATCCATACTTTTAATATTGACGGCAAATGTGCGAATGTCCTTCATTTCTTCACAATATACCTAAAGCTAAAATCTTCAAATATGGCTATTCTGCAATAATAGCCACTTTTGGAATTTAAGAGAATCATTCTTTACCTCCTTTGACTGTAGTCTAATAGAAAGAATTAGTGTTGAAATTTTATCAACTCTGTTAGGATCCTAATATTGTTATTCTTTAAGTCACTTTGGTTTGTTCATTTAGGTTCGTTTTTTATACTTAATATTTCTATTGATCAGTTTTTTTATAGGACTCTCTCATTTTAGTTTCACATGATGATTTTGCCAAATTAATTATTTTGATTCGAATTATCTAATGTGGCAATCTTGATAAATATCTTAAAATATAATGTGATACCCTGATTATAAATAGCATTTTTTTGAATATGAATATTTAAAAAAAAAAATTTTTTTTTTGTTTTCCTTTTCTTTTTTTTAATGAAATTCATCTCATTCACTGCATCATTTTCATCATACACTATATTTTATTATTATAATCATATTTATGAGCCTATTACATTGTATACATTCTATATTTATATATTTGTGTATATAATGATGAACTTTTATTATACCAGTTCAACTTTTATGCAACAACATTTACAACATTGTCAGATTCATTATGCTAAGCGCATTAATTTTCACGTAAAAAATTTTTTTAAAACATTATAAATACATATATATTTATAGTAAATTTATTGTACGCGAATATCTTTAGATTTATGTATATGAATGTGGGTATAACACATGGTATGTGTTTATATTTTAATTATATTATATAAAAAAATATATATATATATATTATTAACAAAAAATGAAAATGAAAGAAAAAAAAAATTTACAAAAATTAATAAAGGAATAAAAATGTAAGTATAATCTGCAAATAATAGAGAGAAGAGAAAGAGTTTGTGTGTGGTAGAAGGAAGAAAATTATTTATGAAACAAAGAAAAACGACAATATAAGAAATATAGGATGAAAAAAAAAGAAAACGAGAAAGAGAGAAGAGGTGGAGAGGAGGACTATGCAACTAAATTATAATGTAATTAATTAGATCGAAAGTTACAAAAAGTAACAAAGGTTTTCATAGTATACAAACATACAAAGTACAAACAAGATGTACCCAAGATTATATTATCCACAAAGCCATTATTGTTTCAATATGCCATTAAAAATTCTATGCACAATATTATTAAATTCAACACCTCATACTTTGTTTACTTTCGCGTCAGATTTGTATTTGTGAATTTTGCATAAAATTTAGCAGCATATATTTGAACATCTCTCTCGCCTTTAGTGCCGTATTTTAAAAGTTTAATTTTTTGGGTTAATTTTATAGCTTTTGATAGAAAATTTAATAACTGCTTTCAACATTTTTAGAATTGGATGACTCTTACTCCATTTTTTGTTTCAAAATTGTAACAAATGCATTTAATTACAAATTTTATTCCAGATTTTCAAGTCATGTTAAGAAAACCAAAGTTTTTATTCTAAATTTCTTTTACTTATAAAAACGTGCCACTCTGTGATATGTGCACTACAATAGTATATATTTATAAATATAGATTTGCATTTCTTTTGTATGTGCTCTAGAAAACAAAAATAAAAACAACTAAAAACAATATTTTTTTTTTAATAAGTCAATAAAATTAGTTAGTGCAGTTCTGTTTCTTCACTCTTTATAATATAGGCGTAAATTAATTTTAAATTTATTATAGTATCGTTCCCTTTATAATATTGAACCAGACATTCAATGCTGTTACAAAGAATTATGCGTCACTTTTTTACAAAATAAATATATATATAAATACATACAAACATATTTTTATGGTATTAATTAAGTTAAAGCTATGAGGAGAAAAAAAAATTTAAGTATCGCCTAAATATTATGTAAAGTATAAAAATTATAAGAATTTTAAAAGAATTTTAATAGCTTTTGATTTTATTTATGATAATTTTTAAGTACTCACAGAACTACAAAAAAAAATGTTTTTTAATTATTTTAATTATTTTAATTTTACCTTTTGATCATACATTGTATTCTTTTTATTATTTTAATGGATTATTTCTATATAATAGAGTAAAATAAAATGAGTAGTCGAACTACATTTCAAATATTATACTGCAACTCTATTTGATAACGTTAATTAAAGTTCATGCGCATAGGTCTATTTATATGCATAAATATAAATTATGCTGGATATCGCAAACTATTTATTTTTTCTGTGTGAAGTAAATAAATCATAGGATAGTTTGACAGGTGACATCTTTATATTTTATTTAATTATTATCAATATTAATTTTTATATTATACAAGTTACTTTAAATTTAATCGTTTTGAATTATTTTATTAATTTTTTAATAATTATTTTTTATACATTTTTTTTTTAAACTAGATTTTTAGACTACCTTAACATGTAGTCGGTACTATGTTAGTGTACCGGTTTATTACAATAATTTTTGTCCAATCCATGAGGGTTTTTGATAAGCCTCTCTCTATAATTCCAATGCAGCCAGACTGAACTGAGATTATTTTAAGAGTTTTTAATGGACTATTGTCTGTCAAATACAGTGTTATTTTCTACTCATCCAATATAATATATATTATAATTTGGTTGCTTAATAAATTTTAGAAAAAATTTGCTTATTTTTCATAGTTTTCCTCAATACTCGTATCTGCATGTGTTGGTTTAAAAATTGAAAAAAATTTCTTGATTTTAAGTAAATAAAAACATTAAATGAGCTGCTTTTAACAAATAGAAGTTATTTTTAATGAAATAAGGAAATTCAAGAAAACAAGGGAAATTTTATAGATTTTGTAACTAAAGTGTTTAAGATCAAAAAATCTCATTATTTTTGTTCGAACAACGAAGATGTTACTAATCACATTTATTAAAGTAAAATTTTCATATTTCGAAAACATTTTTTAAATGCACACATACGTATAGTTTTGCAAGATCTTCAAAACATCTGCACCAATTTCATATTATTTCAAAATTTATCCTTTTAAATTATATTCCTTTTTATTTATTCTATATATATCTCATAGAATCTTATACACACAATGCACATATGCGCACATTTAATCGAAATCATACCATTATACAAAATATTTTAGAATTTAGTAACATTATGACGTATGGAATAGGTGAGAATTTCAAAATTTTTTACGCCTGATGGCTAATATGTTAATATTGGAAAAGAAAAAAAGTTCATTATAATTTGATTTGTGTATTTTATGTTTTTTTTCGAAGAGGTTAGAGGTGATAGAAATTATCAACAATACTATATACATATACATACATATATTATTTTCAATGAATATATATAGAATATAAAATAAATATGAATACTTTGACTTTGTCAAATGCAAATATAGAGAGTAAAAACGTTTTTCTAATATTCTTTTATGGTTTATCTTGTAAATGAACATTAATTAAAAGGTCAAAGGGTTGAAAATTCTTTTCGATCTATATGAATGTTTGTATGTATATTGTATCCATTTATATGTATGTGCAAATACATTGTATGTTATGTGGAATTTGTTAAAACAGATTATGATTTTCTATGATTCTATGGTGTGATAATTGTATGATTTGTAACTATCTGTAACAAAAAAAAAATAGTAAACAATGAATGATATGAAAAATTGAATTCTAAAACTTTTGAAACCTATTGTTTTAATAAAAAGGATAATAAAAGAAAATGTGTATGTTTTTCTATTTCGAAGATGAAAGAAATTTTTTCCGACATCAATTTTCATAACCATATGGATATTAAAAAAGTTCAAATAAAATAGATGAATGTACATTCAATTTGTATAGGGACATATAATTGAAACAAACAGGTTTAAATAGTTTTTTTTCCCGTATTTTAAAGTAACGTCAATAAGGATCCTGAAATTACCATTTGATATAAGTTTACAAACAAAAATTTTGCAAATAATAAAATATTTAGTTTAAATTTTGACCAACGCAGAAAATTATAATTATTTTTTTTTCCAATTATTGCTCTCCATTATGCGGAACTATGAATTGATGTATTAAAAATTTAGTCGAACAACCCTTGATTATACTAAAATTGAGCATATTTCTTTAATAATTTAATTCTAGAACTTGTACTTATATAGCTTACATGTCCAAATAATAAGAGCGATACTTTGACGAAATAAGTTCTTTTATTACCACATAATATTGCATACCATTAGGAGAAATCTTAAAGTAAAAGTTTCCAAAAAACTAATATTAAAACAGAGAGTTATTTAGATTTTTAATAAATTCATTGAAAAATCGATAAATTTGAAGATCCAATTCGATAACCTAACAATAATTGCGTTTATACGGTATTGAAACTTTGTGAATAGATAGTCGAAGGATTAGGTGGGCAGACAGATTACAGAATGAAAATAATAAGTACATTTCTTTTTCTTCAATTTTTAGAAATGTGTCAAAGACTATGTTTATAGTGTTAAACATGACTATTATTTTTCTCAGTAAAGAGTTACAAACTTAATTTCATATGTCAATATTAAATGCTAAAGTTAAGGAAAATATGTTAAGTAGCTCAAGATGAATTTTTTCGCTTTATTGAAGAATCACATGACTATAAGAATTACTTAATAGTTTTATACTTTAAATTTATAAAAATTAAATTTAGATAAAAATTTTTAAAAATAAACAAAAAATTTTCACATAAATTGCATTTTATTTCTATTTAAATTCTTTAAACTTTAACTTCAATGATTTTAATTATATACACATATACGAATATGCTAAATATAATAATAATAATATATTTCTACATATTTGAAAACCAATTGAGAAATTAAAGGCTTTTCCTTATTTAACCAACCAATAATTAATCCTTTTTGGATTTTATTTCTATTTTATCGCTTTAACTCTTTATCATGCTCTCTTCTACTTTAAGTATACAAAAAAAAAAATGAAGAGGGAAAAGCAAAGGAAAATCAGAAATAAAAATAATTCTAAAAAAAAATGTACAACTTTTGCTTTTTTGTTTTGTATTCAGTGTGCCCGTGACAATTGAAGATATCGAACAATTTCTTTTTCCATTTATGATACTTTAAGAACTCTTTATGGTGAAGCGAACATAATTCATGTAAAAAGAGTCAAAAGCTTTGTTAAGGATATTGAGAATCTTAATTCAATAAAATATTTAATACATTCCAAGCATAATACAAATTCATTGCAAGATTTTTGAATTACGACGAAAAGTAGCATCAATTATTGTTTGAAAATTTTCTTGGGCCACCAAAGGGTTAATATATTGCTACATTAACGTCTAAAGATTCCTTCATCAATATGTCATTTTCCGAAACAATTATTGATCCGAAACTCCTCGTTTTATTGATCCAAAATTAATTTCTATATTTGTCCAATTTACAAATGTTGCTCAACATTCAAATTAAGGTTTATCTCGCCAATTATTCCTTACAGTTTAATGAATCTTTTTTAATATATAAACCCAATTTTTCTCTTTCTAAAGTTTTTTTTTTTTCTTTTCTGTTGCGAAATAAATGAGAAAAAAATAAAGGATTGAAAATGATCCTTAATAGGGAAAATAAAATAATTACAAAATGAGATTATTTTATCGCTAAATTACCACCTTAGATGAACGTGGTGTACAATCTCATATGATTGTTATGTGAATATACACTCAGATGTACTTTACAATTACAATCTTAAATTTGAAAAAAAAATATTCAAAAAAAAAAAAGAAGAGAAAACCACCTTAGTGTAAAGTATATTTTAAATTAAACGGATTAACCGTATTAAAATCTCCACTTGAATAATTTATACATATTATGTATATAAGTGCATTAATTTGTATGTATTTATAATACGATATGTATGGGTACATACTTATGTATCTGTATATGAGAATATTATACAACGATTTTTGTTATGTTCCTTATCCGCTTTTCACCACTTTTTCTTCTTTAGCTTTTAGCTGTTATATAATCCATTTACTATAAAAAAAATTCTAGTATCCGGAAAGTGTTAAGATGGGAGGAGTAAACATTTTACTCGTTTTGAGTTTTTTTTTTTTTGCTCTAGTGAAATAATCACTGTTTTTATCCAATCACATTTGAAATAAATACAATAATAAAAATAATATAAGATTAAAAAAAAAAAAATCCTTCCGTTTTAAATCCTTCTTTAAGTATACTCATTTGTGATTATAACAGGGTACATACATACATTAAGTGTATACATGGAGTCTGTAAAATAAGGAATGAATATGGTAGAAAATGTATATGAAATAATTCAGAATCTACTTATATACTTATGTAATATAAATATATTTACTTGCAATTGTATTTTATATATGTAGTTATGCGCATACTAATATATAATAATTTATATTGGATCTTTAATTTATCCTATTTAGGTACTTACTTATCATTGCACAATTTATTTCTCCTCTATTAAATAATTAAATTATTTACAAATATATGAACATTTAATTTAATGAACAAATTAAGTGAACCTTCTTATAGTTCAAAATAATTTTTGTACATCCGTACTTATAATTAATAAGTATACTATTGTATAGGTGTGATGTGGTGTGTGCTTGCGGTTGAATTATGAATTGACTCATAAATTGATATAAAAATAATAAAGTCTTATAAAAAGTTTTCGTAGTATAACCATAGTAAATTTTCGAAGTATAACATCAGAATATTTTCGAAGCTGAGTTATCAAAAGAGTTTCGTTCCTAAATGTTATTAAATCCTTCGCATCAATTATTCTTCAGTATACGGTTATGCAACGCATTTTATAACTAAGGGAATTGCGATAGATTTTGAGAGCTAATTACTAAAAGTATTTCCTACCCATGGATCATATAACTTCACGATCATTCTATGATAAGTTATGGAGTGAATGTTTTCTTGAACTTCAAAAAATTTTTATTTGTTTCCTTCATGACTATATTTAGTACTGTTCTAGTTTCATGACTATATTTAGTCTAGTGTCTTTGCATATTTAGATTAAAATTTGCACTTTATACTATCTATTACTTTATTACACTATTGGAGATATCTTGAATTCTTTGGAATAGAATATAAAATTAAATCCCTCCTTATCGAGAGGAATTTCATTTCTTTATTTAGGATACATCAAATGTTTAATCTTAATAATTTGATTTTACCATTTGTGCTTTGATTTATTAAGCACGAAAACTCAAAAACGACTATAAAATTTTCACAAATTATTTCTTTTCTGCCAAGAACGGACCCTATTGTAATTTGAAAAATTCGGCTGATGAGTAACTGCCACACAACCATTAAGGCTAATTAAAAACATATACTTCGCAAAATAATTAAGTTAGATTCATGAAACTGGGCAGTCCGGCGCCCACTTATAGGTCAAACAAATCCATGAATTTTTTATGGAATGGTTAGACCGGTTCAAATAACTGCCAACTATGAATTCTAAATATTTCAAAAACAAATTTTTATATTGTCAAAATGCAGTGTATAATTCAGTCAGTTCAGATCGACTGAAATATTTTTTACTTGTTTTTTACTTTTCGAATAAATTTTCTCATACTTTTACTTGTATCTTTTCCTTATATATTTAATAAGCCTCTTAGCATTTATATTATTTTATTTATAAAGTCAAATTTTTAAAATATTTTTGAAGAATTTAAAAAAAAAAGTAAAATTGATCGAAAAACTTTTAATCGGGAGCCGCAAATTTGCGATTTCTAAAAATTTAGAATCTTTCTTCGGATTATCGCTTCCTTCTCCATATTATGACATTCGTATTTTTTTTTTTCGCTTTTAATTTTTTTATATTATTATTTTTTTAATTTTGAGTTTATGAAGTGAAAATTGATTCTTATTTTGCCTGTTTATTACGATAACGTAGGTATATTTCGTTTACCTACATCTTAACCTTTGCAAATATTTTTTAAGTACTTTCGCATGTGCCAGAATGTAGAAGAGACGCGCCAAGAAAATATTTTGATAACACTTTTGAAATTCTTTACTTATATATTGCAGATTTGTGCTAATACTTATTATGTGTATACGCGGATAAAAGTGCAAATATTAATATTAATTTGCAAATGAGCTAAAATGCAGCTTAATAATATATTTATAGTTATTCATATTGTGTTAATGTCATTGAAAGAAGACATTTAATGGTTGTTATTGTGTAGAAGCGAATGGTTCAAAAAAAAAAAAAGAAATACTCATATCGTGATATGAGGTAATAATTATTTTTTGATTATAAATTAAAAAATGAAATTGTGATATTTTGATACTTAAAAAGACACCAAATTAATAAAAGACACAATAAAAATAATAGGAAAAATTAAACCTGAAAAAAGAAAAAAAATGCAGGAAAAAATTAACATAAGTAAAAATCTTTTATACACACAAAGAAAAGATATGAGGGGGAAATATGATTATGAACGAAAATTACCAAGTGGTAAAAAATAAGTAAGAAGAGACAAAATAAAGAGGAGGGAAAAAATAACTATAGTTTATCTTGGCATATCAGTAGTTCAATAGCTATTTAATCGGTTGGATTCCAGATTAATTTATTCATTTTGTATTGCCTGAGATGTTTATTCTTCTCTGATTTTTATTTTTATTGTAATTTGACTACAATCGTGTGTAGTATGTGACATTTTATGATATTAAATAAGATTGTACAAAATAATTTTATCATTTATTATAAAATATTTGCATACATGAGATTTGTAGAGACTGCCAATAATTTTTAAACATTATAAAAATAAAAAGAAAAAATTGTTGAGAATTTTAAATAATATTGAATAACTTCTTTATTGGTTAATTCGGTATAAGTATGTAATAAGGGGTTTATATATGTTCCTAAAAAGCTTATTCAGTGAATTATTCAATATTAAGATCTTTTAGCACTTTTAGAATAGAAAAAGAAAAATTTGTCAGAAATATCGCAGCCTACAAAAAGTAATTATTTTTATATGAACTGCCGCCTAAATTAGGCTATAACATTTAAAAATAACAAAAACATTGAGGTCACGAATGATTATACTGCAAAGCAAAGTAGGGTTAAAGAAACTTTAAAACAACTGTTGTGTTGTTGTGCGATTCTTAACTGAAGGAATACCCGCAATTATTCTTTATGTTTCAGACAATTAAGGCAGCAATTTGAAGTGGACTAGTTACAGCTTTAAATAAATAGTAGTTCGATCTTACAAAAACACGTATGTAAATTTTAATTTTTCTTATATCATTTAATTGCAACACTACCTTTATGAATTCAACTACTTTGTAGTGTCAATAATCAAAATATTTAAAATATTTCAATTAGATATGAAAAAAATTTGCAGAGGAATCCGTTTTTTTTATATCAGTATTACTCAAATACATTTTGTAATATCAAATTTCAACACACACTCCAATCTGATTTATTAATATAGGATTTTCTTCTTAAATTTTGAATTTAAAAAATTAAAACAAAAATGATCAGGAAGTTGAACAATCTCAATTTTGAAATTATTTTACATCCTTGCCCTTCTGAATTCAATAAATTAATGTCATTATTATTGTTATATAACCGAAAACAAATATTTATTAAAAAAATGCCTATTCAATAAATCAAAGAAAACTATTCACAATAAAAAAAAAATGTGATCAGAAACCAAATCGAAAAACAAAAATTCAAAATTTTCTTATTTTGCATTTTTCCTTAAAAATATTTCTTTTGAAAAATAAAATGCAAATTTTGTTGTAAATGCAAATTTTTTTTGTTAAGTATAGAAATGCATTTTAAGAAAGCATAAAAGAAATGAAATTAAAACAAAAGAAATTCTTAACAATTTTAATATTTAATCATAAAAAATGCATCAAAAATAATCAAACCATGTTGAAAGAGAGAGAACTTTAAAATATCATTAAGGATGATTTAAATTTTAGAAACAATTTTTGAAAAGATGAATTCAAGATAATGACGTCCTAATTTTGTTTTTTTTTTTTAAGTACAGATTAAATAATAATATTCTGATATTTTTTATATAAAGATAAAAATATTTATGAGAAATATTTAAACATTGTTTTTAATTCGAAAAAATTGTAACAGTAACGAAATAACGCAACTACCTCGTTTTTCATCTTCGAATTTCATCATCTCCTCATCTTACGAGTGCTATGGTTAAACAAATTTGCATTTTTAAAAATGAATACAAAAACATTTAATTTTGTTTTTTATTTTATTTTTTTGGAGCGCATTATTTATTTATCAGGAATAAAAGAACAACAAAATAACAAAAGAAAAGAATTTTTTTTTGAAGAGAAGAATTTTATTAACCCTTTGTGACCGTTTATTAATGAAAATATTTTGTCAAAACTAACGATTTAGTATAAGGCAGAGAATTTTGCTTTAACAATTACGATGGACATTTTACAATATATTTCTGTTGTACCTTGCATATGTATGGTGTTCACTGTATTGACATTTTTCACTGTTTTTCTACACTCCTATACTACTCTCTTCTCTTTCTCTCACAGAAAAAAAAGAGTAGAACATTTAGCTAAAACAATAGTATAAATCACCTAATGAAATGCTTGATTTTCAGCCTCCTAAACTATTTAGCTACATTGCCTAATTTAAATTAGCTGAATTTACTTTTTAATAATTAGGAAAATTAACCAAATAAATTTGCTGATTTATCTACAATATTAGCTAAAATACCTAAAAATTTAGGTGGATTAGAACTAAGCAAATAGTCGGTTCACCTAATCATTTAGTTGATTTATTTTAAAACCTTTTTGAAATTTAACTAAAGAAATAGGAATTTCACCTAAATAAATAGTTAAAAAATATTCTCAACAATAGATAATATACCTAATTATTTAGTTAGAAAATAGAAAATATAACTATTTTTTAGTTAATTATAATAGGGTTTTTACCTATTATATTAGAAAAAGTATCTAAATAAATTAGGCTCGTTTCTAAATTTATTTAGGTTTAATCCTGAAAATAAAAAGGTACTATAAATTAAAAATTAAGTTTTGTTTCGTTTAATTTTATTTTATCCAATATTTTTTCAGTTAATGTCACATTATGTTAAATGTAAAAACACGAAAGTTAACAACAATGATGATGGGTTTTGTATTTTTAAAATTATTGACAAGTTAATATTCCTCCTTTATAACATTGAGTTGTAATTTGATGAACAATGTGTGCTTAAAATATTTTATAAATTTTAATATCGTTAATAAAAAAATAGAGTAAAAAAAAATTTAAAGTATTGTAATACCGTAAGGTGTAATGCAAAACATCTAAATTTGAAGGTTTCCATTGTTTTTTTCGCCACATGTAAGACTTTATGGTTTGTGGTTTCTGAAATTTATATTTTAATTATATAATTACGATTTATTCAGGATTAATATTATTTTTGAGCCAAATTACATTGCTTTAAGTTTCAGTCTCCTTTTTCTTAAACTGGGAATTAAAACTTGAAATTAATATTAAAGTTATAATAATTATTATAAAATTTATATAAAATTAAAATTACCTACAGGCTGCAAATGTAATGATTGACTTTTCCAAACTTCTACATCATACTAGAACTATATCTTCGAAAGTAAGAACCTGTTTTTATTACTCTTAACACGATTATCACTTTTTTTATTTAGTCCAATATGTAAATTTTTTGAATATTATTTTTAATTTTTTTTTTAAATTATAATAATTATTTTTAAGTTAATTTTAATCACGAAAAATTTATTTTACAATAATAAAACTAAGCTTATTTACTACGCCAATATTCAACATGTACTAATTTCTGTTCAAAAACTTCAAAAATTAGAATACAAAAAAAGTAGCGGTATTTTGAATTTTTTCTTGATAAAACAAGTGTTTTTTTCTAAATTTAGCTAATTTTTTCGATATTTCAACTAGTGTTTTAGTTAATTCTTTTTTGAGTAAAATAAAGTGGCTGAATTAACTAAGATAATAGTTAAAATATCTAGAAAAGTAGTCATTGAAGAAAAAAGTAACGGTATTTATTTCTAAGTAAAACATTTGATCTTTTGATAACTCAACCAATGTTTTCAGTAGTTCAACTAATGTTTTAGTCAATTTTTGGCAATAAAATGAAATAGCTGAACCAACTAAAGTTGTAGTCAAAATATTTAAAAATGTAGTCATTGATTAGGAATTTACATAAAAACTGTAAACTTATTTTTTTGTTTTCTTTTCTAAAATAACTAAATGTTTAGATGAAATATCTAATTAAATTAGTTGAACTTTTTCAACTATTTATTTTAGATAATACATCTAAATGAGTAGACAAATCACCTAATCTTTTAAATATTGCATTCAACTAATTCCAAATAGTTGAGCCAGCTAATAGTGAATTTTAAAACAGCTAAAGAAGTTGTCAATACTTCTAATTATTTATATAAAACACCTAATTTGAAACCAGCTAATTACGATTAGTTGAAAAATCTAATTCATTTTTTTCTGTGCTTGTTTTGAGTTTGTACACCAGAAAAGAATCAAATTAACTGTGACAATTAGTGACAAGTTATTATCTAGGGCATTTTCAATGTTCTTTCTTTGAAAGAGTGGAAAGAGGTAAAATATTAAAATGAATTTTGTTTTAATTAAATAAAACTAAAAAGCCTCACTATGTTTTACAAAATATACAAAAATATAAATAGTACAAAAATGATACCAAAAAATTTAAAATGAAAACAACTTTTGATTTGAAAAGCTATTGAAGACCTCTTAAATTTTAATTAAGATAAAAAAAATGCCTTTTAAGGACGGTGCCGTATAAAACGGTGCGCGTATAAAGCTGCGAGATAAAACTGACAGGAGAACTTAAATAAATAAAACTAATTTGAGTTAAAACCATAGAATTGTTTTATAATTCGGTATTTAAAGGGTTAAACAAATGGGAAAAAGAAAAGAAGTAAGGGGTATCAGCATTTTATATTAAACTCCAAGATTGAAAATGTCGACAAAATATTTGTCCGTTTTGGGTCTTTGTCTTTTTATTCTTTTTTTTTTGCGTTGTTTTTTCTCCTACATTTTTCGTTCCCCTATTTGATACTCTTATTCTTATTTCTCAACATTTTCTCTCTTAATTCATCAATATATTTTTATTGAATACTGATGAGCATCATTATTATGATTATTATATTATCATAAAAATCATTATTATTATGCATCATCATCATCATCCATCAATAATATGATTATCATTTTAGTAGTTCTTTGCTGCTTGTTATTTATGTTTGTTTTATTATGCTATTTTATCGTTTTAACAATAAAATAGCAGATTTTGGTAACCGTATAATTATTTCTTTTTAAAAAAATTAAAATCTTGGGAATTGATTTCTTTCAGCATTTTGTAAATTAATATTTAATAATAATATTATTTGGAATATAAAATTATACAGAATTAAAGGGGTTAATACCAAAAAAATTTCTCAATCATAAAGAGAAATACCTGGATCAATAATGATATTTAATCAAAAAATCAAAAATAATTGATTTAGGAAATAAAAAAGTGCACCTATTCAATATTAAATGTAATTTTAAATGTTATCAGAGGTAGCAGTTGGCTGAACTAACTGAACTGGGCTTTTAGCGGATTAATTAAGATTTGTAAATAATTTATATGGTATTTGCAAAGGAATGGTGCTCTAAATTGATATTCAAATATTTATTTTCAAATACAAAAAGTAGAAATTAAGAAAATATTAACTTTATAGTCAAATTTAAACGTTTTTTGTTGTATTTCTATTGCAGTAGTGAATTACATTCTATTCCCAGTTGTGATATTTTCAACCTTTGGCAAATTTTTCAAAATAAGTTAGAAGAAATGGGCTTTAATTTTGTATTTATGAAATATGAAAATTGCTACATATTAATATGCTTATATACTTGTAATAATTCACAAAATGTTATAATCATTATTATATATCACTACCATAATATCAATCATTTCATTATAATCAAATATATGAAATCATTATTATTCTCATCAATGTTTTATAGCAAAATCAAAAAAAATAATAAATGCAATTTTAATGCATTCAATTCATACATGCAATCTATAGCAACATTTTTTACATAATATTAAAGAAAAAAAGTAAAAGAAAGAAATCGAATAATTTAAAAAATGAAAAAAAAAACAACGATGCAAACATCCAGGAGGATGACATTTTCGTCTTTTTTTTTTTTTTGCTTTTGTTTTAATAAGCATATAAAACATAAAAATAATAAAAATATAATTTTCAATCCAAGAATAAGGATGAATTCATAAAACAAAACCAAGTAAATAAGAACAGAAAAACAAAAGTAATATATTAATTCGATGATGATTTAAATAAGATGAACGAAACAATAACAAACAAAACAAAAAAAAAAACGAAATAAGAATAAAAAAATTATCAGGGAGAAAAATCCCAAATCAGGACTAAATCATTACCATATCACATTATCCATTATTTATTATTCCTGTACGTTGTTCTCAGTATCATTTTCCGTTTTCGTTTCTCTACATTATTATTGTTATTATTTTGTTTTTTTTTTGCTTTATTATTTAATGGTTTCATAACTTTTCAAAATCGTTTCTTTTAATAAAACAAAAAAACAAGAATCAAAAAAAAAGTAAAATGAAGAAACATACCACATAAATTTTAATAATAATAATATGATGATCTCAAAGTATTTATTTGAATTAAATAATAAAAAAAAGAAGGAAAAACAAAATGTAAAGGAAGAGAAACAAAGCATATATAAGACATTGATTATTTCGAGACTCGAACATTTTAAATACGTAAATGTATGCAATTTTCTTTTTTCTTTTCCTTATTTATTTTAATCAATTTTTCAATTTAATTTGCATATTATGATGGTTTATCTTGCATTAAAAATGTGTAGAAATATTTGAGTTGTCACAACGATTAATTCATCAATTTAAGGTTAATCCTATTAAGTATCGCCTAAAACAATTTTTAGAGGTGAACTACACTAAAAGAAACATGAAATTTTAACAATTAATGTAAAAGTCACGGTATCAATGCGCCTTGTTCATAATGCATATATTATGCGGCCTTATACATAATTGTTTCGATTTCGTAATGAATGCATTTTCACTTTATCTGTCTAAAGTGCTATTGTTTTCTCATTACACTCTCTGCACGCATTTTATAGTATAAAACAGTTGAACGTGCTGAATTCATTCAACCACTGGCGGCATCATCGAGGGCAATACTTAGTCTCCTACGTTCGTGAATTTTAGAACTGATTTTATTGTTTTTCACATAAAAATTTATAACAGTAAAAGTATTAGAATATCATCTATTGGTAAGATTGACCATGTTCTGATAGATGTTGGAAATTTGTGCCGCAGTACTGATAATATGAAAATAAAGGACAACACCACCATAAAGGTGTTCATTAATCCCGTAGCAGATGGAGTACGATTTAACATCTTGGAACTAACGATTCCGAACAATATGAGTGATCTTGGTGGTCTTACTCCAGCCGCCTTTTAATAATATTTAATATGTTATTTTAGTATTTAAGAGTCTTTCGTCTTTCCTCCATAAAATATTTATTCCTCCATAAGAAATATATGGCAAGAGATGATACAATTTTCTTAACTGTAGATTGCCCTTTAAATTTAATATATTATTTTATAAAATCTATTGTAAAATTCACTTAATATCTGTCATTATTTGAATCAAAAAATTTTTTTATATTGCATTCTACATAATACAAACTTGTATTGTTTTTGTTATTTTATCTTAATTTTTTTTTCTGATTTTATTTTTCTCTGTGTACTTAGAATTTCATCAATTTCTCATCAAAAAATCATCATTCTTGATTTTTGATGATATGTATACACTCGTATATATTTTAAATAATTGAATGTAAGAATTATTTATTGTTAATATCCTATATCTTAATGCTAGCACTCTTATATGGTAAGATGTGTGATCTCATACATGGAATGATTATTTAATATTTAATGTTATACTTTATATGTATATTTCATAAGTATTCGTAACAGCGTGATATTTAAAATCTATATGAGTATGGCTGTAGATTTATCATAATGGTTTTAATCGACAATCCAAAGTTATGTATGAATTAATTTTTTACTTTTGTAATGTATATATATAAAAATAATTGTACAAACACTTATGTTTAAGGTCTTTTTTAATTTGAATATAATAATTCATTATTAAATCAATGTTTGCATGTATAATTTATTTATTAAAGAGAATTTCTATTATTTTATTTAATTAAATTATTCATTTTAGATGAGATGAAAGGGCGATATTTTATAATTATTAAAAATATTAATTGTTAACTCTTTAATTCTTAATGTAGCATTTAATGCAGTAAAATATAGATTTTTTATAGATTGTCTATAGTTTATACCTTCGTTCATGTTTAGAAACAAAATTAAAAATAAAAACTATTAAAAATTATTTGAAGCTTGATATGCCAAAACTTCAATTCAAACAAAACCAAAAGAAAAGTTATTATAATAAATTGTGAACTATTATCTTTCCTTTACTGTATACTAGTCCACACATTGAAAGCTTTAAAAGTTAATATATATATCAGACTAATTGCTTGGGACAAGCATCAATTGAAACGTAAATTAATATTGCATGAAAGAGACAAAACAATCATATTTTAGGCGGACAAAATTGCGACTATTAAATTGCCTAGCAAAATTGTTATCATTTGACTACAAAAATCACAAAAAGTTATTGGATTCAGTTGTTCAAATTTTTCTTAAAAGACATCTGTTCCAACGAAAACGGCGAAAAATTTCCCGAAACAAATTGATGAATAAAAAATACATTTCCAAAAAATTATCCTACAAGAACACAACGTTTGCAAGTCTAACAATAATAGACCAAACTAAATTACGCAATGCAAAATGGAGAAATATCCTCTGAACTTATTAGATACCAAAAATATTAATAGAGTGATAAGAAGTACAAACCTGACACACATACTCCAAAAGAGTCCTAATATATTATAAATAAAGATGGTTTTCAACATAAGGATCAGCAAACTCCTTTTCCCACCTAATAACGAAACGTAACTTAGAATTCGCCCTATTTATAACCATATTAAGATTGACCTTAAAGTCGAGCTTCTGGTCGAGCATGACTCGAAAATAATTCATAAGATTAACCCTTTACATAACTCTTCCCACCAAGCAGAAGTTATATTTAATTATAGAAGATTTGCTTTTGCGAGAGAAACTTAATACATGATACCATTTAAAGTTAAATTTAAACCATTTCAAGATGTGGAATTAAAACCTATTGAAATGTAGAAGCTTTTAATTTTAAATGTTAACAATGCCGTAGCTCTTCAATATTAACCTAAATTATAATATAATTATCTTCTAACAGAAACATGGATGATAGTATTTCTTCTTGACGTTTTTAAAATTTAATGGGGATTTTTGATGTTAGTTTCTCAAATTCGGACTTGAAAATGAAATCGCAGCGCACATGTTTGATATAAACTTGAAAATACTCAAATGCAATTCGAATGGCTCTGGGCAAAATAAAAATCATTTTATTATGTAATTTTAATTAAGTAACTTAATGAATTTTATTTACCATACTATCTTACTAAAATTTTAAATTTTAATTAATGTAATAAAAATAACATTAATAATCTAAAATTTTGAAAAAACATTGACAAAATATCTTTAATTTTCAAAACTATTTTATCAATTAATAAAATGAAATTTTTTTTATTAGAAAAGTTACGATTTAATCAATAATATTTTTAAGTCAATACTTTTTTTCCTTTTCAAGAAATAATTTTTTATTTTGCTCGATGATTTCCGGTAAATAATCGTATTTTGTTTTTTTATTTGTATAATATTTATTCATTTTTCCCATTATTTTAATTGTTTTTTATTCTAATTGTCTTTGATTTCTTTAAAATACAAAGTATGTTTAATATACCCTCTGTTTTAACTTAGCTTTGATTTTAAAATGAAACAGTATACGCGTAATCAATCATGCTAGTAAAAATTCAAACACATTAAAATTAAAATAGAAACTAAAAATTCTCGACATTAAAGGAACTAAAACCCTTTTTTTCCTGAGGTTCTATCCAAAATCTTAATTTTATTTTAATAACTAGTATAAGATTTTATTGTATTATACGGAAAAATATTTTGAAATTCCCGAACTTTCTCAAGTTTAAGTGGAAAAAGGAATGGAAAATATTGCAGATTTTTTAGATTAAACCGGACTATTGAAATGCTTTACAATTTTTGTATAATAAAAAGGTACCTATATGATTAGTTACGGTTTTATTACTTCCAATGAATTACTTTGAATGAAGAATTTGTAATAACTAAAGTGTTGCAATTCATGAAAGCATACCGTTTCACATAATTGCAATTGTGCCTGTATGTTACAATAAATTGTCAACTGAAAAAAATTGCATACATTAAGGAGTTCTTATCAAAATACTTGCTATTATTAATTCTTTAATGACATTTTATATTCAAGAACTTGTTAAACATACTACGTACTTGCATATCTTATTATATTATTTGCATATTTTATTCACATATACCTAGGCACATGTTATACTTATATATACATACATTCGGCCATATGTTAATGCACATTTTATTATCATCATTATTAATATATAATATTAAAATAAATTTATTCGTGTTTCTATAATATTACACAATTTCTTATATTTACAATTTGTTATACAAATAGAAAATATATGTATAAGCATGTGTTCGTACATGTTGTTTCTTTCAATTTTTATATTACTTTAAATGAAATACAAAAAAAAAAAAAAAGGTTCAAATATAATTGAATAACATAAAAATTTCATAACATTGAAAAAGGAAATTGAATTAATTTTTGCCTATACTCGTATTGTTAGTTTTGTTTTCGTTTTCTTTTTATTTCATTTGGAAACAATTCAATATGTTTTAGTGGTTATTAAATATTCATATTACATACATATGTACTTACATACTCTTACATATATAAAATCATATTATAATGATATGTAAACGTCATAAAACAAATGAAATGTAAATAAATTAGAAAAAAAAATCGTCACATATACTTGTATATATACATATCATTACAAATATAATCTTATATAATTTGCTATGAACGTAAATATGCTTAAAGAACACAAGAATGTTAAATAATTCATCAATCATCAGCATCAATTCAATTGATAAGTCAGAGTCAACTTATTTGAACAGACAGAATTAACCATAATAAAATAAAGTATTTATGTATGTATGTATAAATTTTAATAAAATTGCAATATGGCGAATAAATATTTTGTGAATATTTTAATAGATCGTTAAATTTAGAATATTTTTTATAATTTTGTAAGAGATATTAAAATTTTTCTTTAAATAAATGCTCATAAGTTTATGTGAATGTGTTAATTTTTCGAAAAATTTCAAAGATATTATTATTTAAATATTGTAGATGTTGCCAAATACACATAAATTAATTAATTTCATTTATCAATATATAAGTGTACGATTGTATGTACATATATGAATAATTATTATTTTTTTCAATTTATAAATTTTTAATTATTTTATTTTTAGTATTCTTAGTGACTTATCATACTTATACAGGATGTCGGCTTAAGGTGGTTTATTTCTAGGATAATTCTTTGATCACTTTTCAGCAAAAAATCGTAATAGCTGTGGGAGGAGGGGATTGGGCATTCGAAAACAAGTATATTTGGTGAAACAATCATTCCTGAAATTTTTTTGCCACCCTTTACGAAACATACTGTATATTATTAATCAAAAGTATTTTAGAAAACGTTTATAACAACAAAAAGGCAGCATTTTCGAGTCAGTTTAATATGTAACGAACGTATTGCTGTTCTAAATTAAATTTTGACTCGATTCATATCCATTTGCCTCTCGCTTGCCTCACTGCCGGTTCTGCTGCATGTATACGAGTATTTTATCATTTAAAAACTGAAATACCTACACAAATTTGACACCAAATGTAAATCAATAATAATCTACTCACTATAGCTCAATTGAGTATATAGAAATGCATATAGCTTCGAAAATATAATCGCAAATTATCTGTCTGATTTAATTGGAATTTTAAAAACATGTTAATTTTCTAATTAAACAAGTAGAAATTGTATAGATACTCTTATTCAAGTATTGTCAAATGTTTTTTTGTTTTTACAAAAAAATTTCGAAATTGTTAAACTTAAAAAAAAAAATCTAATTTTACTCATAACTTTTTAAAATTTTTTAAATACGATTCTAGTAAATCTCATACCTATGCTCTTTATACATTATTATAGACTCAAATATCTCAGTACCTGAATATTTATCTTAAATTGTGTATTAAAGAACACAATTCAACTATTAAAATTTAATTATTTTTTTTTTATTTTATTTTTATATTATTATTATTATTATTTTTTTTGGAAAAATTGCAGATCTAATTACGTACTTTATCATAGAAAATTTCCTTGAATAAAATACAGAAAGAAAATTTTCTAATTAAAATTTAATAACTTAGAGAATTAGATGTAATTACAAAAATCTTTTCCTTCACTCTTTTTTTTTAACATTAGTTTAAGTGTTTGCTGTATTTGTATGTATGTGTATGAAAAAGGGAAAGATTTTTAATATGATGACAAAGTTTTTCGTTCTTGTTTATTTATTTTTTTTTTTGCAATTTTAAATATTACTTTATAGAAAATATACATGTAAATAGATACATTCATTTACATGAATATTATTTAAGGTTGAAATATCCTTAATTTATCCTTAAATTACCTGTAATGCGTTCTTGTAAAATAATGAAATAATTTTATTTCGTTTTATTGATGTTCTTCTGATAATATCGTTTCTTTTAGCTCTGCATATTAGACTATGTACTAATGACTAATTTTTAAGTATTCTCAACAAGTATTTTTGAATAACGTTATTAAGAAAATGTACATGTACGTTAAGTACTTGCAGTTTTGAATTGAGAAATTTGTATCCTTTGGAAATATTATGTCTGAAGCTACAATTTTCTAAATGAAATATTTTTTTTAAAATAAGGAGGTCTGATTTATATCAGGTATTTCCATTTTTTTACGTATTTATATCAAAATGAAATCTCAATTGAGACCAATACAGTGTCATAAAAGATTAATATCTATATTTCAGGTCGAGTTATGAACGACGTTCGAGTTTACAATATCTTATGGATAAGCAATTCTTTTTCAAAAGCAATTTCAGTTCAATTTCCAAATTATAAAAATTGCATATTTACAGGTGCTTCACTTATATTTTTTTTCGTGTATATTCGAAAAAATTACAAAATTCAATTTTAGTGTTTTGTTGAAAAGTGAAATTTTTTTTATTCCTCCTCCATTTTCAAGTTGTAAAAGTTAAGAATTAAATGAAATTCTGCAATAATACTCAATGTAACATAAATTAATTATTTATAAATAATTATATTATAACGAAATTTATATTGAATAAGATCTATGTATATATACATCAATGGTTTTGGTAAAGAAATTTAAACCTGTTGTATTCTAATATTAAAATGACAGTTTATATAAGCATATACATAAAAATTTAACATTTTGAGGATATTGAAATAAAATTACACATAGCTTATAATATACAAATAAAGTAAAATAACACTTCAAGTATTAAAAAGAGAAAGACATAAAAAATATCCTTAAATCTAATAATAAGTCTAATTTCATTTTTCAAACATAATTTACCATGCTCCAATTTTTTATTCAAATATACATACATGCATACAATATGATTTTCATTTTTACTTTTTCCACTTCATTTTATTATACTTTTGCCACTTTATAAGGATATGCGGTATTATTAAATAACGGTAAAATTTATATAAAAATATACAAATACAAGGCACTTTATTTTAAACTGGAAAAAGTCATAAAAGGGTTAAAACAAAAACTAGGAAAACACAAAGACAAAATAAGAATAAAAAATTAAAATAAAAAATTTACAAGAAAAGATTCTTTCTCATTCTTCTGCTGATCCTTGATAAAATTGTCATTTTGATTTTTCAATACATACGTGTAAAGGTATATTTTAAAGTCTAATTAAATTTTTGATACGAAAGAGTTAAATTAGTTTTCGATGCGTTGATATTCTAGGAAAAAAATTGGGATGGTAACTAATTAAAGTCATTTGTCGAATAAGTTGTGCTAAACATTTAAAATAAATTTTTAGAAACACAAATACGAAACCTTTACTTATTTGTACTCATAACATCGAACATTTAAACAAATCCAGCAATAAGTATTGACCAAATAAGCTTAGTAATAAGTTTACCAATAACAAATCCCGCTGGAAAAACAAAAGAAATTTTTGATAGGAATGTATTATTCAAAACAGACTTGGCCTATTATGAAAAGAAACTTAAGAGAAGGCAAATCACGGTTATATAATCAATTTAGTTTTCACAATACTCGGAAAAACCCGCAATTACTTTATAGTTTCTAAGTCAATATACATCAAATAAATTTATTTCTTACAAAGGTAATTACATAATACGAGTATACCATAAAACTATATTTTATTCTACCTATCTTATTAATATAATTACATCTCTTTCTAACATAAATTTTTTTTCTTATACAAAGAAGAAATGAACATACTTTTACCAATAATAGTTTTCTTTTGTTTAACATTTAAGCAAAAAGCTAACATCTATAAAACGTAAGAACAAAAAATTATGTAAAAGAAGAAATCAGCCTTGTCGCCGTCATAATAATGTAATTTAATTTAATATATAGATATGTGTATGTACATATATAATACTTACACATAAATAATAAATTATCAACATATATTTAAATAATTCAATCGTATGCATATGTATAGTTTTATTACATAGAATTCCAAATTATAAACGAGAAAAAAAGTAGAGTTGACTTTGTCAACTCTGTGATACCCGTACGAATTTGTTGTCCTATGTGCGAATTACTAATGTGCCATAACTAACTATGGGGCAGACTATGACTTTAAGTTGCCGTATTACCATATTAATTTATGCAAAATTTCAGTACTATGTGTTTTTCAAAATACTGGTTGTGCCAAACTACTATTGAAGTTGTATGGCAGCTACCAGAAAGAGCCAAGAAATTTTAGCTAATTTTATCAAGCACATCGGCCCTACTAATATATTCGTTCGTGTGAAATTTCAATACCATAGCTTTAATAGTTTCTGAAATATAGTCAAATAACTTTTGAAGTTGTATGGCAGGTACCAGAAGGAGCCAAGTAATTTCAACGACTTTTATGAGACACATTGGCCCTATTAATATATTCGTTTGTGTGAAATTTCAATACCATAGCTTTAATAGTTTCTGAAATATAGTCAAATAACTTTTGAAGTTGTATGGCAGGTACCAGAAGGAGCCAAGTGATTTCAACGACTTTTATCAGACACGTTGGCCCTATTAATATATTCGTTTGTGTGAAATTTCAATACCACAACTTTTATAGTTTCTGAGATATAGCCAAATAAATTTTGAAGTTGTATGGCAGCTACCCGAACCGATACCCCGATCGCGTCAAATTTAAATAGGGTTCTGACACTTACTACAATAAATCATTTGTGAAAATTTGGTGAACTTAGCTCAATTAGTTTTTGAGTTATCGTTCGGACGGACGGACGGACGGACGGACGGACGGACGGACGGACGGACAGACAAAGCTAAATCAATTCAGAATTTGACGCTGATCAAAAACATACACTTGAGTCTATATCTAACACCGTTATTTCTTAGCGTTACAAACGGTAAGGCAAATTTAGTATACCCTTCGAACATACGTTCGTACGGGTATAAATATGTTTAACATTCGTACTCTATTGTATAGTCTACGCTGTGACTGCCTTCTATATGAACATTTGTGCACTAATTTTAACTACATTTGCAAAAAAGAAAAAAAAAACCAATTTAAACAAACTCAAGCCTGAAAAATTTTCTAAATAGATGACATATCAGTAATATTATATAGAATACCTTATATTTGTATATTCCCATATAATTAAGGAATAAAATATGTTAAAGGAATATAAAAGGATAATAATATTATAAATGTATTTCATACACATGCATACATATCTATTTAAAATAAAATTAATTATTAATTTCATTTTCCATATATCTACGAAAGACATTGTTTTTCTGTTTTTTGTCATTTTTGTTTTTTTTTTTTAAATAAAAATAAATTATATATTACGTGTATTGGTGGTAAATGTTATATATGTGTATAAAATGCAGTTGAAGGTTAAACTTTTATAAGAGTTTCTAATTTTAAAATAAGGAAAATAAGTTTTTTTTTTATTAGAAAAGTTAAATATAAATTAGTACATGGTGTCTTAAAATTTTTTTTTTATTAATTTTTATCGTGAACTTATAATATAGCTATACCGAATGAAGAAATCGGCAAGAATAAGTGATACATGGTTACAAATATTAGCAATAGCATTACTTCATAAAATTAGCCAAATAAAATTTTATAACAGAGAATTGACGCAATATTTCAAAGGGCACTTTATCCTAAGAAATGACTTATAGACAAATAAACTACTAAAAACATAAAATTCACTAGTCATTAGAAATTATTACAATTCCGTTACTCCTATAAAACTAAATTTGTACATACTAGTTTATAACAGTAAAAATGTAAAAATCCGAATTAATTTAAATACGATCAAGTCATTGATTTGAAAAGTGTACAATTATACAGCTGAAAAAGTACTTTTGTCTTTTGAATTATATTGTCTTATGCTTGGGAGTCGGACCTTAATTTTGACCTAGCTTTGTTGATCTTTAAAGAAGTCTATTTCTTATCTAAACGATAAGCCTGTAAGAGTCTAAAAATCTAACAGCTCTTAAATACTAATATAAAGTTCAGTTTGCTAGAAGAATACTTTATTTTATCTCGATCCTCTCTCAAGTTATTGTCTTTCGTAATTTGTAAAATTAAGTTATTGCCTTCTTGATTTTCCGCACTTTATATTTCCGAAAATACAAGCTTTTCCAAATTTCTTTAAATGCAGAACGCTAACAGTCATGCCATAAAAATTGAACTATTATGTTAACGTTTCTTTCAATTTTATTTGTTTGCTCATCCTAAATGTATGCAATAGTTTTATGTAAATTTGGTATATCAAGTGAGCTATTGGTTTAACCTAACTTTATTTTTTTTGTCTCATTCTACTTTATATTTCTTTATATTGTTTAATCTCTAATAAAATATTTAATATATATCTTTTTATTTCTTTTCAGGTAAGCTTCACATTTTGTTGAAATTTTAATGGAATTCTTTTGAAGTAAGTTAGTTTTTAATATTTTGCTAGATTAAATAATTTCAAAAAAAAACTTAATTTTTAAATTCTAAAAAAATATTGCGATAAACAATGAACACCCTGTACTCTAATAGTGTTATATTAAAACAAAAGTTTTAATATTATTTTGTAATATCAAAATTAAATCGACCGTCTTTTATTTGTTTTCCTTTTTTCATTAATTTTTCTTTCTCTTTCATTCATATTATGCAATGTATTTTAATTTTCTCTTTTGTTTAACCATAACCTATAATGCAATTATTAATTTTTTCCTTATAACCCTTAATTAGATTTTTTTGTTGTTGTTTTTTTTTTATTATTGTTATTTTGAATGTATATAAGGTGAACTACGCTGATATTAATGTAATTTTAGTGCTACCACTAAATATTTTATAATGTTATACTAGCTAGTTATAATTTTTTTTTTTAAATTATACAAAAGTTTAAAACAATTGAATGATTCAAAATGAAAAATAAATTTGTATTAAATAGAAAAAAAAAACATAATAATATGTAAAGTTCAGTAAAAAAATCAATTTTTCGCAGCCTTTCATTATTTTAAAAAAAAAAAGTCGTAGTATATATGCATAATGCAGTTGTATATTATTTATGTGTGTGTATGTTGAAGAACACGAAATTAAGATATCCTAACTTGATAGTCAATTTCTAAGTATTATGCATAAACTTATAAGTTTAATGAAGAGTTTAACTTTTGTGATTCTACAGAGTGTTTCACTATTATTTGAGAAGAAATGTGGAAATTAATTGGATATGAGGAGCTCCGAATCAAAGACGTTCTTTGTTCACATTAAAATAGTAGATTGTTTTTTTTCGATCCAATCGCCCTATATAGTGTTTTGTCTCAAACGTGATTTTGAACGTGCTATGATTGAACAAGAAAAAATTATAGTGCTGATAATAAACTATGACTATGATTTTCAATTAGAAAACCGCGTATGACAAAAAAAACGAACTTCAATTTGCAAGCTTCAATTTACATGCTTTCATATACATTTTTATTTTTAAAAAAATTTGATAAAATTGATAACCTCAATGATATGAGTAATTAAAAATTGACGAAATTTTCAAGGGCAACAAGCCGAAAAAATCAGCATATTAATTTAAATATCGTTATAATATCATTTTTAATTCCTGTTCAACTCAAAATTGCTCATCTAGTAGAATATAATTGAATTAGCATTCACGTTATTGGTGCTCAAGATAGCAGTGACTTACTAGTCTTTTTATATTTTTATGTTAAAAATATTGAACAAAATTCTCTCTTAACTGAAATACACAGTTCTCGGAAATTATGTAGGAACCAATTTTATAAGAATCAAATAAACTATATTGTGTGTATCATTTGCATTATAATATAAAGAAACGACAAACGACGTTTTGCAATCAATTTAACCCCCAATTGAAATTCAAGGATTTCTAATATTATTATTGCGCAACAAAATGTTATGTACTCTTATATGAGTATATATATATTAAAACAAAGTGTGTTTCTTCCTCCCATATCTCATCCCAAACAGTATGTTCATTCTTTACACCAAAAATTCAACATAATTTTTCTTCTAAATATTGTATGAGTATAGTTTACACATATACGTGTGTGTGTGCATAAAACATATATTGGTATATATGTGCATATTTCTACACATGTAATTTATTACTGTTTGCAATATATTTCTACATTGTACTATGTCATCATTTTAGCATGTTTGTGTGTATGCATACTATAATTATAATTATAAAATATTCAAAATAATTATTAGAGACGTTGTTTTTTCGTTTTCGTTTATATGTAAATTTTGCAAAAAGGGACACGAAATCCTTTTTATTATATTATGTAAATGGGTACATACTTTTTGTTTTTTTATTTATTCTTTTCATATTTTCTAATATATTTGTTTAATTTTAAAGTTTTTTTTTTTTGTGGAGTACAAACATTCTATATAATACGGGTACATATGTGTGTGTTCAGAATGAATAAAAGAAAACTCAAATTTGATTTTATTGAAAATTTATTGAAAGTTTTGCTTCTATCTACATTTTATGTTTAAATTTTAAGAAGGGAAAAAAACTTATTCAAATTAATGTTCAAATTATTAAAGTTTAATAAGGAAAAAGGATTTTTGATTTTATTAAATGAAAAATTTTTTTTAATTTTAATAAAATTGCCTAGAGGTGTGTCAAATATTGTAATTATTTTTTATTGAATATAAAATTGTGTTTCTTCTTGTGCTTTTTTTTCTTGTTATTTTTGTTTTTAAATAATTAATATTTCATATTTAACGAAATAATTCTCTTTAAGCAGCCAAATATTTGCAGAAAGGCGGAAGAATTAAAGAAATAGTATGAAGAAAGCTACTTTAATAGAAATTAAATTTAAACAAGTAAAAATGTTTCAGACCGAATTATATCCGTGCACCTTGATAATCAGAGTTAAAAAATTTGTTTTTGAAATATCTAGAACTAGCTTTCATTGTTGTATACCAATTACTCCAATCTGTCAAACCACTCTATAGAAACTTCGTGGATATGTCTGACTTTATTATTTTTCCGAATATATAGAATTTATGGTCTGGAATTATATGGAATTATATGAACCAGTGCAGCCACTGCATTAAAATTTTTGGAACATATGTAAAATGTAATTGGACACAACTTGGCAAATTTGATATTAATATCTCTATTAGTTTTTGAAATATTTAAAAAAGACTTCTTTGAGTTCGGAGACTCGAATGCTTTTACTGAATTGGTCCAATTAATATAGCAGCTGTCCTTGGCAGAAAAGAAATAATTTGTGCAAATTTGGTAGTGTTTGATTTATTCGTTTTTGACTTAACTTCCGATCGAATGGGCGGACGCACATGTCTAAATTAACGCAGAATTTTTCGCTGAACAAGAATATATACGAGTTTATAGGTTCATACTGTAGACGAGAGCGCAAGAAAATTTTAATGTATGAAGCAAAATTTGACATTGTGAACTATTTGTTTTGCAAAGTAGTTTATTTCTCCATAAGATGTAAAGGTTTTAAAGAGAAAGCCTCAAAATTTTTAAGTGAGCTTAGTTTAGAAAAAACTTATGACTGTCTATTTCATTTTGCACCTTCTTTGAGTTTTTTTTATTTTATATCTTACACAATTGCTTCAGAAATTCAATTCGAAATTTTTCTTTGATCTCAATTGGGTTTTAAATGATATACAAATTTTATTCGCAGAGTAATATTTGAAAATTTTCAGCTTATTGTTTTTAAAGTAGCCTTAATGAGATATTTTAAAAAATCTTATTTATGCTAGCTGAACTAGCTGTATGTATACCTACACCATTTTAAGTAAACAAATTCTCTACAAAAACTATTAAATATTTAACACCTAAAATTAAATCAAACAAATATTGTGCTAATTAATTTCCATATATATATATATACATTACATAAGTGCTAAAAAATGTGAATATATATTAAAAATTTAATAATTAATATCTCAGCATTACCAACTTTTTACATTTTCCGGTTTTCCAATAAAGTTGTTATCACTATACATGTACAAATTTTCCAAAAATTCAACTTAATTTAGAATTCAGATTAAAAAGAATTTTCTCAATTATTATTATTATTAAAACAGTATAAATTTAAAACTAGCCATATTTATTATATAATAATAATATTTAAAAACGAAAACATCCGGTCCATAATTAAATTCAAGTAAATATAGAAGCAAGAAAAAAAAAATATGGTGAACAAAATTTTATTTTATTACATGAAAAATAAGAAAAGAAAACGAAAATAATTTACAAACATGACAAAATTATCCGAATAAAATTCATCTACTTATAAATATAAATATAAGGAAAATAAAATAATAAAAGAAAATTTTATTTATCCCTCTAAAAACATTGAAAAATACGAAAATTTCTCCAAAAATCAACTTAAAATGATTATTTTTTTTTCTTATTTTCCATACATATACTCGTATATGTATAAGAGCACGTAAAAAAAATTTTAATACATATAATTATTAAAAATATGCAAATAAAAATATAAATATTATTCACAGGGTATCCTAGTAAATTCTATATAAAAGGAAAATGAAATAGGGGAAGGCTTTGCCGGTAATTTTTTCTTACCTCTGTAGCTAAGTTGGTAGAGTTGCCGTCTAAAAAGAGGTATGTCACTGGTTTAAGTCCAGTTCGAGCAGAAATTTTTTTTTTTAATTTTTCTGCCTTGATGCGTTTCTTTGGTTATGTCAGCTACTTGTTTTGCAGAAGCATTTTCGTTATTTGTTGCAGAGAAAGACTTGTTGAATTTCAAAATTTCTAATTATGAGTATTACATGCTCTCCTTGTGCTAAAGCAAATAGTATTAACATATTTGATATCGGAATTTTGATTTTAAGGAAAACGTAATGTACTTAGTAAAATATAATATTAAAATATCTAGGATTACACATAAATTCAATAGAAACGCATAAATAGCTGAAAATTTCACAGAACTAATGTGTTAATCAAATCGTCTAATTATCTAATTGAAACAATTTCCAATAATTTATTGCACTTCCAAATGCTCTATCTAAATCACACTATCCTTAAAGAATATTTTTTCAAATTCTTTAAATCTGGTTAACCTTGTTATTAAGTAGTTCTTCTAATATTTATATTATGCTTGGTTTTAAAGCACTTGTTTGCTTTATAATGATTGTTTATTATTTTATACTTACATTCATACAAACAATATAGGAATACATTTTATATTTATTTTATCATGTTCGTACTCTATATATACCGATCCTTTTTGACCAAAGTTTGTATAATATTATATACATATATTACGTATACATATACAAAACAAACACAAACGTACACAAATGATCTACATTATTATTTCGTATATTGTATATTCATTTATAGAAGTTTAGTCCTTATACGTTGTTTTTTGTTTTTCTTCTAAAAATATTATAGAAAATATGAAAAACTACGTGAAAAATAAATAAATAAAAAAAAAAACTAGAAAAATTAAATAAATTTTTTTTTCTAATGATTAAATTCAGAAAGCTGTAAAATGTTTTTCAATTTATCCATAAAACTCCTAAAAATTATGTACAACATTGAATTGATATGCAAAAACCAAAAAAAGAAACAAAACAATAAAATAAATTTAAAACAGAACAAAAAAAAAAGAAAAGAAAAATACAATAAGAATTTTGTTTTATGAAAATTTTGTTTACATGTTTATGTGCTTATGTATTGAAGTGTTTGCGTACGTATGTGTATTGAAAATTATCAACATTATATGAAATTATGCAAAAAAATATAAATATAATTTTGTTTTAATATTTTATGCAATGAAATTTTAATTATATAAGTTGGAGTAAATTTGAATATTTGAGAAAACATAAGAGCAAAATTTGGTATATGAGAGAAATTTGTGCGAGAGAATCCTTTAGAGTATAATGTTTAAATATCATACAGGGAAAATTTAAGATTTAATCTGGTTCAAATGAAATTTGTATAATACGAGTATGTAAACACAGTTTAACATCACAATACAAATAATATAAATATATTTATATTCTATGTCAAATTTATTGTCAAATTTTTTAATAGTAATAAGTCAATAATTAATATTTTGCAAAGATTTCGGAGGGTGATCAGAAAATGATAAAAATAATTAATATTTTGTTAAACTTTTAAAGACCCACCAGCTGATATTTTTACTTTTTGAAGCAAAATTATTAAATTTTGACATAAAATCTAAACTCTAACAAATAATTTCAGTCTGACATAATTATTATATGATAGTAAGCAATTATTAGTAGAACTTACCCACTTCATATTTAATATTATAGAGAGCTGCTTTAACTCAATTTTCACTTAAGACAACATAAAATTTTTTTGGCTTGCAGATACGGATTGCATACCGGTCATGCAAAACTGATAAATAGACATTTTAATATAAGTAATATTTCTTTAATAAATTTAATATTAACTAAGTCTCAGCCTATTTTCAAAAATTGTTCTTTTTGAATTACAATTCGTCTACCATTACTGCAAATTTAATTTACTAAAAAATAAAAACTATACTTATAATTAAGTAGAGATTTTCGACAGTTATGCTTTTGAACCTTCAATAAAATTTTTGCTTATTTCTAAAATATGAAAATTATAAGAGTATTCATACTCCTATAATTCTGCAATTTGAACTATTAGCCTTTCTGTTTTAAAATTTTTTTGCAATCTTAACACTCTTGCACTCCTTCCTTAATTATTATTATATGAAATAATGAATACCAATTCTTTTTAAATTATTTTTATTAGTTTTATTTTCTTATTTTTGCTATTTAAGTCCATTTGCAAAAATCTCAACATGACCAAAAAATTGTGTACCCTTAATAAATGATAGTAATATGCATAAGTATGTTCTAATAATGTTGTCTTGCCTTTTTGTAAATGTTGCTTTTCTTGTTGCTCTTCTTTTTCATCAGTTCTATCATTTTTTGCATACATATATACATATATATATTTCTATATTCTTTGAATCCTTTAACAATCCTTTTATAAAATATCAGATTGTTTTCCATGCGAATTATTTTAATTTTTTTTTCGGTTTTTGTTTTTTTTTGCTTTAATTCTATCAATATTATAATTTTGTCTTTTATGGACATAGACGAAATTCTTTTTTACTACATGCGTACATACGTGCATGCAACATGGTATATAGATATAAATTTCAGGACATAGTATAACTATACGAGCAGAAATAGGAAACAAAAA
This sequence comes from Condylostylus longicornis, assembly GCF_029603195.1. NCBI lineage: Eukaryota > Metazoa > Arthropoda > Insecta > Diptera > Dolichopodidae > Condylostylus > Condylostylus longicornis. The sequence continues at coordinate 13,588,722 of NW_026577987.1, forward strand.
AAAAAAATTTAAAAGAATGAGAAATGTTGTAGAAATGAAATTTGTATATTAAAGTTATTTTTGTGTGTGCGTGTATTAAAAAGGATTTATAACAGAATATTTATTATATTTTTTTTGCTAAATAATTTCTTTGTCATTGATAAATATATAAAGACAAGTAATTTTAAGGGACATTTAAAAAGACTACCTTACATTTTAGATACATATAATAATTTTTATAACACATATACTAAAATATCAGCATTAAATGACGATTTATAGCTAGACTTACGCAATTATATTACATTGAAAATATTTTAAATTGGTTGTAGAAAAGGTGGGTATTTTTATCTATTAAAAGTACTCAATGTTTATAATCGTACGAACATATGTTCGAAGGGTATACTAAACGGTCTTAGAGTGTATGTTTTTGATCAGCGTCGAATTCTGAGTTGATTTAGCTTTGTCCGTGCGTCCGTCCGCCCCAACGATAACTCAAAAACTAATTGAGTTAAGTTCACCAAATTTTCACAAATGATTTATTGTATTAAGTGCCAGAACCCTATTTAAATTGTTACAACTTCAAAACATACAACTTCAAAATTTATTTAGCAATATCTCAGAAACTATAAAAGCTGTGATGCTGAAGTTTCACACAAACGAATATATTAGTAGGACCAATGTGTTTGATAAAAGTCGTTCAAATTGCTTGGCTCTTTCTGGTCGCTGCCATGCAACTTCAAAAGTAGTTTGTACACAGTATTTTGATATTAATATCGTAAATAGTAATAAGATTAATATCGTAATACGGCAACTTAAAGTCATAGTCTATCCCATAGTCAGTTATGGAATATTTATTCGCACATAGGATAACAAATTCGTACGGGTATCACAGAGTTGACAAGGTCAACTCTATTTTTTCTCGTTTTAAAATATTTTTAGTGAAAATTCTTTAAAGAAGCTTTAAACAATTATTTATATTTGTGTTCGGGAAATTGGGGCCGTAAATTTAGACTCTTAAGTCGTTAAATCACAAAATAAAAGCGAAAACTTGGGTTGGAACTTCGAGAAATTTCGCTGTACAATTTAATATTGTGCTTGTTTTACAAACGAAAATTATGTTCTTAAAGTGAGTACCCATTCTAATTGAATTTGTTGAAATATTTGATTTCTAGCGATTTCTAGCGAAATTGTGACATTGAAGTTTAATTTGTATACCTATAATATGTTCATTTACATGACCCTTTAACTTATAAACTAAACTTATGCATTATAAAATATAAAATAAATTTCTTCTTTATCTAATTCCTTATAATTACTGTGTACCTATTTACGATTTTAATATATATTCGATATAATAAAAATTAAATTCATAATAAATATATCAAGGATATTTTGACATTAAAAGTATCAATATGAAAATTATTAGATTATATATGTATATTATGGTATCATTTATGATAGTGTTGTTCTGTTATGCAATTTTATATTATGAACAGATAATAATAATAATAATATAAAATAAGAGGATATACAAGGGTTAAAATTATGAAAATTAAATTATGTGATCCTATATATTACATACATATATATACATTAAGAAAAGGAGATGGATTATCGTACATTCATACACACTAGAAATTAGTTCTTATATCAGTGTTATAGGATTTTAAATTATACGTAGGATGTAAGTAAGTAGTTTAAAATTTTTCAATTCGAAAAATTTTTTATTACCTTTTATCTAAATAAAAATTTGAAGTTGTAGATTTTAAAAATTTTAAGGACAAAATTTTAAGATATAACATACATATATACAAATTAAAATTTTATTAGCATGATAACATTTATATTTCAAGAATGAATTAAGAATATTATAATTTAAAATTTTTTTTTTTATAAAATTATCTTTCGTAAAGTAATATTATTGATTTTATTCTTTAATATTAAATTGAACATATGCACAAATTTAATACTAACAATAATAATAATGTTTGATTCTAGATGGACACATGTATTATATACTGCCAGTATTATACCAATTGATAATAGGGGATAAAAAAGTTTTAAATTTTATTATTGAAATTATTATAAGAATGAAATATTTCAATACCATAACCCCAAGCAAATATTGTATAGCAACGTATGAGAAATATTTGATGATTCAGCCTAATTATATGCAAATTTTCTTTTTGGAAATATTGATGTTTTCAAACTGAAATATAGCTAGTCCTCCAAACTTAGACTTAATCAAAACTAATGAACATTTTTAAAAAAAGGATATTTTGAATTTTCCTAAGTTCAAATTCCAGTAAAATAAAATAAAGTAATTCTAAAATTTTTCATATCACCTGGGAACATGATTTATTTAAGTGAACATTTTTTAACTTTGAATTAATTCGCCTTAATATAATTTTGTAAATCATATTTCAAATCATTTATGATAAAATAAAAATTAAATTTTAAATAGAAATGGAACACAAATACTACATTCGAGACACAGACATGCGACCAATAAACAAATATTTCATTGTAACATAAAATTCTTTAAAAACTAATTAATTTCATCTTCAAATTACTCAATTTTCTCTTACTTCACAGCTTATACTTTGATTCTATTTAATTGGTGACTTCGATTTTAGTAAATTACCAAATCATCATTTGGCAAGTTAATTTTAAACAGTTTTTAATTTAATAAAATATAAACAGACTTCAAATTATTAATTACCCTATAAATAAGAACCTAGGAATTTTAATTTAAATAAGTGAAGTAATTTAAATGTAAGCCCAAAAATAATGAAGAACTTCAAATTATAATTGCTTTCTTTATAAATTCTATTTCAAACGACACTAAAACGAAAACTATGATTTTCGCATCCAAAGGGACCATTAATGACAATTTTACTCCTTTTTTATTTTTTTGCTTAACTTTAAATTATTTTCTTTTAATTTTATTTTTTGTTTTACTTTAAATATTTTATTAGTTAAAATTAAGATATTTCTTTTTCTTTTTTGTAAAAATTTTAGAGACAATGTCTAAAGCACCAAAACATCCTCTTTTATAAAACATTGTAATGAGAAAGAAACAAGTATATACAGACCAACAAAAGGACAACAACAAAACTACAAGCATAAAAATTAAATAACAAAAATAGTAACAAAATTTATCTACTTATTCATTCTAATATCCTTGAAAAATTACAAATATATCAAAATAAAATATAATACTTAATATAAAAATGAAAAAGAGAGAAAAAAAAATCATAAGACAATAAAAAATATTTACCGACCGATGTTCTTTCATTCCTAATTTAAATGCAAATTAGATTCATTCGACGACAACATACTACTATTTTTCCTATAAATTATATTTATATACAAATACAATAATACACACATAAATATACATATGCAAATAGTATTTAACAAAAATTTAAATGATGTTATAATACTAAAGTTATACCTTTCCCAAATAAAAGGATAATATACTCAAACAAAAAAAAAAAAAAGGATACACTTCATTCATTCATTCATTTCATACTTTATGTTGTAGAGGTATGATACTCATTTACAGTTCACCACTCTTTAACCACTCTTAGAGAGTATAATACATTATAATAATATAACGTTTTCATTTATTTCTCTTCTTCAAATTTCTCTTTCTCTCTCTTTCTTTTTCACTATGTTTTATAAATTATTGTTTCTTCACTTATATTTCTAATTCTGTGTGTAGTAAAGTGTATATTATAGTGTAGTATATTATTGTACATTACATATTTATACCTGCATAAAATATAGGGTGATTCAATTTTATTTTTTCCTAAATTGTTATACGTGAAATTTAATCTGATGTTCTAAACAAATAAAAATTAATTTTATTATTTTTGTTATTATTTATTTTGCATGAAATTAGTTATTACTTAGTTATTATACCTTTAAGTTTGCTCTTCCTACCTTTTTTAACTTCCTTTAAAAAAATTAGCCACATATTTGGTCGCAGTTTACAAAACTTGTCCTTCGAAAGTGGGTAGACACTTTTAGAATGAGAGCGCAAGATGTTTGCATGTGACAATTCAGTTTTAAAGGTCTAAATCAAAATGACAATTCTAGTCGGATAGCACTTGACATTTCAATAAGTAGGTTTTATTCAATATAAAGAATGGGACCCGGTTTTTGTTATACCATAAATTTAATTGTCAACTTAAGAATTGGTGTCCTTTTTAATATAGCAAGAGGCGTTTGAAACCCCTGCACAAGTCCTGATTCTCGGGTTTTTGGCAAGACAAGAAATTTCTAACTAAAAGCTCTTTAAGAAAATTATACGCTTTGGTAAGAATGACATTAGAATTATCTTCAGAATTTTTGTAGGAATCCGCCAGATTCTGGTAACACAGTAATTGGTCCTGCAAAGCCATTTGTAGATTTGGTGTAGAAAATGGGGAGACCTCAGTATACCTTGTGGGGAACTATACTGAAACTAACCAATTGTTGGCATTCTTGAACAACTTTTAAAATCAAAAGACCACAAGTCAGTAGTTCATCAGGAATTCATCGGAGCCTCAAGCGGTTGCAGTAGACTGATACTTCGATAAAAAAATCACTCGGTTTGATTCACGCATTGTTTAAAAATTCTCCTAATATATTTCTTTTTTCAAATCTATCAATTATTGCCAAAAATTGATATTGAAAGAGCATTTTAAATAGTTTTAGAACATCTGGATTTCCAAACTTTTTTCTGTCCAGTTTCTTTTTGTATTATATAAAGCCTGTTTGCTCATTCTCATTCTGTAAATTGTTCAATGTCTTTAAAAATAGAACATGATAATATTAAGGGAAAAACAAAAACACAATTTCAATTTTGAACTAATTTTTAACAAAACGATTTCTCTATGAAAGAAAAATTCAAAACAAAAAAGAAAAAATTCTTATTTAGTGGGTGTCCTTTTTATTTAAAATATTTTTTTCTTCTTATTTTTTTAAATGTATGTTTGTTAAGTGCGCCAAAAGGAATTATTATTATAATTTAAATTGTATATATGTAAAATTAAGAATTAAAAAAAGGACCTTTAAAGGACTTACTTTTTGCATTTTATTCTTCTTGTTCTTGTGGCAATATACAATTCGTAATACTTTAGTAAGTGTGTACATTCATATATTTTGCTTTTAGATTCAGAAATTATATTGTAAAAGCATATATGAGTATAATTTACAAAATTTTCGTTACAACATTAGTAAGGATTTCATTAATGTTTTCTTCTTCTGTTTCCTTCCCCAATTTCTGTTTCCTATTACAAAACTCTATTAGGTTTACTTATTTTATAATTTTGTTTTTTTTCTTGTTTGATCATTTTTTTTATACGTGATGAATGTATTAAGTTATTTAAAATTTGACATAAATACTTTTATTTGTGGTGAAAATAAATAGTAAAAAAGACAAAGCAAACAAAGAAATTGTTATGGGACAATTCCTTTTATGGGACAATTTTGTATAGAATTAGCTAGCATTAAGGCAAATAATATTATACAAATGCCTTCCTAGAAGGGTACCATTTTTAATAAATTTTTCAAATTACATTTGTGTTGAAGATCATTTAAAAAATTATATGAAGTGGAAAGAGTTGATCGAATAACCTTTATTTGAGAAGTACTATTGAGCTTAACTATGATTTATAAATTTATAATAATAGTATATACTTCTGTAATATTGCAATCAATAGACCCTTAAATTGGCACTTTTGAAAAAAATTGTAAGAGCCGCATTCATTTTAAAAGTTGAATTAAAATATGAATTGAAACACTATTTGCAAAATTATCAACTGTTTATTATTATATGCGTATCACAGTTTTTTAGTAGTTGAGATCGATTTACAATCATCCGAAAGTTGAAGAGCATACCATTTATTTTTACGAGTACATTAAAAACTCTTATTTTTAAAAATCATTCTATTGTCAATCGCATAGTCATCATTCTATTGTCACATCGCATAGTTATTCTCGAATTTTGTATTTGCAGTGACAAAGTAAAACATGCAACATTCTTAAGTAACTCATGTTTTTCGGGATTGCTAGTTGTGAAAAGAATTTTGTTGCATATTTGTTCACCAAGCTCTCATCTATCGCCTTAATAATTTATGGTTTTAAAAATAAAACTAATGAAGTGTTAATTTCGGTTATCCCAAAATATTATTATTTTCTATTGTTTAGAGAACTAAAAGCACTAAAAATGTAATGACATATATTTGTGATGCGTGTAAGTAATATTTTACAAGCACGATTGTACAACAATTTTCGAAATATCTTAAAAAACTAAAGTTTAGTGAATTTAAGTTTAGTGAAGATAGGGGAATTTAATGCAATTTTGTACATTATTGTTAAATATAAATATACAAATGTTTCCTTAGAATAAGCACATAAATTATATCACAGGATGTCTTACATAATAATTATGTGCATAAATTCATTTTATACTGTTATAATTACGTAATATATGATCCAATTATAAATTGGATAGAAAAATTTTATTAAATTAAGTAAAGAGGTAGGAATTCTTATAAAACTAATAAGTAGTAGTCAGTATGTAATAATATTGTAATAATATTGTACAACGAAAATTGTGAAAATTTTCAGAACTATTAATTAGTATGTAAAGATATAATTAAGATTCGTTATATACATACATAGTTACACTAAATAATTCAAATTATTCTCAAGGAGTAGTATTTATATCTTATATTTGTGTGTTGATGAAAAATTCACTAATAATTCAAAGAATAAATGAGTTGGGCCAAAGTACTTGTTTGTAAAGTAGCACATATTTTTCGAAAAATTGGAGAAGTTCAAAAACTTTTTCAATGTTAGAAATTGACGGTTTATTTACATAATTGTGTTAATATCGTATATATTATGATTTTTAATTATATTGCATATTTCTAGGGGCAGAACAAAATATTAAACATTAACATAGGTAATTAAGAAATTAGTTGATTTAATTTATGTTAAGTAAAGAAATTTACTGATACGAAGACATTTCGATAATTTTATAGTAATCTAATAAAGCTTGTTAGGCCGGAAAATTGAAAATTTGCTAATATTTCAAAGAGGATAACTCTGGGAGGAACAGAATGTTGAACAAAAAAAAATACGATTCTGCAAACAAAATAAACCTTTCTCTAATTATTTGCTCGCTCTATACCTAAAAGTTCTCTTTTTGGAGCTTAAGAAAAAAGGGTGAATGAAATTTGAAAAATCGTGTACAAAATAATGCTTAACTTCATTTGCCGTTTTATTTTAGCGATTAACAGACAAATTGTCTTTGAAGAAAATTACAAATTGCCATTTAAACAGACTGACAAACGAATTGGAACTAATAACCATAATTTTTTCTCCGAATTTTCTTAAAAATTTGCTGAAAAGGATAAGTTTTTTTATAAAATGAGAATATTTTGAAATTGTTGTTATTATACTACATTCTTTCTCCCTTTTTCTCATATATTAATTTATATATAATTCATTTTATTCTTCAATTTCTTTTCTATCCTTTCGTTCTCTTTCAAAACTTAATTTTTTAAAAGGTATGACTCTATAAATTAATATAAAATGAACTGAGGCAATTATTCATTATATTGTCTTCCACGTTTTTATAATTAGATGGACATGAATTTTATGTTAAATGTATATATAAGGATTCAAGAAATTTGTAATGATCGTGCTCTTCTTATTTATAGGAATATATTAAATTTTCTCTATATGATGTATATAAGGTGTGTGTTCATGTCAATGATAAGGAAAACTTATAGGTGCTTTTCGTGTATAACAAAATACTGTATAACAAAATATCTTCACAAAAAAAAGTTAGATTTTAATGTAATAAATTATAATATTTTATAAGTACAATAAAAATATACCTAGATAGTGTTGTTAGAAAATTAATTATAGAAAATGATATAGCTATTTAATGTGTATATAATTATATATATACTTTATTATAATATTTATAATTTAAATATATTATTATATGATGGCACACTACTTATGTACCGAAAAGATTAAAAAGGTTAAATATTTTTTTTTTCTATTTTTTGAAATAAGACAGAAGGTTATAACATTATTATAGTTGTAGAAAGTGTACTTGAATAAAAACTTATTTTAACATTCTGACATCGTTGTTATAAAATTTTTGTTATACACAGAAAAATATATATAATTATATATAAATAAATTTTTACTTTGATTTTAAATTTTTATTTGAAAAAGGGAGTATAGAAGAAGAAAAACTTTTTTAACTTAAAAGTATTTTTTTCTTTTTACTTTTTCTTCTATATTTTCTGAAATGATGATGATTCAGAATAAATTTTATTAGCATTAAATGGAATTTATTTTAATTTTTAATTATTCTGATTTTATAATTAATACCAGAATTAATTAATTTTGTTAGAATTTTAATTATTAGATTTTATACTTATATAATTCTTTTCCTAATTATGAATTTTTTATCTTTTATTTGTATTTTATTAATTCAATGTAGGTCTTCGGCTCCTGTCTGAAATGAATCAAAGGAAAACACATAAAATTTTACTTTAAATTTCGTCAGCATTTTACATTTAAAAAAATTGTAAAATTAAAGAGAATAATAAGGATTATTTTCTGAATTATTGATAGCATGAATTTTAATTAACGATTATAGCCGATGTGCAAGAATTCGCAATTCGCAAAAGTTTTAGACTTTTGATACAATTGTGTTTTTTGAGATGAAAAATAAGTTCTAGAGCCTGAAGAAAGACAGATAAAAGGTTAGGAGAAAAACAAAATTATATATTATGTTAAATTGTACTCTGATTTTTTTGCGAAACTCTTTTACAAACTTATACTTCTGAAAGTGATAAGCCGCAAGTAGGAGTAGAGAAACTGAGGTTATTATAGTATTTTCAAAAAGATTTAGCTGATTCATAAATTCTTAACTAAATATATTTATAACAATACACCATTATGGAACTGATGATCTTAAAAATTTCTTTACATTGCAGAATTCGTGCGGTAAAACTCTGACAAACCGCACACTATATTCTTGAAACAGAAGATATCCGTCTCTTTTGTCTTTCAAAAATCTTCCTTCCTCTTTTTTGTTGACGGTTGTTATATACATTCATCTCTATTGTTTATAGTACAAAGTAAATTTGCAAAGAATTTTAATTTGGTTAAGGGTATTTCAGTTCCGAGTTCCGTACTTTAGAGTTGGTTATAACCATTATCAAAAACCCAGTTATTTAAATTTAGTGTTGCTTATTTAATTTTTTAATGTTCAGATTTGATTTTGTAATTTCGTTTAAATTATAATTAAAACTTAAAAATATAAATGAGACTGAAATCTATTTATGTATACACCATGTCAATTAGGCTCATATATGAGTGCCTGATTTTTTAAATATAATTTTATACATTTTTTTTTTTAATTTCAATTTATTCAACTAAAATTTACTCCACCCATTCTATTCGGAATCCATTTAATAATGGGGCAACAAAAAAAAGCAACAAAATTATAAGCAACAACTAAAAGTAGTGGTATTCAAAAAAAAAAAAATAAAAGCTTTCTTTTAAATATTAATGTCGAAAAATATACATACTTATGTATATATACATACACATATTTATAAATACAGTGTAGGTAATGACGTAGGTAAATTTGTTTTATATATACAATACCAATATCACATATGAATAGGTGTACAATGTGTGTATTGAATAGCAAGCAAAATAACAAGTTATGATTGGATTGGATGTATCAATTGAGGCGGTATAAATTATCATAAACTATTTTTTATATTTTTTTTTTTTTTTTTTTTTTAATTTTCTGTACTGTTTTTGTAATTCATATATAAAGTTAATATGAAAATGAAAAAACGGTATATAAAAGTTGTATAAGCGATTTTTTTTTAATATTTTACAATTACAATAAATTATGTTGAATGTGCTGTTTTACAATGCTTCTGGTATATATTGTATATACGAGTATGTATATTATATGGTATGCATATGTGTATGTAAGTTTATTAATTTAAATGTAATATGTCGTTATTATATTAATTTATAAATAATTTTTATTTTGATATTATTAAACTTAATATTTGATTATTGTTGCTGTTGTTATTTATTTTCTGATTGCTGTAACAGTTAGTTAGTATGTTGAATGTATAGATCTAAGCTGTAAGATTTTATTTATAACAATTTATTAATATACATAATGTATTTAAAATTGAATAGAGTATAACGGCAAAAATATTAATTTACATTTACATATACTCGTATTGTTATGTAATTGTTGCATACTCTCTTGCAGAAATATTTTTTTCAATTATATGAGCTTGTAAATTCATTAAAATGTTTTGTAATTTTTTATGATTTTAAGATAATATTGAAATGATGATCTCAGCTATCCCTTCCATCATTTTTCCAATAATTCGTTTAAATAAAATTTTGTTAATCTATACCTAATTTTCTGGACATAAGACTAATTTGAGCGTGCATGTTCGAACCCCGAAAGATATGCAATTTTCAGTTTTACAACTGTTTAATTTAGATGTGTGTGCAACGATTTTACAATCGAGTTGTAATTACAACCCTAAAAAGTTAATGTCTCCATAAGTCCTACAAATAATATATTTTCATAGCATTCCAATTGCATTTCATTTATTATATTTGAATTAAAAAAAATTTGTTTCTATACAGAAATAGAATATGTTATCATAGCAGAAATAACATCAAATAATAACTGAAATAATAATCAGAAATAATAACATTAGGAAAGTTAAGTGTACATGAGAATGTAATTTTTAAAAGTGTAAAATATGACCAGCATCTACGACTAGCGTCTGAAATAAAAATAATAAATGAAACGAGCTGTTTTTTATATATATCAACGTGAAATAGGATTTTTTCTATCTTCTCCATTATTCAACATATGCTTCCAAATAATGGGGTTTAGAAGGTAATGCAAATCATTGAGTAGTTGAGAAGAAGTTTAAGCCGAGTGATAGTGTCTTTTAAAATTTGCCGTAATCTCAAGATATTGGTTTTTATTTAACTGTATTTTAAGGGATTAAATGTAAAATTATTTCATTCATTTTAGATTAATAAAATACAATCAAAAACTTATACAGGGTAAAATAGTTGACATATTGAATTTTTATTAATTTTACAATACCTTCATACTACAACAAGCACTCAAAAGCTACCGCCGACATAATTTAGCTTAATTTGCTTTTTATTATGTAATAATTATAACTTAATAATATCATGGAACTACATATTTAAAACATACACATTATATCTGTGCGTATTTTATTAATCGCATCGAATATAGGTATGCCCACTACAAATTGTTTGTATAAAAAAATTTTTTTACAAAATGCTTAAAAAAAACGCATAAATTTTTATATTTTGCTCAATTACACCTCCATTAATTTTTTTTCTATATTTTTTTAGCAATATTATATATAGGTATCTGTGCATGTATATGAATGCATATTTAAAAGTATGCAGAAATAAAAAAAAATCATTAAAATTCATTCATTTTATCTTTTAACATTTCTATTGTCCTTCTATGGTTAGAAATGAATAATATATACATATATTATATAGAATTGAAATTAATTTACAAAATATTAGAAAACATTTCTTAAATCATGCTGTGATTAACAACAGGTGATGATAACCTGTAGAGATTGTATAAAATGTAAAGTTTTTCTTTACTTTTGATAAAGCGACACAAGCGACATAAAAATGTAGTAGTAAAAAAGTTGATTTTTCAAGAAAACATTTTTTTTTTTGATTTAGCGTACAAAATGAAATTGTTAAATTTATAAAATTCAAATTAAAAAAAAAATATGTAACAATTAAACATATAGTCAGACATTAAACCGTTGATTGGTTCCTATTGGCATTAAAGAAAGAAGAAAATAATAAAACAAAAAATATTATTATAAGCTTCGAGGAGTAGTTGTATGGTAGTTTGCTTTGAGAAAAACCCAATAAATCAAAAAAAGTATGAAATTTTAATAACAAAAAAAAATTCAAGTAAATATGAAAAAATTTTAGCAAGTATTTCAATGCGTGCTTTGCTGCTAAATGACATTTTTGAAAGAAATTTTAAATTACACAATTTCCTCCTACAAAACATTGTCTCAGTGAGTATTGGTATTTGAATTGTAATTGAGGGAACTGAGAAAAAAATATAGAAATGTATTGTATATACGCATCCATAGTAAATGACACAATACCGAAAATAATTATAATGCAATAATTAATCGATGGGTTATAGAGGAAATCTTACATATTTCAGCGGGGTATTAGTGAATAAATTTTGTAAAATTGATTAAAAATTCAGATTCTAGAAGATAAATTTTGTATTTTCTTAGAATTTTGTGTAAATTCACCTCACTTACGTTCGAAATTTTGAAACGAAACTTTTTAAAACCACCAATTTTTAAACAAACTTAAATTATTCGGAAAAACTTTTTCGAGCCAAACGGTTCTCTTTCAAATACAGAAATAAGTTGATTGCACTACATTAAATAAGTTGATGAATGAATCTTAATGATTTATGATAATGAAATAAATGAATCTTGAAACGATCTGAAATTCTGTTCCATGAATTTCAAATCGTTTTAAGATTTAATTGCTACCATTTCTGTATTAATAAATACACTCATTCTACGAGATTTATTCTTAGTATTGAAAGTGTTCCCAAATTATATAATGAGAAATATTGTTCAAATGCAGCATCCAATAAGTTGATTAACAATGATTGAATTTCAAATAATAGTGGATTACTAAACTATCAAACTATATACAATTCTAATAACTATTAAATTCTTAATACTTCTTATTGCCAATTCCTGTTATAACTTTTAAAATAATTTCTTATCGAAACCCATTATAGAATTTTTTTATACCTTGCAATTGTGCTTTGAATAGTCAATAGTATCACTGCAACTTCATACTATTTTTACAAAATAAATCTTAAAGTTAACCTTAAAAAATAATTTATAATTTCTCATGATTTTACACACAACACATAGTGTTGTCAAATACAGGGGAAATGATGTTAAAATATTGCTTTCTCATATTACAAATTTATAACATTATCACTTATTAAAACTGTTACTTTTTTACCATATCTATATATATATTTACTATAGGTATAGGTCAAATATATATATATATATATATATACATATTTCGTGTATAATGTGTACATAGTATACACCTTTATCATAATACATAAATCAATCTGATATTTATTCTCAATATCTTAAATTTTTAGCGTTTTATATCAATATATGATAAACAAGTTAAATAATTTTGTTATAATATAATATTTGTTGGTGAATTTTACATACACTTACAAATATTTATGGGAGTACATACGTGTACATATATCTCATGCCATCTATAGAGATCAGACATAATATTCTTGTATGCATGTATGTATTAAGGCAAAAAAAAAATGAAAAATTAAACTATCTAGATACCACATGGTGGAGTTGTATAAAGAGTATACAATATAGAGAAAGAAAAGTTAAATGGAAAGTTAAAAAAAGTAAAAGAAAAACAAAAATAATATCAGAAAAGGATAACAATATCACAGAATATAAACGACGTTATTCAGACCGAAAAGTAACAAAACAAGTTAATGAAATGTTAAAATAAAATGAAATATCAAGATGTAGAGGTTTAGATACGTTGTAGAAGGGTAATTAAAATCCGTTGATTAATATGTAAATTTAATAAGATTAAAATAATGTTTGAGTTCAACGAATCAAGATATTCTTGCGGATAGCCTTAAGGAAGGACGATAATATTAATTTTAGAAAAATAATATACTATGAAAGTGTTATACGTGTACAATGTTAGCGTATGTTTTAATATGTGCTTATAAATTTGTAATAATAGGTAATTTAAGCGAAATTTTTTAATTATACAAAATATAATTATGTAGATATATACACTTTTCAATAATATATTTAACTTTCAAGATTATTTTATTACAATAAATTGCTTACTTAAAATCTAGCTACTTTTCATATTCAAAATTATTGAAAACTTTAATCGATATATTTCGGATTCAGTTGTGCACTGGAGTCCAGAAATCAATACCGCATTAAAGACAATTTCGTATTTTCTTTGTATCTTCACTGTAATTATTGAGTAGAATAGTGAAATTATAATAAAAACATGTATGCAAAAATATTACTGCAAAAAATACTTACTAAATTTTTCAAGATTTTGGTTGGAATATTACCTAAAATTTCATCACAAATATTTCAAAGTTTATAATAAATTATTTTTCTAAGCAATTCAATAAAATATTAAAGGTTGAGACTATGAACCTGTAATTCTTATATAATTTTCTTTGAATTTTCAAAAACTATTCCTTTTTTCAACTATATGAGTTAAAATTCCTTTGCTATTCAATAATTATGATTATAACTACATATACACATATATTGTACATCTTATGTTTATGAAATTTAAATTAACAAAATTTAATTTTATGTATATATAGATAGGATTAATTTGATGAAGGTCAAAAAATGTCTTGACTAGAAATCTAATTAGAATTCTAAAGTTTATAATAAACTATTGTTGAAAAACAAAAAAAAAATTGTTTTAAAAATAATTTTATGAAAAATTAGGCATGGTAACAATAGAGTTTTTACTAATTTATTTAGCTGTAATTACTTTTTAAGATTTAGTGCTTTAGACAGAATATATAGAGCAAGTATGCAGACAAATTATGCGTACGTAGCCATATTGGATATTTTTTATTATTTTAAATTATTTAAAGGATGAAATTATAAAAATGTTGAAATTTTTCACAAAAATAACAAAATTTTCCATTTCTTTGCTTCAAGGATTTTGTGCTGTTAAAATTACAGCATTAATTTGCAATTGAAATATTAAAAGTGTTCTACTGGTAACTGATTCGATATTTTATAATATTTTTATAATTTTACAAACCTTGGTATAGGCACTCCATATTATGTTTTAAATTAATATAGTTAGGTAAAATTTTTAACAATTAAATATTGTACAATAAAATAAAAAAATTTAAAAAAAATGCACACATTTTTCAGAATTTTTAAAATTTTTGCAAAAAAATTTTGTTGAAAAAATTCTACAATAAATAAATATAAATTAAGGATTTCTTAATTTGAATGCAAAAAAAAATAGAAAAACTAACGAACATTGGATTAAGGATAAGGAATTAAAATATATGTAAAATTTTTTAAATAATCTTTTTCTATTGTTAAATTTATAATCCTTTTTTCGCATAATTATTATTATAAATGTCTATATAGAACTTAAAATAGTAGTATAGGAAAAATAATCATACCATTACTGTATAACATTATTAAACACCATCACATTACCATCATGAATTTTCATTCGATTCAATTAAATTTTAAAATAAAACAAAAAAAAAAAACACAAAAAAATTAAAATAAAATAGAAAAAGATTTTTCTAATTTTTAGGTTTCTGTTTTTATATTCCGAATTAATAAAAAATATTTCATTTTATTTAAATATCCTTGTACAAAAATAAAAAAAAAAAAAATTTCGTAACTATAAAATATTCTCTATAAATTATAAGTGTTTGTAATATTCAACAAAGAATATTAGAGCTTGTTTTACATTTGCATAAATTAATTTGAAATTAAAATAAATTGGAAATTATTAAATTCAATTTTCATTCATAATACAAGTTCAGTTCACAGTTTAACATGAGCCAAGTTAATGTCTAATATATATGTAGTCGACGGAAGTCAAAGGCAATGATTTTGTAAATGTTTTAAAATTTCTTCTCTTAAATTTTTTTTTCTCTAACGGTGCATTAATCTTTCTAGACTCTAGAGTCATAATTCACATTAATCTCAAAATTTTTCTGCTCAATCTATTCCAGGAATTAAATTTGTTTTTTAAAGGAGGCATTCTTTTCGTTCTAACTATGAGTCGACTTACAAACGTCTGTTGACGGTGTCTCGTGTTTCCGTGTTTCCTATATAAATAATATATAATTAGATTGATACATTGAACAAAATTATACTAAATTAAGAACATGCAGCTACAGAAAATTGAAAGTTCGCTTTTATTTAAATGAGTTTTGAGGCTGAGGTTTTATATTTGCAAAATAAATTGTAACTCTTTCATGTTACGTGTCGCATTTATTACAATAGCGACGAACTAAACAATAAGCTAATAACAAAAATAAAATCAGTAACTAAAAGTATATCCTAAAGTTGACTTGATAAACTGCACAAGCACTCATTACATTGAATTGCATTGGTATATGTGTGTATATTTAGTTTTCTTTTTTTTTTTGTTTTTTAGTTATAAAGTTCCATTATAAAATGCAAAAAATTATTATTGGACTTGTACATTATCATTATAATAAATATATATTATATTATATAAGTATGTATGTATATAAAATTGAAAAACTGTATATAAGATTTTAAAAGTAATTAAAAAAAAAAATGAAAAAAAAATTATTTTAATTCTTACATAACATTTTTTTTTTGTATATATTATAATTTAAAATTATGTCGGAAATTTTATTTTTGAACAAAAAAAAAACTTTTATTTTAAGTTTTCTAAAATACGTACAGGGTGCTTTTGAAATATTAAAATTTAAATTATACGTTGTTGTATAATGATTCAGAGGACAGGAAATTGTAATTTATAATTATAAAAAGAAGGTTATGCTTTGTGACACACGAAGGATATTGTAGTGAATTTTGTGTACGTTTCTAATAAAATCTGCAATAGGTATTCGCTATCACTTAATTGGCATACTTAAAATATTTGGGAAAAACGAAATTGGAGAGTTGTATTTATTAACAGTGCCAGTATACAAATTTGACCTTAAGCAATTTTACTATATTTAAATTATTAGAATTTTTAAATTATTTTTAATTTAAACTCTATATTATGTGCATTATAATAAGTAAAGGCACTTATAATGTGTAAGACCCAATAATTTTTCTTTTTGGTGCATCTACAATGAAAATGTCATATAAAATAAATTTTATCACTTCATATATTTTATCTGTTATTACACAAATTATAATAAAATTTTATATACACATATTATAGATAATATGTATTAGAAGATATACAATAATTCTATATAATATAAGTTTCTTAATACAAAATTTCTAAAATTATATACGCATTATTATACATTCATACACATATCCATATTTAATATATAATGAACATAAATATTCATATAAAATTTTAGTGTATCTATATATACATAATAGTATATATATACGTATATATATATATATTTTAATTTATATTGAAAAGTAGTCTTTGAAATTAATCTACATTATGAGAAGGATCTAAAAAATTATTCCTTAATATTATATTTTATATACAATTATAATGTACATGTATGTATATGCAATATATGTACATGAATATTATATATTTATATATCTAAAGTTTTTAAAATGAAATAAAACAAAAAAAAAACATTGGATTAGCATTTCTCATTAATGCAGACTGGAAACTTAATTGGGACTCACCATTGCATATATGTGTATGTATGTATATACTTTATAATTATTGTTGTATTTTTTTGTCCTTACTTCCTTATTTAAGTACATACATATACATATATTTTAATGTTTTATAATCTCCATTAGTATAGTCATCACTTATATTTTGTTGTAATTGAAGTTTTTCATAATAATATCATCTATTTAGTTTTGTTAAAATTTTTTATATATAATATACATATGTATGTACCAAATATATATATAATATGTATTTGAAATTTATTATTATTATTTAAATGGTTCATTTATACGTGTACATACTTGTATTCATACATAAATAATTATAAACAGTGTAATACCAACCGGTAGTAGTTTCTTTCAAATATTTCTTATATACATAATGTTATTTATTAAGAGACTATTTGCTTATACTATATACTTATACATCTATATATCTATATATAGAATAAAATTACATATTACTGTTTTAGAAAATATAAGAAAGACCACTATCACACTATTTTCATTTGAATATAACGACAAAAGTTAATTTTATCTACATAGTTAAATAATGTATAACAATAATTTTTCTCAAAAATTTTAATATAACAGAAAAAAAAATTTCCAACTACAAAACTATCCCAGTTGTAGTGTTGTTAACTCATACTACAATGCAAGAAAATTGAATTTCTTTGTTACATATATGATGTTATTGTTGTTGTTGCTGTTGTTGTTGTCACTGTAATATTTTGAACAGTTATTTTAAGTCAGTCATCGGTAATTATAATCATTTCTTTTATATATTAGTTTTTCTTATTTTTTTATGAATTATATAAAAGCCAAAAAAAAAAGAAAAGGATAGTAACATAAGGATGAAGAAATTTTGGCTACAGAAATAAATTTTGTAGTAGGCTTAGAATGTTTGAGGACAAAGACAGATTTGTGTAGGAAGAGGGATAATATAAGAATTAAAAATAAATTGGTTAAATATTTAAAATTATGTAATACGTAATATGTATGTATGTGTTATTAATTTGTAAGGATATTTTTGAGAGTTGGACGAAAATTAAAAATGAAATTTTAATTATAAGAAATTTTTTTGGTTAATAATTTGATTTTTGTAATTATATTTTTAAATTTATAATTTTTTGTTATACAACTGCACTCAAACCCTATTTGATCAAACCTCATATAACTTAATTCTCTAGCTTGTTGTTGAGAACAATTTCTAGTTAATTTCCATTTTTTAATATTTCCATTTGGCGTAATTATTTTTCCTAAAATGTAGAGCAAGAATTGAGTTCAGCATGCAGAATTATGTGATTTAAAAAGAAATTCGGAAATACACAGGAAATATTTGGAAATTAATATTAATTTTATGAAAATATAAAAGGAGTATGCTCCCCAAATTCTGAATATTATGGATTGAATTTGTTATTATGCGTTTTTGAATCTTAAATTTGATTCTGAACTTCTTAAATAAGATAAGTTGTACTTCATATTTCAGGCTTATCTCATAATTATATTTTACTCGCATTTTTCAAATTTTGTATTTTATCATTATTTATAAATAAAATTAATTTTTTGCATATCCAAATAGAAAATAATCTTTTATTTTTATATTTTTATTTTTAAAATTTTGAAAATAATGTTATTTAAGAAACATGCAACCATAATTGTATAATAAATGTATGTAAGAATGAAAGATAGAGGAAAAGTAATAAAAAATGTTACAAATTAATTTAGAGTACTCTTGTAAGGATAATGCAAAATTAGTTCCTTTACATAATTCTAATATACATATAAGCAGTTTAATAAATACCTAAATCTGAAAATAGTATAAGTATATATATATGTATATATATAATTTTTAAGTAATAAAATTAGCATATGTTTTCTGTATACATTAAGTATAAATATTTTAATATTTAGTCCTGTTCATTAAGCTTTTTGCCTTATTACTAACACGAAATGTTTTCATTTTACATAAAACTTTTAAAAGTAGGTACACATATATATATATGTATATATATATAAATGGAAAATATAAAGTTTTATGTAAATATATTTATGTTTATGTATACTTATGCAATAAGACAATTTATTTATATACACATACATATTTCAAAAATTGTGTTGTTGCTTGTTGCAAGTGGCAGTAATGTCATCAGAAATTATTGTAAATTTTAGATGATTCATATACACATATACATATAATATGTTAAAATTGCAAGGAAAAGAAAATTATCAAAATTTAAATAATATTTAACATTTACAACAATTTTTTTTTTGCTTTTTATTCTTTTCATACCTAAATTGCATTATACCTAAAGTATAATGTTATTTTTGGCAAATATTCCATGAAATCGTATACCATACTCTGTATATGTATATAGAAATGTAATAAACTGACAAGGATTTGTTAGATTGTGAAAATCTAGTATTTAAAAATTATATAACGATATTATGAATATTATATGTTTGTGTGCATTTATTATGTTTATTAGTATTAGAATAACCGGCACAAATTTAATAAAAAAAATATATGTTATTTTGCTGTGACATTTAATTTTAAATCTTCGTAATATCTATAGTGTTAAATAGTGTTTTCTTAAGTCCTTTTTCTGCATATATAAATGGATTCGCTAATTAATGAAGGAAATGTAATTGGTTTATGCAAAATAATTACTGAGTACAAGAGTAAATTATTGTTGTAATACGAAATAAGTATTTTAAAATAAAATATAATCTAAAATCTGTTAATATATATATATAATTATAAAATTTAATAAAACAATTTAAATGTGTATTTTATGTTGAATTCTGAATTATATACTGGATCATCTGATTTTGATATCAAATTCTAGTGTTTTGGGGAATATAATATTATTTGGGAAATTTTATAATAATTTTAACCTAAAGCCAGATAGCCTTTTAAATGTTTAGCGATAAGTACTTACAACTAATTTCGCCTTTGAAATTCAAGATCTTAGATTATAGCTGATAGCATAGAGGATTATAGTTGCTTAATTAATATGAATGTTACCTAACTAATAAAAGCAATTGCCTAAATATGGAATTTTATTTATAATTACAAACTGTCAGTAAATCAACAGATTAAAAATCTCACTAGATATAGTGGATGCATAAATTCAATTAAAAAAAGAACCAAAATTTATATCTAAATAAAATAATTTTAATTTTATATAAAAAATAAGTTTGAGTAATTTAAATAATTAAGATACTTGCAAAACTTACCTAAAATAAAATTTTTTTATTAATAGAGAAATTCAAATAACAAAAAAGCCTCTGTTGTTCGAGTACAACCAGTTTGGTTTGTAAAAGAAAAGTTTTTGATTTATTCCTTGATTGTAATACGCATGGTTTCTCTTACTACATTAAAAATATTTTTCTAATAAATAAATCAATTACAATTGAAATTTTTTACAATTAAATTACGTCAATAATTATGCTATACAATACATGTCAAGTATATAAAAATATTATTATGTACATAATATAGAAATCTATATAAAAAATACAGGTTGTTTTGCATAAGCTTCTAAATAATTTCAGGAATGATTATTTGATCGCCTTTCAACAAAAAATTGTATTAGAACATGGCAATGCAGATTATCGTGTTTTCTGTAATAAAATATTAATTCACTAACGTAATAAAACATAACATACACTAAATATTTTTTGTTTAATATACAGGATGATTCCGTAATTAGTGACATAAAATATATACCATCATTTAAGGCAAAAAAAAATTTTTGTTCAGAACTATAGGTGTCAAACTTCAGTGGTTTCCAAAGTGCAGGTATTTTAAAGAATTTTCACACAATTTCTTTTTGTAAAAAAAATAAAAACCAAAATTTTCCAGAAATATTCGAGTTTTTTTGCAAAAATTTCAAGAAAAACCAAAAAAAAAAAAATGACTTTGACAAGCTTTATTTTGAAAACTATGATCCAGATCCAATTAATTCTAGAATCAAAAGCAAAGAACAATCAATTGACTGTAAAACAAGCTCCCGATGGTTGTTTTATGTTATATGGTTCCAAAGTTAGATTAATTTATTTATACCTTGTTTAGGTACAGGCTAAGTAGCCCTAAAGCGAGTATATTTGATCAAAGAATAATCTTTAAAACTATTATCCACACCGTATACTATGCGAAACACCCTGAATACTTTATGGAATCGAAAATTATTATAAAATCATAAAAGAATTTTTTTTATTTAATAATTTAAATTTTACTTTTTTCATAATATATTCATTTTTTTTTAATATTATATACGATAAAAATACAATTTTTTTATTTTTTCTAAATAAATTAATTAAATTTTCTTCATGCATTTTATTATCTTTTTCGGATACAAACTATAATTAAAAATTGAAAATCTCTATAATATATATATATATATTTTATATATATATATAATATATAAAATAATTAAGAAAAATTTAAATAGAAAGAAAATATCCATCATGAGGATTTAAAAATGACTTTGGTTTTTTTTTTTAATTTTTGCATTATACATACATGCATACATATATTTTTTTTCCATATAATTTTATTTTAAATTTTTTATTTTAATAAATTTATATAATATTTTTAATATTTTTTTTTTCTATTACTTTTGTTTTTTTAAACAGAATTATTTTATGTACCTAAATTTTGTCCGTATATAATTTTATTTTAAATATTATTATGTATGTGCACATACTTGTAGATTATATATATGAATAAATTGTATATTTATATACATACAAACATGTATGACAGTAATAAATTCTACAAGTTGTATTCCACAAACAACAGGAAAAGGGAAAACCTCAAACTAAAAAAAAATTCAAAACAGAAAGAAAAGGAAAAACAAAAACTAAAATAAAATAACAAAGTGTGTTTTTCACAAGGTACATGACAAGAAATTTTCCTTATTAATGAAAAATTTAAATCAATGTGTCTGAAATTTACATGCATATTTTGCATAAAATATTAATACAACTTTATTCAAATATTATTATTATTATTATTTCTTATATAATATTCTACTACCTACATAATATTGTATTTAGATATTGCACACATATATATTAAAAAAAAATTTGGTTTATGTATGTGTATGAATAATACTCGTATAAGTATTTATACTTACTTATATAACAAAGCAATTTTTTTTTTTAATAAAACTGCAACGAAACAACAAAAAAAAAATTTTTCATTACAAAACAGAGTGCTTTTCTTATTTTTTTTGTTCCTAGTTCTTCTAAAACAGTTCGTTATAGATAAAACTTTTAAAATATTTTTTCTACGCAATTGATTATTCGAGGAATTAATTATAAAACCGAAATATGTACATATTTATATGTGCATGTAATCAGGCCCGGTTCTGACTTGTTCGGCGTTCTACGTGCTTTCCAAAACGTGCGCCCTCCCATTTTCAAAAAAATGAACATTATGCAATAAACATTGCATATTGAGCATAATAATTGCGTCCCGGTATTCTGGCACTATTGGCATATGCTTATTTTGCATATATGGTAGATCCGGTGCTGCATATAATACATATATAATTATGTAAATGATAAAACGATTATATCTGTGTAAAATAGCCAAAGTTTTATAAAACGAAATATTATAGCATCTTATATCAAAATTTTATTTGTTTCTTAATTAATATATAATTTTAAGTTATAACAAATTTCTTCAACAAAAATATATTTTCACACCAAAATTTCAAAAAATTGACTTAATACATATTACCTAACAATTTCTTATAAGTTTCCGAAATGAAAACTATCAAGTGGGATAAATAAAGAGAAACAATCTCATTTTTAAGGAAAGAATTTAGTCACGAAATATCAATTAAATGCGACAATGTACTGTAGTGAAAAGGGGAAAGGAAACAAAGACCTACTTATGCTCCAAAATTCCTTAAATGCAATCCCAAACGGATAAAACTAATAACATACCTAAACGGTCACATAAATTTAAAATTGCATGAGATAAGCGAATTCAATACTTAAATAAACAGCCAATAATATCGATGGTTCCAGATACAACAGTTTTATCTCAAAAACATTAGTTTTCAGGAGAGCAAAAAAAAAATTATCATTTTATTATAAATAAAGATTTTCCAAAATATTTCAAAGAATTTTTTAATAGATACTGGTAAAAATTTAATTATTTTATTTTAATTAAACTAATTACTTTAAAATAATGATGCAGAAACTAAGGTTCTGCGACTACAAACACAATATTTGAGAGTCTCTCGTACAACTTACAACAAAAATTTTGTTATATTTGTGGAATTTCTATTAAAGTGAGGTGTATGAAAATTTATGAAGCATGTTGCAATTATGCTTAGAATAGTTTTACTTGAATCCCCTGGTATAAAGAAATCACTCTATATAATAAAATCATTTGTATACAATTTAAAAATACTTACATATATACAATTTTAATGCAATTTTACAAGGATATTTTACAAGATAAAAAAAAAATAAACTTATTTTATTTGATATTACATATAGGATCGAAAAAATATCCATAAATGTACCCATATTATGCGTAACTTTATGCTATATATGCAAAATGTGTGCCTGACTATTGTTATAATGTGGTCATATTACCTATACGTGTACATAAAGAAAAATGTATAAATAAAATATTGTAAATTTTTTATATTATTTTAATTTGGATACTATTTTAAATAGAAATTACAGTACCATAAAGAAAAATAATAATTTTTATAAAAATATAAAAACGTAGGTGTGTGAAAACAGAACATATTTACATGTACACATTCATCTATATTTGTTTATATATAAATTTAAAATAAATATATTAAATATAAATGTGAATATTAGCAATATATGGCAATTTTAATATGTTACAATAATTTTAGAAAAAATTAAATTATTTTTAAATTTCTTACATGTGTGGGCTGACCAGCAGTTTTATTACATCATTATTACTAAAATAGTATCACTCTATTTTCAAAAATAGCAATATTTAAGCTGCAGTCATATTGTTAAATTGGAACTCATTGCAATTTTTTAAGGCATATTTGTAAACAAAAACAGTGTAACTAGCGGAATTTTAAATTTTTTTCCAATAAATATTTTCCCAGGATATCAATAAAATCATTTTTATACAAGTCATAACTTCGAATTGATTTTATTCAAAAATTGTTACCGAATAATGGTCCTCACTTGTAAATTCCACATTTAATCAAACAATATTTTTAAAAAGTGTTACTAACTTTGTAACACAGTGTTAATAACATCTTATACCTACAGTACATGATATGTTCATATAATATATAAATCAAAGTCGAACTTCAAAAATTATTATGCTCACTTACGTGGACTTGTACAAGTTATGCTTGTTATAATTAACATTTATACACACATATAAAGGGTATAAAAGATCTTTCAAATACAGAAATTACCCTTGTATTCTTGAAAAATAATGTTTATTAGACATAAAGAAAATTTATATATATATACTCGTATTATATATGTATATATATTTTGCTTACATCTACGTTTTTCCAACGTATAATTAAATTTTGAGCATATTTTTTTCGATTTTTGTTCACAATTTTTATGAGTCATATATGAAGAAAAGTATTAATATTTCTTAAGTATACAATTTGCAATACTAATATTTTTAATTTGAACTTGTCTAAGAACAATTTTTTTTCTGTTAATTCAATGTTATATATGGTTATGTAACATTTAATTTATGGACGTCCAATATTTTTGTATTTCAATATAACACTCGCAATTTCAATCATCTATACTTGAGAGCATATTCATATTGGGTATATTGCTAAAAATTTTTATATCGAGAATAAAAATTCCGAATTTTCGATAAATTCTAATTGATCTAATTATAATTCCTACTTTTTTCAATCATCAAAAATTACTATATTAATATTTGTTAATTATAACACATCTAAATTTTCAAAACTTCTATTAGTACTTAAATAAAATGATGTTAAATACGTATAAAAGTTTGCATTCTTTAAGTACACACAAGACAATTGAAAATTTGAAATGATTCTGTTCTACGTTAATATTAATGACATAATTACGCCTTTTACGTTTTTGCTGCAAATTACAATAGCTTTCTATTGTTAGAGACACTTATGATTATGTTGCATTACAGTGCATTTGCAATTATTAAAATAGCCTACATAAGCAGGAATAGTTAAGAAAATATTTAGGATTAGACATTAAAAAAAAAAAAAAAAATTTTTAATTATTTTTGCTGACAGATCAGAAATCAATATTTAATACAACTCAGCATTTACACATGCTTCAATGCTTATGCGTAAACACATGATATACACATTATAACAATATAATTATTTTAATTACATAGATACATAAATACGTATGTACATAAACAAATGTCCATATTTAAAAATAAATTATTTTTGATGAATATTTATTTAAAAATTAAAAATTATAAAACAAAATGGAAATTAAAATAAAAATTTCTCTTTTTTTTACAATTTATGAATAACAATTATTGCGGCTAGAAAAATTTTTTTCTTAAAGAATAAGTGGGGGGGAGGGTGTGGTAGAGAATTGTATAAGAAGTATTCTTTGTTTGAATAAACTGACATGTTATGTAAGTATATGTGTATAAACATACAATATGTACAAAAATTTTTTATATCTGTAGCTTAAAAATTTTCGATAAATTTTTTTAGTAATTTCTATAACATTTTTTTTTAATTTTTTGTAAAATATAATAAATATAATAAAATACACATATATCTACAATAAATAAATGTTGTATGCATATTATTTATAAATAATAAATTCGGATCAAATAACTAGGTTCGCAAATCATCACATTTTCCTCAAACAATTGAAACCAACATTTTTAGATGATTCTTAATAAGGATAAATGTGAATCTAAGTTACTACATAATCAGTAATATTATTTATTGAACCAACAAAACAATAAAAATATTAATAATCTTTAATATTTAAAGCAAACAAAAGCTATACTGCAGATTAGTCACCGTCGTACTTAATGACTTATGAAACTTGGGAATGACTTCTATGATGTCATGCAACAGATTTATTTATCTACCCTAAACAATTGAGAGGAAGTAGCATATGTACAATCAAAATTATTTTCTGTAACAAATAAAAAAATATTGCATATTATTGGGGATATAAAAAATTTTTATTCAATAAATAAATTAAAAGGAAAAAAAAATAACTTAATCTAAACAAGGTACCTTTTGTAGCAAGAAAACACCTTTGACACGAAAGTAAGAGTAATAACGTATAAAAAAACAAAAGTATTTTTTCATTACAGCCTAAAACCTTACTGTGTAAATCGATTTGCGTGAAACAAATTTCGTATTGGGAAAAATGGTAAGGTAGCATCAATCAGTTTGTATGGTACAAAAAAATTCAGTCCCCTACAAAAAAATCTTTAAAATGTTCAAAATCCAAGGATGTTCCGTCATTTTTATTTTATCACAATATTATTTGAAATATCAGCTTTGAAGTGGCCATTAAAAATGGTGGAAATATTGAAACAAAATTCAATTAAACGAAAATTTATAAAGACTACGAAAGTTTTATATGAGCGTACATTTGATTAGAAACCTTCTGAGGTTTCATCTGATACACTCATGAACAAATAATTCCATGACATATTATGTCTCCGCTTATATTAATAATGAGCTACATCCAAGAACTATTATTAATCTTAATATTAATAATTCTGCAAAAATTTATTAAAAACTATTCAACTAAGAAAACTTTATTAGCCAAAGAAAATTCTGCAACTTCTTCTTATTGATAGATCGACATGTAATATGTACATCAGAATATATGTATGTATGTACTTATATGTATATGCAAAAGTACTAACTGACCACCTTACATAACTTTGGTTATATTGAACATTCTGCGTATATAGATATATATAAATATAATATTATTTTATAAAAAAAAATATTTTATAATATTCACAATAAATTTGTATTAAAAGATCTTAATTTCTCTTTTTATATAAAAAAAAAACATAATAATACAAATACAAATGACTTGTTATATAATTCTGTTTATGTTTTTTACTATATATTTCATTTTATATATACATATAATTGAAGTATATGTATAAACACATAAAAGTCTATGCCATTTATATTTCATAAGGTAAATTGTATATTTTAATATAATTATGAATAAAAGTTAAGGTATATTAGTTAGTATTATGGTTATACAGAACATATTAAGAAAAACAACATAATGTTATATATATATATAAAGGAATATTAAAATTAGAAAATATAAAAAAAAATAACAATAATAATAAGAGTAAAAGGAAGTAAAAGCGTATATATGTGTATATATACATAAGTATGTATATTATAAAAGAATAAAACCCCAAAACATTTCTTTTTCCTATAATATTCATTTAGATGTCTATATAATATACTTGTGTATGTACAGGAGTGTCGTTTAACAATATTTGAATGTGTTGTTATGCATAAATTAGAATTAATGCAGACGTCCGAATCGCAAAAAATTCAAGTAAATTAAATTGCATATCATACACAAATGTGTATAAATGCATGTTTCATATGTTATAATGCATTATGCACATTATTATATACATATATACACATTATATGGTATTACAAAAATACTTATGTTTTAATATTTTTGTATTCTTATAATAGTAGATATTTATTAGTATGAAAATATCCTTAAAGATATTGAATCGGATATAAAATTAGATATTATATACAATACTTATATATATACATGCACATTTATATTACAATATAAGATTATTTTAAGGATTAAAATTAATATATATTTTGTATATGAACGTGTATACCTTACTCACAAAATTTATAATAAAATTATTTCAAATAATATATAAATTCACGTATAAGTGCAATATATACATATATATAAACATATTTAGGTGCTTTTACATGATTCTTATATGTACATACTTACACACATTATATACTTTATAATATTCAATATTTAAATTTATATATTTAAATAATATATTCAATAATTATAAATGTAAAATATTAAACAAAAATGGAGAAATGAAAAAAAAAATTGAAATTTATTATCATGTTAAGAAAAGATTTTAATTTTAATTATAATATAAATGCATTCATTATGTATAATATCTTATATAATATACCCATATATATACATATATATGCATGTATGCATGTGAACAAAATTCTTATTGAAGATTATATTTATAAATATAAAAGGACATACAAAATTTATGTATTGGATATTTTTTTTGTTTTTCTTTAGCCATAATACAAATATACTTTATTTACAGGTGCATATTATAAAAGAAAAATATAAAAAAAAACAAAAAAAAAAATTTAGAATTTATATTATATAAATTCTAATCTTATATACACAATTTTTTTTTTATTGTTAATCTTTTAAATTTCTGAAAATTGGTAAATAATTTTGATATTTTAATAAAAAATTATTGTTCTACAACATTCTGTATGAATATGTTTTACAGCATACAATCGTGTTCTCTATAACGCATTTTCAAGGAATATTACAATTGTTTTGCAGGAAATCAAAATAAATTGCGAATATTTGAAATTGACGGCAATTTAAAAAGTTGATCGCTTCATTTAATTAAGTATTGCACGTAATATTTCGAGATCAGTTGATTTAATTCCAATTTGAATTTAATATACTTTAATGGTATTTACAAACTAATACGGGAATTCCTTAACTGCCGAAATTTATTTCATATTACATTAAGAAACTTATTCAATTTACATTTCGTTAAAAACAAAAAAAAAATTAATTAAATTAGTAGTGATTAGTAACATTAATTATTAAGTTTGGTAACACTATTTACTTTTAGCTAGTAAAAAAAATTACTATAAGTATTTCTAATAAAAGCAATTCAATTATTTCTTCGCTAAACAGGAAGAAAGCGTATCTAATATACTATTCCACTTAAACTTCTTCAGGATAAATCTGAGCTATAATTTGGTTTTTGTTATCTTCGTTTTTGAGCTATCATGCGAACGAACGAACAGTTAGAGGGATAATGTCTTCGTAGGTGTGAAATTTTAAGCAGAGCAGGAATATTTATACTTTAAAATTCCTTGCAATAATCAATATATATCTTTTCCACTAAGATGTAGATCGTAATCAGTGCTAAAATTAATTTTTAGCACTTTTCCAAAAAATTTTTAAAAAGTGCTTATAAGTTTCACTCTGTATGTCCAAACAAATTTACCGTTATCTAAAAGTTTAGAAGCTTGAAATTTTAGCAAATTTTGACACTGATAAATAGTTCATTCCGCTCTAGAAGAAAATGTTTTCCACCATAACCCCCTATCAAATTATCATCTTTCGAAATTTCCAAATTTCTATGAATGCAGAAAATTAACGGCCCATACCCTTAAAAAAATTACTGTTTTTCTTAACTCACGTAATAAACCCTTAAATTCAAGCAGAATATTAACGCCTCTTTAAAGTTTTTCGGTTTTATTTCAGACAATGCATACATTGCTCATCCGAAAAGTATGCAATATTTAAAATATTTCGTATGTGAATGAAAGTAATTTTAATAATAAATTATTTTAATTCAGAATCAGTTAACATTAATTAAAGATTTAAAGAATAGAATCAACTTTGCATTGCTTTTGGAATGTCCGCCTATTATGGAAAGCTAACAGAAAACCATGCTATTTTCCTTAAAAACAAAATGAATTCGAAAATGTTATCCAAGTCACATAAAAAACTAACATATTACATCTTAGCAATTATTTTAGAATTAACACAAACTTTTGAAATGACAAAATTTTATCAGACAAAAAAAGATACTTACATACACCAACGCATAATATTTTTGAAAATGTCAACAAAATTTGTCAAAAAAATACCAAAAAAAAAATATATAAAAAAATTTATTTTAATATTTTTTTCGTCTTTTTGATTTTGTAAAGAATTGATTAGAATGTTGCAATAAAATTTTAAATGAAAATTATAATATTTTTTTCTAAATATAATTTGAATATTCTTTATTCTTATATTCAGAGTATAATTTAAATACCATAAATACATATATATAAGTATATATATATATATATTATGGGCATATTGTGCATACTTACCCAAAAACGTACAATTTTATTATCATAAAGAATTTAGTTTTATATTTTTTATGTTTCATTAAAATTAAAATTTAAAAAAAAAAAGGAAGTAATGAACAAAAAAATGCAAAAAATATAGAGAGAAAAACAAAAAATTGGAAAAGTACAAAATTCATTTAGGACAAAATTTGCATTATTACAAATCTTACATTTTATATTTATATACAAAAATGAATTTATTATAATATATAACAGATAATTTGTATATATACAATATTATGCAAAAATGCTTGTACATAAATGTAAATATTAATTAAAGAAAATATCTTCTAATTTAAGAATTTTTAAATATTATGCATAAATAAATAAATGAGTATAATGTTATATACATACATATATAGATATAATATTATATTTCATAAAATTACAAAATATTTTCCTTAACGAAGGCCAATCTATATAGAGTAATGGTCTCGATAAATTTATTTGATTCGAAATCTGAATTTTAAAAGAAAATTGAAAGAATTTCGACATCTGCTTGATTATTGCCATGTTAATGTAATTCATGGAATTTCCATTTAGATTTCATGGAAAATTTTTGTGTACAATGGTATATGTTAATGGTACATAATTATATATTTCTTGCATTAATAAAAAAAAAATGTTAGATGATCAAATCAAATAT
Source organism: Condylostylus longicornis (assembly GCF_029603195.1). Lineage (NCBI taxonomy): Eukaryota > Metazoa > Arthropoda > Insecta > Diptera > Dolichopodidae > Condylostylus > Condylostylus longicornis. Next base: position 13,620,101 of record NW_026577987.1, read on the forward strand.
AGAAAATGTTGCAGAATATATAGAAGGGGGTTATTTTGTTGCAGAATATCTGATATCAGATTTCAAATGAATATTGCTCGAAATTTTTGGAAGAGGAGGAAAACCATAAAAAATCATTAAAGATAAAAATTGCTCGGAAAATATTTAAGTGCATTGCGAATGAATGGATCAAATTATTAGTTTTACCTTGGATAACAATTCATTTCTTATCTATTCTTTACAACATTAAAAAGAAGCTCTGATAACTCTTCTATTAAATCCTTTTAATTTGATGTCGATTAGTACAAAACGAAAACTTTCTTTAATTTTTGTTTACTAAACAATGTTATAAGTAAATAATCAGTAATTACTGATTACTAACTTTCAGCTAATTGAAATATGGATTAAAACACAGAAATATTAATTAATTTTAATTAATATTTAATTAAAGAAAATTAGGAAAATAATACACGCTTAACGTGGCAGAATACTCAAAGAGGTGTGACATGATAGAATCTTTCTAGGAGTTAAGAATTTTGGAAATTTATTATTAATACCCTCGTACAAGATATTAAGGTAATATACAAATAAAATGCATTGCAACTTTGGTAATTACTGACCTGAAAATGTTTGCGGAAAATCAAAGTACTTATTAAATATTCAACATTTATTAGTTTGTGTTTTTCGGCTTTGAGATCGTCATATTCAAAAAATTTAAATATAATATGCTATAAAAATTGTATACAGTGATTCCATTTTAATTTCAATCATAATTCAAAATATTTGTTGTTTTAAATACGAGTAAATAAGTTTTTTGTTTTTCAATTATTCTGTACGATTTCTACATTATTGTAAAATTTTTAGAGTCCTGTTAGAATATTTTTCCTATACTGCATTTTAAAAGAATGTATACAGGATTCCAGAATACAATTTTCTCTATTTCATATAATGTTTTTCTTCCTTTATAAATTTCAAATTACTATTTCTTTAACATTATATTTTATACATTTTACATACGTATATACTTACACATTTCTTCATTTTCATTATTATTTTAATTCATTTCATGTATTTTAAATGTTGAAGAAAATACTGCGTGTAACAACGAATAATTATTATTTTATTTTAGAATGTATGCTTATATACATAGATTAGATATTATACATGTTTATTGTATATAAGAAGAATATTAAAACATTTATTCATATAAAATAAAATATTAATGCATATTTATATATTTTAGATTATAATGCAATTGCAAACACAATATTATGCAAGACACATACGCACATACATAGATTTATATATAAAAAATTTATAATATTTTAAAGTATGTAATATTAAAATTTTGGAATATTATTGTTTATAACAATATATTTTTATTAATTATAAGTTTAGACATATATATAATATAAATGCGTATACATATTATTATGTGAATATATAAATTGCATATTAAGAATTTTCATTGAAGAGTAAAAATGGTATTAAGAACTGTGTATATAATTGTCTGTATATATTATGTATATATAGATAAATCAATAATATTGTATACAATCTTGTACATCGTAGTGTTGTGTATAAAGTTTTTTAGTTTATAGTTTTTACTTAGAATAATTTTTTTTGTTTGTTTTTTTGTTTTACTTATATTTTGCACAGGACATCGTATTATAGTCAAAGTATTATGCATAAATTTATTCTGACAATATTTTTCACTCCTTTTCTTTTTTGTTATACGTTTGTTATTTTTATTTTTGGTCTTCTTTTTGTTTCTCTTTTTTTACAATTTTTTTGATTATTTTGTGTTTCTACTTAATTTTAAATGATCAATCGTCATGACTAAGTTATAAATTGCGTACATAAAAGTGTTAATGGAAAAATCGAATTGACAATTTGCACTTAATACACACACTTAAAATTTAGAGTTATTTTGAGTTTACTACATTACGGTATGAAAAACACGTAGCTTACAGTAGAATAGTTAGAGATTTTAAACAAATGGCCTTCAATGCGGAGAAAAATAAGGAGTACTTCAAAGAATTACTGAAATTGTTTGGAATATTTTTTATTAGGGCACAATCAAATTTCACTTAATCAATAGTACTGGTGGCTGTGAATAGATTTATGTTGAGTACAACAAAATTGGCTGAAAATATTTTTAGCACTTTTCCAAAAAATTTTTGAAAAAAAGTGCTTATTAGTTTCACTCTGTCCGTCCGTCCGTCCGTCCGACCGTCCGTCCGTCCGTCCGTCCGTCCGTCCGTCCGTCCGTCCGTTCGTCCGTCCGTCCGTCCGTCCGTCCGTCTGTCCCCCCAAAACCCTAAAAATGGCCTTTTTTAACTATTTGTTGCAATGAAACCATAAGCATTTTTAAAATTTTGCAAACGCATAAAGACAGCGGCTTGCTTCCCCTAGCGCGATATACTATAGTTAAACTTTAGAAAAACAAAATGGCCGTTCAAATTTACCGTTATCTAAAGTCTTTTTTTCCAAATTTTTGATTTCGTTTTTCTTCTAGACCCCAGCCTGTAGAAGCTTGAAATTTTAGGGGCTTATAGACATTAACAAAAAGTTCATTTCGTTAGAAGAAAATTTTTTTCCATCTCCACCCCCTCTCAAGTTATCGCCTCTTGAAATTTGTAAAATTTGAATTTTTGGCGCCTTATATTTCCAAAATCGCAAACGTTTTCAAATTTCTATAAACATAAAAAGTTAGCGGTAAATTCCGTGACATTAAAAAATATAATTATTTTTCTTAACTCACACAATTAACCCTTAAAATCGAGCATTATGTTAACCCCTCTTTATATTAATTTTTGCTTAATTTCAAAGACTGCATAAATGCATCATCCTAAATATATGCAATCCTAGAAATAGTTAAATATGAATGAAAATAATTTTAATAGTGTGATAGGTGTACATAGACTGTATTTAAAAGCAGAATTTTCACTTGATGAAGGGAAAAGTGCTACAATACAAACCATTGGTTTGACCCAACTTTATTTTTAAAATTATTACTGTGAAAACTTAATTCCCAAAGCCATCGTAAGAAGGATCTGACAAAAAATTTTGGATAAAATATACAACAATTTTTATTCCGAAGCTCTTTTGAAAATCGGTCCTGCTACGAAACAGTATTAGTCATCTAATAATTTTGCACCGCCTGCGGGAATTTGTTAAAAATGAAATAGTTTTAAATTTGTGAAACGAAACAATTTTCCAAAAAACGATTACAAAAATCTTGAAAAAATTTAGTCTATATGAATAATAATATCAAATAACCAATTTGATTCAACTTTTGACCCACAAAATTAGTCAACTTATGTTATCATATTGGATATTGTGTCTAATAATTTAGAGATTGCCCCAATTTTACTATACTTTACATGTACAATATCTGAAAACATAAAATTACTTTTCTTCCTTCTGATTATATTATAGATTTTCTTTTTTATTTTTCTAATATTTTTAAGTTTTAGTTTTCTAAAATATGTATAATACTTGGGTGGTTGTTAAATATCATTATAAAAAAGTAAAATGTGTACACACATATTTATATCTAATTTAATATCAAAGTATAAATATTTTATATAATATTTTTTTTTATATACCATATATACACACATATACAAATATTTATATTAATATGTAAATATTCGCAAAATATAAGTAAGTATAAATGTGCATTTTGCATTATTCAAAAATTATAATTTTATGCTTTTCTGCCTTAATTTCGAAAAATTATAAATATATACTCTTTATATATATTTATATTATATAAGAATATTATACATAATTATAAAATTTATATACATTATATTATAACCATTTATATATCATATAATATATATATTAATATAATTTATACAAGACAAAGATATTGGTATGCTAATGAAGTATTAGGACCAGGACAAGACCATTTTTGTATAAATTTCAACATGCAAATCTCCCATGTTATTAGGTAGAAACCAAAAGAAAAGAACAAAAATTATAAGAAAAATAGAAAGAAAAAAAAAGAGAAAGAACAACAAAAAATAAATGGAAAAAAGTAAGAGAAAATAAAATAAACGAAAGGGATAAAATCAGAGAACTGTTATGGCTTCTTAAAATGACAAGTTAAAACACAGAAAACTTATTACTATTTAGCATCAAAACTTTATAATTTATAAATATATTTTTACATACACATATATCTATTCTTTACTATATACATATATGTATATTTATAAATTTTATTAAAATTAAAATGTTTGTATATATTTTATGTTTTGGGTAGATTATACAGGGTTACTCATAATGAATCAAATATTTGATATTTTAATTGTTACGTTCTACGATATACGTTCATTGCATTATGCGTTCTACGATTTTCCTATTATTCGAAAATGCTTGTTTGATTGAGCAAACTGGTTCTGAAATTTTCTTATTTACCAAAGTATTTTTGTACTCGTGTGTAGTGACTAAATATAAATATTAGTTAAGTACAAAAAAAGAATAAACTTTGCCTTTCCGCTCCGAGTCTCTTGTATTTAATATTTAAATTCAAACTCAGCGTAATCTTATTTAAAATTGCCAGCTTACAGGAGGCATCTTAATTGTTATATGTATTCATTTTTAAATTTTATTTGTATAATTTGCATTATGATTTTTTGATATTTCTGCATATTAAAACTAATTTTAAAAAGAGAAATATTTATAAAATTAAAATACAGTAAATTGCTAGCTACATAATTTATACAATTAGAGAAATAAAAATTATATAGATATATATACGTGTTATATACGTATATGTAAAGAAAGTCAAATTATATATAAAGTGAAAAGTGTAGAAATTTCTCTCTATCAAAATTCTATATCAAAATATATAACAATCTCTATACTTAAATCATCCTGTATCTACATCTATTATTTTGTTTTACTTTTCAATATATAAAATTGAGTGAAAGAGTAAAATGATATTTTTCATTAAATGAGAAGTAGTCCTTATAATTTTATATTATTTTTATTTTTTTTTTGTTTTTTTTTTTCTTCTTGTATAGCTTTTAATATTTATTTCTTACGTTAATATAATATTTTATTAGATTATATATTAGGTATACATTAAAAATATTACAATATTATTATGTAGTAGCCCTTCATATTATTATATGTATAACAATATTATATAATATATGTATAATATAATGTTAGTTATTATAATTGTTCTAAGATATTAGATTATATAGAAATGGACAAAGTATAAAATATTTTTAGAAGAAAAAGAAATTAAAAAAAAAAATTTTCCTTTAATTCTCTGGTACATTAAATTCTATACCACAATTAAAATTAATCTAAATACAAAAATTTTAATTCATTTTATTCTTATTGTAAATTGTCCTTGTACATTGACCCCTGCACTTATTATTATAATATAAATGAATAGAATTTTTGTATTTATATAATATTGTTACTATATTTGATAATCATAGTTTGTACATTTAGAATTACAATAGATTATATTAGAAAATATCAATACAAAAATAATAAGAAATGTGTAAATGTATATGGAAAGATTATATATGAAAATTAATGTATATACCTCGAAGGAGCATATGTTTTACAGTATTTTGCATATTCAAATACTATTATACCAATATAAGTAAATTATGAAAATCTAACGGTCATTTATTTCCTATAATAATAATATATTAGCAAAAAGGATACTTTTTTGGATTTATTTAAAATATGGGAAAGAATCTACTTTCGTTTTATTGATACTTGCTAAATTTTGAACATATTTTCATGTCTTAAATTAAACAATGTTATAAGTATATTTTAAAATTCGGCTCACTTTAATTGAAAAAACAAACTTAGTATACTCGAATACGTGAGAGTTTAATGTATAACATCTTAAAAATACGGTCATCAAAACTGGCATTTGCAAGATTACACCAAAATTGTTGTTAATATAAATCTGAATAAATTTTGTAATTTGTTTGCCGATACGTCCTGAACTCTGTAAAATGTAATAAGTATTTGCTCGAGAAATTTAGAATAAAAATATAAAAATTATTAAATAGTTCAGATTATGAAAGGAAATCGAAATTTTTAAATCAAAATTTATAATTTAAATGAAAATTCTACTTTTCGGCGACTATTGTAATTTTACATTCGCTATTATTCTTTCTATATAAGTTATCCCTTTTCCATAATAAGCTCATATCATAATAAGTTTTTTATTAAAGAGGTTACATATCTGCAATCTACTCCTCTGATACCCTTTTTATGTCAGTTTTTCAGCCATAATATATAAACTTCTAGCAAATGAACTTCAAGTCAAATGAAAAATTTTCTTGTTGCCGGCATAATGAAAAAATTTCCAGTCTGAAACAACCAAATAGAAATTTTAGTATCATATCAAATTTTTTGTTCTAATACTTAAAAATTCTAACAAATAACACTCTCCCCTCTTAAAAAACATAATTAACTTTAAATGTTGAAATGAGTTTTTAGGTACTAATTCGGCAATTTGGTTCAATATCAATATTATATTCAATACCATAATATTCTAAGTCTGCAAATTTTTTTATAATTATTTTTAATATTTGCTTCTTTTACTTTTAAAATAACTAAGCAAAAATCAGATTTTAAGTGGAAATCCTCACATCTTAGAATACAAAACAAAAAAAAAAATAATAAGTAAAGTATAAAAACAAATTTCTTAATTTCATGTTGCTGCATTTTACAGTTTCTTATATAGTGTCAAGAAAATGTGTAATTTTAACACTCACATTACTAAAAAAATTTTTGGTCCATCTATAAAAATTTTTAATCAGTAATAAGAAAATCTCACATATGTACGTTCTTTTTTTATTTTTATATTAATACCTATCATTCTTTAATCCATTCCATACTATTACAACTATTATATACCATAATTGTTATAATCATCAACATCAATGAATAATAATACAGCTAACATAAATACAATTATTCTCTATAGAATATCATCTTCATTACCACCATCCGTTAATTTCATCATCATCATCATCATTGAATAACAAAAATATAGCAACATCAATATATAATTGATGCATAATCAAGACGAAATGAAAATGTATTCATCTCACATCTCATTAATTTCTTTTTAGATTGTTACTTGGTTTTTTCTTTTTTTTTTTTGTGTTTGTAATCTCATTAATTCAGAATTTATTTTATTCAGATTAAAAAATTAAAATTAAAATAAAAAAAAAATACAATTTTTTTTTTGTATAAATGGAAAAGAATGCTAATTCTACTAAAAAAAAAAAACAACAACAATAAAGAAATGTAGGAAAAAAAAAAGGAAACACAAGGTACAAAATACAAAAGTATAAGAATACAAAGAAAAAGGTGAATAAATCAGCTGCAAAAAATTGTAAGGCCAATTTAAAAAGTATTGGATACCAAATACTAAAGTCATCCAATTCCAAAAATCTCATTGATAAACCTAATTTAAATCATTATTTTAATGTGAAAGGATTTATTAAAAAAAAAAATAAAAAATTGAAGTGTACGAAAAAAAATGTTATTTTCATGACATTTCGTTTTTAACATTTTAGCTTTAATATAAATTTAGCTCCATCAATCTATAAGGTAATCTATAAGCCCCACCGAAATTCTATAAAAGCAATAATTTCACAATATTAGTAATCGTCTTCTTATCTAAAATATAATTCAATCTTATAATTCATCCTAAATTTATGCAATTTTATGAATATATTTATGCAATATTGGGCATTGCAATAAAATTCAATCGTTTTCAATATTTCCTTAATTTAAAAATTTTGTCTTTATTGATATTTATCACCATGGATTAGATCGGCTAATCCTTTTTCATTCCCAAATGCCCAGAATACTCTCAATATGCAAAATTAAAGAAATAATAAATCAGGAAAATACACAGAAATTAAATAAGAATTAATAATTAAAAAAATAATAATCAGAGGAAGTAATTGTTTAAATTTATATTTTCATGGTTTTTTTTTATATTTTATTCATTCCCGGAGGGAACATAGGGCACATCAATGCATATGTGCGAGCTGATAGGCAGATATCGTCTGCATACTCAAGAACTTCTGGTCTTCTGGTCAACACCCACCTAATACCCCTCGGTGTTATATTTACTTTTTTCATTATGTCATCAAGCACTACGGTGAAGAGAAACGGTAATAGAGGACACCCTTGTCTGACACCTGATGTTATTTGGATAGGGGTGCTTAGCTGGCCGCCGTACAATACTCTGGAGCTCGTTTTCTCGTACGTGGCCTTAATGATGTTTACAATTTTTTTGGCGACGCCTTTATGGTGTAATGCATATTTCCATTTTAGAGCTTGCATAATTGGACACAAAATATTTTATAAATAGCTGAAAAGAAACGGCATCGGCATAATTTGCATTAACTGTAAAGGGTTAATTTTTTAAATTGGATCAACGAATTTTCGAATATAAAATAAAATCTATACGTGCACAGAAAATATATGTACACATTAAATTTGGAAATCTTTAATTAGAATTGTAAAGCTCTAATTTTTTAATGAATTCATATTTGTTATTGTTATTTTATATGTTGTTTTGTTCTCTTTAATTCCTCTTACTCTTACATTGTCCAGGATTAATAGTAGTCATTTCACATTTTAATATTAACGAAATTTATATAATTTAACAGAGGAATGAATCCTTATAGCATCTAGTTATTATGTGTTTGGAAAGTTGTTTAACTAAGAATATAAAAATATCATCTGACAATATTGTATACGAACAAAAAAAAAACACATATTCTGTCGCTAATTAGAAAATTACATAATGCTTTTTTTTTTTAAAAAAAAAAGCTATCTTATAATTGACAATCGTCATTTCCAATTTTAATTTAACTTTTTTTTTTATTAATTTTTTTTTTCTTTTTGCAAATTTTCTCATTGTGGTCCTGCTGATGCTTATATAAAAAGTAACAAAAACAAAAAAAAAATCTTTCAATTTCCGTTGAAATTACGCCACCCCATGGTTAACTTAGTTTAATTATTATAATCAGCAACAGCAGCAGCAGCAGCACTAAAAACAGAGTAAAAATTGAGAAGAGAATTATAATAACGACAACAAAAACACAATAAGAATAATAATAATAACACAAAAAAAAAATTATAATATGTAAGTAAAAGGATTAAAAACATGGCTCTTAAGTTAAAGAGTAAATAACATAACATAGTTGGTAAAAAAAAAGAACAAAAATTTTTTTTTTGAATTAAAAAGGAATATACAAACACATACAAACATACAATATGTAAATATGTATATACAAATAAAAAAATTGAATTACAAATAAAAATTGAAAAAAATTATAATATTAAAAACCGAATTTAAACAGAAATTCAACAAAATAAAGAAAGAAAAATATAATAAGCATAAATAAAAAATAATTTCGCGTGCATAAATAATCAGGAGAGTGAAAAAGGAAAGGGAAATAAAATTATTTTGTAGAAAGTGTAAAAGAGATAGATATAATATAGAGAAGCTTGAATTGAATTACAGTAATTGGAATCATGATAATTCGAAACAAGAATTATTTTGCATAAAATGTAAATTAAGTACATTTTTTTCTTTATTTTCATTTATTTTGCTTACTTATTTACTCGCTTACTTGCTCTTGCTTATATTTACCTATACCTACTATTGCTGTTGTTATTATTAGTGTTGTATAGCTGTTGCTGGACTGTTTAGCTGTAATTTTTCTATTTATTTGTCTCTGTTATAATTTTAATATTCTTATTTTATGTTTGTATTTTATGTTTGTACGTTAATAATAATTCATTTTGAATTCGAGAATCAAAGACTCCCAATTTAATTTTGTGTGATTTTGGATTTAATCAAATAAAATTTTTTTTTTTGGTCTTATTAAAATTAGAAATGCAAAAAACAAGTGAAACAATTTTTGTATTTAAAATTTTTTGATTACTAAGTGTTATGTATGTGTTTATTTATATTAAAATTTTGAGAGTCTGTTTATTATTGTCTGTTTGTCGTTGTTCGATCCCTTATAATAATAAGTTAAATTATAATAAATAAGTAAGAGTTTTTTTTGGCAATTAAAAATGCAAAAGAAATAACACGCCGACTGAGAGTCTTCGATTGATTTGCAATATGATCTGCAATAAGTTCAATTATGTTCTGAAAAACACCTACATATAAATAGAAGATTCCATGGTTCGAATTGTTTTAGTAATCGAAATTATACTTCATAGCAAGAGTTTATCATTTCTAATGTGTATTAACCGCAATTAATGTTTAAAAAAAGATATTTGAAATATGTAGCCCAAATTAAAATTGTTTTAAATTTGTTTTCATATTTAAATTATGGCTTATAAAGTATACAATTTTGAAACTCATAATATAATCAATTGTAATGTGCCTGTAAATTTTCAAGATATTTCTATTAAAATTTTTATTACAATTTCCACTGTTTAATTTAGAAGAAATGTCGATTTTTTGCTTGCAATAAAAAAATTTCTTAAATTATACTTATAAAAATTTCCAAATCATAACAATTTTAATATAGCCGTACATATAAGATAGTTATGACCATACTATCATACATATAAAATATATTTGATCCAATAATAATTTTTAATTTTATTAATAAAAAAAAACAACGCATAAATATTTTTCATTTAATTATCAACAATCTATAAAGTAAGTATCTACATTACTAACCAGTAAATTGAATATTGCCTGTACACTCTTTATACTTCTATATTATACGCATTGTTTATTTTTATTGTAAGCCCATAGTTGATTAATATTTAACTATTAATCATTTTTAATTAATTTAGCAATTTTTTTTTTAATTATATTTTTTTTATAAATAGTAATTATCTATAGCCTTTTTTGTTTTAGGTAAGTCACAATATACTTTAATGTGTACACGTATAAATTACATTAAAATTTTTATAAAGAGTCAAAAGAGAGTTACACAAAAACTTGTAAAACTTTTTTTATTAATTTTTTTCTTTATTATTTTACTTTAATATTTTTTATTGAATTTATTTATTTATCCAATTAATATAATATAATCATCATATAATAGAAGCTGTGCACAAAACTGTACTCAACTCATAATATAAGTACCTAGTATAAGTATAAAAAAAAAGCATTCATTTCATTTTAAACTAAATTGTCTTATCATAATCTTTTAATATATATATATATATATATATATATATATATATATAATTTTACATACACACATACTTATGGATTAATAATAATAACAAAAATATCTACAAACATAGGTATACGCTGAAATGCAGTAAAAGAAAAATACTGAAATCACACAGGAACGTCCTCGATAATAAATCTTCAATAGGTTGTTACATACTTACATACTCATGTGAATAGTGGATATTAAAGTAGTAATATGAACAAAAAAAAAATTATAAATAAATTCCGTGTAAGAAAGAGAAAAAACGTAACAAATTTTTAAACACGGTAACAAAAATAACAACAAGAAAGAAAAAGCAAAATTGTTTTTTTTTGCTTTCCTCTTCAGCTGACCACACAAGTTTTCCTCCAATTGATCGCTGTCTCTTGCATTTATTCATCAATACCTTGAAAAATAGCAGTTAATCATTCATGAAATTTTGCGACCTTTTTTGTTTTGGTTGTTTTTTTTTTTCTTATATTTTATTTGTTGTTGCGTTCCATTGATATTACACCAATTTAATAAACATATTAAAAATATTGTACATATAAATAATGAAAAGTTAGCGATGAAAAAAAAAAAATTTTCAAATTCAGTTTATTTAAGACTTTTCTTTTCTTGTATTTCTATATTATTCGATTTAAGAAGCTTAAAATTATGTTATAATGTTGAAAATATAGAAAGGAGTTTTTGTAACAACGACATAAGGTATAAATTACTTTGGGTTTAATGGTAGCACGTCGAAAAGTTGACGTCTCGAATTAAATCAATAGATCATAGCTTATATATAAAAAGAAAATATACTGTCTATCGGCTAACCACGTCTATCGGAATCCCAAGTCTATCGGATAGTTTGTATCACGCTTAGAGGGCTACGAATACTTCTGTAACACTCATTTTTTAGACACACTCTCGAAACTAATTTAACCAACTTGCTAAACTTACCAAAATGCAACTTAGGTCCTATAATTGAACAAATCTTCAGCATTAACTTCTTCTTGCGAATGAGAGATCTAAATTTCAATATATGCTTAAAATTGAAACACAACGTAATTTCAGGCAATTATTATTAATTAACTTTTCCGCATGAATTAATCGTATCCACCCTTTTTTGTTTTTTTGATGAAAGTGTCCGCAAATTTTGTAATCCAAGCGCTATCCAATTTCAGCAGAACGAAATATATAAGATAATCAAACGTCTCTGCTTCATCATCCAACATGTTCGAATGTATTTTTAATGAAAGATATGTAGTCACTTTAATTCAAATTCAATCAATTCAAAGCAAATTGCAATTTTTTACGTAGTATGAACACGCTCGGATTGAAGAAAATTGAAGGTGTTAAAAGAAAACAGGACTAACTTTACTTTGGTTCTTACACATTTAAAATATATATTCTCTAATTTATTAAATTAATTTCAAACTTCAAGACAAAATTTTCTTTCTCTCTCTCTCTTTCTTACTTTAATTTTAGTTAATTATGTTGATGATTTTTTTTTCTTACATTTATTTGGTGTGATGTCTGAAATAATTATTGTGTAAAAGTAACTGGTTTTTTTTAAAGTGAAGTTTATTAAGTTCATATCTATTGAAATTAAAGAGTATGTACGTTGAGCAACTATGTATGTGTTTATGTTATTTTGTTATTTTTTTCGTTTATTTTATCAAATGTCCTAATAAATTTTCTTTTAAGGTAAATATAATTATATATTGATAGCTTATAATTAAAATATCGGATAAAATTATAAAAAATTATAAAAAATTTTCTGTTATTGAAAATACTAGTTAATATAGGCAGTTGATTACGGTCTATTTGTCTGTTCATGATATTCGATATAACGGCATAAGTGTAATGTTAAATTTGACAAAGTTTAAAAGAAATAAAAAATTCGATAAATTCTAGCTGTTTCTCGTATATAGATTTGAGGAATTCTTTTTCACACTGTTAAATACGAAAAACATTTCAGAATTTTCAGGAAAACTAACAGGTAGGAGACCCTAATATAAATAATGAAATGTTATTGGCTGTTTTGATCCCTATTCGAAAATCGTATTCCCTAATTAACTTAGCTTTTCTATATTAAAAAAAAAAACAAGAAATTTTTTATATAGCAAAATTTTTAATTTATTTTTATAATTATTATTTTAAGACTTAAATAATTAATTGCTCTAATAGCAGCAATTACTCTACTCAATAAAATGATAAATTTTCTTTAAAATAGGCAATTGCTTATTCCATTAAAAGAGAGCCTCAATTATTTGAGAAAAAGTTAAGGAATTTATTAATAATTATTTTTTCTGGTTTTTTTTTTCTTCCTCTATGAATTGCTAATTAAAATAGAAAATTATAATAAAACGCCTTTAGGATGTAGAAAACAAATTCAAATAAATTGAAAATTAAAAAATTTTGAGAAATTTCAATATATAGGATCAGAAGATTAAAGGTGAACATTTTTTAAAAGAAAATTAAATTAATTTTTGGGTAGCCACTCTTTCTATTGCATGTAACAGAAAATTACTAAGGGTGGTTAAAAATTTCTAACAGAATTATCTTTTAATTAGGATGGAGTGTGATGACAATTCAGTACTACACTTAGTTAAGATTTTTTTTCGAACCTGGAATAGGACTAGATGTTAGACATCATTTAAACCAAAACTTAAATAATTTGTATAACAATTTTGGATGTTTTCGAGCTCTTATTATTATCATTATTACTTAAGGTCACTGGTATAACAAATTTAAATTAAATATGACACATACAGTTATTAATAGTTATAATCTTATCAAAGTAAGTAATTAAATTTCGACGCAAAATGAACCCTTGGGTTCAAAAGTATTTGTTAATTTACTTGATTCAGAAATTCAAAGTACTGCACTGATTTGAACATTTTTGAATTATTCTTATTATTCTTATCTCCTTAATTGAGCTTATCTACACCTACTAAACTGTATTTGAATCAGTATAATATAATTTAAAAGTGGATTATAAACGTTGTTTTAACACCAGATTAGTACAGTTAAATACCGATTAATTACTAATATTAAAATTAAATTAAATTCTTGTAACCCCTGAAGCGTATTTGGGAAATTTTTTTATATTTTCCATTTTCTTCTCGTGTTTTTTATATTTTTGTTTTGCCTTTTACTATTGGTATGTATATAGATCGAATGTGTCAATTATGTATATACTAAAAAAATACATAAAATAATAAAAAATAGGCAAGCATATATGAGTAACTATGAGCTGGCATCCAAGTAAGGTATGAACATATTAATGGTGATATTTTAGATAAAATTTAATATCTTGACTCTGGAAATTGCAATCAAAATGTGCATTAATTATGAAATTTTTTTTTTATTTTTCTTTAATTTTATAATTCCATTGTATATATAGAAAATTAAATAATATATAATATATTTACATTTATATATGAATGTGTAATGAAAATATTTCAGTAGGTTATGCGTGAATAAAAAAAAAATTTTAACTTACGTTTGAGATGACCGATTATGAAGGAAAAGTTATCATATTTTTAGAATCGGACGAACATTTCAGAAACACTTTTTGTTTGAAGCACAGTATACCTGTTTATGCTTTATCATCAAATATTTGTGCTTTTAAACCATTTTATATTTTCCAGGTCTCGGCGAATATCCAGCTCTATTTCGAACTATAAGAATTTCTATACTGAAAGAATGGGCGGAAATGGATGAAATCGAAATTTTTATAATTTTATACGATCAAGGACGTTGACAAGAATATCATGCCTCTTATCTACATAAATATGTATATAGAAATCATTCATTGTATATGAAAATAGTTTATCTTTTTATCGCAACGTAGTTGATAACGCTACGGCTCATTATTGATTGAAAAATTAGCTAATCTAAGACATTCTAGATATTTCACTTAACTTTTTTTTTTTAAAGAATAAAACGAAGTCCTCGTAGCCCTTCTCATCTCGAACCATAGGATCTTTTGTGATTCCCAATCCAGTTACATCAGCACTATTCCTAGGCTCCTGACGTATTTCAGTATAAGGTATATCCGGAGCCTTGACCGAAGGACTTCATTTCTCGCCGTCTCGTCCTCTTCCAAGAACAGGCGACGAAGCTCACTCTCCACCTTGCCCACCCTTTTCGGATGAACCGTGGTGAGACAATGTTATGTGAGAACCCTCAACCACCAGCCTCAAGTCGCAATAACTCAACGAGATCAGCTCTCTACCCCTCTCAATTTAGTCAAATTTCGCTAAAATTTGGCCAAAATCAAACTAGCATTTTGTAAACAATTGTTACAAATTTAGAAGCTCAAAGTATCTTAATACTAGAATTAGAACGAATTAAATTCAAATCAATTGAACATTTTTAGGTTTTTCATTCGCACTATGTGCACATACTTAATTATTTATTATTTTTGCCTTATTTTACTCTTGCTCTCTCATTTCCAATTATATCTGAATAATATGATTTGAGAATTTTCTTGTATCTCTTTTAAAATAATATTTTATTTAATTGTAACGGCAAATTATTTTGTGAATGTATTGAATTAAAATAAAGTTGGGTCAAACCAATGGTTTGTATTGTAGCACTTTTCCCTTCAACAAGTAAAAATTCTGCTTTTAAATACAGTCTATGTGTACCTACCACACTATTAAATGGAAATGGGTGGAGATGGAAAAAAATTTTCTTCTTACGAAATGAACTATTTGTTAATGTCTAAAAGCCCTTAAAATTTCAAGCTTCTGCAGACTGAGGTCTAGAAGAAAAACGACATCAAAAATTTGGAAAAAAATAACTGTAGATAACGGTAAATTTAAACGGCCATTTTGTTTTTCTAAAGTTTAACTATAGTATACCGCTCTAGGGGAAGCAAGCCGCTGCCTTTCTGCGTTTGAAAAATTTCAAAAATGCTTATGGTTTCATTGCAACAAATATTTAAACGAGAAAAAAATAGAGTTGACCTTGTCAACTCTGTGATACCCGTACGAATTTGTTATCCTATGTGCGAATAAAGATGCCATAACTGACTATGGAGTTGCCGTATATTAATTTATGCAAAATTTCAGTACAATGTGTTTTTCAAAATACTGTCTGTGCCAAAATACTGTTGAAGTTGTATGGCAGCTAATAGAAAGAGCCAAGAAATTTCAACGACTTTTATCAGACATATTGGCCCTACTAATATATTCGCTTGTGTGAAATTTCAATACCGTAGCTTTTATAGTTTCTGAGATATAGCCAAATAACTTTTGCAGTTGTATGGCAGGTACCAGAAGGAGCCAAGTAATTTCAACGACTTTTACCATACATATTGGCCCTACTAATATCTTCGCTTGTGTGAAATTTCAATACCATAACTTTTATAGTTCCTGAGATATAGACAAATAACTTTTGAAGTTGTATGGCAGGTACCAGAAGGAGCCAAGTAATTTCAACGACTTTTATCAGACATATCGGCCCTATTAATATATTCATTTGTGTAAAATTTCAATACCATAGCTTTTATAGTTTCTGAGATATAGCCAAATAAATTTTGAAGTTGTATGGCAGCTACCCGAACCGGTACCCCGATCTTGTCCAATTTAAATAGGGTTCTGGCACTTAGTACAATAAATCATTTGTGAAAATTTGGTGAACTTAGCTCAATTAGTTTTTGAGTTATCGTTGGGACGGACGGACGGACTGACGGACGGACGGACGGACGGACGGACAGACAAAGCTAAATCAACTCAGAATTTGACGCTGATCAAAAACATACACTTGAGTCTATATCTAAGACCGTTATTTCTTAGCGTTACAAACGGTAAGGCAAATTTAGTATACCCTTCGAACATACGTTCGTACGGGTATAAAAAGGCCATTTTTAGGGTTTTGGGGGGGTATAACTTCTAAAGGGGGGGAGATAGGTAAAAATTTTGTTCTACGGAAATAAGTTTCTAGTTAAGGTCTATGTATGTATGAAATTTCAGCTTTCTATCTTCAAGGGTGTAGAAGTTTTGTAAACAAAAAAGTGTCCACGGACGGACTGACGGACGGACGGACGGGCGGACTGACGGATGGACGGACAGAGTGAAACTAATAAGCACTTTTTTCAAAAAATTTTTTGACCAAATAAGTTGCACATTTACAATTTTTTTTTTAATAGTTTAAAAACGCTCATTATAACTATTGAAAATTTTTACGATAGTTTTTTTTTATAAGAAAGCATAAATATTTTATGTATAACTAGAATTTATTCATACTATATGCGTGTGTGTATGTGTGTGTGTGTTATATGTGCACAATTAATGTGTATGGGTTTGTCTAAATGTACAGCATTTATGTATATAAAAGTATAATATATGTTAGTTTATTTAATAATAAAAATAAATTGGAAGATTATTAACTTTAATTATACGGTTTTTTAAATTTAGGTTAAAGATAAATAATTGGAAATTTAAATTTTGTAAATAAATTTTTTTTTTGTTCTCTGTATAACATTTTGAATTAATTAAAAAATTTTTTTTTCTTCTATACTTGTTTATTGAATATAAAGGAATATTTTTCTATTGAAAAATCTTAAATATCGTTATTAATTTTCACCTTTATACTTTAGTTAATTGGTATTTGGGGATTTGGATAATTTTCATTTATTTAGCTACAGATATATGTACATACATTTTTGTACAGGTATACACTTTTTATTAGAATGTAAAAGCCTATAAATAAATAAATAAAAAAAAATATACTTACTTAAAATGCGTGTTTAAATTGTTATATAGTGAAATAGAGATTGAAAAGCGATTTATTGGAAATTGGAATTTGAGGTAGATACGTATTGGAAATGGATAATATAAGAAAAATGGGCATATGTATGTGCTTGCACTAAGAGTGAGGTGGAGAGTGAGCTATATCATATTTAGTGAGTACTCTAAAATTTAAATTAAATATTTTAAAGCTATACAGATTGTTGTCACAATTATAATTCCAATTAAATAAAATAATTTTGAATGTTATATGAAATTAATTTTTTAATGATATGGTGACCATAATTAAAAAATATGATTAATAATATTAGTCACTATAGCATAAAATATTTAGAGCGTAATTACAAAATAATTTACAGTGCAAGTAATTAAATTTGAATATAATTAATAGAATGATAATTATGAAAATGGAGCTGTAGTTCTCCTATTATTTGTCACATAATATGAAAATTTTAATATAAATTACTTATAATATGAAAATAGTAGTTTGGAGCCAATATTCTAAATAATTCAACAACTTTCTAATTCAACAATAACCTAAAGTATGTGGTAGTACATTAATACTAAAACTTTGGGTTATGAGAATACTTAAATTAATTTTTTATTGTAGAATAGGATTTTAATAATAAAATAGAAATATAACAATATAATTATATAAGCAAATTAATAAAACAAACCAAAAAATTTGTAACACTTGCATTTAGCACGCATAGATATAATTGTGTACCGCTTCTCGCCAAAATTTAGGGAGGACAAAAATAAAGACTCAGGATTACTGTCTTTTATTCTACATTTAATTATTTAATTATAACATTTTTCAAATTTATAACACTTTTTTTTGCAAAATGTTAGTTGAATAATAAACTAATTTTAAAATTAAATTTATGTTATCTACTTAACCTTGTCAAATATTTGTGTATGTTTCTTATAATACTCCATTTTCTAATCTTTATTGCTTATATTTAGAATGATTTAAAGTAACCAGCTTTTATGGGTTATAGGCAAATATGTATTATGTGAGTATGAGAATGCGTCACTCAAGTTTCTTACATTATCTACTTACAAGAAGAAATAACAACTAAGTAGTCGCAATCGAATAAATTTTTTCTCGGAAGCAGAATTATGGGGCGCATTTTGAAGTTGAATGGGCCGCACTTTGCAGGCGGTGGATTTATGGTATATGGAAGATTTATTAAGTTCAATTGATGTAAATTATGCAAACAAGTAATTATATTTAAATAAAATTAATCTAAAATAAAAATGAGAGCTTTCGCAACTACTGTATTACAATAACTCAAATATTTTCTAACACCCTGTAATTATATAATTATACAAAATTCGATATGATAAATCAAATTAAAAAATAAAAAAAAAAATTTGAATGTCTTATTTTTTAATGAATAATTTATTTTTATTTACTTATAATAATTTACAATTTGAAATTTTCTTTTTTTTTGCTTTTTCTCAATTAAAAATTTTATTTGATTTAATCTCAAATTAAAAATAATTTTATTTTTTTTGTATTTTCTATTTGTCGAATTGTATATTTTGATTAGATTTAAGTCACGTACATTGTATAAATTTTTATTATGAATAAATAGAATAGAAAAAAAGTGCAAATATTTGCCTTAGGATACTGATTTGAAGCTAATTTTGTTTTTTGTAATGGTATGAGTATATCTAATGTTTTCCATTTGAATAAATTTAATTTATTATGATTTTATTGTTTTCTTTAATATTTAAAATGATTTTTTTTTATTAAAATAATTTACTTAAATTATAATATTTAGTTTTTGCGTAAGATACATAATTTATTTCATCATATTTCCTTTTCTTAATTCGAAATGTTTGAGCTCTATATTTTTATTTATGCATGATTAAACTAATCCATGAAACATTCTGTCATATTTGTATCCGAAATTGAGAGAATGCTCTTAAAACAAAAGTGAAATGAAAGTCTTAACAACTGTTTGTGATTATATAATTATTTTTCTAATTTACCCTTAATTCTAATAAACACGGCATTAGTGTACGGTTCAACTTATATGAGGTGTTATTCCTAAATTGTCGAGCAAAACGATATTGTAAGAATTTTAAAGGTTATGCTAGGGCCTATTGATGGTGATTTGATTGCTCATTTTTATTTCACAGGTTTATATTAAAGCGTGCACAAATGCAACCGTATGATCGCATGCAATTAAGCAATCAAACATGTTGTAATTTTCTACAAACTGATATCAATGGTTAGTTAACATAATCGATTTGAATCGGCGCAATGTGCGCGCAAAAATTTTAGAATCACCCAGTTATTGAAAAAACTAAAAATTGCATATAAGTTTGAGCTCTTACTTATAATTATTATTCTTAGTAAGAGTGTACTAAGTCATATTTTGTTCTTGTTTAAATCAGCAATTGACAAATTGGTACGACTATTTTCCCTACTTGTTACCTGTAATTGAGACTGATGTTACAATGTTTTCAAACGAATATAATATTCTAATTTTTATTAGAAGCACATTTAAATTTAATAGTCCATTATTATTATTTTAAGTATGTTTGTGACATATGTTCGAAGTAAATCTTGGTATATTCAATAAATAATATTCAATATTCCAAATGGCGTTTGGAGCATTGAAGAAGTCTTCCGGGGCTTCTACAGGCCAGAGAGTTTCTTGAAGTGGGGCCCTCACCTCTACTGAAGGATACTCTGGGAAACTACATACTCATTCTGGCGGGGCTTCGGTCTGCCGAACACTTTCAAGTTACTCGAATTCATCAGGGAGATGGGTCTTAAGAGGACGTTGTAAGGCGAGAGATTGCTCCCCACTTAGTAGGGACCACAATGCATCCCTACACTGTTACTTCATCTGTACAATCTACAATATTTAATATTATAGGCGGAAGAATATAATGAATATATTAAAAAAATCGTAATTAATTATATTTATAAAAATTCATATATAATAATTGGTTAATAATATTTTATGTACTTATAGTAAACAGCAAATCAAAAAATGTAATATAACATTTTAAAAATTCAATTCTGATTTGTTTGCAAATGCTATAAGCCAATAATGATATTGATATAATCAGTATGTAGGTCAATCTTGCCCAAAAATACTCACTAATTTGAAATTCAAAACAATCAATATTCGGCAACATTTCTAATTCAAATCTCTCAAAATGTGAAAAATTATGATATCTCAATAAAATTGAAGAAAAAGCAATTTTGAAGGTTATTGTTCAATAATATTTTAAAAATTTTAATTGTTTGTATAAAAATACAAGATATTGGTCATATAGCTTAAATTTATGTTGAAGATCCGTTTGACTAAATTGTAATAATGATGCTATACAACTTATACAACTCTTCGTTAGAACCGTATTGCACTTTATTGTGATATTTTTGCTTTTCCAACATTTTTAAAGAAAATTGTACGTATATGCAAATGTGAATTTTTAATTATTTTAATCAGAGTGAGTAATTATTATTATAATTGTAGATTTTATTATTATAAATTATTAAAAATATAAAATTGGACTAAATTATTTTGTCCTTTTGTTTATTTGTTATATTTTTAATTATTTTACAGAATAGATTAAAAATTATAAAATTTTATTATGTTTTATATTTTTTTCAATTTTAATTGTGGTAAATTTCATTTCCGAACATATAAGTGATTTTTTAGGTTATTATTTTTATTCTATATTTTTTATCTTGTTTATTTTTTACTACACATTATGTATTACAAATTATTGTTTAATAAATAATATACAAAATTATTTATAATATAAAGCGTTTTTTTTCATAAAAAATAAAAATATATTAAAATTACAAATTGTTTTGAATTTAATTTTTTTTTTTTTTGAAAATTATTATTTTTTTTTATCAATATTATTTAATTTCATTTTTTATTTATTATTATTCTTGTTAATTATATTGAAAGCCACAAATGAAGTTAATGGAAATATTTTGGTTTTATTCATAAATTATTTAAACAAAAAATTATTTAAAAATGAATTTTACCACTTTAAAAACAAGCAAGGAAAAAAAAATTGGACAAAAAAATTATAAATTTTAAATAATGTACAAAATTATTATAAAAACAATAAAAATTTCTGCAATATAAAAATTTTTTTAAATCAAATTTGGTTAAAAAATTAATACTAAAAAATAAATAATAAGAAAATGGATTGAAATCGAAAAAAGTCTATAAGTCGAAAAAGATATTTCTAAGAAAATTAAGTTTCTTGTTAAATATAATTAAGAGCAAATTAAAATTTATTATTCACCATTAATCAGACGAATTGCTTAAACCAAGCATCAATTGCCACGCAAATTAATATTGGATGAAAGAGTCAAAACAATTATCATTTAAACGCACAAAAGATTGTGTTTTTGTTCGAATCAAGTTAATCGAACTCTCCCTAAAAGACACCTGCTCTAACAAAAACGGTGAAACAACGTTCCCGGAAACAAGTTGATGAATAAAAATCAAGCCTGAATCAAATCTTTTTATTGATAAAATGATCAAAAAATACCAAAATTATAGTGCAATATAAACTGAAAGATCTTCAATTAATGGAAAAATTGTATGTGCTTTTACTTTTAGTTCAATAGCTAACTTTCAATTTTCAATAGCTAAAAAAATGAATACCATCCCACAATAAAAAATTACAGATATTTTCCAAGAAAAATCGAGCAACATGGCAATTCTTTGGATACCACAACATTGTTACATTAAAGGAAATGCAGCAGCTGATAAATTAGCTAAAATTTCTTTATTAAAAATTATAGATTCAGAATTTAAAATTTATCATAATGATAAAAAATTTGTAATTAACAAAATAATACGAGAAAAAAAATAATTGGCTAACATAAATAATAATAATTTATTAAGTGAGAAATCTAGCAAAAAACCTCAATAAAAAACTCAAGTACTTGTATTGACTAATCTAGTAAAAGACCTCAAAAAACCAAGATTTCGAATCTGACATAGTAAACTTGCACACAGTATTATTTTTAAATAACCGCAAGAAAATCCTCCTACTTGCTAATGTAATTAAAATTTTTTGTTATCACCGAATGAAAATTTAAATTTATCAAATTTATCAAAATCTCACAAATTTATAATATCATTTTAATATTTTAAATATTGTAAATGAAATAATTTGTTAATTATTCCAAATAATGTATAAAATCTATATTTGTGCTGATAGCCCTTTAATTAGAAATTCATTATAAATAAATAAATAAATTAAATTTTCACAAATATTAGATTAAACTATTAATAATTATTCATATAGATTGTAAGAAATTAAAAACTCACAACCATAGACTATTTATGTAATTAGGGATTGCTACTTATTATTCATTGTATCAATTATTGAGAAAAATTTACTGTGGTCTATTCATGCTGCCAACTTCGTCTAAATATAATACGTTGAATGAGCATTTCAATTGTTAAAACCAATCTGAAAGGTATTTAGTGTGTATTATTTTGAAATACTTTACTGTATTCGCCTATTAATGGGCTGATAAATACAAAAATGAACTTACAAATCAGAATTTCACATCGCAAAGTATTTAAAATTTAAATTAAATTTCAGAGTAATATTTGATTTTCTGTTTGCATTGTTTCCGATATAGGCGTATTGTTGTATTTTATATAAATTTTACATGATATATTCATAAACGTTTACTGATTTGTTGTTGATATCTGCTCTTACTTTACACTCATTTTCCACTAATTAGACGAATTTACGTCAAAGTGACTCTAATCATTCATTTAAATCAACTATTTTTAGTTTTATGATCTTTAGTTACTGTATATTGATCACATTCAATTCCAACTGGTTATAATGATTATTTAAAATTCGTTATAAACAAGAACTGTAAGATTTTTTTGGTATTACCAACAGAATCATTGTTATAACAGTGCCATAACATATAGTTGAAACAACGATTTACTACCATTTTTAATTCAAAATTTTTATTCAACTCTCTTATTTCTTTTTGGTTTTCCAAATTTTAGTTTTTTTTCTTTATTTTCGTTTTAATTCTGTTTTTCTTTGTTTTTGGAAAACATAATCAAATTTTGACTTTTCTTTTATGAATCAACCGGATGTATAGAATCCTTTTATTAAAAAAAAAATTCCAAAAAAAAAAGTGAATCAAAAAGAAAATAAAATGAAAGAATTGGAAAATATAACGGCATCAGTTGAAAAAAAGCAAGAGAAAAAGAAAAAAAAATGAGATGCTTTTAGCTTTTGTTTGTATGTTTGTGTTTACGAAATCTCTTTTTTTCTCGTTTTTCATATTCTTATTGTAGTTTAGTCGCTTTGTTTTTGATTTTGTTTTTCTTTTATTTAATTTGTTTTTATTTTCATTTTTAATTGTGATGAATTTCATTTTACGCTAGTGTTAAAACTTGTCGGGGTGTAATGAAGGTCCGTCTCTCTTAATGGTAAAATGTTTTGTTATTTTGAATTTTCCTCAATTTTTGGTACTCCTTTTCCGTTATATTTTGAGATTTTTCCTTTTATTTTTAGATATTGAAAAAAAATTATGTACTATTTTTGAATTTTGTTTTTCTCTTTCTATCCTGCTTTTGTTGATATTATTTTTTTATGTTTTATTGTCTTATTTTTTGTGTGTATTTTATCCTGTGTTTTTTGTTTGGCAGGAAATTTATTCATTTTTTTTGTAATTTAAAATTTTTTTTATATTTTGGATGATATTGAACTGTTTTCTATACAAAAAAAATTGATATATTTTTTTGAATAAAATGAGTATTAGCATTAATAGAGAAATACGGGGAGATGAAGAGCAAAATATTATACACAGTTTCACTTGAGTCCAGTTAGAAGGTTTAAAAGTAAAAATATCAGTTGGTCATATTTTTTTTTTCAATCACATAAAACGGTAAAAATTGTAGGATAATAAGAGAGAGAGAGAGAGAGAGAGAGAGTGTAAAAGAAGAAGAACATCCCGTAATTATAGAGAAAGAACAAATAAAACTTGAAATTCTGTTATCTGGTAAAATTTATTGTGAATAATTCACAGTTTGAAGGAAGGAGTTAGTAGGTTCTATAAAAATACTAAATTAACATTCATACTCGCATATAGAATAATAATACAATACATGATGTGCATATACATATGTAATGTGTTATTATGTACTTGTTATATGAAAACTCTATGGTTTAGAAGTGATGATTCTGTTATTTGTATATTGTTTTGAGCCGATGTAATGTTATTTTTGTGTTGTTGAAATTTTTTTTTTCTTGCTATAGTAAAAGGACATTAACAGATTTTTTATTCTTTTTGTTTATGTTTGCTGAAATAAAAAATAATGAAGAGGTGGACCAAATATTTTGTCTTTTTATTATATATAGCAATTGTGTAAAATTAACAATAGTGGTTAGAGAATATTTAGGAGAATTTTTGTATTTTTCAAATTTTTTTTTCATTTTAATTTTTTTCATAATATTTTATTTTAAATTTGATTTTTATTTTGGTATTTTTTGTCATAAATTAGTATTTAAGAACAATGTGAGGTTAAAAAATATTTTCATTGTTTGTTGATATAAAAATCTTTTACACAATAAAAGCCTGTAAAGTTGTTAATGTAACGAATTTTGGTTCGATTCCCATAGAAATCAGAATTTCGCATGTGAATAGAGTTCGCAATAAGTAAATTTTGAAGCTAAGCTTCCAACAACTCATGTTAATTTTAATTTTTGTTTTTGATTGTATTTCTTACTTTAAGGCTTTTAACGCTTTCCTAGTCTCGGAGGTCCAACTAACACATGAGAAGGCTCATTTAAAATACAGGTCTAGTGTCTCTATATGTATTGATGACGATAGACGTTCACGCAATCCTCGGCAAACATAATATTTATAGAGACTTTCCAAGTTATATTACAAAGTTGGTTACATTATTCCGATTACCTTTAATTTCTTAGCTATTACAAAAGTTTAATCCAAATAGATTGATAACTTTTCAAACATCCTTATTCTTCTGAAGTAAAAAAAACAAAAAATATTTGAAATCTTATTATGTTCCCCCGTTCACCCATTGCATATTTATTTTGTTTTTGCTGAACATGAAATTTCAAAAAAGAAAAATTCTCAGAGTAGAAAAAGAAAAATAACAACATGCAAATATAAAGAATAAAAAAAAAGTAACGGGTGCAAAAAAAAAATACTAAATGAGAGAAACAAAAAAAAAATTTATTTTGAGTCGCGATTTTTTTCTTTTTCTTTTTTTTTATTTCACTCATTTTTTATATTTTACTCTAGCTTTGTTTTTATTTTTTAACATGTATGTAAACATACATTGTTCATACAACATGTATGAAAGCATGTTGAATGATATACTATTATTATAGAAGGTGACCATTGGTCTGTAGAGAGTTGAGTAGAATAACACAATATGGAAAAAAAATTGAATTGAAAATTTGTTTTGTTTTTTTTTTTTTGTTTTTCATTTTATATACCATACATTTGTATGATAGAAGAGTGTAATGTGATGTGAGTTAATATTGAATTATACGAGAAGAGAATTTTTTTAATTTTTTTTCTTGCTCTTTTAACGACTGCATTGAATAGAACGCGGGAGGCATCGTAATCGCATCAAATTTAACATATGTTGAGTTTTCTATTTGCCAGTCTGCTGTGCGCTTGTATCTTAATGTCGTCTGGCCATATGACAAAATGTTGGATTTTTAGAATATGTCACCTTTTTAGAACCTTGACCTTTACTATGAGCTACTTCTACTATTTTAATTATTTTGAATAAATACCAACAAAATGTTTTCTTGGAATTTTAATTATAAGCTTCATGTGACACGACATGACGCCTAGATTTGTGCGGATTTCAGATAAAACTGAACTTTTAGTACCGACTAAATTTATATTATTGCCCATAATTATGTAGAAATAGCTAATAAATTGCTTTAAAATTTAATGTTACAACTCCGATTGTTAAAACTTTTCGGGAAGAGCTGTGTTTGAAACGCCACCTTCACTATGGACCGAGTTTACATTTTGTCCGCTATTTATCATTAAACTTTTAAGCCCAATAATTTGCTTAAAATTTAAATATGTGTTTAAAGGATGCTTTCACACTATTCCGCAACAGTTTTGCCAAAACTTTGCAGTCGTTTATGTGCTGTTCACAGCAGATATCTTTTGTTTTTGAAATTTAATTTTTTTTGTTTTTTTCTACACAAAAAAGAAAATTAACGATGGGAAAAAATCAACTAAAAAAAATAGATTCGGTACATATGAGTTTTTCGGAATTTTAATCTTTTTTACTTTTTTTATTTTTTTTTTAGACGAAATGGCCTATTGGATAAAATTGTTTTTCTTTTTTTTTTAGTTAATTTTCTTTTTGGTGAATTGAGTTTGAACTAAAAATGGAAAAAATAATAGGAACAATGTAATAACAGTAGAAATCGAACAAAAAAAAAAAAAAGAAGTTTTGCTAGGAAAAAAAAATATTAAGAACTAAAAAGTAAAAAATTCTTTCCAAATAAAAGAAAAACGCAATAAGGATCATTATAAATATGCCATACACCATGTCAGAATAATAATGTGCACATACAACAAACTACATATTATATGAGAGTTATAAGAGTTTGTCACAAGAGGGTGTAATGATGAGAGTGAAGGGACAAAAGAAGAATGGGATATTTTTTTACAAATATAAGAGAGAAAAAGTAAAGAAAAGGAAAAAAATAAATTTAAATTGGGATTGGATCAAATGCTGCTGCTGCAGATGATAATACTACTATATTATGCTACACATTATAGATAGAGAGAGAATGTATAAGAGAAATAACTGAGCAGGAAGAGGAGTGAATTAAGAATGATTGTTTTGCATTTGGAAAACATGCGATGTTGTTGTTAAAATTAAAAATAAAAATATTCAAAAAAAAAAAAAAAAACAATCTATAAAAATCGGCTTTTTTATCGTATATACTTTTAGAATTATAAAATTTTTTTGGTTCATTTTAGTCACACACATCTGTACATACATATGCACATACATAATAATATTTTCATGTATATTATACATATTTACATATTTATATATTTTCAGTCTAATTTATATTATATGTGTACTCGTATGTATGTATATATGCATGATGCAATATTTGCTATAATAACAATACGTAATATTATGTGACTCGTTTTTTTTGTTGTCGTTCTGCTTTTTCTTAATTTTTCGGGGATAAACGTTTTTTTTTTCACTTTTATTTTTATAACATTTCATTACTTTTATTTGAACAGCAATGGTGAAATTGAATAAAGTGCGAGAGTAATAAAAAGAGCTAGAAAAATAAAATTTAAATTATATATTACATGTATGTACATAATGTATATATGTACGTGCCTGTTATGTACACAAGTAGGTAATAAAATAAGAGTAAGAAATTTTCATTTCATTTTGTTTATTCCGTCATTTTTTCTCTTTACCAAATTTACAATATGAAAAACAAAAAGAAAATGTTGAATATTTTTTTTTACAATAACGAAATAGATGGAGAATATTGTTTAAATATTTGGACTCAACGACTATTATTTGCAATAATATATTTATATATGTATGTATTTATAATTAAAAGTATATGTGTAAATTATTGAATTCATTATTGAAAATTATTATTTCGTTTACGTAAAAATTGCCAACTTTATTAAGTGCGGATAATAAAAAGGGCTTATTAACTAAAAATGCTAAAGTATTGCTATAATTTATAAGAATTTTGAGGAATATAATGCGGATTAGTTAAGCAGTTTTCTGTACTATGAATTCTATGATTTTGAAAGTCAATGTGTTTTTTAATATAACGCCTTAATGTAGGTAATTTTGCTTTTATTGCATCAGTTTATAGTCTGTGAAAATTGCCTTAAATCTAATTAAGCCTAAATATAGGCAATAAAATCTAAAAAAAAATTTTGGAATCGATTGAATTTTTTGTATATTATGTACAATTATTATGTGCAATCGAATTCTTGCTATGATATATGGGTATATGAATTAAAATTTTAATAATTCAATAATAAATACGATTTGTCAGTGTATATAAATAATTTTTACGATATTTTTCTATAAAAAGTGTCAAAAAACTTATTAATTTTAGTATATCTAATAATAATTTGTTTAAATATCTACGTAATACCAACTTCTAGTATTTAATTTTCATTGAAGTCATCAGAAGAAATGTGCGTTTAACTAGTTTTCTCATCTATTTCCCTACCCTAATTTTTTTTTGTTTTATTTGATAGTAGATTAGAGTGCTATACACACCCAAAGGATAAATTTTCTTCTAAAATAAAAAAGTAAAATTCTAATTCAATTTCTTGTATGTTCATTTTCCACTTGTAATATCCATTTTGCCTTTTACTCAAATTTACGCCATAAATGGTAAATTTGGTACATTCATTCGAATTTCAAAAAATACACAAAAAAAAAATAAAAATTAATAAAAATCCAAAATTAAATTGATTAATCAGGTAAAGTATTATTCAGAGTTAGCATACGAGTTTATTGGAAATTCCATTTACTGGTATTAAACTGAACCAATTGATAATATGGGTGTTACGTTTAAAATTGAAATAAAAAAAAATTATGAAAAATTCTCATTTTTTCTTCAATTTTTTATGTTTTCGTTTCTCGTCATTTTTCACAAATTTACCTTTCACCCTTTTTTATGTTATTTTGTCCTTTCTTTTTTTTTTTTGGTTTTTGTATACCCCCACCAAAAAAAACTTACAACTACTGATAATTTTACTCATACCAATTTTGTTGATTTGATCGCTGTCCGTTATTTTATTATTTTTTTTCCATTTACTCTGCAGGTTTACTTATGAAACGTGAAAAGGTTGACTAGTCAGTCAGTGATAAAGAAAAAAATAAGTGAAATCAAAATTATTGAACATAAAAAAAATGGTGGTAGGGTAGGCAATTTTTTTGGTTTTTTTTTTTGGTTTTTTGAGTTTGATTGCTAAAAAACAAAATTTGAGAATAATAATGCATGTATTTTAAGTAACTTTTTTTTAATTTTTTTTTCTAGACCTCTTGCACACTCTTAAAAGTGGTATAGTCGGGAATTTTACACTATAAAAATCAAAAAAATTCATCTACTTTTTATTTTTTACGTATAATTTTTGTTTTCTTTTTTTTTTTTTTCAATTCTTTTGCACATTTTCAATTTTTAGTCTTGATTTATTTTTAGCAATACTTCCAAAAGAGATTATAATTAAAAAAGAAAAATAAAACAAGAATGGAGGAAGCAGAATTCCAAAATGAAAAAAAGAAGAAAAACTCCCTATATGTACGTTAAGGATATTTCGTTGGAAAGTAAATTTTGATGTGGCATATTATGAAGATTGTATACGTTGCATTGTGTATGAGTTAAGTACTTTATGATTTCACAAATTCAATGAATGTATGTGAAATTTTGTTCTATTTTGTTAATATATTTTATTATATTGATATTGGGGGTTACTGGTACGTGTACCTATATTGTACGTATAGAAAAAATGGAAAATGAAAAAAAAACATCTTCAATAATGTGTACTGACCATTCAATTCTCATCCCATTCTTCTTCTTGAGTAATTGTGCCTTATGCATTTTTCATTGTGTATTTATTAAAGGGAAAATTTGATGTATGTATGTGATATCTTTTATGGATTCTTTTGTATTTCCTTTTTTTGTTACTTAAAAAATTATTGTAGGGAATGCGTATGGAAAAATTTCCTTTTTCTTTTTTTTTAGGATTTCTTCGTCGTTTTAATTTCGTGCCCATTTTATTTTCGCTCTTCTTATTGCTATTTTGTAGTATTGTTTATGGTTATTTTAGGGTTTTTTTTTTCTTATTAAGGTGCAGTCCTTATCATACAAATGAATTACTAGTCAGGAGAGCATCACAAAAATTTATAATGTTTTTGTTTTGTTTTTTTTTAATTTGTTTAAGTAAACAAATTTTTATTTAAAATTTTGTTTACTCGCCTCGTTTATTATACAGAACAATTTCGATTATAGAGTAAACCAATATTACAAACCAATGGTTTGTAATGTAGTACTTTTGCCTTCAACAAGTGAAAATACTGGTCTTAAAAACAATCTAAGTATGTACGACATTATTGAAATTACTTTTATTGCCATACGAAAAACTTGCATATATTTAGGATGATGTAAAGAAAAATATTGAAAGGGCCGTTAACATAATGATTGAATTTAGCGGTTAATTGCGTGAGTTGCGAAAAATAATTATATCTTACGAAATAATTATATTATATGAAATAAACTATTTATTACTGTCTAAAAACTCTTAAATTTCAGATTCCTACAATCTGCGATCTAGAAGAAGAACGATATCAAAAATTTGGAAAAAACAGATTTTATATAACGGTAAATTTTAACGGCCACTTTTGTTTTTTAAATTCAAATGTGGTATGCAGGGGGGGAAGAAGCCAACTGTTATTTTCCTTCGTTTGCAAAATTTGAAAAATGCTTATGGTTTCGCTGCAATAAATAATTGAAAAATAGGGTTTTCAGGGTTTTTGGGGAGATAGGTAAAAATTTTCTTCTACGGAAATAGGTTTCTAAAAACGATCAATTTATAAATAAAATTTGATCTCTCTATCTTGAAGGCTGTAGACGTTTTGCAAACAGACACACGGATAGGCGCATGGACGGACGAACAGAATGAAAGTTATAAGTACTTTTTTTAAAAATTTTTTTCGAAAAATGCTAAAAAGAGAATTTTTTTTTTGGATTTTATTTTAAAAATTTCATTTTTTTTTATTTTAATAAAAAGCTTTCTTTTTATTTTTATTCCAAATAAATTTTCGGGTTTCTTTCGTTTTTTACTTATTTTTAGTTAAAAATACTCCGAAGACAAAAAAATGAGTTTAAAAAAAAAAAACAGAGGGAACAAAAACAAATGTAAATGCAAATGGAAAAGAGAGTGGGAATTTGTATAAGGAAGAGTAAAAAATGAGAGTAATAATAAATTTTTTAATGCAGCATTTGTTAAAATTTTTCAAATATTTACTTTATTTGTGCATTTACATTTGAAATGAATACAATGGGACGCATACGTGTAAATAATTGGACATTCTTGTAACAAATTTATTTAATCCTTGTTTTTCCTTTAAAAAATATGATTTTATAATTTTATTATTATATAATATTTTTTTTAAACTTTTATAATCTTCTTTTGATCATAGTTTTAGTTAATTTTAATGATTACTCCGTGAAATATGCAATAAAATAAAAAAAATAAAATTTTATGTAATTTTTTAATTTCAAGATTTGAAAGGAGGTCTGAAATGTAAAGTAGAAGGTAATTTTTTTAATGAGGGTAATTCAGATCAAGGGTAAATGGCAATTCGTTGAGAGTAGTTGATGCAATTTAAGTATAAAATTGCTACATTAATATTAAAAAGAAAATAATGAATTAATTTAAGAATATTTTTATAAAAATAACACATACACAATATTACAAAAAACAAGTACAATTTGAGGGTAATAAAATAATTACCTGTAAATCTCACAATAACGAATTTATTGCTATAAAGCAGAAAAATAAATTACGGTATTCAACATTAATTATTATTTGAAACTTATTCTTAACATTTGGAATCATAAACTGCATTTTATAGTCTATTGCTCTCGAATCAAAAAAAAGGGAAATGAAAGTTAATTAAAAGTATGAAAATTTGTTGAAAACCGTTATAATTTTTAATATATTTTTGTTTTATTAACTTAAAATAAATTATATATATTATTCACCTACCTACACCCAAACATATACTACGAATATATTTTTAATACACACATTCATGTATTTAAAACAGAAATGAATTTACCAATAAAACGTTTGAAAAAAAGGAAATTCAAAGTGAAACAATAATTTATTGAAATAATAATTTTAAATAAACTTTCTCATATTTTATTTCATTAATATTGTTAAGATTAATGTGAAATAACACTCAAAAAAAGGATTGTGAACAATATTATTAAAATAATATACTCTTTTTTTTACATTTTTTTATTAATTTTTCAGTTATTGAAATTTGTGAAATTTTATATGGTTATACTTTTTAACAATTTATATGAATATTATTTATATCAATTATTTATTTTATTTCATTTCAAATTTATCTCAAATGAGCCCAGCCGCCCGTACAGAGTATAACAGTTCAATATGAGTTTAGTAATTCAATTAAAAAATAAATTAGTAATTCAATCTAATCTGCTTACATAAAATTCATTAATTTGTGCTTTGGATTAGTAAATATTATTCAAATTCTTTATATCAGCAGTAATTCATTATAGTTTTTATATAGTATGCTAGATTGGATACTGAGTCGAACCAATTAAGACTTACTGTAGAAGTATTAATTCTGATATTTCTTCCACCCTTACTTTGGTAGCCATATACATCACATTTTATGAGAAGTTCAAATATCAGAATGTTGTTGTTTGTGAATCCTTGTAGTTGAAGTTCTTATACCTTATATCGATACAGATCTTTTAAAACCTTATTTTGTAATCTTTGTATCTTTTTTATATAAGCGTTGCCCCATATTTGAATAAAGTACGCAATTGTATTTTGAAATAAGCAGGAAAATTTTTCAATTGATCTTTTTAGTAATCATAATCTGCAACTCCATTCAATCGTTTATTCTTCGTAAATTCTCATTTGTGTCTTCCTCCAAATTTAAAGCCATTTTTTGTTAAATCCCGAACTAGCTTTGTTTAATTTAAACGTCGACCTCTTCATTTAACTACATTTAATTGTTTGTTCAATTATTAACATTTTTAGAAACTTGGCTAGAGCTTCATTATCATAGTATATTTTACCGTGATTATATTGCTTTAACAAATTTCTTTTAAATTTGTTAACCTTAAAACTATTCGCATTGAGTTAAATTTCTTCAAAATATCTATAATGCAGTAAAATGATCGAAAACTTGAATTATAAAAATTTTTAAATTCCAATACGGCATTTCATTACAGACGATAACGAAGAAATCAATCGCAACAAAAAACTATAAAAAAAAATAATAAGCTATCAAAAAACCCAAAAAAAATTGCAGTTAAAATCCTTAAAAAAAACGTTCAATTTTTTTTTGTTATAGAAAAGGATAAAGGATAATTCATATATTATAATAAAAATGTGATATGTGCATAATGCACAGGTATGCAAATTTTCAAATTTTTTTTATATTAATTTTTGTCAATTTCTGTTACACGGTGTATTGTTAAATACCTTTCCCTTTTTTTGTTTTAGAGTCTGATAGTAGTTGGAGTTTATTGAGGTTACTGAAAGGTTATAATAATGTATAGATATAGAATGTGATAGAAAATTGTATTGATAAATGCGAGATAAAAAAAATTACTACATAGTGTTACTGTTATTTTTCCAACATTATTGACTTATTATTTTCCTATTCTTGTTTTTATTATTATTGCTGTATATAGGTACTTGCATTATGTACATACACACATATGTAGATAAAGTACAGGGTACATGCTTATAAATAAAAATATTGTCAATATTTTGATGTTGTTATTGTTATATGAAAAAAAAAGGTGATGGTTGTCCTGCTGATGATGATGTTGATGAGGACATTGACAATGTTGATAGTGATGGCCGTCGCAATAAAAAAAAATAAAAAAAGAAATTTTGTTTTTCTTTTTTTTTCTTATTTCTTTATATTGTAATTTCTTTATATATTTTTTATTTTCATAGAAATATTATTGTGTTTATGTAATGTTTTTTATACATGTATGTTGTGTATGAGGCATTTTTTTTTGAAAAACTGTAAGTAAATAAAGTGGACATGAGTATACATCTACGTGTATGTACATATATAAACTATATATAAGCAAATATTTAGTGAATATGGTGATATAGACATATAAAGGGTGTGTAGAAAAATTTATGCTTAAAAATCTATGAGCATAAATTTTTATCGCTGACTGTAATTCTTCTTTTTTTGTTTTGTTAAATATTTTTATTTTGATTTTATTTTGGAAAATTTTATTATCCTTCAAATTCATTTGTATTTTTAAAATAAAAGGAAATATGATTTTTTATTTAAATTTATTACTTGAAAAAACTAGTTGCATAACATAGATAGCATGCAAGGGCTATGATTTCAAAATGGTGTCGAACTGGATATACTGAAATAGTTTATATATAAAACATACATAAAGCCGGTAGCTTTTGCAACTAAAAAAAAGTCTAACGAAATTTGAGTCCGATAAAAGTCTGCTTGACATCAATCTTATATTAAAACATCGTTCCACATCAAACTTTATATAGTATTCAAGCTGCTTTAGATTTTATACATTAATTCAGTAAAAAAACTTCAGCTTAATAAAAAATTTATTGTCATTTTGCGAATATATACGTTATAGTTTGTTGTTCCTACTTAACAATATTAGGTACACGTTATTCTAGAAAAAAAGCGATAGCAGTAATTTTACTTGAAGCATCATTACTTTGAAGGGAGTCGATTTATTTAAGAGTCGCAATTTATTTAAGAAGAGAAGCAAGAGTTTGTAAATTATTTCCTTTTCTTAAATCAAATATGACATATGAAAAAATGACAGAAACTCTGATCTGTCATTTGATTTAAAAAAAATGTTTTTTAACAAAATGAAAATTTTTTTCCCCTATGTTCCTTACAAAACAAATAAAATTTACAAAATTATACGAAGAAATAAAATGCAAAACAAAAAATTAAAAGCAAGAAATAAAAATGATAAAAAGAAAAAAAAATAAGACAATATAACGGTGAATAACAGTAAGAGATGAAAGAGATGGTGAAAGGAGAAAGAATTACGGATGTTTTCGTTTTTCATATTTTATTTTTTCCTTCCCTTTTCATCTTCTTTTATTTTATTCTTTCTTATTTTTGCAAATATTCAAAAATTATTTTTTCTCTTTTCTCATTATTACGAAATTTTTTTTTTGTTTATGAAAATATTGTCCATTTTCGTCCTAGCACATACAAACATGCACATAATATTATCGTATAAAAATTGAAAAATAGAAAAAAAAATAGTTATGTGTGGTAAAAGATTGGCTTAAAGGCGATTTTATCGTCATCGTTTCATCATCGCTATTTCTTGTTCTTAAGGATTCCATTTTGTATAAATTCATTTCGATTTTATTATTATACACTGCTTTTACATAATAATATGTATATAACAGTTTTTGTTTTTGGGAAAAATGTCAACGAAAATCATTTAATGCAAAATTTTTCTAATAGATAGTTTTGTATAAGATTTACGATTTAATCAAATTACTTAAGTGTAAGGCAGATTTAGGAACTATAAAATTTTAATTATTTTCAATGGTACTAAAATATTTCATATTGGAAGTAAAATGTCATTGTAGTTTTTATTCAATTACAATATTTTGATTTCAACTGCATTTAATGTGTATTCCAAATCAAATATGAATCGTTATAGATGTAACGTAATCGAACAATAATCCATTTGTTAAAAAAAACCTATAATACTCGTATAAAAAGTTTTACAGGACATGCAAGTTACATGAAAATGAGAAAATGAAATGCTGAGAAAATCACAAATTAAAATTGCCCCAAAATATGAATTTAAAAAAATTAAATTAAAAAAATTTTTTTCAACAATTTTCTTTGATTTTTCTTAACAGTC
Source organism: Condylostylus longicornis (assembly GCF_029603195.1). Classification (NCBI taxonomy): domain Eukaryota; kingdom Metazoa; phylum Arthropoda; class Insecta; order Diptera; family Dolichopodidae; genus Condylostylus; species Condylostylus longicornis. The sequence goes on from NW_026577987.1 coordinate 13,656,756, forward strand.
CTATAAAAAAAGGATGTGTAGGAGCAGGCAGAATATTAAAAGAAAATTTATTATATATTTCATTTTACACTGAAACTGAATGGAAATCACTAAAAAATGCATCATTTTTTTACTGATTCGTGTTGATACCAAAAGCATTTTTCGCTGCAAAATGCAACTCTACTGATTGCAAAAGATTAAATTTGTAGTAGTATGGATTCATCCTTGCATCGTCTTATATTCCATATATATATTTTCTTTTCTGTTTTTGGTATATTTTAAAGTATAATCAAGAAGTGAAAATTGTAATAATGTGAATGTGAAAAAGAAAGAATGAGAAGAAAATTTATAGTAGGAGAGATGCAAAAACTGTCAAATTAAATTAATATTGTTTTCATTTTGATTTTAATTTCTCTTTCTTTCCTTTTTATATTATGTTAATTGGAAATAAATATAAATATGGCAGATATTTATAATTTTTATAAGATAGAAAAATAAACTCCTTTCATACAAAAATCTTATTAATGTATTTTGTAGTTATGTGAGTAAATTAACAATACAAAATTAACTAATAATAAGATGTAGGATTATACAGAATTATCAAGTACGTTTTATGGGACGCAAGCGAAACTATCATATTATTTTGATAAATTTCTAATCGGAAAACGTAGTGTTTTTAATAATATTCAATCACTAGTTTTTGAGATTTAAACAAATAGCTTTTAAACAAATAGTCTTCTTCTTCTTCTCTCTTTGCCTTTGTCTCTTATCTGGGGTCAGGTCGCCTTGTCCTGCCTCTTCAAGAATTCCTATTCTGTGGCGTCAAATTTGTGGTGCTAAGCCATGTGGCGGTTGGTCTTTCCCTACTTCTCGTTGGTTCATCGATATTGAGTGCGGCTTTCACGATATGGTCCTCATTTATTCTCATTATACGACCGTACCACTTTAATCTGTTTTCTTTTAATTTTTCAGTGATTGGAGCAACTTTAAGACCTCCTCTGATATATCTGATTGGAGATATAAGACCTCCTTATTTTATCTTTGAGTGTTACACCACTGGACCATCTGTGTGTCCTCAGCTCGGTAACATGCAATTTTTGTACGTGTTTGCTGTGCGTCGTTAATAATTCATAAGTATACATTCACAGGCCTGATTGCTATTTTGTAAACTTTTTCCTTTATTTGAGGAGGTATTTTTTTATTGCATAAAACACCCGTTAGGCTTTTCCATTTTATCAAACTAGCGTTCACTCTATGCTTGACTTCCTCATCGATTAATTGTCTTCAATCAAATTTGGCTAAGCTATAGAACAAATTTTAGTATAATCATAATATACACAAATATTAATGGAAATATACTCGTATACGTCAATATTAGAAACGTTGTCCTAATAACTATGGAAATTTTTTTGCAATATTTCTTACATTATATACTTAAGTATATGGTAAAATCATAATAATTAGAGATTATGAGAGCCATTTATATTGTGAATATCATGCTCGCATACATACACATATCTGAAATCATTCAAATTATGCTAATATTAATTTAAAAATAATCAAATTTAATTCGAGTCCTTCATTTTTACTTTTTTTTTTTTGTTTTTTTGAATTTCCGCTAAAAACATTCAAATTTTTGAATCAATTGTTTTCTATTTTTTTCCTCTTTTTTTCTCAATTTCAAATGAAATACATATTTTTAAAGAGAATGAGTTGAGTAATAATATGGCGTACATATGATTAATGTTGAAATAAATTGAAAACATTTGATAAACAGTTAAAAAAAATATAATAAAAATGTCCTCTCCCCGCCATTTAAAGACCTACATGCTCATATAATAATATCACTCATTGGATTTCATTAGAGAGAGGGAAAAAAATGTTGTTTTTTTTTTTTAAATAATTATAAATTTTCTATTGTTAGAAGAAAAATTTTTGCTATGTATGTATATCATTTGTATATCGTAATGATTTAAAAAAAAAATGTTCAACAAGACGACAATAATAAAAAAAAATTCAACAAGATTTTTTTTTTAAATAAAGCTATTTTCATTATTTTGTTAAAAAGTTAATTAAATATAATTGTTTATTATATCCTTTATGTGTTATAACATTATAACATTATTATTACAATATGTTATTATAAAAATAATGAAGAGAATGCAAACATGCACACATATGAATATATGAAAAAATTGTATATAGAAAAATTTAATGTAAAATGGAACAGTGCTTGTCAAAAATCAAAAAAAAATTTTCTTGGAAATTCTGTTAAGTATGAAGGAATATTGTTAGAATATTTCCTTAATTATCAATTTTTTTTCGCATATAATTTCAAATATATATCACGAATATTAATAATACTTACAAATATTTCAATATTTTATGAAGTACTAATAGCTAATACAAGGCACTAGGCCAGTTAGATAAATTATCCTTAAGGAAGAAAACAAATTGATTCATTAACAGGAGCAGGGAAAGTACATAATTATAACAAATTTAACCAATATTATATAAAATTTTGAAGCAATCAGCTGTTTTTTTATTATTGAATGACAATTGGAAAATGGCACATTTGACTCAGAAAATGTTTCTCAATTTCAGGAGGGCAAAAATAATATAAATATATATTCCTTGATGTATAAATTTTAAGACTTCAATTTTATGGTTAATAAGGCAAATTCTACTTTAGGTTTTGTCATGAGGTGGATTAGGGAATTTAATGATTTTAGGTTTGTTCTTTTCTTCAAATGGTGGGATGTAGCGTAACGTTTCAGTCGTTTTCCTCTTCGTGGTATGGATTAGTCGGACCCTTATGAAAGTAGGATTCAGTTTTTGTAATTAGGGTTACTTCGTTGTGGTAAGTTGGTTTCTGATATAGTTTTCATTCATCATTTTGTAAGGTGAATTATGGTTGAGCATGAGTAAAAGGGTGCAAGGCTTTACAGTAGCATTGATTTTGTTGAATTTATTCTTAATTTAGGTTACGCTTTCTATTACCTTGTCGTACAGTAGTTGTGTACGTTTGATTTCGGCCGTTTAATTTTTAATTTACTTATTAATATTATATTTTTTCCTCCCCTTTTCTCTTTATTTTCTCTTTCCATCTGTAAATTATGACGATTTTAGTCTTAGTTACTGAGAGCTACATTTGGTGGCTAAGTCGTAATTATTTTGCTATGCTAAATGCTTTTACTAAGCAATCGTCTGACTTAAAATTGTGCACTGGGTATTAATATTCATAGACGTTCACATATTTTTTTATTATGTTGGAAAAAATAAGGTGAGATTTTAAGTTTTTAATAATATCTACTTATCTATCTAGACTCATCAGTAATAATGTGCTTTTTATTCTCTTGTTTTCTTTTTTATAGTTCATTTAAAAAGGATAATAGATTCATAATAAAGGAACAAAAATGTATATATATATATATATGTATACTATAAACACAATCGAATGACTGACGGAACAATTATAATTGTACATGAATTCATAAGTTACCTTTTTACTCTTATATTACCATTATTAACATTTAATATTTTTTTTTTGTTTTTTCTTATATAATCAATTTGAATGATTTTTTATCAACCTCATTTTTATTTATTTTTATTTTTTTTTTTGAAATTTAATTTAGTATTATTATGTATATATTTTTTTTCTATTCTTTATTCTATTAATTATACAGAAAAAGAAGGATAATTGAATTAAAAATGACAAAATAACAAGGTAAAAACAAGAAAAAATCAAGAAAAAATTACTAAAATAAAAGGACATTATTATTATTCTTATTATTATTATTTTTTTGTTTATATTATGTGACATAATTAAATTGTCATTTGAATAGATAAATAAATTAAAATGGATGTATGTGAAAGAAAATAAATAATAATTTTCATAATAATGTGCAGCAGCGCTATACACTTATGATTACTGTCAATTCAATTGTCTTCTGTTATAATTAATTCAATTCTAAAATAATAATGATTTTATATTATTGATTTAAAAATATAAATGACAAACATACACCAATCCAATAATTCTGCGATGCAATTCTGTTAAAATTATTTGATGAACAATATTTTTGTAAATTGGTGTTTAATGTGTTAAAATTTGTTTTTAACCCAAAGGAGAGAAATGATATACTGAATATGTGTGCAATATTGATATTTTTTGACACATTGAGATAATTTAATAAAATTGAGTCAAACGAATGGTTGAGTCAAACGAACTGTAGCACTTTTCGCTTCAACAAGTGAAAATAGTACTTTTAAAAACAGTCTATGTAGCTTACATTATTAAAATTGCTTTCATTCGTATACGAATATATTACAAAAATTGCATACATTTATGATGAGCAATATATACAATCTTTAAAATAAAACAATATTGTAGTGAGTTAAGAAAAATATCCATATTTTGTAATGGCATAGCATCTACAGTTAGCTTTCTGAATAAATGAACTATTTATTAGTGTCGAAAAGCTGGTTAAATTTCAGACTCCTGCAGCTTATTGGCTAGGAGAAAAACAATATCAAAAATTTACAAAAAACGGATATTAGATAGCGGTTAATATTAACAGCAATTTTTCTTTTTAAAATTTATATATTTAAAGTTTCGCAGTAAAAGAAGTTAGCCAATTTACTGCAATTACAAAATTTGAAAAATGCTTATAAATAGTAAAAAATTTGTTGTAATAGTAAAAAAATAGTGCGGGCGGGATAGATAATGTATTTCTCCAACAGAAATAAGTTTGTAGTAAAGATCTATGCACATATGACATCTCAGCTTTTTATCTTCAGTTTTGTAAACATGCCCACGGATGGACGAACAGAGTGAAATTAGCAAGCATTTTTTTTCAAAAATTTTCTGAAAAAGTGCCAAAAATGAAGAGAACAATTATTTGCATAATTATAACGATTATTTATTTCAAATATATACTAAATTAAAATTTTAATCGCATATGATCTCAGTTGAGCACTAGCATAAGGTATTTAAATTGGTTTTTTTTTTTTAATCTAAGACTCGTCTTGTCTAGCAATTATTACAATAACAATTTAATTATTGTTAATATTGACCGATACTTATATACGTATAAATGTAGCTGTGGAAAAAAATATGTAATATGACAATTTTTTTGAGAATTGCATTTAGAAATATTTTAATTAGTAAGAACTTTTCTGATGTAAAATTTTTGCAAGCATTGAAGCAAATTGGTAATATTTAGCTGTTTCATTAGATGAAAATAGCGACTTGGATTTTAGGATCCATGGCATAAAGATTTAGTTGCATTCCCACTATAAAGTAGTTTTCAGTGCTTGTTGACTTCAACGAATGATTCACAACATTAAGATACAAATTGAATTACAATTTTAATTTTAAATTACAAAAATACTTAATAATTATTTTTTTAAATTTTTATTCTAGGAACCTGATTCTGATGTTGAAATACAACAACCACAACAACAGCAACAACAATTACATGAACAACATAAAATACATTCCTTAAGTCCGCCCAATAATAATATTAATAATAATAATAATTTATTAACAACTGAGGATAGAGAACAAACTTTAGAATTTTATAAAAAATTGGCAAATAATAATAATAATAATAACAATAATAGTAACAATAATAACAACAACAATAATAATAATAATAGAACTTTATCATCATCATCATCATCATCACCACCACCACCATCATCATCCCAACAGTCATCACATGAGAAAACGGCGGCGCAAAAAGTTGAAGCATTAGCTGTAGCAGCTGCTGCTCAAGCACATTTAAATGGAACCAGTGAGTACATATCGATATCCAATTTAAATTTCTAAAATATATACATATATATATGTATGTACATTTTGTATATTTTTATGTTTGTATTATATTTTTTGATTTATATTTTATTTACTTGATTTTTTCCATATGTTTCATATATTCTTATATATATACGTATATATACACGTATAATTTATATTTTTTGAAACTTTTTCTTTTTTTCATAATGTCTCAATGAGGTAGACGTTCTCATACTTTTACTATAAGTAATACTTTAGTACATAGATTATTTGTAGTGTAACTTCTTTCAGTATCACTATATTGTATACCCGTGTATTATATGCTGTATGCATTGTGTATAATGTTCAATACACGGGTATTTATATACATATGTACAATTTCAGTTTCAAATTAAAGTTCTTATTTTATTATGTTATGCTATCAGTTTGTGTACTACCATTAATCTTATCATAAATTAACGAGCACCCACCAAATATCCACCAAATATTTAATATGCAAATGTAAGAGAATTTCTCATACTCTGATTTTCTCTTAAAAAATCTTCAACTTCTGAGCAAGCAGTTAGAGTTTATACGAGTAAACGATTGGGAATGAGATTGGAGAATATTGTGACTGACCATCGTTCTAGATTCGCTTTATGAATTTTCTTTTTTATTTTCTTTTTTTTTTTATTATTGTTATTTTTTTCTTTTTCTCCACATATCGCAATTTTCTCATGTATAAATTTAATTTTCTTTTGTTTTTTCAATATTTTTATTTCGATTTTTTTGTTTTTTTATTTCTTTAATTCCCAATACACAAATTTTTTATATGATTTAATGGTTAAAAAATAAAAACAATAAGAACAGAACAAAAATAATCGGTTGAGATAGAGCAATGAATTCTATACAGCATAGCAAATAAATATAGTAAGAACGAGGATGAAAAAAAAATCTCTGATTACTTCTTTTGTTTCGATAATTGAAATTTACCTTCATTGGGTTCCTTTTTCGTTTTATTTTTCCTCTTTTTGGCATGTTATTATTATTTTTTCACTTTCCTATGAGTTATTTAAATTTTTTTTTTTGTATTATGAAAGGATAATAAGAAGTTTGAAAAAATCCTGAATTATTGAAACTTTTCAATTAACTTAATGATGATCTATGATATATTATGGGGCGATGGGTACACTGAAATTACTTTTTTTTTCGGTTTTTTCTTACTGTCTTTTTTTATAACTTGAAACAACAGGATACCTCGCTAAATTTTAGTTTGTTTTTTTAATTTGTTTAATCTTCATTTATTTAATTTGCAACAGATACTTATTAGATTTTTTTAAATTTTTTATTCAAATTTAATTATTAAATTATTTAATGAAGATGTTTGCAATTATTTTACTTGTAAAAAAGAGTATTATATTCGGGTTTTTAATAGATTGTAGAAGAAATCGAGATTTCAATTATTTGTAGTCATTGTCTATGCAAATATCTAATTCAAAATACATACTGAATAATGGGCGATGGTATCTCAACATTAATTCTACATACATAAGTAATAATTAGAATACAAAATAATTTATGTATTTTATTAAATAAAATAACGAAATTCATGCAAAAGCAAATTATCTGAGCAGCAACAAAAACTTAAATCACTATTAAATCTTACTATAAAACAATACAAAATTCCCATAATATGAATATAAATGTTATATGAAATACCCATAGTGAAACCTAAACTAATTTTTATGTTATCCTTTCTCATTTTAATGACATAAATTTACAAATTACCTATATTAAGCTTCAAAAACCATTTCTATAAAAATTTTCAAAATTTTTGTTTCTCTTTCTTATTTTTCATCATTCATTTTTTATAAAATAAAGTATACATGTATAAAATTAATCCCTATTATTAAATTCTAAAATATAATAATATGTTTTCTTTTTAATTTAATCCTTACTCTAATACTCACATATAAAATATAGTGCAAGACATGATAAATTTGCAAAAGTTACAAAATTTTGCATCTCTACAACAACAACAGTTACAAGAACAACAAAATCAACAGCAACAACATCATCAATCGCACTCTTCGGTTCCAACAGCAGCAGCACTTGCAAGCCTTCAAGGATTAGCTGGTATATCATCTGCAGTAGCATTAAATTCACCTTTAAATTTAAGTGTTGGTTCTACATCATTATTAACATCATCAACATCATCATCATCATCTGGAAATCCAAAATTATCACAAAATATTGGTGGCAATATTGGTTGTGGTAATGGTAATGGAAATACAAATACTCCTTTAACATTAGGTGGTGTTGTCGGTTCTGGAGTTAATAATGTTAATAATTTAGTTGGTTGTAATTCACCTAGTGCTGGTATACAACAAATGCCACAATTAATATTAGCATCAGGTCAACTAGTTCAGGGTGTACAAGGAGCTCAATTATTAATCCCAACGTCACAAGGTATATTAATTAAATGTATATGTATTTAGATATATAAATACTTATATATTTTTTTTAAATAGAAATTAATAATGAAAATGTTACTTTTAATTATAATTACATATATCTCTATTTTAAAGAAATTTTTAAAATGTAACACCAAGGATATTCAATTTATTTTTATTTTATTATCATATATATTATAGGTATATCCGTACAAACGATTTTAACGATACCCGTCAGTCAACAAATTAATACCAACGAACAATTTTTACAAAATTATTCAGCATTGAATGCTAGTGCAGCTGCATTTAATAATTTAAATTTGAGTGCACATCAAATACCATCAATACCTTCAGCTCCTAATAATTTATTAAAACCGAATTTTTTCCCTACTGGTGTACAACAATTATTAGCTGCATTACATCCGCAACTATTTCAAAATACTGGAAATTTACAATCATCAGTAGCTGATCAAGTTAATCAATCAGCAGCAGCTGCTCATCAGGTACAAATGGCTCAAGAACAACAACAAAAAATGTTACATTTACAACAACAGCTTCAAAAACACCAACAACATCAACAACAGCAGCAGCAGCAACAACAACAGCATATGCAGCAACACAAACAATCACAGCAATTACAAAATACAGTACGTCAACAACAAAATGATGCACCATCTCCAAGAAATGATGTTATGTCAAATCAAGGTCATTTATTAGATAGAAGCATGACATCTGCTATACAAATACGTACGACACCACATTTAAGCCCAAGTGCTCAACATCCCAAAGAAAGTCCATCACAGTTATCATCAGCATCATCATCTGGAGGTGGTGGTGCTGGTGGAATGGGTCAAACTTCTTCAAGTGTTGCTGCTGCTATTGGAAGTGGTCAAAATTCTTCGACATTAGGTTTTAATTTATCGCAACATGATAAATCACGTATAACTGGAACACCTCCAAATACATCATCAAATAGTTATTCATCACCATCCGGATCTCAATTATATCGTAGTCATTCACCTAATGGTCATCAAATGGCATCATCAACTTCATCAGCTTCACATAGTTTAAGTAGTCAAATGAATCCGAATGCGACATGTGTCCTAAGTAACATCAATAGGTGAGCAAAATGTCTGTGTTTCTGAAAAAAAATTCAATATTATTTTTATGCTAAACATGATTTCTTTTTTTCTATAAAATTTATACTTGTAATCCTGTTCTTCAACATTATGTAATGATATGTGTATAGATTAACATCATCAAATGGTGAATTAACGATAACAAAATCACATGGTCCAACAAGACATTCATCACCATCACCATCACCAGGTCCAATACATAGTAGTCATCATAGTAGTAGTAGTCATTTACATCATCATCATCATCATCAGCAACAACAACAACAACAACAGCAACAACATCAATCTTCATCATCAATGAAAATGAGTCCAAATTCAATACATCAAATGTCGCCAACTAGAACTGAAACATCGACAGCAGATTTATTACTTGATTCGCCAAGTAAGTATGGGTACCGTATTGTCATGAAATTGTTATTGTTATTAATCTTAAAAATATGCTGCAACTTAATTAGACCTAATTGGATGTAAATTTAATTTTGAGTTTTTGAGTTTATTTTTCAAATGTTTTTGTTTATTAAATAATTTTTCTTTTATCAATTCATGTATACAAATACGTACATATACGAGCATTCTGGGCATTATATATTGTACACTCACTGGAAAATTTATATACTCATGCTACTTAAATGTTGAGTAATATTGAAATATATATGTAATTTTGATTTTGTTCAAAGTCCTTATAAATATAGGATAATTTATGGTTGCAGAGAAAAATTGTTATCCATACATTTTTGTTATCCATTTAAAATACTTAGTTTACATAGAGAATATTAGATTTTAGATAACAATGGCGAGAATGAGAATAACATTGAATATTGTTTGACATTTTTAGAATGTTTTCTCTACAAATTTGCCAGGTTTTTATGTTTAAGTGATTGTATGTGTCATAGTTTCGCAGTTTGGCAATTTTTTATACTTTTTTACAGTAAAAATTTATAACTTATTCAGCTTCCCTTCAATTATACAACTTTAGGTATAATTGTTTAATATTATTACAATACTAAGTTTATTCTTGTTATCACGTTCTAGTGTACCTATTTACTCACTGGTTCGTTAAAGCAGACAGGTATTAGAACATTTTTCCTGTAATACTTACTTTTATTACGAGTAATTGTCTTTGTAAAATATAAAACACTCCAAAATTGTATACTATGCTTAACAATTTTTCTTCAAAGAAATTTTGTGTAGACGAAAAAGTGTTGTTCCTTAAACGCGAAGTAATAATATAGTAAACTTTTAATGCGATCCTTTAATTTATTGTTGATGTTATTATCTGTTTTCAAATTAATTTCTAAAAATAAGCTTTAAAAAACCTTTAATTTCAACATACGCTTCAAGAATTCTCTTATCGTTTTCACAGTAATTAATTTCTCATTCTCAACAAAATTCTATATGAATATTTTTTAACTTTCATTAAATTTTCAAATTAAATTTAATAATAATTTTCTATTTATAACTACATACATATAGTATAGCTGATCCCTATCATTATTCAATCTCCACAAAGAATTCTAATAAAATTCATAATGCAATTAAAATTTATATAATATATAATATCTAACAATATAATATACAATACTACAAAATAGCAATAGGTAATTATACATAATTATACATTCATTAATTGGGATTATTTACACAATTTACTCCTACATACCATACGGCGATGAAAATATATAGAAAATATAAAAATATATATATATACATATATTCAAAGAAAAGAGAAAAAGAAAGGAAACAAGAAGTAGAACACAAACAACCTAAAATGTCATTCTTGACATGCACTAATTATGCGAACAACAGGCAAACAACCAATATTCGATTATGTAATTAAATATGCATTATACCGTCAATTAGCTCGCTAATTATAATTGTTCTATACTATAACATCATCTTATTTAACTTCTATCTTATTATATATTATATTGTATAATATGTTTATGTGTATAACAATATTATATTTCATTAGTGTGGTATTAAAGAACCACTCATTGATGAAAAAGTTAATTTTCTATATCGTGTTTTCTAAGTAGAGGAAAATTTCATTCTATTTTTTCTTTTATATTTTTATGTTGCTTCATATAATAGCAGTTCCTTCTTACCTTTGTGATATTAAAGAGTAAAATTCTTTGAATTTTCTTATAATTTTAAATTATTTTTTGTTTTTCATTTCTTCATTATTTTGTGTTTTTAAAATATTGTACGGTTCAAAAAAAAAAATTGCGAACATTCTATCTTATAATAATCAAATGAAATCCAAACTTACATAACAATAATGTATTTTGGTTATTCATTATGTATATGTACATATATACTATCATTTTATTATAATAATCTTGCAGACACAATTTTTACTCAAGAAAAACAGGATGAAATCTGGATAATGTTCTATTTAAAAATTTTATTAGAATAATATTAAAATTTAGTTAGAATTTCGAACCAAATTTTTTACCCAATTATCAATTTGATTTCTTTGCTACGAACAATGTATAACTAACTTCCATATAAGATATACTCGGTTTCGCTGATTTATTACAATACAAATTATTCTGTATCATAAATTTGTTTACATTCTGTTATCAATTTTATTATTAAAATTCTTAAAAATTTCTCTTCAATATTATTATCATTAATTTATATGAAAAGAAGAAAATTTGGATTTGTGGTTTCATTTTCGTAAAATTGGAAAACCAATTTTATAAAATTTAATAAAATTAATTTTGCAATACAGGAAATTGATTATTTTTAAGGACAATATTATTATGTCACTATAAAATATAATTATAATTATAAATATTTCTAAATCTTACGTACCCAATATGAATAATTGTATTCTAATTATATTAGAATTTTAAAATTCAATTTTCTTACTGAAATTTTATTATGGAATTTCTTAAATTAGCAAAAGAGTTTTTATTACAAAATTGCATATTTATTGGCACAGGAAATTATTTATAGCAGGCTACAAAAAATGTAGTGATTAGGTTCAATATTTATAAATATAAAAGTATTAGATTCGAAATTTCCCCGTCAACGCTTCAGTTTTTAAAAGTCTCTATTATTATATAATCACTCTATACAGTTTTATCGTATAACAGCTATTATGATAAAACTATATGGAGTGGTGCAATTTTATACGGAAGTGAGTTTATGTGAAAAACAAATCCCTCTAGAAATCTTCAAAAATTACCACTTCTACAAATTGCTTCAGCTCCAAAAAATTTACAGCTCCTCAAATTTTTTCGGAAATCACTAAAATTTTTTTAATTTTCTGCAAACAAAGGGAAATAGCAAATGGTTCCTCAAATCTAAGATTTTCAACAACAAATAAGCAATTTCTATAAATTCATAGCAACAACAGTAAATTCTTAACAGTTAAAGGGTTTTTAAACTTTTCTTTTTTTATGGTATGCAGTTTGACAGTTTTGTTCTTAATGGTAGGCAGCTAACAAAGAGACACATAACATTTTACCATAACTCAAATCTCATGCAACTTGGCTTGTTAAGTAATAATATTTTAATTACTGATTAAAGCAGCAATATAAGAGATTTTCATAAACGCAATACTGCAAAACAATTACAGCAAATAGTAATATTTCAAAATCATAACGAAATAGATTTGCAATTTATTTTTAAATATTCTATAAAAGCGAAACTATTCATATTATTTAACTGTACTACTCATAATAATTTCATTGTTGTGGTCATCTTCAGCTAATCAGCTGGCTGATATCTAAATGTTGCTAATTAAAATTAGCAACAAATTGTTTAGGTACACAAATTTAACGCAGTTTTCAATTTATATCGCGTAGTCCTTTTGTTTTGTAACATAAAAAACTAATTAAGTAATTATATAATTTACATTTTTTCATTATCATACTATCGTCCAAATATAATAAATAACACCCCCCTTAATTACTTTATTCATTCGTTTTTTTTTTGTGATCCTTTGTTCCTTCAGTGTGTTATATTTCTTTTTGTTTTTTGATACTTCATTAATAATAAGGTAATCAAACTAATTGACCATGCACATATTATTATTATAGTTATATGCATTATTGCATATTTGAAAAATTTATAACAAATTACGATCAATAAATATTTTTTATAACAAGATAGTTAGTTATTATAATAGTATAATTTATAAGAGTTTTAAATTATGAGTAATGTGTCATATTGATCAAAAGGATTACCTAGTCATACAATATAATACATGTATATTATGCGTGCATATAGTTAGAATAAACGTGAATTGTTCTTTAGAGTATTCTACTTAAATAACTAACATTATTAAAAATCAATAAAAATGATGATTAATTTTTTGCAATAAAAAATAATAAAATAACATGCAATTTTCTTTATATAATAAAATTCTAATATTTAAGTACTATAATATAAGTAATAGGTAAATTAAAGTTTACCTTATTTCATTAAAATAATAGTTAGTTAATATAAAAGGAGTATATAAGGTATGCACAAATGATTAATTTAGAAATTGAAAAAAAAAATAAAGTTATGGTGGACGCCCTTATTACTTTTCTTTTTCTTTTTTATTGAAAACTTATTAAAAATTCAAAGAAATGCATTTCATTTTTAATTTATGAAAGGATAATATCGGAAAATGTTATTAGATGACATACAAAATATTTTCTTTTTATAGAAAGAAATGCAATCAATAGTAAATAATTACTGCTTATCAGAATATGTGTGTGTTTAGATTGTAGGTCATAATTTATTGTACATATTTATTTATTATTTAATATTGAGATAATTTTGAATCATTATTGTTAGAAATGATTATAGTCCCGTATCTGACATGTTCAGTACCCTAAGCAGTCTCTAAAATGTGTCCCCAAAACTTTCAAATCAATGAACAATATACAGCAAACATTGTGCATTGTGCATAATAAATCATTCTCTGCTAAATTTAACATTCTGAATGCAAGAATGGTTGTAGAATTAAAGCTTGGAATTAAAGTTTCAGCTTTGCTGTAAATGAAAAGAAAAAAAATTTTTGTTGAAATTTTCAATGGCGCCCGCTTCTGTTTACTGGCGTTCATTGCAAATGCTCACATTGCATATATGGTAGATTTGGCGCTGAATGGTTATTTAGAATAATATATGAATGTCATATATTCTTTTCAAGATGGAATATTAGAATTTTATACACGAATATAGATGTATGCAAGAAACTCATTTCTCTAAAAGAAAAATTTTATCTGCCATTTCGCTTTCAAAACCTCTAACATCTCAAGATCATAAAGGTACAATTTTAACGATTTCTGTTGAAATAAATTATATTTTGACAATATCGAATCCACTAATATTTGTTAAATTTCACAAATGCAGAGAAATAGCAACTTGATTTTTCTATTACTAAAAACAACAGTCAAACATTAAAATCAACCGTACAATTATCTCAAATTTATTTTTTCATTTTGATATCATTTTTCTCTTAAACGCTAAATTGAACAAAATCTAAAACTTTATCAGGTTGCAGATATAAGTTAGTAGTTTATTTTGTTGGGACAAAATGTTTATCTACTTCGTTCCTCTTCGAAGCTATCGTTTCTCAAAATTAACCAAATTTCAATTTTCGACTTTCTAATATTTTTAAACTGCTAGGCTTTTCCAAATTTCTATAAAATTAAAGGTAAATGCTTAAATACATCAAAAAATTATAATAATGTATCTATAATAATTTAGCTTAACTCATCTAATAAACTATTGAACTTCATCATTATGTTAATGTTAATGTTATTTATTAATTTTTTTCATTCCCCCAAAAGCATGCAATTTTTTTCATAAATTGTAATTCTGGTATAGCTTGTTAAAGGGAACGATGTAACAGACAAAGTAACAGACTTTGCTGCGCTAAATTTATTTAACAGGGTATTTTTTCTGACAGAATTTTTCTTTTCAATTTAATTTATTTAACGCTTCAATTTAATTTACTTAATTTATTCCCAAATTTGCGTAAAATGATTTTTTAAGTAGATTTAAAATTGTGTCTATCAAATATTTTTTTCTCTGAAATGAGTCTATGTAGCCAAATGGTTTTTGAAATAAATTAAAATGCTTTCGACATTATGAATCACGTTTGAATCAATGGTCTTGAGTTTCTTTAATTTCGCAAAGTACTATCAAGTTGTATGATATAATTTCGTATGAATTAAGACGACTTGTCACGTAGCTCAATCAAAATTTTATTATAATTTTTTATTTTATTTCAAAATTAACCAAAAACTTTTGTATTGCACTGTTACATTTGTATGTACTGAAACGAGCATATCAAAATTTATTGTACCCTTCTTTGTTTTTGTGTTATAGATGAACCAACAATTAATCAAGCAACATGTAATGTTGTCGATGGCATTGATTTAGATGAAATAAAAGAATTTGCCAAAGCATTTAAATTGCGAAGATTATCATTAGGATTAACACAAACACAAGTTGGTCAAGCATTATCGGTAACAGAAGGACCAGCTTATAGTCAAAGTGCCATATGCAGGTAATTAAAAAAAAAATTAATTTTAATATTAATTTAAAAGTGATAAGATATTGCTAAAAGAATTTTCAAAAGAAAAAATAATTAAATTGGGCATGCATTCAATCTATTGGGTTATCTTTTAATTTTAATGAAAGAAATTAATTATTAAATTCAAAATATTATTTTTATAATAATGAGAAGAATTACAAATCAAAAATATTTAAAATGAAAATATATTTACCTTTACTAATATAAGAAAAAAGGTTCACAGAATAATTTATTTAAAAATTTACAAGTAGTTTAAACAAAAATTGTAATATTTTTGCAAGTGTCTTATTTTTCGAACTCTTACTCATTTAAAATGTTACAAATTTTTATATAGCTAATTTTAATTTTAATTTAAAAAAAAAAATTAATTTCTTAGTGCTCTTCTTCTTTTTATTTATTTTTCACTTGTTTTTTTTTATTTAAATTTTGCTTTTCGCCTGACGTTATGTAATGTTCATTGTTAATATAGGCAAAAAAAAATAAAGCTAATTTAAAAGGCAAAATACTTTCAGCGCCAGGACATTTTCAAAAAAAAAAAATAATTTTATTTTTTCCTTGTTTTCAATTTTTAATGTCATAAACTTCTTCTATTAACAAAATTTTTAAAAAATTAAAATATGCAAAAAATTAAATCATTTTTTTTTAATTTAATTATTTTCTTTCTTTTTTTTTATTTAATTTATTCAACTTTTGTCGGAAAACTCCTTCAACTGATTTTTAAAAATTTTTAATAAAAATTTTGAAAAATAATTGGGAAAATGAAAATTTAAAAAACCAAATAATTCTGAAACAAATTAACGAATGGATTACCAACCAAATACGCTGTAACTACACAACAACAACAATAACTACATCAACAACAACAACAATGCAATATGTATTTCAATATACCGTGTGTGCCTGCATGCCGTCATTAAAAATATTGTACGATCGATCGATCATCGCATTTATAAATTTGATTGCTGTCAAAATTCATTTTTGTTAAAAAAAAAAAAAACAAATTTTATTTTATTACAATATTTGAATTTCAGCGCTCTCGCTGCACAGATGTATGCTGCTCAGCTGTCAACACAACAACAGAACATGTATGTCTGAATTGAACTTTTCTTATTCTCTTTTTTGTTTTGTTTTTTTTTGTTTCGTGTTGGTTGTTTCTCTTTTTCTTGTTTTAGATCTCTATTTGGTTTACTCTTCTTTTTTTTTCTTCTTTTTAATTTTTATAATTTTTCCCTTTTTATTTTTATATTATTGTATATATACAGAGAGAGAGAGAGAGAGACAGAGAAAAAAAAACTATTTAATTATTAACAATAATTGAGTTCAAAAAAATTAAAAAATAAATAATAGCAAAATTTTGTTTATATGTATGTAATTATTATGATTGTGCTCCATATTGGCCAGGGACATTAAATATAGAAAATAAATTCAATTTTATTACACATTTATTTTTTTTTACATAAAATTTTCAATGATAAAAAAACAAAAAAAAAATTTTTTTAATTATTGAAATTTTATTTTATTAGATTTTTTTTTGTTTTTGTTTTTTAATATTAAATTTTATTATAATTTTTTGTTTGTTCTCGTTTTTTTGTTTTTTTAGTATAACAAATTTTTTTAATTGGTTATTGGCTTTTTAAGCTTTTTTTAATGTCCTGGCACTGTTGTTGCACATTCATATTTTTAAAATTTATAGAATAAAATTAGAATTAAAAAACATGTGGGAAAAAATGAGAAATGTAAAATATTTTGCATAATGCAAATGATATGAATATTATGAATTGAAAATAATTTACATAATTATTGCATTAGGGCAATAATTATGGCTCAGAATTCAACAAAATTAATTCACTGCATTACTTTCCTGTAGGAGTTTTGTGGTATTTGACCCGAATGAATCTGTAATCTATTTCATTCATCTATTAAAATTATACTACTGAACAAGTCAAATTATCATTATATCTGAATTTTGATTTACGTCCAACACTCTTGTATCAATTAGATGAATGAAATAGATCATCAAATATCAATTGTAAGTGACATTATTGTGAAATGTAATTCGTGAACATTCACATTTTGATTTAAAACAAGAAGTTTTCAATTTCAATAAATTTAATCTACGAGCATTCGTACTAGTTTAATATAATACTAATGTAATTTTTTTTATACATTATTGAATTAAATTTGCATTCAGAATAATAGGATGTTAAACATATATTTTTTCAAAAAAAAAAAAAACTAAAAAAGTAGTTTTTCATTTAGAAATAAATTGAACTCTAAAATTTATAAATTATTTTTAAATTTTATTCTTATCTCCATTTATTTTTTGTTTTATTCTAACTTTTTGTAATTTAATTTAATAAACATTTTATATAATATTTATAATAATGTACAAAAAATATGTATGTATCTAATTACTAACTATTTTTTTATATCCAAATTATTAGGTTTGAAAAACTTGATATCACTCCAAAAAGTGCTCAAAAAATTAAACCTGTTCTTGAACGATGGATGAAGGAAGCTGAAGAAAGGTAAATATTTTTTTTCTTTTAAATATCGAGGCGTAGAACAATAATTTGGAATAATTAGAAGACAATAGAACAATAATTTGACATAAAATAGAACAATAATTTGGTATAAAGCACTCA
This sequence comes from Condylostylus longicornis, assembly GCF_029603195.1. Classification (NCBI taxonomy): domain Eukaryota; kingdom Metazoa; phylum Arthropoda; class Insecta; order Diptera; family Dolichopodidae; genus Condylostylus; species Condylostylus longicornis. The sequence goes on from NW_026577987.1 coordinate 13,675,292, forward strand.
AAATTTAACAATTTACAATCAATATCAAAAACAATATTGAAAATTTTAATCCAATATAAATTTTTGATTTATAATAATTCCTTTAATTTTGTTTTTAACTATTATAGTCATTGGAATCGTTATAAAACTGGTCAAAATCATTTAACTGATTTTATTGGTGTCGAACCATCTAAAAAACGAAAACGGCGAACATCATTTACACCACAAGCTTTAGAATTATTAAATGCTCATTTTGAAAGAAATACTCATCCATCAGGTAAAAATCACACTCAAAAATCTTATATGCATGATATATCTTAAATATATATATATATATATATATATATATATATTTAGAATTTCAATTAATTTGAAAATCATTTAAATTAATTTTTTTTTTTTAGGAACTGAAATTACAGGATTAGCTCATCAATTAGGATATGAGAGAGAAGTTATACGAATTTGGTTTTGTAATAAAAGACAAGCCTTAAAAAATACTGTTAGAATGATGTCAAAAGGAATGGTTTAATAATAATATTTTTATCATAAAATATAAAAATTTAAAATTGAAAAAAATCAAAAAGTTGTGTTTAAAAAAAAGTTTTCTTTTTCGTTTGTTAAGAAAAAAAATAATGCTCAAAATATAAATTACAAAATACAAAATATTTATACAGAAATGAAATTATAATTTGTACAAAAAACAAAAAATGTGTCGTATGTAATTTAAATTTATTTTGTCGTAATAGAATTTTTCCTGTTATTTCAAGTTTTTTTTTTTTTAAATTCATCAAAAAAATACTTAAAAAAATAAGTTCAACTAGAAATCAGTTCAAATTTAAAATTATTGTGCTAAGTATTATTATACTAAGTCAGATTTATTAAAAATTTTTATAAATTCTAGCCACAAATAGAAACGATTACAAAAAATTCAATTTTACTTATGTTAATATTATGGGACGTATAAATTTTAAATGTGCAACAATAACTGAGAAACATTTAATAATTTGCTCTATTTTTTTAGCTCCAAGAATTACGAGTATCATTAGTACACATTCATACTTCATTTGTATTACAATATTTTGCTTCTTCTACGTATCCACCACTCGTATTCCAGTCCATTGTCTGACGTTTCTTAGTCAAGACACTTCTGCTTTCTTCCCACACGCCTTCTTCCTTCAATTTTCCCTTGTAAAATTAGCTATAGTATGAAGTATTTTTCATTACGCATCAAATTACCGAAAAATGTTGTACAAAATTAATTACAATATTTAAATTTATTTTATTGAGTAGTTGTTCTTAGTATGAATTTTTCATAGAAATTTTGGTTTCAGAATGTTATCATTTACCCTAAAATCACTTTTAAATTCATTTTAAACACATGCACTATTGGGTTTTAATGGGTTTATTCTATTTGTATGCCTGCACAATTTGGGTTAATTTAAATTTTGTACAATTTTGAAAATTCTATTTGAGCAAATTAAAAATTGAGCTTAGTAAAATTTATAAAAGTTTTCTGTACTTTTACCCAAAATATTTACACAGAAAAATATTTTATATTAAAAATCATTTGGACCGATTGTAATTTAAAATAACTTTATGTATACTTTTTTTTTATATACTCAAAAATTTCTTTAAATATTCTTTAAAATGTGGAGGTCTTTAAATAAGAGAAAATTATAATAATTATTAATAATACTCGTTTTTATAAAATATTATTATTCGTAAACAAAAATTGTAAAATTTTTAGTAAACAATCGAAAAACAAAAAAAAAACAAAAACAATTAAATGTGTCATAAAATGTATATATACAGTACAACCTAGTTAAAAGTGTGCCATGACATCATTATTTTTTTTTTTATTAATTTCTTTAATGTATAACAAAAATTATGTATAAAAAGGAAAAAAAAAACCTAATTTTAATAAGTCGTTATTTTATTCATAAAATTTAATATATTATTTTTGTTTTTAGAAAATCATAAAACACACACATACATATATACACAAAATGAAAACAATCACACATTTAAAAGCAAAAAAAATTAAAATATTAAAAACTAAAATTGTAATAACTAGCTAGTAATAGTAATTTTGAATAGAATTTATGTTAAACTCCTAAAAGTATGCTACATTATAAGAACATTTTTAATTACGAATTAAAGAAAGTAACAAAGACATTCCAGTATTAACAATTTTGACATGAAATCAATCAACTCTGCTTTCTATTATTGAAAAATTTCTTGAATATTGTAAGTATTTTACAATATTTTGCTTTTTCACTCAAAATACTTTTTAAAATTCTAATTTTCTACATAAGTCTCTATAAAATATTCGATATATTTTTAAAGTATGTAAGAATATTCAAACTTATTCATGATTGGGCATATTATTTAAAATTTGTTTAAAATTAACTCTTATAATTAATTATAAAAAATCTTCTTATTCTCATAAAATTCAAGTTGGCGTGTTAATTTAAGGGTGTCCCCCGCCTACATGTAATTATTATTTACTGCATGCAATTCCGCAAACAATCCTAATAATTACTACAGAAATCGATTAATTTTCTTTTGGTTTTACTAAAATGCATTAAAAATGATTTTTTCGAAAATTTTTTAATTTTACTAACATTGAGTTATTCAGCTATAAAACTCTAATTGCTGACAATAATAAAATACATAATATTAAAAATATGTTTTCACTCCAACTTATTGTTATCGTTCGTAATAGCATACTTTTGAGTGCACAATATAAATTTTATTACAAAAAAAAAAAAAAATAACAAATTTAAATATTGTAAATTTTTTTTTTCCTCGACTGTAAAATGAAATTATTTAATTAATTCTAATAATTAAATTTAATATTTTAATATAGGGGTAAAAATAATTATTGACCAATTAAACGGTATACATAATATATATATGTGTATATATATATATATATATTTGTATTAATAATATCTTATACGCATGTATAAATTTTACATAATGTGGTATAAAATTATTAAATAATTAAATACGATATTTATACATGTATTAAAATATATAGAAAACGTAAAAAGAAATAATTATACACAATTATATAGAATAATATATAATATATATAGATATTACTAAGAAAAACAAATACATAGGTATATATATAGTTATATAGATGTAAGTAGAACAAAAAACAAACAAACAAAATGAATATTATTAAAAATTAAAAAAATAAATTAAAAGTTTAAAAAACTAACAAAAAAATATATGAGTATGTATATATATATATATATATATATATATATATATATATATATGTACATGTATATGTATTTAATTTATATATGTGAAAATTGTAAATAATCAAAAATATTGAATGAATTATGTACACACAAAATATACAAAATAATTATTAAATGTAATTATATTGTAATTTTAGTATTTTATAATAATTAAATCTTCATTTATCGAATTTATATTATATAAAATATTTATAATTATTATATTGTATATTATGGTATTTTTATAAATTAATTATAATGTATAATTGTATTAAATATAATTCAAGTAAAATTTTGTGTAAAATGAACAAAAAAAAAATAATAAGTATTATATAATCAAAAGGAGCAAAAAAGAAAAAAAAAATTGTATACGTCATTTGAAAAAAAAAAAAACAAGAAAAAAAACAAATAATTTAAAAAATTATATGAAAAAATTGTAAAATTAAAATCACAAATATTGTATACGTTCAAAAATATTATAAAATTTTTAGTTAAAATAAAATTTTTATTAAGTAAATTTTTGTAACTATTTTCCAAATATAAAAAATATCTTGGGCTTACTGTAATTTTATTTCGTATGTAGTTCAATTTTTTCTGGTTCTACTCTATATTATCTGCAGTATTTACTTTAATTTTCGGTACTCTCTTCAGAAAAACTCTAATTTTCTCTTATTATATAATTTTCTCTAATTTTTTACTCTCCTTATTATTATTGTATATTGATCGAGCTTTGTTTATTATAATTTAATTATTTTTTTATATTTATATTATTAATTAATAATAATTATTATAAATTATTATTATATCGAAATCGAAAGTAGTTACAAAATTATTTATGTTCTTTAAAAAATTTATATTATATAATTAAGTATATGAGTATTTTAAATAGAAATAAAAGTTAACAATAACATACGAAAATTTTAATTGATTTACAAATTCAGTAAAGAATAATAACAATATTCTATGTATATCATTGCTTGGGACAACGAACATAGTTGTCAAATCTCAACAACTTCCGAGATACATGGATTTAAATGAATTAAAATGAAATTTCTGCTTGCTAAAGCTGTTTTGCTTATAATTTTTCCTTCCGAAAAAGATAGAAAATTTATTCACATAATAGAGATCTTACAATCTTAGATTTGTTCAAATAATAGAGATCTTACAATTTTTTATAAAAAAATAACTAATAATAAATAATTGTGATCAAGAATATTAGTAACAGTTGATATTTACACCACTTAAAATCAATAAAAATTAAAAATAGTGACAATTTTGTGAATTAAGATCTTAAAAATCTTGAAATACAAATGGTTTTTCTGTTATATCACCTGTACCATAAAAAAAAATTTTTAATGTTTAATAAGCTTAAATTAAAATTTAAGAAGTGTCTTTTATCTTGATCGGAACGGAAGGTGTAAGCAAAACAACTTGGACAAGCAGAAATTTCGTAAAAAATTAACAAAATCTTTGTACTTCGAAAACCGTTGAAATTTGATAACTAGTTCTAAGCAAAAATATTACCCATTTTTAATGCCCTAAACAATTATATATAATATTGTACTCTTTACTGAATCACCCTATATATTTACATATTATGTACCATTTTTGTTATCATAGTAGACTCGCAATTAATATGAAACAATAATAATAATGTCAGAAGGTGTTCAAAAAACAAAATTATTTTTTTTTATATCTTTTTCATTTTAAAAGGTTTTCGTACATGTTTATGTTCAATTTTATTTGAAAATTTCATATAGGTTAGCTTTAGTTCGTATATAACATAAGTAATCAGTAAAAGTAATTTTGTGTTCCCTTAAATGATCGTTTATATTGTGCCTGTTCATAACTACGAGTCTATTATATTTTGTCTTAATATTGAAACCATGTGAAATTTTTTAATTTAATTTGCAATAATAAACAACAGGTTTTGAGATTTTCCCAATAGATTTATTGCACATTGTTTAACCGGTTTTCATAATTAATAAATGATATCTTATTATTTAATATTATGAATAAATTTATTTTTTAACAAATTACTTTTTTATTCGTAAATCTCATTTAGTGTAGTGATTATCTGAAAATTCTGTTTTTAATAATCCCTGTTCTCAAAATACTAATTCTCAAAACCTGAGCTAACAGAACCTGAATTGTTACAACAATTCTGTATTACCCTACATATTTATACCTTATTAACCCATTAGAATTTATACTTTAAATTTTGTATAGTAATACAGTATTAAATAGTACAAGAATTTTCAAATTAGTTAAACGCTATTGATTAAATTTTTGTCTGTACTCATATACTTAATAATATTATATATATATATATATATGAAAAGTATACGATTATTAACGAAACCAATTGAAAAGTAAATAGAAATTGACTATTATTAAGTCCAAGAAAAAATATTATTATTTTAAAAAACATTATTCTAGGACATTTTAGACAAAAACGGATACTAGCTATTTTGAACAAAAAACAAAAATTTAAAAAATAATAAAAAAAAAATGGAATTAAGAACAACATTTGGAATTTTTAATACGATAACAAAATTATCAACAAAAAAATTAAAAATTTAGAACCATTTTAAATAAAATAAAAAATAAAAGCGTAAAAATTAAACAGATTAATTGATGTGATTAAAAAATTATCAAATATTCAAAAACAAAAAAAAAAAATTATGATGTATACTTAAATTTCGTTAAGGAATAAAGAAAAATAAAATGAACAGACAAAATTTAAAAAATTTATAATAAAAAAAAAAAAAACAAAAATAATTGTAAGACTTTAAGGAATTTTATTTTAAATAGTTTTTAAGTTGATAATTAAATAGAAAACATACAAAACAAAAAAAAAAAATGAAAAATTAAAATTAAAAAGTAAAAAATTTTAGCTGCTAATTTGTAGTTAAAAATTCTAGGATTTAAAAATTTATTAATTGATAACTAATGATATATTATTATTAATTATTATTATTAATTATTAATTATTATTATAAATTATTATTATTTAAGTTAATAAATTTATTGTAAACTATTTAGCTATTATCGAAATAAAAACAATAAAATTGAAAATATCTAAAAATAAAAGAACAATAAGTTTTAAATTATTTAAAAAACACTCCATTTTGAACCTTGAAATTCTTGTGGTAGATTGCTGCATGCTATATCTATAACCTTAATCTGCTAGACGCGTCGCATATAAAAATGTGTTATTTGACAGATTTGCTATTCTATTAGACGCGCGTCCCACCATTTATCACAAAATGTTATTCTTGTAGACGTATTTTTGAAAAATATCACATTTCTTATCACATTTAGCCTTATATATTTTGTTGTCGACCGAGATATAAAAGTTGTTGAAAACTAAAATTTAAAGAAAATGGAGAATAGATAATTATTGCAGAGCAAAACATTTTACCAGCGTAACCAATCATAACACGATATAGATTCGAAAAACAATTTAAATATTTTGTGCTTAAACATTCAGATAATAAGTATAATTAGATATTTTAATAGTAATATTGAGTAATTTTTTTAATTACAGTGTAAAAGTATAAACAATAAACAGCAATCTCAAATTTTAATCGGAAAATTAGTTTTCTCAATTTTTTTAATCGCTTCCATTTCATAAAAAAAAATCTAAAACACCTTTCTTTTTCTAATTTAGTATTTATTATTTATATTTTTTTTGTCACCAGTTTATTTAAAAGCAATATTCTAACCTTTTAACATCAAAAAATTTGGAGTCTTACTTTTTCTGGTCGCATCACATTTCGCGCCTGCTAGAATAACAAAACAAATGCAACTTGACAAATGAAATGTGACGCGTCTAGTAGAATAAGGCTAATTGTTTGCCGTTAATATAAAATGCTTATGTATAGATTTTGGCAAATATGCATATTCACAAGAGTAGTGTTTCAGCTCTTTGATATAGAATTTGCTAATCCTCTCTATAATTCTTCAATATCTATACTAACCGCTTCATAAAACAACAATATTTCTACTATAGTTCCCATAGTCTTCCAATAATTATATTTGGCAACATAACAAATTGTAACAAAATCACTCCAGCAGTGACAAGCAGATTACTAATCTATTAACAAGCAAATTAATAAATAATGAAAAAGTAGTGTTATATCTTTTTCAGAATACGAAAACTGTCTTAACTTGAGTAAATTTTTTTGAATTATTTAGTGCTTAACAGTAAACAGATGTGAACATTGATATTATTACTCGTATTATAATATGTTATCACATCTGTTATAATAATAATATTGATTTGTTATTAAAAATACCATTATTGTAAAAATTAAAAAAGTAACAACTTAACAACAATTTATTTAAAAAATTATTAATATTAATAAAACACTATATTATAAATCATCAAGTTTTTCTTCACCATATCTTAAATCTCCAGTCTCAATTAATTCAATATTTTTTCGATCAACAATTCCTTTTTGTTTTCGTTCAAGAAATTCAATACTGCCATATCTAAAATATGAAAAGAGAATAAAATTTCATAAGCATTTTAATTTATTCGAAATGTACCCTATCATTCCAGCTGTCATTAAAGCAATTAAAGCTAATAATTTTGTTGAAGTACACAAATATGGACTAATAGCATAACCAATCACAGAACCAGTTGATTCCCATAATCTAAAATTACCATATGCAGCGATTTCATTTTTAGGGAATAAAATACCACAGAATGCTGAAAATATTAGAAAGCATATAAATTATTAATATGTAGGTAGCAGTTTACAAATCAAATTATTTGTGTTTTAAATATGCATATCCTAGCACTATTTCATTCTGTTTGAAATTGTTTCTTATCTTTAATTTGCCTTCCCTTTTTTTTTGTTTTGAACTTTTGTAAAATTTTTAAAAAATATCAAGTTTAGATACTCTATTTTCTAATAGATGGCGCCCTAAATAATAGAGAGATATTCATAAAAGAACATAATATATAATAATTTTCTACCGGTTGTTGTCCATAATTACGATAAGTTATAAAGATTACTTATTATAATTATTGTGATTTTATGATTTTTTTATGAACCGAATTCTAATAGGTTTTTCGCCAAACTATCTTCATAGTGTTTTTGGACCGTGTGAATAACCCAACTACTTGTATTATGGATACCAATCAAGTATATTGTTGTAAATTTGTTTTTACGTATATATAAATTATTTACGATAATTAATATATATTAAGAGCAACTATACTTTTACTTCATGTCGAATTTCCGTTTTTGCGTATATAAAGAGATTTCCTTAAAATTTAGGATTTTAAATTAGGGTGTTAAAACAATAAACTAGTTAATTTTTGGAATATATTAAAACTCGGAAAATTAATTTTCATTAGGGGCCGATTTTACTAATTTTAACAGTATCTTTGAAAATTATTGATGGATTTTCTTGAAAATTAATAATTAACTTCTGTTTGTCACCAGTACTATCTAAGGAAGTTTGCGAAAAATTCGGAGAACGGTAATTCTTTTTTTAATGGGTCATAAATATTATTATAAAAATTTCAAATTTTTAGAACATGATAAAAAATGTAAATATTTTTTTGAGTTCATAGTCTTAACACAGTTTTGCAATTATAGCAAGAGCACAAAAATTAATATTCAAAATATACATGAACTCGTAAAAATATAGCGGTATTTAATCTTCAATTAAAAATTAAAATATCATGAAAAATAGTTCTGTAACAAAAATTGTAATTGAATTTAATTTTTTCAGTATTTTTTGTAATACAGAACAAATGTTACATAAAATTAAATCTAATTAAATGCTGTACCTAGAGCATATTTTAAGGAAAAATTTATGGACATCAGTAAAATATTTCGTTATTTATCACGGTACGAAGACCTTTACTATCAAATTTATTTTTTTTTATATACATATAAAAATTTTACAACACAATATAATTTGCCATATCCACAATATCCACATTTGTTTCTATGTAATATAAAAATTTAATAAATTTTATATTTACCATTTACATTTACAAGCCAAATACCATCACATACACCCCATATAGCAGCCAGAACACAATAACTAATATAGTCGTTTTCAACTGCACGCCAATTATACATCCATATTAATAATGAACCTTGTAATAAATAAACGAATATCATAATACTTATTCTTCCAAAATATTTTGCAACTGCACCAGCAAAACCAGCAGCAATTGCATTTGATATGCCAAAACAAATCATTGCAAATCCAATACGTGATATTCCCCAACCGCAAGCAATAAAAGACTAAAAATAAATTGAAAAAGAAAATAATTGCATACATGGTCAAAATAATACTAAAATTTTAAATGAAAATTGCTTATGCTGAAAAATACTTGCTTCAAGTAAATTAAGACTTACTAACAAGATAATAAAACTACTTTCAACAGATTGTGAAACTACGCTAAGCTAATTAATTTTGAATTTTAGTTTTAATCTTCCTCGAAATTTTTGGTAGAAAAAATAAATCTTAAAAAGTTTAAATTAAAATTCAAAACTATAGATTCTAATTTATAAATTTTAATTTATTAGGAAAATCCAACTATCAGTAAGAAAATATTTTTGCCTAGAAAACTCAAATAGCATAGAAGCAAATTGCCATTTCTATATGGCGTTAATAGATCACAATAAAAATATAATGAATAAATTATATTCTGAAAAAAAAAATATTGCTTTCATATTATTTGTGCATACTTACTACTGTAAAATCAACAGCTATAAATGCTTCCTCAGCACCAATGAACATTGTAATTGGTAATATCAACAATTGATATTTTTCGGATAATAATTTTAATGTCACCGATAAAAGTTTTATTCCCGTTAGACCTTGACTTGCATTTTTTCTCGTAACACCATATCTGTAATATTTTAAATAAATTTTGAAAATTAAAATTAAAGGTTGAAATGTTATTGAAATTTAATTTAATTCTTTATTTAGTCAAAAACTTTCCAATTTCAATCAAACTATAGTTATGACTAAACCAAGTCTATTTTATAACTATTTTGAAAAGGCTCTGACTAAAACAGTATTTGTAAAATTTTCATTTCTTTTCATACTTAGTTATTCCATTTTCTTCGGGTTTCAAAATCTGTTATCAATTCTTATTACAAAAATGTTTTAATCACATATTCGAATTCATAATTGGTTTTCGTAGACCTGTCAGCCCGAAATCATGTATGACCATAAAATATATTGTTTAGATTCTTTAAATCAATTAATAATCAACTTTCTAGCCATAAACTGAGTGTCAACTTGAATATTTTATGCCGAAAAATTTTACTATACGACCACACCCATTTTCTCTTTTGAAAAATTTTGTTAGTTTGGTCAAATTTCTCACTTTAATTTGGCTAAGTATTATCTAAATTTTAATAAATTTCACTAGACAATTAATTTGAAAACGAATAAGTCAATTATTATAATTTCTCCGTGGTTTATTTGAATCTACTTCGCCTTTTTTGCCTTATTCCATATAAATTTTGAATTGTAAGAGGTTTTTACAAAAAAAAAATTGCATACTTTTAGGTCAAAAATTTCAAATCGTTGTTATCATAAGCAAAATCGAAACTAAATTGTGTTACGCGGAAACAAACGAACAGCAGAAGTAATTTTTTCTGTTTAGAAGATCAGTTTGTAAAAATAACAGAAATTAATGTTCAGAGCGTGTTATAAGGTCACTAGAAAAACGATATATGGAACTTAATAAACAACATTTTCCACTTCAAAATAAACTAAGCTCAATTGATATTTTTTTTGTATTATTATGAGAAATTTAAAATTAAAATTGTAAATTTGAATTTTTTATAAATTTTCTAATCTTTTTTTTTCTATCCCCTTTAGCAACATTAAGAATTAAACTTTTTTGACAACTATCACAACACGGCAACAAATAGAATATACCGACCGCAACATAGTTATTAGCAACCATAATCAAGATATTTTATAATGATAGACCCATGTTAAAACAATACCCATATTCTCATTGTTTTGTCAACTAACATGACAGTCCAGTATGACAATAACAATATTTCTAGAAGAGATTTAAAATTCTCTCACTCTTTTTCTCTTCCTCTCTCTCGCAAAATACAAATGAATATAAAATTTATACTTTATTTGAATATTTTGTTATAAAAAGGAACTGAAACTATGGAATAAATTTTTTTTTTGAATTTTTTTTTTGAGGTGGTGTGAGATAAACACTATAAGACATTTATGCAATACAAGGTCTTAATCAATTTACTACTTAAAGTTTTATTCAAAAAATTTCTCTGTTTGTTAAGAATTATTATCTTAAGAATATTTTGGAAACAAAAAGGACGAAAAATAAAGTTTTTTTTTTTTTTTGTTGTTTATTCTTGTTATTTATTTGATTAACTTGGTGTAACATAAATCTCGATGATAAAATGAAACAGGAAACTTTTTGATTTCATTTTTATTTATTTATTTTGTTTTATTTCCTCAAATTTTTTTTTTTTTTATTGTTTGTGTTTTTTTTTCAAGTATCAAAAGCAAATATGGAGTTTATAAAAAAGATTTTTTTCCATGAAAGAAAATTCAGTATTTTTGCTACCTTTTTTAAAGCTCAAAATGTTTAGTGAAAAAATTGCCATTCGCTTATGGGTATGTGATTAAATAAACTTTCATCTCAGTCGATTAACTCTGGCATGATATTATTACTCACAAATTGCTATAGAAAATCATTAAAATTACTCAAATTTATTTTGATACCAGCAAATCTGATGGTGTTTTTGCGGCACATTTTAATTTTATGTTGTGTATCGTTTACTATGTTCATGGTATTCAACTGTACTTATTGAACAACACCATTTTAACACTTACAAATCGATAAAATTAATTTAAAATTTTGATTTTATAAAATATAATTAACAACAATTTTGCTATATAAAAATCAACTATACCATTTTTAATAATAATAAATTAAATATTTTAAAATTTTTCCCTGTATCCTTCCCTATTCACCTACAAACATTTTATTCTTATTCAACTGGTATGTTAGACTAACCTATATAGTAGATGACAAAGAAAGAATAATATTTTATCAAGTGTTTTCCAATTTCAAATAAATTATATACAATTGGTATACCGTTATGAATCATTTTCTATTCTATTTACTTAGAATTTTCCGGGTCAACTATTATTTGTTTACTAAATAAAATATTAGAATACTCATATGAGGGCTGTATAGGTATAATATATAGAGAACTGTGTTGTTATGTGATAATAAATATTAATGAAAGTGTCACAAGTTAATATATTGTGTAAGTAACCATCAAGGGAAAAATATATTATATACATTGTATTTTGACTGTATACCAGCTGACAATATAGCATTTCATATACATGTCAAAAGATGAATTGTTTCTTTTTTTCGGTTTTTTGTTATAAAAGAAGAAAATAATTTTTGAATTCTCAAGGACATATCGATTTAATACTTTAAAATAATTGGCATTGAAAAGCTATTTGTGCGTATATACACACAAATATACCAATATGTATATTTTCATTCGTACATGTGTACCCATACACATAGCATAACAAAAATGTGAATTTTAAAATTTATTCCTTAATATTATTTAAAAGCCATAATTTTTCACAAAAAACAAAAAAAAAAATTATTATTGAAATTTAAAATTTATTTGAAGAATTTTTTTTCCCATTATAAAGCGAATTTCAACAAATTGATTTTGTATAGCTAGTTGAAATTTTTTTATTTATTTTTTTAAGGATAAAAATAAGGATTTAGTAAATATAAAAGTGTAAATGAAAATTTTCTCGTGTTGTTTTTTTCTGCTTCTCTTATAAAATAAATATTTTTGCAAATTAATATTTTCTTCTCTTTTGTCTCGGTTTGTCTCTTAAATTTATAAGTATAATTTAATTTTATTTCTTTATTTTACCTTTTAGGGTTATCCACAAATAATGCTATTAAAGAAAATGCTATTGCCATACAAATTAAAAATATTCCAGAAAGCGTACGAATTTTTGCTGGATCTGGTGGTATTAAATTAGAATTAACTTTAGCATCAATACCAGGACAAAAATTTGCACCACAAATTTCTCCAACATTATTTTGAATTTCATTTAAATTACTTAACATTGTTAAATTTTCATAATATGATGAAGTTCCCGTTGAAAATGTTAGCACTATAAAAAATAAAAATATATAAAAATAAATATAATTGAAAAATAATTGTAAATTTATTAAGCATTGGCAAGTACAAAGATTTTATCTGACCATTGGTGCAGTGGTTATGGCACCGGTCCTTTAACCGAAGGGTCTCGGGTTCAAACCCCGGTCAGGTCACTATAAAAATTATATTCAATATTATTATAACTTAATATACAATACTAATAAAAATATTATACAAGTAATTTTCAAATATTCCTAATATTCGATATTAAAAAAAAACTAAGAAAAATAAACAGTAAATATTAATAACCTCAAATAATTAATATATAAATAAAAACTACGGCAGGCTAGTCACCTACCTAGTTAAACCCTATGACGCTATGAAACTAGTGCATGAGAAATCATACACTAAGCCCTATGCTCCTTCTAGGAGTGAACAAAGGAAAAAAAAAAAAAAAAAAAAAGTACAAAGATTTCTAAAAAAAAATTGGTTAAAAAATTTCACATAATCAAGACTTAAACTGTTCATCACCACAAATAATTTCAACAATAATAAATTTTTCGATTTAACTATTCAAATGTTTGTAGGTTTATTAATAAAATTACGTAATGTATTGTACTACATGGACAAAATACTTGCGCTTTGTTTAAAGTTGTATACAACACTCTAAATTACTCTTGGAATAACTAAATTATTTTATAAATAGAACGTTGTTTTAAGCTTTATGTAATGTCGTATGAAAGTAAAAATTAACTCCCAAATTAAAGTAGGTATTAATTTTTGATTGAACGTGTATTTCTCATATGGATATATAGTAATAAATGTGAGTAGCTGGTTCCACATGAAGGTCATTTAGCATACATTTTCCGTTTTATTATTAAGACTCCGTGACCACAAGGTTGTCATACAACATTCGATCAAGGGTCACCTATATAAGCCTCCCAAAACTTTTGAGAAAACTAAAAAATTTCCCGATATTCATAGATACATCTTCCACCCATGGAATGCTTCTCCGGCCCACATATCCTTTCGGGCCTTGTCTAGAGTCGAACACTTGCAGAAATAGTATAAAAAGGTATCTTTCTTGTTTATCATCCGGTATTCATCTACCCGCATCTCCAGCCTGCGTGTTATATAATTTTCCTTTATTAAACTTAATTTTTTTTTGCAATATTTCTAAAATTTCGATCAAAAACTACGAACACTCACTCAAATATTCTGTTAAAATACACAATTTTTTAAATAATATTTTATTAAAAACTTAAATTTAAAGTACTATTGTAAATATACATTTTACTATTGTACTATTGTAAATTTTATTGCACAAAAATTCATTTAAACCATACAATTATTTACGAATTTTTTACAGCTTCTTTAAACCTATTAAATAATTTTATTGTTCCATTTTGATTTTCACTATAAAACACAAAAATCTATAATTCCTCCCAATTATATTAAATTCGAACGTATATTGTAAAAGAGTCGTAACCGCAGTAAAAATGACAAAATTACAGAAAAAAGAGAATAAAATTCTTTTTAAGAGTTAAAATATGACGGCCTATAATTTGATTTCTTTAAGGCTCCGATAACAATTCCATTGTTTTTTCTTGTAATTTTTTTTCGTTTTTGTATTTTTTTCGTTTAAGTGCAAAATTAAATTTCCTTTTTGAATTTTTATTTTTGTTTTTATATTTTTTTTTAAATCCTTAAAATCCTGAAATATTTATTTTCATTGTCATCGCATATTCTTTTTCGATTATTGATTTTCCTTTTACTGTTTACTTCTTACTTTAACTGTTCCTTTTTTGCTCTCCTCAAAGCAACTTTCACGATACTTTTAAAAATTTATTATGGATTTTTTTTATTTTATAATATTTTGCCTCCTTGTATATATTTGATGGCAAAATGGCTTTAAGGCCATGTTAAATTTTTTTGTTTTTATTACGAATTGAGCATAGTGAAACAGAATGGTTGAACTGAGTGTGTACATGCTTGTTTAAGAAAATTTATTATTCCGGGAACGTTTACAGAGTAAAGGGAAGAAGAAAATTATATTATTATAGGCTATATATACGCAAAGACAAAATTTTCATTTGGTGGAAATTATGATTATGGCATAATTTAGTAATTTTGAACTTTCTTTTTTATATTTTGCGTTGACCTATAATAAAAAACAAGAATTTTTATTTCATTTTCGGTTGTATTCAAAGATTTTATTTGGCTTTTATATTTTATTTTATTTTATAAAACATATAAAAGGTAAGTACATTTAAGAATATAAATTTTATTAAAGTACCTATAGTAAAGATATTTTTGAATTTTATTTTGAGAGCAATAATTTTAACGCGTGTTCTTTTATTATATTATTTTCTCCTGAGAGAGCAGAATATATGTATATAGCAATAATTATCAGCCACGAGGTAATAATTATTCTCACGGCTATTATTTACAACAACATTTTTTTTTATTTGATAATAGTTAAAATGAAGATGGTTAAATGCATACGAGTATAAAATTCTAAAAAAAAGTTTTAATACAAAAATTTCCATGATGGGCTGTAGCAATTAACTTTTGTGAAGGTTTAACAATGAAAAAATACAAAAATGGAGGGGGGGGGGGAACGTTTGTTTTGTTGAAATTCCTTTCATTCATTAAGAGCTAGGTGTAAAATGCGATGATTATTCTGTAGCCAAAAAAAAAATTATTATATGGTGAGTACCATTTAAGTTAAATAATACAGCATTTAAAATTTTACTCATATTTCAACAATTGAGGTAATTTGAGAACTTAAGTATCCAAAAGCTTTGACCAATTTCAATGGGTAGTTGAAATAACGTAAAATTTAATTCATGCACACCCTCAAATTGCAGATATTTTTATTAATATTTCGTAATTCTTGATTTCATTTAGAAATTAAAAAAAATTTTAAATTAAATTTTTAAAACTTCAATTAAGAAAAATTTTTTCTTTTTGTATTTTAAAAATAAAGATTTAAAAACCCTGATAATCGTCTCTAATAGTGCTATAATAAAAATAAAGGATTATTAAGAATGATGCAAAAATTAAATTTTCAAAATAATTTCCATTCCTCTTTTCTGTTTTAAATTTCTCATATTTGCAAAAGAGTTGCGAAAAAAGAAAATTATGGAAAATTAAAAATATTCAAATTTTAAGTTTTTCACTAAATTTTCTACACTTTTTGGTTTTAATTGTTTGTGTGTTTGTAATAATATTTTAAGATATTAAGCAGAAAAAAAAATTCTAATAAACACTTTAAGTTAAAGTGAAAATAGATTTTTTTCTTTTTTTTTTTTCTTAAATGCATTAAGATTTTTATTATCCTTTGTAACCTTCTTAACCTGAAAATTTTAATTTTATGTAAATTTCTATATCCTTTTATTTTATCAAAGAAAATCCATTATTATTTACTTATAAACCCACAACAGCTAACTAACAGACACATTAAAGATTCGCATTATTATTGGCGGATATTTAAAGGGTATTTGTACGTTAGGAATAAGTATACGCAAAAAATATAAGAATGACTAAAAAAGAAAAGGTACTCAATTACTTTTTATGTTCATATATAAGTATGTATGAAGTGCACAAAGGTATAAAAAAATTGATTTTACATTTTTCATACCTATATCGGTAAATTGGAAAATTTATAAGCATTTTTTTTGTATTTAAGACCGTATTTACTTAAAATAAAGATGCGTCAAACCAGTGGCTTGTAATGTAGCACTTTTTCCTTCAACATGTGAAAATACTGCTTTTAAAAACAATCTGCACTACATTATTAAGCACTAAACACTAAATTATTAAAATCAGTTTCATTCATATACGATTCAACTATTTCAAAAATTGCATATATTTGGGATGAGCGATGCATGGAATCATTGAAATAAAACAAAAAAAATTTAAAAAGGTCTTAACATAATGCATTGAATTTAAGGGTTATATTTTAGGTAAGTTAAGAAAAATAATTTTCTTTTACTTTAATAACATTAGATTAACCGTTATAGCTTTCCGTATTTCTAGAAATTTAGAAAAACTTACAGTTTCAGATATATTCGATGGAGATATATTTTCAGAGTCGATGGAGATGAAAAAAATTTTTCTTCTAACGAAATGAACTGCTAAGATTTCAGACTCCTACAACCTGCGGTCTGTAGGAGTCTTGTAAAAGCACAACGATTAAGATGGGCAGGTCATTTAATACGTATGAATGAAAATCGAGCGCAAATTAAAATATTCAAAGCAAGACCATTACATAACCGGGCTAGAGGCAGACCGAGAGTAAGGTGGAAAGATAATATTGAAATTGATACCAGAAAAATGGGTGTACAAAACTGGCAACATTGTGCACAAGATCGAGTTGTCTGGAGAAATATTGTGAAGAAGGCTAAACCTGCGGTCTAAAAGAGAAACGATATCAAAAATTCCAAAAGGGAACACCTGAAATTTGAACTTTCTATCATCAAGGGTGTGGAAGTTTTGTAAAGATTTCGACGGACGGACGGAAATAGTAAAAGTAATAGGCACTTTTTATGAAATATTTTTTGGAAAAAATTCTGTTTTAATTTGATCTAGTATTTATATGTTAACATGTATACATATATTATGGACTTCATAAATAGCTCACTTACAATACGTATTGAAAACCGAACTACAAATCGAAACTATAATTTTAAATTTTGAGAAATCAAATATTTTAGTGCCTTCATTAAAATTCTTAACACACCTCGTACCTCATAGCTAACATGATTAACTCTAAATTTATATCATTACAATACATACATACTTACATATTTCCTTTAAATATATAAATAAATTTACATATTTTTTCATTTAAATAACCATTTTAAAAGCGTTTAAAGTAAAGGATATTTATTTTTACAGTTATTTTAGGCTATTTACTTGAATAATATATAGAAGTGTTTTAATATCACCTCTTTAAAAAATCATTTAAAGCAGATATACCAAAAAATTTTTTTATTATAGAATTTTAAGAGAAAAAGTAGTAATGAATTAACGATAAAACGAATCGCGATAATTTCTAAATGCACCACAAATATTATAGGAAAAAGATTAGGAGATTAATATGCTTTACAGAAAAACACAGGTGTCCAAATAATATAAATGAATTTTTGAGAATTTGAAATTTATTGAAAAAGTGTTTATTAGAATTTATTAAAAATTGAACTCGACGAAGGAACAAAGAGTTTTCTAAAATAATTTTGATAAGCTTTTAAAATTTCAGTATTGATTGGAAGAAATCTTTAAAATTCTCTTTTTTCAAAATTTCTACTTATAACTTTTTGTTTACCTAAAAATAGTGAATGTTTGTACACAACTGAAAAAATCATTTAACATCCTTTATCCTTAACCTGGTTATCCTTAACCTTTATTCATATCGAATAGGCAAAAATTGTTTTTAAAAAATTTTAGTTCAATTCATTTTTCATAAATTTTTCAGGTTATTTTCATATTTTTTCCAATCCAAATTACACTTATCATATGACAAATTGGTCATGACAGAGAAAATTTCTACAAGTCCCCATATAACATCATATATTTCAAATTTATTCAAATATATAGACTCATATATTATAAGGCATGTTGTTGCCTTATATTCATTGATATTGAAAATTTTGACAAATTTTGAAAAGAGCCCATGCAGTTATTATATAAGTAAACTTTTATGTACAAAAGAAAAGAGTGTATAACAGAGTTATTTCATACTGTTACTTTAAATGTCATAATTCATGTCATTACTTACATAATACGAGTATTATAAGATTTTTGTAAATTCGATTTCTTTTTCGAAGAGGAATTTTATGCGTATGCTGTGTGCATTATAGAAACTTTGTGGAAAAGTTAAATTAAAATTTAATATTAATTTTAAAAAAATTTATTCAATTAAAAATTCAATGGTAGTGATAGTATTTTAATTAAAATAATACAAAATTCATTAAGATTGAGTGAATGTAAATTGGATAAGAAAGAATTCTGATCGGGAGAAAAATAGAAGAGAATTTTGAGTATATAGTGGAAGTTTTCGTATCTATCAAAGACTTTATTTCAAGACAGTGGCAATATTTTAGAAGATGTTGATAATTTATCACTAAATACTTTCCAGTTTCAGAAAGCATGTTTACCGACGACGTATTACATATAGAGGAGGAAGTTATTTGATGGCATTTAAATTTCGTATATCAAATTTTCGATGGAAACACACTTCTCCATGATAAAGAACCTAAGTAAACTGCTTTTAGAGCGATGTCGGTCTGAAGGATGTCTCAGTTTCGGCTAGATCAATTTTGACGAAATGTTCTATGTGAATTTATTTTGGCTATCTCACCTCTATAATCTTTTTTCGTGCCGATTTTAAATTTTTGCGCATATTAAGAGCCAATATCCCGTGAAATTTAATATTTGAATTCGGGGTGTTAAAACAATTAACCTGTAAATTTTTTGGAAAAATCAGGGCTCTAAAACAAAACTACGGGCTGATTACACATTTTTTACCATATTTTCGGAAGTAATTGACGTAATTTCATGAAATTAAATATTTGAATTCTGCTTGCTACCGAAACTAACTGACGAACTTTTCAGGAAATTCGGATCTCACAGAGCGAAACTCTATTAAGAGCCAAATTTAGATTTTGCTTGGTGTGTTAACTAAAAGCTTACTAACGTTCTTAAAATTGGAATGAAGTGTTTAAAAGGGATTTCCGTAATTTTCTGTAAATCTTTCTCTAAATTAGATAATACACATTGCTTTTGGTTATGTGCTGAACACATAAGATTTATCATTTATGAAAACATCTCATACGAGTATATGTCGTTTTTAAAATTTTATGTGATTTTATATCATTGTACAAATGTACAAAATTTATATATACAAATATCATGCAGGTAAAATCTCAACACAAGTTCTTTAGTACACTATATTGCATACTATAAGTAGTAAAATTTATACTCGTACACTGTTTATTCCTTAATTTGTATGCACTTACATTTTTGAATTACAGATAATTTAAACATGCAAATGAGTTTAAATACAATTAAATTAGCAAGTAAATTTTATTGTATTAGTTCTGATTTGTGCATATGTTCATTGTCTTGATATAAAATATACGCTGCACGCATTAATTAACGATCTACACAAAATAAATGCACTTGATTCGCTTTTAAAATGAGAGTTGTGAATTATATTTGGTGCCATTATACCGACATTTACAAAACTCTCTGATTTTCCTACTGAATGAATTTTCAAATGAATCTGATAAAAAGTTTTGATCAACAATATCTTTCAACAATAATGTTTTGTAATAAATTATAGAAACAATCTTCTTACTTGAATAATTGAACATGTTTAATAGCGCCAAAGTGTGTACACCTTTATATTTTACTACACGTTTAATGTTGACACACTAACCTTGATATTATAGGCCTATTTATTTATTTACATTTTATTTTCCCTATAATGGATTAAAGCGTTAAATGAACAATTTTTTTTTCTCTCTGATGTATTGTCATGAGAGTAATTTGAGCGTAACATATTAAAGTAATATTATTCTTTAATATATATGAGTGCGTTAAAGAACATGTAATTTTTGATGCGTATTTTATATTATATTATAAAAATGTATATAAATATTTCGAATATACATACATACATACATGAAAATAAATATAATATTGTGGTAAACAAGCAATTTCTAAGGGTAATAAAAGTGCAAGACTCTTATGTATTACTCGTGTTCGTAAAAAGGAAACGGGCTAAGTTATTATGTAGCAATAAAATGAAAATTATAACAATTTTGTTTTCCTTTAACAGTTTCTTGAATATACATTTATATGTAGATGAAATTGCGTGAAATGTCATCTTTTATTTTCTTAAGGGTAGTCACGACTAAAATATAATAAAATATAAGAGAATTTATAACGAAAATATTCAATTTATTAAAGTTGTTTTTATATTTTATTCTTACACATATGACACACATGATTGTGCATATATAAAAGTTTTTTGTATGTATAAATAATTTTCAGGTCTATGAATACCAAATTTGCTTTTCTTTTCGTGTCTTAAGGTTTTTTTTTTTCATGAAAATGAAAGGTTAATTTCATATAACTTTTTTCTCTTTAACATAAACGGCAAAGAACATTTGTGATTTTCAATCTTTGAAAGAGTAAAATCATTTTAAATTGAATTCAAATACAAACACATTAAATTGACTTAAATACAAATGAGATTGCGATTCCGGAGTTATGATGGCCGGCATTATTTCCTTTAATCTTTTGAAGAGAACTTAAGTTATATGTCGGTTTCCCAAAGAGTATTCATTTTTAAAAAGAATTTATCAGAATTTTAGTTTTCGGATTTAATTTTGTCTAAACAGAAATTTCATTATTTAAATATTATGGAATAATAACACTGAAATTTAATATTAAAATATAAAATTACCTGATGATGAAATTAAATTGCCCCAAACTTGTGCTAATTGATAAAATACAAAGAAAACAGCAAAATATCGAACAACTGTAACATCACCACCTATTGTTTTACCAACAATTTTATTTGTTGCTTCAGCTACAATTGATAAATAAGTACATTTTGCACACCATAATGGACCACCTACATAAAGCATAATTAATAAATAAAAAAAAATTTTTTCAAATCAATTTATAAAAACAATCAAAATAAACCTAATAAAAAAAACTAATACGTACCACCAAATCCAACACCTAATCCAGCTGGTATAAATGTTAAAAAACTTGGATAAAATTGTGCTGCTATATATGGCATATAGGCCATAAATGAAAATGCCATTGCCCATTTACAACCAAACCATCTATAAAAATTTTCAAAAACCGAAATTTTTGTTATTTTATAGGTAATTATTTGATTAATATAGGTAATTCTATATGAAATAGGTGATAATAATAAGGCGAATTTTCCAACGTTAAAGTAAATCTACTATATATGGACATACTAGATATTATGGAAACATTTATTGTACCAAACATCATAAAACAGTTATATAACCAAGAAATTTTCATATTCGCTTTTTGGTACTACAACAAATATAATAGGAATCAACACTTATCTGAAATATGAAATTATATAATCGGAACTTAAGGGTAATTTCTTTATGTATTTCAATATACTAGATTATAGCATAGTTAACAACGTTGTTACATAAATTTACATGGATTTGTAAAAGAACACCAACAATAAAATTCAAAGAATACTATTTACAAACACATATTTTTACTAAAATGAATATTTTGTCATCAATTTTATGGTATATTATGTATCAATTCATTTCACTTACTGAAGAAACAGTTTTTGAAAAATTCTCGTAAATTAATTTTAATTCGTGTTTGAATTTTTAATAGAAAGAAAATTGTATGTAGGTGTCCTTTTAGTAAAGAAAAGTGAATAAAAACAAGGTAAAAAAAATTTTCATCACACGAATACTAAACCTAGTGGACATGACATGAATTAATAGTTTTTCTTCAATTCTGTTTTATACTCTTATCTATTTCATTATGAAAATCTATTAGGGAAATGGTTTTTAAAACTAAAGAAATTATAAATCATACGTGCGGTTTTCAAACATCAAATCCAATAACATTTTGTATGCTTGCACAAACACAATCTATATAGAAAAAATGCAATCTATAATATTATTTAGGATTAATATGTAGGATTGACTACCTATAGGACTGATTTTTAATTTATGAGAACAAAATAGAGTTCCAAGCTATAACTGGCAAAATCTAATAAGAAAATATCAATAATAAAATTTTCCAGGAATTACAGTGTACATTTTTAGTAATAAATTTACACATGACACAAACCAATATATCAGAAGAAGATAATCATAAATTATAATGTGAAAATTTAGAGGAATTGATTTTGATATTATATTTACTTATACGTTTTTCAGGCATTGAAAGCTATCAAATCTTAATGATAAAGATTTGCAATATTTTGTATTTTTAGAATAATGAATTTCAACTTTAATTGATTTCCGAATGTCATTCTGAATTTGTCGAGTTCATTATAAAATCTTTTTCTTGGAAATTTGGAAAAAAATACTGTTTCGTTTTTTGTTGCCCAATAAGTTCCTTATACTTTATAAACTTTTAATAACCAGACATATTATACTGAAGACATTTTTCAATTAAGTTATATTAAAAGCTTGAAAAAATGTCTTGAAATACTTCCAATTTGAATTCAATTTCACATTATAAGTCTTGGGTTTCAGTCACATGACACTTTTTGCAGAATTCTAACTAGATATATTCATTAACAATGTATTTTCAAAAAAGTTTTTTAGTTATTCCATTTTGATACTAGAACAAAATGTTCCTATAATACTTTAATACAACTTTAGATCATTTCTTTATAGACCAGCTACTAAACACAAAAATTATAACAATATGTTAGAATAAATTTCTTAATTTTACATAAGATGAATAGATTAAGTTATATAGAACTTTAATATATGCCTGAAACAATGAACTTATTAAAAATTCAAAACTTTTTTACACAACAATTTTAAAAATTTGTTTTCTCTTTATTCTCAAATTGTGTGTAATATGTGTGTTTATATACTTATGTACATACGTTATCTACATAATTTTAAAAAAGCCATCCAAATTTGTGTGAACTTAAAAAGATTGAATTGAAAAATTTTTATTAAAAAAACGAAAAAGCAACAGATGATAATATTATGATGAAATGAATACCATTTCTGCTTTCAACAAAATAAGTGTACTGCATATTTTTGTAAATAACATCAATCATCAAGTTGAGTATATTAAGGGTTGTTAGCAGTCCTTATGAACCCAAGCAAGCAAATAACTTTTCATAAAGTATTTTTTTTTTTTCTTTTAAGATTAAAAAAATTTGTAAAGTTTAAGATCAAGTGTACTAGATTTCTTTAAAATTCAAAAAAGCAATAAATAAACGGAGGCCAAAGAAAAATTCTAGTAAAAAAAATATTAATTCAAATAAAAACGAATGATCACATTTATGTCTTTTGGGAGGAAAACTTTCTGAATATATTAGGAGTATTTTCACGGTTTTCAAAAAAAAAATATTAATTCCAAAATTATTCTAAAATACCGAAAATAGCTCAATATAACAAAAACAAACCGAATGGCATAATTAGCTCAAAATGATATTAATAGCTCGACATAAGACAAAATGTCCGAAACGGCTTCATTAGTTCAAAATGACTTCATTAGTCCGAAATGACTTCATTAGTCCGAAATGACACCAACAGCTCGAAATGAGAAAAATATGCCGAGATAACTTCACTAGCCCGAAATGACAACAATAGCCAAAAATCAGACAAAAAAGCCGACCTTAAAAACTAGTTAAAGAAATTTAACACGGAAATATTTTATGAATATTTATCAAGTAAGATAATAGAAAAGTTTTCACCAAGTTCTAAAATTTTTATTTGAACAATTTTTAATTTTCAAAGAGTTCTTATCTAAGTATATGATCTCATAAAAAAAGATAAAAAGATTTAAGCAATTAGTTTCGATGTCTTTTTTGAAACAAAAAAATATCTTTGGGGTCCTTTAGATTAAACAATAAGAATTTTAAATGTTATTAAATGAGATATCAAGAGAAGGGTAAAAAAGAAACATCTCAGAAGAACGCAACAAAAGTAACCAAAAAAATTTTAAAAATTCTTATTTTGACTCAAATCCCTTTTTCATTTAGCTTTAATATTATGTAAGTTCTTAAAATATTTGAGTAAAAAAAATGTATCTGTTTAATATGGAGTAAAGAATAAACCAAAGAGAAATTCTCAAAAAATTATTAAGAATTTTAATTGATTTTATCCTCTAAATAGCAAAAATTTCAAAGAATATCCTTTTCCTCTATACTTAGAAAATATGAAAAATATTAATGGAATTTTTTTCTAAAAAAATTTAATAAATCAAAAAATATGAAATGTACGTTTGTTTATGATTTTCAAGCTTAAAGGAACTAGGATTTCAACTAGAAATTTTCAATCACAATGATTTTGGTAATAGTAACAATATTCTGGATAAATTTGGAAGATATACTACATTCTTTTTTGTAGTTTTCGAAAATTTCCATTCTAGATTGTGGAAAAATGATGATTTCAAAACCAATAATGCTTTCCTGTTTCAGATATCTATAATATGAATTAAATAAGTAAAATATCAAGCAAGCTGTGGTTGAAAAAGAATTAATTAATCTCCTTTTAACTCTTGTGTTTACTACATATATTGTACATATTGTATTTTCCAATTAAATTTTCTATTTTAATTAATTGATTTGATTTAGTTCGTAGAAGCTATCGAAATATTGGGAATATTTTCAAAACGTATGTATTAATAATAATGATTATGTATGTGGGAAAATAATATGTATACTTGTGTTCCGAAAAATATTTTGAAAACAAAATTTTTTTCTAATGAAAATTTCTGCATTTCTATAAGAAACAAATATGTTTTTGTTTTTATAATAATTACAAAAAGTCGATATTTCTTGTATATTTTCTTTAACGTAAAAAAAAATTTCATATGAAATTTGAGGGTTGTCTTTGGTTATTATTCCAAAAGATGATAAATTTCATTTCTTTTACATATTTACATACACAAGCAATATACATAAGTAATCAATGTTAAACAAAAAATGATGAATTTTAACTACATTTCTTATATTGTCATCCTAACAATATTTTCATTAATCTTATAGACAGTATAAGATAATTATTATTAAATCTGACAGGAAATCAATAAAAAATATTCTATGTTATTTTCTTAATATACAAATAATAATACTCGCCCTGCTGTGTTATGATTTTGGAAAATATTTTTATTCAACTTTTCGAAAAATAGAATAGTATAGTTAAAAGTTTTTATGAATTAGCAAAATAGAATTACTTTCGAATACTTTATGTTAAAAGTCTTTCGCATAAGGTAGCAAATAATTTTAGGGGTTATTCTTTGATCTGTTTCCCGCGGAAACTTGCATGGCGGAGGGAAGGCACAGATAAACTCGTTTCGAGCCGCAGTCTGTTGAAAACTAAGTTATCAGATTTTTTTGTGCATATAAATATATGTTTATGAATTCTGAATTATGTAACATAAAGTTACCATTAACGCTGGTTTCACAGGCAATTGATTGCTCTTTATTTTCGGTCTTACAATTAATTTGATTTGTGCCATAGTTTCTGAGAAAAACCTCGCCAAAATCAGAATAAATTTTTGTTTAATTTTTTTTTTTCTTTAAATTCGATTTTTTTTTAATAATTTGTGTTATTATTTTTTTTTTTTGTTTTTTTTCCGATGCGCTACGATGAGATCTTAAAGCTTTGCCAAAACGTGTTGAATGTGTTTAAAAACATGCGAAAATTGAATATAATCCCTGAATTTATCAGCACTTAATCATTCCTGAATTATTACATTACATTATTTGCCACCTTATGCAAAACACCTTGTATAAAATCATATCACAAATAAAGTTATTAATTATTAAAAAATAAAATCATGTTTGTGGAACTTCGTTATAGTTATGAAAATCTTAGAGCTGTGGAAATTACATTCGTTTATCGCAGTAGAAACACAAAATTTTACAATTGTGGGTCAAAAGTTTATGGCCTCGAACTTTATAATTTAGTACTTCATTTAAAAAAAAATTTCCTTTCACCCTTGTACTATTCAAAGTTGTGCTACTTTTTAAATCCTCTGTATTTCAATTGACATTTTCTATTAAATGTGCTCTTTACTAAATTACTTTACATGAGTTGCTCTCTTCTATGTGTAACTTTATTTACAATATAAGTTAAAGTAATAAATAAAAGAAAAAAAATAATAATGAGAGGTTATGAAAAAAGTTTTATAATATCTAAAAAAAATGTTTCTCTCATTTCACTCATTGCTCTTATTTTTTCATAATTTTAGGAGATTTTCATTTTGACAGACTCATATTATTAATTTTTTTTTTTATATATCATGTATTATTGTTAATGTTTAATCTAGAGGGCATAATAGTCATAATACACATAGGATTGATAGTTTTATATTTATGAGATTTAATCAGTTGATTGCTAAATCTTTGTTTCAATATTATTATTGTTATTATCACTTTGGTGTTTCTAAAGATAACAAGTGTTATATGTATACATTATGTATAATAGAAAAACGAAAATAATATTAAATAATATCTACGTATAGTGTATTATGCTAATATTATATAAATATGTATATTATGTATATAACACGTAATAAAGAATTTCAAGTGCCTTACTAATAAGGATATTACAGAAACCAAAAAATATTAAACTATCATACACTTTAACACCATAAGCCCATATGATGTTCATAACACCATAAACTTATAATAGACTCATGTAAATATGTTCAAATTTATTTTATATTTTATTATTCTTATGCTTATACTTAGTACTCAGCTTTCTTGTAAAAGGTCTTAGCATTAATCGAAAATTGTTGAATATTTTATGTAAATTTTCGTGTATTTTAAATTTTAAAAATTTAAAATACACGACTTCTCATCTTCCATTACAGTGTAAATGAATTTTTTATATTTTTCAGTCAAAATACACATGGAGAATACCCTTAACATAATGGCGAGAAAAAACGTGAGAGAATATGAAACAACTTTTTCTGTCACTTTTTTCCTTACACTTTGACCGTGATGGTGTATATCCCTATTATATTCGCCAAGTGAGAAGAAAGTCAGTATATATTTGTATAATGTAATTTTCGAGTGAAAAGAATTGTTCCGCATTGCGTTTTTTTCTAAAATATATACAAAATTTATTTACTTTGTTCTTGAAAGTGAGACGTTTAGTCAATAATTTGAGAAAAATTCAAAATCCGATTGGAAATCCAACATTCTCGCTTGAAAATCACATTGTACGAACATACGATATTCGCTCTTGCCTGCCAACTCTCTTACTACTACTAATAATTCATGGAACGTTCATTTTGCAAATCTTCTCTCACATTTCTTTTTTATATAAGTAAGTGATTACAATTGCAACTCCACTCACTGAGTGATTAGGTATACTTGAAAGCTAGATAGTGTTTCTCTGATTAATAAAATTATAAATCGAATTTCACATTACAGCATTCAAGAGTTTGACTATTTTTTTGGACAAAATCTTTTGGATTTTTTATTAAAGCACCCCAAATTTTAATGTTGAAAAATTCATTTAGAATAAAGTGATTTGATATAGAAAAATTTCCTAAATATAATTTTTTTTTCATTTTTTCTTTTTGCTAATAAAATGCCATAGAGAAATATTTTCGATAAAAATTGTTAATTAATATTTTGCTTTCGTTTGTACATACAAAAGCAAAAAAAAAACCAAATAATTAAAATTTTTTTTAAAATTATGAAGGAATTAAGTAAATATTAATTATTATTAGAGAAACCAAAACAAAATATTTTTTTTAATGAAAATGTGAAATGATATTTACTTAAAATGTTGAGCAAAACTTCCAATTTGGAGAAAACTCTAATTAAAATTAATTTAATAATTTTTGTCTATCTAATATGAAATGTTGATAAATTTCGATAGCTATCCAAGATTTTTTATACAAATACGTTTTTATTCACTGTGAAAAACAAAGTTTCAATTTTATTCCAAAATAAACACTTGTAAATCTGTTTCAATTTCCAGCTCACAATTTCGGGATTAATATTATAAAATGTTTGAGTAAAAAACTCTTGTTCCTGTGAGTTACTCGATGAGAATGCAAGTTTTAATTTTGTTTCCTTTATAATAATTTGTTAAAATTTTCTTGTTTAAGAATAAAATACTCACCTTATTACAGTCACTGGTAAAAATATATTTGATAATATTAGAGAACCGTATATAATAGCTAAAGTTGTTGTACCAAGTGCAGCATCTGAATTAATAGAACTTTGTAAGTTTGTTGTACCATGAAATGCTGTGAAATGAATCATAAATGCAATTCCAATAATTACAACATTTTTTGTTATTCGATAATTTTCATTTTCAGAATAATTTTTTTCAAATTCTAATGGTTTTAATGATTTATTCGGAAATTCATTTCCATTTCTATAATTTTTACCATCGCCATTTTCTAGTTTATTATTATTTTGTTTTTCTTTAGTTGCATAATTTTTTCCTGAATTTGTAAAATTTTCTTTTTTTGATTTATTTTCATTCATTATGATTTATTTTTTTTATTTTCTTATTAAATAGGGTTTTGTTTATTTTTTTGTACTATCGTTGTAGTAATAAAATTCGGAGTTTTTTAATTTCTGAAATGAAAAATAATGAGATTTGAATTATATTACAATATTATCATAATTGGTAAGAAAAAAATTAATTTTTTTTTTTAGATCAAACTATACGATTTCAATTTCCAGTGGAAGTTAATTTTTAATACTGAGGGACTTAAAGTGAATAGTTTTATTTGAAGGGCAGAGAAATGCTCAATCAACTGGATAAACTAGAAAAAATACAGGATTGTTATAAAGACTTTGATTTTAGAAACCTCTCAAGTACTTAAGCCAGAAGCCACGATTGTTTAGATTTCTGCATGATCAATTTGCCCATGTTTTACTTGAAAAACTGCAACAGGTCTTCTAAATTTTAAAGTATTCAAGCGCAATAGTTTGAGTCAATTCTCGTAAGGTGGCAGATTTAAAGGATTACTCCAGTTTAAACCACATAATTGTAGATTATAGATTTCAAAGAAACCGGTTGGGATAGGAGCAACCCCGCAAGCCATCGCAGCCATTCTTAACTTATTGTAGCCTCCCCACGCTCCCATCTATAATATCCCCGTCCCAACCACATAATGCTAATTTAATAAAGTTTTGCTGAACCGCATCAATCCTCGTTATGTGTACAAAATAATAGGGTGCCCCAACTTGACTTGCATATTCAACTTAAACGAATCAATGACACATTCAAAGATTTCGGAATATATGGATAATTAAATGCTTTACTCAATCTTTTCACGAAAGCGAGCATTGATTATTAAATGCAAGATTAAAAATATTTCCAAATTTTAATATCAAATATTACATTTTATAATATACACAATTATTTACTATAATATTTACGTTGTTTTCATTAATATCTTCGAAAATTCAATAAAAATATTTTATAACTAATCAAATATTAATATTAAAAAAATCTATTTCAAAATATACTTACATAATATTTCACTTTTAATTCAATATACAATAAAATTATTAACAATAACTCTTTTTTATATTTTATTCAATTTACCTATAAAAAATCTAATCTATCTGTATTTTTGAAAATTTAAAGTTAATTTTCTATTTTCAAATAAAAAATTTGGAAAAACGAAATTCTTAAAGACCTTCAATGTTTGTGAACTATAAAACAACGATTACAATTTTCCGGGAACGATAAGAAATATATGTATATGTATATATAATATATTTCTATAAAAATATTTTATACAGGTATGTGTACAACGTATGTGTTACTTGCACTTTACAAAAGAATCAATCAATTTCAAAAGAAATCATTCACTTTTACAAGACCTGATATATATTTCTATAAAATATTGAAAAATTAAAAATTATTGTGAATTTAAAAAAAACAAAATGAATTTCATTCTAAAAATCATTTCGAAATTTTTTAACTTTAATATTAAATCTAATTTTTTATCTCTCTCTCTCTCTCTCTCTCTTTTTACAATTGACAAATGCATTGAAATAATTTAAAAAAGAAATTTAGTGATATTTTCACATTTTATTAAAGAATTTATTGAAATATTTCTGAAAAGTTTAAAATAAATTAATCATTTGAAAACAAAGTTCTGAAATTTATTCTTGTATTACACGAAATGTATTTAAAATATTTCAATTCCGTTCAATTAAAAAACTTAAGTTTAAGCTAAATTATGCATTCAATATGCCGTGCCGAATTGTGATAATTACTGCATTATACTGCAATATATTTGAAAATTGTGATAATTACTGCATTATAGTATTGACTTAAACGAGTTTGACTCCATCAAATTTTTTAATTATTAATGAACTTAATCTGAAATTGATAAAAAATGACTGTTTCTCGAAATATTTAAATCCAGTTTCTGGTCAAATTATAGAAGGGGTGGAGTATTTTTAAATAAATTATCGAAAATTTAATTTAATATGGCATAATGTCCTTGATATAAAAAACTATGAAAAATTCATTTTCTGAATAAACTAGAAAAAAATAAAGAATTGCTATTTATAAGAAATTTTAATGTTTCTGTTCTTCTTCTTCAAAAAAAAATGATTAAAGATAAGAAACCTTAAAATTATCCTTTTCACTTTGATATTAAATGCACGTAAATTTTAACAAAATAATTTTCATTGCTTAAAAAATTTTCTTTTTAAAATCAAATCTTTTATATTAAATTTTCAATACAAAATGGAAAGGCAATAAAAAAAAATATTTTAGCCATTTGTTTAGCCAAAAAATTTCCAAAATATATTTGGGTATTAAATCGTGCCTAATAATTTTCAGATTGGTCTAAAAATATTATTTTAATTGAGTTTCCTTTTCTGAGTGAAAATTTTCTCTTATAATAGATTTATTTGTACGTGTGGAAATAATTTTGTATAAAAACAGACCAATTTGTATGCGATAATTTTGTATTTTTCAATTGAAATACAATTATTTAATTGAAATACAATTTGCATTTTGTTTTTTCTTAATATTTTATTCTTATAGTTTTCATTCATGTAATTGTATTTTTTCCCTATTTAACTTACTTCTGCTTCAGCGCATATGAATAACATTAAAAAATAAAAATAGAAAATCTTATTGTATAAAATTCTTATTTATATATTATATTTTCCCATAAATGCACATTTATACATGGTTATACATAATGTACGCAAAAGTATGGTCTATGAAATCAAAGTAAGAAAATTATTTTGAATAAGTTTTTTTTCCAATTATATTTTATATTCTTTTTTATATTTATTTATTTATTCAATTCAATTCACATATGAGCTGGGAAGCTCGTACATTGTTTAGTTACAATTCATTCTTTGTGTTCATTTTTTAAATTCTTAATTCTAAGTTCTAAGTTCAGTGCAACGAAAATAATTCAAAAATATTACAATCTATAATTCTAGAGCTAGGTAGATAATAATTATCAATTGCTTATATTTACTATCGAATAAAATTAATAAAAAATAAAATATTCTTTTTACTTTATTAATTACTTTTAAAATTAAAGTTAGAATTACGCTAGAAACTGAAAGTCTGAATTATTTAATACATTGAATTTTAAAATTTACACCACGCCTAAGTATATGCTATTTTTTCAAAAAATATACGTCATATTGCTTTTGAATAATATAAGTAAAATTAAAAATTTTAAAAAGTGTTATTTAAAAGTTGTTCTTACAACATATTATTAAGGTAAATTAACTTTGGAAACCCATAATGGCTCTGACAGCCGGATATTGAAAACAGGGTATTAATATGAAAATATAAATACTTAAATTTCGAAATATTATCTGAAATTGAGTGTTAGATGGCATTTTAAAAAATTATTTCGAATTCTGATATTAGATAAAATGGTAAAAATTAGATGGTCAAACACGCTCTTAAAATGACATAGAACATTGTCGCAGTGTTCCTATTATTTGAAACCAGGACGAATTGACATTATGTGAAATTAGGCGAGCTTATAAAATATTGTTACGTATAATTACTTTGAAAATAGCCGAAAACTTTTTTTAATAAAAATTTAAATAGATAGAAAGCTGAAAAGAATCACTACAAATCTATTAATCGCGTTTTCTATTAAGCGACTTTTCTATTAAGCGAGTTCGTATATGTGTAAAAGTAAATAGAGATTTTCCTTGTCAAAAATTTTGGGTATCGAGTTGTGATATTAAACAAGATTGATATTAAGCGTCTTTGACTGCAGCTATTTTTCTTCACTCAATCATATTATTCTCATAATTTATACTGTTTTTGCCAAAATATAATTAAATAAAAAATATTTTTCTTTTCAATTTCATTTCCTCATTTTTCAATTATTTTCACATTAACGGACAACCACGTTATTATCATTTTTGTATACAAACCATTCATATATAAATTTTTGAATAGAATTAAATTTAATATTAATTTTATTTCATTAATATTCATTCAATACAACCTATTCATATTATACTTTCGATTTTGATATTCCCACCTTTACTCCTTTTAACAAAAATAAAATCTAGCACTTTGTAAGAAATTTAATTTTTTGAAGAGAAAACGAAAAAATAATTCTAATACAAAATATTTTTCTTTAAAAAAAAATGGAACATTTGAAGCAAAATGTGTCCTTTTCAGTAAAATAATACCAAATACTCGTACATTTATATTGTGATACTCATATTCAAGTATATATTGTAATTCTAATCACAATTACATTTTCTACTTTTTTGATTTCAAAATAACCTAAATACTCGTATATTACGACAATAATACAATAATTTCAAGATTCAAATCACATAAAAGGATATGTGTAACCTAAAAACGAAAAAAAGGATCTCAACAACTTAATACAATAATATCGGCATATCAATTGTGATCGCCGCAACAAAAATACCTTTAAACTATGTTAGATTAGTTTAATAACCCATATTAAATTTAAAACAATTTATTTATATAGAATATAAAATAAATTTGAGGAAATTTTTACCTTTCTAAACAATATATACAAAGTATCCTAATTTTCCATACACTCTTATATATTTTTAACCTTATTATTTAAATGAAATGTAAAGGATAAAATATTCATTGCTAATAAAAGAACCAAAAAAAAAATCCAGAGAAATAGTGCGGATATTTTTTCCAAGATTATAAATTTTGTATTTAATAAAACTTAAAGTTATTTTTATTGAATTCTTTAAAGAAATATTGAAAATAAAAGGAATTTTAAGTTGAAAAAAGATAGAAGCTAATAATATGGAATCTAAATATAGAATGAATATTTTATAATTTCTACAAGAAACTCGGCAGACAAGTCAGTTTTAATATGATTAAATCAATTCTGGTCTGCTCTTTTAATACCTTAAGTCAAATTAATGCAAAAATTTATTAAGTATACTGTTATATTAGAATTATTGTTCTTATATTTCTGATTCATCATAGTATTTGAATCATACCATGCATACCAAAAAAATATTTAAGAGAGTAAAAAATATTCTGGATAAAAGTAAAGTAACAATATTCTCTTCAACAAAATTTTTTTCCTTTATCTTTAAATTCTCTTACTCTTTTCTCTATCCAAAAATATTTTCTCCTGTCATTACTTTATTTTCTCTCTTTATGATATTTTTTTTACAGTTAAAAGTTTAATGAAAAGCTCCTTTTCTTTTCATCTATAGAAAGTCATGTGTTTTATCTTTTACTATTTTTTTATCAATTTCTCTTTTACTAAATTTCATTCATAAAAACCATTATTAACATTTATTTGTTTTTGTATTGTACTCTACACCATGTATATTGAATATGTTACACAAACCTAGAATAACAGTATTGCTCTTGACATAAATATTGATTTGATGTACATACATACATACTTGTATGCATACGACTATTATATTAATATTGGTATGTATGGATAAGTTTGTAATACTATAATTTTTGCATATACTTGAATTGTATATCACATTGTATATATATATATATATATATATATATATATATATTTGTATATTTGTATTATGCACATATTGTTATACAATGTTATAAAGAAACTCTCTTTTCTCATGTTACACGTTGTGTCTATTTGAATTGTGTTTGTGTGTATATACGCACCCATATGAAGAAAAATTTTAGCGGATGTTTAACCCATAGAATATTAAAAAGGTAGAAATAAAAGAAAAATTAACGATATTTGTTTAATTTTTTTTTTTTGGGTTTTTGTTTTTCATAAAATTTGTTTTCAACTTGTTTTCATGTTTTTATTTGTTATTGTATATTTGAGGTTAATTAGATATTTAATTATATTCGAAAAACCTCTGGTAATCGTGAAAATTTTCATTTGCAAAAAAATAAAAAAGGAAACAGGATAAAAAGTCCTTTCAAAATTTGTTAGGTTTTCTGTTTATTAAATTTATTGCGTATATATGCAATTTTTGCAAAAGATATGCATTTGAATTTATGTCTATAGGCTTTAATTTTATACTGAACCTAGTACCAGTTAATGGTCGAAGTTTAAGATATAACTTTTATTTTTTTGTAGTTGTTGCGTTTAATTCTATTACATTTTAAGGGTATTTTAGAGATTTTCAATTAAATTGCAATTTGTTTTGCAAATTATATTCGTTTCGTAATAGAAAACCTACAAACTGAACTCAAGATATTCAAATGAAATTCTATTTGAAGTTGAAAACGCGACCTTCTTCTTTCAATTTTATAAATTTTCCTTATGGTTAAATTACGATCTGTGACTGTTACATTTTCAGAATAAGATCAATCAAAATCAAACTTAACAGCACAATTAAGAAAGTTCTTTGAATTTTTATAGCATATCGCCTTAAACTTTACGAAATCATTTCTTATAATCATGATTTATTCCGTTATTCATTCCTGAATTTTAAATCTCGAATCTATAAATATTTCTCGAACAGGGTACGTGCAAAAGCAAATTAATAAAAAATAATATATAAAATTATAATTTTGAATAATGATAGCCTGTTATCATTATAAAACAAATTTTCTACAAAAAAAAAAATTCTCAATATTTTGGAATTTTATTGTAACAAAAATTTTTATTACCCAGACACGGACTTACATGTTTTATAATTACATATATATTTTATGTACTTGTAATATTTAATTAAAGGTACAAAGTTTTCTTTGCAAAATTTTTAATTTTTGTTTTGAAAAATAATTTTCTTCTTAAATGAAAAAATACAGCGTTTATTGTCATATTATATGGGTTTCCTTGAGATCCTTTTTTATAATTTTCTTTTATAGACTTAATATGAAATTCTTTTTTACACAAAGGTGAAATTTAACATTAATAATACTTATTCGTAGCTATATATGTAGATAATGTAATTAAAAAATTATTTTATGTAAATATTTGGTTTTGATAAATTTTAAGCACCTGTACTTTATGTATGAGTACGTATATGTATAAACACATTTGTAGATATGTGCATGCTTATATAAAGGAATTTCACACGAAATTAAATTTACCGAAATTATCACATTTTGGAGTTTAAGAAAAAATTAAAAGAAATTTTTGTGGTGGTCTCAACCATAATTAATTAATTTTTCTGTTATAAACACAAATACTAAGGTGGGTTCAAATTAAAATTTTAATTTAAATTTTTGACAAATATTGAAAATTATTGTACAATTAACAGAATTTTTAAGGGTAATAACTGAATTGAAAATGTCTTAAACATATAAAATTTAAAAACTGGTTAAAGAGGCACTCTCCACAATAAACAATATTTCAAGTACATATTAATATTTCAAAAGAAGAAAGGCCTTAATAAGATCATGTATGCGAACTGAAAGACTTAAAAAAAATTTTAATATTTACTTGAAAAGTTGCTGTCTTTTAATCTCTTTGTTTTTCAAATTCAATTTCTAAAACTTAAATATTTTGTTCATCTATTCCTGAATTTTCGGATTATTTTTCTATTTTACTGTTGAAGAAAGTTACATGTAAAATTTTAATAAATAATTTTCTATTTTTAAATTTCCGATTTTCAACGTTATGAACGGAAATATCACAATTTTCAATAGAACATTACAAAAATATTGATATGCCCTTTTTTTTTTATATGAAATTTTTTTTTATAATGCAGTTGAACATGGATAAATAGAACTAAAAGAGAAGGAACTACTATTGAATTTCCTAATAAAATAATTAGCAAGTTTTATGAAATTGAAGTATTTTCCATTTGGCGTATTTTTAGCAATGTGAG
Organism: Condylostylus longicornis; assembly: GCF_029603195.1. Lineage (NCBI taxonomy): Eukaryota > Metazoa > Arthropoda > Insecta > Diptera > Dolichopodidae > Condylostylus > Condylostylus longicornis. The sequence goes on from NW_026577987.1 coordinate 13,712,701, forward strand.
GGAACTATTTTTACAACCACCACTCGAGCGAGAACTGCATACAAGTGAAGTATCAATATTGACTAAAAAGATTCTGTTCCTTCTGTTGCTCAAATAATTTTAACTTATTGCTAAAATTTGCCTTTCACTTTTTCCTTTCACTTTTTCCTTGCACTTTTTCTTATTTAATTAAAATAACCAAATTTATCTTGCTTGCGAATCATATTCCAGTACGAATCATAGTAATTGTACAAAATTAGATTGAAAAAATCTTTGATTTGGACGCATTAAGAAATAAAAATTTGAGTTCAATATTTCGAAATTAATTAAAACTTAATCATGGCCTATATTACCTTTGATGGAATACAAAACCCAAACAAGAATCTAAATAAAAAATTTACTCTCACATAATTTTTTAAATTATAAAAAATATTTTATCCTTCCATTAAATTTAAATTTAATTTGGGTTTATTGAAAAGATTGTAACACGCGCACGACCTTTTGTATATTATAACAAAAAATCATATGTTTTTTGCATTATTTATAAATTATTAAAAAATTTTATTTTTTAGATTATAATGTAAAAACGAAAAATACCTGTGATTACCTTCTGGTATCAAAATATTAAAATTTCAAACATAGTTCTCTTACAGTAGAGATTTTCTCTAGTTTATTAAAAAAAGAAAAAACGAACTTGAAAATATATTGAAAATTTTCTTAACCTACAAAATTAAAAAGTTTTCATAAAAAAGAAACAATTTTTAAAAAAGTTTCTATAATTTTATAAAGCTATTTCAAGGCTCAATTTAAAGTCAATGAATGCTTATAAAAAAAAAATACAATCCTCTTACTTTTATTTTTTAAAATTTCATTTATTTTACATAATAAGAAATATTTTGTTTTTATACAGAGTGTGTCATTTTCAATTTATGAAAAATTTATTTACAGATTTATGAAATTTTTTTTGAAAAAATGGGCTTAGACTGAAGGAAACTCACGGTCTTTATGCGCATAATTCAAAAAATGTAAATTTTGTAAAAATATTATTTTTATGGACCACTCCTCCATCAGAAATCAAAATTTTTTACATTCGTTAGTTAAGAACAAGCTGCAGTGTTTTAAGCTTATTTATTCTGTGTCTTACGCACCAATTTAATTTTCAGCAATCTATGAAGACAGCAATCTATATTGTCAATTACGAGTAAGTGTTTCAATTTCCGCATTTAAAAATAAATTTTGTTCTATCAAAAATTAACATTTCTAATTCTAATCTGTATTAATAAGACACACTGCCTACAGGCTAAATATTATGGAAAAAGATTAGGAAAGAGAAACGAATTTAAATAGTTCTGTTTAGAGGAAAATGTTTATTTTTTTTTAGGATAAAAAGAAAATATTCTAGAGCTATAAAAAAATATTAAATCGCAAATATGTAGGTACTTACATTTAATAGCAAATTTTAAATTGATTTAATTATTTTGTATAGGGCTTGTACATAACTAATGCACAAATTCTACACTAATTCTGACGCATTATAGGTACACATAACTCGATATTAATTCTTCTGTTTTTTTAATACATCTTTGACTCTTTGATTTCTTTTATTCCACAGTATTCTTTTCTGGTACCACAAATTTAGCACAATATTCTTCTTTAACCACAAATCTACTTAAATCTATAGTTAAAAAATTGTTCTTTAATCCTGAAAAATTTGCTCATTCAAAACAATGCAGAATATCACAACAGCTGATTTTATTATTCGTTTTTATATTAAGAAAATATTGGGTTTACATTAAAAATCGTACTGAAATTTCAATATTATGCTTAATTTTATTTGGTGATTTTGATATTTGGTAGTTCTTTACTAAAGCTTTACTATATAAATCTGAAATATTTTAGTTTGATTCTTATAATTGGCATGACTTTCACAAGAATATCAGCTCCATTCTTTTATTTAAAAAAAAGTATTAAGGAAAAATTTTTATACCACAAAATTTACTTCCGATTAATAGGAAATCACATAACTACCAATGTAAGAACTTAATTTTTTACATTAATGAAAAGGATATTTCGTTAAGGATTTCTATATACTTTTTTTATAAGAAGAAAATTTTTTTTATAATGGAAAAGGAAATAAAATTCAATACCAACCTTTTCTCGGTTATAATATGCCAAAAGCCAGTTATTATAAGGTCATCAAATCGAAAATTAATATATAAGTGTAGGTCGTTACTTTAATGTTAGTTTCGAAATAAAAAACGGAAATAATATTAAAAGATTTTTTTTTTGAAAATATTTTTAAAATATTTTTTTAGAAACTTCAGTTTTTGTGTTTATTTAATTCCCTAAGGTTGTATGAGAAAAACGTAAATTCTTTTCTCCTATCTAGTTAATTAAAAAATTTTTAAAATATCTTCCTGTCCAAGGAAGAAATTATTTAACCTTTGTGTAATCGATAATGGAATTTTATTGAAATTTTTATGTAATAATAATTGAATAAAAGAATAGCGGTTATTAAGTATTCGAACTTAATTATAAAATTATTTTGGTTTGGTTCATTTTTCTCTCGATGATTTTGTTAATTAATTTACGAAATATTTAAAATAAACCATTGGGTTTTGTGGCTGTGACCCTTAGAAATAATATTCAAATTCTTTAATATGCACTCTTGTGCCTATAAAAGTTTAGAAAAAATTCGAATATATTAGAATACATAAAGCTCCCAGATACTTTAATAATAAGCGTTAAAAATATAAATAAATTTTTTCCCTAAAACTTTTTAACTTTTAATAGCTTGGAATTTTCCAAATTCATTTGTGCTTTAAAATTCTTTTTCTATCTTGAAATAATTTTTAATACATAAAAATTGGGTATTTAATATAAAATAACTCTTGACCGTGACCGAAATATTCGATAACTTAAAGCTAAGGGTAAGTTCAGGCTCTAAATATTTGTTTTTATCATGTCAATGTTCTTATCATGCATTCAATTGCAGTACATTCACCCAAAAATTTCATTTTGTTTCATTTATATTAATAATAAAAGAATTTTTTTGCTTTTTCTTTAAGAACAATTTGAATGAATTTATTTTTTATTAAGATCAAGATAATCATTATAGTAAAATTTTTTAGTTTAATTTACAGTTCAATTAAAACTTCTATCATTCAGTTACCCTTGCTTTGTATTTACAACGATTTTTAAAGTGTCTGGTAATTTTATACCCAATTTAATTATTTCGATAGTCTATGAAACTTTATTCAATTTCATTTGATTGTTCATAACAGAAAAAACTGCATAATAAAAAAAAAAAACAAAAAAAATTAATCAAGAAACAAAAAAAAATGTTTGTTCTTCGATTCAATTGAGATTTTTGAAACAAAATCCTTAATGTCCTGCAAAAAGAAAGGAAAAATTTAATTCATTTTTTATTCTACTCTCTCTCTCTCTCTGCTTCTCTCTGTTTTCCTCTTCATTTCTTTCTTTATATTCATTCACGGTAATTCTTAACAAATTAAATTTCTTGATATTTTAACCTAATCCAATATTATTCAATATAAATTCAATTTTTTCTTTCCAAAATCAAAATTTTATAAAGACAAAATTTATTTAACGATAATATCCTAAAAGAAAATTTGAAAAACAAACAAAAAAAAATAAAATCAGCACAAATAAACAAGGGGAAAAAAAAATATGCAAAATCAAATTTTACTTTTTTTCATTACTTTATGTCTACTACCACTATATATAAAAAATATGGGTAAGAAGAGGAATAAAATGAAAAATTTGCATTAATCGTGATGTCAGGATTATCTTATCATCATCAGAAATGAGGATTCGTTTAAATCACATTTCCTTAATATTACAATCACAATTTTATTTTAGTCACATAAAATTAAAGCAATAAATTTGAAAGCATTATTTGTGAAATATTGTATATCGTAAATTTTTAATATAATTGCAAGTAAAATTCAATATATTCAAAATTATTTCATACACATTGCGTTTATTTATTAAGGAGCGCTGAAGAGGCCTTCCAGGTCTGCGGCACGTTAAGGAGTTTCTGAGAGATTATGACCATAGAAGCGATTTAAAATAAGATTATAGGATTAGACAAAAATAAGGTGAGAATCCTCACCGGTATCTTGACGAGACATTGCAGAGTCATCTTGGAAATTAAGCCTAAAAAGTGAAAGAACTTGAAGATTTTTTGACGAGTATGACGAAACCTAAATGCACTTTCTTTGAGATTGTGGAGCCCTCACCGACAAGAGAATGGAAATTCTGTGGAAAACGTACTCACTTTCCTTCGAGTTCATCAGGGAGGTGGGTCTCTAAGGGATGCTATACGAGCGTGTTCTATACAACTTAGTAAAGGGAATTAAAATATGTTGGTCGCGGTGCATTGTTACCCCATCTATACAATCTATATACAATCTGCAATTTATTTATTAAACCTCTACTTCAAAAATTTGAAAAATATAAAATTCCTGTTTATGAAAAATTCAGTAAACTACAAAGCCTCTTAATTTTAAATTGAAAGTAAGTTCAAATTTTTATACATAAAAATGAAATTCTTTTTTTTTTTTAAATCAACATTAAAAATTTCAAAATAAAATTTTCATGTAATCTGCTTTAAAAAAAAAAAAAATGATCTTTTATAATATTTCAAAAACGTGAAAGTTTTATTTTTTAAGACCATATAAATTGAATTGTCCTCAAGGTGCCTCAAGGTACTATTTATAGTAAAAATCATTATTGATTTTCATTTTATTTATATTTTATTATTATTATTTTTTATTGCAATTTATTCAGTTTTAATGACATTTTCTGCGATTCGATGGAAAAAATGCTTAAATGTTGAAAATCATTTTAATTTTTTCTTTATTTTGTAACTGGAGGCTTCAAAGTTTAAAACATTGAACAAAAAAACTAAATTATATTTACTAGAACGGAAAAATGACAACTTGAATGATAATAATTTGCAAATAAAAGGAGTAAAAATTTGATGACTAAAATAAAACCACAAAAAATCAATATAAAACAATTTTCATTCAAAATTCAAATTATACGAATAACAATATGATTTTTTGTCATGTTAATCTAGTAAAATGTGATCTAATTCTATTTGAACAAAATTTTCAATTTGGGATGAAAATATTGTTGAGAAAGAAATATTGAGTATACATTTTCAATTTACACAAAACTTTTTTGATGATTTATAATGAATGTTCAAATATTTGGAAATCTTTTTTCAATTCAATACAACTGCCATCACTCTCATTGCTCAAGGAATTAAAAAGGACCAGAGAAGATTTTGACGATTACTGTAATGAACATTTAAAAAAATATTTGACAAAACTTAATATTTCTTTAAATAAAAATTGCTAGCTACTAACGCTCCAATTATTTTAAAAATCTAGTAAACAATGATAGCACCATAATTTTCAATAAATGAAAATGTAATTTAAAAAAATTTTTAATTATTTCTAATTATTCAAAAATTTTGAGAAAGCAGAAAATTTATTTTATTAAATAAATTTTTAATTTAATTAAATTTTTTTTTAATTTTAATCTTTAAAAATATTTATAAGATTTTAAAAGAAATTAACTTTCTTCTCTTCATCTTTCAAATTATTGTTTATTTCAACTATTAAAATTTTATTTCCGTAATACGATTATTAAAATTGCATATCTAAAATAATAAAACTTATCCTTTCGTAATAAAAACAAGAGACATAAAAAAAATTAAATTGTAAAAAAATAAAAGCTTTACAAGGATTTAAATTCGGTTTTGTGTCTTGGAAAATTGCTCTTTGTTATTATTATTTACCGGAATTTAAAAATTATGAACGTATGCATGAATATTAACATAAATTTTTGTTTTACTTATGAAAAGGGGGAAGTAATCCCCTCCTTAATGAAAAAGGTCATTTCGCAGAAAAAATTCCATTATTGCAACATTATGAAAATTAAATGGTTTGTGATAATTCAATTGTATGATTTAGTTTTTAATTTATTAAGCTTTTGTTTTTAAAATAGTAATATTAGGATTTTTTAAATTAAAACAAATTTTTGGTAACAACAATCTAGTAATTGTGACTTGATTTAGTACAAAAATATTGGTGGATTAACAGAATTTTTAATTTGTGTTATACGGCAACATTTTAACGCAAAAGACTTTGCGTTTGGCGCTGTTTACATCTGAAAAATACCATCTATCTAAATCTCATCTAACATTCATTATCCACACCATATCTACATCTAGGGTCTTTCCGAAATTCCGCAAATTCTCGAACCAATGCGAGTATTCTAACTACACGTGGCATTAAAAATTCGTAATGACAACGAAATTGTGTTCTTTCTGTTTATACCAGTTACAATTGAGACAAGATAGAGAATGTACACACAATGAAATTGACATTACAACTTTTAAATTAAAAATTTAATTATGCATGTATAAATGAATTGCATTCCATTCATACTACCTCAGATAATTTAAAACAGAATTTTGTGAACATAAAAATAATTTTGTTTCATTGTACAAAATGTATATTATTGTTATTACACTGTTGTCACACTGACAGAAGCAATTACATTATAATTTTTTCAACATTCAACACACTTTCATTTTTAATTGAAATTGCAAATGAAATCAAAAAAACAAAACGAAATAAAAATTTCAATTTTATCTTTGAATCCTTAACAGTTTTTTTTTAATTTATAAAGATTTGTGAATGCATAAATTCTAAGATGATTTACTTATATTGTTTCTGTACCAATTTTATTATTTTCAAATGAATAATGGTACAGTTTCTAAGTATCTTTTGTAATATTTTCTATTGAATGGGAAAATGAAAAATTTAAAGTAATTATTCACATCACGAATTATTTTTTTTCATTTTACTTTTTTTTATATTAATGCATATAGATTTTCATAGTATTACATAGGTAACACAAAACGTACGACGTGTATGCATTTTAATTGGAAAATTACACAGTATTCATTAAATTAAAAGGATATAATAATATAAACGAGTTTTTGTTCATTTTTATTTATTTTGTATAATAATATAAATTGAAATTAATTCAAAATTAATAGATTTTTTATGATTCGGTAATTAACATTTAAAATATACGAATTTTAATACTGTACATATACATTTTATATATACATATATATATATAAAATAAAATTAAAAGATACTAAAAATACAACTGCATTTTTCATATCTATATATATATTATATAATTAGTATATTTAATAAAATAATTTATGAGGTTTATTAAATTCACTAAATTAAAACCTGTTAGCGTAAATTCAAATATTAAAGCTCTTATATATATAAACGTTAAAAAAATACTGGTGTCATTTTTACTGGCCAATGTCAAATCTACTAAATTTTATTTATTATTTTAAAATTTAGAGATTGTCATCTGATTTATCCTTTAAAACTCTAAATAGTTCACAAATTTAAATTAAGAAGACGTTTTATGAGCAATTCTTTTTTAACTTTAAATTTCTAAACTGACTTTCGAGACTATGCAATTTCTGTGACGGTAAATGAAATTTCTTTGTTTATATCGATGGTTGAATTTATATAAAAAGACGTTCTATAAAAAAATAATGAATGGCAACAATTGATGGAAAGACAACAATTCAAATTATAATTGCACACTTCCAAATCTTCATTATTGAAATTAATTAAATTCTGTATCATTTGACTTGGCGTATTATTGTATTTAATACTACATGAATTACTTGAGCAAATTAGAACGGCAAATATGATTTTTTTTTTGAATTTAACTCATCAAAATTCGTTAAAATTCCAAACTGTTTTTTTATTCAAAGTTTCATATTAGCACCCACATTAATAATTAAAGAAATTTAAATGTAAAATTTTTGCTAACATCTTTAAAGTTTTGTACACGTGTAAAATTACAAACTAATGTTTTGCAAAATAGCACTTTTCCCTTCTACAAGTGAAAATACTAGATTATTAAAATACTAGATTATTAAAATTTTCATTCATATACAAAATTATGTTAAGGGTGGCATACTTTTAGGATGAGCAAAATAAAAATAGTTGAAAGAGGCGTTAACATAATGTTTGAATTCAACGATTCCAATATAGTTTTCTGCATTTATAAAAATTTGAAAAAGCATACAGTTTCATTAATATAAGATGCCAAAAAGTCAATTTTTACAAATCTCGAGACCCATGAGGAGGTAGAGACGGAAAAACATTTTCTTTTAATGAAAATGGTTTTGACAAAACACTATGCAGCGGTAGAAGAAATCAGTTTTTACTTTTCTACATTTGCAAAACTTGAAAAATTTTGTGGGTTCTTTAAAATTAATAGACAAAAAATGGCATTTTAGTGCGTTTGGGGGTTTTAAATAAATAGCATTTTAAGGCTTGTAGAGTGGGAGATAGGCAAAACTTTTCTTCTACGGAAATAAGTTTCTTTTAAAAATCTTTGCACATTAAAATTTCAGCTTTCAATCTTCAAGAATATAGAAATTTTATAATCATGTTCCCGAACGGATAAACGGACTGAGTGAAACTAATGAGCACTTTTTTTCAAAAATTTTTTTAGAAAATTGCTAAAAATAAGTAAATTTTACAAAAAATTTGAATAAAAACAAATATTTTACCTTTTAAATTTGAAATAACCAGTTTCCTTATTAGCTTTTATAATATTTAAACTAGTTTTAAAATTATAAAGCTATAGCTATTATAAAAAATTATTTTTTGTAATAAAAAATTTTATCAAATTTTTTTATTTTATTAAATTTTTTTAATTTCAAATTTCAAAAATTTTGAATTTTCATTTTCATCACTAACTTGATTTTGATTTTCTTTTATTCAATTTATCACACATAAAAATTATAAAATTATTTATTACACAAATTTAAATTTAATCAAGCTCAAATATTGTACTTGCATGTATAATTAACTCAAATTACTATTTAAGTACATAACTGAATTTTTTCCTTTACAATTATATTAATTATTTTCATGTATACTCCCAAACTTTAATCTCAAAGCAATAAAGTAGATATTTGAAAAAATTCTACAATAAAAACTAAATTTAATTTGTACAATAACAACCAATTCTTTTAAGATCACTTCCCTAACTGAATTCAATCAAAACAATACAGAACTTATTTAAAAGTTTTTTTTTTTTTACAAAAACTAAAATCAAAAAGTTTTTTTATTATTTTTTCTGTTCTTTGCCGTTCTTGTGTTGCTTATTCTTGGCTTAAATGAAAATATAGTTTAAAAAATTAATTTAGTTTTGTTAAGTGATAAAATGTTGTAGTGATATGCGGTGTGTCTACATATGAATATATGTGTGTAGCAAATTGTGGTACTGAGACTACACTTAATATGTCAACAATAAATAAAAACACTTGATTCAATTGAAAAAGTGATTTAGAATTTTTATATTGTGGGTGTGAGAAACATTTATTATTAAGTTATATTAAGGTATAACAAGTTTATTATGTAACAGTAAAAGTGGAATTGAATACGATCTTATAAAAAAAAAAATACGATAAAAAGAAACAATTAGATTTGTAATAGAATATTATAGGGTTCTCTGCTAAATGTATAACAAATTAAATTTCAATTAAAATTATTAACAATTTGAGATATTAAAATTTAAGTATTTTGCTAAATAATCGAGTTCTCATAAAATTTTAATATAAAGGTTGTAATTTTTAATAGCAAAACTTTGTTTTACAGATAAAATATTTATTTATGGTATGGCTTAATTTAATGGATTATAAATTATCATGACCTTTGAATTTATCATGTCAGCATATATCAATGAGTTCACATAAATGCTCGAAATTTACTTATCCTTAAATTCCAACTCCAGTTACACAATGATTTTGATTTCATCTGTTCATACATATTTTTAAGTTAAAAAATTAATAATAATGCTGTGAGAAGAAATCATTCTCACTCGGAAGAAAAGTATTGTAATGTTACCCACGTTAAAACCGAATAAAGTGGATCTTTTTTCAGAATTCACATATTACAACCTATATGGATTGACCACATTTCATATGCACCAATTTTACTCTTTAACCGAACCCATTAAGAAAAGCCCAATCACTAAGCACAATAAATTTCCTATAAAAAACCTCAAGATCCGCATTCAATTTTAGAAGTATTGGCCATTTAAAAAATGTGAGGCTATTCATGCTAATTTCCCTGACCGTTAATGTAAAAAATTAAATTATATAAATATTAAATCTACTATTTGACCAATAATATCTTTGTAAAGTCGAACTTAGTCAAAAAGCCAAATTTCATTCCAATATTTACATAAACATTTTAAAAATCTTATAATAATTGACATTTCATTTCTAAACACCAACATGTTTACACCAGATGATTAAGAGTTTTCAAGTTTTCGACATGATTCTTTGTAACATGCGTAAATAAAAAAAAAATTATTGATGAATCAATGAATGAATAAAAAAAGAAACAAAAACAAGAATTTTTACTCAAGCTTTACAAAGTACGAGTTTTTATAGTTTTTTTTTGTTTTTTTTTTGTTTTTATTAATTGCTAAAAATCTACCATGAACTTGAATCTCAAGTTTCGTGACGTCTCTCCATAAATTTTGTTTTGTTTTGGTATTGTTTTTTTCAGTATAAGCATAGCTCAGAGCTTAGTAGCTTTAGGCATGAGATTAACATTTTTATTATTATTTTTATTATTGTTATACGCTCTTTAGCATTTTGATAGCAACACCATACGCAAATTAGTTTACGTTATTCATTTTCACCTTAATCTATAATATTGTTTTTTCTCTTCTTTTTATATCAAATATTAAACCGGAAATTTTCGTGGGATTTTTTTGGATTCTGAGAGCACTGAAATTAAAGAAAAATTTTTATAAAATTTAAAATTAATTTTAAATATTTTTATTACTTTTGTTATAGTAACGAAATATTTTAAACTTGATTCACATACTAAGGGGATTTTATAATGCTTGTGTTAAGTTCACATTTCATTATATTAGGTTCGAAATTTCATTGATGTTCATGCAATATTCGAATACAGATAATACAAGTGCATGTATATATATATTTGAAAGAGACAAGATGCGGTTCTGCATAGTGAATTGCACGCAGTTATTCTCTTCAACTCCCTTAGGAATTTTCAAATTCAATTAATACATTTAAACATCTTATTGCCAACTGCTTGGCTTTAATGTTTTATATTAACCTAAAAATTAACCTTTCCCCAAATAATTTTAGCACAAATATTTAACTGAAACTCATTAAGAATAGTGAAATATGACAAACAGACATTGCAAAATTTTTATAAAATTCTTCTGCAATTTAATCAGATAGAATAAATCGAAAAAACAATTAATGTGACATTGAAATGTTAAGTTCAAGTACATTTAAAAATTATTGTAAAAAACCGCTATCACATAATTTTTCAGCTTCAATAATAACTACAACATCACTACAATATTAAAAGGCCGGCATATTTCTGTATTACAATCGATTTTAACTAGTTTTTTCAATAAAAAAACAAAATCAAAATAAGCAATTTTTTTTATTATTATTTAATTGTTATAAATAGTATATATTAGTACAGATGTATATGTTAATTGCAAAAAAAAATTCTGCAAAGGTTTTAATTATCTTTGATTTTAGAAATTTTAAGGCGTTACAAGGCTAACCACCTTTCCAAATCGAAACGAATAGTTCTTTTGAAGTTTTAAGTGATTTATGTTTGATTCTAAAATGAAAAACAAAAAAATGTTTATGTTGTATAATTAAATTCGTGATTAAAATTGTTAATTTTTTTTGCTTTTAATTAAATCGTGATTATGCACCTAACCCCTTCTTTCTAATATAAAATATCTTTGATAAATTCAACACTATTATTTTTATGGTTAGTTTACATAATTTGAATATACCTGAAAAATGTTTCTCCATTAACTTCGAGATTTTCTTAAAGACTTAAGCACTACATTGAGGTTATTTTTCGAAGTTCATAATAAAATTTTGTGGGAGTAATTTATACTTTATTTCACACCAATAAATAATCAATTCACACTAATAAATTATCATCTTGAATTTTTATACAGGAACTCTGAAACTGCACACCATTTATAATTATTTGAAAATCTAATTTATTTTAAGGTATGCCTATTGTCAAATTCCAAATTGAAGAAGCTACTAAAATATTTAATTCAAATCTTAGTTAATTTTCTTGTTGAGATGATTCTGTTGAGACTATTCTGTTGCAATAATTCCAAAATATTTATGTACAAAAATTATTAAACCGATTTTATTTAGAAAATTAAAACACTGTAAATTTTTTTGAAATTCAGTTCCGCTTGGCAATATTACTTATTCGCTATTAATTTTTCTAGAAGATTTTACAAAACATAAACTTCATCAATGCAAAAATGTCTAGGAACAATTTGAAATGAATAAATTAATATTTATATTTACATATTTATTGTTAATATTAAAAACTTTTATAAAATATAATTAATTGAGTAAATTCATCGAATACTATTTTTCTAATATAAATATGTTATTTGCATACTTAAATAATTTAATTAAACCGTTCTTATCCCATTTATCAAATGTTTTTATACCCTGACCTTCGTGAAGGGTATGTATTAACTTTGGTATATGTAGTTTGTAACCACTTGAAGGTTGTAACCGTCTGTGTTATGGAAAAGTATATATATATTCTGCTTCAGCGTAAAATTCGTCGTCAACTACAAAAGCTAATTTTAAACATTCGGAAAAATAATAAAGTTAGTTTCATGAAACTTGGCAGTCGTGTGTTTAATTGTCGGATATACTCATGAAGTTTCAATGGAATAATTTCACAGATTCGTATAATTGCCATACAGCAATGAAAACTAATTCTAAATAATTCAAAAACAAATTTTTATACTCAGACTGTCAAGGTATATTTTAGTCGATTTATATCGACTGAAACCTTTTCATTTGTTATATAATTCTGTCTTTAGCATATCTTATTTATTATGTTGTCTCGAAGCACATGTGCATGATAATAATATATTTATTTATTTTTGCGAACGTTGCTCTTACCATTCTGTAATAATAACTCTATAAATATAACTTGTAAACAATAGAAATATTAAGTTTTTATATAGTAGGGCGGTTGCCGTTCATCTTATTAAATTTATATAATTAAATGCAAATATGCGAAAAGCTTTAAATACACTATGAATAATAAAAGTAATAATTTTACACCTTTAAAATGTGTTTATTTTTTTAATAATAACACTTATTAAGAAATTTAATTATAGTGTACTGCAGTTTAAAAATTAAATAATTATCGTAAATTGACTCAATTAAACGTTTTGTAGTTTAATGATTAATTTATTATTTTGTATTTAATTTTTTTTTGTTTATTTATTAAAGATATTTTTGTAATTATTTAGAGCGTTGTTTTTAGTGTGTTCTAAATGTATAAGACTTTAAATTTGTACTATTCTGTGTGTATATAAATACTATGCTAAGTCTACAGGTACTAGGCTTACACAAAGAAATAATTGGGAGGACCTGCATCACCTATATACGTTATTATTAATTGGCTTAAAATTTTTCTATGAAAAGTGACTTTCAAATTTTCGAGATATAAAACAGCTTAGTTTTTATTTCTGCATAAGAGAATTCCACACAGAAAAATTTTCTCTTTCAAAGAGTATTGCGTGTTTCAGAGTTTCACTGCAGAATCGCTCGTAGTGCTATATATTTTGAATGGAACAAAACTTATTTACGAAGTGAAAAAAAAAAATTAATTTTCATTTAGTTATCGAATAATTCAAGATTGTATTGTGAGTTTAACAATTTTTTTTTAAATATTTGTGAAATTTTATGTATTATATAGGCAGTTCCTCATTACCCTCAAATCCAAATATGTATAAGCAAAGCACGTAAAAGCAACACTACTTCAACTCCTTCATTAATAAAAAAAAGTTGCCTTATCTCAGATGAATTGTATATAAGCAAAGGATGTCCTTAATATGTATGGAATTTTATAATGCGATTCCCGTACAAAATTTTTTAAATCATTTTCGAAATACTTAATTTAAATATTTTAAAAAACTAGAAATAAAGCTTCTAAAAACTTTAATTTTTTGTTACAAAAAAAGCTTTATTAAGTAAAAAAAAAAGTTTTCAACTTTAATTCAAAAATAGTAATTTTAACGAAACAAGTTAACGAATGTGTTAAATAAAAAACTTTTTCATAACTTTTAATTCTTAAATTCAGAAGTACCTTATGTCCTTAATATTTTAAGGTTGAATGTTTCCCTCTGACGATAAAATTTGTAAAACAATTCATAAAAAGCTTCTTATTTCGAACCGTTATATAACGGAATTAAAATATTATAGTATTTTTTAACGATTCTCAATAAACAAAAAAAAAATTCATGAATATAGGATGCTGTTATGCATTATTTTCAAAACACCCGGGAAGCGCAGGGTTGAAGTTCTGTGCCATTCGAATGCACTCAAACCACCTCTCAGATATTGCAAATTAAAACTAGTTCTAAGGACTAACCAGTAATACAAATTTGGCGGTTGAAAACTTTTGTAGACATCTATGATTCACCAATATTTCAATAAGAATACTTGATGAATAATTGATCTTAATCTAAGATAGTTCAAACGGCTTCGTCCGTTTAAGTCATCCTTGAAGTTGAACAGAATTTTGATCATCAGCTAATCGTGCTATCTCGTTATTGACGTGATGAGATAAACGAAATTTATGGCGTAAATCCCTCTTCTTTATCAGAGTGCTTTATGCCCAAATATATAGCATGATTTGCTTGGTTTGTCAATTTTGTTTAAATATCCGTTAAAAAGTTCATATTCCTCGTCTAAAAAATCTGTATATTCCTACGGAAATCGTGTAGGTGCTATTTTTAATCAATCCTTAATTTTGTCAACATTTGCATTGTAAACATTTTACAAACCGCACAATCCCTATACTTCTTTTTCATTTTTAGGTAATTTTATAGTTTTATATTCCACTCAATTTTTGATTTCTTCCCAAAAAATGTTATATAACAATTGTGCTAAGGATTTTTAGTTCTTTCTTTTTCCTGTTTCATTTTTTTAATATCAACTCTTCCATCATAAAAAATATTACCTCATTAACAAATATTTCTAATAATCTTTCTCCATAATTTCAACTAAATTTGATTTAATTTTGCATTTTAAAATACAATTTACTCAATAATTTAATATTATTTCTTTATAATTTCTTAATTTTAATTTTAACAAAAAAAAACATATTCAACTCTTCATTCAACTTCTTTAAATTTAATTAATTCTTGGTTATCAATTTTCCTTTTAAAAAATATCTTTTTGCTTTTTTCTTTTTCAATACCAATCAATTCGATTTCAAAAGAAAGAAAAAGAAAAACAGATTTTAAGCTTTTAATTCTTAAGATTAAAAATACAGGATAATAAAAGGTTTTAATTGGATATTTGAAAATTTTATTTTCATTATTAAAACGTTTTGGATTTGATAAAAAAAAATAACAGGAATCAAGTTTTATTATTATCCTTTTTAAAAGCTAAAAATTTTATCAATATTGATTTTAACATACAAATCTACGAGTATATCTAAATGTAATACACATTCATACATGCATTTATATTTATCACATAATTTTTTTACGAATGGGTATAACAAAAAAAAAAAAACAAAAACATCTTTACTGCTATTGTTGCATTATCCAGGAAATATTTGCAAATTTCTGTGAACGTTTCTATAGTAAAAATTTTCATACTAAATCTCTTTTTTGTTGTTTTCTCATTATTATTAAATGGAAATGTTTTAAGTGAAAAAAATAGATTTTTAAGGGAAATTGAAAAGAAAAATAATATTAATTTGAATAAGGATTATGTAGCAATTGTAAATTTTCCCGAAAATTGTATACAAGTCAAGTAATATAAAGTAGCATATTATTTACCTGTATATTTTTATTAAAAAATTGTTAACCTAATCGCTACTGGATTGTTAACCTAAATACCCATGACTGTCTTTGAAGAATATTCGAAGAATTAAACAAGATGTGAAAATTGCTATTCTTGCAACATTTCCTAATTTTAAACAACTAAACATGAAATGCCAAATTCATAAATGACATTTCTTTAACTTTTAAGCAATTAATATTTTTGTATTAAATTTCGGTGAACCATTCCTTGTATATGATTCCGAAAATATTATCAGTTTTTTACAACAATTTGCTAAGACTCTTCTCTTGAGTCACAATTTGGTAAAGTTAAATATGCAGAAAAATACAAAATTACTTAAAATATTTGCGTATTTTTACTCTTAGGAAATTTCTGTTTATTTAAACTACTACCTTGCTTTTTATTTTGGACATTCGCCTAGGAAGTAATTTAAATAAAGCCACCGCGATAAAATTAACAACAAATATGAAAATATGGTATGTAGTAGGTTAAAAGACAACAAAATTTATTCACAATTTATACTAGTTTTTCAATAAAGCAAATTGGACCTCTTCGGTTCAACCTGCAATAATTAATTGCTAGAATGAAAATTTTAATGGCAATGCAAATAATTAATTTTTTTTTTGGAAAATTAACACGTTATGCGACAATCTTGAATTGTACATAAAAAAAAAATGATCTATATGTAATGCAAGAATTTATGTAAGAATTTTAGGGGAAAGAAATTTTTCTATTAATAATGCATTTTTCTATATTCCATCGAATATGGAAAAATATTAATTTTATTGTCATTTTCATATTTTTGAGATTTGTCCGGAATTGA
This sequence comes from Condylostylus longicornis, assembly GCF_029603195.1. Taxonomy (NCBI): domain Eukaryota; kingdom Metazoa; phylum Arthropoda; class Insecta; order Diptera; family Dolichopodidae; genus Condylostylus; species Condylostylus longicornis. The sequence goes on from NW_026577987.1 coordinate 13,729,515, forward strand.
AAATATTAATATTTTTTTTTTCAAAAATGTTTTCATCTCTTACTCATACATTTATCACATTCGGAGGTATATACATTCATAATAACATATATATTTACATATATTTATGTACATACACATAATTATACACGTTCTACTATTGAATTCAATAAGAGTTTTAATTTTAACTTAAAATTAAGGAATTCAAAATCAATAAATTTTTAATTAATGTTAAAAGTAAGGGAGAAACGAATGAACTGAAAAAACAATTTTTGCATAATAAATATAGAGTAATTCTTAAGCAATAAATAATTAAAATTAAAAAAAAAAAAAACATTTTGATTTGAACTGAAATTTAAAATGTCAGTGAGCATTTAAAATTTTGATACTCGTATACTTTCATAAATGAAAACATTAAGGAAAACATTAAGAATGATTGTTAAGTATATGCATATATAAAAATTTGCGTTATATTGGAAAATTTTATATTATGTACTTAGATATATGGGATTCGTAGGAGTAAAAATAAAAATTTCGCTCTGTTACATTTGTAATTAAGTGTTATTGATAAATTTGAATGCAAATTTATACTCTCCAAAAATTTCTTATTAATATTATTGAAACGTATTAAAGTGTGTTTTGGATAAAGTCTGTTCTAGCAAATACTAATATTTAATTTTGTACAGCACCATATATTCCAATAGCTGTTAATTCTTGGATTTTGCAATTACATAATAAAGTAAGAATTTTTGCATTTATTTTTAATGACAACCTTTAATTTGCTTGCAAGACATTTACTATAAGTTTAATAATTATTGGACTGATGTTAATTAGACTACTTTTTATAAAAGGAATTAATTGATTCAGAAGGAATCTTACTTATTGTGTTATGTTTAATATCCTAAACCTCAATGATAATCGTTTAAATTTAATTATCAAAACACAACATCATAATTAATAAAGTTGAATCAAACTAATGGTTTGTAAAGAAACATTTTTTCTTTAAATAAAAGTCTACTAAATTATTTAAATTAATTTTATTCATATACCAGGATACTTCAATTTATTTCACAGATTTAGGGTTTCATTACAATAAAAAGTGGAAAAATGCGCATTTGAATGTGAATTTTGAAATTTTTTCAAAAACTTATACAATTTTTTTATATTACTTCATTAATGAATAGGTATGCTATGTAGGTATATATACGGATTTTAACAGAAATTCAATGCTATGCAATAAATAAATTGGGGCCGGGGGATTAAATAAATTCATTGATTTCAAAATTTTATTTTAATTTTATTTACAATAGGAATATAAATTTTAAATTTATGCGTATAAATGTTTTATTTTCATTATTTTTAATTTATACAAGCAAAATTACATAAATTAAATTAAAACTTGAAAACAAAAGATGTGAATTTTATATAATTTTATTTAATTTCTTTTTATAAAAACTGCATATTACAGTCTATGCTTTACTAAGAATATCAACTTTATTATTATTTGCTAATCTGCTGACATTATGTTAGAAAATTATAATAATAAAATATAATGAATTCCATTTTTATTACATTATAATATTCAGTGGTTTTGAGAAAAGGATTAAAATTTCTAAAATATTACACTTAGTTAAAGCGTTGTATAGGTGGTAGATTCTATTATCAAACCGTGAAACAAAAATTAAATTATTATAAAATTCTAAACACATACATATGTATAAATATATATTTGTGTACTTTATTTATTAATCTTATAATTCGATGTGATGTTTTACAGATTTTCATTTAATATAATAATAAAAATATTTAGAAATGCACAAGAGATGAATATTGTTCATATAACACATAAATAAAGTGACCAGGTTAATCTACAATATCTACAATAATGAAATTGATGCATTCAATTTTCAGGAATATAACGTAATTCTAATTACTTATACTTATAAGTGTAGCGATTGAGGAGTATTTGAAAGTAGTTTGTAGTAAGAGTATTTCAAAGTATAAATAAAAACCAACTAGAATTTATTATTTACTTGCTATTTATAAAAATTTAAAACCATTTATCAAAAGTAGTCAAATATAGTATGTAAATTTTTATTAGACCAAATTTTTTTCGAAATTATTACCCATTGAAAATATTATTAGTTCTCTAATTATTATTGTTGTTTGACTTCTTAAAATGTTAGCAACTACACAATTAATCAAATTATTAGATCTCACAAATTCTAAATGTATGCTGCATACATTTAAAAGAAATGAGATCTAATATAATTTTCGACTTTTAATCGGTCATTTGTCGTTGAGCTTTACCGAAATACAAACTAACTTTTCTAATTTAGCTAACTGCTAAATTTCTTAGTAACACTGTACTAAAAGAAGGTTTCATTTTTCTATTTATCCTGGCCACCCTGCGGCATTTATGTGTACTTTTTTGTTATTTTCTCCTGCACCACTAACGTAATATAACAAAAATAGTTACTTTAATATGTAAAATCTTTTATTGTTTAGTTATTGTTTAACAGTTTAGGGAGCCAGCAAAAATGCAGTATATAAATTTTGTTTAAAATTCAAGTACAAAAAAATTTCTAACTCTAATTTTGTTAAAAATATAGGTAGAAAGAAAAAAAACAGAAAACACTGTTACAAACATAGAGTGCATCATTTAAATGAAAATTTATGTTCATCCTTTATATCCTTTTTCACTTATGTTAGAGCATGTAATATATAATAATATATTATGTAAAATATTATTTATGCCATTTATTTGCATTTGAATCAGTTTATTCTTTATTATTTTTTTCAGTGTTTTTCCAGACATTTTCTTTCAAATAAATTATTTTCAGGTAAATAACAAAGATGTATAATATTATTTTAAATTTGATTTTTATTTTTATGTTTTTCACTTCATTCTCTATTGTTTTCTCTCTTTTTCAGTTTTATTTTATTGTACATTGGTATTTTATCTTGTTTTAAAAAAAAATTATTTATATTGTAAGAGAAAACCTCATTATTCTCAAAGGATCTTACCATATGTATACATTTTATTACTTTCATTGTTTATAGCTTCCGTACTTTTGTTTTTTGTTTGATAGTCTCTCAAATGATTAAAGGAAGAATTAAAAAGATCAAATTTCGAAAACAAAAAAGTATAGAATCAGATTTTCAAAAAAAAAAAAAAACTTTTATTTTTATGCACATTTAGTGCTAGATTAAGGTATTACTCATATCTATGGAATGTTGAATATGTTAAGGATTAAATAATGAAGTGAGAAGAAAATTGATTGCTATAATAATAAATTACAAATGTCTGAGACGCAAGGTGTAAATTACATTCTAAAATAAAAAATTATTATGGCAAAATTTTTTAATTTTTAAATTTGCATTAAAATAGATTGTACGAAATGAATTTTCATCAAAAAAAGGATAATATTGTTTCGCCCTTTGAAATTATTAAATTTCTATGAAAGCTAAGAAGTTATGGTAAATTTTGTCTTGTAAGAAAATATAATTCTCGCGCATTTGGCAAAAACAGTTAAACTCCAATTATAATGTATACTGCAATTAAATTGTTTTTGAAAAATGTTCATTTATTTTTTAGTAATCTACATTAAGCATTCTTAAGCATTCTTAATTAAACTCGCTTCTCCTATCAAAACCACGCGTAAATAAGATGACATTATTTTATAAAATTTAGAGAGCAATGGAAATTTTGGATCGTTTTAAAAAATTTACTAAGGCAACTTAGTTTGCTTTACAAACTACTGGTTTAAATCGATTTCATTTCTTATCTTAAAAGTAATCGTAACAAAGTTTAATGGCAATCAGATGAATTGTGCTGTAGTACCTCATAACTGTATTCTTAATGGAGTCTTCATAAAAATGATTAGACGGCAATCATTTTTTTATTTTATAACTTTTTATTCTTAAAATTTTTATTTGATATTTTTTGGTGGTTTCACTCCTTTTTTCGCGTAAGTAAAAAAGGAAAAATGAAGAAAAATGGAAGGTATGAACCAAACCGCTTACCCTTATAAAAATAACAAAATTAGCATATTTTGATTTATTTAAATAAATCTGTTATACGTATGTATGTATGTATATGGATAAAAAACGTTTTCTTTCTTTTTTTCGTTATGTTTCTGAGAATGTTTTGTATTGAAAACTGCGGAGTTTCAATGCATTAAAATATTGTATGTATGGGTGCAAAGTAAAACGAGCCAGAAAAAGATTTTAAGTTCAGATAGAATTAATTTTTTTTTGGAAATTTCATTTGGATTTAGGAACATAAAACACAACAGAAGAAAACAAAGCATAATCAGAATTACATTAACTGTAAATCTGATGATTTAATTTTAAGAAGAGAAGGCAAAGTGTTGCCATTTATTATTAATATGTATAAATTCTTACATTATTAATTAAGTTTAAAAAAAACCATTTAAAAGCAATGCAGATTATTTTTATGTTATCCCTATACCATTATTGTATTATACCACATAAATCTTTAATTAACTCTCAAGCTTGTAGTTTACTTAGTTTTGTGCCCAATCTCGTCTTAACGGTGTAGAAAGTTTACTATTTGTTAATGCTATAAGTGACAACTGAACTCTTTATAATTCAAAATTAAATAACGAAGCAGATACAACTTTTGTCATTTACAGACTTTCAAAAATTATCATGGTGCTTCCATTAAAATTTGAAATCCTTTATGTGTGTTTGGCGAATTCATTTCCAATTGAAAATTAATATTGATAATATTGTTGATTTTACAGTTGCAAATTTGGTCTAAGAATCATTTATAAAATTGCAAACCTATGTTATTAATTGTGATGTATAGTTACAATATTTAAGAATAATTAGTTTGAACTCAAAGTTGAATCATCTTACTTCAAGGAACTCTACGGCAAATATTTCTAATGAAAGCTTGTTTAATTGAAAATTTTTTGACTTAGCAAATAAATCCGGTTTTAAATGATCATTATGGTAAATTTCCTAAAAATTGTTTAATTAATTCTGGCAACACTATAATTTAATCAAAAATAACTTTATTACTAAAATGATAATATTGTTTTGTTATATATACATACTCACATATATATTTTAATGAAAATAAATTTTTTTTTTGTTCTAATTTTGATTGTTTATTGATTAGTAATCGTTAAAAGCAAATTTCTGGTTCTGCAACCACAATTTTTTGTATTAAAATTTGAGTTCATCGACGACTCCAGCCCGATATATGTAAGTAAAAAAAAAAAATATAAAATTTAAACCGGTAAATCATAATATTTGATTGCTTTAATGAATGTCTTTTGGGGATTTAAAAAATCAAACAACTAGCTATACACAAAACAAAAAAAATAAATCACATTTTTTGTAAACTTTCAATAAAAAGCAATTTTCGTTCAATTTTAATTTAAATTATATTTAAGTAAATAATGAAATTGAATGACTCATTATAAAAAATATTAAATTGTAAATATAACGAGACAGAATAATAATTCAAAACTTAAGAATAAAAATTTTAATAATTCAAGTAATTAGTATGTAAGTAGGCTTATTAAAAATAAAAGCCATGTCAAATTACACAAGCTTGTTAAATAAGAATTAGTTATACCTACGATATATCTTGTATGTGCGTAGCTAATAAACTACAACATTTTTGGTGTATGATACAGCAATCGTGTTTTGCAATTGATCTAAATTAAAATTTTTTGATAAGTTATAGTTAGAAATTGCCAGTAATGAAATAAGAATACTGATCAGTATATCAAAAATTATTTCATATTGTACATATATCAAATCATACGAACTGAAACTAGTTATAATTCAATGCCAATTTCGTTATAATATATAAAAAACTGGAATATTGAGTTTATGAATTGAAATATGTAAAATTACCTCATAATATAGGGTAAAACCACATTAATTTTCATAGCAATAACTTTAAATTTAGATTAAGAGATTTTATAAATCCTTCTAAATGAAAAAAGTATTATATGTAAAAGAGTGGAGTCCAGAAACCTTAATAGCTATTAGGAAGTTGTTTATTGCTAAATATGAAAAAGGTTTAATATATATAAGCTGATTTTTTTATATGACTGGGCTAAGCGGATGTTATTGAATTTAAATAAAAAATAAAAATCGATATCTCAAAAATGAGAAACATCAACATTGATCCTAATTATGAAAGTATAAAATGTTACATTTAAATCTATACAAAATATATTAAATAATTTTTTTACAGAATGCATTTTCGAGTCACAAGCAAGCTCTGTGATAGATTCATTAATTATCCCAGTACAAGTATGTATATAATATATGAAAATATAATTTAAATAACACTACTGCTATAATGATTACATAGAACAAATATTCTACATTTACGTTCCAACATATTTCTTATATATCTTACCGTTATTGAAAAACCTTTAATATTGTACAGAATTGAAAATATAAATATAAAGGTTACAATTCTCTATTTAAATGCAAAACTTTAAACCACATATTTTTCACATTTTTACGACTTACTTATTTAGAAAATTTGAGTTAGAATAAAAAAACAAAACTATTATACATAAACGTTTTAACCTCTTTTTATTTTTTTTTGTTTTTCGGAAAAATTTACATATAGGACTGCTTTCGTTTTACACAAAATTTACTATATAGACAAAAAAAAAATTTATCATTCCACTTTTCTATATTTTATTTTTTTCATTTTTTCATTTTTTTGTTTTAGATATCCCATTTAAAGTATATATATATTACAATATAGAAACTAAAGTAAGAAAAGATAATAAAAGGATATATGGTAATCTTATGATAGTATTAAACATTTTAAATATGGTAATAACAATATAAAATATACAGCGGAAGTGGTAAGTCGGGCATCTTAAACTAACAACCAATTTAGAAGAGAAAAGAAAATGAAAGGAAAGGAAACTGCTATACCATCTTCTTTCTGACATCTTTTATTGTCCATTAATTCTATTTTGAATATATCCTTTCGTTCTAACTATTATTTCTGCAATACAACATCATACATTACATACACATGTTGTAATATTGATGTAACTATAATTATAATAAAAATATAAAAGCAAGTTGAAGAAACTATAAAAGAATAAGAAAAAAAAAAAAATTTAAAAGGTAGAATCAAAAAAATTTTTTTTGAAAAAGAAAATGAAAATCCTTGTCTTTTCTATTCTTTTAATCCTTCTAACAGATATAGATTATTTAATAGATATTATATATGCATATGCTCTAATCTTTATAACTAGGGCATTAAAAATGTGAACACACTTACAAGTTCATTAAAAAGTCAGTGCATTTATGTTAAAATTTTCTGTAAATTTCTTTTAGCGAAATTTTAAAGTAGCAGTTATGATGTTTTCAAATATTAGTATTGCTATAATTTGTAAGGTGAAATAAGCGCCCAAAAATGTATTTCAGTAAATGGAATAGTCTAATAATAATATTGATTATCATAAACTATATGAATCAGAAGGATTTTAAAATCTTCCCTGACCCTTAGCAATGTACATCTCTATAGCTAAAAAATTACTGTTTGAAAATAACTAATTGCAAGAGCAAGAATAATGTTTGAAATGACACAGTGTCTTTGCATATTTTTGACAATATAACATAATTATTATTACATTTATATAATGCCCCAAATTCTTTACAAAATTTTTGTTATAAAATTTTGGCATATTAGAACCCACTTTACTTGTTACCACAGCTAGTTTTTATAAGTATTTAAATAACTTGAATCAAGTAACCTTAAATAACTTGAATGAAGATTTCTTCAGTAGTGGAATATGAGTTTGATAGAACATCCATTCGGTTCACATAGTTGCCTCCAAAATGTGGAAGCCTTTTCTCAGCCAGTCCGTCACAAGTACACAAGATATCAAACAATAGGCCATTCTGCGTAATGCAGAATCTTGGTCCATAATTTGTCTGTATTGTGAAGGTGATTGTTCACTGAGTCGTACCACGCCATAAAAGCTGTTATTAAACAGATTTTTCTACCACCAACACATAGCAAATCTGAAGAAAATATTTTCATGTACAAATGTATGAACTTGAATTATCGGCAATTTGTTTGTGTTAAGTTGAAAACATAAGCTTCAAGTTGAACAACGAATTCAATAAATTTTTTTGCTAAACATTTTGCTCATAAATCTTTGGTATTGTACTGCAACTCCAAAATTAAAATTTAATAAACATTTTTCAAAAAATTTTTTTTTTGCTTTTTCTTTTTTAATAAAATTTTAAAAAAGTGCTAACCTTACTTAAGTGCACATTATGAAAATTTTAAGTAACCGATGGTAACCGCTTTTCTAACATAAAATATACTGAAATATTATTATGAATGTATGTATAAATGTGATTATCTACTTAAATAAATTTTAAGTAACTTAAATTTACGTGATAAGAATTTAAAAATTAGGTTAAATAACATTACATTTTGTTTTTACATGTAATGTAAGAGAGTTACTCACCTTCCTTATTTTCCTTTTAAAGACTACATTATATAATTTTTAATATTAAAGAATGTATTGTTCTCGCAGCAAATTGGACTTGTTCTGAATGTAGGAAGAAGCAACAAATTTAAGAAATGTAAAAAGAAATATTTTCAAGAGGATGTCGGTGTCCCTGTCGGTTAAACTGTTTATTAGTGCCATTAAGGTATGTATCTGAAAATTTATTTTTCATGAATATTCTACAAATCGTTCTTAAAATAAAAATTATATATATATTTATTCGGCCTTCGGTTGCACCGTAAATTAAACTTCGCAATCAGGCTCAACAGTAAGAAAACCGAAAATTTTTCAAGCTAGTGAATTTAATATATTTTTTTAAAATTCTTGTCAGGTATTGGTAAGTGCTTCCTCAGTTAATCATGTAAAAGGTTTAATTGAACCATGAAAGTTGTACAAGAGGTGCTTAAAATATCTTGTACTGTTGCAGCAATGGTATGTAATGCAATGTGGTCGATCATGTTCTGATCACATGAAATTGCTTATCCTCCATTTATTTATATAATTCTAATCAGCTTTAAATATTCATCGCCCATTTTTTTAAAACACTATATATGTACATTTATTTTTGTATTTTGTATTTTTGTTTTCAATGTAAAAAGGATAATTTGCATTTTTCTTTAGTATATTCGCGTATAGGTATATAAAGTAGAGAAATGTCCGAGACCGAGAATTTATATTGTAAATATAATCGTGACCTAAATTCTTTTCCTTTTCAAATTTTCCTTGTCTTTCTTGTTCTTATATATATGTATATAGTTATAATAATACCCTTTCATTTTTACTTTAGTATGCTTTCACGTTGTATTTTAGTGAAATTCAGCAGTAACGGTATGCCTACTTTAATCTGAACATTATATAATACTATTTTCATATAAAACATGCAATACTATTGTTTTATTGTCATGTTGTAGTTATGGGTATGTGGGTTTGACATAATTGTATAATAGCCTTCAACATATAGTTAAAATATCTTAAATTTGAACAACATAAAGAATAATGCAGGATTTTATCATTTCAACGCCCTTATATCTTATATATTAACCCGTCGTATGTTACTGTAATCTTAAAAGAAAAGAAGTGGAATAGAAGTATTTAGATTTAGAATAGGGACTTTAAGGCCTTCGCCTTAATCACTTATATCGTCTTGTAAATTTTTTTAAAATTTCCTAAAACCTATCAATACCAGCTATACATAAAATTACCCATTGTCGGGGCCTCTCACGGCTGACTTGCAAAAATCTCAGAAAGCAACAGTTATAGATCCCGTGGAAGCTTCTCAACAATACCCCGCCCATCACATGAATGATCACATTTAAAAAATTTCAGTTTTAGCTAAAACTTTTGAACCGACTGGTTTTGAGGGAACAGACTTACATAATATTAAAAATCCATTGAAAATTTTCTATGTTCCATTGTAATTTATCGTTTTATGTAAAAGGAAATTTAATGTATTTTTTTTTCGAGTAAATTTCTGCGGAAAATTCTTTGGTACACATTGGATTGATGGAAAATATGCCTGGAATTTGTACAAAACATTACAAATTTGGCCGATTGGAAGGTTACAGTTTGCTTTTTTCTTCATATGAAATATAAATATATCAAAAACAAACTCTTTTCCTTGTATTTTCTAAGAATCTTCTGTTTTACAAACTTTACTGTGTTTTTTTTTAAATATGCTCATATGGAATTTTATATGCAGAAACATATACCTATTTCTGACAATATTTACCTGTATGATATGCAACTCACATTATGTACCTTGTTGTAAATCATATTAAAATAACTTTTTCTTTTTAAATTTTTTATTCATTTTATAAAACTTTATTTTAAAATAAATTTTCTTTATAATACCAGCTATGTATCGAAAAATATTTCAAGAGCTTAAAAATTTTTTAAATTATTTCATTTTATTGGAAAATTGAGTGAAAAGTAATACAAGAAAAATAAAAACCTTGTAAAATTGAATCTGTTAAAATAAATTTTTTAAATGAAATGTATAGAAGTATTTATTTTTAGTATAATTGTCGATCTCTCTGATCTTAAAAGTCAAACAATTTGTAAATTAAACAACTCCAATTAAATATATTATATAACTTTCAAAGGCATACTAAATAAATTTTCGGATAGAGGAAGCCTCTGAATAATATTAAAAAATTTTCCACAAAAATGCAAATTTGTAATTTTAGTTTTAGTTTCATAATATTAAAGTTATTTTGCTTCTAAATTTGAATTGGAAAAATTTGTTCTAACTTTAATCATTCTTAGTCAGCAATATAGCTTTAATTAGTAAAAAAATTGATTGCTGGATAAAATAGATTTAATTGGTAAATATATAGAATAGATGAAATTATTAACTAGAACCCTAAAATAGGAGGTGTGTATTTACATAAAAATCCACTGTTTAATATTTATTATAATTATTATATTATGTTCATGTGATTGTGTGTTTCAAATAGAAGATTGCATGTAGCATCTCATGTAAACAGTAATTGGTAATCATATATAGTAGCTCAGTTGGTGAAGAAATTTCATTAGTTATTCCACTGTTTGAAGTACATAAGTGTCGTTAATGCAACTTACAACAACATTAATACTACATGCAGAGTTAGGAAAAACAGACGCGAAACTAATGAACATTCATTTATGATTTTTGCAATTGCTGAATTGTATTGTAATGTAGCGAGTCTTACTAAACAATGTTGAAGTCAAGAAACGTTATTACCCAAAACGGTCTATAAAACGGTGTAAGTAATAATATTTAATTTTCATTTTGCAGTTGTAGTTAGGTCCCAAAAATTATTTATGCTGTAACTTTGTTACCTTAATAATATATGATTTCCTCTATTAAGTCTTATAAATAAGATGCCAGAAAATTTATCAAAGTATTCAATAATAAAATATTTTTATTAAACATCTGACCAAAAGTGTTGTATTCTTGTGTTACCTCATATTCTCATACCTAACATATCTAAGATACCAATTGATAAAAATAATAAAGCAAAGAAAAAAAAATATTTTTTTTTTTTGTTAAAATATGAAAAATGTATTTTATTTTTTCATTTTTAATTTTTTTTTTTTTTGAAGAATGGAAGAAATTTCTCTTTCATATTTTTCCTCAAATGTTTTGTATTGCAAAAATCCTTAGCGTATCAGAAGCAACATTGTGGTATAAGTGTAAAATTTTTAAATTTCTATTACAAAACTATTCGCAAAAGGTTTTAAATTCTAATTTAGGCGAATCAAATATAGTGCCTATACATATAGTCTGTAAATATGTGAGCAGATGAAATTGTAAACTATGCGGAGTTGTCGGACTATTTCGAATCTAATGTAAATTACCTGTTGTTTTACTGCAGATCACTGTTCTTTCTTGTTGTAAGTAGTTAGATTTCAATCGCAAACTGAAAAGTATATTGACGAAATCATCACAGAAATTGGAGATTTATAACATTTATAATTTATAACATTTTACTAATAACATTTAACTTATAACATTTATACATTACTAGTGGCTGGAATAACTATAAAAATGTTAATTATACCGTTCCAAGAAAGTTGTAATTTATTTTGCAATTTTATAAAATTACAATGTCAGAAATCTAAAGCATTGACTCTGTACTCAAGTCTCGGGACTTTACACTTTAAACAAAAATTTATATTATTAATACTATGAATGTGTTTTCTTAACTTTTTGGGAACTTACGATATTCTGTTCCACTGAATAAAAGTAAAAAATAAGATGAAGTATAGGGAAATTTTCATTTAAAAAAAAAAAATTTTCTCTCAAAAATTTAATACAATTTTTTTTTTTTTTTCTCTAAAAAAATTTTACAAAAACATTTTTTCAATAAAATTCAATTTTTTTTTTTGTTCTTGTAAAGGAAAATCAATGTTGCGCTATAACTTATTCATCAACAAACTTCATGAATGCAAATATTTCTTCCAATAAGATATTGTCACAGATATGGAAAAATAAAAAAAGTTTTTACAAACTTTAAAGAAACTTTGTTTGGAAGAAAATTTTCAAAGTACTTTCTATAATAGCAATAATTCTTTTGATTCATTTATGCATACCATTAAATTTGTAAATTGATCCCGTAAACAAATTCATCAGACGTAAAAGAAAAAACAAAACGTTTTGGTAGGTACTCGTACTTTAGTTTTTCTTTCATTATTGATTAAATTTCTCAGAAATTTTTATCAAATATAAAAATTAAAATCAAAGTATAACTATTTAGTTTTTTGCAAAAAAAAAAATACAAAAAATTTTACAAATTCCAAATGTGCCGAAGTTTTGATTAGAAAAAAGTAAAAATAATTAAAAATTTCTTAAAAGTTTTAGTCAATTTCTAAAATAAATTTTAAATTTTATTTATTTCATAAAATTTGTAGATTATATTATGTGATGCCGGTTCACTACAGCCCAGGAGGATCTGTTTCAAAAATATTGAAAAGCAAATAAGAAAAAAAAAAATTTTTAAATTTCTTCTAGATTACAAAGTCAATTAATTTCACCAATAAATTTCAGTAATAATTTACAACAATATCTTAGGGAAGATATAAACACTTTATTGTAGTACACTTACATTACATACCTCAACATATTAATTCTGTACAAAACACTGTACACCATAATTATATTATAAATAGAATTTTACATTATGTACCCTTTGTAGACGAAATTTAAATCAGTATGGCAATATTTCAAAGAATTCAGGATATATTTATAATTTAATTTGCTACCTACATGATTTTCCATATAAATTTACATAATTTAATTACATAGTATAATCCCTCTTTTAAACATTCGTTTCCATATACATACATACATACGTAATACGAGTAGGTACAAATACTCGAGTTTACCCAAAATTTTACTTATGGTCAATCAAATTTATAATATTGTGTAAGTATAATATACAAGTGTATACATATATGGTATTTAAGAATAATCTCATATTTCCTAGGCTTTGAATACTCATTAAAATGTCATATTCCAATAAAGTTTCATATTTATAGATTTAAATTTAGTATATATATGTATAGGAATAAATAATAAAGAAAAAATTTAGTTAGTAAAATAGCACATTCTATTAATCTGTTGAATTCAGAATTACTTTCTCTTATTATCATTATAAGAACATGAGATTGCATAATTTTAGGATGAATTCATTTATTTATTTGGAGAAGTAATAAGTTATAACTATATGATTAATAGCTTTTTGATCGAATGAATAATTATTAATGCTTAATCTGATTAATTTGGTAAATGTTATGAAATTCACTAAGAAAGCTATATATAATTAGTAATGTTCTTAAATAAAATTTAGTCTTTTGATAAAAGAACAACTGAATATCAGTTTTCGAAAAGAAAACTACTTGGGCATAAGGCTATTACCTTGGATAACAGGATAATTATTATGTTATACTTATGATTTTATAAAAGTTTAGCTTTTTATTTCGGAGTGAAAAACGGTGGAAGTTTTATAAACAAACGGACCAACGAACTTATTGACTTAAAATATTAGTAATATTTTTTTTGTTAATATTTTTTGGAAATGTGTCAAAATGAATAACAATCATTTATTTTTGGTTTTTCTGAATCCTTTTGTGACATATACATATAGCAAAAAAGGAGAAAATAATTCTTTTGGATAAATCCTATTTAATCAAAAACTCTCCAGGTCTCTTTGTTTTTTTTTACTTAAAATCATTTTAATTTGCAATTTGATTATCATATGAATATTATACCCTAAAACACATATACATGCATATACATTTTGCATAGGCCTAAACTAAAATTACGGGAACAAATTTTGAACGCTTATGTAATGACAGTAGTATTTTTTACCGATAATTTTTTACATTAAGTTTTATACTGGACCAGTAGAACAGTGAATTCTTTTTCGTATTAAAACTTAGTTTTTTACAATATTAAAAAAAACTGCTTATGACAAATATTTAGCTCCATATATGGAGCTAATACCCTTTAAAGTAAATAGTTAGAATTAAATATTTTTCTATTCAAATCTTGTTATACGAAAATTAAGGTTTCTTCTAATAGAATCGGGACCTTATTGCATTTCTTTAATTTTTGATACTTTAAGACATTTAAAATCTTAATATATTAATATTTAAGGATCTTAGAATTAATAGCAGAACAAAAAGTGTTTTTTCATATAAGTTTTAATTATTTTAACCCATTTGAGCCAATAGCAGATTTATTCTAAATAGAAGTCTATAGATGAAGCCTTTACCTAGGTTATATTCGGTTTTGCTTGAAATTTGTTTAAATTGATATCAAGAGTATCTATAAACAATGGGTATTCAAGATAAAAATTTCTGTTATATTACCATATATAGAAGTTCTTATCCAAAACAAATATTTTAATAAAATAGACCAATTTTTGAGTATATATTTTATTTATAGAAAAAATTTATAATATATTTAAAAAAAAAAAAATAAATTAATTTCAAATAAAAGTCCTAGAAAAATTTTCTGAAAGTTAAGGGTAGAAACAAAATTGTTTTTTTTGTCCTGGTTTTCTTTTATGGTTACAAATGACTTTATTTATAAGCTGTAAGAAATTATCTGTACACAACACAACAACAACAAAAAAGAGGACCCTAAAACCACACAAAAATTCATGAAAAAAAAAAAAACATTTAAAATAGTTTCTAAGGGATTTAAAATATTATTTGATTTTGGAAAAATTCTCAACATAACAATATTGTTATCCTTGTGTGACTATGCAAAATGTTATTGTATAAGGTTGTTCAAAAATAATTTCCGTATTTCCACAAGAAATTTTATCCAATTTGTAATATAATTGTCATGTTGTTGTTGTTGTTGTTGTTATAATTGTATAAAAGTTTTTTTCTTTAACCACTTAAACAATGTATAAAATATGTCAATGTGGGTATAGTATGTGAGAGTATATAGACATTTATTAAATATTTTATTTGTAAGCGCATGTACCTCCAAATATTCTTTGTAAACAAAAACTAATATAAACGTAAACTCCCATACAAAACTTTTAAGGTGCACTACATAGGGTCACAATGTTAATTTTGTTAAATTTCTTCGAAGAATAATTTATAGAAAAAGTCGATTTTAATTTGTATTATAAAACTTTTATAGATTAGAACATTCACAAATTAGACTGTCTATATCAGACGACATTGCCGAAAATTTCATTTTCAAGGAGTTTACATCCCCTTGTTTATAACATATAATCTTGGAAATATCTGAAAAAAAAAGGATAATTTTTATAAAAGAAAAACTCATTACCAAATTTGACAAGGATAGCCGACCCTGCTTAATGAATTATTTTGTTGTTGTATAAGTACAATATGAATACAATCAATGTAATTTGTATAATAAAATACAATCTGTATGTCTATGTTCATTAACTTATTTCATAAAGAGCCAAACTATATTGGAATCATTGCATAGAGAGTTGTAGATTACAAGCAATAAAACTGTCTAAGTAATATTTGATAGTTTTGGCATAAAAAGCTAAGATTCTTCAGGTTTCCATTTAATATGTTCTTTTTGAAAAACTCACAGAGAGAGACAGAAACCACAGGTCTGGACTTCTCCGGAGTAATTGGCAGTAGTTTATTAATTAATTAATCGATTTTTATGTGAAAGACCAGTTATATTAGAATAAAGACTAAATTATAAATTTAAATATTGAGAATTTCATGCTTATTTTCAATATAAAAATGTGAATCCATCTACCGAAATAAAATAGCTAATATAATAATAAGCTGATCCTCACAACTTGACAGTCTAAATCACTTCTGTTTATAGAAATATGATTTGGACTCTTATAAACTAACAGATTGTTACACATTTAGACTATAGAGAACACCTACATTGAACCCTATCAAAAAAATTTAATATGTTAAAATGGGAATGAAAATACTAAACCGTATTTACAGTTTAAAAATCATTTGATACAACAAAGAAGAATAAAGTAATTTAAAAAAAAATCTATTTATTTAAATTTATTATTGTTTGGCAAAAAAAAAGAAAGATTATAGACCTCATTATCATTTTACTCTCAAATTAAAAATAATTTAAAATTACTTGTTTATTTGCACCACATATGCACTTTTTTGTTTGTCACGTACATAATTTCAATTCAAGATTGTTTTTTTCGAAAAAGATTTGCTTTTGGTATTAGAGCAGTTTAAACTCATATAAAAATATATGGTTAATACTTTCTGCACGTAGACAAATTTATATTTAGTTTGTGGAATAATATTTTTTACATCATAAGGTCTACTAATAAACTACCATAATCTTATAAAATACATAGAAGGTCTTGTTTATTTTGAAAATTTTAAAAACCAGAAACCAGAGTGTTTTTCGTTCTCTATACTTAATAAAAAAATACTTTAACATACTTTTGTATAGTATATTGTAAATATGTGCAAACATCTGTTTTACAAATACGTTTTTCACAAAATAGTTTGGTTTTTAGACCCTTTCAATGTGGGTGGAAGTGAAAATGAATTGTAAAATTAAATGTAATAAAAATTTTTTGTCTCATATTTTTATTTAGATCTGTGCTTTTTGGTTTTTTGAATTTAAGAATTTAAGCAGTTTAAATTTAAGTATTTAAGCAATTTAAATAAAATTAAATGATTATAGAAAATTTATAAGAAAGATTAAAGCTTTGTTTTTGTATTTGAAAACACTTAATAAATTATTTCAATGTCGTTTAATTAAACATTATCGTTGAGCCCTCATTTTCGTATAAATTATAAAAAAAAAATTTTAAACGCAATTAAAACCATACAATATACTAGTTGAAACAATTTCGAACTTATATTAGAAACATAAAATGCACAAAGAGATTATTTGAAAACACTTAATAAATTATTTCAATGTCGTTTAATTAAACATTATCGTTGAGCCCTCATTTTCGTATAAATTATAAAAAAAAAATTTTAAACGCAATTAAAACCATACTATATACTAGTTGAAACAATTTCGAACTTATATTAGAAACATAAAATGCACAAAGAGATATTACAAAGCAAATTACTAATTAGTGCTACCTTAAATTTGTTTGGGTTGATTTGGTATAACACAAACTTGGTTTGCCGAACAAAATAATTGCATATACCTAGGTACTTCGTAGATATTTCATTTAAAATTTTCAAACATTGATTCCATATCGAAAGCAAAAAATATAATTATAGGAAAAAAAAAATGCATATTAGCTCCGTAATTCATACTTCATATTTCCACATCCATATTACCAATTTTTTAAAATACCATCTGTATAAAAGTTAAAACATAATGAGAAAACAATTATTTTAGCCATAGCTTTTATGGTAATATCCTTTTCTTAATATAACCGTAAATGTATGTTATAATGTATTACCTATACTCTTTGAGTGCCTTAAAAAAATTACACAATTAATACACTCATTATGTATGTATGTAGGTTGGTAGCAAAAACCGAAACTTCCTCAAATTAAACAACAATTGAATGGTCTAAGTTCAAGTAGTGAAGGCACTATAAGCTTAAATATAGACTTTTCTGTTTATACACTAAAATCAAGTATATTTTTTTTATTTTTATTGATTTACATTCATAGTTTTTGTTTAATTGTTGTTTTTTTTGTTTTTAGTACTGATAAAAGTCCACATGGTCTAGTTAAAATATACACATAGTAGTTAATGCGCATATTTTACATTTCCCCACTTTTAAAACTTCGAAATAATAAAATAATAAAAAAATTCAGCATCTATTCTATTTTTATGTAGTAGAACAATATTTAAACTGTTATACAAAATTTTTGCATAGGCTTAAGTTCTCCATGTACATTAGTAAAATGATAAAATGTGCTAAGTATTTATTTATGTTTTGTAGTGATTTCACATAGTGTTTGGATATTATTTTCATAAATCTATGAAATATTTACTTTGATTTCCATTCTAAAATAAACGTCATTAAATAATACAAATTTGAGGACTTTTAGCTGTACTTATATGCGTACAGGACAGATACAATAGCATTATTTAGATGCAGTATATCACGCTTAAGTACAACACGGATAAATGCAAAACGCGTTGAAGTAAAAGTTTTTTCGATTAACATGCACCATTTATTTATACATATGTATGTAGTTCTCATGAATTAGTTCGATATAAGAACACATAACTGCATAATTTCGTATAATAACATAAAAATTTCGGAAGTACACACAAATTTGTTTATATAAACTATTACTCATGTAAAATTTTTTGTACCTATATTTTTGACACACTGCTTACAAAATTTCAATTATTTTTTTCAATAGATAACAATCTACGGACTGTTCCGCATATTTTTATAATCAACAGTTATTTACGACTGTGGATCATGACTGTGTAGGGCTCGTCTCGTACATAGCCACATATTTCAAGTAAACAATGATTAGATTTTTGCAACAACTGTTTTAAATTAAATTTTTATTTAATTAATTTAGGTGGATTTGAAATTATACTTCATTCTGTTTCTGTGATGTAGAACTAATAGATTTTTTGTTTGTCCCCGGTTTTATGTAAAAAACATATAGACATACCTAGGTGCATATAGATAACAAGTTTTTTTTCGAATAAATAATTGACTGACATTCTAAATAAACTTTTCTTTGCCACAAAAAAAATTATACAATCGATTTTTTAAAATAAACTTTTTTAAATTTGTTAACATTCCAATTAGAAATTTAAATACCTGAATTTGGTAAGTCAGTTTGAGTTCCCCATTAGTACTTCAAAAACGCGACGCAACGTTGATTGACGCAATTAGCACTCATTTTTACTTATTTTTCTTTTTATGCACGAGATGGCGGAACAACTCGTGTGTTTTGTGTTATTTTATTTGCATATGTCAAAGTATATTAATTTTTGATCGGTAGCATTATTGTTACTTTTAAAGAATATGTATTATCTTAATACAAGACCTTTAAATTTTTCTACATACCCTACCTATTATTCATGATCCAAAAATATAGCGAGTTTTAAAGTTCTTAAAATATAAAACTTTTACTATATATTTCAATAAAACAAGTTTCTATTAAAATTTATTAGTTGACCTCCTATGTATGATTTTATTTTGAAGCGACCTTGTTGGTCAATCTTTATTAATATGTTTACTCCTTTAAACACAAAGCCGTAGAAACACCATTTTAAAATTGAAGACAAAAATTTGAAAAGGTATCGATTATCCAAATGATGGTCAACGACTATTAGAGCCCATTACAAGGGGCAAAAAAAATTATTTAAATAAAAAATTTTCTATGAAATTAATCACAACCTTCAAAAACTTTTCCTAACAATATTTAAGTATTAAATTTTTCCGTATCATTAACTTCAAATTCTTGTAATTATATGATACATCTGTATAGGTAATATATATATGTATACATATGTACATACATATGTACATCTTATACAGGTGGATATGTATTTGAATTTTTTCCTTGGTATCCTTGAAATTAAATACTGTGGACAAATAAAATGTTTTAAAAATTTTGACTGATATAATGAGTGGTTGAACGAGCAAAGTTATGGTTGACTAGGTTGATCGGTAAAAATTTAATCGTATTTGTTCGTACAATGTTATATAAAAAATGGATTTAATCAGTTAATGGATTGTGGTGCAAGAAAAATGATTAAATTTTAGTTTTTTCTTATTTTTGTTTTATTTTATATTTACATACATAAATCTAAATTCGAATACTATTATGTCATTTTTGTCTTTCCAATATGTTTAAAATATAACTCTACTCAAATTATAATAAGAATTTAACTGTCAAAATTTATTACATATTATAGGTAGTAAAGCCATCAAACTATGTCAATGAAATTGATTCCTTGTGATTCGTGAAGTGTCACATAAAATAACTGCATGTACAGCGCTGCACCTAAAGCGCTAATAAAAATTCATCGGTGAAAAATATGGCTTCATTATCGAAGGCGCAATTTAAGATGTGACAAGGGTATGTATAACATTTTGTCAAAGGGATCAAAATTAATGCATTCAGAACAGGGATGCGCTTGGTTTTCAATTAGACTTTTTAAATTGTTTAAGGTTTTAAAAATCTTTGTAAAGTTGTCAAAGTTTTCCAAAAATAAGGTTATGATTTTGTCAAAAAAGCTTGACAAACATATGAAGTTGATAAAGAGACTTAAAATGTTGTACACCTTTGCTTGACGTAATTGACATGAATAAACACAATGAAGATACAGAAATAAAAACAGATTTAAAAATTTATGGAGATTATTGCACCTCTGTGTCAGGATGTATTGCGAAGTATTTTCAATATTATTTTAATTTAAAAAATAGAGAAAATTGTTTTTAGTCAATAACTTTAAAGCTCGACGAAAATTATTTTTGTGCAAAAACATGTCATCATTCTTTTAAACATGCCTTTTAAAATTCATTCAAAAAATTTTAAAGCATGAATAAAAAAAACAAGCCCTGTTTCTGTTGAAAAAATGCAAAGTTGAATAAGAAAAAAAAATTGTTACGTTTTGAGATTAAAAATAAATATAATAATTATCTGTTTGGGCGACCTCTGGTATTCATGCTAAAACGAAAATATCTGTCATATCATAGAAATAAATATAATGTGTAAATTTCACTAAAATAAAATGTCACTTTACAATTCGAGTATCGAATAACTTCAAACATAACCTTAAATTTAAAAATGTCAAGTCAAATTTATTTTATGAAAATATAAAACAAAAAGTCAAAACAAAGAGAAGAAAAATTTTGTGTGGTAGAAAAATAAATTTGGAAATTCCATAAAATTATACATATATATTTACAATATAGTATTTTATATAGTATATAGTAAATAAAAAAAATTAAAAGATTTTTTTTACTGAAGTTTAAAAATAATTTTTAATCTTGAAAATATGGCATCCGATGTAGTAATGGCACAAGATAGTGTCGATGTACCGGCTGTACCAAATCAATTAGAGCAATTTACGATTTTAGCAAAATCAGCTAAAGGTGCTGCTTGCTTAGAGTTAATTAAACAAGTTTTAGAAGCCCCTGGAATTCATGTTTTTGGAGAATTGCTTGCAATGCCAAATATTGCAGAGGTAATGAATGATAATGGAAGTATTATACATAACTATTTTTATTTATAGCTAGCAAATGGTCCAAATGCAAAATATTGGAATACATTAAATTTGTTTGCCTATGGAACATATAAACAATATACAAAAAATCCTAAGGATTATCTGGAATTAACACCAGTAATGAAGAAAAAATTGCAACATTTAACTATAGTTACAATGGCAGTTCATACTAAGTGTATTCCATATAATCAGCTATTAGAAGAATTAGAAATAAAAAATGTTCGTGATCTAGAAGATTTAATTATTGAAGCTATTTATTCTGGTAAGATTATAATGTTGTTTACTAAAACTATATTAGAAGTGTACAATTTTCTATATTGCCCGCAATTTAAAATGTCTGTCATTTTTGGTAAAAGAACAACACAAAACAAAAAAAAAAACAACACAATGACTATTATTATAATTTCTACAAAAATAAAACTTAGCACATCAGTTAAACTTAATCACTATTGATAAAAATTCAAGCTAGTTTAAGTCTCAATTAGTACAGACACTTCTCAAATTACCCATGAAACTTAAAAAATTCAATACCTATATAAGTGGGTTATTTATTAAAAGAATTTCTAGTCTAATACATACACTTAACCAAGACAAAATAAATTAGGCATATGATATCGATAATTTTTTATTTGACAGGGTGGGTAGTACATACCTATCTACTTAATTAAATATAAAATTGGTATTTGGACCACAATAAGTATGATGTTAACACAATAGAATCAGATAGCTTGAAACATTTTTTTATTTAATAAATCGAAATATTTTTTAAAGGCTTTAAATTTTATATTTGAAATTTGAAAGTAAGATTGTGTGTAATTGTTTATTTAAACTAGAATTTTTCTGGTATTTACCGTCTTTGAATTGTTCTTTGATAAATACAAAAAAGCTTAGTATTGGAATATTATTTAAGGTTTTAAAACAATCAATCAACGATCCACAACTTTCTATTCATATGGTTTTAATACTCTATTTAAGTGTTTCCATCTAAATTCACTTGAATACAAAAAGACATCTAAAAATTGAGTATGAATTTCACTATTTCATTCAATCAAAATTTAAAGGACGGTTTCCAGATTTAATATTATTTTCTTTGAGTGGATTTAAAATTAATTAAATATTTGTCTTATTACTTATTGAGCTAGTATGTAGTTTTTCAGCTGGTAACTTCAAAACTTAATTCAATTAAAGTTTTAATAATTTACTAAATCGTTGTAACAAAAAAATTGAAAATGCTTAATTTTTTTATAAATTATATTTGAATATAATACCCGTGTATTTACGATTCAGTTTTGCAAAAACTTAACAACTACTTCATTAATTTAAAAATATGTTACTGAAATATTATAAAAACTTGTTGAATATCAATCTAAAAATAATTTCTTTGATATTGGATCGAAATCTTAATTGAAACTAGCCGGATGGTTCACGGAAAAGTAGTTTTTTATCACATCTATTTGCATATTTTTGTAAAATGTGTGGGCTTCATTATTTTATAAGTTATGAAGTAATCAAACGTTTTTTTCCTGAGGGGGGGTGGGGTGAAATTAAAATATGTTGAAAATTTACTTGTCTCGGAAATTGATTTTTGAACCAATGGCAATCTCTTTAAATTGGATTTTAAAGAGAAATCAACTATTAGATTAATGTATAAAGTTTTATCTAATCAATAAATCATCTAAATTGAAATTTTTTCTTAAACTGTTCTAATTACTAAAGATTTTGAAATCACGCATTCATTAAGGTACATATTTGGTCAAGCAAATATGTTAAATATGGTCAAAGTTACTTAAAAAATTTTCTAAATATTAAAAATCTTTAAAAAATTACATATATAAATATATTTTTATGGATTTTATTATTAAAATATTTAATTTCAATCATAAAAGAGAAAAATCCTATCAAGTTGATACAATTTTCAGTTTTAATAAATTAACTTAAAAATTCTTTTAAAATAATATATTTATTTCCATATAAAATACAGTGGAACTTCTGAAATTTCTATACGTATTTATTACAATACAATTTGAGGAAACTATTTTGATAATTAACTATTTAGATTTTGTTTAGATGAAAAAAAGATTTAGTTTCATTTTTCGAAAATTGTATTATTTTTTCAGATAACTAATTACTATATTTTAATGTTATTTATAGTTCTTATTATAATTAGGATTTAAATATCATTGCAACCAAAATACTCAACGTTCTTAAGTACAATAATAATAAAATTAGTGTAGAATTACTATATACTACTATTGCTAAGATTTTAAAGTTGTATAAAATAGAATTTGCGCGCAATTTAAAAGCAGTTATTCCACGTAATTTATAAGTCCTTGCTTGTTTTTTAATTTAATAGTGGGTGAAATCTATTTTAATGTTTTTAATACCATACACGTAGCAAAAATTTACAAATGATTGGTTTACACATAATCACAGTTTGTAATGCAAATGGTTTACACCTAATCCTATTGGAAATGAATTCAAAACAGTTAATAATTTTAAAAAGTAAAAATTTACTTTGATAGCAATTATAGTTTTAGGGTGAGTCAATTTGATTTAGATTTTACTGTATTCATTTTTTTGTTTATAATTATAAAAGTTAAAATTTAATTTGAAACTTTCTTTGTATAATATAAAAAATGTGATATTTACGGTTGCATTTCCATTCACATACTCTTAGTTTTACATACATATGTTGATGCACATACATTTTAGTAATTTTCTCAATTAAAATTTGGTAGTTATAGTTTCTTAATAGTTGTTTATATACAACTCAGACCCAATAAAGGGTCTGAAAATATTAAATTTTATACATTTACTAGTGTATAATAAAATTTTCATGAATACAACATTTGTCTGCTTTTACAAGTGTTGTATATTTTGATATATTTTTAATTTTTTAATATTTTTTTTTTTATTTTTCCCTTTCATCTATACTTATATCCTACAAGGATATTATTTAAGTTAAAATAAATGGGAAAATGTTGATTTTTCAAATATATTTTTGCACTTTTGTTGAATGTCTTGTTCTATTTTTTCTTGTTTTTTTTTTTCGTTTTTCTCTTTGTTTTCAAAGAAAAAAGATTTTTAAAAGAATATCTTTTGTAAAAAATATACTTACATTTTTGTTTATACATATATGTATGTACATATGAAATTATATGAATATTTTATTTAAATTTTTTTTTTGTTATTCAAGTAATTTTCTAGTTTAATTTAAAAAATGTACATTTTATTTTACTTTTGTGTGCATTTTTTAAGGCCGTTCTACAATTTTTTCTTGAGTATTTAATTTAATTTACTAAAATTGTTTTTAGTTGTATTTGATTTTTATATTTTGTTTTTTTTGTTTCTGTTTTAGTATCGCAATAGCATTAGTACATTGGATTAAAATTTGCAATATTATCCTTTAAGAATGCTGCAAATACAAATACAAATTATATCCAGAAAATTAATATTTAATTCAGGCTTGGTTCTGACTGGTTCGGTATCCTACGCGGTTTGTAAAAAGTGCCCCGACCCCCCTATTTTTACATGTTATTATTAATTTTTTTATTATTAAATTAATTATGTACAATTATTATTGGTACATGTTATGAAAGTTTTTTCGCTGTAAATAGAAAGGGAAAATTTTTTGAAAACATTTAATGGAAAAAATTAGAAAAATTTTTATTTTTCACAATTTTTTAGTTTTTAAGTTTTCAATATCATTCCTGTTTTGCAAATGCCGACGCCCATTGTAAATGCTTACTGCATACATATATAATAGATCTGGCCCTGATTTAACTTGTAATTCCAATTAAAAATATGTATGCACTCAGCAATATTTTAAAATAAAAAAGTTTTCAACAATTTCCATTATAATAATATAATTTTAAATATGAATTCCTTTATTTATAGTATGTGCATTATAAAAGATCCAAGTTCTATAAGTTTTTTTTAAATTTAATATAATATTAAATCAAAAAAAGATTTGAATATTTTTAAAAATGCCTTATAATAATTTTTAAAATAATTAATAAATATAGAAGCACTTATCACAAATTAACAATTCAACAAATATACAAAATTAAATTTCTCAAAATCAATAATTTTAAATGTACAATTCTTGAAAATCTATATAAGCTTTTATTTTATTATAAAGAATTTCATTTCTCTATATTAATTTTATTATACTATATTATATTAGTTTTGTTTTTAAATTAAAATAAAAGGATTCAATTTAAAATAATGTTATAAAAATTTTATGTTTTCGTTTTGTTCTACAATAATTTTTTTCTTCGTACTCGTACATAATATAGAACACTATTATTAATAATAAAAACATTACAATTTAAATAATATATGTACATATTTAAAGAGAATAGAATAAATTTATATTCGATTATAAGTAAATTTCTGTCTCCTCTTTATCAAATAAACATTTTATATTTTATTTAATTTTCAAGTGTTAATGACAAACTTCAATTAAAATTCTGTTGAAAAATTAATTTTGTTTAGTTTTCATAAGAATTCAATTTCCGTTTAGTTTGTATCAATTACTTTTGAAAATAACCAGTTATTAAAGTTTTTTGTTTTTCATTTTTAAAATTTAATGAGGAAAGTTAAAATTGAATGCAATGTATTTCTCTACAGTTCCGATTAAAGTAGAAGAATAAATCTTTACGAGTACATAATATAGTTTGTAATATTGCTGTAAGAACAAAAGGTGATTGTTATGCTTAAAATAAATAGTCATGTTAAACACCATAAAGTTAATTAAGAGAAATTTGTACATACATAATATAATAAAGCTGATTACAAGTAATTCTGATTAATGAAATTATCATTAAAGTTGATAAATTGTATTTATCAACTACAACTACCTACATTGGTATTTATCAACTACCTACATTATAAGATTTTTTATTCTAAGATGAAAACATGGTACATATTTTGAATTAGAATTTTCATTGATATGGATTAACCATATCACTATTCCTTGAATTCCTAAAACAAAATAAACTTTTTAAAGCAAAAGGTGAAAATAAATTTAACCATGTTCATTAGTCAACAAAACTATTATAAATTATATACATATATGTATGTATAAATTAAAAATAAATCATGAGCTTTTAACTAAATAAAATTTTATTTGGAAATTAAAAAAAAAGGAGAGCATTTGAAAAATAATTTTTAAATAATTTTGATATTTAATTTTTTGAGTTTAGACACAATAAATTAGTTTTTGTAACATTTTATTTAAAAATATTGAGTTGGGCTCATGAATTTTTATGGAAATTTTTAAATAAACAATTAGAAAACATGCACTTTTTTTAAACTCTCTTCTAAGTACGTGGTTATATTAGTGGCATTCTGAGTAAAAACAAGTTAATGGTTTGTTTTTATACCCGTACGAACGTATGTTCGAAGGGTATACTAAATTTGCCTTACCGTTTGTAACGCTAAGAAATAACGGTCTTAGATGTAGACTCAAGTGTATGTTTTTGATCAGCGTCAAATTCTGAGTTGATTTGGCTTTGTCTGTCCGCCCGTCCGTCCGTCCCAACGATAACTCAAAAAGTGATTGAGCTAAGTTCACCAAATTTTCATAAATAATTTATTGTAGTAAGTGCCAGAACCCTATTTAAATTGGACATGATCGGAGTACCGGTTCGGGTAGCTGCCATACAACTTCAAAATTTATTTGGCTATATCTCAGAAACTATAAAAGTTGTGGTATTGAAATTTCACACAAACGAATAAATTAGTGGGGCCAATGTGCTTGATAAAATTCGTTAAAATTTCTGGGCTCCTTCTGGTAGCTCCCATACAACTTCAGTAGTAGTTTGGCACACACACTATTTTGAAAAGCACAGTACTGAAATTTTGCATAAATTAATATGGCAATACGGCAACTTAAAATTATAGTCTGTTCCATAGTCAGCTATGACATATTTATTCGCACATAGGATAAGAAATTCGTACGGGTATCACAGAGTTGAAAAGGTCAACTCTATTTTTTTTTCTGAAATTCACATAAATATTTATAGTGCAATTTAAATATTACGGCTAAAACAACATATATGTACTTAATATAGAGTAACAAAAGTTTTAAAAGCTGAAATTTTAACATTCTGTTATATTCATGTAAGTGGTTAAATTATAATTATTAAAAAAAAATCGGTGTCAAAGTAGAAATTAATAAAAATTTCTTGTTGAATCATTAGGAATTAAAACTGATACATAATTTTTTTTATTGAATCAATTAGTTTTTGATTTTAATAGCTATAATTATTTTTAATTTTCTGTGGCTATTATGAATTATTAAAAAATTGCAAATTTTGATGATAATCTCTAACATACATA
This sequence comes from Condylostylus longicornis, assembly GCF_029603195.1. Lineage (NCBI taxonomy): Eukaryota > Metazoa > Arthropoda > Insecta > Diptera > Dolichopodidae > Condylostylus > Condylostylus longicornis. The sequence continues at coordinate 13,757,538 of NW_026577987.1, forward strand.
GATTTTTTGAAAATTTAACTTTAAAAATTATTTATACATAAATTATGTATTTAATTATGTTCATTCCTAGAGGACTCTAGAGAAAATCACTGTTAAAAATATTAAGAAAAGTCTTATTCGTGTATATTTTAATAATATTAAACAGTGTAGAAAACGTTTAAATTTTACAAACACATAGTTTGAAATTTTCTCGTATAAATTAATTAATTTCTTATTTATGAAAATTAATTTGTTTTACAGTTTAAACATTTTTATTCTCTTTGGTTTTACTTTATCTTCTATTTGAATAACGTAAAAAATGTGTCCAGAAGAGAAAGTTTGATTTTAGTCAGGATGTCCGAGTATAAAAAAAAAGTAAAAACAAAAGAGCAAAATATTTTTTCCAAGAAAAAGAGAAATTTTTTAATAACTTTTATCATGTACTTTTCCTATTTTTCTACATTTTGTGTTTTCTTGGTTTTAAAAAAAAAAGTTTACATGTCATGAAAAGTTTATCCACTATAGATGCTTCAGAAAAGGGACATAAAAAAACTTAATTTTGTTTTTTGTTTAACATCTCATTTTAAAACGTGCCACGGTAACTGTATTTCAACAAGAAAATTTAATCATAGTTAAAAAACTAATAAAAAAATTTTTTGCCGTTTAAAATTTCCAATTAAATTATTCTGGTTAAGTATTAGGAGATAACTATTTTACAGTGATTAATGCTTTTAATGCTACTAATTAGAGAAATGCGGTAATTTTCATAAGTACTTGGGAACCTATGTATAAACGCACATAATGTACGTATGAGTAAATTAATAATAATTAGGATTTTTTTAATTAGGAAAAAACACGAAATATTCGATAATTCAAATATACACTTAAAGTTCTAACTTAAATCTTAAAAATAATTTTGCATCATTACAGACCTTCTTTAGTATATAACTAGTTTACATTTTCACATTTTTAATGTCTGACATTTTCCTATTTGATTTTTTCCAAACTTAAAATCTTTTTGCGGTTTCATTTGAAAGTTTTGTTTTCTAGTAAAGATCTATTAAACCTGCTACATTTGAAGATTTTGTAATTTGGATTTATTGAATATGCTATTTCTTATATTAAGATCTAAATTAGAAGTGAATTTTCGAAAATCTACATAATTTAAAGACTTGAAAATGGTGAAACCTTGAGGTGATGAGCAACTTATACTTGCTTATTATTGAGAACTTTATAAATAAAAAGACGTCCATGTAGGTCTTTACCTAAGAATTTTAAACATGTTTCTGTGAATCAGACTAAGTAAAAGATCAGTTTTTTGATTAATATAACCAAAGACAATATCAAGTTCGAAGTTATGGACTTTATGATTTTACTTTGTGATTTATTTTTAAAACGTTATCTGCGCAGGTATTGATCAACCTTTCAATATAAGATCATAGAAAAACTTTTTTAACCATTTGGTTTGTTTTTGAGATACCCATTTGTCTAATCTTCAACACGCACATACATATGCATGCACGTAGTTGCGAAATTTCTTGTCTATTACTCATTTAATATCATCTAATTAAACTCAAAACCGTTCTTGATTTGAAATTTATTTTTATTTTGTACAGAAGTTGAAATTCCATGAAAACTTGTTCTACGATATTTTTGGTTTTATTCTAATCAAAATAGCTTTCATTGATTAATAAGCAGTTATTAATCCATATAATTTCCATATTCACTTTTATGTAGGCTGACTCTTTTAGCTCAGAAACCATCAATATTATTTGTTTATTTAAAAAACAAAAACAGCAATGATGAGTGATTAAATAATTTTTAAAATTTTATTCAGACAAAAAAATGTGTTAATATTAAAAATAAAGCAAATTTGGGAATACGTATAAGTATAAAATAAAATAAAAAAACAAATACAAAAATTATTCAATGATTTCCATAAAATCTAAGCAATTTTATTCAGTAGCTGCAGTAGCATTAGTTTCAACTGATTCTACAGTAGCTGTAGCTGCCTTATTTTGACGAACAATTTCAGCCCTTTTTTCATGTTCACGAATTTTCTCAATTTTCTTTTGAATTTCTCTTTCGCGATTCTGTTCAGCTGTTGTTAATTTTGTTTCAATAATTTTAGATTGTTCTTCAGTTTTTTGTGCTACAATTTCTTCAATTTGATTTTTTACTTCAGCTATTTTAATTGTATTGTGTTCTTTAAGACGATCCAACATTTTTTTCTTATTTTCTTCACGAAGTGTTTCTGCGATTTTTAATTTTTCTTCAATAGCTGCCTTTTCATTTTCTTTTTGTTGTTCAAATGAATTACGAGTTTTTTCAATTTCTAATGAATGAATTTTTAATTTTTCTTTAATACTAGTTATAATTTCTTCACGTTTTTCAGTATGTTTTTCCAATTTGGTTACTAGAGCTTCTTTTGATTGTATTATAAATTCTTGATTTAATTCATCCTTTTTACGTGATGCTTCTTCAATTTTTGCTAATTTATTCGATAAATCAGCCATTTTTTTTGCTTCCAATGATATCCGGCGTTCTTCAGCTGCTTTTAATTTTTGTTCAATTTCTTCAGCAGAAACATTTTTAACTGGTGTAGTTGGTCTTACTGGCAATTTAACATCAGTTGTTGCAGGATTTGATAATATAACTTCAAAACTAAGACCACCCTTTGATTTTCCTTCAGAACGAATTTCAGGAACTTGTTCAATATTTTCTTTTGTTTCAGAAGCCATCTTAATTCCAATTAAAAACTAAAAAAATTTTTGAGCGAAACTCTCGTATTAAATGCACTTTTAAAATAAAATCTTTCTCTTAATTTGATTGCTTTTTAAACAGTTTTTTTATGTAATTAAAAATTTAATTTAAATATTTTTCAAGCAATTTTATTTTATATTATTCCTGATTAAAACTTTTTAAGATCACTGCTGGCTGACTAATAATAAATAATTCAAATTGAAACTGAAAAGAAATTTTTTTTCTAAATCGTCTTTATTCTATGTGTTTGTGTTTAATTGGACTTTTGTTGTTTTCGTTTTTTTTTGCCGCAATTGCGAATTGAGAAATTTAGCGACAAGGCTCTGTGTAAACACATTCATAACACACATGCAGGCAAGGAGAAAAATTACAATACATTTATTGCTACTTTTTTTGCACTCAAATTTAGTCTCAATGTTTTGAAAGATTCGGTTATTTGTTTTGTTTTCTTTTTATTAATTTAAATTCGCAATTCAACCGCCTTTCTGAAATTCAAAAAAAATCCACACCAGTTTCAAATAGATTTAATACAATGTACGAAAGTTGTAATTTCTCTGTCACAATTTTAATGAACTTTTAAAACTTCCTTTTCTAAATATGAAAATTATGCTATTGTTCAAATTCAGAGTTAAAACCTTTGTTCTGATCTGAATTTCATAGTTTATTAAGTTGCTTCTGCCCACATAAAAAAGTTTATAAAGGTCATCACTCTCTTGCTTTTATAAATAATTGTTTACATACACAAACACAATGCATATTGAATTTAGCATTGCCATACTTAAAATACTTGCATAGTTTTTGCAGTTTGTATCAAATTTGTTTTGTCAGTTTTAGCATCGATGAAAAGTAACTTTTTAAAGTAGTATTAAAACAACCGAAATCAAAAATAATTTTGAAGAAATTTAGCATTTAGTTAAAATAGTGCGGTAGTTTTTTGACCAATACGTTTTAATATCGTGTCAGGTTTGATAAAGACATTCATAGCATATGTAAAAATCAAATTTAATGTAAATCTTATTGTATTAAAAATATTGTAAATATTTCGATACTGTGTTTATAGTTTATAGTGATATACAGATGACAATTTTTGTAATTATGCAGTAGAACAACTTTTTTTGAGTGGCGCTATTTAAAATTAAAAAAACTCAATTCTCAATAGTAAAAAATGTAGCTCGTTGTGCAATTACAAAAATGAAAATTAACCTAATTTTAAATTCTTTGCTTGCAAAATTTTCTAATTTTTTTTTTGGACTTGTAACTTGAATTATATATTAAAGATTTTAATTATATTAAAAAATAAATAGAAAATTGCAAAAAGACCAAAGCCAAAATCATGTTATGAATGCAAATATATAATTATAAAATTGGAAAATTTAAATACATGCAAGGTAAACTTTGTGAAAATAGTGCGAGAAATGGTTAATATAGTAGAATCTTTTACATTTTGCGGTTGGTTTGGCAATACTACTAGCAGATAATGTGAAATGAAATGAACAGTAAATAAGATATGGCCATAAGAGGGAGTTATATTAAAGTAAAAAAAATTATTACTCATTCTCTTTAACTCGTTTTAAAATAGTGTTATCAGGCTGTATTTAGCAATTCTAAATACATAAATTGAAATGTTGAATATAAATAATATTGCAATTAAATATTGCATATTAGCATGTGGTACTAAAAAATTTTAATTTTATATTTGTATTAGTTAAGTTAATTGTTTATATTAATGAATTTATTAAAAATGTTTGTGTTGAGGATTTATTGAAAAAAAAAATAGTTTCTAATTACATATTTGTATTTTCACAAATACTTAAAATGTGAATCATCTGTAAAAGTGATTGTATGGTAATAAATTATTTGATTAAAATGTGCCAGTGCATTTTCCTACTGCATTCGAATATTACGTAATATCATGGCAACACATTATGAATCTAATAAGTATATCACAAATTTGAAAGTTTTGTGATTGCTTTTATCTACATTCAATGTATTTTTCAACTAAAATTTTTTAGATTAAAATAAAGTGTAATAATGTACTGGACTGATCATAGCAGATCTTATACTCTCTTACTGTATGGTAACATTGACAAAAATAAAAAAAAATGTAACTCAATTATTTTTTAGTTTTTCTAAAGCTGATCTTTATGTAGAATGAGTATGAAACAAAAAATGAGTACTAAAGCAATAAGAAAAATAAATGACAATCAACAACAACAAAACGGCATTGAATTGTTAACAGTGCAAAAGATAAAGAAGGAAAGTAAATGCGAATAACGTTGATGTTCGAAGAGAGTGTAAATAAAGGCAAAGAAATCTCCTTAAAAGGAGTAATAAAGTAGTAGTGATCAAAATAAAACGATTAAAATTTTCTGCAATTCACAATGGTTTGTAAAAAATTTGTGAGAAGTTAATAATATGGTGCAATTGTACCTAGATTTAATAATATGGTCCAATTGTACTTAACATGATTTAATGATGTATAATGAAAAATTTTAGATTCTTATAAATATTGAACTACACATACATATGTAAATGTATTACAATTTCTTAAATAATGAAATTTAATTTTCTTTTATAAATATATGTACATATAATATATAAACATGCACATAGAATATGTATACATGTACATATGTATGTACATAGCTGGAATGTAAATTCCAAAAATTTTAAAAAGTTTATACCTTAAAATTCATTAATGAAAACTAATTGTGAAAACTGAAATTAGACACCGAAATTGATTAAAACCGAGAATATGAGCTCAACCTAAAAATACAGATTTTTTAGTTTCATTTAACAAATTAATATCTTTTGCCTTATAAGTTCAAATTTATAACTATAAAGCATGGATAATGTTCCTATATATTATGATGTTGACATAAGCTATTATGTATTATAAGAAAACTAAAAATAAAAATTTTTTTTAATTCTTACAGATATTATTCACGGAAAGTTAGATCAAAAAAATTGTCAACTGGAAATTGATTCAGCTTTGGGTCGTGATATACGTACTGAAGATATTGCTCTAATTTGGAAAGTTCTAAAAGAATGGTCTCAATCATGTGACTCGGTATTAGGCTGTATTGAGGAGCAAATTAATCGAGCCAATTCTGAAAAGGCAAGAAGAACTAAACACAAAGAGCAAATCGAACAAGAGGTTAGCACATTATTGATTTATTAGATGGTATTTTAATATGATTTTAATTTTAATTTATTTTTAGATAATAAATGTTAAAAAAGCTCTCAAGACTCAATTGACTGACGCTGATGAAGCTATGACATCTGATCAAAGAGAAACTACTCCTGGTCAAGAATGTCGCAAAAAATCATGTAAATCAAAATCTGGTCGTCCAATTGGTAAATCATGGTTTAAGCCATTTACATAAATTTTTTTTTTTCATTTATTTGTAAGAAAGGAAAATCCTTATTACTTTTCTAATTTGAAATAAATTCTAAGAGTATGATGCTAAATTAAAATTTTCTTCAGAACTATAAAAATGGAAAAATGAATTCTTAATAAAAATACTTATATTCAAATAATAAAGTTTATTTAATATTATTATAGTTTGAAAAAGGGTAATTAAACATGTATGTTCATATTCCAGTTTGATTTTATTTCTAGGTCCATGCGTACGATAGGTATATTAACTTAAAAAATTTCAATATTTTATAGGTAAGACCAAACCGAAGTTCTAAATAATAAGCAGTTTTGATTTTATATAAACTAATTATAAGTACAATTCATTATTGAATTTGTATCAATATTGTAAAAGTTAAACTTATAAACCAATATAAGTATTTTCTTACATTATAGCACTCCAAATTAAATTTGAATGCATATTTAAAATTTAATCTCCCTCGGAAGACACAACATTCAATTATTTTGGAAATTATCATGAACATGTTTTCTATTTTCTTATTTTTGAATTGGAAATATTTTACCTTAATTTTGTTATTTTATTTGATTTTATTTCTATTTATTTTAACCAAATTTAAATAAATATTGTTGATTTTAATGAACGATATACGAGTAATAAAAGTACAATATAATTAAAGTTTTTTTTAGCTCAAAATGGTGTAAAACTGTTTGCTAACCCAACTCCTTTATTTTTTAGTTATAAATTTAGTATTATTAACATTTCCAAATTTAAATATTGTTATACTTAGTCATACATGAATTCATAATATGTTATGTAATATATTTCATAAATAAACTATTTTTCAAATAAGTTATTGATATTTTGCATTCGTTAATTGCATAAATCTATGTTATCCATTTTGTAATAGCATAAATTTTCCAGTAGCATGCATATACGTTTATATTATATGTACAAATTTCAACATATGTATATGTATAGTACAGTGTACAGAATATTCACATATTATGTTAGTAAATTTCCTCTTTTATATTTGAATTTAAATTTGATTTCCGTATACCGGAAATTGTGATTTGTTTTACTTTGATATGCGAATTTGTCGGGAAGTTATGTATGTACATATATAATACGAAAACAAATTACTTTGTCTATTCAATTCCTTTAATGTTATACGATAGTCTGTAATTATTTAAAGTTTAAAGTTAAATTTGTTTTTTAATTGGAATTTTTAAAGAAATCAAATTTATTTTTGTTTAAATTTGAAAATTTCAAAAAGACTAGCTACTCGTTTCTAAGATAATTAAATATGGATGCATGATAATTTTGCTTTGATGTTTTTTATGACAAAAAGTTATTCAAAATAGTTTTGCTTTTGAAACATTTGTTCTGAAACATTTTTTTCTAGCGTATGAATACGATACAGCACTGTGAATCTGTATAACTTAAAAACTTTAATTGCAATTTAAAAATTAGTGAAGAATATTGAAATTAAAAGTTGTAACAAATAAATTAACAATTTAATTCCTATTAAGCTGAAGCAAGAATGTATTTAAAGATTTTATTATTTTTAATTTTTTGACAAAATTATTTTGTTTTTATGTTTTAATTATTTAATACACATATTAATAATAACACTTCCTTCGTAGAAAAATTAATGTTATAAATTCTGTGATTAAAGCTTTCCAACTTGTAGAAGAGAACTTTTAAAAAAAGTGAGTGGTATAGTTCAGAGTTTTACATGTAACATGAAAATATTTACCAAAAATAATTAAATTTAAGTATATGTTCTTTAAGAATCAAAAGATGAACCAAATTTTTCAACGTATTAAAAATTAATATTTGAATTTAAAAAAATTAAAGCCATTAAAATGACTAAGTGCTTTATAGTTAGTAACACTAACTCTCTACATTTAACTGAGCAAAATTTTGTTTTAATATTTATTTTCATAAAAAATTTAAGGACTCTATTTGTAAAGTTTCCATAACATCGTTCGAAAAGTCTTGTTTATTTCTTACTAAGCAGCTTAACAATTAAAAAAAGTAAGTAAATAAAATAAATAGAAGTGCTATTATTGTAAATGATTATTTTTTTTTTCGATATCAATTTGATAAGTTTTCATTTTAATGTTTGTATAGGGTGTTGATTGCAAATGTAATTTTCATAACTTTACAGTAATTATAAAAGACAAAGGGGTAAGTTACAGGAAACTATGTATGTATTTTCAAAGATAAGAGATGATACTGCCAAGTCAGCTTTCCAAATTAATATCTTTATATAATGAATAATTTTATTTTTAGATATCAACTAAACTAACGTCTCTGCACTGAATAATATCCCAACAAATCAAGTGCGTTTTACATAAGATTAAACATTATGGTGGAAAATAAATAATGGAGGAATTTTTGTACTCTAGTATGAAAAACGAATTAAAATAATTATTTAATTCTAAACTTATTGTTAAGGAGAATGGAGTGGCAATGTGCAAGAGCAATGAACTGGGAAATAATACTTGATTTTTCAAAGCAAAACACATCCTGAAGAATTTTTAGAAATTCTTTGATTCTTTGCTTTTGTAAAAAATTTCGGCATCAAAAATTATCAAAATATAAGTAATTATTGAGAAAATTCTCTTAATTTTTTAAACGATTTCAAATTTTTTTAAGAGAAACTTTCATCACATTCTAGCAATTTTGAAACACCTTGAAAAACTCTATATACCTTTATCTTATTGAGAAAATATTTATCATTGTATCATTATCTTTTAAGTAACTATTTTGTTTAACATATATATATATATGAATGTGCGTATTTTAAATATGTATATGTATATAAATTTTATATTTTTGCGTAACTTTATGCCCATATCTAAACAGAATTCTTCATCTTATCAAATCTTCATATAAAATACATTATTTGCATAATATATACTTATGTACATACATTTCGTACGATTCACTATACATAAGTACATTGTAAATAAGGTATAGAATAATGTTCAATAAAAAAATTTCAATTGCTAATCATGAGATACGTTTTTTACCATTAATGTCATGGAAATCCTAAGAAAAGGTTCTTAAGAATTTTTTATAAATTTAAAATTCTAATCGTTTGTCTCTTTATCCTTACAGATTTATTGCTGTAAACAATTTATATTTCTCTGGAGATGAACCCACAATTGATAGATAGAATTTTATAGTTTTAAAAAGCGTAATATATCTTATGATCCAATAAAGTTTTCGATATCTGCTAAAAGCTGAATGAAATCTTAATGGCCATTCTTGTCAGTACTTCTGTTTTTTGCGGCGAAATGTTCTTGTAGGCAATGAGCTTCTAAATCTTGGATCGATTACTTTGGCTACATTTTCTATACGATTCCTCTCTCTTATCTCCACTTTTTACTATAGGGAAATATTTAAATATGTATATATTAAATGCGCAGCACTTCCTAAATAATATGTTAGTGGGTTCTTATAAGGTAATACAAAGAAAATACGAATATTTTGGTTACATTTTTTTTTTAATTTGAAAGAATAAAAACAAATGCAAACGTACTTTAAAAATGTTTAAAAAAATAAATTTCAATACTGTAAGGTAGGTTATTTGAAAATTTCATATATTACTCATTATTTATCACTCCCTTATCAGATTTTCATTATCAAATCACAACTGTATATTCAAGCGTCTTATAAAATTGCAGATAATTCGCAGTGTCGTACTTGAACTTCTGATTGTATAACATGACAATTTATAACAAAAATTTTGAAAATCATACTTGTAAATTGTTTTTTGCGATAACTCATATGTGATTAAAAACAAAATATGTATTTCGCGTTTTTGAATTCTCAAATCTAATTTACATATATCCGGAACCAATATTCAAAAACATATGAACCAATATAACATATTGGTTGTTTTAGAGTATGAATTTAAGAAATACAGATTTCCATTTTAACGATACTACTCTATTATGTGCTGTATTGCGTACATTTATGTATAGGAGTGTTTAAATAATAAACTTATATATACATATTAGCTTTCTTCTCTTCGAAATCGCATTAAAACTGTTTTGCTAAATATTGAGCAATTACAATTCGTAAACGAAATTATGTTTTAATACCGTGTTAAATACGTAAATAATTAAAATCAGGATCTGTAGTATTACCCTTGTTATTAATATTGACTATGGTTTGCAACCAAAAAAACAAAATTGAATCATCATTCAGTTGCAAATTAAACTAAATGAGAGGGTACATACACCCAAGTGAACAAAGTTGCTAATCTATTAAACTACATATAGTCAATCTAATGAAGTGCTATTAGAATTTGATTCAAAAACTGCGAGCAAATTACAAATCATAGAATACAAACAACTTTAATTTGTTTGCCTATTTTTGTATTTAAATAACTTAATTAATAAAAAAGTGTTATTACTCGTATTATATTAATACTGCAAAACTATCCTTATTTCTTATAATAATCCGAACTTGAAGTAATAGTTTTCAAACAAAATGCAATCATTAAATGCGTTGAATGGCCTGTTTTTGTTGGTATTAAATTATTAGAACTGTATTATCAAAAAAATGAATGTTAAATTGGTTATTTTCCCATTTTAAGACTGAATTAAATCATATAAAATATTTTTTGTGTGAGGAAAATTACTGAGTCAATCGCCATCGTAACTACTCCTACAGTACGTATTTGTCTTTTCCCAAGAATTTCAATTTTATTTTGTTCGGTACTTATTCGTTAATAATTCTCCGAAAACCTATAACGTGAATTACCAGAGGGTTCAAATTGGATTTAAATAATTGTTCCAATTATATTGTTAATATTATATAATAATATACTATAATTTAATTAAATAAGATTAAATGAAGATTAAATGTTACAAAGATATTTAAAGGCGATTAATAAAATAAATTAAAAGTTTCATATCGAATTCTTCACATGGCCATTCCATTATGTAGACAATAAAACTTACTATAACGTTAAAAAATTTATTTAAAAATTAAAATTAAATTTTCGGATTATATGGGATATAGTATAGGATTTTTGCATATTTGTAAATAAATAATTATTTTAAATAAAATAAAAAATTTAAATTAAAAATTCAGTCATTCTAGTTTAATTTTATAAGTGGCAAGAATATACATTCGAAATTCCTTGTTCATTGTTTAACCTTTTAAAGAATTTACTATATAAAAAAAAGGCAAAATTAATGTTTTTTTATGTAATTTTTTTTTTATTTACAAAGTACATGTGACTTAAAATCTGCTGAAAAATTAAAAAAATAATTTGCTTATCTTTTATAGTTCTTTAATTTTGTATGTTTTTCTTTTATATAAAAATAAAAAAAATTGTATTATTTTAATGAAAGAAATATAAATAAAAGATAAGAGATGGAATAATGGTATGCACATGCACACGAACCACACATGTGTAAATGTACATTAATGTTAAAATATTTATCTTATTGTTAACGCAGAACAATATTGTGTTCAGTAATAATCTGCAATTATCCTTTTGAAAATAATACAGTATGGTATTACACAGTATTAAAAAAAAATAATAAAATATTATGCAAACTTTATAAAAATGCAAATAAATAGGTTCCCATTAAAATGCTCCTTTTTGTGATCAGAAAAATTGGAGTAGAAAATATTTTGTACTCTTTGTTTCAGTAGAAAAATTTGCAATAAGTTTAAGTTAAAATTATTGCAATGGAATTTTGATAAAGAATAAGCTAAAAGTTTTTAGAAACAAAAGGAAAGATGTGAAATGTGTAAATTATTGCCTATTGAAATTAATGTAATTTGAATATTATTCGTTATAATAACAATAATGATAATATTTTGGTAAGGATCAAAGAAATCTCATTCAATTCACTAAAATTGGAATTAAAGTATAGTAAAAATAAGACAATGGGCCATTCCCAATTTGAAGAGACCATACATAGACCTCTACATAGAAGAAAAGAAACATTGGATTTGTAAAAATGGTGAGAATAAAAATTTAGAGGGAAAAAATTTAGAGAAAATTTTACAGGAAAGTAGAAATTCTTCTCTCCAGCCAATATTTATATACGATGACACCCCGTTCCGGACTCATATCTGTATCTCACATTAATATATTATATGCGTATGTACCGAAAAACTTTATTTGTATGAAGTGTGATACTTTTGAATTTTGTATGCCCGGGATTACGTTTCCATAAATATGGTTAGTCTACTTATATATTTAGTGTCGTTTACAATTTGTATGAGATTATGCAAAAGCAGATTTTTATAACAATTCCATTTTTATTGAAATTAAAGTGAGTATTATGTTTACACAATAATTAAAAACAATTTTTACTACGACTATATTGCATATAATAAGGGAGGTGATGTGATAGCACCGCATTTAACATGTCGATTTTTTGGCGGAAACACGTTTCTTATTCTATATGTTTTCTACTATAGGGATGTGTAAAGAAATTATTTTTGGAGAGATGTATATCTACCTGCAAGAATATTTTATATATGAATTTCCTTAAATGTAATATAAACGGTTTGATCAGTTTTTGTTTTATCTGAAAATACTTACAACAAGTCATCTCAACACTTTGAAATAATCAACTGTTTCCAATTGGGTTTTTTATTACGCTCCGAATTTAAATTTTTGCTCATATACAGAAATATTATCAACCAATTTTCTTTAAATATAATATTTTAAATTTGGTAATTAAAACAGTGAACCAGTAAATTTTTCAGGAATGAGTCATACTATTTTGGTAAGTAAAATTTTGACTAAAATTTAATTTTGCAATTTACCAGATAGATTAATTAAAAGTTATAACATTTATAATAAAATTAAAACTAAATGTTTAAATAACATTTACATAATCTTTTGCAAAACTTTAGTAATTATTAAGTCGGCTATGTGCTGTTCACATCCAATTTTGTTTTATAACAAATATGCAACGTTATTATTGAATTTTAACTTTAATGTTTAATAAAAAACCTTATTTATCTTTGTGTTTTAATTGAATACAAATAATTATTTTTTTACAAAATAAAATCATTTTTGTTACCAATTAATTAAAAATATTATTGAAATTTCTGTAATATTAAAAATGTTAATTTTAAAATGTGTATTTAAATTGTAAGTACTGTCAAGTTAAAAAAATTGAAATATAATTAAAAAAATTAACTGAAATTAATAAAAGAAAATGAGGGTAAAATATAATATTGATTAAATAATTTAAATATTTAATATTATTAATAAACAGTAAGATTATATAAATATACAGAGAAAAAATTAAAGCTTCATTGATATTCTTAAATAAGCACTAATGAAAATGGCAACTATTGGTAGTACGATTGACATAAAATAATTGACATGTTAATTTTAATTATTGTGAATTTGCCATTTGTTAGTAATGTATACAATTTATTGTTAATTTTTAAAATTGGTTAAGGCTAGTTAAACGCGTACACACTAAGACAGACGGAGTAACAGACCAACAAACCGACAGACCGGCAAATCGACAGACCGACATCTCTCTAAAAGTAGTTTATTTATACGCTTCCTTACTATAGAGAGATGTGTTCCTATCGAAAACTCAACATCGGAAATTTAAATTTTAAAAATCTTTTGTTTTTCATAATTACAGATTGACAGGACCTTTAATTAATTCACCATTTCAGATTTTAATATCTTACATTTCTCCATGTGATTTCTTTCTTTGTGAACTTAAAATATTTTTTCAGTATTTTTAAAAAACTTTAAAAATATTTTAAGCAAATTTATTTAATAGAAATTTTATGAAAGCCGAGTTTTCCTTTCGAACGAACAAATTATAATTTTTGCGTTATTTTTAAGAATTTTCGCTCGATCAAGAAATAAATTTTATTATATAAAATTGCAAGGTCTTCTTCTTGTACTTATATTCCGCTCGTTGTATAATGTTTATAGTGTTTTGATTTTAATATACCTAAACAAAATTATATGTATATAATCTATGTGCAAAAATTTCAATCCTCTAAAATTGATTTTCTTTTTCCTACCTCACGTTTAGTCGAAAATATTTCAAATGAATATTTTAAGGTAACATAATATAGAAAACCGAAGATAATTCATTGTGATTATTTCACTTGAAAAGTGTCAAATAAATTATACGGTAAAATTAAATTATGTTTAATGTCCGGCAGTTGCATCCGTATGCGGCTACGCCTAATATAAAAAAAAAAAGTAATAATTATGTAAGGTTAATTTACAGCATTTTCCTAGAAAATATTCTCCTCTTTCCATTTTTTAAACTATGGGGAAAAACTGAATCCTGGTCAAAATATAAAACAGAAAAAATAACATTGCATGTTTTTGTTTTTTTCTCTTTTTGAAGAGAAAAAATTTTTAATTTCTTAAAAGTATTTTTAAAATATCATTAGATTTTAATGACAATGTTCTGAAGTGACGAAAAATAAAAAAAGCATATAATCAGAAAATCTGAATAGAACATAATTGCAATTAAAAATTAAAAAAAAAAAAATTCCATCATTATAATGTACGAAATTGACTTAATTTTTCAAAACATCCTTTTAAGAAAACTGAAAATTTTCATAGGAAAAAGCACAAGAGAGAGAAAGAGAGAAAAGAAAGAAAAGAATTTATTTAGAAAATTCAAAATAAGAAATCATCAAGCCCATTTATTTGGTAACAAATATGTTGAATGACTTGGTAAATTATCTACTATACTCATAGTAATTCGCTTTAACAAGCGATTATAATGATGATTAAGCAATTTTTCGTCTTTTTTTTTTTGCAATTTCCTTATAATTTCTTTAAGAGCATAACATTCTTTAGCAATTTAATGAAATTGTAAAAAATTATATTGTAGAAATCTGTTATACATACTTATGTTCCATTTAGTTCATAATGTATGTACTATAAAATTTAATATTGTATAGTATAAAATTTTAGATCCAATTAAGAATCGGTTTTGTTTTTCGGCATGCTGAAATTGGGAGCTTCATATACGGTTCTGCTATAGTGCGTATAGTTAATTTTGAATATTAAACCTTTAAATAACCTTATAATATTATAGTGAATAAGTTGATTTTCCGAAGATAATTGGCTAATTAAGATCCTCAAAGAAATTCTTATGAAACTTTAGAATTTTATGGATTAATTGTTTCTAATCATTTAATTTAAAAGTACAAATCTTAAATTTAAACTAAAACAAGAAAAATATTTTTGTTCCTATAATATTACGCTCATATAAAATATAAAATGAAAAAGAAAAATCATTGATTTTTAAAATCTCTGTCGTACATTTTTCTGGTTCCTTTATTTCAATTTATGTCGATTTAAAGGAGGGTTTTTGGGTTTGGTATATACATATATTTTGTCTATGATTAGTTTATGACTTTCTCTTTTTATTTTTCTTGGAGTTCTATTTCTCTGTTTGTAGCGGTTCTTGTAATTTTTAATGATAAAAAACAAAATTAAGAAATAATAAAAGATGAAGAAGATTTTCCTTATTTTCAAGGACTGTATATGCAACTGTTACACTTTTTCTAAGTATATAGTACTCGTATACGCATACCACTTCTATATAATGATGGAAATATTTCAAAAAATTAATGTTTTGCTTCCATCCTTATCCTCATCTTTCGTAATTGTTCTCAAAATTTTAGCACTTTCAAGTACCATAAATGTAGAATATTAATGACAAGTTAAGTAAATGGATATAGAAACATGATAATTACTTTATTTTTTTTTTAAGTGGCATAAAGATCGGACAACAAATTGCTATAAAGTATATATAAAAAGTGGTATAGGTTGAATTAAATTAAGATTTTCAATTTTAATGAAAATTTTGGTTTTATGATAAGTAAAACAACTTGTTCAATTACTCACATATTATTAATTTAAATCTTAAGTCACCGTGATATAATAGAATTAATTCTATTCTTTATAATTCCCTTTTGTAGCAAAAATGAAAAGTTATTAACTGTGCGATTATGTCTTAGTAAAAATTTTGCTTTAAAAGATCGTATTCGTAATACAGAATTTTTTAGCATGGTTTATTCAGGAAACTGATTTAAAGATTTTCTATATTACTCGTACTTCAATGTAATATATGATTTTCCATATTAATATTACGCAAAATCTCTAATTAGATTTTAAGCAATTAATGTGAAAACTCTGTGGTTCTTTTGTTTTAACACGAAATTCTCCATAAAAATTCACATACTTTAATTTTTCGTATAATGTAATAATGTTAATGAAATAAAAATCCTTAAAGAATAGATATCTTTTATTTCATGAAAATGGGACTGTTCTTAGAATAACCTTCTGTACAGAAATCACAGAATTGAGATAGGCAAATCAAGCTGCTTTAGTTTTCTTCTAAAATCTTTAATTATTTAATTGAAAATTAAATATTAAATAATTTTTTGTTTACTTGTTTGTAATTGTGAAAAGTTGAAGATGCATCTTGTTTTTTTTTGCAGGAACTTAAATAATAGTTTGATTACCATATATGCGTATGTGTACACATCATTTTTACAAGATATAGATAGGCAATTTAGAAAAAAAAAAAAATTCAAAAAATGCAATTAGAAAACTCATTTTTCACTTTAATTTCGTATAATTAAAATAAAATTTTGTTACATTATACACTTATGTATATGTATTATATATATATACATATACATATTTATATGTATACATTAAATGATTACGTTGTTTAAGTGCGTCTATATGTTAAATGTTAAGAGGTGTGTATACATATACTTAAAAAAAAGGTATTTATATTAAACCAGTAATATTTTTAATTAATTTGTCTGGATTACTTAAATTATTCTGCCCACTTTAATGCAATAATCTTTTAATATTGTAGGGTTAAGGATTACATTTTTATTTAAATAATATTTTAATTAATTATATTTTAATATTAAATTAACTGTTAACAAAATTATTTCAAAGTAAAATGTTTATCATATATGAATTTGTTCTTACAATTACGATCATATTTCAAAAACGATTAAAATTGTGAACGAAAAAAATTTTCTTTTTTAGTGCATTTTCGGAAATTTGTTGAATTGTTTATAATTTATATACAAAATGATGTAATCATAGCTCAGTACCGGCAGTATATTGTGGTCCCTTAATGGTAATTGTAAATTTAAATAAATCTACCAAAATTAGTCTAGCAAAAACAGGGATGTTTAAGATCGACATTTATTTCAAATTTCCAGAAAATTTAAAGTCTTTATATACTCATGAAGATATTCAAAAATGTATCAATTGAGCTTCCAGTCGAAAATTTCCTTAAAAAATTTATTTTATATAAGTTGAGAGAAATTTTAATGCATCTCACCTATGCATTAATAGTCTAAATTAAAAGTAAAAACAAGCTTTTATGCACATTTTATTGAATCGTAAACGTTAATTACAATTTTTAAAATATTCCGGACTATAGATATAGAAAAGCATTTTTTTTTTTTTTTTTTTTTCCTTCTTCACTCCTCGCGGGAGCATAGGGCCGCTACAAAGCTTCGCCATCGCACTCTGTTGTGGGCCATGTTCTTGATTTCTGCCCATGTGTAACTTGTTTCTTTGTCGACGGTTCTGCGCCATGTATTTTTGGGGCGCCCAACACCTCTTTTTCCTTGAGGGTTCCATTCTAGTGCTTGTCTGGCAATTGCTTCAGGTGGACGCCTCAAGGTATGCCCAATCCAACCCCATTTTCTTCTCTTTATGGCCGTCGCTATATCCTCTTGTTTGGTTAGGGCCCACAAGTCGATATTACTTATACGTTGGGGCCAGTATATCTTGCAAATGGCCCTTAAACACCTGTTTACGAAGACCTGAAGTTTGTTTGTTGTGTCTTTCTGGGCCAGCCAGGTTTCTGAGCCATATAAGAGGACCGATTTCACACAGGCGTTGAATATTGCCAACTTTGTTGCCCTTGTTATATGTGATGACCTCCAAATCGCCCATAATCTACCAAACGCCATCCTTGCCAGTTTCAACCTATTTTCTATGTCTTCTTTGGTGCCTCCTGATGTGGTTATTATGCTGCCAAGGTAGTTGAAACTTGCTACATCGTCTATTGGTCTTGAGTTGACGTCAAACGGGACTATATTCGTTGTGTTTATGCGGAGCGATTTGGTTTTATTGACATTTATTTTGAGCCCCACTTCTGTTGCCTTACTACACAAATTGTTGAGTTTAGTTTGCATGTCTGTATATGTGTGGGCCAACAGGGCAATGTCATCTGCATATTCTAGGGCCTCAAGACGGGTCATTAGGTTCCATTGTATGCCTTTAGGGGTGGATGTTACTTTACGCATAACTTCGTCCAGAATAGAAAAGCATTAATGACCTTGAAATAAATGAATATTTAACAGGCATAACTTTTTTTTTTCTAAAATGGGGGTAAATAAGTATCTTATTAATTGAATAAAAAAGGAAATATTTTAAGTAAGACATTAATGTCTTACTATGAGGTATTATTATTTCTCTCAAATGCATTAATTTCTCAAATTTTTGCTTTTTCCAATGACCCACATGAGTTTTGTTTTGTAGCAATAACGTACACAAATATTATATAATAATTAACTTTTCTCATGATATTCAACAAATATATAAAATTAGTATAGACAATAATTTATTTCTTTAATATTGTACATATGTAAAATTAAATATTTCACATTACACAGGCATGTATATATGCTGTATAGCAATCCAGTAATAAGAACTTAGACCTTAGAATGATTGTATATGCGAGCAAAATACTTTCTTTTAAAACAGTACCTAAACAAACATAAGAACAAAAGCATTCATTATAGAAAGTTCGACAACAATAAAAGAACGAGTTTTTAATGTAGAATGTGTATATACGATGTGTAGCTATACTACATACCTTAATTTCTCCTAAATCTTTACATATGTACATATTATGTACATATATAAAAAAATTCCATGTGCAAAAAATATAATTTTTTTTTTTAAGTTATGAGTAAAGTAATTAGAAACAGCAATCTTTTTACCATTACAGTTTTACATTAAAGCTATTATTATTGGAAAATGTTTTAGCAATTTAATTTAATTATTACCCATGTTATAATAATTGGTACGAGTATTTATGGGTTTTTACTTTTAAGAAAGTTTTGTTCAAAAAAAAATCTAATAAGAAATTCAAAGATTCTGTTTTATAAATTTCTCTTCTCTTTTCTACGTTTATTGTATATTCTCTAGTCTTGTTGAATTTATTCCGTTTAGTTCACTTAAAGTGCTCAGATTTGTTTTATATAAGTATGTACAATATTGCTATGGGTATTAAGTTAGAAGTTAAAATTGAAGTATGTAGGTATTTTTATCCTCTTAAATTCTTTAAACGGTTAGAGAAAAAAATTTTAATTTCAAGCATTTTACTTTATTAATAATTTATGAAACTGTTGCTATTTTAGCAAAGATATTAAATTGCAATTAAATTTGTAATATACAATTTTTTAATGGAAAATTTTTGGAACTATGAATAGGTCGATGTCGCCATTTATGGTCGTTTTCGTTTTTTACATGCAAACATATTCACTTTTATCAAAAAATAAATCCGTGTGTTTTTATACCTGAGTCTGGGATATAGACTCAATTGTAAGTTTTTGATCAGCGTCGAATTCTGAGTCGATTTAGCTTTGTCTATCCGTCCGTTCATCGTCCGTTCGTCCGTCCCAACGATAACTCAAAAACTAATTGAGCTAAGTTCACCCAATTTTCACTGTCATACAACTTTAAAATTTATTTGACTATTTATCAGGAACTGTAAAACCTGTGACATTGAGATTTCGCACAAACAAATGTACTAGTAGGGCCAATATGTTTGATAAATGTCGTTGAAAGTACTTGGCTCCATGTGGTAGCTGCCATACAACTTCAAAAGTTATTTGATCATGTCTTTGAAAATATTAAAATCACAGTACCAAAATTTTGTATAAATTAATATGGTAATACGTCAACTTAAAATCATAGTCTGTACCACAGTCAGCTATGGCATGTGTATTCGCACACAGGATAACATATTCGTACGGGTATCACAAAGTTGAGAGGCTCAACTCTATTTTTTCTCGTTTTACCCTAGAGTTTTTAAAATTAAAATTTAGTGTTTTTTTTTACAATCAGAGCATGTACATACATAGACTACAGTCTGTACGTGCTCGAAAAATTTTTAACAGATTTCACAGATTTACGTATACACTATTCTGATATTTTAGACATTTCAAATTTGAAAATTATTAAATGACTGCAGAATAAGTTCTACCGTCTTCGTTTTTTTAAATAAGAGCTTTCGGATTTCCAAATTCGTCGGATATCAGTTGGCATGCTCTGCCAACTTTGAATTTGATCAGATTAAATTCCTTATCCTTAACGAAAAAGTAAAACTCTCTCTGCGTTACAATGTTTTTTGACATTTATGGAATAATTAACAAAAATTTTCATAAATTCACACGCAAAAGAAAAAAACAAACAATCAAAATATTGAGAGCAAAGAATATTGGACATTTCTTTTTCATTATTAAGAGAGAATGTTTATTGTTTACTTTATTACGATTTATTACGATTAAGATTTTACGAGTACAGTTGAATTTTAATTCAATGTCTGTCTTTCTCTATAACATTTAGAATTGAGATTTTGCATTTAATGTGAAAAGATCGTATAAATTTAAATTAAGGAAGCAACCAAAATTAATTTTTTTTTGTGATATACATAATTGTAATTATAATTTTTTTGATATACGAATAATAATTTTATAATTTAATTTTTCTCTTATTAAATTATTAATGTTACATCATTATTTAAATTCTCTATTATTTCTTTTATTTCATGCTAATAAAAACATAATATTCTCAAGAGAATTGAGAGAAATTAAAAGATACCACCAACAGAAAACTTCCTTGTCTTGCATATTTTATTGTTATATTACGAATACAAATTATAAATAACTAAGTATGTACATATATTTATTAATTATAACATATAATATTTATTGTACAGTTATTCAGGGAATTGACTAATTCTTAATAATAATTAAAATTAAATATCTTATAAAATTTCAATTACCCATATTATATACATATTAAAATTATTTGTTAACTTTAATTAAAACATAACTATTAACACATACATATGTAGGCCTATATAAAATAATTATTTTTAGTGAAATTTAATTTTCATGGAATTCGCTGATTACGGGAATTTAAATTTTATAAATGATTCATACAATACTTGTACTTAATTAACTTGTTGCATCTATGAAATGTAATAACAAAAGTATATTACTTATATACATAAGTAATATTATTTTATTCAACTTCACATTATTTAATGATAATAATATGTTACGAAACTAAGTATTTTTGGGTTTAATTTTTTAAATATTAAAGAAAATTATCAGCTAATTTGGTAGATTGTAGATTATTGAATGAATAATTGTTCAAAAGAACATTGTCTACATTTATTGTAGCTCTCCCATATTCTATTTATTCTATCTTGGTGCTAAAAAGATATCCAGAGATATTCCTCAAGAAATTGGACGTGATCTTCCAATATTGAGAAATCGCCACCCAAACAATCTATGCCTAATCATCTAATTTACCCTTGATATACCGTTAGAAGGGGAATTTCATGAATTCAAAATTGTTTATACAAAGTTGATTTTACTTTTCATATTAGTTATCAATAAAAATATAAAAAATAGACTGTTTGAAGAAATTTCTAATTTTAGGCCTCATAACTTGAGAAGGAGGACCCAAAAACAAAATGTCAAAAGAGGTTTTTCGTTCGTTTATTTAGGTATTTTTTCATCATGCATCAAGAGAATATTTTGCTTAACGTTAATTGAAAAATATTTAGAATAATTTCTAATTGATCAAACATAAACAAAATAATGGCAAAAATGTGCGACATTATTTTTTCTAATATAATTGACGTGACCAGAAATTTTAAGAAAAGAAGCTATATCGAAATAATTATAATTATATTGATGACAAATTTATAAACTAACCTGTGCTAATTAATATGAGCTTTTAAAATATTAAATTAAAAAGAAATAAGAACACATGAGAGTAATGGAGAATGAATCTTCTGGTATAACAAAAAAGATTTTTTATTTGTATTGAGTTCTCGTATAAATTTTTAAGTCAAGTTTTTTTTCCCTTATTTTGATAAAGGCAAATAATATGCTTATTTTTATAGTGTAGTTATTCCCAAATAGATAATTTTGAAATTTATATCATATTTCAAGCTTATTCAAATAACAGTATGGAAAAAAAATATTTTCTTTTTTCTTTTAGGCACTTTAATCCTAATAAATTTAAGAATTTACTCTATGTGCATAAGCAGACCTACGTTAAATCGAATGTATCCTTTTTGTTTCATCTATTTTTTTTTCTGTTTTTTTTTATATTTGATTTCATGAATTTTATTCCTGTCTTATATATTCTAATTGTAATTCTTTTTAAATAACTTTTGTTTTTGTTTATTTTCTTTCATTTTTTCTTTACTATAATGTTCCCTGAACGTGTTAAAATAGATAAGGATCCAAAATGAGTAAAAATTCTTCGAAATACATATTATACTTATTTATTATTTTAAGGGGAAGATCCTTTTTTTTTGTTTTTTTTTTTAAGAAATCGGCTTTATATTACATAAAATAGCAAAATCTTTCCTTGAAAATAAGGAATTCCTTATATTGCAAAAGTATTTATAATATATATATATATATTTAATAAGGTTATATTGTTTTTTGTAAAGGATGTGTTATAAACAGTGCACTTACGAAAATTTTAATACTTAAACGCCATGCTAAAAGAGTAGAAGCTCATCCTATCATATAAAGCTAGAATCGTATATACCTAACACATTTGATGTTGTCCGAAAATATTAATTGAGAATTAAAAAACAAATCAATTTTTTTATGATTTATTAGACATGAAAGAAATTTTCTGTAATACTGAATTATTTAAAAAAAACTTGTTAAAATTAAAACTTGTGGACAGAAGATCACGAGCATTACCCAAAATTTCGTAATTTGTAATATCGCTCAGTGATTTACAATAGTTTATTATAGATTCTTTAACAGACATTTCCACAAAGTTGGCAGATCAAAATACAATGTGGTATCGATCTTGTAATAAGGGGATGGAGAAGTACGTGATATACTGATATTCTGTAATTTGGGCTTTGACGAGCTTTGAAATGTTTAAAAACTAATCTGGTTCAGATAATCATAGATTCGTCCCAAATATGACAAAATTACAACTTAAAACGAGAAAAAATAGAGTTGACCGTGTCAACTGTGTGATATCCGTATGAATTTGTTATCCTAAATATGCCATAGATGGGACAGACTATGACTTTATGTCGTGTAAAATTTCAGTACTGTATTTTCAATATTTTCTAAGATATGGCCAAGCATATATTGAAGTTGTATAGCAGCCAAGCAATTTCAACGACTTTTTATCAAACATATAGGCCCTACTAATATACTTACTTGTGCCAAATTTTAACACTACAGCTTTTATAGTTTTTAAGATATAATAAAATAAATTTTGAAGTTGTATGGCAGCTACCCGAAGCAGTACTCCGATCATATCCAATTTAAAAAGGGTTCTGGCATTTACTATAATAAATCATTAATTAGTTTTTGAGTTATCGTTGGGACGGACGGACGGATGGACAGACGAAACAAAGCTAAATCAAGTCAGAACTCGGCGCTGATCAAAAACATACACTTAAGTCTATATCTAAGCGCATTATATCTTAACGTTACAGACGGTAAGGCAAATTTAGTACACCCTTCGAACATACGTTCGTACGGGTATGAAGAATATTCGCCTTTCCATGTTTGTTTTATTCCGGGATTTGGAAATTATCGATTCTAAAACGATTGCTTTTTCGATTATTTGAACTTAATTTGTGGATAAAGATGATTTACACTATATTACTAGTATAATATATGTGTATATTTATCATGTAGCACATTTTTATTTAAAAATTGTTGAAAAAGAATTAATTTACTTAGAAATATGGTTTGCCGAAACAGCCATTGAAATAATTTGATTTAATTTTCTTTTTAAATAAAAGGGGGTTTTTAATGATAGTATCTAGCTATTTCATTTCGAGGTGTCCATGCAAAAATACAAAAATAAACTAGGAAATGAAGGAGTTAAGTTGTGTTTTTTAACAAAAATTTGATTATTCCACCATTTTATGGTTATAAGAAATGAAAACGATAAAATTTTGAAATATATTAAGCCTCACATAAATGAGAATGTACTTAGAATGTAATTATCCAAATATACTCTATATGAGAACTTATTGCACCATACAATACACTGTGTATACTTATCAACACTTCAATAAATTTTATAATATAACAAGTAGCACACACATTTAAGTTTTCAATATGATTTTTATTAGGAAAAAGTAAAACTTCTGTTTTTTTTTTTTAAATTAATATTAAATTAATGAAAATTGATTTTAATAAAAAGAAAAATCATAAAGATTTCTGATAGTTATAGGGTGTCACGTTTGAAAGTTTTCATGTTTATTTGAGAAAAAAAAATTTCTGATTTACAATATTGAAAAGTTTTATTAAATGTTTTAGATATATTAAGGATAAAGTTCTGAAACGTGTTTCCGTATACACTAGAGAAAATTGGTAATATTGTTTTATTTTTTTTTTCTAAGAAATCATAGTTAGAATAAGTATGTATGTAAGTAGGTACATTAGCATTTATTCGTATTGAATAATATAATAGGTAATATCCTTTTTGATATTGAAAATTTTCAGAGGCAACAATTTATATAAAAAGTTTCTTTTTTTAAGTTATAAACTTTCTTTTAAAATTTTTTTTTTGGATTCTTTTATAATTTTCAAAATTACGTATATACGATATAAAACCAATATGGTGGGCATATCAAGTAACATGGTATGTACATATATAATTTTTTTTTTAAAAATTAAATATGAATAAATTATTTTATATATTAGGTGTGAATTAGTTCTTGAAATTAACTGTGTATATATATATTTTCTTAAGAGTGTGAAATTACTTTTTCCTGCCTTAAAAAAAAAGTTAAATTTTCCTTTTTTTTTTTATTGAGAGAAAATTATTTTGCATAAAATTTTTAACACGTACCGTTTAGGTAAAATTTATGTATGCGTGTGTGATAACATTAATGTTTTATTTATGTACGTAAATAGTACCTACACCAACTTGAATTTCATCAAGGAATTTTAACTTTTTAACTATGTATGAATACCTATATAGTTAAAAATATGGAATGAAATTTCAAAGATTTTATGTGTTAGAAATCTGAGAACAATTTATGATTTTGAAATTTAAATAATTAAAAAAACCAAAACCATACCAAAAAAAAAATTAACATAGGTTTGTGTTTATTGGATATTCAGTTATGATTTTTTTTAAATTTAATTAAAATATTTTAAAATGAGATATCTAAAATAATGCCACAAGAAAATGTAAAATAAGCATATTAGCAAAGTTGTGTTATCCTTTTCATATCCTTCAAATTTTTTTTTCGGATTCAACATTATATTATAAGTGCTATATGTAAAGCATTTAAAATTTTAATAAAAAATAATTTAATATTTATTTTCAAAATGCGATATTAACGCGATTTTGACTCTACTTATATAAGAAATATTTTGATGCATTGCTTAAGTATTACAAATATTTTTAAAATTTGATGGAGTTTTAATTCGTTATTTTAATAATTTAGAGTTTAAGTAAAATGTTATTTATTTATAATATAGCATAAAATAAAATGACAATTAAGCAACTAATAATTTAGACCCATTATATTAGGGAGTATAGTCTGTTATAATGCCTACATTATACGGATATATCATGTCCCCCTTTAAAATATATGGAAAATAAGTACTAAAATATATGGAAATAAGTATAAGGTATCTTTTAATTTTAGGAAGGTATATGCGCTTTGAAAGCCTCTTTATATTGTCGTAAAATAATAAATAACAATCTCTCATTTATCTATTAAATATAGATTATGTATATAAACATTGTTTATAAATTTATGTATGCAAATATAGTTGAGTCCTTCAAATTTGTAAAATTCTATTTTCACATTATTCAAGTATACTTTAAATTGTTCTCTATTTCAAAAATGGAAAAGTTTATAATCAAAAACTTAATAGGGTGCAAAGCTTGAAAAAACTAAGCAGAGTTCTCTAAATAGTAATATTTTCGTTTGGAATAGTAAACCAATTTAGTCTTATCTATATAAGACTCTTTTCTCTATAGAAAAGAAGTTTTAAGAAAAGAAAAATCATACCTTTTTTGGGTTATTACAGTTTTAGTGATCCAATGATATTATATGTAAATATATGTGGAAAATCTTTCATTTTAATTACATGCATACATGTTCTATATTTGGGTAAAATATCTATATTTAACATATTTTAATTGTTCTACATGTTGAGTTGTTATACATTATTGAGTTATATTTACAGATTAACAGATTCAGCTGAAGTGATCGATCAACCGCGATCTTAACTTATTATTAAGTTTAATGTGTTCACAATAATACTCGTAATAACATCAATAAAATTTTTTAGATCTGGCTATACATAAAGTCAGCTACGTCTTAGAGAGGGTAGCTAAATTTTTAATTAATCAAGTGATTTTTAAAATTAGTCTACCTACATACTGATAGTTAGTTTTATTTAATGTTTAAAAAACCAATTTTTTTTTTCTGTACCATAGTATAACTATGGCTAATAATCTTCTTTATATTTTATATTTAATTATCGGCCTATAAACTGAAATGAGATGAAAATTTAGCAGCTGCAAGAAGTTACAAATAATATTCACACATACATGTATTAAAAATGAATAATAAATACTTTTCAAAAATATCAAATTAAATAAATGAATTATAATAATATGGTAATATTATATACTAGTACATCTGTATACCCATATTATATACCTTACATAACATATTGTAACTTACATACATATACATATACACACATACTAAACTTGCCATTGTTCTTTTCAAAAATATTTAAGGTTTTAATCCCGCATCAATGTACTCGTACCTACTGACATACAAACATACATACGTCATTTAAATAAATTAATTATTCATTCTCTTGGAAAAAAAAAAATTTAAATATTAATAATTCAATAGATAATGTTTTGTTTTTCTTTACTTTTTTCTTTCTTTTTTCAAAATAAAATGCAGTTCATGTCAAACAGCTGTCATTTTGTATAAGTTATTGATTCCACTGTCTTATTATCGACCGAATTGCATACAATAAGGGTGGTGATGTGTTGGTATCGAATTTTGCATGTCAAGTTTTCGGTAAAAACGCACTTCTGCGTAGATAAACTATTTTTAGCGAGGTATCGGTCGGTCAGTCTTTGGAGTTTTTAGTTAATGTGTGCGTCTCAAGTTATGCTAAACTGATTTTGATTAAAAGTATATGAGTTTATTATAATATATGAGTTTAGATTCGCTATGTCACGGATTGATGATTTTTTTGGAATTCGTCAGGCGTCCTGAACTGAACCTTTTTTAAGGACTGATTTTAAATTTTTTATCATATCTAAGATACAAATTGAAGGAATTTCTTAGAAGTTAATATTTGAGTTTTGTTTGTTGCTTCATCATCGAATTCAAATGATGAAGCAGCATTAATTTCTGTTTGTTAGATGGATAAAGTAAAACTCTACTAAGCGCCAAATTCACATATTTCTGAGAATGTAAACTAAAAGATGGCTAGAGTTCTTAAAATTTGAAAGAAATATTTACAGGTAATTTTCACAATCTTGTGCAACATTGTCGCTAAACACAACTTGTGGTCGGTTATGTGCTGGTCAGATCGGTTTTTTTTTTACTTTATACATAAATATGTGTATACATTTGAGTTAAAAAAAAAACAATTTTATTTGTTTATTTTAAATTAAATTCATTGTAGTTATTGTTTTGTTCAACAATAGATTAAAATGTTTAATCATATTTTATAATATGGATTATTTTTCATTGTGTACTATAGAGAGACAATGCACATATGTACATTGTAGAATATATTATGGGTAGCGTACAATTATCATGCACAAAATGGAATCAATAAAGCAAAATAAATATAGTTATGTACCGTATTGTGAACTGCAAAATAAATAGTTATGTACTGCAGAATATTGGGGCAAGTATTAAAAATAATATATTAAATTTAATAATATTAAATATGATTTTTGCCTGGTTTCCTTTAATGTTTTAAATCTATTTTTAAGTTATTTAATTTTTTATCTTATGGAGTTATAGTTTCTTTTCTATATAACACTATTCCAGACCTATCTCTTTATTTTGTCCCATAGTTTATTAACCGTAAAAGTACTGAAATCGTTTCTTCATTAAAGAATTTGTTTATTTTTAAAATTAGATAAAAATGTTAAAATAATATTATAATGTGAATAAAATAATGACTGTAGTATTCTCCCAAAAAATTTCTAGTGCTAAGTTTGTAAATAAAACGTACTTTTCTGTAAAGGAAAAGTACAAGATAACTGTTTTTAATCAAGTGCTCTCGTTTCTTTCTATTTTGGTTTAGTTTTTTTCCAAGAAAATTTAATTTTATGATTTTAGTTTAACTTGTTGCATATTCTAGCAATTAGCTGTTGTTTTAAGTTGATGTTGTTGTGATCATGCTTAAGATAATAATTTTTTGAATTTTCTTGACATTTCAAGAAAGCTTTATCTTCATTTTGAAATGAAAGCATTAATATTTCTGAGAAATCAAGGTTCGGGAATTGAATATTTACTGAAGGAGCTCTTAGCTGCGTACCTTTGTAATTTGAAATTTACACGCATTTAGTTGAAATTTCGAAGCGCACAAAATACTTTTTTACGATTTTGTCCAACTACTAATATTTTTCTTTTTAAATTTATGAGATAAATCTGCACAGAAACTGACTATAATTCTTTAAAAAATATTACCTGCCCCCTGGTGTCATTATTTCAGAAACTCTATTGTACTAACCCAAAACATTCCAATTTTCTATATACTATACTTATATTACACAGACATATTTAGTTGTCGTTATTTGTCTTGAAATTATTATTACGGTGTTATTGAATTGTAGTCAAACTACAATCACATTCCCAAACTTAATCAACATATCGTGATCTTATTGTATCGAGCCATAGTTTTTCTTCCATATTTTCTCTTATCACTACGTAATAATTAAAAGTAGTGAATTTATTTATATTCCCGTTCGTGTACAAATAAACCAAATATTTTATAACATTTCTTTCAAAAACTTTTTTATTTTATTTCAGGTATTTCATATTTCTTTATTTCCTTATATTTATGATTTATTTTTAATTTGATTCTCCCGAGGGAATGGAATGTATATTGTTTTTTTTTGTTTTAATTTAAGAACACAAAAGAATTTTAAATTACTTAAAAACTTTTCGAAAATTCAACAAGTAGTAGACAAGTGATTAAAAATTCTTTTTATCTTCTGTTTTCTTCTTTTATTCCAAAAAAAAAAAAAAAAAATAATATAATTCTACAAAATTTAGAGGTGAAAAATAATTTCATTATAAGTGTATAATAAAATGGATTCCTCTTAATCCTTTTAAAACAACATTTTAGGTTGTTATAAAGATTTATTTTAGTACATTCTAATTGGGTTTAAATTGTACATGACAGTGAATTGCCTTAAGGATTTTTTTTTCATCCTTTTCTGTTAAAGCACTTTTTCTTAATTTTTTTTTCTTCCTTCTTTAATTCAATTTTATTAATTGAAAAATTACTAAAGAAGTAAATGAATTATGAATGACTTAAATGAAAATTTAGTATTTAGAATTTTAGTCACACGGTATATGATTGGTAGCTTTACAGTTAAAATAATATGGGGATTTTTAAAATTATGTTGAATGTTCTGTAATTCTATTTCGGTATTATGTAAACAAAATGTTATAAGCTTTTAATGTTAGTTTAAAGGTTTTCACTAAAAACTTTGTATTTTATTTGAAAAAGTGCGTTTTGATTCTAATGAACATCCTGAATAATTGATTTTTCAGTGCGACTCTTAAAAGAGGAACTAAATAAAAATTTAATAATTAGATCTAGTAAAAAAATAATTTCTAAGTTTTAAAAACATTCTACTATGAAAGATTACCATAATTTTGAGAAATTTTAAAAAAGTTCTTTAAAGTGAAAATACAGAAAATTACCTAATTATTCTAATTATTTTTCCAGCAAAAAATAATTAAGATGAAAAGTTAATGATCCTTAATGAAGAAGAAAATTCTATTGAAAAGCATTAAAAAAAAATCTGGTATGTTTTAAGTAAAACTTAAATAATAAATGACACTTAACAATGTCTCAAAACATAGAGAAAGAATAAATAATATCATAATTAATTAAAATTCATGATACAAAATTGAAATATCGAAATTTTTTATATTATCATATTAAAAGTTCATTTTAAAAAATTGCTCGTCGCCTAGCGTTTAAATATTTTTTGATCTATTTGCGATAAATCCTAATTTGAAGACTATTAATTTTAATTCTCCATTTGAGATAATTTCTAATTTGAAAGAAAATAATTTAATAGGCTAATACGAGGGTCACTATTTATATTTCGGGTCCTGGCAATACTAGTGCAAATGATCGCGTTTTTTTTTGGTATAACCGGTCATGTGGCCACAGTACCTTTAGTGGAACGTAGGACGGTCAATTCTGAATGGTACACCACCATCTGTTTGCCGAAAGTTTTCGAAGAAATAAGGAAAACAAACAAGCGCCGGCGAATCATTCTTCATCATGACAATGCAAGTTCTCACAAATCAGCTGAAACAATGGACTATTTGGGCACTCAAAATGTCGAATTGATGGGTCATCCGCCGTACAGTCCTGATTTAGCACCCAATGACTTCTTCTTATTCCCTCACATCAAAAAAAAAATGCGTGGACAACGATCTTCAACACCTGAAGAAGCAGTCGATGCGTTCAAAAACCATGTTTTGGAGGTGTCTCAATCGGAGTGGAAAAAGTGCTACGAAAATTGGTTTCAGCGCATGCAAAAGTGTATTGATCTTCATGGGGAATATTTTGAAAAACAATAAAACCATTTCCAATGATAAATGTTTGTTTTTTATTGCTAGACCCGAAATATAAATAGTGACCCTCGTATTCCCTACTAATTTTTCATGATAAGATCATCTTTTCTCTCAAACTTTTCACATGTTCAGAAATGAAATTAATTAGCAAAAATATAATTATGTTTATATTCTACATATTTTATGTTAAACAAAATATTAATTTCTGTAGTTTTTTATTAAAAAAAGATGGCATGTAATTAAATAATATTTAAAATTTTGCGCTATGTGTTTACAAAAATTTGATTTAAATTTATATAGATTATGAGTAAACATAAATGCGGTAATGTTAATGAATATTGTACGTTTTTATGTACTGTAGGAATAATGGTAAATACGATTCTAATATACTATAGAAATTACACCGAAATTTGTTTTTAAATTCTTGTTTAGTAAATGTTTGCTAATGAATAATCCTACAAGTAACCTTATTTTTTTTTACGAATTCATTATTCAAATTTCACCAATTGTTTTTCTTTATTTTCATGTAAATTTTAAATAAAAAAGCTGTATAAATAAAAAACTACACAGAATTTTTTAACATAAAAAATTCAATGCAAATATTTTATTGTGTTTTTGCAACTAGAGCATTAGTATATAAATCCCTCATATAGTTTTCCAACAAAACATCATTCAATTGAATTTGATTGAATAGTGTTTGTTCTTTAAATATAATAGAAAATAATACCAAATTAAATAACTTTATAGTTTATTAAATCCTAATAAATTTTGAATAAAAAAAAAATTTAAGTTTTGTATAATCCATAATATATTGATGTAAATCAATCCTGAAAAAAAAATTATTTTTTCATATTTTGTTCATAGAGAACAATAAAACAATATTCATCACAATCATTCGAGATGAAATTAATAACAGCTATTCTATTGTTAGCCACAATCTTTTATTATTGTGAAGCAAGTGCAAAAGATTGGTGGATTAATGGAAATTTCTATCAAATATACCCAAGATCGTTTATGGATAGTGACGGAGATGGTATTGGTGACTTAAATGGTGAGATATATTTTGTTATTGGTATTTTACTTGTATCTCTCTTTCAAAATTTCTTTTAAAAATCGATTTTAATAACTCTCCCAAAAACCATTTTTGGATATTGAAAATTAAATATTAATTCTGTAAATATAGTATTTTTAAAATCATTTTAAATTCCCGTCATTACCGTTTAATCTTTTAACTGTGATTACATCTTTGTGTAATCACATCTTTGCACATCTTTGTGTATATGATTGGACAACTTATCTTAAATCTATTTAGCGAATTTAGAATTCTAAAAAGAGAATTTAGTAGCTATGATATGATAAGCAAGTTATATTCAAGTAATTAATAGATGATAATTGTAATAGGAAAGTTTCAACGCAATAATCACTTTAGCTTACCAACTGGCTAAACAACATATTCATTTTGTATATGAATCTGATTTTTATTGGACTTATACTTTATTCATTTAAACGGTTAAAAAGGAAGGTTTTAAAATGTAGCGAGACAACGGCAGAACGATAAAATGAAACTGTATATACAATGTGCAGTCCAATTTAAATATGTGCATTCTATATGAATTCTGAAATTTCGCAGCGAAAAAGTTGCATTTGTTCTATTTTCAACTTGAAAAAAAAATTGAATTTACTTTACCAGTGGTGAATGAAAAGTTTCCCGATAAAAGTTATGATGATGAAAGTTAAATATTTGCATCGTATATTTTATTTACAGGTATCACCCAAAGATTACCTTATGTTAAATCAATTGGTATGACTGGAGCGTGGTTATCTCCAATGTTTCAATCTCCTATGGCTGATTTCGGCTACGACATATCTAATTATTATGAAGTTCAACCAGAATATGGAACAAAAGACGATTTTAGAAGACTTTTAGAAAAAGCTCATGAACTTGGATTAAAAATATTTTTGGATTTTGTTCCAAATCATACAAGTGATGAACATGAATGGTTCCAAAAATCCATTAAACGTATTGAACCATATACCGATTATTATGTGTGGCATGATGGAAAAATAGATCAAAATGGTACACGCCAACCACCAAATAACTGGAGAAGTGATTTTCGTTATAGTGCATGGGAATGGAATGATGAACGCCAACAATATTATTTACATCAATTTGGTGTCAAACAGCCAGATCTAAATTATCGTAATCCAAAAGTTGTAGCTGCAATGAAAGATGTTTTAACATTTTGGTTGGATCAAGGTGTTGATGGTTTTCGTATTGATGCATTACCATATATGTTTGAAATTGAGGCTGATCAAAATGGAAACTATCCTGATGAACCAATTAATACAAATTGTCCCAATCCAGATGATAATTGTCATACAGTTAAAATTTATACTAAAGATCAACCTGAAACTTTCGAAATGGTATATCAATGGCGCGAATTATGTGATGAATACAAGAAGAAACATGGTGGTGAAACAAGAATTTTAATGACAGAATCTTATACTAGTCTCGACAATAATATGAAATTTTATGGCAATGGTATTCGTAATGGTTCGCAAATTCCATTTAATTTTGAAATAATTACTAAATTAAATGTGAATAGTACAGCACAAGATTTTGCTAATGTCATTGATTCATGGTTAGTTCGTATGCCATCACATGTTACAGCTAATTGGGTTTTAGGTAACCATGATAATCATCGTGTCGCATCTAGATTTGGTCCAGAACGTACAGATTTGTTAAATATTTTAGCACAAACTTTACCAGGAAATGCCGTAACATATAATGTAATTTAGTTCATACCCAAAATTATTTCAGCAAAATTTGATTAAAAGCTTTTATTATGGATTAATTTTAGGGGGAGGAGCTTGGTTTAACTGATGTTTATATATCATGGGAAGATTCAATCGATCCACAAGCCTGTAATAGTGATCCAGATCATTATTTTTCATTTTCACGGGATCCAGCTCGAACACCATTCCAATGGGATGATACTAAAAATTCTGGTTTTTCTACCGCAAATAAAACTTGGTTACCTGTTGCAGATAATTATAGTGAAAATAATGTCAAATTACAATTATTAAAACCAAGAAGTCATTTAAAAGTATTTCTCGATTTAGTACAAATTCGTAAGCATCCATCATTCCAAGAAGGTGATATTGAAGTGAAAGTAGTTGACAATGTATTGGTTTATAAAAGGTTATATTAATTGCAAATTCTTATCAACTTCTAATAATATTTTATTTTATTATTCACAGAGAAAATCCAGGAGATATTCCCTTTATTGTTGTTTTGAATTTAGATAAAGAAGGTAAAAATTTAAATTTGCGATCACTTTTTCCAAGAATAGCAGATGAATTGGTTGTTGTTACCAATTCCGTGCAATCGGAGCACAATAAAATGTGAGAATATTATACTTGGTTCTATATAAAAAAATATGTTAAATTTTTAATAAAATTTTTTAGGGATCGTGTAAAATCAGACAACTTTTATGCTGAACCGAATGTTGGAAGCGTTCTTGTATCATTTTAAAAAGACATTTCTTTAATTCCAAAATGATTTTGAAATGATATCAATTTAAATAAATAAAAATAACTAAGTCAAAATTAGTTTACGTGTTAATTTTTATTAGAAGAGTATTGTGTCTCTAAACACACATAATTTTGATTGATTATTATAGGTACTTAGATTTGTCCTGTGTATAAAATTGCATTAGTAACAATACGGTAAATCACACCTCATTGCCTTGAATATTTTAAAGGTCGAATTTTAAAATTTAAAAATTTAGCGTTTAAAATGTAAAGAGTCAAGATATCGTGTATCTTCACTAATAGTCGAGACTAATACTCGTAATCTGGTATGAGTATATGAACTAATTTGAATATATGGATAATAACGAGTAGATGCATTGTCCACTAATATAATGTAAAAATTAAAATTCACTTGATTTTTGTTAAATTTAATTTATTTTCTTTCTTTCTTTAAATATAGCATTAAATGAAAAATTTGATTTAGTTTTCGATTTTATGCTAACCGCTAATTAATCTATTCGGAAATTTTTCACCCTGGAAGAGCAATTTAAAATAAAATTTTCTGACAAGAATAGTATGTAAGATAAAAAAAAAAGTAGACTACAACAAAGAAGGAAAATTTAAGAGGAGAATTTACAAAATAATTGAAAAACCGTAACATTTTTTATATAAAAATTAAATTTTTATGCAGAACGCAACAATATGTGAATGTGTGTATCGTCGTAATACATCTAATATATTAAATAGACTCGTTGAACAAGAAAATCCTATTTTTATTTCATTAAATTTCTATGATGAAAACTTCAAGAAAATAAAAATAGGAAGAGAGTTCTTTTTTTTCTAAATTTTATTTGTTTTTTCATTTTCTTTTCCTTTTTCACGTTTCCATTGTGAATCAATTCTTTGTTATCATCACCAAGGATAATTTTATATCATATTATCCGCATAAGAAATAATCATTATTCTCGATATCTTCTAAAACCTAACAACAATTTTATATTACGTTGTAAATTTTACAAAACTGTTTTTCTTGATTTTTTTATAATTTTTTTTTTATGATTTTATTTTATTTTTTTTTTTTGTAGGATTTCAATATGGTTTATGTGTTTATAAATACGTGGTCTTCTTAAAACTTTCTAGATTATTTAATACAAACGTTCTGGGCTCGAGATTATTATATTTGGTTCAATTTTGAGAGCCACCGACTGTGTTTTCTAATACTCAAATTTACTGCTTTTATTAAATAGTCTAGGACCTAGGTATTCACACATATAACTTGTACCAAAAATATTTAAAAACATTGCATACTTTGGGATGATATTAAAAATTTGAAAATAATGGATTTTAAATAACGGTTAATTTTAACAGCCATTCTGTTTGTAGTTTCGCTAAAACAAAAAGTTCAAAAAATGCATTTTTTAGATTTTTGAAGAGCTATTTAATTGATAGGGTGGGAGGCAGACAAAAATTTTGTAGTAAGCATCTATTTGTGTTTAAAACTTTGGTTTTGTATCTTAAATGGTATTGAAGTTTTAAAAAATGGATGTTGCGGATGTAGTGAAACCAACAAACACTTTCTTCAAATGATTTTTCAATAGTGCTAAAAATAGCACTAGAAACAGAGTGGCGTAAGCTGTACATAACCGATTGCCGCAAAAAAAAAAATCTACACTGATTTTTTTTTGTTTGTGGCTTACGCCACTCTGTTTCTGAGACCCTCAATTATAAGTAGGAGTTCTTTAAAAGAATCTGTTACTTTTTGATAGTTTTATGTATATATGTAGTTGCGTGTAAAAATAAAATATATTAATATTGTACGTACATATGTAGTTAGTCAAGGATTCTTTTTTACATATATATAAAACATATATGAAAAATATTATATAGTATTTTGGTAATATTGTCAATATTTCCAATATCATCTGGTAAATCATCAGAAAAATTAAAATAATTAGATAACTTAATCTTGCAGTCTTAATTGACTATAATCATTGTAAACATAAAATTTTTATTCTTCCACTTAGATTATAAAGAAGAAAGTTATACAAAATTTGTGGAGGTACCTTGCCCCGCTAGTTTATCAAGTCTTATATAGCTCACGTTAAACTGAACTCAAAACCCCTTCAAAGAAGTCCATAAAATTACTCTCCAAAAGTAAAAAAGAAAATATACTTATGTTATACAAGTTATATAATAATATAATATGTAATATAAATTTTAAACGACAGAGTACAAAATTTGCTAACATTTTTTTTATCATAGAACATAACATGTATGTATTTACGATCCTGTACCCAGAAACGATTATGAACCTAGAAAACTTCGATCCTGAATTTTTCATGAGTTAAAAATTTTGAAAGAAATAATATAAAGGTGTCGAAAGTAATATTGAATACAATTTATTATTGTTTCCAAATAAGTTAAAGTAAATTTTTGTATATTTATTCAGAGTGAAGCATTAATTTCAAGTAATTTCAAATTTCAAGAACAACTAAATTTATGACTGTAAACTTTGTGTTATGTGAATACGCATATTACGCGTACCTATTCAAAAATAACGCTTTCGGTGGAACAGGGCCAAGATAACAAAAAAATGTCTTATTATAAAATTAGTTTCTTTTTGAAATACAAAATGGTTATTTATGCACATACAATCAATCGTATCTTATTATACCCGTACGAACGTATGTTCGAAGGCTATACTAAATTTGCCTTACCGTTTGTAACGCTAAGAAATGATGGTCTGAGATATAGACTCAAGTGTATGTTTTTGATCAGCGTCAAATTCTCGATTTAGATTTGTCTGTCCGTCCGTCCGCATCAGCGATAATTCAAAAACTAATTGAGCTAAGTTAACCAAATTTTCACAAATGATTTACTGTAGTAAGTGCCAGAACTATTTAAATTGGGCATGACCGGGGTACTGGTTCGGGTGGCCGCCACACAACTTCAAAATTTATTTGACTGTATCTCAGGAACTGAGATATGAAAAGTTCTGGTATTGAAATTTCACAAATATGAATATATTAGTAGGGCCAAAGTGTCTCATAAAAGTCGAGGAAATTACTTGGCTCCTTCTGGTACCTGCCATACAACTTCAAAAGTTATTTTGCATTTTCTCAGAACTTATTGAAATTATAATTTCGAAATCTCGTGGAAACAAGTGTATTATTAGGGCTGTTATATGTGATAAAAAACATTGAAACTTCTTGACTCGTTTCTCATAGAAAATATTGAAAACACAGTAGCTATGGCGTATTTTGTCGCCTATAGCATAATTCATTCGTACGGGTATCACAGAGTTGACACGGTCAACTCCATTTTTTCTCGTTTTTTTGGTTAAAGTCATTAAATTTATCGCAGATTTATTCTTTTATTAACTTAAAATATTAATTTAGCTGTTATTTCAGATTATCACATGTATGTCATTTATATTTAATATGTAAGTGTATTCAAGGTTTTTATTTATTAATAGTTTCTGGAATTCTTTAAGGCATCTCGATATAGAAAATGTCAGAAATGTTTAAATTAAAGTTTTAAATACACTCGTGAAAGTAAAGTTGTTGTTTGGAACAATTTGCACAAAACTTTTTTTTTGTGGTATAAGTAATAAATGGATAGGAGTAGAAACTGTACTTACTTAGTAATATATTACTTATTTAGTAATATAAATTTTAGAGATTTTATGATTTTTTATGATTGTTTAGATCTATTTAAAGATATATTAGAAAAATCAATTTGGAAATATTTGTGCTTATTCGCGTATCTTGTACACTGTCTATGTAAAATTAAAAACTTGGAAAATTCTAGTACTATGATAATAAATTGTACTAATATGGATATTATAACCATTGAATATGATAATGTGTAGTTGATGTTTACATATATTTCCACAAACTTGTATAAATTTTATGCTTATATGTATGACTACACTATTGACTGTTGAAATGTATGTGTTGAGATATATTTGTTATATATTATGTAGGTATGTGTATGGACGCATAAATTGTATGTGTACGTATATTAAATGTACATATTATTATTATTATATTATAAATATATAAACATAGTTGCGAAGTACCCATGTGGTTAGTTTTATTGAAATTTAATAGGTTTTTAATTGAAAGTGAAAGGAATCAATAGCTTCACTGGTTTTGATATTTAATAAAAAAAAGGGATTTTAATTTTTTTTTTCATTTTCAGGTTTTTCTTTATCCTAGTTTTAGTCCTTTTTTTTACTTGACTAAATCGCTTAAAAAGAGATGAGTTTTTTCAAATGATAATCTGGATTGTAAGGAAAGGTCGTTAGAAATTTAATTAAAAGTGAAAATTAAAATATGTTTAATAAATAGAAAACTGGAAATATTAAACACTCTTAAACGCTCTGGTAAGCCTTATATTTGTTGTTCACTATTACATTATTAGAGTTTAGATTTTGTTAACATAAAAAAATGAAACGTTTTATTAACGAACTTTAAATGTCCACATTTTGTCCTTTTTTTATCTTGGATAAGTATTAATTATCATAAGAATTAAACATATTGTTTATACACATTAGTAAAACAATAATTTTTTTATTTTCTGGAATAAATAATTTTATAAATTTTTAATGATTTATGTTAAAAGATATTTTTAAAGTTTAAGATAAACTTTAAAATGTGGTTTGAAACATCCGATAAAAGCCCTTTAAACTGATACAACAACAGTTCCAACCTCGCCTTCAGCCACAAATTTAGTAGCGTCAACTATTTCTCTGTTAATGTTAATCATGATAAAAAAAAAATAAATATCTGTTCAAATTTTATAAAATTTTAAAAATTTTTAACGTACCCGTCGGTGTATTTTGATTGAATTGAAGTAGTTATAATTTCAACTTTGTTTGTGATGGATGGGAATTTTTCTTTTAAATTAATTGTTTCACTATTTTTTCCAAAATTTAAAACTATTATATAATTGTCACCTTTTCCTTCTCTAAAAGTAAATAATTGAAATTCATTCAAGAAAAAACTTATAAACTAGAAAAATTATATATTAACCTTCTATAAAGTAGAACGTTGTTGTGAACGATTTTTTCATTTAAAGTTTTTGTTTGGAACGCCGGTTCTTGACGTAGTTTCGTTAATTTTTTGAAAACTTGTAAATGACTAACTGGAGATCTCGATTGCATTAAAACATTATTTATTGTGTAATTTTTAGCAACTGGTAACCAAGAGTTTGTACTTGAACTGAATCCTGCAAGAATGTTTTGGCGAGGTTTCAGTTATCAATTAAACGTCATAATGTATTATTTTTTAAAAATATAATTATGTTTACAAAAACTTTTATCTACCTGCAAGATTTGAAGCGTCCCATTGGAATGGTGTTCGAGCTGGATCTCTTGATACAGCATAATAACGATCCGGATCAGTATTACAAGCTTGTGGGTCAACTGAATCTTCCCACGATATCCAAACATCTGTCATACCAATTTCTTCACCCTTATATTTCAAAAAGAAAAACGGAAAATAAAAAAAAATAATTAAAATATGTTTTACTTAAGTTTGAAAACAATATTACATTGTATGTAATTGCATTTCCTGGTAAAGTGTTTAACATGATATTAAATAAATCAGTTCGTGCCGGTCCATATCTCGATGCTAATCTATGGTTGTCATGATTACCTAAAACCCAGTTAGCAATTACATCTTTTGGTATTTTATTTAACCATGAGTCAATATGTTTATTGAAATCAGCAGCTGTACTGCCCATATTTGTATAAGATATTAATTCAAAATTGAATGCTACATGGGAACCATTACGTTTTCCATCGCCATAATATCTAATTTCATTTTCTAATGATGTATAGGCTTCAGTGAACAAAATTCTAGTATCACCACCATGTTCTTTTTTGTATTCATCACATAATTCACGCCATTGATAAATCATATCATACGTTTCTATTTGATCTTGTGTATAAATTTTCTTTGTATGACAATTGTCATCAGGATTCGGGCAATTTTCATTAATAGGTTCATCAGGATAATTACCATTTTTATCAGCTTCGATTTCAAACATGTATGGTACAGCATCAATACGAAAACCATCAACACCAATATCAAGCCAAAATTTGATGACATTTTTCATTTCAGTAACAACTTTTGGATTACGATAATTTAAATCTGGTTGTTTAATGGCAAATTGATGCAAATAGTATTGTTTACGATCTTCATTCCATTCCCATGCACTGTAACGAAATGCACTTACCCAATTTGTGGGTGGCTTTCTTTCACCATTTTCATCAATAATACCATCATGCCAGATATAATAATCGGTGTATGGTTCTATACGTTGCACCGATTTTTTGAACCATTCACTTTCGTCACTTGTATGATTTGGCACAAAATCTAAAAAAATTTTCATTCCAATTTCTTTTGCCTTTTTGATTAAATTTTTAAAATCTTCCATTGTGCCAAATTCTGGATGGATAACACGGTAATCGGCTATATCATAACCAAAATCTACCATTGGAGACTTAAATATTGGTGATAACCAAGCTCCGGCGATTCCAATTTCCTTTAAATATGGTAATTTTTCGGCGATGCCTATTAAAGAAAAACAAAAAGGAAAAATTTTTACTTATTTTAAATGTTTTGAAAAGTTCAAAACTTTAAACACTAACCATTCAAATCACCGACGCCATCACCGTTACTATCTTTGAAAGATCTGGGGTATATTTGGTAAAAATTACCGTTCTCCCACCAATCTTTGGCTTGAGTTAAGCCTATTAATGTAATTCCTATTAAAAAGAATATCTTCATGCTTTACGAAATATGAATGAAGTACAACTTAAATTCAAAAAAAATTATCAATCGGACTATATTGCGTTTCTCACTGGTAGTAAAATTTAAAATAGAGTGGAGTGCATTTTATGATTCTATTTATATATAAGCGTTATGAAAAATTTTCTTTGAAAAACTTTTGAGATTACTATATAATATTTATTTTATAATCAAGAAATTAGAATTAAATTGTTTAATAAGTAGCTATAGTTTTGCTTAAGTATAAAGTTAATATTTACTATATGCTAGAATTTTTACATTATAAAAAATTTTTATTTTTTAAAAATTAAATGTCTGACAGTTTGGCTATTTGCTATGATAAGTATGTAAGGCTACTACAGCAACTATCACATAATATGCGGACTAATGCAGTAGGCAAATTTAGTTCGTCTTACAGTCCAATTATGTGTTCAGTCTTTTTTAAAGAGTGTTGCTTCTGTTCAATTAGTAAAGACCTCAAAATGGTTAAAAGACATTCAATAAAGTTGCCATTCAAGTCGTTGGTTTTATGGAAATCATCTTTACTGTAAAAATGAAGAACGAAGATTTTTTATTATAACTGATATTTTCGGTGGAATTAAACCTGCTAACGGTTCCTTTGAAAATAATTTTGTGCGGTGGTTTTACTTTTTCTGTTGCAATTGACTTAAATTTAGCTAGTAATTTATAAAGACTCCTTTATAACGGCCTGTATCTTATATATGTATTTTTAGAGTTTTTAAACAAATTAGTGAGTTTAAGAATTTTCTCGTATACTTTCCAATTAAAGTTTTGAAAAATATTATTTGGGTATTGCCAAATACGAAATATATTAGAGCTATTATTACCCCAATTAATTTGTGAACGTTATTTTCTATTTAGTGAAAACTTTAGTAATGAAAATAGTTTTTACATATGCATACTTTAATATCAATATTTTGTTTATTTTTTGGAATAAATAACTTTATTAATTTATAATAGTTTTATTTTTGTATAATCGTTTTGTTGAAGCTTGGATTGAAACACCTGACAAAAGTCCAATTAAACTGATACAACAACAGTTCCAACCTCGCCTTCAGCCACAAATTTAGTAGCGTCAACTATTTCTCTGTTAATGTTAATCATGATAAAAAAAAAAATAAATATCTGTTCAAATTTTATAAAATTTTAAAAATTTTTAACGTACCCGTCGGTGTATTTTGATTGAATTGAAGTAGTTATAATTTCAACTTTGTTTGTGATGGATGGGAATTTTTCTTTTAAATTAATTGTTTCACTATTTTTTCCAAAATTTAAAACTATTATATAATTGTCACCTTTTCCTTCTCTAAAAGTAAATAATTGAAATTCATTCAAGAAAAAACTTATAAACTAGAAAAATTATATATTAACCTTCTATAAAGTAGAACGTTGTTGTGAACGATTTTTTCATTTAAAGTTTTTGTTTGGAACGCCGGTTCTTGACGTAGTTTCGTTAATTTTTTGAAAACTTGTAAATGACTAACTGGAGATCTCGATTGCATTAAAACATTATTTATTGTGTAATTTTTAGCAACTGGTAACCAAGAGTTTGTACTTGAACTGAATCCTGCAAGAATGTTTTGGCGAGGTTTCAGTTATCAATTAAACGTCATAATGTATTATTTTTTAAAAATATAATTATGTTTACAAAAACTTTTATCTACCTGCAAGATTTGAAGCGTCCCATTGGAATGGTGTTCGAGCTGGATCTCTTGATACAGCATAATAACGATCCGGATCAGTATTACAAGCTTGTGGGTCAACTGAATCTTCCCACGATATCCAAACATCTGTCATACCAATTTCTTCACCCTTATATTTCAAAAAGAAAAACGGAAAATAAAAAAAAATAATTAAAATATGTTTTACTTAAGTTTGAAAACAATATTACATTGTATGTAATTGCATTTCCTGGTAAAGTGTTTAACATGATATTAAATAAATCAGTTCGTGCCGGTCCATATCTCGATGCTAATCTATGGTTGTCATGATTACCCAAAACCCAGTTAGCAATTACATCTTTTGGCATATTGTTTAACCATGAGTCAATATGTTTATTAAAATCAGTAGCTGTGCTGCCCATATTTGTATAAGAAATTAATTCAAAATTGAATGGTACATGGGAACCATTACGTTTTCCATCGCCATAAAATTTAATTTCATTTTCTAATGATGTATAAGCTTCAGTAAATAAAATTCTAGTATCACCACCATGTTCTTTTTTATATTCATCACATAATTCACGCCATTGATAAATCATATCAAATGTTTCTATTTGATTCTGTGTATAAATTTTTAATGTATGACAGAGATCGTCTGGATTTGGGCAGTTTGGATCAACGGGTTCATCAGGATAATTACCATTTTTATCAGCTTCGATTTCAAACATGTATGGTACAGCATCAATACGAAAACCATCAACACCAATATCAAGCCAAAATTTGATGACATTTTTCATTTCAGTAACAACTTTTGGATTACGATAATTTAAATCTGGTTGTTTAATGGCAAATTGATGCAAATAGTATTGTTTACGATCTTCATTCCATTCCCATGCACTGTAACGAAATGCACTTACCCAATTTGTGGGTGGCTTTC
The DNA here is from genome assembly GCF_029603195.1 of Condylostylus longicornis. Taxonomy (NCBI): domain Eukaryota; kingdom Metazoa; phylum Arthropoda; class Insecta; order Diptera; family Dolichopodidae; genus Condylostylus; species Condylostylus longicornis. Next base: position 13,801,779 of record NW_026577987.1, read on the forward strand.
TTTCACCATTTTCATCAATAATACCATCATGCCAGATATAATAATCGGTGTATGGTTCTATACGTTGCACCGATTTTTTGAACCATTCACTTTCGTCACTTGTATGATTTGGCACAAAATCTAAAAAAATTTTCATTCCAATTTCTTTTGCCTTTTTGATTAAATTTTTAAAATCTTCCATTGTGCCAAATTCTGGATGGATAACACGGTAATCGGCTATATCATAACCAAAATCTACCATTGGAGACTTAAATATTGGTGATAACCAAGCTCCGGTGATTCCAATTTCCTTTAAATATGGTAATTTTTCGGCGATGCCTATTAAAGAAAAACAAAAAGGAAAAATTTTTACTTATTTTAAATGTTTTAAAAAGTTGAAAGCTATAAACACTAACCATTCAAATCACCGACACCATCACCGTTACTATCTTTGAACGATCTGGGGTATATTTGGTAAAAATTACCGTTCTCCCACCAATCTTTGGCTTGAGTTAAGCCTATTAATGTAATTCCTATCAAAAAAAATATCTTCATGTTTTAAGAAATATGCATACAACTTTAATTCAATAATTATTGTGATCGTGTCTTCTTGCGTGTCACACTGAAAATAAGATGAAAGTCTCAATGCAGTACATTTTATACACAAATGTTATGAGAAAATTTGTTTGAAAACTTTTCAGATTACTTAAATAAATTATTTACTTTGTAATCAAGATGTTAAAATTTAATTATTAAATTATTAGGGGAGTCGGTTTTTTTGAAGTGAATATTTACCATTTGTTCCTTTTTGCAATATTAAAAATTAGAATTGTTGATGAATAAAATGTCTGCCACGTTTACTGTTCAGCAGTAAAAATAATATTATAGAATATAAGAATATTTTGTCATTATTATTTTACAAATTGTCATATTACATATTATTATGTATGTATATTTGTATAATGAACATATTATTTTTGAAACGTTGTACGTATGCTACAGATGATTTTGTTGTACACTATAATATTATGTCATGTACATACAACATAACCATTTTTCTTTCTAGTCGAGAATTTTTTCAGTCGGCGTTTCTTGCACAATGTGTGATTCATTCAAACATTTTAAGATTAAAATTATCAAAGCTAATCCATTATCCAAAAAAACAAAATTGTTTAAGATCTTCAAAAATTATTTAGAAAATTCATCTTCTGTTTTTACTTAAATTGAATCTTAATTTACTGTGGGAATATTTCAGTTCATTTAGGTATGTTATATACTATGAAACAACAAAATCTGTGGTTAATTTTTTTAATTCAAAATTTTTTTTATTAATATTGCAATTATTAGAGCGGAATTGCGATTGCTTTACCAATAATTATACAATCAAAATTGAGTAGAATAGTGACGTAATTTTGCAATTAGTATAGATGATTAAAAAATACTTGTGTTGTAAAGTTTAGTAGTAAAGTAGTTTTTATAAAATTTTTATTTATTTTATATAATTCAAATTACATTGAAAATGTTTAATTTTTATTTTGATTTTATTAATAAAAATGCTATTCTTTAAAATTATTTTATCTTTGTATATATTTTGGAATAAATAATTGATTTCGTGGCTTCTGGTATTTTAATATCAATTTAGGCTTTCGTTCCTGTTCATTAAAACATGTATACCAGATAAAAGATAGATATTTAATGAGATTTCCGTACGAGTAATATTATAATCTTATATATATACACTATTATATGGTTTCTATATCAGATTCTTATTTCTTGTTGACTTGATCTTATTTAAAATAATAAATGGTCTAGTTTCCTTCTTTTACAATAAACACTTATAAAATAATAATGTGCGTTTAAATAAATATTTACTTGATTATTTTCATTTTTTGCATTTTAATTAAGGTTTAAATTCTACCATAAATGCATCAATTTCATAAATGTTGTGTAGGAATGATTTTTTAAGTAAATATTTACAGAACGATAACAATGTTTTATAAAAATTGAAAAAATATACAAATCGTTCAATTGATATTTTTTTTAATCAATAAAAAGTTATTTGAAATTTTCATACTGATAACATTTTAGATAACTTACTATTAGATTATTATAGTTTGGTATTATTTTGTGATAAAAAAATAAAAGCGTGTAAATAAAATTTTATATAGGGACAACATGTATAACAATAGCGTATTTGTATAATAATAGCTACCACACGTACTTGTATAATATTAAAAGTTACAATTATTCAATTTATTGTAATAAAACTGTGATCAAGCGCAACAAATTCATCATTAGATTTATTCCCGCGATTCTTAATTTAATTGTCCTTAAGTCAAACTCAGAATTTTTGTTGAGTTAACAAAAAACAAAGTCAACTTCTATTAACTTAGAGATTCTTTAAATGTCATTAGATATCCAACATAATATTACTCACTTTTTCCATTGGATTTTTGCATTTTTTCTCAAATTATTGGCTGAATGTCTCACTTTCAGAAATGAAGTAAATAAATTTTGTGTACATTACAGAAAACACACAATAGGGAATAATTCTTTTTACTCGAAAATTACATTATACAATTATATGACAGTTTCTGACTTTTTTCTCACTTTCCGAGTAAAATAGCGAGATAGAGGATTGAGATCAGGCAAGATTCAGATTCTTAGAATTATTAGTGAATCAATAGTGTTATATATGTACATATGTATGTTACTGTCACTATTTTAAATTTTCAGAAATTTTTATATACGCACTATCCTGACAAAATGACTCAATGTGTGCGCGAATATGTTAAAAATTTACATTTTTTATGTCATGAAAAGAACGAGTTTAGCATTTCCGATGAAGCAACTAACGTTTAGCTTAAAATTTTTCGTCAAACCGTTAACTTAAATATATTTTACAATATTCTATTAACATTAATCAAATTGTATTTGCAACCCTTTAATAATTTGTTTACATAAAGTTTTTAAGTACGTACATATATACTATATTATATAATTAGATACTTAAAAAATTCACGTGAAAATCTCAGCTAACTTTTTTAATAAATATTTCAGTAGGACTCCTAAATGTCGTCACTTTTTTGATATAATTAATTGATAAGATAAATAATAAAATATAAAGCTATAATATTACGTAGACAAGTGTAAGTAATTAATGTGAGATAATAATTTAGAAATCTGTATCGATTCAGTGATTTGAAATATTATAAAGTTGGGTCAAACCAATGGTTTGTATAGTAGCACTTTTCCCTTCAACAAGTGAAAATACTGCTTTTAAATACAGTCTATGTATACCAATCACTCTATTAAAATTATTTTCATTCATATACGAAACTATCTCTAGGATTGCATATATTTAGGATGAATGATTTATGCAGTCTTTGAAATAAAGCAAAAATTAATATAAAGTGGGGTTAACACAATGCTCGATTTTAAGGGTTAATTGTGTGAGTTAAGAAAAATAATTATATTTTTTAATGTCATGGAATTTACCGTTAGCTTTTTGTGTTTATAGAAATTTGAAAAAGCTTGCGATTTTGGAAATATAAGGTGTCAAAAATTCAAATTTTACAAATTTCAAGAGGCGATAACTTGAGAGGGGGTGGAGATGGAAAAAAATTTTCTTCTAACGAAATAAACTATTTGTTAATGTCTAAAAGTCCCTAAAATTTTAAGCTTCTACATGCTGGGGTCTAGAAGAAAAACGAAATCAAAAATTGAAAAAAAAAGACTTTAGATAACGCTAAATTTGAACGGCCATTTTGTTTTTATAAAGTTAAACTATAGTATACCGCAATAGAAGAAGCAAGCCGCTGCCTTTCTGCGTTTGCAAAATTTCAAAAATGCTTATGGTTTCATTGCAACAAATAGTTAAAAAAGGCAATTTTTAGGGTTTTGGGGGGGTATAACTTCTAAAGGGGGTGAGATAGGTAAAAATTTTGTTCTACAGAAATAAGTTTCTAGTAAAGATCTATGTACATACAAAATTTTAGCTTTTTATCTTCAAGGGTGTAGAGGTTTTGCAAACAGACACACGGACGGACGGACAGAGTGAAACTAATAAGCACTTTTTTTTCTAAATGTTTTTGGAAAATTGCTAAAAATTATATAGTATTTTCATATGTATGTACATTCGTCTATTTAAATGAATAATAAGTAGTTTATTATTATTTCTAAATTCGAGATATAAAATTTATTTTTTATTTTTCACTAAATTTAAAAAAGAAATCAAGTTTTGCATTAAGTACTTTAAATTTTTGACAATCATTTACACATTATGATTGTATGTACAACCATGTTTTTAATTTTACGCCGGTACATAGTTAATGTGCATTTGCATATGCAATGTGAGTGTAATTAGTATTAATAAGTTTGTTATAACATTCTTTATTTTTATATATGTTATGTATGTTATTTCTTTTGTAGTTAAGTCTAATATTTTCAATCTTATGTTCATATGAATACCGTTATAATAAATATCATTATGTACCTATTGAACTGAATGAAATGGTATAATGTCATCTTGTGTGGATAGATGTAACTTAGTTTATTGAGAAAAATGTAAAAACTAGATTAATTGTAGCTTTAAGATATCTTATATAATTTAGCCCTATCTTTATTTAGCTAATAATTTAGCTAAAAAAATATGATTTTAGCAAAAAGTTGAGATAGCCAAAAATAGATGAACAAAGATTGCATAATGTATATCTATGGATCTATAGCCGGGCTAAAAAAAAGTCTTATCTAATTCAGCACGAAATTCAAGAAACCCAGAGTCCATCAATTCTTTTAAAGTTTTATAATCCCTCCATGATTTTGCGAGTGTTTAATAAAAAGGAATAAAATTTAAATGTCATTTTAAACATTTTATTTAAAATTTTCCATATAAAAGGTTTTCAGATTTTGTTGAAAATTTAAATAATAAAAAGAAAAAACAAATTTAAAAATTGTCCACAATTTAAACTCAGATAATTTTATTGAATGTATGCTAGGCTATATCTCTTTTATTATATTAATTTTGGCTAAACAGAATCAATTAACTTGACACTTAGATTGGGTAGGGTTGTCACTCTATTTTTCCTCACAATCTTTCGGTATAACACAGTATTCGTCAATGTTATTTCAAATTTAATTTAATAGAACTTAATTTAGATTTATAATTAGTTAGTCAGAAATATATTAAAATAATATTATTTGGAAATCATGAAAAACTGAAGAATTTTCTTTTACATTTCGTTTATCTTTATAATACTCAAAATAATCTACAGTACTAATCCCTGTCGCATAACGAGTGGAATTTTTCATGAGTCAAATGTCACACAGAAACATAATAATATACATAATAAAATTGCTCTCAAACATTATACTTTCATACATAATAATATCGTGCATGCTAAGAATGTACTCGTATTACGACAAAGAAATCTCAAAAAAATTTGATCTCATTATTAGTTTTGTTGTTGCAGTAGTTGTTATCATAATTTAGTTGGATTTCAATAAAGATTGGAATAAATTTTAATATAAATTAATCACCATAAATTATACAAAATTTAGTATAAATTCAAAGGCTATTAAGATTAGTTCTATATTATAATAGTGATAATAAATTAATAATTTAAAGCGTAAAAGTGATTACAAAGCATTTAATTGCGCTACAATGTTGCGTTGTATTGGATTATTTTTTTTTTTACAAATTTCAATTTTTATTAACGTAATATTAGCTGGGGTTTATCCAAATTTTCGATATGAATATCAATCATTAAATAACAAAGTGAATTTAATTGAAAGAAATAATGATTGGTGGAAAAACGCAAATTTTTATCAAATTTATCCAAGATCATTTAAAGATAGTAATGGTACTGGTATTGGTGATTTAAAAGGTTCGTTTCTTTATTATTGATATTGCGTTACAGCTACATTAATATTTTCATAAGTGATTCTATCAGCTTGATTTTTTTTTGCTATGCAGGAGACAGTGAAATTTTTTTATTTCGTAATAAGTTGTATATGCAGTATATATTATTCTAAAAATAAATTATGTGATAATTTAAAAAAATTATATTTTATATTGAACTTTCAATTCAATTCAAGTCTACTGCCAAAATGAATGTCATTCAACTTAATATTGTATTTGAGGTCATAAAATGTTTGTAGATAATAATAACTCAATAATAATAATGACGTATAATTTACATGAAAAAACAATTGACGGAACAAGTTAATTTAAAAGAAATATGTAAATAATTTTACAATAACACTTAATTGAAATGAAATTGTGTATCGTATAAAATTGTTTCCGGCAAAAATCGTACTATTTTATAGTCTTGTTTCAGTATGATAAATGATAATCCATATTATATAAGAATAAGTTCAGATATAATTGATTATATGGTTAACAGAGAGTCCTATAATTGAAATAACTACTAATAAGTGAAATTGATTGATTTTTTTTTAACTTCGTGTACTTTTTTGGAAATATGATAATTGCTCATGCTATTATCATTTAATAACTTTCATACATTAAGCAATAAAATAATAAAAAAATTTCTATTTTCAAAATATCACGACTTATCTTTAATTGATTTTTCATTTTAAAGGTATGAATTTTGTGAAGTATGCCAAATTATCAATATATACATATATTAACCTTACAATAATATGTCAATTTAGTTTTGAGTTATTATCTACATGATTTACTATTAAATATTTATTTTATTATTGAAAGACTATTTAAACTGCTTGATTAAATTATAATTTAAAATACGGAACAATAAAAAGTAATTGGAAAGTTTACTATGCATAGTTGAACTAACATACAGAATATATCTTTTATTTATTAGAATTATATTTAAGTTTATTTACTCCGTTTCCTATTCCTTTTTTTTAGGAATCACATCAAAATTGCCATATTTAAAAGAAATTGGTGTAACGGCAACATGGCTTTCACCAATTTTTGAATCACCGATGGTTGATTTTGGTTACGATATATCTGATTTTTATAAAATTGACGAACGTTTTGGTTCTATGAAAGACTTTGAAGAAATGGTTGCAGAAGCTAAACATCTTGGAATAAAAATTATTTTAGATTTTGTGCCAAATCATTCAAGTGATCAATGTGATTGGTTCAATAAATCTATACATAAAATTGAACCTTATACAAATTATTATGTATGGCATAAGGGTAAAGAAGATCCAAAAAACCCAGGACAACGATTGCCACCTAGTAATTGGGTATGTTTGATTATATAAAATCTAAACAATATGTACATAGTAGATAGATGATTGGCTTCCTTCTGAACTTTAGAAAAATTTATGAAAGCAGATATTGAATATAAAATTTTATTGAACAAAGTTTAATTATCTAAATTTCTAAATAATATTCTGCAAAATTGTTAAATAAATACATTTTTTTTGAAAAAATAATTTTATTAAGAATATTATTTAAAAACTATTTTTTTATATTTGTTTCAAAATGGATGTTAGGCTCAAATCAATTCATTTTTTAATTGTTAAAAAATTATAGATCAGTGTATTCAGAGGACCTGCATGGACGTGGAATAAAGATCGTGAAGAATTCTATTTACATCAGTTTACTGCCGGTCAACCAGATTTTAATTATCATAGCGAAGACTTGAAGAATGAAATGAAAAAAGTATTATTATATTGGTTAGAAAAAGGTGTAGATGGTTTTAGAATTGATGCTGTACCACATGTTTTTGAGTGCCCAACAGACGAAAATGGGAATTTTCAAGACGAACCAGTAAGAGATGGTGCCACAGATAAGGATGATTATGGATATTTAATACATAATTGTACTGTTGATCAACCCGAAACTCTTGATTTAGTATATGAATGGAGATCAGTAATGGATGATTATCAAGAAAAAACAAGATCGGAGACTAAGTAAATTAATTATTATTTGGTTTAATGTTTTTATTAATTTTTTATTTTTAATTCAAAGGGTTTTACTGACTGAGCAGTGGTCAAATTTAACTGTAACAATGAAATATTATGGCAGCGATGAAGGTAAATTAGGAGCTCATGTACCTTTTAACTTTTTTATAATTCAGAATATTAATAATGAAACAAATGCTAAACAATATGCGGAAACAATTAATTTATGGCTTGATCAAATGAACGACAAAAGAATTCCAAATTGGGTGGTAAGAATATAACTTGTTTAATTTTTCATAAAACTCTTAAAAACCTTAATTTATTAACTGTTACAGCTTGGAAACCATGATAAAAATCGTGTTGGATCAAGATTGGGTACAGATCGCATTGACATGATGAATATGATGATTATGACCTTACCAGGAATTGCAGTGACATATCAAGGTGAAGAAATTGGCATGACCGATGTTTTTATATCATGGGAGGATACAAAAGATCCCCAAGCTTGTAATTCTAATAAAGAAAAATATGCAACATTAAGTCGAGATCCAGAACGTACACCGTTTCAATGGAATAACCAAAAAAATGCTGGATTTTCTACAGCTGATAAAACATGGCTACCAATGGCACCCGATTACGATAAAGTGAATGTAATGCGTGAAAGGTCAATTGCAAGAAGTAAACTAAATATTTATAAAGCATTAAGAGCTCTAAGAAATGATCCAGTTTTTAAAGGCAATTTCAAAGCAAGAGTTGTAGCAGTAAACAATAATGTTTTAGCTATTTTGAGGTTATGTATCAAAATTTGTATTCAGCTTACGTATAAAATTAAAATTTAAATATTTTTGCTACTATTTTTGTATTTATAGATCTCATAAAGGACAACATTATGTAACTGTAATGAATATAAACGACAATATTGAAACTATTAATTTGCAAGCTTATATGCCAATAATTCCAACGATTTTAGAATATGCTATTGTTACAGACAGATCACCGCACACAATTGGGTAAAATTTAATTTTATGAAATATGTTTTTGATGTATACATTATATTTAACATTCATTCATTTAAAATCTTTGGGTTTAATATTCTCATCAAAAACATAAACTTTGAGTGTAATCGGAAAGTACTCGTAATCAATGCAACATCGATGAGTAGTCATGTAAAAATCATGTACGAAAATGCATCGATACGGTAATACTTTAAATATTTGGTGTTCAAAAATGTCAAAAATACGCATCGTATGCGCACCATATTAAATCAACTGTCCATCAATTTTTTTGTGATTTTGTATTGATGCAAAGTCTTTTAAATGGAAGCTGAAAAGTAAATAACATATTATTTAAGCTCAATAACTAATAAAGTTAATTATTTCTTTAACAGTGTTAATATTTTTAAATTTTCCATTATATTAAGATCTCCAAAACTTAATTGAAATTAAAAAATTCTTTTTAATAGATTTTCAGTTGTTAATAATTTTGGCGTTTATTTTCCAAATAAACGCCAGAAAACATTAGATTTAGAAAATTTCCAAAAATGTCAAAATTCTATCGCATCAGCAAGATACACATCTCACATCGATATAGCATCAGCAATATTTTTTTGCATCGACGCTGCATTAGTGCACATTTTTGATTACTTTCCGATTGTACCCTTTCTCTAAAATTTTGTTATTATTACTCAAATTATTGTGTTTATCTGATATTTAGAAGTAGATAATGTGGTTCAGTTGCTTATTTGTTTTTTTGTTTAATTCTAGTGACAAAGTTTCCTCAAGAGAATTGTTGTTATTACCGAAGGAAGCAGCTGTATTAAGGTCCCCAAATAGTGTAGGAACACTTGATAATTATTATAACTATGTGGTCCAAAATGAAACCGAAAAATAATGTACAAATGTACTATATGATGCACAGTAAAATGAAATAAATTTATATATTTATTAGAAATATTGAATATAGTTTTATTGCCCAAAGACGGAAACTTATTTTATAAGTTTAATGAAAATATTTGAAAAAGAAAAAAATGCATAAATATTTTCTTACTGGAGACAAATTTTAGCTAGAAAATAAAATCGCCTTTCAACTAAAAATGAAAAAAAAAAACGAAAAATTGTAAAAATAAAAAAATTTATTTTAATCGTGCGTTTCAAACGACATTTCTCCTCTATACTCGTCCAAACTCGAGTCTACTCCATTGAGTTAAAAATAAGAGTTCACATTGAACTATATAGAAATAAAAACTGCATTTAAAATTACGATTTGAATAAAAATTGTATGAGAAAAACTTTATTTTTTATTTACAAAAGGATTAAAATTTTTTAAAGTTTTAATTTGACTTTAATATTACTGATTCATACGGCTCCAAAGTAAATTTCTTCACATTTGCGACTTCCCTAAATAAAAAAAAGAGATGTAAGCAAATATCATTCCTAATTATTATTAAGACAATTTACCCAATTGTATGACCTGATGAAACAGAAACAACTTCATATTTCATTGATTGTGGTAAATTCAAATTTGCTGTTGTCAGATCAACATCACTTTTTTTTTCATTTTTTATATTGGCAACCAATAAATAAATTGCATCATTATTTCCAGTTACTGGATACCGCCCAATTAATAAAATATTATCATCAATAGTTGTATATTTAACAGTTCCATATTTCAAAGTATTTTGCTGACGTAATTTAATCAAAGATTTATAAACATTTAAATGACTTTTTGGTGTAGCGGTCTCTGTTTTAACGTTTTTTTCCTTAAAATCTGGATTTACTGGTAACCATGTCTTTTCACTTGTTGAAAAACCTATATTCAATGTTGGAAAAAGTAAGTAAAAATACTTTTGAAATTGTAAGAATTATAAAATGGGATCTTTGACACCTGCACTTGTAGAATCATCCCATTGCATTGGAGTTCTGGCAGGATCCCTTGTGAATTTTTGATATTTTTCGGGACCAGCACGTATTGCAGCAGGATCTTTAGAATCTTCAAATTTAATATCACCATCAATCATTCCAATTTCATCACCCTTTTTATACAAATTTATAAAATTATAGTGCTGTATAAATGCAAATATAAGAAGTTTCAATACATACGTTATATGTAATAGCAGCACCAGGCAATATCATTAAGATCATATTCATTGTATCAATTTTATCGACACCATAGCGACTAGCAACACGTCTCTGATCGTGATTACCCATCTAACAATGTTTTGGTTTTTTATAACTCAGAAATTTATGATAAATAAGATATAAATTTATGATTTTAAACTTACCACCCAATTTGGTGTATAAGCACCAGGCATATTGTTAAACCAACTCTTTATTATATTTGTGATATCTTTTGCTGAAGAGTCTTTATTTCCCTGCAATATGAATTGAAAATTGAATGGCATTTGAGCCCCTTTAATGCTACGTGTTCCATAAAATTTCATAACGTTATCGAGTGATGAATAAGTTTCAATCATTAAAACACGTGTGTCGCCACCGTGAATTCTTTGGTAATCATCTAATAATTGACGCCACTGAAAAACCATATCAACTGTTTCTGGTTGATCTTGTGTATAAATATGACTCAAATATGCTGCTTCCTCTTTATCTTGAGTGAAACCACTAGGAGGTTCATCAGGATATTCGCCATTTTTAGGTGCAACCTAAATAAAATATTTAATAATTCGGTTTTTCCAAGTGAAAACTCTAGATATATTACTTCAAAACACCATGGAACTGCATCAACTCTAAATCCAGCTACTCCTTTATTAAGCCAATATCTTAAAACATGTTTCATTTGTTCAACAACAACAGGATTTCTATAATTAAGATCAGGTTGCTTTATATCAAATTGATGTAAGTAGTATTCTTGACGTTCTTCATTCCATTCCCATGCACTTCCTCTAAAAGCTTGTAACTAATACATATTTTTTAGTATAAAATGAAAAAAAAATAAAATAACGAAGATTTTACTTCAGTTCTCATAAAATAAAAATTGTATTTAAATAATAGTATAACGTTATTTTATTTACCCAATTACTTGGCGGAAGTGGTCTACCTCCATCAGGATTTGGTTTTCCTTTATGCCATACATAATAATCAGTGTAAGGTTCAATACGTTTAATAGATTTTTGAAACCATATATTTTCATCGCTTGAATGATTTGGTACAAAATCTAATATAATTTTTATTCCCAACTTTTTAGCTTCTTCAATCAGTTCTTCAAAATCTTTCATTGTACCATAATCAGGATTAATTTCGTAAAAATCTGAAATATCATAACCGAAATCTACCATTGGTGACTTGTATATTGGTGATAGCCATGTTGCGTTTACTCCAATATCTTTTAAATGTTGTAATTTTGATTTTATTCCTGTAAAAATTCGAATAAGAAATTGTAAAAATACCTAAAATTGCTTTTTTTTTTAAATAAAAATGAAAAAAATGGTTCAATTTATTTTCTATTAATATTCATTATGGGTATATTCAGTATAACCGAAAGTGTGGTCTATTGGTGGCATTGCAAATTTAAGAAAAGTAATTATTGCTAAATAGAGAATGTATAAAAGTTTGAAGAGAATATAATAATAATAAATTGACCTTTTAAATCGCCTATTCCATCACCGTTCGAATCTTTGAAAGATCTCGGATATATCTGATAGAAGGATGATGTTTCCCACCAATCTTTTTCTATGGTTTTTCCTTTTGTGTTAACATCTGGACATCCTTTAGTTAAAGTAATTAAGATAAAAACCAATACAATATGCAACAAAATGCATAATTTTGATTGAAACATTTCAAAAATTTTAAAATATTTGCCACCTTATGCTTAAAAGTTTTTTATTCAACTAAATAAATTCTTTCTTAAAATAGCCTTTTTAAAGAATTTGATTATGTTTTCATATCTTTTAGTTTTGAAAATAATATTACTTATTTGATTGACTTGTAAGTTTTAGTAAATATCAACAAATAATTGTATAAATTTTAATTAATTTGAATTTAATTGCAAAGAAAAATAAATGTTTGCTTTGTCAATATTGCTTAAGAAGCTATTGAAAATCAACTCTATTGAGATAGTGAAAATTACTTATACTCGTAACAAAAAATTTCTAATAAATGCAATTGCGTTATATTTGGGACGTAAGTTTTTAATAAGTTGCCTTGAATCAAAAATCAACTTGTTTTTTTATTCACATTTAGCAAAAATTTGCAAAGGAATCTTCAAATTCGTATTTGTCTCCCTGATTGTATTTCCATTTGTAATTTTTTCTTGAACGTCAACACGCTTCAATTAAAATGTTGAACTAGTCTACAATTTTGTACAAATCAATAAATATCATTTCCCTCCGAACGATTTTTTCTCAAAACTAAGAAAATGTCAACTTTACAAAAAATGAGTTGAATAGAGTTGTGTTGCAAAACTTCTTCAAAAGCAAAAAAGTAATAGGAAATGAAAATTCTCATTAGAAAATATATTTACGATTAATTCAACCAGTATCCTGATAAAATTTTTACTGAAAGCACTTGCACAATCCTCCTAAATATGCCCATTGTGTGTTATATAAGGTATAATGCTAAGCTAAATTTTTTCTCATATACATTCTCTACTATCTTCCCACATCCATATGGAACGTTCTCGTATCACCAACCAGTTCATTTTAAATTTTTATGTGGGCTTATTTTTTACAACTCGATATAAATTCAGGGTTAAAAGAAGTCAGCGCCAGCAAGAACGTATGTTGAAAGGTTATACTAAATTTGCTTTATCGTTTGTAACGTTGAGAAATAACGGTCTTAGATATAAACTCAAGTGTATGTTTTTGATCAGCATCGAATTCTGAGTTGATTTAGCTTTTTCTTTTCGTCCGTCCATCCGGCCGTCCCAGCGATAACTTAAAAATTAATTGGAAATGATCAAGGTACTGGTTTGGGTAGCTACCATACAACTTCAAAATTTATTGGGCTATATATCAAAAACTATATAGGGTCAATATGTTTGATAAGTGTCGTTGAAAATACTTGGCTCCATGTGGTAGCTGACATACAACTTCAAAACTTATTTGGTCATGTCTTAGAAAATATTAAAATCACAGTACCAAAATTTTGCATAAATTAATATGGTAATACGTTAACTTAAAGTCATAGTCTGTACCACAGCCAGCTATGGCATGTGTATTCGCCCACAGGATAACAAATTCGCTCGGCTATCACAAAGGTGACAGGCCCAACTCAATTTTTTCTTGTTTGTGTCTAATTTGGTTCGAATTGAAATTGTTATATTTTGACTTTTTACTTTTTTCAATTTTACTTCAAGAATTGAAAGTGTTTGTGATGTTTCTTTTTTTTATCCAATCTTCAAAAAGAAGATTTTATTTTATATATTGAAGATATTTGAGCTAACCTGAAAGAAGTAAATATTAAAAAAAACAAAAAAATAAGAATAAAAACACAATTTCATTTTTAAATTTAATATTTAATTCATTTATTTGACTCTTTAATATTATTAAGATTTCTTCAATAAACTATTAAATTTATTTAATACAATAACTAATTAATTACATATACATATATACTACAATATATACACATATAATATGTATGTATGCATGTATATTTAAACCAATTTTTTTATACAATATTTATACACCATTATAATTTATGTTATATTTTATTTTTTTTTTATTATTTTAATTTGATTTGTATATAATATTTAAAATTTGATTAACTTTTATAATTATGTATTAATATAGATTTTATTTATTTATTTATTTTTTTTGATATTTTAAATTTTTTTAATTTTTTGCATTTTCTTTTATTTTTTTATAAATAATAATTAATTATAATATTTACTCATATGTAGTTTTTGTTTTCCAGTTTTTAATAACATTTATTTTTAATATTTTTCTTCTTTTTAATCAATTTATTTTAAATATATAATTTTATTATGAATATGGAATCTTATTCAAATTTAAACTTTTATTTTTAGTGATTTTTTTTTATTTTTAAAACTTTAATTTTTGTAATTCAAAAATTTTATTAATTTCGTGTTATATATATAAGTTCTGCTTGTTACATACATATATTTATTATATAATATGTATGTATGTTAGTTTAGTAATATTACGTTTTATAATAATATTAATTTAATAAATATATATGTATTATATTATATACACATTTGTTTTATTTTTTTTTTTTGATTTTTCAAAAAATATTTTTAATAAATTTTTACAATAACTAAATTTTATAAAATTAAAATTATTCGAGTATTTAATTTAATAAAAAATCTATCTACGATGTTCATGTTCAGAAAACTTAATATTATATTATTCTTATTTTAATACTAACTCAATATTATAATATATAATTATATACTTATATCTTATAATTACATTCTTTATTATTAATTATCGAACAATATTTTAGTATTTTTATAAACAGCATTTTAATGTTATTTATATTAAGAAATTTCAATTTTTCATTCATACATTAAATGTTATATTTGTCATAATAATATTATATATAAAATATTTTAATCGGTTTTATAATGGTTCTTTGTTTTAATTTTTGTTTCAGTAATTTTTACAACAATTAATAAATATTAATATTAAAATTAATATTTTTTAATATAGCTAGTTATAATATTGATATATTATAATACACTCATATATTTATGCAACATTAACTTTAATATATTATGTTTAATAATTTCTTTTTATTAACTTAATCTTTATTTAATTTTATATATTCATTTAAAATTAATTTTGCAAATTTACTATGCATACTTTTCTACATAACTAATTATTTATTTATTCTACATAATTAATTAAATTATTTTTTTTATATTTTATATATTAATGATAATATTTTGTGAATTTTTTGAATTTTTGACGTAAAAATTTTGAATTGGGTTCTAAATTTCATTTTAAGGTTCAGGGCTCTTGAACTCAATATGAAAGATGAACCTATAAACTTTGTTTTATGTTTTTATTTTAATTTTATTTTAATTTTTAAACTTTCTTTATTTGTATGGTCTTTTATTAATAATATAATTAATCAAATTAAAAAATTCAATACAAATAATTTATGATATCAAATTTATCACGTACTTCGTAATTGATTGGCTTAAGTACATTGATTTAAGCAGTGAATCTGTTAAAAATAATTTTATAAATGTGCTGATGATTTCTAAATGTTCATATATTTGATTTACTTAAAACAAATTTGAGTATGAACATCAACTAAAAGTAAGCAGTGGGTAGCTTTAAAAAGCCTATTAGAAGAAGTCATGAGAGAAAACTACTTAAATTTGTTTCGAATATATTATATTCTATATTGAAAAATTTGGATACATTCATATATTCAAAAAATCAGTTAATAAATGATTCATAATATGGAAAACTAAATTTTCTCTTATAGTAAATATTATTTGTTATGAATATATTATTTTGAAATTTATTATTCTTAATTTCATAATTAATATAGAACTTATACTCTGCCTAATTATGTTGGCCTAAATATTGCTTAATAATTGGAATAGCTTAATACCCAGTAATTGGAATAATATCATATTTTCATAATCAAATATAGTAAAAAGTCACTTTAAATTTTTTATTAATTTCTTTCCATACACCAATAGGTAAACGCGGGCGTGTACGGTAATTTCTGAATTTCAAAATTAATATTTTTTTGCATGTAGTTTAAATAATATGTGCATAGTTGTTATAGTACAATTCGTAATAATTTAGTGTATAAAAAGATATGAGAATTGATAAAATTTAGCTTTGAAAATTGTCGCAATTTGTAGTTATACTAAAATAACATAGAACGAATCAGCTCATATGCTTTTTAAAATTTAAACAGAATTCCAGAATTTTTATTTATCAACTTGGTTTGAAAAATTTATTTCTATTTATTTTAAAATTTTCAATAAGATATATGTATGTATGTACATGAATACAGAAGAGAATGTCAAACATAACAATATCGTTTTGTTTTTTTTTTTTGTTTTATCGTATCGTAATAAAGTTAATGAAAAACAAAATAAACAAAAATAAAATAACAAATTTATCTAAATTAAAAATATTTTTGTTTGCGTTGGCATTTCAAAAAAGCAATTTCCCCATAATGTTATCAAATAAATTTACGATAAATTTGGTTTGTAATTTATTTTAAAAAAATTTAAAAATAAATTTATTTATTTAATACGACAGTATTATTATATTATATAATATTACGTGGGTATTATATTCGTGGAATAAACTGGACGATTTTTTTTTGTTAATTTTTAGCAGCTATAAAAATTTACTCAAAAAAAAAAACAATGAGAATCAAAATGTATTAGGTAGAGTTTTTAAAATTCAAAGTTTGCTTCTAATCTTAATTAATCTTGATCAAACTTAATGCTTTTATACGATATTAACCCATTAAGTACCAAGTTACTTTTTTGAATTTTAATTTGTTTTTTAAATTTTTTGAATAAAATTTTTGATAATAGGATTTAACAATTTTTAAAAAAAATATTATGCTGTCCTTGATTCCCATTCATGAATCATTGCTTCAAGCGTCTTTCGATTGACTAATAAAGTAATAGTACTTACCAATAAATTTGGTGAAATATGGTGTTGCTATGGCTTAAATAATAATAGGTATTTTCACTTAATTAAAAATAATAAAAGATAATTTTTTTTTATTTAAAATTTTGAAAAATTTTCATTCATTTTTCAAAAAATTCACCCCTATTATCGCATAAATTTTTTTTCTACATTTTCATTTCTAAAATAGCCTCATATGTATATCATAAGTTGTAACTGCATTATTTTGGAAAAGATGAAAATAATGTAGGTAAATTATTTAAAGAAGTAAATACATTTTATATAATTATAATATAATTACAAGTTATGATAGACATTTTTATATTCTTAATATAATTAATATTTACACTAGTAGTTATATTATATAATATTTTATATTTAATTTAAATAAAATTAACATATTTAAACATCATAATTATTTGTTTCGCAACAGTTTATATAATTTTTTTTTAATACATTTTTGTTTCATATTAACAAAAATTGGTAAATAAATATGTTAAAATAATTTTTCAAATAAAATGATCTATACTTCATACAAATACTATATTTGGTGTAAATTATTGCAGAATATGAGTTTTAAGTATTGAAAATTCATCTAAAATTGAAAAATAAATAATAACATTGAATTTAAAATTTTTTTTATTAAATGTCTAGAAATCATTGCATTATTAAAGAAATTTAATTATAAAATAACTAAATTTAATAGTAATAAAACTTATGTGATTCAAAATAATATAAAACATTATATAAACTAATTAACGATATAATATAAGCTGCATTACTTTTGTTTTGTATAATCTGACTATTGTCCTATGATTTTGGTTTTAGAAAAAGGAAAATTGGGAGACTTCACTTACTGTTTTCTAAGAACTCTCCTTGAATATTAAGAAACCATTTTTTTATTAAATATAGTTACTGTATTATATATTTAAAGGTTATGGTTTTTTTGTACATAATTTGATTTATATATTTTTTTAATGAAGAAATGAAGAAAATTGAATATATCAAATTTTCTTAAAAAAACCTGTTTCCTGAGATGACATTCACTTATCTCCAATTTTCTAAATATATTTTCTGATTTTTTTTAGGTCTTTAACCTAAAAATTGGAGTTGTAAACTTTCTTTAAAATATACATTAAACTAAAATTGTTGATACTCAATTTTAGGGTTACTACCACTACATTCTGTTATGTTTGTAAGCAAAAGGTAGACTATATTTAATCGTGTTTACCTATTATCTTGAAAGTTTGATACAATTATTATTTGAATGTGTACGTTCAGAGCATGATAAATTATGAGATTAGTGTTTATTTTAAATATAAAATAAATTTTGAGTGCCATTTACTAATTATAATTTGCTGTTCTAAATACAAAGAAAAAAAAAATTATAAACTCATTTTCTATACTCAAAAAGGCAAATTAATATATAAATAAATTTTTACCTAGATATATTATGAAAATCGAAAGTAAATAAAAGTTTGAGTTAATTCTAGTTTCAATTTTGTCATTCACAATATTAATATCTCATTTATATGGAATATTGTTATTCTGTTCTCTTAAATTTATGAATACATTATTTTGTTTAGTGTGATAGAAATTACTTTATCAACTTTAATTTTTTTATTTTATAATATTATTTTTAATTTTTTATTTTTTCTATGTTATAATGTTTTCTTTAATTTATAAATGTAATATTCACAATTTTTGTCATAATATTATTTACTTTCTGAATAGGATAGCTAATTTTTTTTTTAATTATTCATAAATAATTTTAATTTTTTTTTAATCCTTGCCATTTTTATATTAATAATACATAGGTATTTATATACAAAATGTTTCAATTAATAATACTTAATTATTTTATTTAATTTATATTGTTTCTTTTTTTTTATTCAGAACCATTTTAAAATTATATCACAATGTATTTTTCATTTCTATTTGACTTAATTACATATTTTCTTATTTTTTTTTATGTAATATTATATTAAGTAAATTATAACTTCTATACATAATTATTTTGATTTTTTTTTTTGTTAGTTTTTTGATTTTTATAATAATTTACATAAATATAGTTAAAACATATTATAATTTATATAACAAAACTTGATATCCGAAATGCGGTGATACGGTATTAATACAAAATTCAGCTTACAAATGTGAATTGCTGAATTGTGTAGTAATACTGTTATTATTACGATTCGGAAGTCAAAGAAACTAAAATTTTAATTTTGATTTTTTTTTATTTAATTTTATTTTTTTATTATTAACCAATTTATTAAAGTATAAAATTAATTTACATAAATTTTTTTTATGGTAAAAAAAGGTTTTGTTTTTTTTTCTGCAAATTTTTTTTTTAAATTTTCTTTTGTTTTTCACCTAAATTTTTCCAAATGCAATTTAAAAATATTTTTATTCTTAGATAACAAAATATAATAATTATAATACAATAATATTACAATATTTTGATTAGACATCATTTTACACACTCTGCATCTATCAATAATTTAATTTCTGGATATTGTGGGTAGATTTTTTTTTCGATATTTTTTTTTTCATTTTTCCCATACTTTTGATTCAATATTTTCGTTCTGATTTAAAAATGTTACAGAAATATTTTTAATTTTCAAATATTGTATACCGTATTTAGTTTTAGAATCGTACATTTTACAAAATATTTGCATTTGTAGCTGTATGCATGTCGATATTTTGAATTAGTGAGTTGTGCATTTTCCGATTAATTTTATAAATTGATGATTTTTCTTGTTTCTTAAAAGCCGTAACACCTCACCATGCAAATTAAGTAAAAGCTTATTGCATAAAGAACAAACTACTCTACAAAAACAAAATCAATAAAAATTTAGGTGGATTTTCGGAACATGTTCCTAATTAAAGGAGTTAAATTTAACAATTTGAGGCAGGATAATCTCAATCAATGTGAAATTTTTGACTATTTAGAAAAGTATACTTTACATATGATAGCCTAAAATTCTGTTAGTTTGTTAAAAACTTTAATTATGTTAGAATTTTGTAAAAATAATGGTATTGAAATTTATAATTGATATTTGATAAAACGTTGAATGTTTCTGGTTTTGAATTTGAAAGTAATATCTTGTGTCTATGCGCCCCGTTTTTTTTTACCTGTTTTATTTTATTTAGCGTTTCTATTAATTTTAAGATTTTATAAAAATTTTAATTAAAGTAATTTTATATTAATGTAATCGCATAACTAAAATATTGAAGTTTTATAAATTACAATTTTTCTTAAAATAAATTAAAAAACACAAAATTAATTATTAAATAATATTTTTTGCCTTTTTTCCGAGAACTAAGGATTTATAAGAAAAAATTATAAATTTTTATTTTAAAAATTTGGAAGCGGTTAAAAATAGACCAAAAAAGAAATATAAAAACAATTTATTTCAATTCTCTGCCGTCGTTTTTTATAATTAAAAAAATTTTCACAGCCTTAATTGAAACCAACTAGAGATTTTTATTAAAATACAAAAAAAGAAAATTGTTTTTTGTTTCTATTAGTTTAAATATAAAAAATTGAAAATAAATTTATCAAAAAAATATTTTGAAATTAAGATCAAACGATTTTATTTTAAATAAAAACGCAAAAACACAAACAACCAAAAATTTTTTCTTACCAAATTTCGTAAGAAAATGGATTTGAAATGATGATCAAAAGAATAATTTATTAAAAATAATCAGGGATAAAATTTCATAATCTTTATTAGAAAATTTTACATAAAATACAAGTTATTATTTTGAAAAATATTCGTTCTCTAAAAAACAAGACTTCTGTAACAGCTCATTTTAATAATTATTTCAATAGTAGTCCGGATAGAATTCCATTATACCTAGTTTCATATCAATTTTAAAATGAACGATTTGTATTACAATTGTTTTTTATTCTCGCAGGGGATGAACTAAGCCCAAAGAGATTAATTTCGGTCTTATTTCACTATACTTGCTTCTAATAATAAAAAATTTACATTTTTCGTTCGGGAAAAATCACATGAAACAAATATTTGTAACAATTTTTTGTAGACATTAAAATGGGTACCATTGTAAAATTACGAGTATTATGAAGCTCAAGTCAAATGAAAAGCGTTTTCTTAAATCTGATTATAGTTTTTTGTATTTTAGATATTAAAGCTGATAACTCCCACATACTGCATAAAAATTTATTTGTTTGTTAAATGTTTTTTTAACAAACGAAAAGCTTTTCATATAATCGCAAGTCAACAAAGTCTCAGCCAAACAAATCTTTTGAAACGAAAAATTTTAAAACCAAATTTTCTTAGGATGAAATTAATATTCGATTTAACCCTTTATTAAACTTCTATTTCAATTTAGAAATCAATTGCTTTCAATTTTATTTAAGAATTTTTGTGATGCTTTAAAGCAACAAATTATAAATCAGCAAAAATTTACAACGATTAAAAGCATTATGTAAAATAAAATTAAGTAACTGCCATATCTTACTTAATATGGGAGTTAGATCAAGTTTAAATTGAAAAGTTCCAAATGAAAAAAAAAATTGTTCATAGCAGACTTTTTAAAGCAATTTGCTTTTAGTGTTAGTAAAAGAAAAAAAAAATAAATGCTTTGAGGAATGCTACTTATACCTAAAGTTCGCAGGTAAAGGGTTAAAAAGATATTGTAAAATATATTTTAAGAATAACTTTGTTGATTGCATGTAATTTCAAGAATTTCTTTTTAAATTTTTACCTACTTCTGTTAAGAGATTAAAAAAGGATATCTTATGTTTGGTAAGCCTTTAATGTTAATTAAAATTAATTTTTATTTTTAATTTCTGTTTTGAACCGCATTAAAATTTTAAATAAGTTTATGACGCCCTCATATAACAAAATATTATTTTTTCTGTGAATATTTGAATTGTTGTTATAAACAGTTTGTTTGTTTCTTTTAAATAATTATACAGTTATAGCATTTCGTTGATTATTACAGCTATTATTACTTTTTGTATTACAAATTTTTTGAAAATTTTTATCCTGCTCACACTTTTCATTTTCATTTTTATCGATAGATGGTACTATATTTATTTGTGATTGTTGTTTTTTAAATTGTTGTAATTTAGGTGATATTTTAACATTTGTTTCTAATTGTAATTCTAATGATCTAAATTGTTGTGATGTTGGAGTAGGTGGTAGTGTTGGCGATGTTGATGAAGATGATGATGATGTAGATGATGATGTAGAAGATGTATTTATTGTAGATGTTGATAACAAAAGAGATGATAATGGATGGTTTTCTTGTAATAAGGATTTATTCACTTGCTATAAACTGGTATCAATAATATTATTCTTCAACTCAGTACCAGTTAAATTTGTTACATTACCACTTGATTTTCGATGTTGTTGGAGTGATTTTTGTTGTGATTGCTGTTGCTGTTGCTGATATATATCATCAACTTTTGATTGTAACGGTGGCGGTGATGATATTTTTGTTGTATTATTTATTTTATTATTATTTGATAGATTTTGACAATTGTTATCTAAATTATTTGGCACATTTTGATCAGCATATGGTAAATTGACACTGTAATGTGTTAATGCTGTGCTGTCTATATTTGTGAATATACTGGAAATGGCAACTGTTTGTGTAGCAATTTCACAAACTTTCATTTTACCATTTGTTTCTGTTGTAATTAAAATACCATAATGAAAAAGAAATTATTTTACTTTTATATTTCATAATTAATTATAAATGAGTAAAGATAAAGTTTTATATTATATTTTAACATATTTTGTAACGTTAAATCATATTTTTGAGGTTTCTTGTAATTCCAATTATCAGTATACCCTTTCACACATATTTCAATAATTTCATGTATTTTAAATTCATGTATTTATAAATAATTTTATCATTTTAAATTTCATGTATTTATTTATAAATAATTTTAACCCTCTTACCTGTATTAGAAGGTGATATGTGTTTGTGAATTTTTTCCTCTTGATTACAAGTAGCTGCTGTTACCATTGCAGCAGCCATTACTGATGATGGACCTGTACCAGTTCCACGATTAATATTACTATACCTGGCTGGCATCATACTTTGACGTACATTACGTTCTGGATGCACAAGTATTATATACAGCTGTTAAAAAAGAAATTCATTGCAAGTATTAGAATAATTTTACTAAATATTATGATTTCAATATTAAAATTATTAGAAATTTATTAAGAATATTAAAAATTAGTAAGTTGTAATAGGATTTCACAGAATTTCTTTCAGGTTTTGTGTATAAATATTATGTTATAAAGAACATTAAATATGTATATATACTTATACATAATAAAAATAAACCTATCCGCCAAAATCGATCATATATTTATAATAAAATTGGATCAAACCAATGGTTGGTATAAAGTAAAACTTTTCCCCTCAAAAATTGTCAATCAAAATTCCACTCAATCAAAAATGCCTTTTTTTGAGTTTGACTGGCTATTAGAGAGAGCGGATAGAAGTAAAAATTTTACAAAAATATGTTTCTACTAAATCTCTATTTATATATTAAATTTAAACTTTCTATCTTAAGGGGTGAAGAAGTTTTAAAAACACACGCACGAACAGACGAACAGACGGACGGACGAACAAATAGAATGAAAGTAATAAGCATTTTTTTTCAAACCTTTTTTTTTTGGAAAAGTCCAAAAATAAAAATTTTAAGAAATACGAAAAAAGTTTTTCTTTTACATTTACTTGAAACTTTTTCAATTTGCTTTTTCACTTTCAATATTTTCTAAATTTTCTATACTTTCTATACTTAATGTTTACTATTTCTTTTGAATATTGTGCATGTGTAATATGTAGCAGTACAAATAAAATAAGTTAAAGAAACGAAATCTAAGTTAAAATAAAAAATATAGTATAAATAAACTATAAAGAGTAGAAAAGAATCGTAAAATAAAAAAGTTACAAATAAAAATATTTATGGTCTTAGTTATAGAATTTAAAGTTTTCTTTTTTTTTGGTTTTTCCAATTTTATTATCACACACATAATTTTATTAAACTAAAATAAGAAAGCTACATACATAATATATTTATAAAATGAAAATCTATTTACTCACCTTAGGTGAAAATAAACAAGCCACCGTGACACTTGCTGATAAACTAATAGTCACTGACATCGATGTTATTCTCAATGGAACATGATTCCCTGTTCCAAAATAAAGTGGAACAAATGCCAACCATATAACACATGTGGTGTACATTGTAAATCCTGTAAAATAAAACATAACAATGTGATTGTAAAATGTATTTGTAAGAGAACAAATATTTTGTAAAATTTTAACTCGCGTTTATAAGTTTTTTTTCAACACAAAGGTGTGTGTTCATTCTTCAATATTAGTGTATTGTTTGGTCTTACCCCTCAACTGTATGAAAGGCTTTTGTTTTAATATTTTGGAAATATTTTAAATTTTATATACTGTTGTGGTTAAAATAATTTTTAGTGAGGAATGAAGAGCATATTAAAACTTTTACTTTGGTTTCGATTTGTAAGAAAAAACCAGGCAAAATAAAATGATTTTGCGATTCCTATATAAACACACTTTTTCTTCTCAATTAAATTATTAATAATACTAAAGGGTTAAAATCTATATTGTTAAAAAAACTTACCAATATGCTTGGATTCATTAAATGCTTCTGGAATTTTTCTTGTTAATACAGCATATACGGTACATATAACAATTAATATAATCGGATATGAAAATGCAATCATATATGATGCATCAATATAAGAGTCACATACAAGTAAATTATCTTCTCTAGTTGGATAATGATGGATGGCATGAGAAGGTGATATAATCATCCAAACCCCGTTGATTAAAATCTGCAAAATATATGAAAAATTTTTTCGTTATGATTTTGAATTATAGATTTGTTTCTTCACAATTTTAATTTAATCTGTGGCAAGTATTACAGATGGTCTACTGAGTTTTTGTGTATATTTATTAAATATCCTGATTAAATAATTGAATTGTGTATCAAAAATGTGAGTAGCTTTGAAAATTTTTGTTTTGTCAGGAATTTTAATTATGCTTTGATAATGTTCTTTAATTACAAACAATAAATTTTATGTCTAAAAGATCATAGTAGATCTATGATATTATTAATTTTTCATTTTTCTATATTAAAAAGCAAAAAATTTACCAACTATGACCAAATTACAAAATTAATAGAAAATTTGAAATAAGATCAATAAAAAATTAAAGTTGTTTTTTGCTTCCTCTCTAGTGTATTATAAAATCAAATTTCATTAAATAAAATTTTCCATTACAATATCACGTAGACAATATAAAAAAAAACATTTTCCTAAATATGGTAGAATTTGTGTTAATGCATAAACGTGTTTTTTAAATAATTCGATATAGAATTTTCCTAATGAGAAATGCTATTAATAGGAGAATATATATATATATATATATATATGTAATTTTTATTTATATAATAACGTACCTGTACAAATGTTAAGCACGCACATATAACCAATTGGGATTTTGGGCTAATAAATGATGGTCTTTTAGCTGATTGTTTACCAGCTTTGAAAATTCTGGCTATTCTATTAGTTTTAGTTAATAGAGCTGCATAAACGACAGTAAAACAAAATCCAGCTCCAAATCTGTAAATACAAAACTTTTGTTAGTACATGCATTCTTTGAAATAAATTTCATAAAAAAAGTAGATCTTCTATATTGTAACTTTTTAAAAATTAAGACTAAAATATTCTCGAAAGAGAATGCAAGGATATTTATCTTGTTAACAGACGGATTCTATAAATTTTGATAAATTCGTTTCAATTCCTGATATTTTGAGACTCTTAGCATTTTTTCTTCTAAAATATTTTGCGTGAATTATAAGTTCTTTTCATGTACGGTATATTTTTTGTTGACGCATTGTAAACAGTAAAGGAAGTATTGTGATAACAAATTTCAAATTTCGAGTTATGAAGTTATTATAGGTAAATAAATTATTTGTAGCGAGTCTTTTTCTTATCATTGTATAATGAGAAGAAAGAGGTTTGTCAATCTTTCTGTTTATGAACCCTTGTATTTAATTTTCGGCTGGGTTGAGTCTGTTTTTCTTGAAATTGCTTTAAATAACAAAAATGGTATTTTCATTCCTTTAGCAACCTTTTCACTAAATTAATAAGAACACATTTATTAGAATTTTCAAAACTCATCAATTTTTATCAAAAAATCATGTTAAACTTTTTAACTTGAAATTATTAAGATATTGAAATTATTAATAGTATGATTTTTTTTCACAGAAAATATCTGCATATTGCGATTTAATCAAAGTTGTAAGTAAATTTAAAATTAACTTCATAAAACATGTTATAAAAGGAAAATTTTTGTTTTGGAAACAATATTAATAATATTGTCATGTGAGTAAATAAAATTCGATAAAAAGGACAAAAAGAAACAAGAAAAAAATTAGGCTCCGTTTCCTAATAATTTAATAAAAAAAAATTTTTATATTCACATTCGAAAATAAAATTTTACATTTGTTTTTAATATTTTCCAAGGTTATTGACGTAAAAAATACGTTTTAATAAATATATATATATATTCACCTTTGTAAGCCACAAACAATATTAGTGGGTCGTAATACCAAAGCAAATGTTACCATATAACACATAAGGATGCCAGCTAATAGTATATAACTTAATTCTCTTCCAGATGCTCGTACTACAGGTGTGTCATTGTGCCTTTTGATAAAGTAAATAAAATAAAAAATTAAGTGAAATGAAGATAAATGATGTTTTATCATAAAAGCCAATTTAAAAATTTAAGATATTTAAACTGAAAAGAAACTGTGTTATAGAAGAAAAGAAAATCCCTTTATTAAAAAAATGGTTGAGTAAGTAATATTACAATAAAATAGAAACTCTTACTTTGATTTAAAAATATTGGAAAATAGAAGCTAAAAGGAAAGTGTTTAAATATGAAACATCAAACCTATCAGAATTGCCATGTAGAAGGCAATAACTTTTAAAATTAAAGAAAACCAGGGATCTTACTATTTAATTAGATTTTCTTGAAACGATTTTCGTATTCGTAAAAAGGATAAGGTAGTAACATTCAATATGCATGGCACTACTTTCCCATTTCTGCAAAAACGAAAATCAAATTACATATTAAAGCCCCTGGTTTGAGCAAGAGCTAAAATAGTGCCATTTAAATTTCATATTGGGTAATATAGAATTGTGAGAAATAAGTCGTATAGTCTTTATGCGGTTGATATTGAAATTTCCTCA
This sequence comes from Condylostylus longicornis, assembly GCF_029603195.1. NCBI lineage: Eukaryota > Metazoa > Arthropoda > Insecta > Diptera > Dolichopodidae > Condylostylus > Condylostylus longicornis. The sequence continues at coordinate 13,829,538 of NW_026577987.1, forward strand.
GTTTTGAAAGCTGAGCATTTCAAGACCGAAAAGGTCAAAAAACAACTTAATTTTAATTTTTCTAAGCTTCACTACGCTTTATATTTAAAAATCATTTTTGGTTTTTTTTATTCATTATTTACCCCATAAAAAGACTTTGGAATTTTCAAAAAATAATACGCTTTATTCATTCGCAATCTATTTTCTTAAAAATAAAGAACTACATATACGTGTATAAAAGTTGATATAAAAGATTGTTAAAATTTAAAATCTCATCCATCAAATTGGCATACCTAGATGTCTTTTAAAAACAATACCATTAAAAATGTAAAAAACAAGTAAAACAACATAATACTTGTATATTATGTTTTTATAAAGGGTATCCCAACAAGGAATAAATGAATGTCCCATTAAAGTATTCAAAGGTAAATTATTTATCCGTTTTTAAAAATTATTATCCGTGATGGTCAACATCACTTGTACTAGAAAATTTTAAGTTTAAAGTGAATCATATTAGGAAAATTTAAGTGTCGTTAGCAGACTGTGTACTGTATTGACTGAGATTTAAAAAACAAATGCTGATTTTACAATTTGTTAACATTAGAGAGATAAGTGGACTAAAACCAAATCAAGTATACACTTAAAGTGACAACAGAAATTTTTATATATTCTTTCTTTAATTCCAATTATTTTAGTAATTTATTTTGAAAATGAAGTCCTTCTTTTACAATTCAAACTAGGTATTTAATTGTATTTGATATGATTTCTATTTATTTATTACCGAACACTCAGTCTACACTCTTGTACAGTTTGTAATGATTTTTTGCCGTTTTACATATTTTCACTTGTGCTTTCCTTTTTTAAATAAAAATAAAAAAAAAACTAAGGGAAAAAAACTTACTTAACAAACACTCCGACCACAAATAATGTGATCAAAATACCAGTTGAACTGAATGCCATTGCACCAATTGCCCAGGCTGATTCTGGACGTAAATAAACTTCTGGAATTTCTTGACAGCGTTCTTTCATACGATCTGGTAATGTACCTTTATCACATGTGACGCATTGTGTTTCATCAAGTGGATGTCGAATCTGGCAAGTATAGAGAAAAGGAAGAATAAGAAAAAATTTAATAAATAATGGTAAGTGAATGAAATGAATAAACATTATTTACTTTAAAATATCCATATAACATTTGAATACACAAATCGTGGAAAAGAGAAAGAAAACGAAAGGAGAGGAGTAAGATTTTGTATAAATGTTTGTATAAGTATTTGTTTTGAAGTAAAAAAGATTCAACTTTAAATCGTATTTACTGAAATTTGTCTTTTATTTGTTCCCATGATGACAGAGCAGTGGTTATATGGTATAAGGTGGGTCTTTAAAATAATAAAATCGAAATAATTTTAAGAAAATTTAGAGATATTATGGGTTTTTGTAAGATATTTTATTTTTGCGTTCTTTTGGGTGTTTTCAGGGTTTTCTTTAAGTAATTTGCTGTTTCTTTTCTATTTTCTTAAATTATTGTGTTTTAAAGTAAAATTTTTTTAATATTATTTGTAAAGGTGATAATTTGTTGTTTATTGTGTTAAAAGTTATAATAGTATTAAGGTATTCAATATTGAACAATTTTGTTAAAAATTATTCAAATTCCTGAATGAAAATCCTTGATTGTTGATTTAAAAATCATAAATGTCTTGCTTCAGTTTTTATATAAAGATAGACTAGAGACAACCCAGGAATTTCAGCTGCCTCAATGTTCATGCAAAAGTCATGAAAAATAAGTTATGCTCAAGTTAATAAAACAGTCATACCACACACGTATCAAAAACTACAGTTACTTTTTAATGAGAAGAGAACTTGACTTGATGCCGATAGTCGCAAGATACTTAATCATTGACAAAAATTGAAGTTTGCCAAATCAGATCATTGAAAAAAGTTGGTAAATGTAGTAATGTCGGACAAAAGTCGTCCTTTTCTACTATATAAAAATTTATGTGAGATCTTAATACGAGTGAATATAGAGAATAGAATTGGTTCCGTAACTGCTTGCAATGTAGTGGAAATGCTCATAAATGCAATAATATTATTGGCAGTTAGACAAAGATATTAAGTAAAATTATTTTAAAATTTTTAATACTTACTTGGTACATTGAGCAATTAAAACAATGCCAACAGCAACTTTCACCTTCAACATATTTTTTGGCTTGTCCTCTTTCACATGGAAGACTGCATACTGATTCAGGTGGTTTTGGATCCAATAATTTAAATTGCACTTCTATTATTATTATTTTTACCGTATAAAGAAAAATTGCAGAACATAAAAGAAATATAAGAAAAATTACAGAAAAATATAAATATGTATAAAAGAAGAAACGATTAAATTGGATTATAAATTTTTAAATTCAAAGTAAAATAAAAGACAAGAAAACTATTTAATTATCCTAGCAAAAGGAGTGGTTCTTAAAATCTTTAATGATATAAAATGAAGGAAATGCTAGTAAATTAAAAGTAAATTAAACAAGAAAAAGAGAAGAGAATTAATGTTTAAAGTAGTTTTTTAATTTATTTAAATTAAGTGTGATTTAGTTCATTATTGTGTTATTGTTAGAATCATCAGAATGAGGTTCAATATGATTACAGTTAACTAAGGTTACGTTAATGAATCTTAGCTATTTAAAGCTTTTCATTTAGCTTTTTAAAGCTAAAACGATTTTCTTTTTACGCAATGACTATGGTATTGCAATGCTATATAAAATTAAGGTCGAGTTTCATGAGAAAATGGAGATTAGTTGGTCACACACTGACAATTCCAGAAAATAATATTCAGCGGAGGTCCTTAGAGTGGTACCCTCGGGGCAAGCGATAGGTGTGCAAACCAAAAAAAAAAACGTGGCGAATAAAGTTACTTGCGCACAACACGGTCAGACGGAGAAGCTTTGTGGATGCCCTATGCTCCCAAACGGAGTAGAACAAGGTGAAAAAAAAAATACTTAACGTGTTACTATTCTCTTCGTAATTTAAGCAAATCGTTCGTGGATAAAACTGTCTAATTGCGGTTCTTGTATAGCAATTTTATTAACTCATCAATTAAAATTGTATTTTTTGATAATTTTTTTAATACACCATATTGAACTGAAATTTGAGTTTTGGTAGTTATTTAAAGTAAGTTACATTTCTGTTTAACGCTCTGTCGATTTATTGAAATTGCATAATATGCTTTTGGATGAAAGAATTAAACAGAATGAATTGAATATTTTTGAATATTTTTATTTAAAAAATTAAATGGTAACCTTTTACGAATTGTTGTCAATTATGTAATGAATGTTTCTATTAAATATAATTGTAGAAATAAATTGTAAATGAGTAAACCATCAATAATAATAGATGAATTATAGGTGTAAAACAACATCATTCTAAATCCGTAAGTAATTTTATTTATACTTAATTCGAATTAATGTTTAATTTAAAACCTTTTCGATTTAAAATAATCGGGGAGAACCCCGCGTCCCTCCTCCTCATCCAACAAATACAAAATAAGATAACAAAGAATTTTAATCTACATCAAAAATAGTTGTTGTTTTTGTTTATTTTAGCAAATCACTCAATGTTGTTTTTTACTAAGAACAAAAAAAGGACACTAAAAGGAAAATAAAATATCTAACAGCTTTTATCGTTAGCAAAATATCAATTTCAATTTATCGATTATCATCTATCAATGACACAACAATATTATAATGTGCGTATAACTCTTTTTCTATTTGAAATTTCGATACAAAAAAAAACACTTTTTTTTTTAATTTCTAGTTTTTTTTTGCATTAAGTTCCAGGCGCTTTTAATTTTTTAAGAATAATGTTACATAAAAATTTTTTGTAAAAAGGAAATTCTTTTGAAAAAAATACTTTAAATAACTCAAAAAAAAATATTGCTATAAATTTCGATAGGGCTTAAGATAAATATAAATAAATTAAAATCTTACCCGACATATTTAACCGCAATTCACCTTCATAATATTCACCAACTTTCACCCAACGATATTTACCAGATTCAACTTGTTTAAAATGTATTATATTGTATCGAGCTGGTCCATCACCATTAATATCAAATCGAAAATGATCACCGCTTAATCCTGTTAATTATAAAGAATAATAAATTTTATTAGAGATATTACTTTTGGTAACAATATAACAGTTGCATATTTTTGGGCTTTAAAAAACAAGAGAATGAAATTTCATATCTTTATATAAGCTAATTTGTTTTTTAATAGTACAATAAAATACTTATGAATTATTTTCGTGGATTAATATTAATATAATTAATATGGGAATAAAATAAAAATTGGAAGATATTTGGCGAGATTTATATAATATGGTGATTAATTCATCCGTTACAAATTCAATGTAACAATTCTGATTTTAATTTCATTTGCAATAATTATTCAGCCGAATATGCTGAATGCTGTATAACAACAAAGAAGATTTTCTTTTCTTCAATTTTGAAAATTTTTAAAGTATTATCCACTGATTCACATTAGTCAGTAAATTGAAAGTTTCACATATTCCACACCATATTTCTAATAAAAACAAAGTGGAGAGAAGAAATAAAGTGTAAGTGTAGGAGTGATGTGAAGGCAACCAAATTTAAATCTTTATACAAGCTGTACAGTGTAATCGAATATATTATTTGTATTTGGTAAGATAATGTAGGTATATGGAATAATGGTCGAATATATGTAACCTTTCACTTTTTAATATATTCTATTAAAAGTCAGTTGAACTGTTTTCCCTTATTTCGCTCATAGAGAACAACAAAGAAGAAAGTAAATGTTTATACGTATATACTTTAAGATTAATAACATTCCCTTCAATATTTAAGATTTTACTTATTTAAACTTGGATAAATTAATTGTATAAAAATGAAAAAAAAAACTAAAAAGAAAATTGTGTCTTTTATCCTTTTGCGAAAAGAAAATTCTCTATATTGTCTTCCATTTTTATTTTTGTTTTTTCTATTCTTATCTCAAAATTAAGTATACTGAACAACACCCAGGTAAAATTTCTTTTTAACTTATGTATAGCATAAAGTACGTAGGTTTACTTTATTATTATAAGGACATCTGTTATACTCTATTGGTATATAGCAGTAAATTATTATAATCTTTAAAAAAAGTGTAATATCCATTTATCATATCTATCCAAGTGAAAAATCATAAATATTATATGAGTATCTGCATGTATGAGTGTATCAAGTGTTGTAGTTATCTATATAAATTTCTTATATACATATTATAAAAGCTAAAATAATAGATAAAACTGTATCCCAGAGATGTTTTTTGGTTTTTGAATGCGAAGGTACAATTGAAACTTCAAACTAAAATTTATCTGTTTTCGAATACATTAATTGTAGTTTTAAGGGAAAACTGTTGAAAAATCGAAAAAAAAAACTTATTTCGAATAATTTAATCGCGAAACTTAATTTAAAAACGAGAAAAAAATAGAGTTGACCTTGTCAACTCTGTGATACCCGTACGAATTTGTTATCCTTTGTGCGAATAACTAATTTGCCATAACTAACTATGGGGCAGACTATGACTTTAAGTTGCCGTATTATCATATTAGTTTATGCAAAATTTCAGTACTATGTGTTATTCAAAATACTGGTTGTGCCAAACTACTATTGATGTTGTATGGCAGCTACCAGAAAGGGCCAAGAAATTTTAGCGAATTTTATCAAGCACGTCGGCCCTAATAATATACTTACTTGTGTGAAATTTCAATATCACAGCTTTTATAGTTTCTGAGATATAGCCAAATAACTTTTGAAGTTGTATGGCAGGTACCAGAAGGAGCCAAGTAATTTCAACGACTTTTACCAGACACATCGGCCCTACTAATATATTCACTTGTGTGAAATCTCAATATCACAGCTTTTATAGTTTCTGAGATATAGCCAAATAACTTTTGAAGTTGTATGGCAGGTACCAGAAGGAGCCAAGTAATTTCAACGACTTTTATGTGGCATATTGGCCCTACTAATATATTCGTTTGTGTGAAATTTCAATACCATAACTTTTATAGTTTCTGAGATATAGCCAAATAAATTTTGAAGTTGTATGGCAGCTACCCGAACCGGTACCCCGATCATGTCCAATTTAAATAGGGTTCTGGCACTTACTACAATAAATCATTTGTGAAAATTTGGTGAACTTAGCTCAATTAGTTTTTGAGTTATCGTTCGGACGGACGGACGGACGGACGGACGGACAGACAAAGCTAAATCAACTCAGAATTTGACGCTGATCAAAAACATACACTTGAGTCTATATCTAACATCGTTATTTCTTAGCGTTACAAACGGTAAGGCAAATTTAGTATACCCTTCGAACATACGTTCGTACGGGTATAAACAATACAAAATTGTAACATATTATAATTTTGTAATAAAACCAAAGCTTTGGAGCTAATTCGACAAAGCCGAATTTAAATTCGAAAAATAAAGAAGTATAATAAATGGGTGTCAGATACGGTTGTTACTTTTTGCAGTATCCAACTATAGATAAATTATGCATTATAGATATATTTTGCTGAATGTGCATGATGTGTGCAATTTCTAAACTGACGTTTAATGTTAATTGCTTGTTTCAAAACAATTTAAAAATTAGGAAAAATTAAACAACAGTCTGATGCCCAGATCAAAGACTACATGACCGGATGTCAGATTTACACTAAGGTTTAATAAAAATTATTTAAGTATTTATAAAAAGTAGCAAATTTCTGAAGAGTCTCGTTGTATATTTGAATAGAAGTATAAATTCTTACAAAATTCAATAAATTACTTATTAAGTTTTCCAAAATTTTCCATTTTTCTTGATGAGATTAGAATTTTCTTCATCAACAAACGGAATTTTTATTCATTCATTTTACCATGATCTAGTGACTTAATATACTTGGAATTAACTTAGAATTGCAAAGTATTTTAAGAAATCATCTGAAATTTGTACTATAATTTAAGTTTCAACAATTTAAAGAACTTGAACCACATAATATAATATAAAGTGGTATTAGTAAAACAATAAATCTGTTTATTTTGAAAGAGAAAATCTAGAAGAATGTTTCTTATTAGATAATTAAATCCTTTTCATTTTTAATGATCGCCTTTCCTTTACTTTATATTTCAGATTAAAAAGAAGAATCTATATGTAAGTATTTTTATGTGTAGAGAATTTTTCTTGTTCTTAACTTGATACGTATCTTTCTTTTTTTTTGATTTCCTGAGTAGTTCTTTGTTCTTTATATACATATGTACGTATTTTTGTTAATTATTTCGTCGGTATTTGAAAAATAAAGAGCACACAGAAACTAAATTTTCTTTTCGATTGTTTTTTATACTCAAAATTTGTTAATTTATTTTTCAATGTAATAAGAAAAAAAAAAAATGTTAAAAAATTAAATTGCAAGTATTTTTGATTGTTTTTTATAAGTTGTTGTTAGTTTTAAATTGAAAGCGCAAATTCATTGACGTAACAAATTTCTACTTAGAAGTAAGACGAGACGAAAAAGTTTAAGAATTAGAATTTAGATTTGACCCGCACAATTAACCATTGCGGGCCTACTATAATACTTATCATAATGTTTCAAGAATCAAAGTATTGACTGTCTTTCAGAAGGCATGATATTATCATACTTTCACATATACAATTTACCAGTTTCCTAATTGATAGGAAATACTTTCCGCAATAATCTTCTGCAATATAATCTATTTTCTCCGGTATAATCTTCTGGGATGGTGAAGAATAGCGTTTTTTCAAAACTAAGGAGCTTTAAGTGACATATTTGGTTTGCGAACAAGTTAATCGCGTTCGAATATTCCTATAGTGTCGAAAATCATGCAATTTTTTTGTTATTTATGTACAAAGGCGATTTTGTTCTATTGAAATTAAAAAGTTACCTTCAAATTCCACTTTACGTAAATATTTGAGTAAATCAGCACCTTTTGTTGGTTTCATTGAATCGCATAATGTCGGTTTACCACCACATAAATCTCTGTGCATATCTCTGTATATAATATAAAATGGTTTTAATTAAAAAATTGTGATTTTTTCAAATTTCTTTAAAATCTTATTACCTTAGGGCATATGCAAAAGCCATAACAGCATCACTAACAAATTGTAATTGATCTTCAAAATCTGTATTATTTTTATTTAATACTTCTTTAGTTGTACATGTCCTATTATAATTTATATTATATGGTGTTGGTAAACTATTCGGATATCGACATAGAAAATGATCTTCCCAAAATTCTGAAATATATATTAAGAAAAAATTTTATTTTTATCATATCCTTGAACGGAAATATATTCAACATCAGTTAATATATTAAATTGGTTTTGACGCCTTTGCTTATGCTACATGTTTGCTCAAGGGGTTATTCTCTCAAATATGAAAACTTCAAATGCGTATAGAATGTGTCATTAATTTTTCTTATCATTTAAGGTAAATTTTACCTATTTTAGTGTAAAACGTAAATAATTACTTTAAAATTAACAAAGGAGATTCAAAGAAAATTTTTGATTTCCAAGTAAATGTCATAATTTTAATAATTTTTTAACAAAGTAATTATTGAAATATAAATTATTACAACCTAATAATATCCAAAAACACGGAAAAAAAACAATTTAAAAAAGTCAAAACAAATTTTTTAACAAGGATTAATTTTTAACAATCTTATACCTTTGTTATTTGTACAATGTAAATAGTTGTAACTTACCAACAAACCACGGATTTCTTAAATTATTTTCAACTGTCAAATTTAGAAAATATGCTTCAAAACCTTTAACTGGATTTGCTTGCGGCTGTACGGATAAAGTACCTTCAACCTGTCAAAATAGAAAATACAAAAAAGGAAATTTCATGAAAATTTATCTTGTTTATTTCTTTTTTTTGGCTTTGTAAAGGATAAAGTCTTTTTATTACTGGTTTGTACATAGTTGTAAATTTTCTAATTATTAAGATTTAAAATAATTTTAATTTTGGGTAAAATGTGTCATTGAAAACTTTGACGTGCTAAGAATTTTAAATTTCTTGATTTCAAAGCAAAGCAAAATAAGTAGAAAAAACAAGTGAAAAATTTGTATTTTTCTGCTTTTTCTGTGTCGATCCTTTCTCACAGTCGTTTCAAGTTGTTATATTGTTTGAGTAGGAGTACATAAATTAAAAAAAAAAAATCATTTCTTTTAAGTTGAATACTTATAATTTACCCAATAAGAATGATATTATTTTAATATGAATTTTCGATGAAATTAATAAGGCAACAATCTTTAACCATGTTTCTGACTGTACTCATTCCATTTCTAATAAGGGATATATGTTATTTAAGTTTTAATTAAATTATTTAAGTTTTTATTAAATTATTAGGATTTTGTGATGAAAAATGTTAAAATAACCTCAAAATGATTTGAGTATACTGTAAAAAATTCCATTGTTTGAAATATTGAAATTTTGAATCACTAGCTATATTAGTAACCCTCCTAGATTTTACGGTAAATTTACCATCCAATTGGAAAAATATCAAGGTCTCTATTCTAATTGTGTCTCTATACCTTTAAATCCTGAATCCTGTTCATTTTGCATAATTAAAAATTTTATTCAACATGAATTCTCTGGAAAATCTGATACTTTAGCTTGAATTTATGCAAATGTTAAAATATTACGTTAATATGCATATTTTATCACTTACTTTAATAAAATTATAATTTTAGTAATTATTAAAAATATTTTAATAAGCTCTTGCTATACGATAATTCGTATATAGTGGGAAATCATTGAAATGCAAAGTTTAAACAAAAATGAAATTTTTTCAAAAGTTATTTTACGAAGTTAAAAATTCATTTGCAGCCCGTTTTGTATTGTAACTGCATATGAAAATTATTATAAAGCAAAAAAAACGTTGTCGTTTTTATTTTAAAAGTTTTATTTCATGGAATTTTTTTTAATAGGGGATTTACTAAAAGAGAAAATTGTTACGTACCTTTATTATTAATCTAATAGAAACTTCACATAGATTTTTTATTGTAACATACATAAGATGAAAATTATGTAATAGACAGGGTCTCTAAACAACGAAAATGAGTACTATGTTAGAATTTTCCAATTATTTTCATGTTCTCTTACTTTAGTTTTGACAAATCAGTGTAAATCTATGCCAATCAAACTAGAATTAGAATCATTTCGAGCAAAGTTTAAATATTTTTCAGAATGACTTTTTAAAGAAAATTTTTCAATACTCTTTTTTAAATTTTCGTGGCTAAGCACTTTAAAACAATCAGATTTTCGAAAAATAATTTCGAAAAATATTTCGAGGTGCGTTTTATTCAATTTTAACATAATAGTATTAAAATTTATTGGATTTTAAATTTGAAAATCAAGAATTTGAATATTTTAATGGTAATACTAAGTAATTAAGCAATTTTTCCTTGTTATCACAGGAATACAGTCGTGACATTAATAATTCAAAGGCAAAATTTCTTAAATCGAGTTACGACAAAATTGACGAGTGCAATAACTAAATTTCCCATGTTTTAGCTTACAGTAGATAAGAATTGCTTCAATTACGCTAAGCCTAAGTTCTTTAAATTAATTATAAGAAAAATGTATTTCAAAAAATTTTAATAACGAATTTTTTTGGCAAAATATTTTTCAATATTTTTTTGCTCTAAAATCTAATTCCATATGACCATGTAGAATATTGTCAACTCTTTTAATTTCAATTCTTTGCGAATAACTGCTTGTTCACATAAACCGCTTAAATAGTAACAGATTTAAACTTTTTAATCTAAAAGCAAAAATAAATGTAAAAGTTGGTGCAATAGGGTCCTGCTTTAGAATGTTATCGATTAAAAGTATCAAATTTGTAATACTTTTTTAACGAAACTATACTGGGACATCTTTTACAATGTTTTTAATACCTGTTTGCAAAACAAAAAGAAAAATATTTTTAACTTTTTTAGTTTATAAAAAAGTTGAAAACTTGTTTACAGTTTTCTTTTTTTTGTTTGCATCCAACTCTAAATATGTTTTCATCTCCTATTAACTTTTTCCTTCTACATGTTTTTATCAATAAAGCTTTAAAACTATAATTTTAATTAAGGATTTTTTAATCAAGCTGTTAAAGTTTCGAAAAAAACAAAATAATTCAATAATGGAAAAGAAAATATTGTACGCAAATTTTTCAAACAGGCTTTAATGATAAAAGTTTTTTTTATTAATAAAATTTGATCAAACGAGAAAAGAATGTAAGTAAAATATTTATTTATATTGAGTATTATAAAGTAAAATAAACCATAAAATCTAAAATATTCGCATACGTATATTTTTTGAACTTACCTCTGGTTCATTACCATCAGAAACAAGATTTCTGGCACTCCAACCATCAGAACCGATCCATGAAAATGCACCAGTTGCATTATTACGTCTTACAGCTCTCATTACTTCTCGCACCTCTTGATCTGATCCAAAAATTATGGCACCTAATATTGAAAATTAAAATTTTGGCAAAGGAATTAAAATTCTAATATGTTTTGATAACTATTATTAAATTAAATTTTAATTAAATTTCAATAAAATGCCATTAAAATTACAGAACAATGGAAAAGGTTTGAGGATTTTCAATATATTTGTTTATTATACAGATCGACGTCAGTATACAATTTGCCTGTCGAAATTCATTTTCGAATTATTCTAGGATTTGAACCAATACACCTTGTTTAACTAATAACAATACACCTTGTTTAAGAGTTTAACCTTGTTTAACTCTTAAACTTTTAAATTCTGATTTCGCTTTAACCAGGGAGTTGATTAGTTATAGATACTTTTTTAAGTTCTGAAATAATCAATAAATTTTTTGATAAAAATACGACACCATATTTTTAATTGTTTTTAAAGCTTTAAGAGATGGAAAATTGCTTAATTCTATTAATGATTTTTGCTATTTTTTGAACTGTCAGTTCAAATGATTTTGAAAATGATAAAGTGAATACAATTGAAAAGATTTGAAATGAGAATTTTACTTCATCTTCTCTTACATTTTTAATAAACGCAGTTCCTTCTCTTTATCACTTTTAATAATGTTGAATAAACCACAATAAAAAAAGCACATATAACACATACTTATATAATATGCTATATTTATATAATATGTGGGTACATTACTTTATATTTGCTGGTTTTTAATCTAACTCATACATATACAAACATTAAATGTAATGTCGTTAGAAATTATTATTATACATAACAGAATTATTATATACAGAATTCACTGTTGTTTGTTATTGATGTTCATTTAATGTAAAAATGATCAACTTATGAAAAAAGATGTGAGAAAAATAATAAAAAGAGAGAAAATTCAAATGGAGTGTTTGTGTTAAAAGCTGATAAGTCCTTTTCATTTTTCATTCTTTACCCTGGTTTGTTGTTGATTTTTTCGTTTTATCATTTTTTCTTTGTAACTTGTATATGTATATCTGCTTGCTGTTAAGTAGATTGAAAATATATAAAATAATTTTTCATTAGTTTATAAGACCTTCTTAAGTGGTATGAGATTTTGTTAAGAACTGAATTTATGAGATAAACTCATGACAAAGACATCGTCTTCAGCTAAAAAGCTGTTTAAAACAGTGTGTTTAAATTGTGGAAATATATTTTTTTTTTTATTTTTCTACAATTTAACTGATATTTTATTATTCAGAGTGAACTTTGAAATTCTTAATTTAATGTACAAATTGCATTGCAAAATTTTTTATGAAAATTTTGAAATTAATTTTAAATAATAGTTTTAAACAGACTGGCCTTGTTTTAGTTGATCAAGATATGGTTCATCTATTTTTTATACTTATTATTTAATTAAAACTTTGAATTTGTTCGAAATGTTGTGTGATTTAAATAGTGACATAAGAGAATGTTAATTTTATTTTAATTTAAGAAAAATTAGAAAAGTAGGTAGTAAGTGTCAGACAGTATTGCAATAGTATAAAATTTTTGTTTTAAATGTAATTGAGCAGTTAAAATGATACTATTTAAATTTTATTTAGAAATAACAAAATTTAAAAATTTGAATATTCTCTGGCCAAGCCTATAGTTATTGAAAATATCAAGTTATAAGTTTTACTATACATAAAAAGTTTAAATAAACTACGAATTTTAATTCTATTATTCCTAAGTATATCAGATATAACTACAACTTTTTTTTTTTTATAATGTACTCATACCATACTAAAGATAAGAGCTACATCAAATTTAATAGAAACGAACAGAGAAAAAAATATGTGCCATGTATAAAAAAATATTCGAAGATAAAATCTCATGTCGCAATAACGTCCAACAAATTTAACAAAACATGAATCGTATAAAAACTTACATCAATACAAACATACAAACATACATAAATGCTTTTAATATTAAACTCTATTTTATCAATGGTCAAAAGTAAAAATGTTATAACTCAACATGAAAGGAAAATAAATTTTAAGTGAAATGGTAACACTATTTTATGAAATTAAATTCTCATGAAAAAGATAACCTTTATAGCTAAATCATGTGATTATGAGCGCATCCGGTTTACAGACTATAAAAAATAGGCTGTTAAGACAAGTTTAGACTTTAAACTGTTTCTAAGCTTTGCTATTTTTACTTAAATGCTGCTGTAACATTGAAACTTTTTAGAATATTGTATTTACGTTATCGAACAGATTCGAAATTGCGATATTCATGTCACTAAATATTTTATTTAATAATTTTACATATATTAAGGGTGTTACCGTTAACCGAATCGTGCTTACTATATTAAATAACAACAAAAATTGTCGAATGACCTTAGGTTTCGTAGACAAAAAAGTATAAACAAAGCATTCTCTGGCAACAATGAGAAAGCAATATTTCCTCCAAAAATCGTTTTCTCTTAATATACAAATTAAAACTACATAATTATTATGTATATAAAACTATAAAAACTATTCCAGAATGTAAAAATTACGCAGTTCTCACAAAATCTCGTTTTAAAATTGCTATCTGTTCATCTACGAGCTTTATAGGTTCTATTATGAAAAAATAAAAATAATTTATAAAATAGTTAACCGCATAATCGAAAGGGTTAATATTGCATTATCCATATCTCTTTTTAAGCATAGAGGTTTTGAATACAAAAACGTCAATCCATATGCTTACACCACATGGTTATGTTTACAATTAAAACACACTTATGTAATTTATATAAAAGTTACAAAGAAATAGATTTTAGTACTTTTGGTAATTGAAAATAATCAGAAATTGATTTTCATGACTATATATAATGTAATTTGATGTGGCACTACCAACATTGATGATAGTTGATATTTTGTCTTTTGGTGTGGTAATAATAATATTGATGATTGTTAGTGATGCTCATATTATTATGGGGTAATTTAAGAAAAGTGGTTAAGACAATAAAAATAATTTTGTTTTCATTTTTCTTTTTATGTTCTTTCTTTTGTTTTCTGTTTCTTCTTATATATAACTCAAACTCACTTACCATTATTATAGATTGAAAGTGGTGAAGAAAGTTAAAAAGTTATTATATCGAATTTAGTTGAATAATTTCTTATACATACATAATGTATGTATATATATGCATGTAGAAGGAAAATTTTGTATATGTGTGTGCTTTATATGAATATAATATACTGTAGGTTGTATATTAATTTACATTATCCTTAAATGATTTTTTAAGACATAAAAGGATATTAATATATAAACGTGCGCAGTCATTTATATATTGTGTTGTAAGTTAAGTGTATAGCAGTTTGTATCAGATGAAATTGTTTAGAAGAAAGTTTATATTTTGTTTTGTCTTAACAAAAATATTTTAAGAAAAATGTTATACAAAGTTTTGTTATTTCAAATCCAGTCAATATAATAGTTAAGAATACTGGATATTGTTCCTTTTTATATTGGTAAAGTATTTTATTATGAAAAAGTATTTAAATTAACTGGTATACATATACAGAAAAAAAACCTAAATTATTATTTTCAAAAAAGAAAATGTTAATAAGAGAATATAGGTGGGGTTAATTAAAATAAATTTTTTTTCTTGTTAAAATAGGAAATTGAATATATTCTTAGGTAAAAATATTACAACGAGCTACGTGAGTGAATATTGTAATAGAATATAATGAAAAGAATTTCTTTGTACTAAGATGCTTATTCAATTTAATTGTTCAACTGAATCTGTAATATGAATATTGATTATACTAAATAAGATATTGAACGTCTCTTTCACTAACGTTTTACTTAATTAAAATATTCCAATAATTTATTGATGAAATTTCAAATGGAGATTTTTCTTAATGGCAAATCTTACTACTTAATCTACCTATCCTACCATGTAAGGTATACCCCATCGTATGTAATCAAATCTTTATGAAAAACTTTCCTTTTAGTAGGAAAAAAGTTTTTAAAAATTAAAAATTTTAATTAAAAATCAAAAGACAATTTTAATTTGATTCTGAAACTCATAGTATATGAAAGCATTTGTAAGAATATTTTGGTTTAATCTTTGAATTCGAATTGAAATTTTTGTATAGGTATGCTTGAAGCATAGCATGGCTTACAGGACAGGGCTAGGAAGTATTTAAAGTTTTCTTTCTCTTACATAATTTTTTAATTACATTAAGATTTTTCATATTTTTTAGATTTGAATACAATGTGTGGTTAATCCCTCTAAATACGACCGGGTTCAATTATGTATTCAATTTTTGTTTTTAAAAAATTTTTAAAAACAAGAATTTAAAGCATCTTCAGAAACTCAAAAGAAATACAAAGGCATTTGTTACAGAAAAGATTTATACACTATACCTTTTATGGATAAAAAAAGATACTACAGTGACTCTCAATAGTGACCATTACAGAATATATTATAATATCGGAAACATAATTTCATCAAGGAAAGTGTACTCCTCATTACTCTAAGATTAAAAGCGTTTATTTGTGTATACTGTTTTCGCTAAATTTATTATTTTAATAATTAGAGGCAGCAAACAAGTGGGGTGGTACGATTACCTAAACCTGAGATTCAAATTATGAATTTTACTAATACAACATCAAAGTTGCGGAATCAATAAGAATGTGCCTATTGCACTACTAATTTATCTTAATAGAAATTTCTTCATGCAACTGCAGAACAGATGGATGAGCTCAGTTGGTAGAGCGTCCGCCTAGAAAGCGGTAGGTCACTGGTTCGAGTCCAGTTCGAGGAGAAAAATTTTGTTAATGAATAATTTTTCTGCCTTTAACTCGTTCCTTTGATTACGTCATCCATCTGTTCTGCAGTTGCATGAAGAAATTTCCATTAAACTGAGATTCAAACTTTTAGTGATTTAAGGTTTCTAATAATTGAACTAACACCATTAACACAACGAATCTGTTTTGAATAATATTGATATATTCAAATCAATCTTCGAGTCATGCAAAGCATTATTTTATTGCAAAATTTTTTTTTGGCATCGGAGCTAATTTTTGTATTAATGATGCAATCCTCCTATTCTGTTTGAGGTCAAAACGTAATATAAAATAATGTAATTTTCTCTTAACTTAATTCCTTCGTCTTTGTAATAAAAATTTAAACTGGCATTTTTCATCGCCAATTTATAAGATTTATTAAAAATAATTTTAGTTTTTATGAGATTTTTTTTTTAAAAATGACCTTTATAAGAAATTTTTATTATTTTTTATAACACAAAGAAAATAAAGAAATTATGGTGCAAACAAGCTAAAAAAATAATGGTTTTTGTTGTCCAAAATAACACTTTGTTCTTTTGGTTAATAATGCAATTCTGTTGCAATCAACGTCATTATCACATTGAGAGGATAAGAACAGAATTCATACCATAACAAGGATATTACAAAAAAATGGGTAGTTTCAATATTGTAAAGAATACTTGCTCTAAAATTTTTTTTAATTCATTTGAAAATGTACTAAACACATTTTCATGTGTGGCCTTACTATTATATTAAAATAATAATTTAAATTTAAGTGAATTATTATTCATAATTTATTTCTGATTAAGTTTTACTTCATCTTCTATGCTATTTTTTATTTTAAATTCTGAATTGAATTTCTAGAAAGATGTAGCTAAGTTGCGTAAGGTGTCATTTGAAAAATGGATGTTAAACTTATAATACACTTAATAACAATAAAATAATGCAAAGATCTATTTAGCCAATTAATTTGATCCTTTAAAGTTAAAAGTTCGATTAGGATTTAATTGACACTACATCTGAAAAAAGATTTAAATTTGAAATTAGGTTAACAATAGGTAATAAAAATATAGTGCTACGAAATACAATGTCCAAAAATCAGAGGCAAGAATAAAACCCTGCCCAATAGCCAGCTAATTAATATACAAAGTAAAATTATTCACACTGTCCGTCAATCAATTTACTATAAAAGTTATATGAAGGAGTGAATACTTAAGGATGGTGTACAATAATTCTAGAACAGATGAATGAAAAAGAGATTAAATTTTTAAATGCTTTTTGATTAAAAAATATTTTATATGCAATTTATTTTACGATACAAAAACTAATTTTTACACAATTTAAATTTTGATTTCTCTCCTCTTGCTGTATTTAAGGAGATCATTTTTGATTAAAATCACTGGGGTACTATAAAAAGAAAATTCCAAATTTTTTCTTTGTATAACAAAAAATGAAAAGATGAAAGATAACGGAAGAGCATAATGTTTTCATAATGCAACAATATAATGGTTTCCTCAAAGGAGTGCAAGGATATTAAAGTAAAAGTGTATTTTTATTAGTTTATTTATTTTGATATTTCAATATATTGTTGCTGATGTAGCATTGCACAGAGATTCAAGTTTTTTAGTATTAACCAGAAAAAAATGGATGGTAATATCGAGAAAAAGCGTACTATTTATGACAACAAAATTATGGGCTTTCTGTCTAATTTTGTTGTATTTGATAATTAATCTTAATATATTTAAAATGTGAAAGAAATATCAAAGTAAGAAATAAAGTCAGATTTAAGAGGATAGTGTAAAAATGTCTTAGTTTGTTAGTTTTACGAAAAATAAGTTTAAATCTTAGAGGACAGTATGACAATGTCCATTGAAATACAACCAAGTATTACCTACATATATGTACAAAATACTGATTGAAATTTGTTTCGATTCCAAATTTATTAAAAAAATCGGAACTTCTGATACTAAGTAGGAGAATATTGTAGGTATTATGATTGTGTTTATGGTCTGGTAATTTGGAAATAAATAATTTTTATGATTTTTAAAAATATTTTTTTGTTAAAATTCTAAAAGTTTTCAGTATAAAACCATTATACTTTCTTGGGAATATAATTATAAATTCATGTGGTTGTGCATTATCTTGAGATTCAGTTGTGCAGTTCAACTTTTGTTTTTTTGTAAAAATCTTATTCTCTTTCAATTTAAATTAGTATACATTTAAGTCAAAAATTTGAAATATTTCATTTGGAAATGAACATTTGGGACTTTTTTATCCTCATGAAAAATCGAGTATGATTTTTCAATTGAAACGATTTCCAACTTGACAAAATTTTTTAATTTTGAAAAGAACATTATTACCTTAAGGGTTAACTTTGTTAATTATATGGAAAAAAAATTTTACATATATTTTTGTATACATTTATATAATTAAATTCAAACTTCATTATTACAGTCCGTATAAGGTGTCAAAAATTCAAAATTTGCAAATTTCAAAATTTTTTTTGAAAAGTGCGAGAAATCTTGTTAAATCCCATCATAAAAGTGTAAATGTAGCTAATTTTATAAAATTTAAAACAATGTGATTCTGCATCTATAATTTTACAAAGTAATTGAGTTTTATGTTGCAAATAATATTTCATGATTTATTTTATGGTAGAATCATATGTGTAACAAAAGTCAATTGATTGTAGGACTCTTAATGAAAATTTTTTAATGAAATCTCCCATTGATTCAAAGTACTATTGACTTCGTTCAGTACCTACAAATTACTTTTTTATTTATTTTAATAAATTTTTAATAAATTTGTTCAGGTATGATGGGGTAGAGCTAATTCTAATTAAAAAAATTTGGGTGCTTTTCCCAATAATACAATTTTAATTCATTTAAAATTAGATTATTTTGTTATATGAACTAAAATTATACAAAAATTACTTACCTCTAGCTCTCGGTTTTGTTAATAATTTTTGAACGATATTATCATATGCTTTTTCTTCAGCAACACCAGAATCTTTAACCAATTTTTCTTTAACTGCTATACAAATTTCATTTTCAGCTAAAAGTTCTTCTAGTTCTTCATATGCCTATAAAATATATTTGCGGTTTTCAATTAATTTAAATTATAAATTTAATAAAATCTACCTTTATTCCATAATTACTTTCTTCATAAATTATTGATATGTAACTCCAATTCATTCTTTTAACAATTTCAACCATTGCTTTAACTTGATAATGATCTGATGGTATTGTTCTTGAAAAATATTCAAAACGTTGTTTATTACTTAATTCAGGACTAGTTGAGAAAAATGAGACCTAAAATCGAAAAAGAATGGAATCAATTTGAATTTTTAAAAAATAAATGTTGCGATTCAAATTTCCAAATGTTTTAATGTAGTTGTGTGGCTTTAGATAAGTGCACAACTTATGTTATTTTAAATAATTTAAGTTCAGTTCTTAAGTAGCCTAACTCACGTAATCAAATTTTTTGCCAAATATATACAAAACAATTCTTTGAGACAAGACTAAACCTATTTATACAAAATTATTATTTGTTTCCAGCGGAAGAATGGACTTATATGAAAATTTTTAAATTTTCATTCATATTAATTGTGCAGTTGAATGGAATTCTTCTCTCTGTTTTGCTCACATATCTGCTGAAATTTTTCTAACATGCATTTAAGCAAACCTAATTGTACAAAGGCTAAGTGATGCTTTACAGAGGAAGGACTTATTTAATTATATATAAGAAATTTTACATTAAATTGTCTTATATTGATTAAAAACAAAATTTAATGGATTGTATAAATATGTATTCCAGATCCAATATGGAAGTCGAGTATGTAAAATTTTACATGATTGCAGGGATAATCAATTGAAAAATTTTTTTTTTTTCCAATGGTTGATAATTTTTCCGAAATATAATTTTTTTTTTTTTTTTTTTTATTGGTGTGAAAAGAAAACTTCCTTTTATTCGGAATAAAATACTTTTATTTTTCGCTAATATATTTCGTGCGCTACATACGCACTTTATCAAAGCTGATTTTCTTCATATTTCTTCATATTTTTCTTTTCTTCATATAGATAATCAATTGTCCATTAATAATACATTTAACTACGTAAGTCACATATTTATAAACGTGAAAAATGAAAAATAAAGAAAAAAGTAAATCTCTTCCTTATTCACACAGGAAAAATTCAATAAAAACGGAATCAGTTTAGCCGGAACTTTTGGTAAATTTCATGTCAAAAACTTTTCGACATTATTTTCCTTTAAAAGTTTTAAAAGTTTTAAACTTAAAAAAAAAAAAACTTAAAGAAAAAAGTAAAAGTATAATTAAAAAAAATTTTTTTTTTTATTTTCTACTCTTCTTCTTTAAAATCCTAAGTAAAATATGGTTTACCTTAGCTTCAATTTTAATTTAATATTAATCTATTTGTCCTCACATAAAACTAGATAGGTATATATTAAAACTTTTAAACTAAAAAGTTTAAAATTTAAAGCACCTACTTTGATTAAAAATATTTTAAGTGTTACTTTTGAAAATTAATAAGAGAAAAATCATTACATAAGAATTTGTTGACTAAAAAATTAATTTTGTTTTGTAAGGAAAACTAAATATTTTATTACCGATCGCATTGTATACGTTACAATAAGAGAGGTATGATATGATGGCATCAAATTTTGTATATCGAGTTTTCAGTGGAAACCTACTTTCGACCTACAGGAAAGACCTACAGGTGTCTTTCGGTTTGCCTGTCTGTGTGTCTATGAATCTCCGATCAGATACTCTGAGACACTAGTTGTTAACAAAATTAACTAGCAAACTTTGCGTCGGTATCGGATCACGGAAATTGAACTCTAGCAAGAACAAAATTTACATTTTTCAAGCACATTAACTAAAGCCAATTTTCTATCTGTTATAGAATTTTAAATAAATATTTTAAAGGAAATTTTCATAATCTTATGTAATACTATAAAAATGTTGTCGGTTATGTGCTATTCCCACCAGATTTTTTTTTTATGTGAATTTTGATTTTTTTCTGAAGTGCAATCGAGTAAACTTATTGAATTCCTTTTAAATTTTAGAAATCCATTTTTCAAAAATTCTTTTTTTTTTCAAACTTTAAAACCTATAATCATTGCCCATAATAGACTGTTCAATTTTTAACTCCAATTTCTTAATTCCGACTTCACGCGACTGACTGCTTTCCCGCTTGTGCTTTTTTGCTTTGACATAGTAAATATACACTTCCGGTACTGAGTAAATGTATCTAACCATTCTTAAGCTTGAATTTTCATAATATATTATGTATTTCGAAGTGTTTTACATCAGATTTCCACTATTGGTCAGTAGTTTGCCAATATGATTAAGATCTCCTAAATTTTAATTTTTTATTTTATTGCAAAAATTGCTGTTCCCATTGTTAACACTCATCATGTTGTTGTAATGGCAGAAGTCTTTATCAATTTTAAACAAAAAATTAATTTTTTTCTTATCATTAAAGTTATTTTCACTTTAATTTTCTAAAATGTTGACAGCGTCTTTGTGAAGAAAGCCTCTTGGATTTTTTAGTACTAAAAATTTACAACTTTTCTTCTATGTTAACTTAAAAGTTAAATTAACTTTAATATATTTATTATAAATATGCATAAACCTAAATACAGTTATCATACCTAAGTATAGATATTGTTATATAAGTATATATATGTACGTGTATAACATTTATCAAGATTTTCTAGAATTACAAAGTAAACAAGTGTAAAATAATTATTAACAATTCGTCTTTATGAAATCAACACTTTTTCCATTTAAAATATATTAACCCACATTAAAATTAAAAAAAAAATATAATTACATAACTTTTTTAACTTTTAACATGCATACATATATAATTATTCCCATGATATAATATGAAATGTTATTTTTTAATTATTGATGGGATTGAAAATTTTAAATTCCTTTTATGTAGTGAATAATGAAGAGTTAAAGTAATTTTTTTTTTTAAATATTGCCGTACGATATTATTGGAGTATATACTATGTACTAAGAGCAGTGTACTAAGGAATTGGATTTGTCACACAATATTTCTCATATAAGATCTATATTAAACATTAATATTAAGTTTTACACGAAAATTTCGGCTAAAATAGGTAGTTATGCCTTGTTTATTATAAATTTGAGCTGCTTGCTGGTATTATAACAAAAAAAAAACAAAATACTGCGATGATCTTATTTTTGGGCACTATAACTTGAAGTAAACTGATCATCTGTTTTTTCAAGTATCCCTAAATTTAAAAATAGGCCAGAAGTGCAGTTCCGTTTTTGGGCTTAAATTTCATAGAAAGGCAAGCAAATTGTGCACTTTTATAATTTACTTAAAATTCATTTTTATAAATTTCGACTTTAATTCACTGAGCTGGAATTAATAAATTTTTGAATACAATGTTTTTTCTATGTATGTTTTTACAATCTTTGGTTTCTTATCATAAAGACAATGTTACGTCTTGCCGAATTTAGAAAACAAGCAGAAAATTAAAATTATGAAACCCTTAACTGTATTTAGATCTTTTGCAACAATACACAATTCTTTCGGTTTTTGTTTGTGATTCTTCCGGTAGAATTTAACACAATTCTTAAATGCTAATGATATTTCAATTTTTTGATTTATGAATTGAAATAAATTTATTAATTTGGAAAAATTTTTAAGTTGATCCTATGATACATTGGAATTATTATAATATTTTAGCTTTATTTACGCCTTATATTAATGCTTCATACATATATCTATACTGTGTATTTTAGGTATTTGTTTAGAAGAATCTTATACTCGTATTGTTTTATTAATTAGAAAACTTTTTCATACTTTCATTTTTGTGTAAGTATGTTACTGAGATACGTCTTTCAATATATTTCCTCTCTTTAAAGAAGAGAAGAAAAAGTTTAATTCTTAAAGGATGAACAATAAAATCTCAGTTTCTTTGTACAATTTCATTATGTTTATTCTTGTTGTATATTTCTTCTAAACAGGGCGAGATAAGTATAATTTTTCGATGTATGTAAATGTACTAACGTGTATTGTAGGTACTTTTATGTAATTATATTATACATATATAAATTTAATAATCATATATATTATTTGTTTCCTTCGAATTTTCATTCTGTCATTCCCTAAAACTTTGTTTGTCATTCTTAAATAATTGTACTTTAGTTTTGAGTTAAGAATCATCGGGGTTTTTTTTTTGATAAAAAAATTTTAAATTCTTCTATTAATTTAGCAATGAATTTTAAATTTCATGCATAAGAAACATTTATAACAGTATCGTGTTGAAATTTTGTGTACATTTATATACATACATAATATATTTATTTAAAAATATAATCAAAGTATTTATTTACCTGTGGTATTCGAAATAAACGTAATAAATTTGCAACTTGTATTGAAGTAACTGAAGATGCTGCACCAACTACACCTGATATCACTTTTCTTACTTGTGTTTTGTTACAATGATATTCGGCATCATCAATATTACTTATTGATCCTTTAAAAAGAGAAAAAGAAAAATTAATTTACTAATTATTAATAATTATTGTATTGTAAGAAATAAGAGTATTGTAAGAAATTTTTTTGTTTTTAGTTATAAAGTAAAATTTTGAAAACTTTGAGGAAAAATTTGTGATTTTTTCGGCATAGCAGCAGGTATTTTTGATATTGCTTTCATCTGTCGTTATTTGTGATTTTATTTTTTTTTGGTATAATAAAATTAATGATTATCCTGAAATATTAAGTTTGAAAAACAATTTTCATTTAAAAATTTTGAAAAATCAAATTTTTAGTCTTCAAAACTAAAAAATTTCAAATATCAATTTTCAAAATTAATAGAGTTAATGGAAAGCAATTATCCTGACTCGATTTCTGGTAATGCATTTTCTGGATTTAATTGATCCCTTATGTATCATCGTATACTTCCAATATTTGCATTTTTCTTGTCTTTACTACTGTTACTGGTGTATGGTTACATCATAATAGAATAAATCGGCAGTCAATGAAAACATTTTTTCATTTATTTCATAAATGAAAAATGTTAAAATATTAATTAAACAAAAAATTTTGGAAAAATATTTGTATTTTTATATTTTCATACTTTTTGAATTTGTAATTTTTTTTGAAATCTCGATAACAACGACTTTTTCCTAGTAAATTCATCTGTTCGTGAACCATAAAATAATTTCGGCGAATATTCTAGTAAGTCATTTGCTTCGAGAACATATTCGCTTCGCGAACCATAATAACCCCATTAAATTCATTTCCAAAAAAAGCACTTCTACTAGCAGATAACTATGTCCAGCTGTACAGTAGCTTTCTATCAAAAACAAATTTACAAATCTATTGAACGTGCAATGGCTGTACTAAAAAGTATATATTTATAGAACATTTCAAAATGTTAAAACATTCATAAAATTTTATTGATTTTATAATTTTCCAAAATTTGTATAGCATCATAATAATATAGAAAAATATTTTCATAGCTAAAAATTTTGAGCAATTTAAATAATTTTAATTTAATTTTTATATATTACATACGATTACACATATAGATTAGATATTTAAAATTAAAAAAAAATACAGAATATTATGATAATTAAATAGTTTCATATAGGAAACGAGTTTATAAAAATTATAACATAATGCAATTTATAAAGTATCCAATTAATTTTAAATTGTTTAATTTAATTTTTTTAATTAAAAAAATAATCAAATTAAAATTTACGCTAAATTAATATTGGTATAGATTTTTTTTCACAAAAATACTTAATTTTTTAATTAAATAAACTAATCAAATTTGAAAATATAACATGTGTGTTTTAATTGATGCACAATATTATCATTCTTCATAGCAATTATAAGAGATAAAGAACGCAAAATAGTTTTGTGATCACCATTAAAATAGTGAACAATAATATTTATTCTTATAATGGTTTGTAAATTTACTGTCGAGTGAGGAATTTTAAATTTAAAAGTGAGAATGAGTTTTTCAAATTACAGCAAATTTAATGTGGCAGTATTTAGAGAGCGATTATTAATTGAGACGACTTTAATTTTACCCTTGAATTTAACCGTTATTATTAACGCTATGTTTTAAATATTTTTTGTTTCATCCTGGATGTATGCAATCATTTGAAATATTTCGGAAAATATAACTATTTTGGAAAAGTATATTTTTACTTATTAAACGTAACCCATACACAAACCATTGGCTTGACCCAACTTAGTTTTTATTTGTTTTCAGTACAAAGTTCTTAAAAATTGTTTTATCGTGTAATACGTAATTCAATTTAAACTTTAAAGTCTAATAAACACACAATATTCCAATTATTACATAGAAAATAAATTTATATAACAAACAATCATTTACTATTACACATTGTATAAATTAAATAAATAAAATCTGATCTAATCCTTTGGTATTATTATTGTTAATATAAATTATGATTTAATCCTGTGCATATTTATCGCTTCAAAAAATAAAATTATTATAAGTGATTATTATGGAAAAGTGTAAACGTTTTCAATATTATGTACGTATATGATGTACAGAAAACAAAAAAAAAAACAATATTCCGAAATCATATACTTTGCACACTTCATGCGTGGCAATATAAAAAAATTCTAGAGTAAAAATTATTATAAAATGTTTATATAAGAGGATAGAATCAAAATAACTAACTAGCTTAGCTATTTCAATATAAAATATAATTTTCTGAATCAATGAACATTTTAAGATTTCTGTTGCCTACTTGTAATCTTTTTTCTCTCCTCTTCATTTTTGTTACATTTTTTATTTTTCGTGTGATTACGCGAATTTTTTTAAAGTATGAAGGGTTGCCAACTATAATTATTTTAATAGAAAATTTTTATATTTTTGTTAGAAAGAAAAAATTAAAGAAAAAATTTCAAAGGAATTTGGAAAATCGCGAGAATTATTAAATCAAGAAATATCGATAACAGAACACATCGAATATAGAACAAAGTTAATACTTAACTAAAGAGTAGAAGAATATTTTTGAGAAAGGTTTCTTTTAATCAAATATTTTATATTCGAAAATTTTTTATAGGAATTAAATTGTGATTATTATGACAAAATAGTAAAGTACTAAAATAAAATAAAAAACAAAATAATCTTGGTATTTCTTCGGATTTATTTCGTGACATAGCAACTAATATTCTTTCATAAACATTTTCTTATCCTCTACTGATAACATTAACCCAATTATTTAATTACGTATTTATGAAAAATAAAATATTTTTGTGGTTTCTAATATACAAAAATACAACATTTTTGTATACTGGCATATTTATAATTTCCATAAATAACTATAATATATAATTGAAGGACAAAGGATCTGTTTTACCAAATATCACGTATAATTTTTTTTTACATATTTTTAATAAATTCAAATTGAATCGTGTAAAGGACACAAATTTTGTATTTTGTTTTAAATAAAAGGAAATCTTACAATTTATTTTAAAAAAAAACAGACCAAAAAAAATTTTTATATAAATCAATTTTTGGGAATTCTAAAAAAGAAAAGAATGCTCTTTAGGGAAAATTATTTTTTGTATAATACTCAGTCCTGTAGTATATTCTAAAATAATAAATACCCAAATATATTATAGCACATCTCTATGAATAATAATAATAAAAAAATGTCATAATAATAATTAGAAATTCTATTAAAGTAACTTTTAAGTTAATTTCTCACAATACCCTATGTAACCTGGAACTCTTATTGTATATGTATTTGTAATACGAAAAACAATTGAAAAAAAACAACGAAACTTTTTGAAAAATGTAACGTTATCCTTAAAGAAACCATGAACATAAAAAGAAATACAATGAAAATATTAAGTACAGAAAATAAAGGAAAAACAAAAACAAAAAAAACCGAAAACAGCCTTAAAAAATCAAATCATAATTTTGAAAAACGCATAACGGTGAATCAAAAGTATTTAAGCTTTTTATAAGTACAAAATACGCTCACGTTTTCTTTTTAAATTATAACGTTACATGATTGGAATTTCAAAAGAAAAAAAAACAGAAAAAAATTCCGATTTTGTAAGAAAACATAAATTTTAAACTTTTACAAGCATTCTCTTAAAATTTGAGTGCCTTAGAATGTTGGTGTGCAACGAAAGAAAAATGGCGCGAGAAATGTAACAATACTTTTTTCTATAAAAATATTTTTGAAAAATAAAAATATAAAATTGGGTTTATTAATTTCAGACTGCTTGTCAAAATTCTTACATAAGTATAAAAATATAAAATTTAACTTTTAAAAACTTAGTAACTGCAACTCATTATGTTTGTGTACTACTGCTAATTTTTTTGGTCCGTCAATAGAGGGGCAGTTACCATTGTTCAGAGCTAAATTTTGCTTAAATTCCAAAACTGATCATTTTAAAAAATAAAATTTAAAAAAAATTATAAATTTAAATTCTACTACGAATAAAGCTTTCCTTTCCTCAGCGCTAAACTTACTCATATTGATTTAGCTCTACTTTGTTAATGTTTTCTGAATATGTTTTGAAGTATAGGTGCTGAACATTCAAAACAAAAAATTCTCAGTTTTTAAGAAATTAACCTGATTTTTTAAAATTGAAAGAAATGAATATTTTTTAGGATATTTGCATTCCTACTCCCTCGCCCCCCTCCCACCTGTTAACATTCAAGACAAAGTAAATTATTTTTGATTTTAAATTATTACCAAAATAATAATATTAAAGTTAAAATGTGCTTATTTTCCAATAATTTTTATTTTCAATTTTTTTTTTTTGATTTCAATAAATACTAAGAAAAAATTACTTAAATTTCAAATGTATTACCCTTCCTTATACTTAGAAAAAATATTTCAACTTCCTTAAGAAGTCAAAATTCCCATACGGTTTCAGTATACACGTAGAAAAGAATTTCTCTTAAAGAATTTTTTGTTTTGAATAAAAAATGAAAACAAAACGGAAAAGTTAATAAATTAAAAATTTTCATTTAATTTTTTACAATTTCATTTTTCTTATATATGCATAGGAAGGTGTACGCATTTTGAGTGGTTGGAAAGTGTAACAAAACATAAAAAGAAGTTCAGGTGACTTCTTCAGAATTTTATTTTAAGTTCCTTTTTAGTTAAAAATCCTCTTGAGTCCGTAACCATCTATTATATTTTGGTAGTTCCTTCTAGACCATTTAATATTAATTTTTGTTGAAAATTAGATAATTTTTAGGTCCAATAAAATAAGTGTACTGTTGTTTAAATTTCTTAATTTAGGTGTTATAATTTAAAAATATAAGCCCTTGTAAAATTACATTTTCATAACTAATTTATTTTACAGATCAAAGAGGAATGTTAGAAGAACATTTTATTTTGAAAAAAGATGTGGGAGTTCAATTAATAACGGGATCAATTTTTATAAACATAATTAGAAGTTAATTCCATATTTTCAATTAAACAACAATTTTTTATATACTCTTGCACAGTTTTAAGCAGTTAATTTTGAGCTGCCTTTAATAGCTGGCCGTAAATTAAAGTTTTATTAAATTAAGGAAGCCGTTCGAGTAGGGAATATCTTACAGTTTCCTTCGGTTTGACAAAAAGTAATCAAAATCTAAAAACGAATTCACTTAGTTTAAAGATAATTTGACACGGAAACATTTTCTTTTTATTTCTTAACACTTTAAATTAGAAGTAAAATGGTAGCTATGCTCCATGTCTTATAACTTTAGACCGTTGAACAGTATTAAAAGTATTTACTTTCTTTACAATATATGTAAATATGTACAAATATTAATAATATTAATATAGGACAAAAAAAAAACATTTTATATTTGTTGAATTTTCATTATGAATTTAATGTCCAGTGGCATTTTAAAGAGGAGCTTCTGTATATATCGGAAAAATATATCCCTATAAATTTCCATGGTGTGCTTTTTTGATTTTTTTTTGTTTCGTAAATTTCCAACAATTTACACCATCTGGTGCTAAAAAAAATTTTTTACTTTCTTTTTTTCATATTTCATTTTGTTTTCATAAGAGAATATGAAAGTAAAAGTTTTTGAGAAGAAAGAAAAAAAATAATAACAAAAGGGGGGAGAAGGCATACAACATGGCTAATTGATGACATTAATAATAAATTCGAGAGTCGATTTAAATAAATTTAATACATTTAAATTAAAATTTGAATCGATAATAGTATTTTTCTCCTTTATATCAATAAATCATTGGGAAAATAATGATAGTGGTCAAATAATTTCGGATGTGATAGTTAAGCTCGTTAGTATACATGGTTGTGAACAATTTTAGTGTTGTTCTTTGTAGGGGTTTCTGGAAACGAAAATTTTATTATTGAATTTTCGTGGCAGCTTACTACATTTTATTAGAATATGGGTCTAATACGGATAAGTTTATATAGTCTATGACTAATTATATAGCACAACTTGTTTATATTGAATTATATAGCACAACTTGAACCACAATTTCAATTGAACTAAAATTAAATAGGATTCTTGTCAGTGCCAACTTTTGGTTCGTTAGCTTAATTTGTTTTTGAGTTATTGCCTGAATAAGACAGATTAATAAACAGCTAAACCGTCTGGTAAGCAGACAGATCTAAATCGAATCAAAATTCAACTCTAAATTTGTAATATCTTTCGAGCATTTCTTCATACGGCAAAAATTCTAAACGATCTATGTCAAAAAGTAATTAATTACCTACAGAAAGAAACTTTTTAACAACTGCGATTGTATGAACAGAAAAATTTGTTGGCATATTATAACAAATTATTAAAATTTAAGAAACAGGAATGAGCAACTCTTTTAGTAAAATCCAATTTAAAAGCCTAAAATATTTATGAATAGAGGAAATTGCAAAAATTTTAACTACAATGATGAATTCAAAAGTAACACAATTCAATAACTATTCTAAATATGAACTTATTAAATGATTTATGTTACAATAATCTTAATAATTAATTGTAAAAGAGTACAAGAGATCTGAGAACATTTATCTTGTATTGTTCTACAATTTTATTGTACGAAACAAATTCTAAGAATGAATTCCTGGGAAAACCAAAATTTTTGAAATTTCTTTAAATTCTTAAAATATTTTAAAATATATTTTTCAAGGATCAAAATAATAATTTTTGCATATTGTCCTTTTTTTTTTGTAAAAGGATCCCTTTTTGCTTTTCTATATTTTGTTTATGTATATATTTCAGATGTCCATTTGACTGTACATAATAAAAAAAATAATAAAAAATAATAGAAAAATTCTATTCAATAAATTTATGATGATCACCTTCCGAATAACACAATGATAATTAAATTTATTTATTCCAGAAGGAAATGACAGCAATAATGATGTTGTATAAGATGTTCCGGAAATATAATAACTGCGGTACTACACCGTTAAAATTACTTTTAATTGCATCTTAAGACTTAATTAAAAGTAATTAAGCTTAAGACGTAACTAATAAAGTCTTTAAATGACGTATTTTAAATACATGCCAATGTATAGGCGTTTTTGACACTTAATTGATTGGCCAGTTCTTTATGTCGAATCCATGTCAAATGAATGAACATTCGAAGCAGTATAATATAATGAATCTGATTATCACGATGTGATTTATTTGAAATTTTAAAGTAAAAGCTTCTTTGAATTTTAAGCTTCGTCTGCGATTTTTATAGTTTTTCTTAAAACAATGAAATTAACTAATTTTATAATATGGGAGTGCGGCGTGTTGCCCTATAGAAATAACTTGTAATTATTTCTGATAGCTTATGATAAATCAAAAATTCAAAAACGAGAGATATCAACATGTTGCGTAACTTTTCTACTGCATTAACGAAAATGTGTGGTTTTGTCCCGAGATAGACTCAATAAGAAGAGTTTGATTTCTTTTCATTTTCGAGAATTTTTCAAAATATCCAGCCTAATGGCCTTCTAAGTATAATTTCACAAATGCATCCATAATTTTATTTTAATATTGCAAGTAGCTCTTTTAAAATTTGCTGAAAACTTAAAGATCTTATCAATAATTTTTTTTTTAAACTCTGAATAAGTTTATATGAACTGTCAATGTTATGTAATTATTTTTATTTTGAACCTTATGTTATGCAAACAATTTTTTTCAACGTGTTAACATACTTACTCCATTACCGTTACGGTATGTGTTTGATTATAAACAGAGCTTTATGAATACACAAGAAAAAAATGACCATCAACAAAAAAAAAAAGGACAACAAATCCTTATTTTGTATTATTTAATATGATTATAACAACAAAAAAAAAGGAAATTTCTTATTTAAATGTTAGAAAATTTATGTCCTTTTACTTTTTAGGCTATAAAAACTTATCAAATATTTTTCGCACATTTTAAAAAGATCACATGAAAAATATTTAGATTGAATGAAATTTAATCAGATTAACGCACATTTAAGGAAATTTTGTTTATTTTTTTTTATGTGTTTTTAATAGGTTTGAGTAACATGTTGAATAAATTTTATGGTTTCATAATGAGGAACCTAAGCTGATTTTGTAAGCTTTTGAATATATGAATGTATTTATGAAGTTCTTCAACTAAAAATTTAATATTAAGAGAGATTTTAAAGTTTAATGAAAATGTAGGTATTCAAAATGAAAATTTTACAATATTAAGTTGTTAATTTAATACGAAATAGGTCGTGTCTGTGCGAGAACAGTTGGAAATGCAAATATAATTTGGGTGGATTGCTGATCATTACGCTCAAATATCATTAGAAGTAGTCATTATTTTTAACAGTTAGGACAGAAAATTTGAGCATTTCAATAGAAAATCTTATTTCTTTACTGGAACGTTCAAATAAATTAAATACAAAAAAAATGTTTACAAAAATTCTACTTTGTTTGTCCTTTACTGGAATACGTATTTGATTGCAAAATTTTAAGCATTTATGTTTCTCGTAACAATTATGCGAAAATAAAAATGAAAGTTTTATGTAAAATTTTTTTATTATTTTGAATTTATTAATGATGTAATTCCAATATTGAAGTTAAAAATATGAAGTTGAAGGTAAAAAATTCATCATTTCGTTTGTAATTTTGAGAAAATATGGTCTGAGATCATTTGATATAATTTAACGGTGATAAATTGTGATCGATTTGGAATTATTTTCTCATCTGCTCACATATCTCTTCATCCGTCGCAAAGGTAACCCAAAACATGAGGTTTATTGAATTTTCAAAACTACTTAGAGTAAAAGTGAGTGCCAGAGCACTATTAAATTAGAATACGATTCGGCAGTTCTTGTATGCAATTTACTAATTTAATAATTGGTATTGTTTCATAGAATGAAACACACTGATATGAAAATTTGCTAATGTGGAAGCCCTAGTCCAATACGTTTTGTAATATTAATAACAGTACACAGAGTCAATATTTCGATTCAACAATTGAACTTTTCATCATTGCATAATGGAAACAATTTTTTTATACAATTTTAACTGCTAAGCTAACAAAACTTTAAAAATTTATTTAATATTATTTTCTAGATTGAATCATCGCTACAACATTTTGGAAGTTTAATGAAAAAAATTGTTGTGATTAATTTTAATTGATTTTAAAATTGCTTCTATTTTTTCCATTTTATATTGATATTATAATTTTGTATTTTAGAAATATTAAATATAATGTCGTGTGCCCTGATTTATTTTTTAAAAATGAAAAAAGCAAAATAAACAATTTTTCTTTAAAATTGCCTTGAAAATTACTTTTCTTCAATGAAAAATCATTATTTGAATTAAAATGGATGGAGTTGGAACAATATAAAATAAAATTTTATTGTGTTGGTTATTCCTAGAAACGTCTTAGAATATTATAGAAAATATTTAAAATTAAAAAGATCTAATCAATAATATAGTTGAGAACAGCAGGAGAATTTAATTTTTTTTTATTCTTTCATTTTTATATTAAATATTTAAGAAATTTCCTTTTGATTTTTCTGTATATTCGGGGATTTCATGATATAAATGTAAATTTCAAATATCTTTTTTGTTACCATTTTAGGAAATAAAAATATTTAATATTTTGAATAGACTTTTTTATGGTACAATAGAGAAGTGTTAGAATTCATTAGTTTTCTTTTCAAATAAAATATAATATTTTTTTTTTTTTCGTTTATTTTTATTTATATGTATAAGGGTTTGTTATTTAAGAAAATCAAGGATAATTGTAAAGTATTCAACACGAATACGAATAAGAAAGGGAACAAAAATCAAGAAAAATAATAATAATAATAATATTAAATGATTATTTAAATGTAAAAATATTTCAGTTCCAAGTAAGATAATTTTAACCTTTTTTCAACCCATCAGGAAAATTTTACCCATGATTGTGTTTTATACTAAAAATTAAACAAAATTTTCTTATGTTATTTTGAAGTAAAAAAAATAAATCGGAAGAAGAACAGAAAAATATTAACAATAACAGAAATTAAACATCTATAAATTTTTGCAAAGTCTATTTTTGTCAATCATTAATCTGAAACACATAAATAAAAATATTTCAGAATATCGTCGACTACAGAAAGAAATTAGAAAGGAATGTCGGAGGGCAAAAGCAGATTGGCTAAAGAATGAATGCGAACAAATCGAAGAAATACAACGTACACACAATGATTTCAGCCTTCACAGAAAAATAAAGGAAATCTCAGGACAATATCGTAAATCAAATCCATCTATTTTGGTAAATCATAGAAACCAAATAATTGTTGACGCTGAAGAAAGAAAAGATTTCTGGGCAAAATATATCGAAGAAATATTCTCAGATAACAATAGATTTGGTATTTCTGATAACAACCATGGAGGTAGGCAACTTACGGGACCGTCTATAACACGAGATGAGATTCGTAAAGCTATCCAATTATCTAAAGATAACAAAGCTGCTGGACCAGATGATTTGCCGGTTGAAATATTAAAACTTATAAATGAGGATAAATTGGTGATTTTGGAAAAATTATTTAACCATATTTACGATAGTGGACAATTTCCGACAGATTGGCTAAAATCCACCTTCATACCGTTACCAAAAAAGAACAATGCCAAAACATGCAATGAACATCGTTTAATAAGCCTGATGAGTCACGCCTTAAAAATATTTTTGAAAATACTGCATAATCGAATCTATAAGAAATGTGAAAAAAATATGGGTATGACCCAGTTTGGATTCAAAGATGGAACAGGAACGCGAGAAGCACTATTTAGTATTCAAGTTTTGGTACAAAATTGTCGCGATGTTAGGAAAGATGTATTTTTATGTTTCATCGATTATGAAAAGGCGTTTGACAATGTCAATCACAACAAAATGATGGAAATATTAGCTGATATGTTCATTGATGAGAAAGACA
Organism: Condylostylus longicornis; assembly: GCF_029603195.1. Taxonomy (NCBI): domain Eukaryota; kingdom Metazoa; phylum Arthropoda; class Insecta; order Diptera; family Dolichopodidae; genus Condylostylus; species Condylostylus longicornis. The sequence continues at coordinate 13,864,231 of NW_026577987.1, forward strand.
TGCGCTGCATACAAAATCTATACTGGCATCAAAATGCGCATGTTAGAACAAAAGATGGCATCACAAAAGTAGTGGAAATAAAAAAAGGAGTTCGACAGGGTTGCATACTATCACCGCTTCTATTTAACATCTATGCCGAAGCGATTTTTCAAGAAGCAATCGAAACAATGCCAAAAGGGATAAAAGTTAATGGCAAATACATCAACAACATTCGATATGCAGACGACACAACCCTAATTGCCGACAATATGAATGATCTTCAATTCTTAGTTGATCAAGTAAACCAACATAGCAAAGAATACGGTCTTCACATAAATGTAACAAAAACAAAATTTATGATTGTAAGTAGAGATAAAACCCCATTTCTAAATGCCAAAATCCTAATAAACAATGCACCGATAGAACGAGTCAACAGTTTTAAATACCTTGGTTGCTGGCTTACAGAAGAATGGAGCTCTGAAAAAGAAATTAGGTGTAGAATAGAAATGGCACGTAACTCTTTCTGCAAATACAATAAAATCTTTACTAGCAGAGATATAAACATAAATTTGAGACTGCGGTTTCTGAAATGCTATGTTTGGTCAGTTCTACTCTACGGTATGGAATGTTGGACCTTAGGGGTTCCGTTAATGAACAAATTGGAAGCCTTTGAAATGTGGACATACAGGAAAATGCTCCGAATATCATGGACAGAACACGTTTCAAATTATGAAGTCCTTCAAAGAGCACAAACAAAAAGGGAACTACTAAGGACCGTAAAGCAAAGAAAAACTTCGTATTTCGGACATTTTATGCGCGGAGAAAAATATCAGCTTCTTCAACTTATTATTCAAGGCAAAATTGAAGGCAGAAGAAGCGCTGGCCGGAAGCAAATGTCCTGGTTACGCAACATACGGAACTGGACTGGTATCCGAAACATTGGCGATTTGATGCGCACTGTGGAAAATCGAGAAGAGTTTAAAGAAATTGTTTCGCAAATTACTTAAGCATCCAAAGTAATAGTAACAACAGCAATAGTAACAGCAACAATTAACTACAAACATATGATTCGCTTACATCCACCTCATGGATATGCAGACAAGAGAGAGAGAGATTAATCTGACATTAGAAATTTTCGTGACTAGGCCCTGTGCAATACCATATAGAACCACTGTACAGATATCGTCGTCCATTTAAAGGTTAACATTTTTTTTGCGTAATTAATATGTGTGTGTTGAAAAAAGCTACAAAATTCTGAAGGCGGAATAAATTTGTATTTTATTAAAAAAAGTGTTAATAAATCAGAAGATTGGAAAAAAGGATGTCAAAATAACATAGATATAAAAATGACTCTAGCATTGTCTGTAAACGAAACGCTAAATAAATTTATTTTATTATTAAAATTTCACAAAATTAATTAAAAATTTTATTAAAATAATATTTATTAAGAAATAAAAGTGTATACGAAATTAATTTTTAAATATCAATTTTTATATTTTATTTATTCTTCGAATCGATTTTCGAAATTTAAGTTTTACATTTCTACAAATTTTATTTTTGTAAAATTTATTTTCGAAAAATTGCTGTTATCATTATGTTTGTTAGATAAGCTTTATTCTAAAACATAATTTGATATAGTCACCTAGGACCTAGGTAATAAGTACATAAATTATACTTACTTACCTTTAATAAAATCAACAGCCATTTCTAAACCATAAGAATCTTTATCACAATCATCTAATATATGAGCACCTAAACGTATATTTGGCAAAAATTTTGCTTCATTAATACGATCAATTGTATATAGCATAGCCTCTAATGCTTGTATACCACCTTGTGGCATTATTGGACCGCACATAATTGTATCCTCACGTGAATGAACCATCATTAAACCACCTAATATAACATCACCTTCAACAGTTGCTTCACGTTTAACTGGCCAATGTATATTATAATGTTCATGATATTCAAGAGTATCTGGTAATGATCTAAATACCATACTTTTAATACGTTGTTTTTGTTCTTGTTGCATTTTTTCACTTGTTGTAAAATGATTTATTTTTATATTATTTGTTAATATTGTTGCATCATCATCAACATATTCATCATAATTATTAATATTATCATCATTATTATTTAATGATAATTGTTGTTGTGGCATAATTGTTGTTTTTAATGAATCTTTATTTAACATTAAAGGATATTTAAAATTTTCTTCTATATTTAATTTATTATTTACATTAAAATGATTATTATTGTTATTATTTAAATTTATTTTATCATAAATTTGATAATAATTATTATTTTTAATATTATTAATAGCACCATTTGGTGTTTCATGAATATTTGTACTACTTATACTATCACTATTATTTTTTATACTATTATGATAATTATTATTGTAAAACCTGTTTTTACTATTACTATTATCATTATAATTTATATATCTATTATTATCTACATTATCCTTATTATTATTGTAATTAATATTACTAGAATTATGATTATCTTTATCAATATTATCAATGAAATAATCAGTCGAATAATAATGACGATTGCTGTTTCTTATACTATGATATTGATTATGATATGAATATTGTTTCTTATTTTCGATATTATATTGATTGTTGTTCTTGTTTTCGATATTATAAATATGTTCAGTATTGTCTTTATTATTATGATATGACTGAACAAATCCCATATCTTTTTCATTTTCATATTTATTATTTTTTTTTAAATAATATTGTTGTTCTTGGTATTTTTCATCATCATTATTATTATTATTGTTATTAGAATCCTGATATTGATTATAATTTTTTCTATATTGATTATTTATTTCATAGCGATCTTGAATATTGCGATGACGATGATGATTGTGATGATTCAGATATTTACGATGATTTTCTTGATGATGATTATTGGCATGATGTTGTTCCTGGTGTGTAGTGGGTTGATTATGTGAGAAGAATTTTTCACAATATTTTTTGTCGAAATTATTTGAATTAAGAAGAATATTTTCCTGATCACTACTTGCAATTGGAATTCTTTTTATATTTTTGTTATTTTGTTTATGATGATGTTTTCGATGTTGATGACGTTTTCTATAACGTTCATGATGACGTTTACGTTGATATTGTTCTTCTTGTAATCGTTTTACATTAAGTTCCTTTTTGTTATTATATTGTGAATGATGATGATGTTGATAATGATGTTTATGGTTTCGACGATGTTGATGTTTTGAATAATACTGTTCTGGAAATTCTTCTGTTGTTGATATGGTTTCTTGGAAAATTAGTTTATCATTATTATCATTATTATTTTCACTACTAGAATAATTTATATTTTCTGTAGATCTAACTATTCTTGGTGACGTTAAAATTTTGGATGGCATTATTTGATTCTGAATATAATATAATACAATATAAAAAAAAGTTTTCATTAAGGATATTATAGTTTTGATTGAATATTATAATTTTTACTTTATATTTTTCATGATAAATCGCTATATCATGTGACTGTTGCGGATCATTGTATATTCTATGGTAGGTGTAATTCTCTTGATTATTTTTCATATCTGATGATATCCCAAATGTTCCTTGTAATATTGGTGTTTTGGTGAGATTTCTTGACTCTAATTTTAAATAGAAATATTGGTATAAATTGTACGTAATTATATACTACATGTATTCAAGTCATTATGACAAGTATTTTATAAACAATATGTTTATTATAAATTTAATTTTGAATAATGAAAAGGATTTAATAATAAATCACAAGATGCTTTTATTGAAATAATTTTCAATGATTTTTGACTGACTGATGCTAAAGAATATAAATTAAAGTTATTGTATTAAAAACTAGTTAGTCACCATGACAAATTGATGAAAAATATATAATTTTGGTGAATAGCTTTAGTGTCACATTCTGATAGTATAGAATAAATCAAGCACAAGTGTCATTGATTAATTGAAATTTAATTGTACTTTTGTTTTCTTTTGTACAATTCGGTTTTGTGAATTTCAAATATTTTGTACCGACTTTAATGTATTTAATTGACAAATTTCCATTTTGTAATGGAGATAAAAAAAAAACCACTTCTTTTAATTCTTTATGTCGAATTTCTCATGATGTGATTCAATAAATTTCGAAAACATTTTAACGTAAAGCTAAAAATGTAAATTTCTGCCAGTTTATTTGGTTTTTAATGTCTTAATTAACATTAAACTTAAATAAAAAGTTTCCTGAAAACGAAAAAATGAAAATTGAAATGAACATTTTTCCTTTTTAATTTCTTTTTTTAAATGTTTGGAAAAAGTATTTCTGTGTTATCATTAATGTCGTTTTCACAAAATTAATTTATTCTTTTCTCAGATCAGTTGAAAACACATCAACAGAATGAAAAAAAAAGTAAACAAGTAGGGAAAAACGTTTTTGTTGTTTTCACTTCAATTTTTTTTTTAATTTGCTCTATTCTACTTGAAGGATGTTGCTGAAATTGGTTGATACAATAAATTTTTTTCTCTTTTTTTTGGATATTATGACTACCAAAAAAGCGGAAATGTTGAAAAGAATTTCAGAAAAAAAAAGATGAGTAGTAAGTGGTATGTCATTCTTTTCAACATAAAATCAGCCAAAAATATTAAAAAATTCCAAAGATTTAAGGATGAAAAGGAAAAAAAAACAATAAGCAAATGAGAAGAACAAAATAAAAGAAATTTGAAACACATGTAACGTTTCTTTTTAAATGTTTTTTCCCATTCAAGTTTCTCATCCGTCTTATCCGCTCTTTAGCTCTCTTTTTCTGTTTTTTCCATTACCTTAAATTTTTTTTTTCTTATTTTAATAGTTTGTTTTCTTTTCTTTCTGATTTCATTAAAAAAAAAAATATTTATGTTTCACTTTTTTTCCCCCTCTCTCTCTTTTTTTATTGTTTTGTTTAAAATCTCAATTTTATCAACACAAAAAAGAAAAAACAGAAAAAAGAAACAATTTTTATTTTTGTTGCATCAGTTTTTCATTTACCTGCCCATTGTTGTTGATTACTGTTACGACGGTAACGGAGACCATGATGTTGATGAAAATGCTGACCTTCAAATGGTAACTTTGAATTTTCATCATAATCATTATTATTAACATAAAATTTATTATTATCCTTAAAATCATCATTATTTTTGGTAATCGTATCATCATTACTTTTGTACAATGATGGAATTGATAATGGTGATAAAAGTGATGTAGATGATGTTAACGGTGATGATGAAGATGATGATGTTGTTGTTTTTATTGCGGTTGATATTCTTGTTCCTTCAATATTATTAAGTTGTGTTGTTGATATTGTTCTTGATGATGATGATAATGATGACAATACTTTTGATAATACTGGAGTTGATTCTGTTGTAATCCATGATAGAAATGTTGAATTTCTTAATGCTACAGATGGTGCTTTTTCATTTCGATTTGAATTTCTTTTTGTATTTTGATATGATATCGTTGTTGATTTTGTTGTTGATTTTATTGGTAACGATGTTGATGTTTTTGTTTTTTGTAATAGTGAACTTTGTGAGGATGGTAATGGTATTGGTAAGGGTTTTTCTGTTTCTGTATTTATTATATTACGACTGTTTTTTGGTATTTGTAATAGTTGAAGTTGACGATGTTTTTGTTGTTGTGAATCAATCAAATATTTGTCATAATCATCATCATCATGATTTTTGAAATGATTATTGAAAATTTGTTTTTGTAATTGTAATTGAGTTTCATTTGGTATTTGTAATTTTTCTGATATAAAATTTTGATTACCATTTTTATAAGTTTTTCTATTAAAACTATATTGAAGATAATGACGATATTTTTTATGATTTTGATTTTTGTGTTTTTTTTGTTGTGATCGTTGTTTTTTAGTAATTTGTGTTTCTTCAAAATAATCAAAGCTATGACGATACTGATTACTACTACTGTGCTGTTCTTTCCGATATTTTTTTATTTTTAACAATTTTTCTTTTTGTTTATCATATGCAATATGTTTTTGGTGATGAAAAGATGGAATTTTAATTTTTTTGAATGAATTTTCTTCTTTTCTAGATAATGACAGTAAAGTTTTTGTTGGAAGAATTTTTGTTATTGTTGTTGGTGTTGTTGTTGTCCTCGTTGACGTTGTAGTTATTATTGGTTTTTTTGTTACTGGTAACGGTGATGATATTGTTGTTGGAAATGTTGATAAACGAATCGATGATTTATATATTTGTGATAATAATGATGAAGATTTTATCGTTGTTGCTGTTGCTTCTGTTGTCGATGGTAAAAATTTTAATGCTGTATTATTTAATTTTAAACTGTCATTTGAAATTCCAATTATTAAATTGCTTGCTATTAATAACAGCATAAATGTCAGTTTTGTAACATTTAAGCGTAAAATAGGTGTCATTATAATATTGAAAAATCATAGAATATAAGTTTTGTTGTTGTTATTCATATAATGTACACGATTTCATATTATTCTATATTTGAATAATTTTCAATTTCAAAATTTTCAATTATATGAAAAAAATTTGTTTTGTGTTTGATTTATTTTTATTCTGCATATTAAAAAATGCTTTTAAATTTTTTATTAATTTTGTTTTAATTAATTTTGCAATTAAGTCATTATAGTGCAATAAATCGAACAGAACTTTGAAAAAAAAAATAAAATTTAAATAATTTTTCACTTCCAAAACACTAATTTTAACATTTTTTTAAAAAAGATTTCTGTTGTTTTTTTTTTATGAATTTTCAATTCAAATGTTTAATATAGAGGAGCGAAATACTTATCTGAAAAATATATTTAAGTAAAAAATTAAAAACATGAAAACTTTTTTCGTTAGAACGAGAAAAAAAATTTCAAATTTTCCGTTTTCATTTTTGTTGTACAAAAAGAAAAAATGTGAAAATAGAATTGAAAAAAAATTAAAAAAATATTTAAAAAAAAAATAATCAAAAAAGTTGCAAATATCCTTTTATGCTTTGATTTTTTTTTGGAATTTTTTTCTGAAATTGATAAAAATTTTATAAAAATATAATTTCAGTATTTGGCTCTTTTTAGTTTAAGTTTATTGATTAAAATAATTCGGAAAGAATTGTGCTAGAATAAAGGAAATGGTTTATTTCAGGATACCCAGATTTTTTATATTGGATAAATCTAGAGATGGAAAAGGTACAACATGTATAAGTAGAGTAAATGAGTCCCATTCATTTTAGTGGTGTTCTACTAATTCAGATTCAACTGTTATTTTTAAATATTGAATATGAAAATAAAAATTTATAAAACAAAATTTAATGAAAATTAAATATTCCCCTGAAATTCAGTTAGTTTAAGTCTCGTATCTTTCAAAAAATTAAAGTTTTCTTGCAAAATTCTAAAAGTTCCTATATAATTATCTCTTAAAAGTTAATCGAATTTTCAACATCATTTATTCAACATTAATAATATGCACTTTTTATACATATATGCATATTATGAAAGGAAAAATAAAAAATAATTAATTTCCACTAATTTTCTGTTCTCTTTTACGTTTAATTTTACGTTACGTACTTACGTATACTTACTTTTAAAAATTTTAACTTTTTGTTTTATAAAAAGAGAGAAATTAACAACAAGTTTTCTTTCGTATATAATTTGGTATATATTTAAAAATATATTATGTAAAATATGTATGTAATATAAATATATATGTAAAAGTTTTCTTTTAATTATATTTGATTTTAGGGTACGTGCTTTTATTCATTCATATTGGCTTTTCAAACGAATATAATATTGTTGTTCAAGTAAGTAACTGTAATTTATATTTAATACTTTTGACTCCAAAAGGCTCATATAATATGTGAGTAAAATAATTCTTATTTTATAATGGTATATATCTATTTTAATATTTCAATTATACAAGATGATTCAGAATGGCAATTACTCAATTTTAATATCAGAGAATTTTGTGATTTTAAATTTAATTTCCCAGTAAATTAATTTCAAAATTAGAATAAATTTTTTGTAGTAAAGTTCTTTCATAATTTTCATTTATAAATTAAAGAATGTCCCAATAGACATTTTAGATAGAATATTTCTTCCTTTACCAATACGATTACCATCCTCACAAAGTTCACTATTATAAAAAACAAAAACATCAACATCGTTACCAATAAAATCAACAACGATATCATATAAAAATACAAAAAGAAATTCAATTCGAAATGAAAAAACACTATCTGTAGCATTAAGAAACTCAAGTTCTTTCATAATTTTCATCTATAAATTAAAGAATGTCCCAAAATTCACGAAAGAAGTAATTTTGATACAAAACACATTTTAGATAGAATATTTTTTATGGGGATTTTTTTATCATTAACTTTCATTATTTGCAAAATATTGTTCAACAATAAAAATGCGTTGTTCTTTTGTGTAGCGCTACATTTTTTATTACCCTGAATTGTTAGCTTTCACGTTGTGTTTTTTTTTAAGTTGGCAACACTCAACCGCACAAATAGTGTGGAACACCGTTTATAATTCCTATGAAGTCTTTTGAAATTATTAAGATCGATTTGTCGTATTTTGATATGCTATGGATTGAAAAATTGAACTAATTTGGCTAGAACAAATTTATTATGGCTAAAAATTTTAAAATTTGAAAGAAAATTAAAAATTACAGAACTAAAATTTTTTTAAAATAAAGTGTGCTACATAGTCGAAATGGTATAAGTTCAGTGGTATCGCTATAATTAATGTAATATAAATGTATAGCACAATAATTACTACAATTTTTGGAATTTTTTACAAATTCAATTTGAAATTTTTGATATTAATTAATTAAAATTTTTACTTTATAAACTGACGTCGTTGTAATTGATTTAATTAATTCTTTGAATATTTATGCACATAAATTTAAATCTCTTCAAAATTTCACTAGAATTTTATTTTAGAGAAGTTTTAATAGTAAATAGTATTCGAAAAACTTAGAAAAAGAATTGTTATAAATTTTTTAGTCTTTTTAAGAAAATTTATGTAAAAAGTTTAAAAGAAAATATTTTTTTTTATTAAATTTATCTAAAGTATTTTATATGAAATCTTAAATTAAATTTTACTTTTATTTTTTGACTTTTAATTATTTTTAAATCTTAATATAATCAAAAATATTTTTTATGTAACGTTTATAAAATCATGTAACCAAGTGCAAGCAAAGCAAGCATTATAAGTATGTCAAAATTTTAACATAACAAAGAATGTCTTTCATAGTGAATCTTCCGGTGTATGTAAAATAAAATTAAAATTATTTTTATTAGAATTTATTAAAGTTTTTCCAAAAAAAATAAATAAAAGTACAAAATATACGAGTAGCTATTACAAAAATTAAAAAAAAATATTCATAAAAATATAAAGTAAAAATAAAATTTTATTTTAGAATAAAATGCAATCTATTTTGTGTATGAGAGTAAAGAAAATTTTTATATAAACTTGGATCAAGGTAATTGCTTGCATAATAAAACGCATTTTTCTTAAACAATTTAAGTTATGCGGAAACACTAAAAGATGTAAAAATTACATTTTGTTTAGATCAATTTTTTTAATATACAATAAAACATGCTCGATATCAATCCTGTTTAATGTCAAAACTCGGTTAAATTCACAACATTTTTGACAAGAAAAATTTACATAATAATTTTACATATAGTCGGACTCGGTCAATAGAAACTTTCTTAAAATCACGCATAATTTTCGACACCAATTCGCTCAAAATTACAAATAGTTGAACATTTTTCTATGTGATATTAAGCGTATTCGATACATATTGCGTTCAGCATTGCATACTTCTAGGAGTAACTTTTTTAAAAAAGTTATTATAGTATAAAATTAAACTGATAATTGTATTAGTTACATAAAGAAATATTTAATAAGTTTAAGAGGTACCAAAAAATGAGTGTCTGATAACTATATTTTTTCCTGATTTCAATACAAAGATTTCAGTACAAAGATATATGACGATATTTTGAGGGCTTTAAACGCTAATACTCCTTGTACATAAAATGTTGCATTGAGGAGTACGGGAATAAAAAAATTTCCTTCTGGAAACGGTATTTATATTCTAATATTGAATTCCATTATTTTTGTTGAAAAACGTAAAAATTTTGTAAACTGACATAGAGATGGACGGACAGATTAAAATTAATAATTCTGTTAAAGTTATTCTGATAGTGCTTCTTTGTCGTTCATTTATTTCTTTGTTGTTTATGTCTACATTTATGTTTGCTTTGCATTAAATTGTTAAAATTTTCTAGTTACTACCATGTATAATGCTTTATACCTTTTCTGTTACGAAAATTGTCTATGTTGTGCATTACAGTGGGTCAATTATAATCCTATTAAAAATAGTTTCTTCCTATATCATTTCATAATAATAATAAAGAAGAAAATCTAATATATGTTTTTATATTTTAATGTATGCTATAGATTTATAATAAAAGTATAGAAAATTTAATAATATTCGGAATACATGCACGTATAATTTTCCTCAGGCTTAACAAAGTCATTTCATAATGAAAATTTTCAAATTTTTGTACATGCACTTATTAATTTATTTAATTTGTTTTTTTTTTTTATTTTTTTACATTTTATTTAAAGATACTGTACACGAAAAATTTCATTGAATAAAAATCTTTTGTTAAAATTTCATGTAATAATTTTTTGAAAATAAAATATTTATGGTGTCAAAACAACTGACTGATGGAGTAAATGTAATTTTAAAGGTAAATTTTATACATTTTATTATATTTTGTATAATATAATAGAATTTCAGGCGCAAAGAAAATCGTGCAATACACCTTGAACTATATATACATACTTTTATAATATATCACCTATTATTACATATTATGTAAGTTGTTATGCCGAATGAATGAAATTTATTATATTTTGAGGTTGCTCATCTTCAAGTTCATAATATATGTATGAGTTTCTGTAATTATGTGAATAAAATAAATTTTAATAAAAATATTCTACATCTATATAGCTAATTAGTAATTAATTATGCAATGAAATGCATGTATTACTTCTACATTTAAGTACGTCATTATAAATACTTTTCATGTATGTACGTTGAAAAGCAGAAAATGTTAAAAATATTATGAAGAATAACACTCTGTTAAAATTTCAAGTACATTATATTCAGAAAGAAATGCATTAAAAACGAGAGAATGTGATTTATAGTAAACAGTTAACATAATTTATTTTTAAATTTTAAATAGACTTGCAGTTAATTAGCAGGTTTAAACAATAAACTTTTATTAAAATAATTTTGAATGATGTAGATCAGGGACAAGATGATGTACAATAAATCTAACATCGTCAGAACCATTTTTATTCTTGTATCAAGTTTTACAGGATCAATTAGCTTTAGTTTTCAATAAAAGTATTTACGATAGGAGTAATCGCATAATGTGAACGATAATTGTGAATACATACGTTTATTATAAAATAAATTTAATCTCTTATTAAAAAAAAAACAGATAATAGCTGGTTTTTTGTAAAAAATTATGTTAATCTTATAAGTATCTATTTTTTCCAAATAGAAATTTTAATTTTTTCAACCAAAACTAAATTCTATGCAGATTATTCTCGGTTATCATACCGTAAATCCAGTAAACAAGCAATATGACTTCTTGTATATGATACTGGCTTCTTGTATATGTCAACCAATCATTATCTCTTATGGGCCGGATATATCTGCCTACGAAGCAGTACTGTGCTTTGGACATCTCTATTCTAGACTAATTTATAAAATATAAAAGTATATTTCAGTTAATACTAATATCCTTCCATTTGAAAGACATTCGAGTATAATTTTTTTATTCTGACATTATTGGAATTGCTACCGTAAAAAATATAAGAATCTTCATAATTATTTTTCGAAAAACAAAATTGTTTTTAAAGAATTTAATCTACCATACCTATATCTTTATTTTTCATATTTCAAAATATTTAATTTTTTTGATTTAATTCTAAAATATAAAGCTATTTTTATTAATTATACAGGGTGGTTCTCATACAGTCTGTTGAAAAAAAATTTCCAAATTATTCCTGCATATAAATAAACGTTTATAATTTCGAATCCATGTGACATTGAGTATCTATCGTGGGCTTATTTTAGAGTTAATTGATTGCTCTTTACTTTTATTTAACTATCAATTAAGTCACAGTTTTCGAGATACAATGAGATCTAAAACATATATAAACACCCCGTATATTTCGTTTTATTAAGAATTATTTTAATTTCTAGGGATTTTGTTTCACAATAAAAAAATCTGTATTTATTTATTCTTTATTTCTTGTTTATAGATTTATTTTCCATGGTGTCGTGTTGCTAAATTGAAAATGAAAAATATTTGCTTGTTATTGAATTTTCTGAAATTTGTGGGACGCCTCTGCAAAAATGATGAATCATGTTATACACCCATATTTTAATTTAAGATAATTAAAAATCATGAAAAATTTTTAATTTGAAATTTTCTGATAAATTTTTTTTTTGTGTTATAAAATGATTCTTACAGTGTATGGGGTTAATGATTTCTTTAGCGTCTTTTTCGATTGCTTTTATATGCTATTATTTTGTCTGAAGAGTAAATTAATAGACATACAATTTAATATTAATGCAATAATGTTCAAGTAAATTAATTTATTAAATTTTCAAAAACGTTTTTGAAAAAAATGAATTCTATTGAAATTTGATTATAACATCAATCTTCAACATTACGTATTTAAATAAAAAATTAGAGTGTTTTTCTTTGCTATTTTAAGTAATTAATTAATTAATTAAATAATTTGATACGAGAAACACAAAGAATTTCTTTGACCACTTCTTTTTAGAACTTTTTCAGAAAAAAATTAGAAAAAGAGTGCTTATAAGTTTGAATTTTTCCGTCTGCTCTCTTCCGTCCGTCGGTTCAACTGCCTGTTTACAAAATTTGTACACCCTTTAGTAAAGAAAACTAAAATTTTATCATTAAATAAATATTTACTAAAAACTCATTTTTGTAAAAGAAATATTTTAGCTGTGCTCGTCAAAGTCCAAAAATGCCTTTTTTGATTATTTTATTCTTAAAAAGATCGTAAACATTTTTTTAAATTTTGAAAAAGCAAAGAAGAAGTTTTTTACCACCACTGCCTCATTGCAAATTATCGTGGCTTTTTCAGATTTCAATTAAAGCGTAAAGGTACCAGGAAATGTGATGACATCAAAAAATATAAATATTTTTTATAACTTACTTATTTAAGCGCTAAATTCAGTCATTATGTTAACACTTCTTTCAATTTATTTTGCTAGTCCTAAAGGTATGCAATATTTCTTTGTATATTTATTTATCAATGAAAGTAATTTAAACAATCGAATAAAATAATGTAATGTTTTTAGAAGCAGTATTTTTACTTTTTTTTAAAGGAAAAGTACTTCTTTACAAACCAATGAACCAACTTTATTTTTATTTGCACATTCAAATTCTTCATGGTTTGTACTCTAGATTTTATTTCCGAATATGATTCCGAGGTATTGATTAAAATGAAAAATTTACTATTTGCTTCAAATTTAGCTTGTTAATTCGGTTTCGGGAAGTTCTGAATTTTAATTTAATTATATTTTTTTTTTTGGAATTTGGTAAGAAACTCGACAATATAGCTTATATCGCGTCGCAGTAATGAGTATAATTTTAATTATTTGCTTTACAATTTAATATTAATTTCTTTTTCATTGGACTCTTATTTTATTTTAGCAAATAATAAATTTCTATATTATTTTTGAAAAAATTCCTATGTAAATTAAAATTATTTTAAATTTTCAAACAATTTAATATCAGCCCATATCATTGCACTTACATTACATTAAAAAAACATAAATCATTTTCAATTATTTTTAAAGCACATAATTTACCAGTATGACCCTTAATTTCAATTTTCATATTATGGGTGGACAGTACACCTCTTTTTAAATATTAAATATGGTGTACATAAATACATATATGATAAATAATGTCATATTATTATTTTAATTTAAATATTTGACCTAATAAATATTCTTAAAACAGAATTTACTTAGATTAACAAAACAAAAACAAAAATAATATTGTTATTTACATGTACCTACAAAGTCCTTTTATAAAATGAGTGAAACTTTTTTTTATCCTAATGTGGTTACCACACCTTTAACATAAAGAAAATATCTGTAATATATTTATGTTGACTTAATGTAATATGACGGATATTATAAAGAGAGGCAAATTAAATTACATAAATGAGAGAAAGAGTAAACGGGTAATTATCACAGCCAATTACAAAAAAAAAAGAAAACAAAAAAGTTGTAGGAAAATTTTTTATTTTCTTATTGCGCTTCTCATTTTTAATTTTCCATTTTCATTTTACCTTTATTTCGTAACTATAAAAGGCGCTCTTTTTACATCTATGGTAGTTTTTTTATTTAATTTTGTGAATTGTCTTTAAGTGAAATTAAAAAAGCCTTTCAGTTTATGTTGTACAAATTCTTTAAAAATAACAATAATAACATGAAACTTTTCTTATTATAAGCAAAAGGGAAATGTGGTGAATTATGATAGATAATACGGTTTGATCTCCAATTCTTATACACATTTCATTATTTTCTTCTATTGCAAAATGTTATTGTGTAACAAAAATTTTATGAAATTTACTTTAGTCTAGGTGGAATTTTAAATGCGAAGTTTTATAAATATTAATTTAGAGTTTACAGTATTAACACCAAATCTGAACAGAACCTAGTGCAGTAATCTTTGGCTCAATCTCTGTACTCGTGTATGTATGAGTGTGGAAAAATTTAAAATTTTTTAAATACAAAAATCAAAATTTTTATTTATATAAAATCTTATGTTTTAGATCTATACTTGTATTACATTTTGTTTTAAAAGAAAACAACCAGCAATCAAATTACCAAAGCGACAGTAGTTAGTTACTATGTGTTACTGTAATCATAACAAAATGCTTTGAAATGTAATACTGATTTCGTTATTCTCTTTTAATAAATATTTTGTTATTTTTGGTTAAAAAATATTTAAGCGTTGAATAATTTTTTTTTTGTCCATTTAAATACCATTTTTTGGTGGTCACTAACACTGTAAAATTTATTTCTATAATTTAATATTATTTATAAAGGTGCGGTATTTTGTTCAAAATGTTACATAATCCATAGAAACCAACAAAAAGTTGAAAAAATAACGAAACATTAAATATGATATTTTTTCAAAAATTTTTTACAGGATATAAAAAAAAAGGATTATAGAACATAAGCTTGAACAAAAAGAAAAATTATTTTTATTTCTGTTATACTTTTTATTTTGTTTACTGTTGCGCCCAATATATAATTATATCAGATGATATAGATTAAGCAAGGATATTTTGTTATATGCTATGCATGATATAAGGAAGGGTAAAGTAATTTTTTTTTTTGGTTACAGTAATTATAAAGGAATGAATTCCAAAATAACACAAAAATTTCCTTTTTTAATTGTAGATTTTTGTTTTGTTCTATAAAATAATTATTAGATTTTAGGTTTAAAGTTCATGTGGTCTTCGTTTTAACTTTCTGAATAAAATAGATATAAAAATTACATATTTTCGATTTCATGTCACTGAACTATAATTACTAAAAATAGAAATTTTATCCAATTTAAAACATTTGTTAACATTATTAAAGAATAACAAAAATATTTACGAGTATGTCATATGTCTAAATGTAATATTATTATAATGAAAAATATGATTTTATGGATTATATTTACAGTGCAGGGAATAATTAATTGAACATTGTTGACATATAAAACAGAGAATGGGTGGTCATCAACTCGTCTGATTCTGATTCGAATTTTGAATTTATTTAATAAAAATATTTATTAAATCGTTAAAACAAAAGTAATTTTGAAGTTGTTTTAAGTAGAAATTCTGTACATACGAGTATGATTTGTTAAATTGTTCCAATCAATTTGTTTTGCCATTCTAAATTGTACTAGGAGTTAAAATGTCAGAATACACTAAAAAATTTTATTTTAAAATATTAAATAAAATTTAATATTCGAAATGTTCAAATAATTTTATAACTTACTGTGTTTTACCACAATGTAAACAAGTTTTGTAAATATATTTATGGTATATAGATACACGCATTTTTTTTTTCTAGGCTTCATTAGGATAGGTCATAATAATCGTAAAGTTTATTGACTGGTAATAAATTTTAAAAAAGGCGCCTTTCATTATATTATTTTGGGATACACACATATGTACACTCAAACATACATTTAAATTTAAATCATGAGAATTATTATTCATATTTTTGCTTTTGTTGTATATGCAATATATAGTCTTCATTATTTTAGTATCTAATAACAGTGTAATGAATATGACAACCATTTAAAACATAAACCGTCAACTTAATATAATAGAAAGCATTAAATAGGAATATATTTATCTAAAAGGTTATATTGTAAAATAGTAAGAATATTAGCATATTCTCAAATTCCCATGCACGCACCATTAAATTTAACATAGACAAAGATTGAAAAAGATTTTTCTAACAAATCGATATTATAACATTTTAAAATTCACATGAGAGTATTTAAATTTCTTGTACAATTTCTCTATACACATATAAGAATATGGAATACGATTGTGTTTGGCATAAAGCAGATCAATTAGGATTTTTCAAAAAAAATTCATTAAATTCAATTTGTTTTTAATGAGTAAACGAAGGCGTTTTTCACAACGCGTGTTTTTCCTTAACAACCTTTATTTTTGAATATTGCCAAAACAATGATTTTTGTATAAAAATAATTTTTTATTTTATTCTTCAATTTAATTAATTAAGAAATTTAATAAAAGTCTCAAATTTCATCTGAATAGAACAAAAATGTCTGACTTTTAATACTAAATTTTCTTCTAGTAGACCTTAATTTCAAATTTTAGTTATGAATACATTCGAGAAATAATAAATAAATCTTCATACTCACAATGTCTGCATCTATTCTTAATTTTCTCATATTTTTCCCTAATCTTCTAGTAATTTCTTAATATTTTTATTTTTTTTTTTTAATAAAATTAATTTATCAGTATTGAATATCATTCAATTATTATTATATTTCAATTTTTTTTCCATTTAGTTGCGTAAAATCCTATTAATCTTAAATTATCGGATCATTTTTAATAAAAAAATAAGAGAAATGAAAATGTGTGAGAAAATTTTCATAAAAATATCATGAAAATAAAGAAAAGATTAACCAGCATTGAAAGAAAAATTATAATTCAATCAATCTTTTGAAATCTATGAAATTTTCATTTTTGTATTTGATTCTTTCGACTTTTTTTTCTATTAACAATCTATTCTGTTAAGAAATTTAAATGCTTTTATTTAGATAGAGTGTTAAAGTATTAAGAATTATAAAAAAAAATTAGCTTTAGTCTAACCAGAAAAATTTTAAATAAAAATTTGCTTTTTAATTTCTATAGAAAATTTGATAAATGGTTTGTTAAGAAAGTACAAGTGTGTTACGATTTGGCCAAACATTTATTTCTTTTTATCCGGTTTTAACTTGTGTTATTGACACCAACTTGTAGTTAATCTTAAATAATGGGAAATAATGAAACTATTCTCTTTATTTTTAGATCGTAAACTTTTTCATAACTCTATTCAACTGTTCTTTTATGCTATACGAAAATTTAATTTTGAATTTTATTTCACCTGTTTTCAATGATTAACTTCCATTTACTACACTACTGTCAATTAAAATTGGTACACTTTGTGCCTCAATCTGTTATTATTACGTTATGTATACTACCAAATATGTATACGTGTTTGTATATTATATATATTATTTTCTTTCAACACATTTATAAAAATATATTTTTTGAATGGCTGTGAAATTTGGAACTCTACGTTTGGCTGACGTTAAGATAATTTCTACTTTTACATTTCATTGTCAGAAAAATCAATCAATGAAATTCGATATCAAACCATAATCATGGATAGAGAAAAAAAATAGGCTACAAATCCTTTTTCTTGGAATCGTATTGTTTTACATTTGTTTTTACAAAAAGGGAATAAAACAACAAAAAACAAAAAAAAAAAACAAGAAATAGAATAGAAAAGGATGCGAATGAGAATTGTAGCTCGTACAGTGATTAATCAATGGGAAAATAACTATGAAATTTTGATTTTTTTTTCGAAATTTTCTGAAATTTTTCTTTTCTTTATCTTTTTATTTGAAAATGATTTTTCAGAAATTTGAAGCGACCTTCATCATGATACATCTTAATGCATGATTTTACAATTATATAGAAAAGTTACAATTTCTAAATTAATTTCTAATATTGGCACAATTTTTTAATAAAATTTAAATATTAATTTTTTTAGGGTTTTAATAACATTAAAATTATAATTAATATTTACTTAGGTACATTAGCTGATGCTCAGCTAATGTACAAAATATAAGGATTCAGAAACTTTAGAGAATACAGAATTTATTTTATGGAAACTGTGATTCCCACCCTAATGTCACATTTCATTTTTCAAAATTAAGGCTCCATGTTAATAAACTCATCACTGCGGATCATCATATCTCATGTGTTTAATCATATCTCACAAAAAAAAGGTAACTATTGACAAAAGTATGATTTGTATTTTTTGCAACTGGTAGATATTTTAGCTGGCTTTATTTGATCTGCATATTAAACCATTTTGTGCATATTGTAATTCAGCGAAAAGTACTTGCTGTTAACATTTAATATTATGAAAAGTATTTGCTCTCTCGCAAGTTACTTCTAAGACAAGCTACCAAAAATGAATATAAATTCTGGACTTGATTGTAAGCAAAAGTGTTTGTATCTGTTAATATTTTGACCTTCATTATTATCAACGTTTTTCGAATACCGCGAACCTTATTGATAAAACTAAAATTTAAAATTAAACTAAAAACCTGTTTAACTATAAATTTTATGCATTATAATTTATTATATTTAAAGTAAGTAGCGCCCTCATATTTTAATTTAAAAATGAATAGGACTATATCACACATGTTTTCACACATGTTTCAAATTACTCAAATGATCGCACAATTTAAAATACAAATAGCATTTTCCTGTGGTAGTTTAAGGGAATTGTTCCTTTTTAAAACATTTAAAATACATTGTTCGTGACCCTACTATTTTCTTCTGATGTGACAATATATATAAATTTTTTTTGTAAATAAAATGTTGTGATTGTTGTTATTACATAGTCAAAGGTATGTCAAAAAACAAATTTCTCCTTTCCATATAATATTATTCCATCCACTTTACATAATAAAGCCTTAATAGACATTATAATATGTAAAGAACATGTTGGTTAATGTATGTATGTTTAAACTTTGTGGAAATATTATGAATGAAAGAGACAGATTTATTTTTAATGACATGAGCACGTGCTTTAATTCCTTTCTTTTTTTTCCGTTTTTCTTTTTCTTAAGAAGTTAAAAAAAACAAGAAATATTACTTTAATGGAATAATTTAAAAGCATTCACATGAAGGTGAATTATTACACGATGTATAAGAAAAAAGAAATAGAAAAGTAACAGCAAAACAAAGAGAAAAAGAAATAACAGTAAGCGTATAAAGAATATTCATGTTATTTAAGAAATAAACGAAAGTGTCATACATTCTTAAAGTGAAAATTTTTTCTATGCGGCGGTAATCATGTATGATGGTGGCTTAGTATAATTGAAATACACAAACGTATTTCCCTACTTGAATGTAAGTTAAATAAAATGAGACCTTAAAGGTATGTATAATATGGGAATATCCTTAAGAATATTAAAATGTTTTTATATTATACCTGTAATATACATTTTGTGTAATATTTTTTTTCAACACTTAGATTAAATTTCTATTATATTCAAGAATTTGCATTGTTATTATTCTGGAAGTCTCTACCGTATTAATGAAGAGTATTATGCGGAATAATTTTCCGGTATACTATAGTACTTTTATTTTGAGAATAGTTTGTTATTACAAAGTGACTCAACCAAATTAAATATGAGGAATACATTATTATTACATTTAAAGCAGTATTCTACTCGTATTAATTAGTGTAAAATACCAAAGTTTGTTGAACAGAAAAGTGGGTCTCGAGTGTAATGTTTGTCATATATATGGCCACCTTGCTTTTGGTCATCAGTGCTCCCTTGTCCTTTTTAAAATATTTTACATTTTCTTTTCCACATCTTGTGTTGTTGTATAGCAGTTACATATCTCATAATGTGAGTGATGCAGTTTTGTGTGTAATATTTTTTTTCAACACTTAGATTAAATTTCTATTATATTCAAGAATTTGCATTGTTATTATTCTGGAAGTCTCTACCGTATTAATGAAGAGTATTATGCGGAATAATTTTCCGGTATACTATAGTACTTTTATTTTGAGAATAGTTTGTTATTACAAAGTTACTCAACCAAATTAAATATGAGGAATACATTATTATTACATTTAAAGCAGTATTCTACTCGTATTAATTAGTGTAAAATACCAAAGTTTGTTGAACAGAAAAGTGGGTCTCGAGTGTAATGTTTGTCATATATATGGCCACCTTGCTTTTGGTCATCAGTGCTCCCTTGTCCTTTTTAAAATATTTTACATTTTCTTTTCCACATCTTGTGTTGTTGTATAGCAGTTACATATCTCATAATGTGAGTGATGCAGTTTTGTGTGTTATAGAATTTACACTAGTCGTAGCTCCTCACTATAACACAATAATTTTTTCTACAAGATAGCGTTGAGAAAGATTGAAATCAATTGACCATAAAAAATATTTATTGATACTTAAATATACTAGATAAATATTCGCAAATTCCTGAATCTTTCTTAATGCCCTTAAAATAGCAATGTTAATTTGTTACTATTTCAAAGTTAATTTGTTCTCCAGACTAGGCAAAAACTCTTCAGAAAAATTCCACTTTATTCAATTAAATTCTATATAGCTAGCTAGCTATAGCTAAATTTAATTTTATTTTTCATTTTTGTAATTACAATTAACATTGCATACTTTTAGGGAAGTATTATCTAAAAGTTGAAAATATTTTTACCTACAAGAATATTTTTTGCGGTATTAATTACGAAAAAACATGAAATGAGTTTTCTTTGCAAACCATTAAATTTTACATATTTAGAATTGATTATAATTTTTTCGTAACCATATTCATAATTAAATTTAATGGAATTTCCTTTTAGAGTGTTATTTGCGTTTTTTATCTCAGATGATTTAATTTTTTTCTATTGCGAATTACTTTATATTCCAGAGTGCTTTTAAATTAAGTGGGAAATAAAGGATTTTTTTTTTGTTATTTCTGAATGCAAAGCTCGAAGTTGAATTGTTAAAGCTCACAGAACTGAGGTAAATTTGGAACATGTGCAACTTCTTTTTCATGAATAAAATTCATTTCGAATTAAAAATGTGAAAAATTATTAATTCATTTCACGATATTTTGTGTTCTTATTTTTAAAAATTATTACATTACATTTATATTAAAAAAAAAATTCATATAAAACACTTTCCTTGTGTTTTGCAGTCGATGTTATATACTATAGGTTATTGTCATAGTTGCTTTTATAATAATGACCTACAATAGTTACTACATTATTGTGAAAAATTGCGGTTAGTTTATGACGTAGATCTTGAATTTTAAAATAAAATTTTAGTTAAAATGAAAATTCAATGGATAAATTTCAACGCTATTTACAAATTAAAACTATTCTATTCAGTAAAAAAATTATAAATATTTTATACTGCAGTCGGTCAATTATAATAGTTGAGTGGAATATTTTATTGTTCAAATACTAAAAGAAGAAGCTCCCACAGCAACTAAATTAAAAGTATTTATTTTTTTTTAATTAAAAAAAAATTGTTTTTTTTTGTTTTCTAAAAGTTTATCGCGATTCTTGTTTAACAATGCAAATTTCAAAAAATTAATTTTAAAAATTTGAGAATAATAAAGTAAACAATTTCTATTTTAGTCTTTTATTTACTTGTGCTATTATATTTTATGTTGGTGCAATTATTTCGATAGTATATTACAATTTGTTGGTCTCAATTAAGATGGAAATAAAAAATTAATTTATTTTAGAGAGACGTAAAGAAAGAGATTTTAGTAATATTTGTGTTTATAATTATGTAAATTAAGATTAACCCTTAAGTTTGCGATGTTTTATATTTTCTCTTTTTATCGGCCGCATTGCATACTATGAGGAGGGTGTCAAATGTCGGATAGAGCAAATTGATGAAACTTCGTGAAATTTAATATTTAAGTTCTGGTTGTTATACCGAAAGTTTTTAGTTTATTCGGAAGACACACAGCGAAATTCTAGTCGTTTCAGATATGGAAATGCATATGTTACATTCTTGCTGACGTAAAATTCTGCATTCATTTAGACATGTCCGTCCGCTTGTCTAATCGCACGATAACTCAAAAGCGAGCGATGCACTCCTACTAAACTATTATAACTTGTTCCTTTTGTGCTAGGGACGAACCCTATTATAATTGGACTAATTCGGACAACGGAATCGGGTAGCTGCCATACAACTCAAAGAGTTTATTTTAATTATTTCAAAAACTAGTAAAGGTATAAATATAAAATTTTGTAAAGATATGTCTAATTACGTTCTACATATACTCTGAAAATTTAAATGAAATTGCTGCATCAAAAGAAAATTTTAAATTTTAAGGTGCAGGGTATAATTCGATCGTAATACCGACTAAAACTTTATATTTAAAAATTAGCATTTTAATAATGAATTTGGCATTAAAATATTTTCTATTAGCTATTTTAATTTAAAAATATTTTTATTTCTTTTTGCTTTTACAAAAAAACAAAAAACTCCATAATGGCTTTCATAAAAATTTTCATTCAAGATTCATTCAACAAATTTAAATGTTAAAATGTGAACATTAAAAAGCATAAAAATTTTTAATCTACGAAAGAATTATTAAAACTGTGCGCTTATCCAAAATTAATTGCAGCATTTTTGAAGTAAAAAAAAAATAAAACATTTTTTTTTTTGATAATTTAAATTTTTATTGTTGATTTTAATCATAAAAGTTAGTTGATCCAAATAGATTCTTGTCTATTAATATTTTGAATAAAAAGAAAAAACGTATTCATTGGTGGATTAACCTTCTATATAAAATCGGAAGAATTGTATTAGTATAGAAAAGTTTTACTTAACTTGAAATTTACTTAAAATTTATTGATTGTGTGTTTTATAACGGCATGAAGTGAGCAATTGTCGAAACAAATTTGGATATTATAACAGTGCACTTTTTCAGTGAAATTTTGCTAAAAATCATAATCTGAATCCAACACTAACAATTTGAAAAATTTTGTTTTAAAAATATTCCAATTATGGCAATCTAAATTATGATTTAATTATTGAATAACGATCCTTTGTCGATTGTATTATTAAATTCATTTTATATTACAAGGCACTTAGTTTTCTCTAATTAAATTCATTCATGTGTAGGTATTCCATCTCAAATATGTAGAAAATAAACGACAAAATTTTCTAAATCTTAATCCAAATAAACAATCAAAAAAAATTTATTAGCTTGAATTCCGTCAATTCCGCATTTTTTTGGACAAATGTACGTAGGTATAAGTTTGAATTTATTTATTTCAAGATAAAAAATTGAAATCTTAGCAAGCGAACAGTTTTCAATTCTGTGGTAACAATAACAGTGGTATTCTGTGGTCTTCTTATATCATATTTTAATAAGCTACGCTTTTTGCGTGTCCGAAGCATTATTTTCAAATCGATATTTCAGGTGTTTACTTTGGGTATTTATTTTAGGCGCGAAATTGACATTATTAGTTGAAGTTTTGCTCTAATTTTAAATGAACAACTCATCATTGAAAGTTCTTATTGAACCCTTAATAAGCTTGCCGGAAATTAATATTGCCAAAAAACGTGGAGGAACATATGAGCTTAAAGAAAAGGAAAAAACATTTGATTTCATAACATAATAGCTATAAAATTTTATATTCAATTAAATCATGAGCATTATTTGGAATGATTCAATTGAATCATTCCAAATAATGCTACCTAAGATTTTTTTTCAATTATAATAAAATTTTATTGTTATATTGTAACTTTTTGAAATAGTGAGTTATAACCCTAAAAATTATTATTTTAAGATAAAATTTCGGAAATAGTTTTATGATATTCTGAAGGATTATTAGGAAAAAATATTAGACATTTTAACGTATATTTTGTTAAAATCGGAATACAATATTATAATAGTGCGGAAATTCAAACATTTATGAGCTAAATGGAAATTTTACTTAAAACTGTAGAATTAAATTTTAATTAAAACCATCATAATTACAATCGTCACTTAACCAAGTTAATTTTACATAATGTTATTGTTTTTAACTTTATGGTAAAAACGTACAATTAGTTTCTGTTGGTAATGGTTTATTCCGCAAGATTTTCGGCAATACATTAGTTATTGTAAACAATTCCATGAATGATTAAAAATGCAGAATAAAACTTTGACATAATTAATTATTTAACATTAAATGTAGCTTAAACCATTAAAATGGGGCTGCGGTTCTATTCAACATAGTCAGACATCAATACACATGCAAAAACACACACACAGTTAGACCAACCGATATATGAGCCAACACCTTGTTAATAATATTACAGTGATGAACTTTCCCTATACAAGTACTTCCCCTATTAAAATTCCAAATTCAATTCTATCACTATACTTTCATATAGCGCAATCGGTAATAACATTGAATGTAATATTTTTGCCTTTATTAATTAAGTTAATATTTTGGTTATATCTACACATTCAAAAGTTATACAAGGACATTTTACAAAATAAAATATGAAATGTTGACAGCATTTTATCATTAACATTAATAAAGATAATAATAATTATTAAATAATTATTTTAATTACTGTTGATATTGATAGCATCTTATTAAAATTTGTAACACCAAGAGAACAAGAGAGAGTACAAGAGGAATAACAAGTTATCTAAACAAATGAGAAAGTTTTTATATCATTATTTGCGTATATTCTAATATTTTTTTTTGTTGTAAAACAAAAATTTTCTATATTATCGTATACGTACATATGTATAGGATAATGGGAAAACAATAAGGATAAAAAAAACTTTTACAAAATTACAATACGAAAATCTTGTTTAATTAATCAAAAAATTATTAAAGATTTTAGAAATTTTATTCGAAGGATGAAAAATAACTTTTGGGTTAAAAAATTTCAGAAGAAAATTATAAAAGAATGAAAATCCAAAATAAAAATCAAATAATTTCAAGAAATATAAGTTCAATTCATTAATTCAGTAATATACAATATGCCTATAGGATAGGTTAGGTACATTAATAATTTACTCAATAAATTCATTATGAAAAATCCGAGACAGAGTTTAACTCTTTCTGTAGAACAGATATAATTATGCATATATTTTGAAAGTTTTGATTATAAAAGGTCCTTGCAATAAAATGAAAACTTTTTCTTCGTAGTCTGTTTATTATTTAAATTTTTCTCCGTTTTTTTTTTCAAAAAAAATCAATGTTATTATAATACAGAGGCTAATAACCTATATTTGTATTATGGGCCGCATTGAATAGCTTTTATTTAGAAAATTAAAATAACCTCGTGTTTTTTTCATTCCTTCTAATCTGCAAAATCACCTTTATAAGAGGATTTTTTATTAACATAAACATTACGCTTCTAATTTGTTGTTTTTTTACCAAGGATATCATAGTAAAATGTTGCATTGTCCACTGCAAATGAGGATAAGTAAATCCTATGTCTCTCTCACTCAAGTCATTTTATAAAATTAGAATAAATTTGATTTCAAATTTTACGTTATTGTAAATTTCTAGATCGAATTGTGTAAATGTGTTACTTAAAAGGTGTTTTGATGGAGTATACCTTAAATAGTCAATAATTTGTTTGGCAAATAAATTTTTGAATTCTTGAAGTAGTAACAAATCCAAATTGAAATCAAAACTTTGATATTTTTTTAAAAAAATAAATCCAACCAGAGGGCTTTATTTTAATTTAATTGCGTCAAATTTTACTTTGCTGTCACCTTTACCATGTTGTTAAATTAAATAAGATTCTTTTTTAAATCTGACAAGTTCTTTTTAATATAAATACATAGGTATAAAATGTCACCATTCAAAATCATATTACAGAGGGAGAAGTGCGAAAAATATTAAAGAATTTTCAATTAATTTTCAATCATTCTTATTTTTTTTCTATATTAAAGAAATTTTTTTTTTAATATAAATTTTATTTATTTTTATTTCCCTTGTCTCAAAGTTTTACTTGATTTTATAAAATTTTTCTCTTTTCAAATATAAATTTTATAATAATGTACATATACTCTATATAGATATATCAATTATCTTGTAGTTATATACGAAAAATTTTATTTTTATACTTATTAACACCTTAAATATTAATGTTCTTCTTAACTTGATTTTTAAATCAATGCCTATATTTGGTTCAGAAAAGTTAAAAATATAAAATTTTATGTATAAAATAATATAATATGTATATTATGTAAATACTCAGAATATACACACATAATACATTGTGTATAGATACATATTTTGTAGTGCGCTAATATTAAAATAAAGTATATAGAGTCCTGTATGAGAAGAGCAAGAGAAACAGGTTTCTTAACACATTAATTGAATTTTTTTTGCTTTTAATATTCTTAATAAGTACAGATAAAAATGTCGTCATGTAGATAACGAAATTTCTTTTTTTCTTTTTTGGATATTTTTCACTCAAAATATTAAAGATTAAAGAATTAGAAAGTTATTTAAAAAGATTTTTTTATGAAGCTTTTCGAAAGTTTTTTTTCTTTTTCTTAACAATAATAACGATAAAATCTGTGAAAATTTTTATTCATTTGGTATTTTCATTTCTGAAATAATTTAAAATTTGTATAACTAACAAACATATTTAGACTTATGCGGCTCAATCGCTTTAAATCTTCATACAACATTTTAATATTAGCGTTGGAAAATATTGCTTAGAAAGCGAAAGCTTTCTGGTGCATGGAAATTATATTAAACATGAAATTATGTTTCCAATAATAATGAGCAAATGTGATCGATTTAATAATCTCTCAGCTATTGTTTTATGAGTATAAGTATAAGGAAAACGAAAAATACAGAGCATCAGAAATATTGATGAAATATTGATGATATATCTGACCTTTGGTGCAGTGGTTATGGCACCGGCCCTTTAACCGAAGGGTCTCGGGTTCAAACCCCGGTCAGGTCACTATAAAAATTATATTCAATATTATATAACTTAATATGCAATATTAATAAATTTATACAAGTAATTTTCAAATATTCATAATATGCGATACTAAAAAGACTAAGAAAAATAAGCAGTAAAATATTAATAAACGGAAATATTTAATATAAATAAAAACTACGGTAGGCTAGTCACCTACCTAGCTAACTCTCTATGATTATAGAAACTAGGACATGATAGAGATATCATGAACTAGCCCTATGCTCCTTATAGGAGTGAAGAAGGAAAAAAAAAAAAAAAAATTGATGATATATACAACTTAAACGTTTTAAAGAGAAACTCTGTGAACTCTTAAAGTATTTAAACTATGACATTAATGACGCGAAAATGATCCTTTAAATAGGAACTATAACACTGGTAATTTGCAAATAATGTTTTTTATAAATCTTCATTTCCAATCTTCGATTTTCAAAATTTTTCTTATATACTTTCAATTTTAAACAAGGTAATATAATTAATTTATTGCATTATTTTTTAATGTATTTTCATTAATTTAAGAGAGGATTAACTTAAGAGAAGATAATTTGAGAGAGGATACTAATATTTTTATTAAATTATTATAGAGAGAATTATCATAGATTCGAGTTTAATTTCTAATTTCGAAATAAGAAAGAGACATGTACACAATACATAACTTGCTAATCTAAAAAATAATTTTATTATAAACTTTCAAAACTGATCAAACAAAGTAAAAAGAAACTTTCACAATCCAGATCATTTTGGAATAAACTTGAATATCAGTAATGTGCGCACATAATCAAATATTTTAGAGCTTCACAGAAAAATATTAAATCAACAAAAATATTTTCGATCTAAAAAGAAATTTAAATTAAACGATTTTCGAATTGGAGGAGCTTCGCTATTTAAAATTATTGCAATGATAACATTAATAAATTATATCGTAATTTCTGTCGAAGTATGAAAAATATTTTAATTATAGTTTTAAAATATTTCTGAAATTTTCATTTATTAAATTTGAATGTTATTTGATATTTGGTCCTTATTAGTATTGAAAATATTTCGAAAGATTCTTATATTTCGACAGTGTTGTTTTCTCTTAACGTTCTCTAATTTTTTTCAGTACTCAATATATAAATTAAAGAGTTCGATAAGAAAAGAGCGTAATTATTATTGTGATGTGATTGATAGTATTCAATTTGGTAACTAATACATATTTACTACAATCATAAGCAATAAATCTCTGATAAATTATTGTTGTTCACATGTTGAATTAAAAAAATACACAATTCATTGAAAATTCTTGCATATATTTAGGGGATGTTTTGGAAAAAAAATATTTACAATTTTTTTTTAAATTTATTTAGATTTTTACTTTTTATTATTTTTCCATAATTTTTTTTTTTGTTGTACCTCATCATAAAAATATTAAGATAATGTTCTTATGAAAATTACAAAAATGTAAATTGTAAGAGTATAACATAAGCACTTTTATAATATTGTCTGTCTTTCAATATAATGAAAAATGGGAAGTAGATTTTTATGATGTAATTTTTATGGGGATTTTTTCATTTTTGAAAGAAGTTAAGAATTACTTTTCTCTCTAAATTAACAGGTGCTATAAAATGTTTACGTGTTTTGTTCCTATTTTATTTGTCTCTTTTTTGTTTTTGTTTATACTTGTTTCCCATTTTGTTTTGTACATATTTTGTTTGTTTGAAAGGAGTAAGAGTGCAAATATCTTTTCATAAATCTGTCAAAAATGAAATATTTTGTGAAAAAATTTACGACAGTTACATGCCGGTATAATGTTAACATTCCTTTTCCTTTTATATATATATATTTTTTTTTGTATTATTTTATGAGCTCTTAATGTCTTAGAGACACGTTAATAGAAAGAAAATTTTATTTTTTATGAAATAAGTCAAGAATAAAAGTATATAAATATGAATTTTTTGTGTATTTATTATAAATATATTATTGTAATATTTATTATTTATGATTTTTGAAAAGAGAAGAAAGAAAAAAATTCATATATTTTTTATTTAAATACGTAGGTATACATATGAAATATTAAAATTAAGTTTTATTGAAGATTTTTTATATAAAGTGAATATTCTAAGAGTTTATTATTTTATCCTGAAGATATTTACAATATTCATAATGATTTGTTTTTGGGTTTTTAAGGTTTTGTTATTATTTTATGATCATAAGAAGTACAATAAATTTTAGATAATAAAATTAAGTTTCAACGCACAAATAATTAACTATGGTATAATTTGTATTATAGAGATGTTTAACTGCATTTGATATTTACTGCTGCACAGGAAAATTTAAAGTATGAAAATTAGAATTTCAGGAAAAATTTTTTAGATTATTTAAATTAGATAGTTATTATACATTATATTTTGTATAAAAGGAGAAAGATTATCATATAATTTTAATTTTAGTTTGTTTCGTAATTAATAAATTAATTTTTTTGTTCAATAAATTGTTAATTTTTAATGAAAATTTTGTTAATACAATTATGGTATGCTAGAGTCTTGATTCTCCATTTAATGGCGCAAAATCAATTAAAATCAGTAAGTGTAAAAAGTTCATTGTTCTTGTTATAGTTTCAAAACTACAAGAAATCAAAAATTACAATAAATACGAAGTACTTTTACACCAAATGTAAGATCAATTTTGAGTTCCAATAATTAAAATACGAGAATATTTTAGCTGTTTATTTTTCGGCGCTGTTCCCAAATTATTATTTAGTTTTTTATTCGGCTAGGTCTATTCATATTATCCTGCCTCAGTAACACCATTCCAAAATAATTACTTGTTATAACAAAATTTCATCTATTTTGTATGAACTATAACTAACCGTCAGTATATTAAAAAAAAAAGAATTCAATATTTTTTATTATAAAAACAGAAAATAAAACATATTTTTCCTGGAAAATTTAGAATTCAATGAAAATGAAAATGTTTTTTTTAACATAATTTTTTATATAAAACGAAGACATCCAACAGATTTTTAAATTCTTCTATTCTAGAGCTAATATTTTTCTATTCTCCCTAACTCCCACATAAAAAATTAGAAGAAAAAAAAATATAATATACAAATATATTATGTAAATCTTTTAATAACTTGTATTCAGTGTATGTGTGATTGTATATTTGCATATTTTTGGGTTACAAATTTCATAACATCAAAATCAATTTCGTAAAAACAATATTTGTACAAGTAGAAAAAATGGAAAATCACTTAAAAAGATTTTTTTTTTGTTGGATTTTCTATTTTGAAATTCTTAATTGATATTGAAATTTATTCTTTAATAGAAAAGATGAAAAAATAAATACAAGAAAAAATATTTTTTAAATTCATATCATGACTAAAATAACGATTTAGTCTTGGCGTTATTCATAAATGTTTTCTTAAGAAATTGTTATTCAAAGGAATTATATGGAATGTGAATATTATGTGATTTCAAGACATTATACAATAAGTTGTAATTTTAACACAAAAACATTTATTATGTAAAATGTAATGTTTGTTTATGCATGTATCGGGTGTTTCAATTTGAAACATAATATCATTGAATGAACTGCTCAATAAAATTTTTGTTTGAACTTTAAAAATTTTCATATATATCATTTTCCATGGTTCCAGCGTTTAAAAAATGAAAACATCCTTTCACATTTGCTGAAAATCATATAGACGGCTTCATTTCGACAATTCATGGCATATACTTCTCGCAATTAATTTTTTGGAATTTATGGATTGACAGATAGGAAAAGCTTCGTTTTATTAAAAACACTATTGTAATCATGAATCAAATATTCATGAGATGGTTCTCATATCTTATATTTAATCAATTGTCTTGCACAGAGACAAGATTATAGCTAAAATTACGAATTACTTATATATTGCATATTTATTTCATATTATAAAAACTTTACCAACTAATAAAGAATGAGCGGTGGTCTTAGAATAGAAACACCCACTTTAATTTTTATATCATTTTCAAAAATGTATTTTTTTTCATTCAAAAGAAACAATCATATTTTAAGAAGCATTTTCGTTCTGAGCGTGCCAGTCTAAATACAATAACATGAAGATAATTTAAATATTTAAATTTAAGCAGCAGCAAACGGTGTAGCAGATTACAGTTTATAAGTACTGCAAATATTACATTTGGGTAGTATTTAATATTCATGACTTGAATAAAGCTTCGTATTGAAATAATTTTAGAAAAAGTATGAAATTAAACAAAATGATCAAATATTTAAAGGAAATTGTGGGAAGATTAACTGTAGTTTTGTCTAATTACATTCCTAGAATTATCAATTGAAATATTTAATATTTTGAAGTGCTATGGTAATTGATACCATCCTGAACTATAAATAAAGTTGTTGTTATTTCATCATATTTTAATAGATTTCTTTTTAGCACTTTTCCAAAAAAAAAAATTAAAATAAAGTGTTTATTAGTTTCACTCTGTTCTTGCTTTCGTCAGTTGCGGATTCTTTTACAAAACTTCAACATCCTTGAAGAAATATGAAATCTTATACTCAAATAGATCTTAGCACCAAAAACTTATTTCTGTCGAAGAAAATTTTTACCTGCCTCTCTCATTCTAAAAGTTTTAGCTCCTCAAAGACCCAAAAATGCCATTTTTAAATTTTGCGAACGCAAACAAGTTGCGACTGGCTTTTCCTGCCGGGGCATAGTATAGTTGAACTTTATAAAACAAAATTAGCTGTTAAAATGAACCGTTATCTAAAATTCGTTTTTGTCAAATTTTTGATATTGTTTTTCTTTTCTAGACGGCCATATGCAAGAGTCTGAAAGCATCTGAACAGTCTGAATTATTTCTAATGAAATAAATAGTAGTATTTTTCGCCAAAAGAAAATCATTTTCCACCTCCACATAATCATAATGTATCGTTTCACAAAATTTAAAAAATTCCAATTTTTAGTACCATATATATGATATTTTCGAAACCGTGAGCTTTTCCAAATTTCTATAAAATGCAGAAAGCTAACAGTGAATTATTACACTGTAAATGCAGAAAGCTAACAGTGGTAATTCTTGAATTGAAGCATTATAATATTAGTGTCCCTTTTAATTAGTGTCTCTTTTTTTTCCCGTCACCCTAAAAGTATGCAATCTTTCAAATTTTTTCGTATTTGAGTGAAAGTAATTTTAATAATGTAGTACATAACTAGATTGTTTTTAAAAGCAGCATTAGCACTTGCTGAAGAGGAAAGTACTATTTTACAAACCATTGATTTGACCCAATTTTATTTTCATTCATAATATTCAATTTAATAATTTTTCTTTTAAATTTTTAAATTGAAATAAATATCAAATTTTCTTAGAATAAAAAATAATCACAAAATTCCTTTTTCACATTAAATTTGTTACTTAAATCCTTTTCAACAGATTTAAAATATAATTTTCAAAAAAAAAGTGAAAAAAAAAATAAATGAAAAAGAATATTAATTCTCTTTTTTTAAATATTCTGATTTTTGTATCACAATTTACCAGTCTAGAAGTAAATCATTTCAAAAACAAAATTTGTATAAAACTTTTAGTGTACTTATTTCAGTTTAATGAATTGAAAATGTTTATTTTAATTTTATTTTAAATTTTTCTTAATAAAAAAAAATTATTTAAATTTACATTGAATTCAAAGTTTTGGTGTTAGTTTTTTACTAGTTTTAAAGTAGTAATAAAAATCAAATAAACAAGGAGATATTATGAATTCTTACACAAATAGTTAAAATATTGTAAGATAATTCAAGAAAAAAGCAGTATATTGAATATTAGAAGGGCCGAATATTGAAGTAAATATTAGTAATTATACCAATACAACGTGTGGGAACGAGTCAATATTGTAATAGGTATAACACCTTTTTATATGTTTTTATGATTGCGTCTTTCGAATAGAAGATTATATGTAGCAATCTCATGTAAACAAATACTTCGTATTAATGATTACGTAGATTACTGTAGAGCAATGCGAAGAACAATTTGCTCGTAATTTCTACATATCTGCGTAGCTCAGTTGATAGAACGTCCCCCTAGAAAGCGGTAGGTTACTAGTACGAGTTCAATTCTAGGAAAATTTTTTTAATTTTTGCATCTTGGTTCGTTCTTTTGATTACTTCATTTATCTGTCCTGAAGTTGCATGAAGGAATTTCCATTAATTATTTTCATATTTACGTAAACTTTTCATAGAAATATAATTTCATAGAAATTCAGTAAAATTTTAAACTGGACCATATTTTGGGTCCAATAATTTTGTTATGAAAATTGTTTATATTATTCAATTTGATAGCAGTGAAGGTATTTTGTGTGGGGGAATTAAACAAAATTATTTAAAATTTTCAAAGAAAAAATTCTTGCTTTGTTGTCTTTTTTTTGTAAGGAGACTCTTGTAATATCAAAAAAATTTTAGCCATTATATGCAATATTAGAAAAAATATTATTTTTATAAAGAAATTTAATATTTAAACTCATATTAGCATTACATACGTTAATATATAAAACAAAAACAATAACTTCGCTTCTTTTTCTTCAAATAATATTATATGAATGTATTTTTGTAATTCTAAACGATGGCAATTTAAAAGTATACGCGAATTTTGTAATTAAGCTTTCATTTTACATTTTTTTTTTTTTGTTTATTGACCTCTAGTATTTTTGTTAAATGGTTTTATTTTTTTTTTCTTTAATATTTCAAATTACGGGAAAAAATAGATAAATTAAAAAATATTTTTTTTTTGTTTTGAAATTAGAGTAGTGCCGTTTGTAAATTTTTTGTTACCTTTTATTAAGGATAAATAGCTTTCTGTTAAAAAAGAAAAAGCAAAAAAAAAACTCACTAAAACGTTTTATAAATTTTACCTTTATTTTTCTATCCACTTTTAGAAATGAAATAAAGAAAACAAACAAAAAATGGAAAAAGCAAAAAATTTCTATCTACCTAAATTAAAAAGCAACATTTATTAAACAATTTCCCCCAGAGGTCATTCTACATTACTTAAATCTATTAATAACAGTAGTGGAGTAGTAGAATTGGTAGGTAATATACATACTTAAATTTTTGAATAAGAAAATTGATAAAAGGGAATAACAAAATTTTTTGAATCTCAATTTGTTGTCTCTTTCTTTTTTTTAAATTAAGTGGCTGTGATCTAAATTGGAAAGAAATTAAAAAAAACGAATTAAAATTTTTTGGAACCCATCAAAAAATTGTCATTTTTTAATTTTTTATTAGTTTTTTTTTTTCGAAAATGTTATTGTAAGCTATCATAGTGTATTTAAAGACTCAAAAGAATAATATGTAAAGGAACGCAAAGAACAAAATTGTATGTTTTTGCAATTCCCTAAATATATTTTTTTCATTTCATATTTCCAATATTGTCCATAAAGAAAGTAGAAATTTTTAAGTTTGAGATAGAAAAATGTTTTTCAGAAAAAAAGGTTCTTGAATTAATTTTGTGAACTTATAAGTGGAGTTCAGTGATTTACAAATTGAAATTAGAATTGGTTTAAAAATCCCGTATAAAATTTTTTATAAAATTCAAATTTTTGTAATTGCACTCTCTTCCAGAATGTATTTCATCCCTATTACTTTTCTTACGTTTAAAATTGAATAATCACCACACCTTACAGAAATTCTGCGTTTCTTTTTTATTCTCTGCCTTTCTTTGTTTCTCCTTTGACTCATACAAAATGCTCTATTATGTTCGTTTCTCAAATGAGAGCTGTCAGATTACAAATTTTTAATATATGAATGAAAAAACAAAAAATACCATCCCATTCTCATACTATATCTTTTTCTCTCCCTCTTCCAAATATTTAATATTCTAAATCAACTGATTTAGAATATTTAACATTAAAGTATTTATAATACTCGTATCAATTTAAAAAATTTTATAATGTCCTTGAACTTTTTACTTTAAAATGAACAAGAATGTATACATAATATTTTACATTTTTCATCAAATTAAAATACTTTGATTAAAATAATGTAAGAAAAACTTTACAATATCAAACGAAAATTTAATAAAAATGTTAAAAATGTTGGTTGATATGTTGGCGTTCTTCTTTTACCATATACATAGACAACAAAATGATATAATAAAATTCTTTTATGGTATTTTCAAATGGAAATTAGCACAGAAAAAAAAAATTGCTAAACATAAACAGATTATAATTTTTGAAAAACAAATACAGGAGAAAAATTAAACAATAAAGGACGAAAATATTTCACTATAAAAATGGTTTCAACATAGAATATGGGTACACGTGTACACATCTAGTGAAATGTGATTAAAAGTACAAAAAACAAAAATGAAAGTAAAAAGGTGAAAAAGAAAATAAAATCTCGAAAATGAAATAAATTCATCAAAATGGACTTTTTTTTCTTTTCCTATTTTCATTAAAAACAAAATTTATTTTTGTACAAATTTTACTATGAAATTTTAAATTAAGCGGCGGCCCTTTTAATAATGGTTTTGAGTATATGGGAGAAGGTATACTTATTTATGTATGTAAGATAAATGAAATAAAACTTGTTAAAAATGTAAATTACTTTTTCTTTGAGTGGTTATTATGTTTATTTTGACTTCAGGTTCTTGTTATTTATTTTTTATCATAACAGGTGTACATGTAAGTTAACGAATTTATTCAGGATTCATTTTAAAAAATATATATGTATATATATATAAAAATATATATATATATAGTGTTTGTTTAAACATCCTCAAAAATTTCTTAAATATAAAATGAAAAATATTGAATTTTTAAATATATCGCGTGTTTATTGTAAGATTTTGTAAATTTCTATTACTTTGCCAGTCGAACTACAAATAATATTTCTATTGTTTATTTATTTATTATAATATTTATTGAAACTAAATAGTTTATTGTTTTAAGTTAAATTTAACGTGGTTAATTTTATAATTTATTTAAGTTGTTTAGATTCTGCCAGGATGACTAGGAAATGGCCATACTCTGGGTAAATCTCCAGCTCTGGCCCTCAAAATATACAGATGGTTTGGGCACTGCTTTTTCAATATTGCGGAGCTTATATCTCTGAAGAATATCTAGGCATTTACTTGGAACTGGTTAAGTGAAATCTGGGAGTGCCACAACAAGCCATGGTTGGCTGCTGTGATGGCATGGGAGGAATTCTTTTGTTCAATCTGCAATCTTGTTGTCCATATTCAATTTTATATTATAAAATTTATCCTTTTTGAAAATTAGGCTTTGAAAGCTTAAAAGTTGTGATTGCTTAATAGTGATAAAAGAAACAATTATATTTCGAAATTCGAAGAATTTAAATGCACTTTTGGTTTATTTCGTTTCAGTTCTCTTTTCTCTAAGAAAATAACAAAACCAATAACAATGTTAACTTTTCTTTAAATTTATTTTTAAAGAATTTTTTTTAAGAAGAAAAAATCATATAAGAAACAACAGAAAAGAAGAGTTCTTTTTTGAAAATTGAAAAAATGAATGTACTGGAATAATGTTCTTTGAGGTAATCCAAATGCTATAAAGAAAAGAGAATATTTCTCTTTGAGTACCGAAATATACTTTTTGGCAAAATTGATTTAAAAACATTTTCTCTCACATGAAAATAATTATTATTAATTATGTTAGTATATAGAAATCTTCTCTCTCTAACAGAGTTTTTAAACACTTATGAACTGTTCACATTTCTGCGATATGTCGTATACGACTTTCGCTGTCACAGTATCGCTGCAATGTGAATAGCGTATTTATTTAAGAATTCGATTGCATTTCCAAGATTCTTTTTTGAAATGAAATTCATTCGTTTTGGACAAAAGTCAATACTAGTAACGAAATTTGAATAAGAATCAACTTAAGCGTTATAAAAAGGAATCTCTATAAGTAAAAGTGCTCTTTAAGTAAAAGTTTGCTTATAATTTCATTTTATAATCTATAGCTTTTTACAGAATTAATTAATGTAGTCGACTGAAATCGCCAAGAATATGAAAATTCAGCTTAGTGCTGAATTTCCAAAATTAAAAACCTATTAAAATTCAGGAAAATCATTATGGTTTTCTATATATACAAATTGTAATATTTGTTTAGTATTAAATCTAATACTTTAGTCAAGCACAACACGGTATATATTAAGTGTTTTTATGTTTTATATTTGTATACAATTTCATTTTCATAAATAGTGAAATTTTAAAAATTTTACAAAAGAGAAAAAATATTAAATTTTCTACACAAAAAAAAAAACGCTTTAAAATGTAACAAGAAATGTGCTATGACCATTAAATGGAAATTTCTAAAAAAACACAAACATATTGTTGACTGGTCGATAAATAAAAAAACATTCCTGAGAAAATATTCTAAAGGAATTTTTTCCATCTTCTTCATAATATTTTTATTATTTTTTTTTTCTAGAACAAAATTTTGAAATATTATTGTACCTTGCAAAATAAGAAATTTAAAGAAAAAATTTACGTTATTAGATTTTAAAGTTCAAAGTTTAGTAATATATTATTTTTTCAAGTGCAATCAGATTAAATTTTGTTGCACACTGGAACAATATAGGTTCGGAAAAATTGGATTGATTCTTTGCAGAAGAGGAACTAGAATTCTCATCCTGGTGTCGGATTTTTTCCGTTTTTCTAAATGCAAAAAAGAAAGTAAGGAAAGCGTGTCTAGAGCTTCAAAATTTTGGCCATCATCTCATGATTATGAACAGAGAAAGAATTTCATAAAAATCAGTTAAATATTTACGTTATATAAAAGCTCCTTATTCTTTTTACTATGATTCATTAATTTCTCTCATTAAGACATATTATAGGCATACGATAATAAAATTATAGGCACACGGTATATTATTCTGGGCACACACATACATATTATACACCATTATAGTTTTGATTTAAGTTTATAAATTTTAAAAAAAGTTTTTTATATTACAATTATACATACATGTATAAAATGGTTGATTTTATAATATCATTTATGAAATATTAAACATAGCTTTATAATATAGAATAATATTTTTATTAATATCCTTTATCCTTCTAGTATTGCAAATTCTCTTTATTTAGAGAAGGTATTGTTTTTTTATTAGAAATATTTTGTGTAAGAAAATTAATAATAAGAAGAAAGAGAAGAAATAAATAAAATATTTTTGAGATTTCTTTCTCTCTGTCCTTGTATGTGCTCACCATTTTTGTATTTTTTGAAATATTTCATGCAAAAAAAATATATAAATTTGTTTTTTGTGTTTAGCCGACAATCTCAGGAATTTCAAAATGTAATACTTATTTCTTTCTTTTCATTAACCTTTAGGTATTCCATTTTCCGTTTGGTTTTTTTTTATTTTCTTTGCTTTTTATTTTTTCTGTGTTGAAAAAGAATATTTATCATATTTTTTGTCTAGAGAGTTTTACCTCGTGTATTTGTGATAGTTTCTTGTTTTGTGTTGCTTTTTTTAAAGAAGAAATAGGTTGAATAAAAATTAAATTTTTAAGGCTATTACAAAAATATTCAATTGAAAAAAGTAAGTTTTAAATGAACCGATAATGAGTAAAATTTGATTTTAAAAAGCGTTTAAAATAAATTTACAAAAATAACACGTTTCTTAAATTAGAAATCAATAGAGAATAAAAAGAAAAATTAAATTGCCTAAACTTATGCAATTTTAAAATTATTTATTTTAGAATCTATTCAGGAATTTTGAAAAATTCTATACCGACTACGTTCGAAGAGCTCTTAGCAAAAGTTTGATATATAGGTTTTTCTTATTATGAATTTGATATTAATGTTTACCATTTACAATATTAACGAAATACCTAAGTTTGCAGATATTTTTAACATCGCACATTTTCTAGAACAATGACATAAGGCAGAGTCTCAAATTTGCTCTTATTACTATTATATTTAAGGGTGTAAAGCATTTTTGTAACAAAATAACACAGAAAATTTATTCATATACTTGTAGAATGGTTCTATACCAGCGTTGTTTAGCCTTCGATAGTAATTTACACCTGGCTGTAAATACTTTAAATTTCGGAAGTCGAAGTTTTATTTTTGGCTTGTGTCGTTATTCTTCCTAGTGTGCGATTTCATTGTTTATATAGCTATTGTTTATATAGCTATTGTAATATTATTCAGATAATTTGAAAAATATTTTATATCGTTTTAAATTTAAAAGGTACTACTATAGTACTTTAAATATTAAAAATAAAAAAGAAAAACAAACATTTTACCTTTGAAAAAAATTTAATATTATGCATATTTGGTACGCTATTCAATTATGAATACCAACAATATTATTCTTAGTCCTTGTTATACCAAACAAATTTTAATTTTTTTTTACTGAATTATGTTCTAGTTAATTTGAATTTCAATTCTACGTAAACATGTACAAATGACATAAGTACGTACTGTTGCCTCATATTTGTTTAACATTTACAATATCGATTTAAATTTTTAAACTAAATACAATACTCGTATATTAAATTTTTGAATAAAATTATATTTTGTTTAAAAAATAATAGAAGGCATTTGAAATTCCAGGAAATCATTTCAGATTCCAGGAAATCATTCATAATTTATTTATTAAAATAACCTCAATATTGTATGTATATTTTGGGTTTGGATTTTTTTAAAATAATTAAATAATTAAATTATATAAAATTTATTAAAATTTCAATGAAAAATTTGCTGAGTTTTGAATGGTATTAAACGCCCAGATTTTTTCGAATTTCGTTATAA
Source organism: Condylostylus longicornis (assembly GCF_029603195.1). Lineage (NCBI taxonomy): Eukaryota > Metazoa > Arthropoda > Insecta > Diptera > Dolichopodidae > Condylostylus > Condylostylus longicornis. Next base: position 13,904,368 of record NW_026577987.1, read on the forward strand.
CAGAACCGGGATATAACCGATTTCATAAAAAATTAAAAAATCCTCAAAATGGCAAAATTTCTTACAGACTTATATTGTTTATGCTAAAATATTTTCTTCTTTTTGCAAGTGAATTTTCGATTCCTTTATAATTTTATGCATGCATAATGCAAAACCATTCTTAGAATACAGTCAATATAATTTTCATTACAGCCAATATATATGAAGTTTTCTTATATGAAGTTTGCGCGGAATACCTATACATTCAATTCTATGTAAAAGTATAGTATAAAACAAAATATAGTATATTAAAGGTAGAATATAACTGTATGCAAAAAAATAATGAGGGTGACATCTGGAGGCAAATTATTAACACTATTTGACACATATAACAAAATATTGAAACAATTTTATAATTAAAAGTGCAAAATAAAAATAGTAAAAGATTGTGTAAATGATAACATAATTTTTGCGTGTTACTTTTAATACTAAAATAAATAAAATAAAATGTTAAAAAATGTACACATATAATGTACCTACGTACATACTAAGCGATTTGACCGACCACGTAGGAATGCTATTTTTAATAATTTTGTAGATTTTTTTCATGTTACATGAGTTGCTGTACCTATTGCTGGCTCTAGCTGTAGATACGATATAAGGACACGATAATGGACAAATTGAAGATATAGGTTAGTAAATCATGTGATTCTTACCCAACATGTTTCTTGCAACATCTCTCATATAATACACAGATCATATTGAACAAAATTTAGATGTTACTTGTGAAATACTTATAATATAGGTAAAAAAATAAACAATATTATTGTGTCCAGGTATATGCACAAAATCAAAAAAGATTTGATTTTTCACATTTTTCTACTCATTATTCAAACGATATAAATGAAAATTCTTTTTTTGTGAATTATTTACAGGAAAGCTCACCATACACAAACACTCTTAAAAATATTAAAAATTTTATGCTTCACACATCAATTTATTTCAAAATCCTTTCATTTTCATTTCATTCACTTGCATAAGGCGTTTGTTAACAAATTACGAATCGTAATCTTCCTTATTTTATAACTTCTCTCTGCTCTTTTTTGTAAGTTTTCGTAATAAAATGCGACACAATATTTCCATCTGGGGAAAAAAAATTGGAATTTTTTTTGATTTTTCATAATTTCTTGTTTTACAGCCCCCGCCCCCTATATTTTCCGTTCGGGTATGAGTTGTGTAATTTCTAATTAACCAAAAACTCATTTTTTTTTATTACATTACATGATTTCACATATTGATTGAGGTTTTGAACTTTTAATTAAAATTTCTTTATTTCTTAAAATTCAATGTAACAAAATAATGTCAGACATCTGAACATGTTCAATGAATTTCTAAAAATCAGGTGTAACAAATAAAAAAGTTTAAATTTATCATTGTGTGTTTTTTTTTTGTTATTTAATTTGGAAATGTGAAGTGGAAAAACCTTGTGGCATTTTCTTTTTTTTTTTTTTTTGTTTTTCCTGTAACTTTGTAATGTAAATTTTTGTTCAACATAATTACTTCTATGTATATAATAAGGATAATTAAATTTATTATAATATTATTCTTATATTATGCATAAATGTACAATGTATGTATGTATGTATATGATTGACTGTAGGTCATTTAATAAAATGTAACCTACAATTAAAATACAGTTATTTAAAGTTATTTTTTTTTTCTCTTTTATCTATTTAAACACATGTTCATCTATCTGACTAAAATTTTATGTTCTAATTAACTTAATTGCTAGTTTTTATTTTCATTTTTAATATTATCTTTAAAAATTACTTCTACATACATAATAATGTACGTAGATATTATAAAATATATTATTGTAGCAAAAAATATCTATTTTCATAGATGAAAAAAATTTAGGGAATAATAAAAGTATAGTGTTGTTTTTTTATAAATTTGACAGTAATTCTTGCATCTATATTGTATAGCTATGTGAATATAAAAGTGACTGGGATTTACCATGTTATATAAAAGATATGCAAAATAAAATACAAAAATAAAAAATTTGATAAAATAATTCGCTAGATAAAGAAAATATTTATATAAAATAAATGGAAGAAATATAGCTAAATTTATGGGTTATTCTGTACCAAAAGTGTATTAGAATATACAGGCTGATATTAGAATTGTATCTTAGGAAAATCAATTTATTAATGAAACAAATAAAAGTAATCAAAATTAATATAAGATTAATGCAAGAAATTCAAATACAGAGTTACAAGTTTACTACGATAAAGCTCTTATCTTCATATTTCAGTTGCTAATGTAGTTCAACAAACCTACTTTTAATAATTAAATTTTAATTAGTTAAGAAAACTTTATATATAAATAAAATATTGTAGTCAAAAAATTATTGAAAGCAATCATTTTAAGTATGAACCTCTAGGTTTCCTTTTATTTTTCCTGTAAGCTTATTTAATTCTCCATTTTCGTCATTAATTTTATATTATAGTTTAGAATTACCCATGCATCCTTGTAAAATATTAAAAGAAATATAGTTGAAAAATATTTAATGTGTAAACATTTTGTATTTTTTTACTATAAATAATTTTCGAAAAAAATAAATTAGACAAAATATTATGCTTTTCTATTTCATATAACCTGTACGTCTGGGTCTTTCTGTAGTCTAGTTGTTGATTCATTTTCTTTCTATTTTCTTCTATATTTAATTAAAATTTCTATAACCTTTAAGATTGAAAACTCGAATTTAATACAAAATAAGGATTTAGTAACAGGGACCTATAATTTTTTTAGTATGAAAGTTCTGGCCTTTTCAATTATTTCTCTCGAACTCTTTCTCTCTTAAGAGGAAGAAAAAACTTCTTTTATAAATTATTACCACGATAATTCTACAGATTTTATCTTTACATTTGTTAAAATTATTGGGAAAATCACAAATTTAGTGACTGCCTCAAAAAAAAAAATTGTGGACAAAATGTCAATATTATATACAATAGATTTTTCGAACTTATTTACTTCCTTCACTTTCATTCGAACATATTTCAGTAAAACCGGAAAGCTAACATTTTCATCTCATTAAAAATTTTACTTGACGAGTATTCGTGTATTTCAAACTTCATTTAATATAACAAAACTATTATATTTTAAATTCATCTAAATGTACGCAATAAGAATGCATGTTAAGTGGAAAATTTTAATAAACACAATTTTTTTAGTTATACGATAACACTGTAATTTCTAAAATTCTAAATTTCTTCCTGAATTTTAATTTTTGATTAAAGTTATTAAAGTGAAATGTGCTGCTCCACAGCTCGTAACACTATGCATTTTTCTCTCATATCTATTTTTGACTCCCTTATGCTTAACTATAATATTCAAGTCCTGTAAATATTTACTCTAATACTTTCGTCGTTTGTTCCGTTTTGTTCCTTCAACTTAAAATAATATTATACTTGTTTTTTTCTTTTTAGTTTTGTTTGTTTTATTTTCGAAGTTTCTTTTGTATTTTTTTTTTTCAAAGTTTAACAATGTTATTATCCTTACGAAAAGATATGTAAACCAAGTCTAATTGAATTTTATGTTATTTGACGATTACATTTTATGTATTTTTAATTTAATTATATAAGAAGAAAACGATATAGTTACTTGAATCTATGAATCGTATACTATGAGATGAATAAAATTCATCATAAATTTGATAATTTACTTTATATTTGAATTAAGTAGGTAGAATATTTTGCTAACTATAATATTAAAGAGAAGTCATAATTTCCAAAAAAAGTAATTTACAAGTATAACAGTTTCACCTTTGATTTTATTTTAAACTATGTTAAATGTCAGTTCATTTAATTTTGCTATAGTCGGTTTTATTTCACTTCTCAATGATTTCATAATATGCGCTTCATAAACTTTTATTTTATTTTCTAAATTAAATAACTTTTCATTGTATGTGAAATTCTAAGTGCCTACATATTACATGAGTTTCATATGTGAAAATTTATGCTATATAATGTACATACTCGTATAAGTATAGGGGGGGGGGAAAAATATTACAAAAAAAGCTTATTGGCCACAGTTTTAATAAATTCTCTTAAAATAAAATTATATTGAAAAACAAAATCCTTTATAATATTTTATAAAACCAAAATTTATATTCTACATTTATACTAGTAAGTAAATAAAAGGTATAAATTAAAAAATATTATGGTTAGATGAAAAAAAAGGTCAGAAATTTTGTAAAATATTCTGTTCACATACCTACATAAGAATTTTAATTATTAGCTTTGTTTTTTGGTTGTTATAAATTTTTTTAATGTATGAATAATTGAGAAAATAATTTGATGGTACATACATAAAATCTATGTATGTAATGCTTGAATTCCAAAGGTTATTTTATTTTATGAGTAGAATTTTAATAGAAAATATTGTTTTTCTTTTTATTATTTTTTAAGGATAATAGAAATGATTAATTTGTTTATAAATTGGTTTTGATTTTTTAGTGAAATCTTTGAAATTAGTGCCGGAAAATTGTAAAAAAAAAACACTTTAATTTTGATAAATATTTTTGAATACAATTTAAAAATTGAAAATTTTCTATGGGTATATTCGTAGTCGTAGATTTCAAGTTCACCGATTGGGGTAAAAGGAAACATTTATTGTAGGTTCCCATACGCTCCTGTCTATAATATCCCGTCTGTCTCAAGTATAAATTTGGATATATCCAAAAGATAATTAGACAGCAGTTCCCGAGCGCTCAAAAAATAAAAAAAAAATTTAATAATTTAAAAATGATTTTTTGTAAGCATCTTTGAAAGAATCGAACAAAAGTTCATTCGTTATGTGTTAGCATTCAGTCGGTTCCCGAAAGGCAAAACTTGTTCATTCGTTTTGTTAATTTTTAGTAATACAAGATATACTTAAAGTCTAAAAATTCCAAATTAATTATTAATTCTAATTTTGATTTAAATCTGATAATGGATTGCAGACTTTTACGCCTGAACTCTTCCAAATTTCTTGAAAATTTTATTAAACAAATAAGTTTTCTTTATTGAATATTCCTTACTAGCTATCACATTTGATTGTGCTTCATATCAAAAAATTTTATTAAATTTAGTTCCTAATATTTTTTTTTCTTTTGAATTTTGCAAGTCTATGAAGATTTAGTGTGTAATATGCTATTGAAATTTATTTTTTTTTCGCTGACAAAAGTAATAAATCGAAAATTTATGATACAATATTTTTTATAGCATACTTACTGTACTGGAAGTTTCCATTACCTTTTTTATTTTAAAAATTTTCAACAATTTATGAGCAATAATAGGAAAAAACTAAAAATTTATAGGTTTTAAAAATATACGAAGGAAAATACATTATGTACAATGTACTTGTATGCACCCACACTACTACAGTAATAATTTCTTGCTTTGTAATAAATTATTAAAACCAAAATATTAAATAATATACAGAAATTTTCAATTACAATTGCTGGATATAAGTTTTTGTTTTAGATTTTTGTTATCAAAAAATATTATTTATTTTCAAAAAATATAAAGTAAACTAGTATAGTGTTCCGTCTTGCTTATTGAACTAAAATACGTTTTAGTGGCTTCAAACTTTAGATTAATGCTGCAATTATTTAACGTTTTGCATGTAACAAAGCAAATATCAAATGAAATGGAAATCTTGAATTGAACAAAATTATTGAAAGAGAATGCTTTTTTACCACTAGTATGTAAATAAAACTAGTATGCTTGTCAGAGACCCATTTTAAAATTATGATAAATTAATATTGAACTACTACTTATACACAAAGTTATCTTCTTAAGGTACGCCATGCTATACCCGAAATCTTAAAATTTTAATTAATTTTCATAGCTTTATTATTATTGCTCACACACATTTTCTATAAATTTTCAATCGAAGCCATGACTATACCTATAAAATATTACGATTTTGGTTAGATTTAAAGTGGCAAGTCATCTTTACTGGTTTTTATTTATTTTAATTTTAAAATTTAAATTAAAAGCTAAGCTTATTGTTACGTCAAAGCGTGTCAACTAATTCTTTCAATCCTTCCTTATATATCTTGGTCCTATAATTTTAAATATTTCATTTAAAATTTCACATACCCGTAATTATACAATAGGTGTGAATGGCATAAATAAGGGAATTGCATTTCATATTGCATGAAGAATTTACAATAAATCAAGTTATTTTAGCCACGTTAAAACTTATCGGGCTCATTACGAAAAGTATAATTATTGTGTTACGTCTTATATTTAAATTCTTTCAATATTAAAGTTATCCGTAGTAAGACTTTTCGTGTTTTCGTTTTTCCTAACACGTACTATGAGTTCTTTAGAAAAATATAAGTTTGAGCTTTTACATTTCTGTTGAAGAAAAATATCCAATTATTAAATAAATCCAATATAAAGACAATGACAATTTTTTACATGGTTGCATAATCAAATGAGCCATTAGACAACAATTTTCACCTTTCAAAATATTTGTCATTAATACAAAATTCTATTTTTTTTTCTATCGTTCCTATGTTTTTTTTTAGCCATTTTTTTTTTTAGAAGTAGGATATAATCAAAGAAACAGAATCCTTTTTTTTTGTCTTCTTAATAACAGACATATACTTTGACATTTTTATTTCTTATATCCTTGGTAACTTTTTGTATAGAAATTTTTTTTTGATAACAATCGCAAAAATATTGACAATGTTCTGCCTTGATACCGAAAAAGGAAAAACACAAACAAAAAAAAAACTTTAAAGCTCCTGTTATTGATTGACACAATGATAATCAGAACAGAAAAATAAATATGAAAATTGACAAAGAATGAAAGGAAATAGAATAGCAAAAGAAAACAAAAAAAAAACAAGAAATGAGAAAAGCAATTTCCTTTTCCCGAATAAATAGATTTTCCTATTATGCAGGCACAAAAAATTTTAAATATGCGGCATAAGAATAAAAAAGAAGTAAAAAAATATAAAAAAAAAACAAATTTCAAATAACTTTTTTCTAACTATAAATATTTTTGTTTTATTCACGATTATTCACTTGAGTTGCAAAGCACAATAATAATTGGTTGTTAAATATAACAATGCTCACACTTAAATTAAAGGTATTGCAAAGCTATTCAAACAGATTACTTACATTAAAACTATTTTAATTAAAAAAGTTTAAAATCTTTTGAAATAATTAAAAATTTTCATATAAATCTATCGAATTTTTGAAATTGAGAAATCGCGAGAGTTTTGTGATTTCGAATTTTTCTTCGGTAATATGAAAAATTTTAAATTTTATTCAATTTCAACCTTAAAATTGTTATGTTGTTTCGATACATTAACTCTTACTTAAATTGTAAATATTGCATCTGCTCAATTTTAATTAGAATTAAAAGTGAAATTTGCAACATTTTTCAAATACAAAAATGATTTATTCAGACTTCCCTATACGACAATAGTACGACATTTTAACAGAAAATTTTAAAATCGCAAATAACTATTGTATAGGCTGAAAAAATGTTGCATACGAAAATTTTTTAAATTCTCAGGAATTTACTTTAAAATACGTTAATAATACTTTTTCCAATATGAAGAAGAAAAAATTTTCTCATAAATTTATTTTCGATATAAAAAAAAATTTTAAATCGCATTTTATTAAAATAAATTTTATATAAAAAAATCAATAGAATTAAAAAAGATTTTCTTTATTTAAATGCAATTTATTTATATATAATATATTATATCGTATTTAAATGTTGTTGCTTGCTGTACCTGTATTTAAATATTGTTGTTTAGTATTGGCTGTATGTAGGTACAAGCATTTCCTAAGTATAGGTATAAATAAAATAAAATTTGTGTTCGTGTCAAGTTAATGTGGTCTAAATTTAAAACATTGCCATTAAAATAAATGTTACATGAAAATTCATTATTATTATAATGATTTCACTATATTACAAAAAAGAATATTTTATGTTCAATTCAGTATATAACTAGTACCAACCATATGAAGAACATTTTTCATACTATATGCACAATTTCAAAATAATATTAAAATTTTTAACGACCTAAAAATATAAAGGAATAACATAAAAGATAAATTGTTTTATTAGAAATGATTTATTGATTTTAAGAGATTTGATTTTTTTTTTATTTTTTAAATTGAATCCTGAAATATACCATAACGTGAGTATTGAATCAAATTGAATTGAATAATGGTAAAATGAAAATAATAATAAAAAGCGAATGAATTTCAAAAAAAAAAAATATGCAAAAATATTGCAATAAAAGAGAATAACCGAGATGAATTATGATGGTAACATTTTGACTTTAAAACATTAACCATATCATATTAATGTGATATGATAAATTTATGCGACGAGATTAAATGATCCATGAAAAGTACTTAAATTTCAAAAATAAAAAATTTAAAGTATAGGTTTTTTCTTTGCGAAAATTGAACTATTTGAGAACAGATACATGAAACATACTTATGCATGAAATTTTGTTTACTATAGAAATTAATTACTCATACTTACAGAGCTTGATTTATAAAAAGAGATTATGATATTCCACATAAGAAAATTGTACTATTTAACGTGTGAATAAGGATACTTTAGAAGGAAATCGTGCTCACTTTGGGATTCACGCTAGTTAATAATCGTTTGAGTTGGATTAAAAACTTTTTTTTGAGTCCTTATGCCTGCGTTCTCATAAAATTTAGTCAAGAAAGACACTTAAGCATTATTCCATTTAAATATATGTATCAGGTCACCAAGCACAGATTGGAAATCAAACATAAATTCCAAATTTATATATAGTTTAACTGAATTAAATAGTAAAATTTTTAAATAAGAAATTAAATTTGAAAAGAAATTGAAAAAAAAAAATAATTATCATAATCTAGACCGCTTTTAAAACCATACCAAATAAAATAGGAGCCACAAGGAATACTCAAAAATTTGAAAAACAAAATAATATTGCAATCGCAATACATCCAAAACATAAAATAGTCAGAATTTATTTACGTTACAAAGTTCTCCGATTGTAATCATCGGAAAAAGGCTTCAGCTTCTCGGCTGATTGTAATCTTTCAGAAAAAGACTTCCCATAAAATCATAATATATTTCTCACACAGTATAAAATATTATAAAATATAAGTGATCCAAAAAAAAAATATAATTTTGATTTGTACAATTTTTCGAACTAAATAGTGAATTTAGGATGTGCCCTAAATTAATAAGTTTTAATATTCTTCTACTATAGTTCAATAAATAAAATTTAAATAATCGATACCTTATTGTTTTCTTTTTTTTATCATTCCTTTTATTACGTAAAAATTAAAATAAATTCTCGAAGAATGATGAAGAGCTTATGTGTTTGCATAATTTGTACAGGATTTTTTTTCTACTTCACTACATTCTATACCTATATATTATCATTACATTATTTGTTATTTCACCCACTTAGATACTAAAAATACTATTGATGATCCTTTATTAAACCATAATAGATATAATAATTAAATTTGTATAAATTTGCCTTACTTGAGGGATAAAAGTCTAGACATAAAATATTTAAAAATTAAAAATAAAAAAATTGCAAATTATATTCAAAGAGAGGCTATTATTTTCAAAATATTAATTAAATAAATATTTATCTTTATCCCATAAACATAATTAAAAATTGAATAATTTTATTGTATTTTAAAATTCGTTAAAAACTGTAATAAATTTTTTATTAATAGCTAATTTTTTAAAAAATAAAATTGAATCCCCTAAAAGTATGCAATTTTAAAATTAATGTATAATTAAAATGTTTTAATAATTCTCTTATTTAGATGAAACAAAAATTTTTAATATCAATATATTCTACAAAATAGATACAGAATAATTTGATTGAAAATAACTTTACCCTTTGTACATTAAGTGTACTATAAACCTTTAACCGCTGAATTGTCTTCTTCCTTATGACTGCTTTAATTCGATTTAATTGATCTATTTAGTTCGATACAATTTTTAATTATTTTTAATAGTTTATTTTAACATTCTGTTTCATGTCAAAATTATCACAAGATAAATAAAACTTTTAAAATAGTTGAAAATAAAATTCAATTCATAATAAAAGAATAATTATTATTTCTCTCCTATGGTACATTTTTGTGAACTAGGCAAACCTAAAAAACGTTAAATTTCAGGATAATCTAGAATACCATAGAAATTTGTGGTTCTGCTAATAATAATCCAAAGATATTCTTTAGCAAATTAAATTAAAATATTCTTTAGCGATGAGATTTTGTTTCTAGGTGCAGAGAAATCTCTGTCGAAAATGACAGCTACTGCAGACCAATTGTAACAAGCAGTCCAAATAAACATAACAGTCACGTTCTTGTTCTGAAAATATCTTATAATACGAAAATGAAATAGTTGCAACTTAAAAGTATTGTTAAAATTTCCAATTTCATACTCAAAATTCTTTAAATACGATTGAAAAAACAACATTACATGGTGGTAATTTTCAGTGTTCAGCTACCCAAAAGTCAGTCTCTTTTTAGGAAATGATTAAATTTAGCTGCTACTATTGATGTGAAGAGTTTCCAGCCGGCCAATAGGCAATATTGTATTCCTTCTATCAACACGTATTTTGTTAGTTCTAATTCATTGGTTCTTAAAACAAAAATTCCAGTCATCTTACATTCTTAAGTTTAACATGCTGTTTATAAAAACATTAATAATTTCAATTAAATCAAATTAAGATTCAATATTATTTAAACTCCAAATGGAATACTTAAAATTTCTGATCGATAAAAATTTATTAGTAAAATTTTGTTATACAACTTAATTTCATCAAATATTTTGTCAACAATCTTCAAGGAATTGCTTAACATACTAGCTTAAATTGCCTTTTGATTTTAAGAATTTTAATTTTTAATATTATGTACAATGTATGACTTTGAGTGCAATACACGTATAATATACATTATATTAAATTTACATTGCTGTAGAATACAAGATTTCTTATTCATCAATATGATAATTGAATTTAATATATTGTTTACCTACATACCTAAAACCATGCATTATATATGTTCAAGTAATCATGAAAATATTTACAATTCTATTATAGTATTTCTATATATACATTTATGATGACAATTTTGTGGTAATTTCATATTATCCTCATGAAATAAGAGAACAGAAGTACAATATATATACAATATATGTTATACTTCTATTTAATATTATAAAGAATATTATTTTTATTGTAAATATTTACATAATTTAGTTTTATATAATATAGTTAAAATAATTAAAAATAAATATATGTATATATACTTAAACGGTTTGTAATTAACACTACAATAATAATTGTTCAAGAAGTAGGTAATTGAAAATTTAGGTTTATATTGATTATTAAATATGTGGTTTTTACCAAAAAAAAACAAATTTTGTAAGAAAATATTTATAAATTGAATGAAGAAATGAATGCTCATATAATAGATTGGATCATACTTTTGTAGTTCTAATACGAAACATGTGGCATGGTATTCAAACTATATTATAAGAACATAGAAGAATATTTTGTTTGTAGACCGAATAAAGTTGGTCAGTAATCGTGAACTTTGGAAATAATTGTGTTATTAAAACAATTTTGACAATTTTGCATAGTAGCATTAAAAACAATAGTATTTAAACACGACTACGTAATTGTACACCCAAAAATTATGATAAAGGTTTAAAAGTTCAAATGAAGAAAAATTAACATAATCAACTAATCATTGTACATATTGAAGTTCTATGAGTAGTCTACCCACATAAGCAATTTCGTTTAATTAATTTAAGTTTTGTGTCTTATTAGTTCAAGTTTTTTTATCCGAACTATATAAAATTGTACACATTTATGGAGCAAGAGAATTCCACTATTTTTTATAATGCATGTTCAATATTTTTCTTTTTATACAGGATGGAAAGTTCATGATTACCTTTGGTTCATATATCAAATTTTTATTTCCATATCACTACAAATTGTGTACGATTAAAATATTAATTTCTTAAGTATATAAATACAAAATAAATATACATGCAAAATAAAAATATTGTATAGGGTAAAAGAAAATATTGTGTAAATATTCAATTTATATACGTATATAAAATGGAATGTATAAAATTTATTTTTATTTATAATAATAATTAAATATAATTAATTTCAGTAAATTGCTTACTAAATGTTTAATGTTAACGAAAAAACATTAATTAAAATATTGTCAAAAATATTTTAATATTAATTGGGTTATTACCCATTTTATTACATGGGCATATATCGTATGTTTAATCAATGTGTATATAAAAAAAAAAATATTATGGTTTTTTATACATTAAATATTTATTTTAATGTATTTAAATATCATGTGCACGCTATGTAGGTCTTAAGTTTATTAACAATAAAATAACCAATATAAAAAATAAAATTTAGTTATACATAATATTATATAATAAATTTTTATGAAAGTTTTTTGAAGCAATTTTATAATGAAAGAATTTCTTAAAATATATGTAACATGATAGCTTGAAATTTAAGAGTAACTATGAAGAAGAGCTTTAAGAATACGTTAATATTAGGGCAAATGAAAATTTAAAAGAAACATTCTCAGTACTAAATTGTTATAACAATAAAATTCTATATACACGGCAATGTAAAAGAAAATCTCAACTACTGTATGTTTTGTATAAATATCTGTTTTAATTATTAAAAATTATTATACGCTGCACTTGTATACAATACGTGTATAAACATAGTTTAATGGCGTAATATTGTTTAATTGTACACAATACTTTAAGAAAACGATTAAAATGCTTTGGAATAAAGTTATATACACAGCTAAGATATAAGAATCGCAAGGGTGTGGGGTAGTTTACTTATACATAATTTATAATTATCAGAAAGTGTTATATAGTTAACATTATTGAATTTGTTACAAGTTTTATAATACAACATTTTGTATAAAATATTCGAAAAATTTCATGACTTTCATTAAACAAAAATTTACCCTAGGTTGACTACATTTCCATATAATCTTCACATATATGTTAGGGTACATATTAATTTTTTTATACATTTTTTTTTAATTTTTGAGAAATTACATGACTTCTCATTTATATAATACAATAATTTTAATATATAACTAATTTAATCAAAGATATTAAATACTGTATATATTTCAAGAAATATTTATAAAATAACCAGACTTTAAATATCATTCCAAGAAACTGTTATACATATATTCTAGTGTTGTTAAATGTATAATGTCACTTATCTAATTAAAAAATCGTATCTTTCTTGAAATGGTTTTAAAAACAAAAAAAAAAAATAACAATTAAAAACATTAAAATGAATTGATATTAACAAGATATAAATGTATATGTAAATATATTACTATAATATTTTCCTTATCATATTTTTATATACATTAAAAATAATAATTATTACACATATATACATCTTTATTTAAATGTTATGTACATCCTGTTGTTATTTTCATTCTTACCCAAACTGCCACTTCCCTTTATGATTATTATTATAGTTATTATCATTATTACATTAAAAGTACAATAAAAGTAGGAATGCAATAATAATTATAAGTGCCTTATTTCATATAAGGTAAACAAACGCAGAAATTATTCTTAATTATAACAATATTATTATCGTTAATACGTCAATGATCTTTGTATGTCCTTAAATGAAAACACATACACATACATACTGTTATATAATAATATTATTTGTGAAATACACTTGTATATTTTATGTAAAACACATATGCTATTTGTACCTACCCCATTATTACGTGCGTTAATTTTAATTATTTGAACAGTTTTATTGCAGACATCATAACATTTAATACGCTTTAATGTTCCAAGTTTCAAATTCATTTTATTTCAATAAATATGACAATTAAATAATTTTATTTACAGGTTTATTTTTTTGTAAAACAAATAATATAATAATATAACATTTATAAAATTTTGCATATATGTGTATGCAAAGATTATAAATACGTTTATGCACGTGGAACTCATAACGCATTTTATTAATGAAAACAGACAATGATGCATAAGACAATTTCGTATAATAATTATGCTTGCTTTCCAGTATAAAATTCACAAATATCAAAAATATAATTTTATATTTTCACACGTGCGTGGTACAAATTTAATGTTCAATATAATAATAAGACCAAATTTTCGTAATTAAAATTTTTAAGGATCTAAAGAGAGTATAATGAAAACTTTATATGTAAATTATCAAAAAATAAAAAAAGATTATGACTTATGACTGTAGTATATAGTTATTCACATTATTATTTTGTAGGTATATATAAATAAAATTATAATAATCTTTTAACTCTTAATATTACAATCTGGCGTACTTTAACAAGAACCCATAATTTAGCTGTGCGTTTACCAATTTTCAGTTCGATTTCTTCTTTTTTTTAGCACTTTTCCAAAAAATTTTTTGAAAAAAGTACTTATTAGTTTCACTCTGTCCGTCTGTCCGTCCGTCCGTCCGTCCGTGGACACTTTTTTGTTTACAAAACTTCTACACCCTTTAAGATAGAAAGCTGAAATTTCATACGTACATAGATCTTCACTAGAAACTTATTTCCGTAGAACAAAATTTTTAACTATCTCCCCCCTCTAGAAATTATACCCCCCCAAAACCCTAAAAATGGCCTTTTTTAAATATTTGTTGCAATGAAACCATAACCATTTTTGAAATTTTGCAAACGCAGAAAGGCGGTAGCTTCCTTCCCCTAGCGCGATATACTATAGTTAAACTTTAGAAAAACAAAATGGCCGTTCAAATTTACCGTTATCTAAAGTTCTTTTTTTTCCAAATTTTTGATGTCGTTTTTCTTCTAGACCCCACCCTGTAGAAGCTTGAAATTTTAGGAGCTTTTAGACATTAACAAATAGTTTATTTCGTTTGAAGAAAATTTTTTTCCATCTCCACCCCCTCTCAAGTTATCACCTCTTGAAATTCGTAAAATTTGAATTTTTGACACCTTATATTTCCGAAACCGCAAGGTTTTCCAAATTTTTATAAACGCAAAAAGCTAACGGTAAATTCCATGAAATTAAAAAATATAATTATTTTTCTTAACTCACACAATTAACCCCTAAAATCGAGCGTTATGTTAACCCCTTTTTATATTAATTTTTGCTTTATTTCAAACACTGCATATATGCGTCATCCTAAATATATGCAATTCTAGAAATAGTTTTGTATATGAATGAAAATAATTTTAATAGTTTGATAGGTATACATAGACTGTATTTAAAAGCAGAATTTTCACTTGTTGAAGGGAAAAGTGCTACAATACAAACCATTGGTTTGACCCAACTTTATTTTTGTTACAAAGCTTATTTAACAATGGAAAGAACTGGCCACTTAAAATCTGGAAATGAAATCATTTTAACTTAAGTTTTGCGGAAAGAGGCTTTAAAAAATTCAGGAAATATGGTAGTGTTGTATTAAATTGCATTACATTGGAAAGATCTCAAAAAATTTTACAAATTTTATTTTGAAAATTTTTAAAAACCCTGCGTTCTAAAAATTTGACCTAAATTTTTAAAATATTCTGAGTACGGTTTTAAAAAAAAAATGGAGACTTAAATTGTTGTTAAATGACATGAATATAATAGTTAAGCAATATTTTGTTTAATAGTCATCAGAATGTTCTACCGCGTTTCCTTCAGCAAATTTTCAAATTTTGTACCATATTTCAGGCTTCAAAAACTCCTTTTAAGTCTTTTATTATAACTAAATTATTTCAACATATATTTCAGTTAAAAAAGACTGGTACTTTTGAAAAACATTTCACATTCCTATTATGCATATTCGAGTATAAAAATATTAAATTTGTTCTTCTAATTTCGAAGGAAATTTAAATGCACTAAAATTAACAACAAAAATAAAAATTTGTTTATTATCATTTAGACTAAATGAACTTTAGCTAGTTTTGGTGAAAAAGCACAACACGTATATAAAAATTGTAGAAAAAAAAACACTACAACTCATAGATACTATGAAACAAAGCATGATAAATTAGAAATAAATTTTAATTGCATTGTTCTTTATTCCCTTAGTTTAACCCCACAATAAATAAACTTTAGATATTTTGTTTCATTTTTATCAGGATCACACAATATTTAACAATTTTCTCTATAGTACCTGTAAACAAGATTTATTAGAATTTAAATAAAATTTTACATTTACATTTTTACCTTTTGCCCATATATTTTCTATATCATTTAAATCTTGTGTGCAGTGAATGGCTGTGAAGAATATTAATTCTTAACTTATGCTCAACAGAATTTTTATTTTCATGCTGCATTGTTTTAAAAATAACGTTTTATAAACAGGTTTACCGCCCATTTAAATAGAAAAAAAAATTACTTATAAAGTGTATTGCTTTTTTATGGTCTCACCAATAAAAAGGAAAAAAATGCAATTATCATTAAAAATCCTTTAAGGAAAATGAAAAAAGTATAAAATTTAAGTTAAAAGAAATAAGGACAATAATATTGATTATATAAATTCCGGTCATACAATTTGGTTTATGGTCATACAATTTGTTTTATGGCCGGAATTTATATTTGAATATACGAGTAATTAGAAGAGAAGGCATACCGTGATTTATATAGAAAACCCTATATCATTTAAAGTCCTAAACTGAAACTATAATTTCATTGTTATTCTATTTTCTTAAAAGCATCCTCACAATAATAATGTGAATCATTATAGTATTGGCTGATTGATCACTTATTTAAGAAAAATTTATTGTTATATACATAATATTTAACATAATATAGATACATTTTATATTACACTTTGTGGTTACGAAATTTTCAGGAAATTTACACGAATTTTGGAAATTTCATCGGCAAGATAATGTTAAGTGAAGTACAAACCACATTAAAAATTAGAGTTCATATTCTGAATTACAAAATCAATTAAATTTATATATAATATAGTTATTATGTTATATAGATATGAGAAATCGGTGCGGTCAAATATTGTAATTATAGACACTATATCAATCATATACACCTAGATTTATTAAAAATCTCTTTATTGAAAAATAATTATTATATACGTTATATACAAATTTATATACAGTCACAGGGATTAAATTATGCGTATATTTTATACAAAATTCTTAATTAAAATTTTCAATATAATTTTTTTTAAGTACATATGTATGAATGTATGTATGTATTGAGGTTTCCTATAGAATTTAATTTCAATTATTCTGATTGCTTTGCCTTTTTCACGTAATTAATCAAAATTGTCATACAACATTATATTATTATCTGAAGTATAAGAAAATTTGCGACAATGTTTGTACAAATACTTATTATTAGTGTTCATGTCGATTTAAATATGGAAGATGTTATAATAAATTAGTATACGAATTTTAAAAAATATTTACAATTACCACAGAAGTTAAAATCAAAGAAAAATTTTAAAAATTAACGCAGAAACTTCTTACTATTCCTATACTCTAATACTTCAATTATGCTAACAGTTTATCCAATATAATAATTAATATAACAGTTTCATAAATGACATATTGGAATGTATTTCATATTGATTTACAAAGTACAAAACACTACATCGTAATTTTCTCTTTTCAATATAATTTTTATGTTCTCGGGAAAATAAATTAATAAGCTCATAAATACGGATTATAAACCACAATCATTGTTTGAATGTCATGATAGTATTATTGTGGTGAAATTGAATAATGAATTATTATTATACCTAAATTAAATTCTTATTATATGTGCAGCTATTTATAATACACCTATGTACGCATAAAGTAATAGGCAATACAATTAGCTGTCTTTGGAGATATTTCAATTTTACAGTATTATCTTTTTATGAATATTTCATTTATAAATTGTACTTTATTAAGTGATTGCATTGTAGTTTATCAAAAGATTGCATTGTAGTTTATTGGATATGTACCTTAAGCTAGATACATATGGCTGTATTATTGTCAACAATATTTCTTACACATTTTGAAATTCGATGGTTCGGCAGTAATATTAATAAATGCAAAAATTTGAAAATATTTTCTTAAGTTGTTTTCTATATCCAAAGAAGTTGAAATAATTTTTAGAATAGGTTTTGAAAAGAAATTCTACATCCATTATAAAATTTTTATTGAAATCTTCTGTAAAGTAATTTGTAGGACTACTGTAGTAAATGATTGTAAACAAAGTAAAAAGATTTAATATTTCTATTAAACAATTCGAGGTTTATTTTCTACAAAATCGTAAAATAGTGATATCAGCAAAATCTAGTGTTGTTTTCGTAACTTTTCTTTGTCATATTATATCTTATAATTTTTTATAGGCAATTTTACTATGCCTACGTTGATTTCAATGGATTTCTGTATAATATTCACTATTTAGTTAATTTATTATTAATTTTACGGTTACGAATATTAGAACTATTATTACCTATATTCAGAATATTTATTATACTTTCAATGTTACTATGAATTATATAAAATCCTTACTATATGTTGTGCGTCATTTATAATACAACCAATGTCACAAAATAATGAAATTGAATAATTCAATTAAATTAAAATAAAATTTATTACAAAATTATTTATGAGCCATTTCGTATAATAATTGATGACAATCAAAGAATCTCCTAATATACTCATATTTTATTATATTTGTATATAATATTAATAAATTTATAAAATATTGTGTATTAAAATTTACTGAAAGAAACATTTTTAGTATATTTAACCTTAAGTCAGAATTATAATAATATAAACAAACAAAAAATACATATTTTCTTCTTTATTTTATAATCGAAATATAACAAAATCTGTATAATAAAAATTCTTCGTTAAGGTATCAAAAAATTTATATGTACCAATGTACCATAATAATATGAAATCAATAAAAATTGAATTGAAAACTTATTGAAATCATGAAATATTATTCAATTGTTGAAAAACAGAATTTATTCGGTGGGATATTAAATCGAAAACCATAAATGGAGGTAAAATTGCAATCAAAATTGAAAATATTAAAAAGCAGAAATGAAAATTATAAAAAAATATCGAGCAAACAAAACATTTTATTCCTTTTCAATATTTTCTACTTTTAGTTCTCTAAATTAATAGTATTTTATGATACATTTTAATACCACATACCATTATAATACTATTATTACTAAATATATCATTTCTCATTTTAAGTGTTATATGAATGTAAATTAAGTAAATACCTTAAATATATAATAATATATGTAATATTATGACCTTAAAAATATTATTTATATTTCGGATTTTTATGTCATAATAATAATAATTTTTTATTTTTTACTCCATATATTAATATAAAGGTATACTACATTTGCGTAAATATGTGTTATACTATTATAATAGTTCAAGGACATTCCAAATAAACAAATTTTTTTCATATGATATCCTTAAATTAAATAAAAAACAAAATACAAAAAAAGAAAAAAAATTAATTCATATATAACAAAAATAATATGGAATTTTCGGTAAAATAAGAGACCTTAACATTTTGATTAGCGTTCTCAAAAATGGTTTGATGAACTATGTATGTAGAATAAAGTGAAAATATGTTATACGTATGTATAGCGTAAATGAACTAATCCAATTTTGTATTAAAAAGAATATTAAGGCAAAACAAAAATTTTTTATTTGTGGATTAGGCGCATGTATTTCACATCCGATTTTGAGCCCTGTACTTCTACGCTCCCTCTGTTATATAATATACTTAACTGCTTATACTAAACAATCTTTAGAGTAAAGTTATTGTTAAATTATATTCATAGCTTAGATTCTTGTAAGATCAATAATATGTTTTGATTATAACAAAAAATAATCATATTCAGTCCTCTTTGTTTTAAAAATCTGTTTCTGTCAATGTAATATAAAATTTGAAAAATTCATTAGGATTCAAGTAAAGTGTACTGGTAAAGGCTTTGTTAAATCTAGCGTGGAAGCAGATAAGTACCTACCAAGATGATCAAATAAAATTGTAAGAGTAACAATATTTGAATATGAATGTGTGTCGTATTATGTTAACTTAATTTGTATTAATAATAATATATGTATATACATTTATGTAAAATCCAAATTCGAAATTCATAATGTTTCAATTTGAAAAATACAAAATATAATAGATTGCATGAAAATTGTAATAAAAAATCAAATGAGTTTTTCTATTGTTACAAAATTAACAGTAAGACGTACTAATGATTACATTTCTATATTTTATATGTAAAAAATGTTAAACTATTGACGTGTTTTTGTGTCAAAAATTATTTGTATAAATATATACTTGTGTGGAAATTTATTTTTACACCTAGCTATTATTTAAGGAATTGGAAATTTAATTTTAAATCGTAATTGTATAAAATTTTAAAAGTATAATAAGTATAGTTATACAAACATTATGATTATACTGAACTATTACTTATAAATTGTTACGCCACCTATGGTGTAAAATTATTTTTGAATTGTAAAACTTGCAATTATTAAAATTATTATTATTTGTAAATACTATTTTGTTATAATATTATGTTTTGTTCCCATATGCGAATGAGTTCGAAGGAAGTGGAGTTTGTTTAATGAAATTGAATACAAAATTATATCAGATATGTTTTACAAATAATCAAAAAATTGATTTTAACTTGTTGAATTGAAGTAAAAATTTTAAAATATTTCTAATTTAAATAATAAGTATGTAGATGCATACATTAATTGGTTTAAATAAAAATTGGTGTTAAATTCAAATTATTCTCTTAAAATATATTGATTATTTTAGGAATAACTGCCGAGAATCTACAAAAAATTATGAAAATTTAATAAAACTGCAATAATAGCTACAAAAGACCATAAGAATAGTATAAAGTGAGGCCGCTATCAAAATTGCAAATAAAAACATTAATATTATTGATTTTTGAGGTTGTTTCTTAGGTGAATTTTTTAATATTTTTATGATTTGTTATTATACCAACTTATTACATGAATAACCTAGTTCCTATGGCTTAGGTCTTTTAATCGAAAGAGTCTTACGCACGCCCTCGAGATGAGTAGCTAACGAAAAAATAATCAATTGTAAGAAAGCTATTAAACTGGTACTGTGGCGTTTTAGCTGGCATAAATATTTTTTTAATATCAAATTATTCCAATATGACAAGTAACAGCTATAGGTATTTCGCCTTGTCGTATTCTATGAATTTCTTCACCGAATGATGTTTCTTGAGAAATATTTTACAAATATTTTAAATTACAATTTGCTTTATACAATATTGTTAACACTGTTATCCCGTTCGTTCTCCTTTTTCGATATTAATATTGTCACGAAATTAATATAATTTTATCAAAAATAAAAAAAAAAAAAACATTTTTTTTAAAATATAATATAATTTAAACTACATATAAATTCATTGAATTTTTTTGAGTAGAATTTTAATAGTTTTATCACATTCTCCACTATAATTTACTTTATAATGAATTTCATTGAAATTTTTTATAAAAAACAAAATTGCTAGAGAATTTATTTAAGGTCACGTTCCTCTACAAATTGGTAATAATACATATATATTTTTTTTTAATAATAATATAAAATACAATAAAAATTAAATTTAAACATTGTGACAATTTGTATTTTTATTTTTTGTATATACTGACAAAATTATTATATTATAATTGTATACGATATAAAAATTAAAATGTGAATATAATAAGGATCTAGCTGTAGTAGAGAATGAAATTGAAAAATATTTTTGTATTTTTTATATAAATCAGACAAAAAAAATTTTTATTGATTGGTTTTAATTTATTTTTAATTTTGAATACATTTTTGTGTATTAAATATTATATATTTGTGATATTTCAAATTAATTTTAAACATGTTAAAAAATTTTGTAAATAGAAATCCGCAATTTATATTAGTGAGCGTGGATGTGAATGTGAAATTGTTGTAAATGTATGAGTTGTTTTATACAATTATAATGCATGAATTTATGTAGTTTTGTGCATAATACGAACTCTTAAGAGAAAAACTAAGATTAATTTTAACAATTTACTTAACATTCCATACAAAACTAAAGGTTTGCAAGAATTATAATTTAGAAAATATTGTTTATTTCGAAATTTGAGGGGTCAGTATGACCTCCAAAAGGGGAGGAGATAGAGTTTTTCTTCTCATAACATAAATTATGATTTAAATATTAAATCAATTGCTGCAAATTATAAAAATTTGAAAATATTTATTTTATTTGCAATATTATTTCAAAAGTCATAGAAAAAACGGTTTGAGTAAATGATTAACTTGAACAGGTTTTTATATTTCCGCTTTCATATAACTAAGAAATTGGTTTTGGTTTAAACACACTACAAAAAATAATTACATTTGTAGCACTGTGAACAGTTAGGATTTGTAGCTATTTCTTAGCATATTTCAGTAAAAAAATTTGAAAGAAATTTATTTATTCTTCTACATCCTTCAGGATAGAAAGCTAAAATTTTATATTTAAAATATTAATAGATTATACAAGAAATTTCACTACGAAAAAATTTTTTAACAATCTCCCGCTTCCAACTTATCATGGCTATTTCAACTCTTAAAAATGCCATTTTTTGACAATTTACTATATGAAAATCCTAAAAATTTTTAAAATTCCGAAAACGCAGGGAAAATATTTTGTTTGTTTTACTGTAAAATTTGATAGTCTAATACTTCAGTTACCTGTTATCAAATTTATGACATTATCTTTTCTGGATGGAAAATTTTGTCGGAACAAAAAAATTTTTCTATCACTTTCATTTGTCAAGTCATTCATTCCCAAAATGAGAGAAATTTCAATTTTCGGAATCTTATTTTTCCGAAACCGTAAATTTTTCCAAAATTAACGGTAAATATCCGCTCGTCTAAAATTATAATTATTTACTTTAATTCGTCGAATTTGTTAACCGGCCCTTTTAATTTCTCCTTATTTTCTAATAATATTAATTTTACTCCGTTATTATAGTGTTCACAAATAGGCACCTCGCATATAATTATTAATCATCATTTTTTGTCACTTTCTTATTCACAATATCTTATCAATATTTAATAAATTCTTAATCTTTTTCAAACCAGCTACGATTTCATATTATAAGATGTTTTTCTCTATATAACAACTAAGTGTATGTGAAAATGGCTTCTTTGATGTTTCTGTACAATATTTTATACACACTTACTTACTCATCTACCAATACATAATATTATATACAATGATGTGTGACATTATGATTCTTTTCATTTTTAATGAGCTTATTCATTATTTTTAATATAAAATAATTCTGATTTTACTTGCTCTTTTCATATATTATTATCTCGTTCTTTGTATAACTAATAAGCTTTAGAATTCATATATGTAGTAGCAAATACATACATAACTTATAATAAATGTATAGAATAAAATCTTAGAGTAAAAAAAACACCAAAAAATGGTATTGACGATGTTGTGCTTATGTTTTCATATAGATAAAAGAAAAACTCTAATTTTCTTTGCCATTTATTTCTATCATATCCTTGCGTTTAATAAATTTGTCAAAATGAAAACAAAAAAAAAGTATAATAAAATAATAAAGAAATGAGTATGACTAAATAAATTCATTCTCAAAAGTACATTTCATATATTTTTATAAACTGCTTTAAGAAAACAAAGAAAAAACAAAAAGAAAAAAACATATTAAATTTTCTTTTTTTTACATTTTCAAAAGAATGAAAAAAAAAATTTTGTTTTTTATTGTAAAATTTTTATCAAGATTTTTCTTTTGTTTTCTCTCTCACTTTCTCTCTTCAGGTTATTTTTTTTTTTATAAGATTGTAAACTTAGTAAACTGTAAACAACAAACATTTCCTGCAGGTAAAACATGGTTTTACCTTTTACCTGCAGAATATTTTATAATATTAAATCCCCTTTACACAAAAGATCTTCAATTATCAGAGTTCGCGTTTTAAAAAATATAAATTTACACAAAAAGTAAAAAAAAAGATATACATAATATATATATGTACAGGATGTCCGAGAAACGATTGTACTACTCAAGAAGAACGCTAGCTTTTTATTTCAGTCACAAACATTTTGATATCAAGAAAAATACAAGTACATTTTTTTTCTTCTTTTCTCTTGTGCCTTTTGAAATCCTCGGAAAAACTCGAATTGTTTCAAAAAGGTTTAAAACAAAAGAACTAGAGCATGATGATTCCAAATTGTTTTTTTGAAAAAGTAAAAGGAGTAACAGTTAGAAAAAATAGATAGCGTATAACAGTAAAATAAAGAATACTATTTGAATAATGTTTAAATAATTTTTAAGAATTTTGTTTTTGTATTCAATTATATAATAAATTTAAATTATATTATAGCAATACTCTTTTATTTCAATTATACATTAATAAGAAACTTTTATACGCTTGAAAACATATTAATTCAATTTGACTCTGTTCTCTTCTAAGCTATAAGAGAGAATATAAAAATGGGATACATTTGAAGAAAACAAATTTAAAGTCAAATCACAATAAAAGAAAATGGAATGAGAAAGAAGGCGGATTAGATATGTACTAAATTTAAAAAATGATGAAAACAATTTTGAGAAATTTTCTATTTACCCTATAAATATTTTAAATTCCCAGCACCATAAGATTGAATTTCGAACACCCTCTGTACATTTAAAAATAATAAAAACATTTTTCATTTAAATAAATGGCAATTTTAAGAAGATTTTCGTTTTCAATTGTCCTGCACACATATTGTATGTATGAGAAACTTAGGTGTTGGTTATTATTTCATACCATATGTATGTATATGTATTCATACATGTTTAATAAAGTATAAATAATTTTTAAAGCTTTGTTGTTCACATAAATATGTTTTAGTCGTATGATTTATGATTTATGGAATTTTATTTTTGTTGAAATAAATTCTAAGTGGAATATAGCAAATATTTTATTGTTTGAAAAAAAAATTCTAAAAAAAAAACGATTGAAGGTTAGAAATTTGAAACTTGGTGGAAAAAACGTACAAAATTCAATTTTAAAATTGTAAATATTGAAGATTACTAAATTTAGATAAAAAATCTAAACATGACAAAATGTTTCTTGTTTTTTAGCTTACACATGAAACATTGTTCATATTTGTTGTTTAATTCGAATACAATTTAACACAAGTTTGATATGTAAATATTTCGTAAATTTTGTTTAATAGAAAACATAGAGGATTTTTAACTGATTTTGATAAGAAAAAATTTATATGAACTATGCGTTACAGTTCTTCGAAATTATCACATAGGGCGGTATAACATTAAAGCTGCAAATATTATTATTATATTGTGTATGAACGTATATGATAAGTGATGCACAGGCATGAGATAAAAATTTGTAAAATAAACATTTTTCTTTTTTGAAATAGCCATAAGTTCATAAAATTTGAAATCTCTCAAAACAATGAAAGCTTTGAAAATTTGTTGTCCTTGTTTTGTTCAAAATATCATTTACATTTGTCATTTCTTCGCCTAAAATGTCATTTCAAAAGTCATTTACAGACGTCAATATTGCCGATTAAATTTTTCAATTTCATTTCTTTTTTAAATCCGAATTGAATATTTTCTTTTTGATTTTGATAAAAAGAAAACAAAATTGGAAAATAATTTTTTAAATCATGATTTAATAGAATAAAATCACATTGGGATCATTGAACAGTAATTGATAGAAAAAAAGCAAAACAAATTCAAAAAGTTTTTATGGTTTTAATTTTTTTTTTCCTTTTTTCGTCGAAATTAATAATTATCTATAATGGGAAAAAAAATTTTCTCTTCTTTTTTTTTTATGCTGTGTGAAAGGATCAGCCTTTTTTTTTGTCCCCAAAAATAATTTCCATGAAAGTTGATTAATTCTTCCTTTTTTTTTCTTTTCCCATTTTAATTTTTTTTATTATCCTTTCCTTAAGAAAAAAATAAAAGAAAAAGCAGTAAGGAAACCATTTTTTCACAGAGAATTACAGGATTATAAAAAACAAAAAAAAAAAAATAAGGAATTTTGTTTCTTTTTATTGAAAATTTATAGCCATAAGCGAGGTCAAATATACTTTTTTTTTTTGCTCGTTTTTAGTATCAAAAGAATAATAAAAAAGAGTTTTGAAGGCTATTTTTCAATATTGACCTTTTTATTTGTAAATATTATCGAAAGGATAAATAAAAAAAAAAAGAAAACTTTATTTACTCCTTCAAATTTTTTCTATTTCTGATCTTCTATAAAATTTCTCTTTTCTTTTTTTTTTTCTTGCGAATTCAGGCAAAATAGAAAAAAAAGTGGAAAAGATTTTGTGCTAAGTGGAAAACTTTGAATTTTTTTTTTTGTTAATGCTTAGTAGTCACATAATATCAATTAAGTTTTTTTTTTCCTAATCACTTGTAACTCGTAACTAGCTATCAATTAAGATTTTAATTATTTTCATTAAAATTTTTTACTCATTTAAAAATCATTAAAGTTCCAGAACATACTTACATTGTGACATAATAGGATTAAAATATTACATTTGTCTCTTAAATGATCACAAAATTGAAAAGGCAATTTGAAATTATTTAAAGTTTGCATAGTGTCATCATAAATGGGATTTCATAATTTCGAATTTAATTGTAGTGTAATATTGTTGTTTAATAATGTATTTTGAATTAATTTATAAAACATCACTTTCTTTTTTTATGTTAATTATTAATTGCGGTATATTGCACCTTAAATATGATTTGCAATAAAAATGAAAATTCAAGAAATTTAACATTTGTAACCAAATCTAAAAAAAATTTAATAATTGCTTTACGCCATATAAGTTTAATGACAATATTTTATATTTTATTATCGATATTCATCGTTTCTGAAATAAAAATTAGTAGAAATCAATAAAAAATTAAATATGGCTATTATAAAAAAACCTTGAAAATAAAGAGAGTGAAAAAAAAATTAAAGCAAATAAATTTATTTAATTTTTTTTTTTATGGACATTAAAGTATTGTTTTTATTTTTCTTTATCGTAACGTACATGGTGTTTTTAATATTTTCAGTATAGCGGTCTCAATGTTTTCCTCATTTATTATATGAGGATTTTTCAATTCATTCAAAGTAATTCATCATTATTATTTATTTTTAAGTTTGCAATGCTGTTAGAAGAAATTAATTTGATACCGACTTAGTGTTACTATTGATATTGTTACGACAAAAGACGAGAAAAAATACTAGAAAAAGTAACTCAAAGTATCCATTTTTGTATATTTTCCACTTTTGATTGGGTAATTTTGTGAGAAAATTGTGAGAAAATTGAAAATAATTTTCGCGACTAGTTTTCGCATGAAATTTAAGCATGCGAGAACCAGCTTAAGTATATAATAGTATTTGTTCGAAAATGAATATTTCTCAAAGGAAAAAGAGAAACTAATCTTAAATAAAATAATTTTTTAAGATTCAATCACATACTCTAAATTTAATATCTGTTTTAAAAGTTCTAATTTTAACTCTGAATTCGAAATTTTTAAAAAATACGCCTTTCGCTCGCTGTAATACAAAATAATGCTTCATTAACTTTATAGAAATATAATGGAATATTAGTTAACTCGGATCCTACTTAAGCAGCTAATGCTACAATTTATTGACCTTTACAAAATACATTCAAATATTTTCTTTACTGCTTAAGAAGTTTTCTGTACTGTATCCCAAAGTTGACCAAATTAATTTTTTATTTTTAATTCATATATGTACATATGTATGTATAACTATACAATAAATATACTTATAAAAATTCTTTTAATATTTTTCATATTTTTTAAATTTTTATTGTTGCCTTTTAATATCAATTACGTTTTCAACAATAAAACATGCTATTATACAATATATACAGCTGTTATATACATAATACATATAATATGTAAGTGTATTTGTATAGTGGACTGCGTCTGTAATATATAGAATGTTTACCAGATATTGAAAGAAATAAATTTTTGTTTTTTTTTCGTAAATTATTAGACCCGACGTAAAATTATTTGACCTTTCTGATATATTATAAAGTTTGTAGCGAAATATACAATATAAAATTTTAGAAATTAATTTATAATATTAATATAAAGAACATGTTAAAAAAATGAATAAAAAGTTGAAACGCTTGTTAGATTGCAAAATATTTTTCCAAGCAGATTAAATGAAATCAAAAGCAGGTCCCCGATAATTACAACTATCGAGCACAAGATTAAAAGAAATCGATCAATTTCAATTTATATAAGAGATTTTCATAATCTCAAAAATTTAGTTTTTATTCAAGGAGGCGTCTCTGCCATTCCCAGTAAAATTTTATTGTAAAATTGTGTCATCACATTCTTGTAAATCATTGGCTCAAAATGAATCTACTGGCTTTTTACTTTTCGTCTCCTTTCAATTTCGAAATTTCGGGGAAATTTTGAAAAAGGTAATTATTGTTAACATGATTGACACCTTTTATATTAACAGATGGTTTACAATAGATTATCCTTAACATGCTTAACAACATCTTATTATATGTATAGCTTATCTAATAACTCAGCTTGCAGCAATAGATAGGCAAGTACATGACTTCCAATATTCTTATATTGAAATATTATTAAGACATAAGATCTTAATAATAGCATTACATGAACATCTTTCTAGTTATTTAGTACCATATACTTTTTATAACATAACATTACTGTTCCAGTTATCTGCGTTTATTTATAGTTTAGGATTTTTCTTAAATATAGAGAACAATATTGCAGTATAACAATATTAAAAATATATACCAAATGCCAAACATAAAATAAAATTATAAAATTAATATTACCAAATTGATTACCACTTTTTTAAAAAAAAAGAAGTAATTTGAAAGTTGACTATATGTATAAAACATGTACATAGTTCATATTAAGAGTATGTGTCCGAAAGCTGTTTTATGATAATTATAAGTAAAAATCAATGTGCCATTACAATAAATATTAAGCAATTGAATAAACCACGCTTTATTTTTTATGTAGACTATTTTTTCTTATTATTATTATTATTGCTATTTCACGGGAGAAATTAAAGAACATTGGAAAAGGACGTATAACGCAATAACTTACAATAATGTCGGCATAAACATGGAAGTACGCAAAGAATATGAAAAATTAAATGTAATTATTTTAAATGTAGTGGTGAAAGAGAGGGTTTTTTTTTAGATTTTTATAAAAGAACGTCTCATATTGTAAAGTGTTGATAAGAGAATAAATTTTTCGTTTACTCTTTATTTTTGTTTTTGCACATTGTTCGCCATTATTGTTGCCATCGTGGGCTACATAGTTACTATTATAAAAGTTTTTTTTTTTTAATTTCAATTTTCAGCATTCAATTTGTTATGATTTTATATTTTCTATATACGTAAATTCTGGGTTCACTGTTTTTTTTGGTTTTTTTTTTTTGGTAACAATTTTTCTGCCAATAAAATTGAAGTGAATGAATCTTTTCCACATGAAAAATTTTATGAATTATGAATTTTATATTGAATTTATCAATATATATCGTATAGCATGTACATATGTATGGTTGTGTGTATATTATTCATATACAAAACCCATATATTTATTACACGCGGTAACATTTATAATTTGTCATCGGGGTTATAAAGCAGATATAAAAGTTTTAACAGCAGCTGTATATAAAATACTGGCATATTTTCTATAGACACATATACATCCGCAAGCACTAAAGTAATAATAAACTAAATATTCGAGGTTTTGGGAGAACAAAAACCACACACACATAATTATTATTTTGTAATAAACTATGCTACATTTTATGTTACTGGGTTGAGACCATGTAGGTGTTATGTGTCGCATTTTTTTTCAAAATATTTTTTATTGAAAACTTTATTTAATTTTGACTTCCAATTTTTATTTAGAAAAATTAATTTAGTTTTTTTTTTTTGTTGTATTACTCTATTTAATTTAAATTTAAAATAATTCTTTTTGTTGTTAGAAAAAAATAAAGCCAAAGAGTTTCAATTTTGAATTTTATTATATTTAGAAATTTTCTATCTATACAATTTTTAGTGTACTGAGCCGAAAATTTGATATAATTTTCAGTGCAGCAACTCAGAAATTTAATTTAGTTCATAGTGATAACATTTAATTTGAAAATATTTTATGAAGAGTTTATAAAAGTTTAACAATGATGTCCTGGCGAAAATATTGTCATTTACAACAATTAATTATTAATTTTTTTATTTTCAGAATTTTATTTGTACGCCACAAACCAATTCTGTTGATAACAAAATACTTAAGTGAAAAATTAAAGAGATGTGGAGGATTATTAAAGTTAAAAAGGATTGCATTCAGTATTAATATATAAAAATTATAACGTTACTGTTAAAAAAACCTATTTTAAAGCGTATTTCTTTATCAGCCAAAAATTCAATAGCTGACTAAAAAAAAAATATTTCAGAATAAAAGAAAATCAAAACGAAATTAATCTTTCTTTTAGGGTTTAAATCTCACCATGAACCCTTCATTTAAGTGTCATAAAGAAAACCATCACACAGTCAATTTAACAAATCGTTCTTTGTTTTATTATTTTTGGTGAAAATGCAATTATTGCCAACTTGTATAAATTGCAAATATTTAAATCAAAGGATGAAAAATGAATTTTTTTTTTGTAATAATAAAAAAACATTGGAAAGCACTTTCACTTGACCTTTATTTTATCCTTAATAATAATAAATGCATCCACAATATTTTAAAAGCTAACATGGACTTTTTCTTTTTCCAGTTTTATAAAATTAAATTTTATTTTCATTCTTTCATTATTGTAATTGAAAAGTTAACAATAAATTTTCAATTTTAGTAACGAATTTAACAAAAAAAAAACAAATATGAGGCATTTTTTTTTTATTATAATTTTTTTTTTCTTTAAAAATGTTTACCAATTTTTTTATTCATTCAGTTTCCAATTAAATTAGTTTTTAATCAACAGATGGTTGCGTGTGCATATTTAATATGATTACATAATGAAAGTTCATTTATAGTTTATATAGGCAAGAGAATGTTGTTTTGTATTAACAATAGCAACAGCGATAAAACAAAGGACTTCTTTAATTCATTTTATTGCGCTCTAAATAGAATAAATTGAATTTAGAATGCATAGATTTTTCATTGTATTCTTATTATTTTAAATGTTTCCATCCATATGATGATCATTCAGAAAAATTAATCATATTTTTTCTTTTTCCATTTAGAATCCAATCAAAATCAATATTTTATCTAAAACTATTTTAATATTATATTATTATAGAATATTATAGATGACGGTTTGATATAGTGAAATAGAAATGTTATAAGATAAAAGTATTGGAAAAATTTTTGATATAGCTAGCTAGTCTTTCTTTTTTTCAATATTTTAAGATGGATAAAGCTTTAAAATTTATTAAAATTGAATATAAATCTCAGATTTCATAAAGGATTTTTATACACATATGTATGTATATTGTGTGAAAAATACAAAATAAAGTTGTTTGCTGTATGGAAACAGAAAAAAAGAGAATTGAAAAGAAAAAAGAAAAAATCAAATCGAAATCGTTTTTAAAATATAATATTTATAGCCATAAATTTTTAATGGAAAAACTTCTTTCACCCCTTGTGTTCTTTTTATAAAAAGGCAATATATTTTTCACTTTCTATTTTTAAATTTTGTATTTTTGTACGATACAAATTCGAATTCTATCATACATACACTTATATACCGTATATATATTTTTGTATTTTCTTTTAGTCTTTCTCATGAAACTTTTGAACAGATTTTTAACAGATTGAAAACAATAGAAAAGAAAAAAAATATGTAGCTAGCTATATAAATTTGAATTTAAAATTTTTTTTTTTAAATATTAAAATTAAATAATGATGAAAAAAAGGATTACAAAAAATATTGGAAAGAAAATACTTCGTTATTGCCTTACAAATATTAAAAATAGCTAAGACAAAAATTTTCCGTTATTAAAAAATGAAAATTAGAGTTTTTAGTGAAATATCTAAAAATTGCATACTTTTAGGGATGATAACATTTTTACTTTACATTATTTTGTTTTGTTATTTTTCCAAAGATTTCTAGTTCACTACATTCATTTTATGAGTTAAGATAGAAAATTTAAAGCTTTGATGCTCGTTAGTACACCAATTTATAGAATTTATAGCAATTAAAAATGGTTGTTAAGCTTCCTGTAAATGGTTTTATATATTTTTGTGTGGGTAATAGCTAGATTTTAAATTTTCCATATTTAAATTTTATTGATTAAACAGAATTTCATTTGCAAACTACCTTCGGAAGTAATCAAAGGCAGTTTGCAGTGTTGCATCTTCGAAGAAATTTGAATTTGGTCTATTTTCCATAGAAAATAATTATATTTTTAAGTATGTTTTCAAGAAATAATAACAACAAATGCAAGAAATTAAAGGATTCCATCACAAATACAATTATTTACTATTATACGAGAATACAAAATAAGAAAAATATTTCACAAAAAATATTATAATCTACATATTTCTAAAATCATAGTTTACATAATATATTTACAATTTCCGGTACATAAACATTTTTAATTACAAATAATAAAACTTCTGAATTTCGTTGTAGGTATGTATATTAATTTATCCCTTAAAAATAAGCCAAGTTCCCTAAAATCAACCCTTGTATTATGATTGTTGATCTCTAAACGAAAATATGCACCATAGGCAATATTTCTCTATCTATATAAAATATTATGAATGAGACCAATTATTTTATTTACATGAAATATTTCTTCAACCTTTTACATATCATTTTTATTTCTTAATTAAACTTTTTTAATTACAAAAATGAGAAAAACAGAAAATATAATTTCACACTCTAATAATATTCATTTTGAAGGTGTATAACAGTTTCTGTATATAAGGTAAAAACTAAAATTTCTTAAGTCATGAACAAGGGGAAATAAAACTATTTTAATTAATTTTGTTTTTGTTTTAGTTTTAAATTTCTATACACCCCCAAAAATTATTGTATTAATGATAATAATAATTCATGTTGATAAAATATTTAGTTAATTTGAATTACTAAAGAAAATGTGAGTTGTTTGAAAATTTTTCCTTTTAAATATGAATTACAGTTATAATAATTAACACTATTCACAGAATATTATAATTAATTTTGTAATTAATTCACTTTGTATGCTGGCGTATTAAAATATTTTTCATATGAAAATTTAAAACAAAAATAAATTTTTGAATAATATTATTTATGGAGTTGAAAATTTATGCAATAATAATAATTATGATTTGTAACAGTATTGTAACAGTTAGAATGGACGAATGATTGAATTGAATAAATGTTATTAAAAATTTCAACATGGACGCATGTAATAATATATACATATTTCTTTATTAAAATTCTATTATATAATAGAAACTATGAAACAAAATTAACCATTTAAAAAATATTTTCGAAATGGTGTGCGACGAAAAATTTATTAATATTTTTAGCACTTTTCCAAAAAAATTTAGTTTTTCGCAAATTTAATTGATATCGTTTTTCTTCTAGACCTCAGGTAGTAAGATTCTGAATATATCTAAATAAAATAATAATTAATTTTGTTAGAAAAAGACTTTTTTCCACCTCCACCCCCCTCGAGGCATCGTTGTGAAATTTGAGTCACCTTTGAAAATTTGTAAAATTTGAAATTTTGGCACCTTATATTTCGTGCCTTCAAAAATTATACTTATTTTCCTTAACTAATTCAATTAACCATTAAATCGAACATTAGGCTAACGCTTCATTTGAAATTCTTTTTTGCCCCATCCTAAATGTATCCAATTTTCGAAATACTGTGTTCACGAATGAAAGTAATTTAAATAACGTAATAGGCAGTTTCTAAAAGCAGTATTTCCACTTGTGGGCAGTATTTGCACTTGAGGAAGAAGTGCTACATTGAAAGCCTTATTTTTACTCAACTTTATTAACATAATTATGGCAATTTCTAGTAAATAAAAAATTTTCTTGTAATTTTATTTTAATTGCAAATGTAAAATTCTTTTCATACATGTAAATTTAATTAGAAAAGAGCGATTGTAAACAAGAAAGAATTATTCTTAAAATTAAGAAATTTTCGTCCCCCAATTTTCGTCATCTTATATTTATAAATACTTCTAATAATGTAAATCATCAAATATGCTTATAAACAAAATTCTTATATTTTGCATTCATTTTTAACCTTTAAAATTTATTGCAGATGCTATCAATTAAGCTTTTAATTATAAATTTTAACACATATACGTATATAGATGGATAACTATACATACAAGGTTTTATCGCATTTTGAACTGCACATGGCCAACAATAAAAACTGAACTACATATATATCGTGGATTAATATTCGTTGAAGTCATAATTTAAAATAAATTTAAAATAAATAAAATTTTCTTCTTCTATTCATAAATTATTAAAAATTATGAGTGGCTAACATGAGATCCTTTCACAAGCACCATCATACGGTAAAATTATATACCAAGAGCCTTTCATTTCTAAGTACACTAATTTATATATGACCATATTTATGTATGTAAAATGTTTCATATATTTAATTAAAATTTAAGTTATTCGGAAAATATAGCTAAATATAAAACATTAATTTACACATGAAAAAATTAATTTAAATTTATAAGATTTTTTCCAGTTGATTTGACAGAAAATTTAAAGATTTTCTAGGTATGTATATGAAGTACTATGCATTTTGAACTTTACCTCATTAATAATTACTTTGACTCAATGAATAATATTTGTTGTTTAATTAACTAGAAATACTTTAATATTTAAAAATTCTAAAAATAAAAGAGAAATTATTTTATAGGCTTCTTGAAGTTTGCATGTTAAAAATTAGTTTAATTTTCTTTAAAATATTTAAAATAATTAATAACTAAATGGTGACAAGTTATAAGGTTTTAAATTGTAAATATTGAAATAATCTAGAATCTACTATTTTAAAGTTGTAGGAAGTTGAAAAATGAAAAGTATTAGCATGGTTATTAATAATTTTTTAATTAACATTCTTGAATTTGTACCAAATCATCTTGAAGTATGTTACGTCGTTAAATTTAGGATTTTTTAAGAGGAAATAAGGTTGTTGTTGCAGCGTTGATATAGGTTTTGTATACTCGTATATAAAACAAATTGAAGACCCTTTAGTTTCCAACTGTTGCTAGCCTTCAATGGGCTTTTGGTATAAAGAATTGCCATAAAATGGAATAGATTTTGTTGACACTATTGTTTTTTTTGTTGTGCCAAGCTGAAAAATGATGAATTGAGGACCCATTGTTCAATTTCTGAATGTTCATAGTATAAAGAACAGTTTCTATACTTTTAATTCAAGCAAAACTTGTTTATATTATAATTTTATTATATAATACATTCTTTTTTGCAGTTTTTCAGAGATAATCTTTCATTACATCTTATTTAAAATAAAAACTTAGTAAAGATAAAACTTAAATTAAATTTCAATCTTTTTTTAACATTTTTAATCTATACTAATAAGGGATGCAAAGTTTTTTTTTCAAAAAGTGCTTCATAATAATATTGAATAATATTTATGTAGGGTATTTTTATTGTATTAGGTATTTAGGAGGTAAATTAATTGGAAATAAGTGGTATTTCTCATAAAAGGTTTTTTAACTTCTAATTTTACCCTTGAAAAATTACGTTTGTTTTACATATTATAAAACCAGTCTCATTAAATTGAAATGCAGATCTTTAACATAAATGTGTGTTCACTTATTGAGAAGGACTAGAAAAAACTTACTAAAACTTTCCGTGTTCTGCTAATTATTACAGGCACGTGTTTTTAAACATCTAATTAATATTTGATCTAAAATTATTAATAATCAAATATTGGTGTTTCAAAATCCATTCTATAAGAAAGGTTTCCTAAAATGGGGTATTTCTCTGAAGGGTTTCTTAAATGGGGTATTTTTTCTGTTAACTCTCTAATTCTTTTAAGATGCAATTATTTTTTTCCGCTCATTCTGCTTTCAGGCTCCGAGATCTAAATTTGGATTAAAAATTATCATTTTGCCTATAAACCATTTTAACATTCTTATAAAATTCGTAAAGAAACACAAAACGATTAACACCTTTGTAATTATTAAAGAAAGGTAGAAAAGTTTTTAATTAAAATATTTATTATAATTGGCAATATTATATTTTATGCGAGTTACCACATATGTTAGCTTCAAAAAAGTATTGCAAGTAAAAGTTAATCTTAATTCAATATAATCATTAACTTTTTAAGTTATTCTACTTAACTCAATGAAAATGATGATGTGAATCATAATTTAAATTTCTACAATCCTCAATTATCCCTTTTTTGAGGTTTTTCTCTTTTTTTTGTAACTTTTGAACTTAAAGTATTAAAGTATGGTTATATATCTAACATTTTATGATTTTACCTTTGAAATTATACAAAAAAAAATTTTTTCTCTGGTTGGAATTCAAAATATTCATGAAATATTAATGTGTAAAATGCAAAAAGTTTGAATAGTTTTCTATATTTTAGGTAAAAATGGCGTAACAGGTGGATTATTAAAAATGGAAAAGAAAATATAGAAATTTAGGAAGGGAGAGACCGAGCGGGGAAGGGATTATAAAAACAAATTTTCATAATTTTTTTTGTGTTTCTTGTTTATTTTTCGAAACATTTTAAATGAACACCTGATTTTACTTTTGCATTATTGAAGAAAAGAAACCAAAATAAGAAGTTACTTGTACAAAAAAAAAAATATTTTAACTCTTTAATGTCAAACCAACTCGTGTGTTAACGAAAAGGTCATTAATTGTGTAAATGCTTTCTAACTCTAGATCCTAGAATTATTTTAAAAATTTCGACAAGACCAAAATTTTTTTGACTAAGATGCTTGCTATTAAAATTAAATGAGACAAAATTTTTTTATTAGAATTTTTTTTAAATTTTTATACCGAATCTCTTTAGAAATTGAATATTTTTTTCTATTCTGATGGCTTTTCGAGAAAATCACTTCAATAAAATGGTGAAGTTTTTGCTTAAGTACCATTAATAAATGGCATTTGGCTCAAATTTGACACAGAGGAAAATTTGTTGTCAGATTCTGTACTCTAACATTATCACAGTCAAATATATTTAAGATTTTTTAAACAACATTTGAATTTTTTAAAGGGTATTAACATTTTTTCACTTTTAGGTAGAAGAGAATAATTAATAACATAAAAATTTCGTTGATAAAATAAAAAATTAAAAAAAAAAAAAATAAATTTCGTATACATTTTTTAATCTGTTAGGTTCCTGAGGGTTAAAAATAAAATTCAAATATTTATGCAAATTTTGTTTTTCTTTTATCTTAATATGTAATTTCAGAAGTATCTCATAAAAAAGAATGGTTATACACAAAAAGTACTTAAAATCATAAAAAAGAAAAACAAAATTATATTTGATTTTCTCTAATTCCACTTAATGAAATAGTCCTTGAGAAAAACTTTTACATTTTAAAGAAAATTGTGTAATATACGAGTATTCTCAAAATATTTTTAAAATAATAATATTTTTTAAACACAGACATTTTTAAATGGGGGCAAGAGTAAGACAAAATAATATGGTATACACCTATTCACTTTTATTTTGAAATTATTTAAAAAAGTATACTATACGAAAATAATGAAATTTTATTAAAATATTATTTTAATACTTAGAAAATAATTTATTAGAAATTATTTAATTATAAATTAAATCTTTTAATGTCAGAACAAGATTATGTTATCAAAGCTTCTTCAATAATTCTTATAACGACACAATAATAAATCATATAAATAAGTTTTAGAAATTTTGAATATTGGCTAGAGAAATTCTGAATTTTGATTGAGAGTTGATGAAATACTTTTAAAATTTTGTTTTAGGGTTTGAAAAATTTACATA
The DNA here is from genome assembly GCF_029603195.1 of Condylostylus longicornis. NCBI lineage: Eukaryota > Metazoa > Arthropoda > Insecta > Diptera > Dolichopodidae > Condylostylus > Condylostylus longicornis. The sequence goes on from NW_026577987.1 coordinate 13,942,475, forward strand.
TAGAATATTACGTTAATGTTCTATGTAGTACTTTACCTGAAGCAGTTGGAAAACATAATTTTGGAAGCTAAAAATATTGAAGTTTAAGAATACAGAAGTCAAGGTCCAAATCAATATAATATGAAGCACAGAGAATCATGTTGGCTTCTAAAATTAATTCAACATTTTTACTTGTCTGCATGATCTTCTTAAATATTTTGGAAATATTTAGTAGTGAAATGAATGAGAACCTTTAACATTTTTCATTGAGGAAAAAAAAAATTGATTGTTGATAATGCATAATCCTGAGTGACAATTACATTATCACTCTTTATACTATATTTATTCTAAAATATAGACACTTTCGCTTGTTATTCCTGAATTTTTTGGTACATCATGTTTTATCACAATTAAGATCAGTAAGTACCAGACATTCCCACTTCGAAAAAACATATACCAAGTACGGTAGTATAGTTATGAGAAAATGAAGACTGAAGGATATTTGTTGAAAACATTTTTTAGAATTATAGACTTTTTGCACTTAAATATCTCTGAAAGTAAAAAAAATATTTAAGATCACTAAAAGGGAAAAATGATAACTAGATAGTAATAATGATAACATCAGTAGAAAGAAAATTTCGAAAGCTTTTTGGAGTTATTAATAAAAATGTAAAAATTTGACAGTTTTCAGTAAGACTAACCTTGAGTTGTCATGGGTCGCGAAATGAAAACCCCAAATAGGAAAGTATCATTTAGTGTTTTTTGTTTGTCTTGACGCATTCTATCAATCAACTTGAGAAGTACGATGGAAATCTCGAACACTCTGTTTAATACGAAAGCAGTACGTACTTTGTACCCACATAAAAAAATTCAATAAAAATCGCAAAGTCTTTGATCATCACTAAAATCACACAAAAATAAAAATAAAAAAAATTTTTGTATGACTTTCTCTTTTTCATTTTTATTATATAAAATGAAATACAATTTATTGTTATAATTTAATTCTTAAATGCTTATATGTATTGTAGAAAATGTTATAAAAGCATGGTTCATTAAACGCTTATATGATACAAAGATAACGGAAAATAAAAGACAAAAACTAAAAATCATGTGTACAGTATATAAGTATAACAAAAATTTAACCTTAATATTCGCTGTTTTTTTTCGCCTTCTGCTCTTTCTCATAAAGTCCTTTATTTTCATTCTTCATAACAGCGACGTACGAGTATAATAATTTTAAAAATATGTGTGTAGATAAGAATATGCGCAAATAATATTATAAAAATGTTATATAAGCATAATTTCAAGTAATTAAAACTTTATTACTGCAATATTAAAAGGTGCGGTTTCATTAATATTAAGATAATTTCTCAGATAATCAACATATTTGTTAGGTGTATGGTGTGTGTATAGCGTACATGTTCCGTATAGTGATAAGCATGGCATGTAGCTATAGTATGGATGTATGTATAGTTTAATTTAAGTATTTTAAATACTTTATTAGAAGAAATATTTTTTTTTCTTGTTTCTCCTGCTTCTTTTTTTTCTGAATACATAATAATAAAATAATTCATACATAATTTATTTTAAAATAAAAAATTAGTATGTGTATAAGTACACTATATGTAAAAATAATTGTTAATTATAAAATATTCGAAGGATAATGAAAAAGATTAAAAAAAAAAAAACGGTGCATGAAATATAAAATGAAGGAATTTAATCAGTTTGAAACTTTCCCTTCTGCAAAATATTTGAGTTTTTCGGATATTTTAATAAAAAAAAAAATAAAAAAATAAAAAAAAATTTAAAAATTTAATTTTCATTAATGGAACCTGGTATAGAACTGTAATATTATAATAATGCACATGTACCTTAAATTTATAACTTATATTGATATGCAAAAGAGTTTTTACACCTCTTTAAGTAATTTCTTCCCCCAAATAAGAATTTTAAAAATATATACGTATTATTTTTAAATTATCTCACAATTTTGCAAAATGTAATGACTAGGAGGAAAAGGCTGTTGGTCTTTTAACTGACTATATTCCTCGCACATACCATTATTGTTAAAAATAGGGAGCTTAAATATAGTAATGTTACGCGTAAATACACAAGAAAAGAGAATTTCTCCGTGACTTTACTTCTGTAGTTGAAGGGTCTGGCCCGTCCATTGTTATTAACAAGATAGTTAAGTTTATTGAAAAGATAGGTTTTAATGGAGTACTTTAGATGCCATCGCTGTACTTAATCGAAGTGCATAGTTAATCTGACTTCTAAAAGCAATTCTAATTAACGATATGCCAATTGTAGCCAAATTCAAAAGTTAATTTTACTCTTTATTCATGTTTTTTAAGAATTTAACATTGTTGTGAATTAAGTAATCTTCAACATTATTGAAAATGTAGTTGATTAAACTGTTTTCGTAAAACAAATCATCTAAAGTACGGTACTGCGATTGTAATTTTCCTAGTCATTTAATTCCACGTTTATGGTCATGTAAAATTTAAGCATCTAGAGTAAAATTTATATTACGTACTCATTTTTTTGAGTTCATATAACATAAAGTTAGGAAAATGAAAAATTTCAATTAAAAATTAAAAAAAAATTAAAAAAACTCATTATTTAAATTTTACAAAATTTTATGTGGAATTCGTCCTTGTTATATAATATGGACATACATACTTATTAATATAATTAAATATAAACTCAATTTTTTACTTTTAATCAAACATATTACATCATAGAATATTGTAAAAAAAAAAGAAACTATTACGAGAAATTTCCATTATTTATTGTTTATGAGCACTATTTTAGAATAATAAATTTCACAAAATTTAACTTTAAATAACTTTTAAACCAAAAACAAAATTGTTTTTCCATTGTCATTATTATTTTTCCGGAAATTTGAATGGAACGCATAATATAGACCATTGAATAATTAATTCGTTTTTCATACATTAAATATAGGTTTTCATTTTAAATTAAAGTTACTGTATCATTCTCAATATACTATTATACGTATATGTATTTGATCTATAATTCATATATGTATATACGAAATTTATTACGTTACATGCGTACATTTAAAACGATGATGTTGTGTGTACATCAATAAATATTGTCGCCTATATAAAAGAAAAATAATATAAAGAATAATTACATTTAATAAATTTCAATTTATTTTGTGGTTCACAAACAATATTTCATTGAATTTATATTGTATATTATAGAGTGTTTCTGTGTGCATATTGCCATTATGATGAGTTACAGGATATGAGAACAAAAAGTAAAATATTCAATCATCAAGAGTTATTGTAAAAATTTTGTAAATTAACCTAAAATAAAATTAAAAAAATTGTTTTGTTTTGTTGTTTTCCTTTAACCCTCAATTACACTTTGAGTTTTTTTTTTTTTTTTAGTGGTCATCAATCAATCAATTATTATTATTTTGAGTGCATAATATATGCATATATAAAATGCACCATAAATGGGGTAGTCTAGAAATTTTTTAAAAAAATGTTTTGTGTTGATTTTTTTAAAAGAAAATTAAAAATAATTTTAATAACAAAAGAAGAATTTTTTTTTGTTAGCCAATCAGTTCCGACTGTTTATTATTTTGTAATAACTCTTAATTTGTTAGCATTTATTTGGTAAACTTAATTGCATAAAATATAATTAACCTACAATTTGCAGAATTTATTTTATTATTAATTGAAAATGACTAAAGTACATGGTCGGTTTACGTTTTCGGTTTTTTAATCATATTTGCTTTATGTTGCAACTCATATGTACTATGGAGGCCAGAAAAACATCATGCTTTCATTTTCACAAAGTGTTGAAAATGTTAAAGATAAGCCACAATATTCCATAGAATGAATAAAGTTGGGTCAAACCAATGGTTTGTATTGTAGCACTTTTCCCTTAAACAAGTGAAAATACTGCTTTTAAAAACAGTCTATGTATATCCACCATATCTATTAAAATTATTTTCATTTATAAACGAAACTATTTCTAGGATTGCATATATTTAGGATGAACCATTTATGCAGTCTTTGAAATAAAGCAAAATTTAATATAAACCGGGGTTAACATAATGCTCGATTTTAAGGGTTAATTGTGTGAGTTAAGAAAAATAATTATATTTTTTAATTTCATGGAATTTACTGTTAACTTTTTGCGTTTATAGAAATTTGAAAAAACTTGCGGTTTCAGAAATATAAGGTGTCAAAAATGCATATTTCACAAATTTCAAGAGGCCATAACTTGAGAGGGGGTGGAGATGGAAAAAAATTTTCTTCTAACGAAATGAACTACTTGTTAATGTCTAAATGCTCCTAAAATTTCAAGCTTCTACAGGCTGGGGTCTAGAAGAAAAACGAAATCAAAAATTGGAAAAAAAAGACTTTAGATAACGGTAAATTTGAACGGCCATTTTGTTTTTATAAAGTTAAACTATAGTATACCGCGATAGAAGAAGCAAGCCGCTGCCTTTCTGCGTTTGCAAAATTTCAAAAATGCTTATGGTTTTATTGCAACAAATATTTAAAAAAGGCCATTTTTAGGGTTTTGGGGGGGTATAACTTCTAAAGGAGGGGAGATAGGTAAAAATTTTGTTCTACGGAAATAAGTTTCTAGTGAAGGTCTATGTACGTATAAAATTTCAGCTTTCTATCTTTAAGAATGTAGAAGTTTTGTAAACAGACGGACGGACGGACGGACGGACGGACGGACAGAGTGAAACTAATAAGCACTTTTTTTCAAAAAATTTTTGGAAAAGTGCTAAAAATGACCATCGAGTATATAACCATCTTATAGAACTACTTTTGTATTTTAGGTAAATAGTATTAATTTTTGTATTTTTCCCATATACGTTGAATTTTTTTCAATTTAAATTCATTTCGGCAAATTAAATTCTATAGATTTAAAAAATACCATTCCGAAATATTACGATATCTAATAAAAATATTGTAGATAGAATTAAATTGTATGTAATTTCTTTTCAGTAAAAATGGATGAAACCAAAAAGTAAATACTGCGAAGATGTTACGGCAGTGTTACTGGTAACATAATCAAAAAGTAATCATTAAGTCAGCTGATATAAGTAACATAATCTATTTCTCAGCAATATAACAATGTTTAATAAACTTTCGCAACTCCAAATTTCATGTTGCTTTCTTTATTTTTTCAAATTTTTCATGTTTAAGCCTTCCCTTGTTTTAATTTAAATAATTATTGGGTGAATAATCAATATTTTTTTATTAATTTTAAAAAATATCGTTAATTAAAAATCAAATTGTATTATTCAGCAATTTAAACCAAATAAAGAAAATTTATCATGTATAAATGTTATCGTAAAATTTAAAACTGTGCCATCGTAACATTTAGTATCGCAATATAATATTGAAGTGTTATAGCAAACAGTGCAGCAACACTTACGTAGTGTTATATTTTACATGTTTACTTTTTGATTTCACCCAATGGTTTTTTTTAAATGAAATCCCATTTATTGTGCTATAAAAAAAAATGGTCATTTATAAGTAAAATTTCTTCTCTTTTTCCTGTCCTCAATTCCACAATTTCATTTTATGTAATTATTCTAATCAATTACTTTAATTAAATTGTAAACTTTATATATAATATTGCACATACCTACATATATAAATGTAAATGTAAAAAATCCACAAAATATAAAAATAACTTTCAATTTATTTTACAAATTTTAAAATTTAAGTTTTACTTTTTACGTATGAGCCGAGCCTACCTTTACAACACAAATTTTAGTTGGTATAAGAAAATTTTTATTCTTTGACATTTTCTTTTTAATCACTTTACCAAATGAAAAAAGAAATTGGAATTCTTTTCAAAATATTGATTAAAAATTTTCTTTTAACATACATACACATGTACACACACAGAAATAAGAAGAAAAAAACTTAACATTGAAAAGCCATTCATTTAAAATTTTTTATTATATAATAAAACAAAAAGAAGAACACAAAAAATTAAATGTAAATGTAAAAGTATCCTTCCCAAAATTTAGTATGTATGTATGTGTATAGACGTAGTCACTTTTTATGTGTTTAATTTTTTCTGTTCCATGTTTTCTTCTTTTCTTAAGAATAAGTTTTTTATAGTGCCTTCCGGCCACTAAAGTATAGCATAAAATTTTTCTTTTTAAAATATTTGTGATTTAAAATTTCTTGTTTTTGAAATCCTAAATCCAAAAATAAATTAAGAAAGAGAGAAAATACAAACTTAAGAATTAAGTAAGTAGATATTTCATGGAAAAAACGGAAAAACGAATTAAAAATTCATTAACACTGATTTATGTTCTTTGTAAAAAGAACAGACAAAAATTTACTTAAGAATCCTGCTTGACTTTATAAATTTCTTATTTATAATGTACTAATTAAATAGATTATTATTGAGTTTTCGCCAAAAATCAACACAAAGTACACTTAATTAAAGAAATATAATTTAATTTTTTTGAAGATAATTTAAGATTTTTGTACACAAAAATAATTTTACAACAGTGAAATCACAATGTTTTAAAAAATTCTTAAAAAATTTTCTCAAAATTCTTAAATTTCTTGAAAATTCTTAAATTTCCTGACCAAATACCAAATGAACTACAAAATATCACTACAAAATATCACGAATTTTCCAAAATATTTTATGAGCTCATAAAAATTTAAACAAAATTGGTCAAAAAGCAAAAGTATTATAAAAATAAGTTTTCTAATTAACCATATCACCCATGTATATCAATGTGTGTGTAATATGGAATTTTTTCAAGGGTTATAAAAAATAATGATAATTATTTCAAAGAATTTCATAAAAAGTAAAAAAAAAACAATCTTAAATATTTCCAAGTTTCAATAAAAATTTTAATAGAGTAAGTTTATATTTTTTTTGAATAGATTTTTACCACAAAGTTCTTATTTGTATATTATATACATTTTAAGCACAAACACATAAGATCATTATAATTTTAATTTGATATTTTGTTCTTAAAAATTCAAATTATTCAATATTAATTGCAGACTGTAATACATAAATAAATTAATAGAGATGTAAGCAGTATATTGTATAGTTTTAAAATTTAAATACACGAGAGTATATTGAAAATAGACGTATGCTGATATGTGCATGGTGTTTCGTATAAGGTTCATTCTCATTCAATAATTTCAGGGATGATTCTTTGATTGATTTCTATAAAAAAAACTGTATGGGTGTATTGCATAAAATAAATACGAAAATTGCATATTTCAAACATTTCATACAAATTTCTGATTATACTCGTATATGCATACTAAGATAAAAATATTTTATTGCCTGACGTTATGTTTGTATGAAATGTATGAAACGTATGAATATTTTAATGGCAAAACTATGAGAGATAGAGCAAGATGTTAAATGAGCTTACTTTTAGATCTCATTATAGCGCATCGAGTAAAATGAAACAAAAGAAATAATAGGACAAATAATTTCGAGCAATTTCTAGTTTTTTAAAAAAAACTTAAAAAAAAAAAACAAATATTCCGACTTTGTCGAATTTTATTTCGAAAACTATGGCTCACATCTAATTAATTCCAAGAGCGAAAGTAAAGGGCAAACAATTGTTTGTAAAATAAGCTCCCGATGGTTGCTCTACGTCGCATATTTCTGAGGTTATAAGAATTTATTATATGTAAGAACAAACAAATTATTCACGGCCTTATTGGAAACACTTTGTATAATTGTTACATAATTTATGTAAATGTGTACAATCTGTATGTATGTATATGAATTTTAAGTAACACATTTCTATAGAAAAATATCCTTTTTCCAATCAATACAAAATATCTAATGAAAATAATTTATTTTCTTTCCCTTTAAATATACTTAAAATGTTCTTTTATTTAAGAAAACGGGTAATAACAAAATTCATTTTTTTTTTCAAATTTCTTTCATTTGATTAATTACTTCATGTAACACAGGGATAGTGAATACAATGTGTATATGTGTAAGTATATAACGGGTGATTTTATTACTTTTAAGTTTGTTTAAGTCTTGATTTTTTAGACTTCACGAGTGCTTGGCTATGGTTATTATTAATAAATTCATTCAGTTCGATTAACATGGAGAGGGTGACGTCTGAACGGCAATTACAATATTATTAATATTAGCAATATTACATTAGTATTAATAAGACTTCAGTGATCAATATTGATTTTAAGTTTTCGGTTACTGGTTAATTGGCAAAAGAAGCTCATGGGATTTAAAATTATTAAGATTATTTTCTTTGCGGACCCATCAAATAATTTGTTCATGTTGGCCATTTAATATTGATAGCAATTTCGAATAGATTACCCTACCGATTAATTTATTATAAATGAACGAAAAATTACATGCTAATTCAGAATTTTTATTTATTTTTCTTTAAAATAAGAATTAAACCCTAAAGAAACACCCATTATTTAAACATTAGTGTCCTATTCTTATATATATAAATTTATTTTATATTATATTTATATACAACATGGACTTCTTAAGAAAATTCAATACATACGTCAGCTTAAGACACAAAAAAAAAATAAATTAAATTAAATTCTCATTTTCTTCTCATCTCCATCCTGTATACCTATATAATGATATTTTCTATACATTTATTATTTAATACATAATAATATATATACATAATATTGTAATAAATTTGTAGTTTTGTTTGTTTATTATGTTAAATAAATGCACAAATTTTTATCAAGGTAAATAATTATTTTATAAAAGTAAATTATATTGTAAGGTTGCAAAAGCATATCATTTAAAATGCGGTTTATTTGAAGTAATTTTGACTTTACCACAGAGAAATCAATATAATATTGAAAATGTATTATATACATTTACGCAAGCATATTATGTATATGTCTTTACGCATCCTTTATTATATAACAGTTTGTTATAGAAATTAAAAATTATAGATTTGAAAATTAAACTACATGCATACATGAAATCAATTTTATTTATTCGTTATAGAGATTCGTTATATGTTAGATATAAGATTATAAGGAACGGTATACAATATAAAAATTTCCTTCTCTTGATTTAAATATACAATTAATTTCTTCATTAACAAGGATTTTCCCAATATAATTATTTTTAATTATTTTGTTGTTTATCTAAAATGAAATATTCATTTAAATTTTGACAAAAGTATAGCTAAAATGTAGTATTTTATTGAAATTTAAATATTTGTTTTCAAAATGTTAGAATGATATACAGGATATTTTAAGAGTTTTAAATTTTCTTGAAATTCAACAAAACGAGCGTTGTATAACAATAATATTCCCTAAGTGTTGATGTTATTAGTATTTTGGTAAAATATGTAATTAATAATGTAAGAATTTGCTATAGTAGAAATATTATATTATGTTAGGATTAAGATCTAAGACGTGATATTCACAAAAATATAATGCCACAAAATGTTATTTAAAATCATACTCACATCTCGCAATTTTCTGTTATCAGATGAGAAGACAGTTACCTTTAAATTATAATTTTCTCGATTAGCTTTTGCTGGCTTTTTCAATTTAATTCCTTACGAGTGTATTATATTTCTCTCTTATATTATATTTCTCATTTTTTCTCAATAATATATCATAAAACAATTTGTATCACTTAAATTTTTCATGTGTCATTCTCCCATATTTAAAAAACAAATAGAAATTCTCACTAGGAAAACTATACGACAAAAATACCAACATAATTGCCTCGTGTTGACTAACTGTGTAATTGACAAAATCCGAAAACCCTGTATTTGAATTTTAAAGCATTCAGGGGCATTTAAATTTACTTTTAAATTATTTCTAATCTAAAGGGACGTACTAGGCGTGAAATTTAATAATTTTAAATTAAATGGATTCTTAAACGAATATAGACTGTTTTAAATTAAATTAAATTATTAAAGTTAAGGACTTTTTTATTAAAATTAGATTTAATAAATAAAATAATTAATTTTAAACAAAAATTAAAAGTACATGAATAACATTTTCGAAGACTGTGAAATCACATAGAAAAATTTTAAAAATTTTCTTCTGATTTTTCACTCTAATGAGCCGTGATAATTTTCATAAAAATTAATTCTTAGTAAAGAAATAATAATATTAATCAAAAAGCAAATAATTTATTTATATGTATGTATGTTTGTATTTGTTTTATAACAATATTAACAAAAAATTAATTAAAACTTTGAGAAATATTTCAAATTTTTTATTAGATAATTTTTCATTTAATATTTTTTTTTTCACTCTTAATCTTAATTAACTCAATCCATTTAAAGTTTTTGGGGTGTTATTAAGAAAAATTAAAAAATTCCTAATTTTTAGGATTAACGCATAATTATTTATAATATTTATTATATACATGTATAAATATTATAATTTTTGAGAGGAAAATGTTAATAACTTTCAAAAAATACTTGAGTTTTGGATATTCTCATGTAACTTAAAGTGCCATTATTTGAGAAGATTAACATTAATTTTAAGCGCTTATATAGAAATAACTTAATGTTGATTGATTTCACTATCTGTTAATTAAATTGTAATATTTAAAAAAATTGCAAAAGAATTCGTGAGAAAATAATCATTCAAGAGAACGTCTTGAAATGATTATTTTAATTTAAAAATTAAATTCTGTAATAAAAAAAATAACAGAATAAATTGTATGTATCATACAGCTGACCTGTTAATCGAAACCTTACATGATATGTTATGTTGCCTATCTAAAATATGTTGACTAATAATTTAATAGTTTCGAAGCAAATGCATAGATAAGATAAAAATTCATAATAAGAGAACTAAAATATTGTTTGAGATTTTTTTTATAAACTTTCAAATCGGTTGCTTATATTACAATATTAATATTTTAATCGGTGAATATAAATTTTCTTTTATCCTAAATGTATGCAATTTTTTAATTATTTAGAAAGAGTAAAAAATAATGTTTAAATTAATGTTTGCTGCTGAATTTGTTTGAAACAAAACGTAAACATATTAAAAGTAAAATTACAGATAAAGTATGTTAAAAAATATTTTGCATTTCAAAGATTTGGTGCTCAATAATTTCTGTTATTAGGAATCATTTGTTATTTAAAGTTTCAAATTTATAATTTTAGGCTTAAGAGAAAGTTTACCATATTATGATTGAATATTTTTTCAGACAACATGTTATTTGCATTATACTTGTTAAGAATTTTTAGAAATTAATAAAAGTCTTTACATTTTTTAATAATTTTTCATGTTAAAAGGATATGACTACTAAAAAAATATAATGAAATTATGCAATGACGCTTTCAAACTTGAAAAAAAAAATGTGAACAAATTAATACAGATCTCTTACCTACAAATTCCGTTCTCCATTTTCTTTATTACAAAATTTTGCCAGGATGAGAAAAATAGGTCTAAATATATATTTAAAACTTTCTAATGAAATGTTACAGAGCGAACTGAAAATTAAATTGTATAAATTTATCAAGAAAAATTGGAAATATTTCTTTAATTGATTGAAAAATTTTAAGGAAAATAGGAAAAATGTGAAAATCATAAAAGATTTTTTTCTCTTCTAGGCTCCATGACAAAAAGTTTTTATACAAAAATAAATTATTTTATGTTTTCTAAACAAATATCATTAGTGTTTTCACGAAAAAAAAATTTTTTTTCATCGAAATAATTTCTAAAGGAAAAAGGAAAAACAAAAGTTTTTTTTCCCCTAAAACTTTGCGGTTCTTCTAATGAAAATTTATCCTACGTATTCACTAGTATTAAGTATATGTATATGCATATAAATAAATTTTAAATTTTAATTTTTCAACTTTAAATAAATTTACCTTTAATATGAAAATAATTATAATTTATTTACAAAGTGAAAATTGTCAAAAATATTGTAAAAGTGATGCCTAAAAATTTTAAGAATTTAGTATAGTAAATTGATGTTGAAATAAGGAATAATGAACTGAAATAAATATTGTCTGGAAAGAGATTGACAATAATTGAATGTGAAATTGAAAAATTATAACCCAACTGATATTGATAAAATGTACGTGCTTCGAAATCATTCCAATATTTTCCAATGCAATCTTCGAAAGATTCCAATATAATCGCTTAAAATGTTTCTAATTATTCTATATTTCATAATAATGACAACAGTGGCAATCGTGACTATTGTATGTTTGATTAAGCTCCACTATCACCCCGTCTTTTATACAATAGTCGAAATGTTGTTACTTTTATTATTGTACCTATGTAAATAAATGAACACTTTTTTATCTTAATGGAAATTTCCATTAAGATAAATTAGTAGTATAATAAGCACATTCTTATTAATTTAGCAACTATGATGTTGTATTAGTAAAATTCATAATTTAAATGAACACTTGTTATTGTAATAATATTGTTTTTTCTCATATTTTATGTGGAATCATACTTGTTTGATTGCATGAGAAACGAACTATGAAGTAAAAATTCCTCTCATATTGAGTAGTAAAAAGAATCAAGTAAAAATAATTAAAGAGTCTTAATTAATGTAAATAAAATTTCTTATCAAAATTTTATTTGACCTTTATTTATATAAATGGAGCTAAAAAAATTAACTTATTCTATTTATATACCTACATTTTGTTTAAAATGAGTAAATTTAATAATAATTATTATTATTTTTAAATAAAATACTCAAATAAACTGGCGGCCACAATAAATGCATTTTATAAGTATATGAGGGTGAGGAAGAGAGAATTTAAACAGGCACATTGAAAATATAATCACGATTACTTTTAAGAGCAAAATATTACAAATACATTTGGATGCATAGGTGAATTACTTGTCTTTTTTGAATATTGCGATAAATGCTTAAAAATGCTTAAATTTATATAATGGTAAGTTCTTAAAAAATATTCTGAAAACGAATTGGTTAATTAGAACCTACATTCAATTATACATATATGAATATGGCACGCAAATATACGATTTTTTACATTTGTTAAAAAAGACCAAAAATTAAATAAAGTGTCCTACGTTAAAGTAAAAAAAATTAGTATAGAAAACGAAAAAAATAAGTATCTATATAAAATTATAAATAGTAAATTTAAACATAGTATTATTCTTTAATCTTTGTATTTTGCTTTAAAGCAATTTATTGTCAACGAATATTAAATTTTCGCCAAATTTACAATTGATTCGTATTTTGATCGAATAGCAAAAGCTTTCTACTATAAAAAATGTTATTTTAAATAAAGAAACGAAGAATAACACTACCTTTTATAATTATTTTAGAATACAGACAAATCCCACTCTCAAAATCAAAACATAGCCGCCGAGTTAATTCGTTGAACTTAATGAATGATAAAAAAAAAATCGTAAACAATTTTTTTTTTTGCTTTTAATTATGAAGAATGAGTAAGCGATTCAGTTAAAATTAAAATATTGTGTTGATCGGTTGCATGATCGGAATGTAAAAGAAAAATTTAATTCGAATATTCGAATAAGATTGTAGAAGTTTTGGAAATTATTTAAAAATTTATTTGTAAAATTACTAGCTAAAAATTAGAAAATTCAATAATGTTTTTATTATTAGCGACCTGTTTAATTACATTCATATTAATATATTATTTTTATAAATATCAAACATTTTGGCAATATATTGACAGTTTTCCAGGGCCTAAAACTTTACCAATCATTGGTAATGTTCGTGATTTTGGATTAAACCCAGTTGGTAAGAAAATAAGACTTCTTTGCTAGAATTAAAAACATACTTTCCAAGAACCATTTTACGGAATATATGCAACATTTTAGCATAATATATTCTTAGAAACTTATTCAAATTTATTTGTTATAGTAAACATTATTTTAGAATTATGACGTGGATATTAGAATTAGTTACGTATAGGTACTTAATATAAAATTTCGTTATAAACCAATGTCAAAAAAAAATATGAGTTTTTGTACTTGAATAATTTTCAAATGAAATATGATTTTAATTCAATTATATTGCGGACATGATTTATAATCGCTTTTAATTATTGAAAATTATTGATAGTTAATTAGAATTTGTCTTCTACAGGTACATACAATATTAAGAATAAAAATATTTACTTAGATGAAGTAATACAGGTAAAAAATTTGATAAAAGAGTGTGATCAATTTTATGAAAGTTTTGAAGTTCTCTGAAATTATATCACAAATATAAATACTTGCCAGTTTCAAGGTTCCTAAGATAGATCAGTTAAGTCGATAATTCTCACAAGTAATGTCAAAATATACAAAAATCCACTTGGAACAATTCGCCTATTTTAACACGCGACTTATTGGGACAACCAATTTTTGTCTTTCATAACACAAAGCTGTTATGAATTTTTGAATTGGAACTCGAAAATCGTGCAAGTCTTTATTATTGTTGTAAACAATTGATAAATCAATTGTTCATTCATTTCCTTTGTCTTTTGTAAACAAAACGTGTTCACTTTTACTTTCCTTTTCATCATATTTTAAGGTAACCTTGCAAATGTTAATTTTCAAGTAACATTTCATATAAAAATAATTAATATTACAATAGGGTTTGTTGTCTTCCAAAAAATTCTTGATTTAAAAGAGACCTACATAATTTAGAATGTTTTTTGGGAGTTTCCATTTTTGGCTACAATAATTATATTTTTTTGTAAAGACGAAATTTTTTTTTATTGTTTTGTCTGAGAAAAGAATTTGTTGTTTTTATAAATTTATATTCTAACTTCAGTAATCCGATAATTAACAGACCGGTTCAGTTGATAACAAATAAATTTTTATTACAATATTTTTGATGAACCGGTTTTATTGTATTTTACTTTTAACATAAATATAACAATATAAAAATAAATTCATTTTAACACTTTGATGATTTTGACCATTGAATTGAAAGTGAAATATGCAATAATATTAAAAGTAATATAAATTATTAATATACTTTATATTTTTAATTTCATTTAAACCGGTTAAAATTGTGTTACTTTGCGTAAAAGGTTGAAATCAATTCCAATTCAATTTACATACAATCTACATACTTATGTATCTATAGATACAATACGGCATGAAAATATTGTATTACTATATGAGTAAATTTTATACACTATTATGTAACGTAAAAAATACAATAATATACCTTGACGATATTGATGTACGTATGTATATAAATGACCTACAAAATTTGAAAATAAACAAAAAAACTCATGTATGCAATTATTTTTAACAGGTTTTTATTATTCACTTTAACATTAACATGAATATTTTTTAACACGTTATGAAAAGGCGGTTAAATGTTAAGGTAAAAATGAAATATTATAATGTTATTAGTGAGTACTCGTATATTATTTGTATATATTCAATAAATTATAAAAAATTTGTATATCACATTAAAAACAATGCAATAACAGTGATGTTATTATGAATTTTAAAGTGTTAATCACAGTAATTATTAGTATAAAATAAAAATGTTAATATTGAATTCTCGGTATAAAATTCCTGTAAATTGTTACTGAATTCATTGTTACAATACGCTTCATATTATGACTATTTAATATTAATAATATCAGTTGATATCGCGTATTTTTGTACTTGAAATTTGCAAAAATGCTTCTTAATTCACTTTGTAAACTATAATCCATTTAATCTAATGACCTTAAAAAAATATGATGCCCTCGAAATTACCGCACAATAATATTGTTATCAATAAAATTGCAATTAGATATTAGAAAGCTTTTCATACACAACACTTATCTTTACAATAAAAAAACAGTTAGTGTTACTGTTTGTGATTACATTCATAAATGTTAATTACATGTTTTTCTTTGGCTACTACAATAAATATCGAAAATAAATTTTTGATTAAAGCTTTTGAAATTGTTTTTAATTTGTTTTTATAACACGTGAATTAAAATTAGACAGATACATACATTTGATATATTAATACAATGTAACTACCTATTTTGTTATTATTGTCAGCTAGCTATGTAGTATAAGTATGTAGTAGAGATTTGAACATTAGAATAATACAAAGATCATAAATAGCATAGGTAGCTCAGAAAGTATTATTTTTTTTTGTACAAAAAAAGTATAAATATAAAAAATTTTAATATTTATTTGCAATTTTAAATCAGGTAGAGGAGCTCAATTCTACAAAAGTAGTATATACAGTAGTGCAATTACACCTAAAACTTTTGAGTATCTATTTTTTGCATTTTTGTATAGTGCTATCTTATCTTAAGTTCTATTATTAAAATCATACGCCGTATGATAAACGATAAACAAATACTATTTTTTAATAAATTCTGGTTTCAGCTCATCCATTAATTCTTATGCTATTATCACTAATATCTCGTGCTATTATAACTGTTCCGGAACCGCGCATTCGGTTTCGGAAACATTGCTTTAAAAACACGTAAAAATTTTTTCCTAAATATTATGATAAAAATTATTTTTAATTTTCGGCAAATTAGGTGGTAAAATTTAATATCGATTTTTCGGCATTTACGTCGAAACAGTGTTTTAATTATTTAATCTACTTTTTCAATATAAGGTGCTTAATTTTATGACAATAAAACTTTTAAAAATATATAAATTTCTCTGTAATATTAATAATATGAAATTCCAGATAATCATGTGAATTTAACTCAAATGGTAAAGGATTATGGCAATATATTTCGGGTGTGGATTGGCATAATTCCCATTATTGTACTAACTGGAGCTAAAGATGTAGAAGTGAGCCATTTTATTAAAATTTTATTTAATCAATATAATAATGTATAACTCATTGAATTTTTTGTTTATAGAAAATTTTAGCCAGTAATACAATCATTACCAAATCCATAATTTATGATTTATTTTATGATTGGTTAGGAGATGGTTTATTAACAAGTACTGGAACTAAATGGTTTAAACATCGAAAAATTATAACACCGTCATTTCATTTTAAAATTTTAAATGAATTTTATGAAACTATTAGAAAAAATTCAAGAAAATTTGTTGATAAACTAGAAATAAAGGCTAAGACTGGAGAAATTTTTGATATACAAAATATGTTACATTATTGTACACTAGATGTAATATGTGAAACAGCAATGGGTACTGAAATTAATGCAATGGATAATCATGATTCAGAAATTGTAATGGCATTTCAAGAGTAAGTTATAAGAATCTCGAAAAAAAATAATGTTTGTAAAAATTGTCAAATGTCATTTAAATTATTAACTGTAATAAAAAATTTCTTTCCATTTCAGCATGTGCTATGTGGTTTTAAGAAGATCATTTAATCCATTAAAATTCTATCCAATTACATATAGATTTTCGCAGGAATATCAAATGGAAAAAAAAGCATTAAAAATTCTGAAAACATTTACATTTGACGTAAATATTTTGTTATACATATTCTATTCTAAAAATTATATTTTTTTTTGTTTCTGAGCCAGAACTCTTATCTTTTCATGTAGATAATAGAAAAACGTAGAGAATATCTTCAAAAAGATTCCCAGAAAATGAACGGATCACATAATACGGAAGAAACTCACCAAATCAATGGTAATGGATTGAAAATGGACACTAATGGGCATATTGAGGAAAAGAATAAAATTGAATGTTATGGTAGAATTAAACACGCATTTCTGGATACTCTTCTTATGGCAACAATCGATGATCGTCCATTAACAATAAAAGAAATTTATGATGAAGTTGCAACTTTTATGTTTGAGGTGTTTTGGATATTATGATGAAAAATTTTGAACTTCTTAATATTAATAATATTTTTTTAAATATGTAGGGTCATGATACAACAACTTCCTCTTTAACATTTTCAATGCATTTACTTTCAAGACATCAAGAAGTTCAGGTAAACTGTTTAAATAAAATTAATCAATTTTAAAATATTTTGAATTTCAATTTAAGTAGTGTGACTGTTATTATCATTTTAGAGAAAAGCTTACGATGAACAAGTATTATTATTTGGTAGTAAGGATTTACATAAAATTGATCCATCATATCAAGATGTTCAAGAAATGAAATATTTAGAATTAGTTATTAAAGAAAGTTTAAGAATGTATCCTAGTGTACCAATAATATTAAGAAGGGTAACAGAGCCCTTATATTTAGGTATATTCGAGTATTTTGTTAATTGAACAAAAAAAAAAATAATTTTAAATTTCTATGCGTGTAATATGTTTTGCTCGTAGATGGAAAACTGATTCCAGTTGGAACAGAAATTGCCATACATATTTTTGCAATGGGTTACAGTGAACAAAATTATAAAAATCCATATAAATTTGATCCAGAACGTTTTTTAGATCGAAATGAAACAAATCCTTTTGAATATGTACCATTTAGTGCTGGTCCAAGGAATTGTATAGGTAAATTATTGTATTAGAGACATTGATGTTTAGAGTACTTTGATTATACATTGATTAAATTGATTATTTTCATGCGGAATTTTCATAATTTATTCATAAAAATTCGTAATTCTAAGTAAATTACACTCCATCAGTTTTTTGTAATTTTAAAAGAATATTATTTAAATTTTTGTAGGACAAAAATTTGCTATGCTTGAAATGAAATCACTTTTATCTCATATTATTAGAAATTTTGAAATTTTACCAGCAACAGATGATTTATTAGATAATAATGGATGCGAGTATTTGGGTTCAAATAAATATGATCCAATTTTATCATCGTTGGTAACATTGAAATCAGATAATGGAGTCTATATTAGATTGAGAAAGCGAAGCATTTTATAAAAATTTTATTTGTACTTAAGCGTAGAAGTTTTTTTCTTATCAAATAGCAGTATGTTATATTGTTCACTTATTAATATATTTATAGTTCGTTTAAGGCGTTGGATATAGTTTTTAAGTTTTAATTTAGAAATGATTTCATGTGATAAGTTAATAAAGATTATTATATAATTTAAAATTCTTTAAAAATTTGTGGCATTATTTAGCAGATATTTTATTAAAAATATTCAAGGTACCTACAGCCTTGGTTCGGGTGTTGCGTACACAACTCTTTCAAACCAATAAACAATATGCAATAGACATTGAACATTGCGCATAATAAATCATTTTCTTTAAACTACATGAAAGAAAGAAAAGTATGATAGGATTAAAGTCTCGAATTAAACTTTCAGCTTTTTGTTTTCCTATAGGCACAAGTTAGTAAAAAAATTTCGATATTAATAGAATGGAATGAAAAGTTTTTGG
Source organism: Condylostylus longicornis (assembly GCF_029603195.1). Classification (NCBI taxonomy): domain Eukaryota; kingdom Metazoa; phylum Arthropoda; class Insecta; order Diptera; family Dolichopodidae; genus Condylostylus; species Condylostylus longicornis. The sequence goes on from NW_026577987.1 coordinate 13,961,697, forward strand.
AAAAGAATTGGAAAAAAATTACTTTTTTTTTCAAAAGCATTCTTGTTTTCGAGCGGTAGTTGCAAATACTTAATTTGCATATATGGAAGATCCGGCGCTGAGTGCCTAAGAGAAAAACTTTAATTTCTACGCTAAAAATTGAAATTTATTTCAAATTCTGTTTTTCTGGAATTTAACCTTGACATAGAAATAGTAAATAAGTAAAAACGAAACTGAAAAGTGCGTTACCAGGTTAAAAAGTACAATTTTATTATAAAATATTTTTAAATTTCTAACAAAATAATTTTATTCATCCTGACATAATTTTTCGCAATATTGTTTCAGTAACATAAACTTGAATTTATTTTTCAAGTTAAAAAATTAAATTAACCATTAATATACAATTTATCTTATTTAATTGTCAGCTTGTAAGTACATATTAAATAATTTAAATATTTCAAATTTTTTTCTATAACATAAAAAAACCACACCACACACCAGTCAGTTAATGTGTGGTAAAATTAGCATGCAATAATTTGATATCAGCAGTATCACTTCGCAGTGCACGTGTAGTTATGTTGACATACGTGACATTCTTATAATATTATGCAAAAGTATATTTTAGAATATTTGTTTTAAATATCCTGTTAGAATATTTTGGTTTCATACCCTTATAATGTTCGACGTATTTTTGTTTTATAAATGTATGTAAATATTTAATAGATTTTTTAGATTCAATAGAATTATATTACATAGAAATATTAGATTCTTTACATTTCATCTGTTGAATTTAACACCACAAAAAAAGTCCATTTGTATAAAACAAAAATAAAAGAAATATTTGAAAAGTTTGACATATTTCAGAAAAATTTAGAAAAAATATGGGAAGTGAAAAAATATGGAAAAAATATGTCGGCCGTAGTTAGTCTGAACGTTACCAATAACGTAATAACTTGTACGATTCCCTGGAACTGGAATGTGATGTTAATTTTGGAACTAAAGTTTTCCGTAGCAGGCATGAGAGTAATAAATTACACCATTCGCCCAATAGGAAGATAATTTTTAGGTAAAATTTATGATGTCATTTATACCTTTTAAAAGGTTTGCTCTTACTAATATTCTTATACCATTTCTTGGAGGTGTATTCAGATAGTTATCAAATTCAGCCATCTGTCCGTGAAATACCACATTATAAAAAATTACAGAGAATAAAAATTTTAATATCAGATGCGCTCTTTTACAAACAAACAAAAGGAGAAAAAACTTCTTGGCCTTGATGTATAACATTATCCATAGGAAGTGGCCTTGATCTTCTAAATTTTAATATTACTTAAACTGCTGTAAATCGCAAAAGATAAAGGTTTTTTCCAAGTTAATAGCTATTATTTCAATTATTTGTTAAATTGATACAGTTAAAAGAAAATATATGGTAAGTATTGTTATAGAATGAAACATAATTCAGGTTTAAATCAAACTGTTCCCAATATTTTTGAATATGAAGTACTCTATATCGCATTAGGTCTACACCTATAACACAGATATATTATAATGTCACATAACTTGTAAGCAATTCGAGGATTAATACAATTAAAATTTTGAGGATTATGTTGATATCTAATTTTGTTAAGTGTTTTCTTAAATAGAAATTATTATGCAATTCAAAGTTTTCTATGTTTAATTTAAATTAAAGTGTGACATTATTAAATTCAATTAGAAGTGGTCCATTATCAATATTAAAATAGTATATCTAGTAGGACCTAGTAGGAAGAAATAGCGAGGGCGCCAGAATTAAAATTCAATAAAATTTTCATTTCTAAAAATATTTTTAAAGAAGGTTAACGTTCACATTTTATGTAACGCAAGTTTAATTCCTGTAAATCATAAATGATCTGGATACCGATACATTATGACGTACTTTTAAAAAAAAACCTTCAGATAATATAGGATATCGCCATAATATATCTATGTATAAATAATAGAATGTTATATAAAATTTTTAAATTAAAAACAAAATTATTTTTGGCAATAACCTTATGAAAAAGTGAGAATATTAAAACAAAAAATTGTTTAATATCCTCTTTCCTTTGAAAAAGGATTTTTGGGATTAAACCCCAATTATACAATTGAAAACATTTTAAATGCCTAAAATAATAAATTTATTTTATTTTTTTATGAGTTTTCTATGGTTTTCAATATGTTTTTTTTCATTTTTAAGTATAGGCACTTAAGTAGATATAAAAACTTTTCTTTTTTATCATTTTATTACAAAATTTTATTGAATTTTCTTATGAAAATAATAAAAATTTTCTTAGTAATTAAAAGATTAAAAGGAAGTAGCTTACAAGATTTAAATATTATTCAAAAATATTGAAAAAATTTTGATATAAAGTTCATAGGATTACACAATTAGAGTTCTTTGTAAAGGAGAAACAGTAAAATATGTACATAAAATGAAAAATTTTTTTCAGGAATATTTTTTTTATATTATTATTATTGAATTTCATTCATTTAAATTCTCATTTCATTTGAATTTACTTCGAGAATCAGACAAAATAATCAGAAATTTAAATATCAAATGAAAATAAAAGTTTTTTCTTTACTTATGGTCTTATATTGGATGCAATCAATAACAAATATCATTTGAAAGAAAACTCTTGAGTTATTTTACAAGGAGGATGTTTTAAAGTCAACAGTCACAGTCAGAGTAAAATTGTATTAAATATAAAAGACTCACAATTTATTTCAAAGTTCTGCAATTTCTAAGAAATGAATCACATGACTTTTATTGTGTAGTAGTTATTCACCAACAACATATTGAACGCCTAAATTATTATTAAACAGTTATTTAACCAAAATTTGTCAAAAACCACGGCATAATAAAATATTGCAATAGCAGAGTGCAAGAGATCTTCAACATAATTCAGACTTAATTGGAAATTAAAGTCTACCTACCTATTCAAGACAATCAATTACTTAAGACTGTCTTCGTTTTTATATTCATATTCTTTACTTTTTAAAATATTAAACTTGAATATTCTTTGAAATGGTTTTTAAAAAGAAGTAGAACTACCTACTTACTTTATTTTTCTGGTTTGCCAAGGTATATACTTACTATTTCATATCTTTTATAGAAATTTTTTGAAAAATTATTTAAAATGTTTTTAGCTATAATCGCGATGATAAGGTCAAAAGGATTATAAACCAAATTGTTTTTGTATATTCTAAATAATTCCAAAGTAATAAAGAAATAATTTTATCTAATAAGTGAATCTAAAGTTATTTTAAATATTTCAATGATAAATAAATTTACTCGTAATTAAGCAACAAAATCCAGAAAATAATTTGGTATATTAAAATTGCAGAATATAAGGGTATTGTAAGCTTATTGCGTAACTGTAAGAGTTTGTATGCAAATGATTTTTAAATGAATGTTAGTTAAAACACAAATTTTGCTGGTAATTGCAATACAATTTGTGCACAATAAGGCATTAAAAGAACTTACTGAAACATTATATGGACACATCCAAACTTTTAATTTAAATAGCAATATTTCAATAATATATTACCACACTTTATTCAATTACAATACAAGTAAATTAGAATTCAACCACTTAGTCATTCATTTTTAGTCGTTTGGAATCATTCATTTTCTTTGTGAATTAGAATGAATTTGTTATATGTATGCGAGGAAAGAAAACAGTTAGAGTTTGTGCGGTGATTGTGGCACAGCCGGTTAAAGTAGACAACCATTATATCCGAGAATTTGCACATGTATTCTATGCAAAAATATGTATCTTTCAGCGCCTGAAGTCTTTTTACAAAAAATATTGTAAATTTTAAACGACAGAATTTTTTTGTGTATTGCAGTTACGGCAAAATCATAACTGAGCGTTTATTTTGATTATAAAAATTTGTACTCTTTTCAAAGATCGAAATTCCGTGTATTATAGTGCACTATGCTTTGGGTATTTTGGCCTTCATTCTTGCATGCATTTTAGTTTTGTTTAAAAAAATTTAATTATTGATAAATTGTAATATTTTTAAAATTCTTATTATAAAATAAAAATAGTATACCTTTACCTCACGAGTTGACCGAATTTTCCATCAATTTTGCAAATATGACTTTCTTCAATATAGAAGATATAGAAGGCTGAAATTTTGCATTTCAAATGGTAATCAAGTAATCTTTGACTGTGACTCTTGTCCAGGTTAAAACGATTTAAGATAACGGAGAAAAATGCGAAATTAAAATAACGGTCCACGATCACCGCACTTACATATAAATTACAGAATCGAAGTTTGATTTAAAATTTCTTGACACTAATTGGCTAAATTTTCTTCCAATGCATATCATCAATTTTGGATCGCATTCTCTAGTAGTAAATACTTTAATAGTAATTTACTTTAAAATATGATAAAAATTATTTAAAATATTTAAAATTTCATGAACTAAAATATTAATATATTTTATTTTTAAAGTATTTGTAAAATAACCTTAACAACTTCTACAACAATGTCTTATTTGTATTTGTGTCACAAATTTAATAGCATTATTTTAGTGGTCCATATGTCATTCTCAGTTAGAGAGAGCATAATAAATCTTAATATCATTTTTGTTTTTTTGTAATTCAGCTTAGTTATCATTTTTTAAGCTCATTTTTTATGACAAAAACAACAAGCTTTCCAAAACGAAAACAAAATGAGTAATAAAAGACAGGTGCATAATAAAATATTAAAGATATTTTTTTTTTTCTGGTTTTAAAAGTATTTTGAATAACTTTAAAAATAAAAGTTAAATAGAGTGAAAAAAAAAATTGTTACAAAATATACGGGAAAACTTTATAGCTTGACGGATATTTTGTGATGCATACAAATGAATATTTTTTATCCTTGACATTTTTTGTATTAATAAAAAGGAAAATGGTGTTATAATATGGTATAAAAAAAAAAAATTTAATAAGTTTATTTTACAGTTTTTTAATTTTCCTTGTTTTTTCTTCTTAAAATTTCATAAAAAAAAATTATGCAATTCAGTAATTAAGACAGGTGAATCAAAACTATTTAAATATTTTAAGGAAATTAGAAAGGAAAACTAGAATTGATTAATGAGATGCACTTTATGGTAAAAGAAGTTGAAACTAAAATATTAAGTAAGTGGATAAAATAGAGTTGGAAATTTTATAATAAATATGTTTTACAAAATATTATGATTGATGTCAGTAATTAATATTAAAAACTTAATTCAAGTGTTTCGAAATAATTGCCACTGTAAGACAAAACCAAATGGCACCAGTTCCTTAAGACAAAATTCATATTCCTTTCGGATTAATGAAGTAAGTAAAATTTACACTATTTTAATTTTTTTTGAAAATTTCAAATTTTTTTTTTTCAATTTTTTATAGTTGTAGTACCGGAGATTTCCATATTAAAACGGGGTTAATAATATTATTGATGGTTCACTGAAATCCGTACGAAGTTTCAAATGCAAATTTTTATACACATAATATAAATATTGCTACATTTTCACTTTATTATACAGAAGTAATTTCTGTGGATGCCAAGACAAAGATTGAAATATGGTGGTGGTAAACGATAAATTTATTATATACCTTGTATTTTTTTCTTATTTTTTTAATTTATTACTCATAAATTTATGAATGAAGGTTGAATGGACGAATTTTGATCTTTGTCTTGCAATATCTCTAAGTCATACATATTATCACATACAACACTTAGATTGTTTAACTTAGTATGTAACAACACCTACAGTTAAAATTTAATTAAATTCATAAATGCTCAACTTAATAAATTTTATGAGTAAACCCTTTTCCAAAAAATTTTTACATATTTAAACATTAACAGAACTTAAAAAAAATGGAAGGTATAGTAATGGTACCCAAACACTTAAGCTGACCCCAATATTATACCCAAGTAAAATTTTTTTTGAAACAAAATTAAAATAAGATGGAAAGGATATAATAAACCCTTTGACACATTTAAATATTTAATAAATTTTAAGGTTAATGTGTTCATAATTATTTATTTCATTATTATTTTTGAAAACAAACAAAAATTTTCCAACACCATTTTATTTAAAATTTCATTTATGAAAAGTTTTCCCTTTCGTTTTCTTTGTATAATTTGATGATTTTTGCACCAAACATTCGAATTTCAAGTGAACGAATATTTTATTTTTCATATTCTTTTACATTTTCACTTTTGGTTTATTGTGTATTGAACCTTTCAAAAAGGTTAATATGACCTCTTAAATATTATACAACAGATTATGAATGTTTTAATGTTAAAATGGTCACCCAAGAGATTTATCTGTTAAGTTAAGTGCCACTATTAATCAAGATAAAAGACAAAAATTTCTTTCTAGAAAAGGTTCCATCGAAATTATTAGTTAAATAAAGAACATGTTTCTTATAAAATTGGGAAAAAATGGAATTCTTTAGCTTTTGTAATATGAGAATTTAAGTGAACTTACAATATTTGGAATATATACGAAATTTATATATAAAAATATTGGCACTTCACCTAGACAGCACTGTTTTACCGAACCAAAAGGTCAGGTTAGGAGGTATAGGTATATTTACAGTATGAAAATGGTAAGTGTTTTAATGTTATATTGAAAATTTTCATAAAATTAAAGTTATATGTCTCCTAAAAGTGAAATCTCACTTTACCGTTTTGGCTACCCATTCTTAATTACACAAGAAAAAACAATTAGGCGTTGTTTTATATACAAAAGTACAGAAAAATAAATCCTCTAAATAAATAAATAGTTTACCACATAACATAGGTTTAATTACACATTCACTAAACCTGTTAAAAATTTATTCAATATAGAGCTATTGTAATATTGGTAGTTGAATTCACGTACCGAATAATTGATAATATTCAAAAGGTAATTCCAAAAAGTTTTCCCAGATAAACTGGTAAAATATTAACCCGTATCATATTAAAGCGAAAAAAAAATTTCCCGAATCATATTATTAACGATTGGAAACATTAATCAAAATTTTTCTGTCGATTTTTAACTAAAAATCATCATAGCAAAAGAGAAAAAATGTTTTTCATTTTTTAAAGAATCTTTTAAAGGAACCGTTTTTTATTCATAACGATTTCATGCCCTGAGCAGGTAATAATTTGTTTCCCATTTTTTTTTTAATATTTTTTTCCTGTTGACCAAATTCAAAAGTGATAAAAAGCTTTTCAAGTTATTCTGTTACATCCATTCTTATATAATATGTTTTATATATACTTATACATATCTGTTAATGTAGAATGTGAGTAAAAGGCAAATAAAAGTAAATAAAAGCCGGAATGTGTAGAATGAAATAAAAGATATGAAAGAAAATATTTTTGATGCTCTCATATTGCTCTTCCTCTTTGCCTTTTATTGGAATGCTCATATTATGAATCATTGTAAAACAGAAAAAAAATTCCAATCTATAGTCTAAATATTCTATCTATAGTGTATGGTTTGTGCACTTATACGTTGAGAGAATAGATTTCTTAGTGTATATATAGTTTGTCATTATAGCCGCTGGACTTAAACTTTATGAAATTTAAACTGTTTAATATTGAGAATCAAAATGAATTTATAAAAAAATTTTATATTTTTGATTATAGAACTCACTTTTATAACTTTTCCGATTGAGAATAGTTCCGCTTCTGTATTCATACTCACATATTGTACTTGACGAATTCAAAATATTCATATGAAACACCAAGCAGGAAGTTAATGGTTAATAAGTATGTAATTATGTATTATTAATAATATAGTACAATAATTTTTTTTTTTTTTTTTTTTTTTTTAACATTTTTAATACGCTGCAACTAAGTCATTTCGACCTATCTAGCAATTCTTCTATCACTTTAGTCCACATTTTGCGGGTTTTGCATCCATTGATGTGTCCCCTAATTTGTTGACTCCTACTAAACTAATCCACTATAGTAGCAGGTCAATTGTTTTTTTTCTTTTAAGTCGCCGAATCGGCTCCACATCCTGGAAAATGTTCACCATATTTACGTTCTCGTGCTGCTGTAGCCTATTAAAATGCTTGTGAGCATATCTTTTAACTTCACCAAGAACTGAATTCACTCCCAGGTCTCTGTGAATAACTTTATTTTTAACGTACCATGGAGCATCAACTATATTTCTTAGCACTTTGTTTTGACATCTTTGAATTATTTCTACGTTACTTTTGGAAGCACATCCCCATAGTTGGATTCCATATAATCATATAGGCTTTATAACTTGGTTGTATATCAGTAATTTATTATGGATATTCAGTTCGGAGTTTCTGCCGATCAACCAATTAATTTGCCTTAGTTTAAGGTTTATTTGGTCCCTTTTCCAACGTAGTTTTGCGTCAAGCGTCATTCCAAGATATTTGGCATAGTCCGCGATTGGAACTTCAATTTCATTAATTTTTATTGCAATTGGATTATATTTCTGATTTGTAAAATAACGTGTACCGATTTTGCTTCGTTCAGCTGGATTCTCCATTTTTTGGTTCATACACTAATTTCATTTAATGAGCTTTGGAGTTTTTGCGCACATTCTTCACTGGATTCACCTGTAGCCATAATTGCGGTATCGTCTGCAAACGTTGCCATGAGTATATCATCTCTCCTTGGGATGTCTCTGGTGTAGAGAAGATACAACGTTGGTCCCAAGACGCTACCTTGCGGAACCCCACCCCTAATTGGCTTTAGTTCCGAGTATTCAGAGCCTTGCTTTACTCTAAAACATCTGTCGGAAAGATACGAAGTTATTATTACGACCAAATTATAAAGATACGACCAAATGGATCGGGTAAATCTCGATTTATTTTAAACAGTAGACCTTCGTGCCAGGAAGACCCCTGCGCCTATCTGCTTCTTTTCCAGGGCATTTTCAATAAAATCGGTTATTCTATGTACCTGATCAATGGTAGAGTGTTTACATCTGAAACCAAATTGATGGTCCGGAATGAGTTTTCTTGCTTCTATTTCGGGTTTCATTCTGTTTAGCAGCAATCTCTCAAAAATTTTGGATAGAATAGGCAAGAGAGAGATCGGTCTATAAGATTTAGTTTCGTTTGCTGGTTTACCAGGTTTGACAATCATCAGAACCTCAGCTGCTTTCCACTGCCTAGGTACATAATTCAAACGAAAGGAAGCATTGAATAGATAGAGCAGCATCTTTAGAGCTTTCAGTGGAAGTTCCTTAAGTATGTCCGCTGTGATCAGGTCATACCCAGGTGCCTTTTTGTTCTTGGTATTTTTTATTTCATTTCTCAATTCACCAAGCTTTATTTTCTTAATCTGGGTTTTAACTGGAGGAGCGTTAAGTTGGATGTTTTCCAGATGCGTCTGTCTTGGTAGAGGTTCAAATATCTTTTCGAGATAATTTGCAAACACGTTAGCCTTTTCTTTATCATCCGAGGCCCAAGAATCGTCATCCTTTTTGATTGGCGGATTTTGTTCTCTAGGTCTATTGATACCTTTCACTGTTTTCCACAGCGAGTAATCAGTGTCTTTTTCAGCTGTCAAATTTTGAAGGCGATTGGCAATAGTTTCGTTTTTAATGTCTTTTAGTAGAACTTTAAGTTTATTGCTCAGCTTATTGAGTTTAGTTTTGTCAGTTGGGCAGCGTGTGACTTGCCATATTTTTCGGGCCTTTCTTTTCTCTTTGATGAGCCTCCTGACTTCTATAGGACAATTGAGGTTGCCATTGGCCACCGGTTTTCTAATTTGAATAGTATTGTTCCAAATGGCACCTTGGACATTAGTGATAAACGAATCAAGCTGTTCCTCCAGTTGAGCTTCATTCCTCAAGGACACTTTATCGTCAATAATTTCGTCAAGTTCTTCTCTAAACTGAGTCCAATTAGTTGTTTTATGAGCTAATCTAGGAGCATCGTCAATCATTATAATGGTTTCACTTATAGTTAATATCACAGGCGAGTGATCAGAGTTGAGGTCAAAGTTTTCATCAATGCTAATATAGTTTTCAGCTACACCTCTAGCAATATAGAAATCAATAACATCAGGCAATCTATTCGGGTCATTAGGCCAGTATGTTGGTTTTCCCGAAGAAAAGAAAGAGCAATTTAGTTCTCTCCCAGCTTCATAGAGAGCCCTTCCTTTAGGACTCGTTAATCTAGAGCCCCAAAATACGTTTTTAGCGTTAAAATCTCCTCCTAGTATGAAGTGGTTACCCATTCTTTTTAACATTTCTTTGTAGTCTGCGTACCTCATGTTATGTTTTGGAGGGCAATAAATGGCCGAAATTTTAATTTCCTTATTTCTTGCCTTAATTTTCACCGAGCTTATCTGCATACTTTCTTCTTCGATTTCGGGTTCCAGAACGTGTTTGATATTCTCTTTAACTATGATACATGATCCTCCCCTTGCATTGTTTGCGGGATGTAAAGCAGAGTAGAGCTTGTAACTCCGCACCCTTAAACAGGACTCTCTCGTAAAATGAGTTTCCGAAATAAGACAAATGTCTATTTCTTCGTTATGCAAAAAGATTTTTAGCTCTTGGATATGATTGGTTAGTCCATTAGCATTCCACGTCATTATTCTTAAAGAATGTGTCATCTTTTAATGCGCCACGTGTTTATTTTATTTTCTATGTTGTCCAGTCGATTCCAAAGTTTCGTTTGCTGGGCTTCGGATTGCTCTAGTTTCTTTAAAATTAATTTTATCATTACCTCCACAGACTTACTTGGGGTAGTGTTACTTGAGGCTGCTAGGGCGAAAGTTCTATTTCCTAACATCTTAGGATGCGGGCTCTTGTTATGAGGGGTGATCAGTTTCGGAACCGTTGGTTGGTCTAACGCAGGGGTTTTTGGAGTCTTTGGCATAGTTGGATTAAGGTTTCTTTTTCCTTGCTTTTTATTTTGAACAGCTTGGTTCCTTCGTCTTTGCAACTCTTTTGCTACTTCACATCCCCGATAGTTCGCTGGGTGATTGCCGCCACGGTTAGCGCATTTTGCTGGAGCGCTCCTATCGAGATCACAGCACGCGGTGAGATGATCTCCGCCGCATTTAAGACACCTTGGGAGCTTTTTACAGTATTTTTTGGTGTGGTCAAAATCCTGACATCTTTTACATTGAGGAATTTGATTCGAATTTTTCCTCAATGCCTCTATTTTTACAGGAATATTTAATATCGATCTGATATCATAAATTTTCTGGACACTTTAATTTTTGCTGAATGTTAGCATAAAAAGCGGCAGTTTCTTAGGTTGACTGAGCCGTTCACCGTTCTCCTTAATCGCCCCCACCTTTTTGATGATGTTGACTGCATCCTGAATTTGAAACTTTTGGTCAAGTAAATCATTAATACAATAATTAAATATTTAAAATTCAAAATTTTTTTTTTTAAATATTTTTTTTATTTTGAACACTATTTTCGGGGCTGAACTCAGAGCAAGAATTTTTTCGTAAATTTGTTATTTTGCCAATTATTAGGCGACCGAAACTTAGTTTGCATCAAGTTTTAGCGCAGCTTCAACGACTGCAGTATGGCAATTTGTTGGAGGCCCTTATTAAGGTGTAGTTGGAATGTAAGTCGTAATTTGCTTGAAGTGAAAAGGACCAAAGAAAGTCGGTTCACTACGCGAAACAAAAAACTATTTTGAAAATAAATAATGCCATATTATGGAATTTATGTTATTGTTTTTCAAAGTGTAGCTGCACTTGCATTTTTCAAGAGAATAATTGCGTTAAAAATTGAGTATAGTTCTACATTTATCAGGCAAGTACGAGTTTCAAATTGAAAAACTTTAGATTTTTTTTTGAAATTTTATTCTAGCCAACACAAAAGCCTCATTCCGCAATTTTAATGAAGCGAAAAAGAAAAGAATATTGTATGAGTAATGAAACAAACATTTAATCATTGTCAGAATATTTTAAAATCTTTAATTTAAATTTTCTCTGATTCTATTCGCACTTGTATTTTTCGTTTATCGTTCTGATATCTAAATTAACTCGTAAGTTCATTTATCAGAAATAAATTGATTTCCTTTTCGAATATTTGGTTTTGCTTCTTCTCCTACTTCATTTTCTGAAAAAATATTTTTTTTATATTTTTCTTTTTTTCTTAATTTTGATACTTAATCTACTTGCCTTTTACCTAAATAAAATTTACTTTAATTTGATTTTTAATTTAAAGCGTGAATGTACTCAAGTACTTTTTATTGAAAAAAAAATTTCTTTTTTCGTGCTCGCGGGTTGTATAAATATTGTAAAAGGATTCCTTATTTTTTTGACATTTTTAGAGGCGAGAAAAAAAAAATTAAAGAATTTTTAGATAAGATTCAGCTTTTCATTTTCTTTTACCTATTTAAATTTCTATCATAATTTATGAATATTTTATGTTATAGAATTTTCATATTAATATTTTTAATATAAAAGATATTCAATATATGAAGATATTATGCATTGGTATAAACACAATATGAAAGGAAATGTTCTAAAAATTTTGTTAAAGAAAAATTTGTAGAAAAATATGATTAACGTTTCTGAGCTGTGGGCATTTCACCACAGTTTATACCAAAACTGCAATATACGCATATAAAACTGATTCTTACGTTTATTCTATAAAAATATTTCGTATAAAGTCTAAAAGAGGTCAGAAATTTAAATTAATATTTTGTACACACACTTTAATAAAACAATAAAAATAATTTTTTATTTGCTTTTAAATTTGGAATTATTATTCTGTGTGGGTAACTAAGCTTTACGTGGGTAATATTTTTTTTTTAAAGTTTATATGTATTTTAATAATATAAAAGGTTTAAATTTGCCAATTAAAATGAAATTGAAAGTAAATTGAATTTTACTTTAGTTATGATGCTTTGTATTGAATTTCATGACCTTTGTCTTCGTTCTAAATACTGTATAAATGTTTAGTTTTTCCTTTCATGTGTTTTAAACTTTGTATTATTATCTCTTTTGGATTAACTCTTGATCTTTTGAGGATCTAAATCGAGATATATAATGCTGGTATTAGAAAATTGTTATTAATATTATGTATAATTAAAATTAATTTTAAATTCTTTATTAAAATTCAATATTGCTCATGTTACGTAGGTTGATTTTTAAGTTTTTAAGGATTTTACGATATCTATGTTTTTTGGAAAATTGAAGAAATAAAAAGAATAATTCGAATATTATTTAGGTATCTTATGTTTGTAATAAAATTATTTTGCTTCGTTATGAACCATTAACATTATTACAATATATTAATATGAAAATACTAAATTATTTACGTACGGAACTAAATTTTTATAAGAAAAACTTTTGTTATAAGAAACTGTCTGTCTGCATTGCAATTTAAGTGAGAAAACATATTTAATCCCAACACAGTGTTAGCGCTATAAATTCTGCTAAATATGGCTTGCCTTAAAAATATATTTACCTTAAAAAATTTCTATTGAATCTGAAAGTAGCCAAATTTCAGTTTCTAGCTTCAAAATTTCAATTCAACTTAGGATTTATTAAATGCCCGTTGTGACAATTTCAAAATCATAGAATGCATACTCTTTATACGAGTAGCATAATTTTATTTTTATAGTAGCTATTTATTCATAAATTTAATTATTCGAATTTTGAAAAAAAAAATTTATATATTTTTTTTCAATAATTCATATCATCTTTTAAACACACATCGTAACATATAAATCATTCCTGATTCTATAGTATATTTGATTCTGTGTCTTCCATTGTATAAGAACTTGTGAACTTGTGTTTGTTATTATTGAGATATTAAAAATGAGAAATAATTTTCAGCCTGCTTTTCTTTTAGTTTTCCGGGTTTTCTCGGCTTTCTTTTATTATAATTCTCTTGTATCTGTGTTAGAAAAATTTTCTATATAATAGGAACAGGGCTTTATTACATAAGCAGTCACAAAATATTTTGACATATTAATAATAGGTATATATACATACGGAAAATACACAGTAAAAGGAATGGCGTTATATAATATATTGTAATAATATCAAAAATGAAATAAAATTTTATTGACGACGATATTTTTAAGGACTATAATATGAAAAATACATAAAATATATAATTTGAATTAATTTCAATAACATTTTGGAAAATAAAATATTGGCATTTTATTTGATTTTAAATTTCATTTTTCGTAAATATAAAATAAATAGCTAGCTGATAACAATCCAATAATAAAATTATATTTTATATGGAAAATATTGCATAAATTTAGGCAAACATAAATAAGATTTAATTATATTTTATACTTAGCATTTAATCACATGAGGATTATTTTTAATATATGGAAAATTATTTTGATATTTTTTCAAACGAAATCGAAAAATAATTTATTGAATCGAAAATTTTAATGGTTTTAATAAAAATGTGATATACGAAGAATTGAGAGTTTACTCATTTCAATAAAATCATAGTCACCTTTTACTTGGCACAAGAATTATTTCATTATATTCTGGTTTCCACTACCATTATGGTTTGTTAGACAAAATAAATTTAAATGTGTTTTTAATAAATTTTTGAATTCATTTGCTTAGAGCAGATTTTCCATAATTTTCCCTTATTTTTTCTCATCACAAATAAATGCAATTTGAATATCAAAATTTAAAATCAAAAATTGTGTTTTTACTAACTCCAGAAAATAAGATTACTTTATACTGAATCCTACCTAATTTGAAACCTAATTTTAAAGCTATAAAACAAAAGTTAGTTTTAATTAAGGAACCAAAGGAATTAATTTATTTATAAATCATATTGCGGCCCATCAAATAAGAGAACCGCTCCAATAGAATAAAACGTTTCTAAAAACAAATTTTTATGGGAACTTGAGATTCCATTCATGTCACAAATTAGACTACTAAAATTTTTTTCTCATTTTATTTCTAATTAAAATTTAAAAATTTAATTAAATTAAACATGTTGAGTTTTTTAATTTGTAAAACTGCTTTCGTATATTAATGAAGTCTAAAATCAATCAAAAAGTCCATCTTTTTCTTTAACGAAAAATAGTTTATATAAATTTCAACTTTATTGTGTGTATAATGTATGCTTTGCAAATTTTATTCAAAAACAATGTTGATTAAAAAGAAATCAATTTAGAGTGTCAACTATATATTATACATCTTCTCCTTGTACTTCCTTTATAATTTCAAGTATAGGAGTACAATATATTGAATTTCACTTGTTGTTATTCAATATTAAATTCCTATCACATATTATAATGCACAAGTTTCTATATCAAAAAAAAATAATTTAAAGGTCAAATCTAATATAGAATAAACTATCTATACCTACATATTAAATAACAGAATAAATAGCTTTCTACACAATATAATTTTCACTATGAATATTTTGTAACAATGGCAAACATTCTTTAACTATTATCTATTCCCTTTCTCTTATGTTGATCTTATATTATGTATACCACTTTGCAGATATTCTATGTTATGTGCAATATTTAGAACTGAGCGATGTCAACTACAAGACTTTTTGGTTTCCAAAAAATAATATATTAAAACGATAAAGGAAAATGAAAAAAAAAAAGAAAAATGAAAAAACAAAAAAAAAGGAAATTTTCAAAAAATTCCATGAAAAAATCCTATGACAGTGTTCACACTTTTAAAAGAATTTAATAATATTATATGTATACGAACAATGAGAAAATATGATGAAAGATTGGCGGCAAAATGTTGAATATTGTTAAGATAAAGAAAACAAATAAAAAAAATAGAAAATATTTGAAAAAAATGAAAAAAAAAAATTCTCCATCTTTATATTTTATAAAATGAAAAATAAATATTCTATGAAATTCTTTCGAATATTTTCTATTGTTATAAAAAATTGAAATCATTTCTGCTTTCACTTTCGTGATAAAAATTGGTTTTCCTTTATGTTTTCTGTGTTCCAATAAGGCATATAAAAAGCCTATATAAATTATACATATACATACTTGATAAACTACGAGTATGTATAAAATTTTGCAGTGTTTTATTATAGATATACAAAATTAGAGAAAGAGAGAGAGAGAGAGAGAGAGAGAGAGAGAGAGAGAGAAAGTCACATCCCGTATATAAGAGGTTTGAATTTAAAAAGTTTTGTTCAATCTTTGAATTTGAAATCCTTTCGTTTATATTTTATAAATTTTTAATCAGAGAAATGTTAAAATAAATAACTCCTTTAGTTACAGTAAAAGTTTAAAAATTTTAAATTTTACAAATGTCTTATATACTGACATATTATTATTTCTGAGTATTTTATTCATTGACCTGGGGGAATATCGAATTTAAATTCCTTATTTCTCTCAAATCTGAATTTTCTCGGATATCTGAATTTCTCAATTAAATGTCGCTTCTTCCCTCTTATCACTATAATATATCACATAAAAGCTATTGAAATTCAGCTCAATTTATCAGTTGTAATGTAATTTTTTAAAAAAAAATTTCTCAATTTTGTACATATTTTTGGAAAAAGTGAAAATCATTTGAATTGGAAAACTTTCTTTTCCTTTGTTTTTCGCATTAATTTCCTCTAATACTAAAATTTTAATTTTTATTTGTAATTTGATATTTTGTTGTTATACTTTTTATCAGCTTCATCTTTGAGTCGAATAAGACAGTACTACATTCACTTCCTTTTATAATAAAAATACGTAAAAATATTTTGGTAGCATGTGTTAAAACTCTTCAATTTTGTTATGTCTGCTTTTCTGATTTGCATCATAAGGATCTCAAAATAAATAAGGTTTACGAGTATTTTCTTTTTTTTTTTTTTTATAAAAAAGAAGGTTCTATTAAAGTGAAACAATATAACAAAATATTGTAAAAAGAAAAATAATAAAAAAAAGAACAACAAATTTTCATATTATATTATTATTATTTACCATATTTTTTCGATCAGGATCAGGTTTATATTAAATTATCGTAATCCAATTACATTTGCTACATATTGTATACATCATTTTATTTTCTCTTCACTTTTATATATTATATTATCTTGTATAACTTATAAAATAATCGGTAAACATTTTGTATTAACATAGATCAAATAAATCTTTTAGTTTTCAATTACATTACATTTTCTATTGTTCAACGTTTTGAACGAATTTATGTATGTATGTGTTCTTAAAAAGGCATATATTGAAATACTTATAAATTCAAAAATAGATTTTTTTTTAATGGTGATCCGAATAAACTTGTTGGATGAAAATAACACGTGTGGGATGTATTATTATTATTTACATATATAAATTAATAAATACGTAAGTAAAAGAAAATCTTGTGTTTTCGTATGTCAATGGAATTTACAAATTTTTCCATAAATTACGATTAAATTGAAGTATGAAAAATGAAATAAGAAAAATTAATTTTACTTGGAAAATATTATTATGGTTTTATTTCAGGTTTCGATTAAAATTTTTGTTTCGACATCTTAACAAAAGTTATGTCCAATAGATTTAATCAACTCAATTAAATTCTATAGTAATTAGGAAAAACTTTGAATTTTTTTTTGAATTAAAGAAAGTTTTGCTGTATAACAGCTAATTTTATTGCAAATATTTTAAAGTAAAGATAAGGTGTTGATTATAGATGTTATTGTGAACATAATAATTATTGTAAATAATTGCCCTTACATGAAGATAAATAATTAAACTGCAATAAATTTTAGTTGCAAATTCGCAATTTATTGCAATAAATGAAGTTATGCAAAATTGTCAATTTTCATACTACTGTTTCGTCATAAAAAAATATGTACCCTTCATGGAATTTTTATGTTAATTTTAAATTTTTGCTCACAATAGTATAATTCTATACTTCTGTTTCTGTTTCTCAATAGACAAATTGGAACTGGCAAAAGCAAAATTATATGATAAAATGAGTATTTTTCTTATTATGTAGAAATTTACGTAGGATTACAATATTGCTATATTCAATAATGTGTAGGAATTTTCCCGAAAATATATTATGTGGGACACTTAAAATATATATCTGTTTATGTCAAATATATTTTTTCAAAAAAACATTAATATACTCTAAAACCCTCCCGCATCATTAAAAAAAAATAAAATTCAATAATTTGACTTTAACGGCTGAGAAGAACAACTCAACAAAAATATATTTCTGAGGCATTGTTTTTAAATTTCCGAAAAAGCAAAAAAAAATTTTTTAAAAAATGAATGAATTTTTAAAATTTAAAATCTTGAAATATTTCAATGATATTGAGATAAATATACATACATACGAATAAACACCTCTTTTATAAAATTTCATTTTATTACTTCTTATAGAAATTTATCGTAAACATACATTGTAATGATTATTTCTATTATAGGCATGATCATAATTTATTATGGTTTATAAATATATTGAGAATATTAATAAATAAATCACATTATCCTAATTGTATATTGAAATGGTCTATTTTCTTAGAAACTTGTAAATAAATCGAATATAAATAAAATATCAGAGACAGTAAAATTTACTGGCCATGAATTTTAAGTAAGATATATGTAAATGTTTGCACGCTATTAAATATTAATCGCTAATATAATATATAATCATTATATTATATAAATTTTTTATAAAGTGAGATAATCAATATCTTCATATTAAAATAGAAGGAGGTATAAATTTTCCTATAGTATTTATTGTGCTTTAAAATGGTGATATTATAATGTGAAAATTACGCAGTCTGCTGCAAAATTATAACTGTTTAATAAAAAGCTTTTAATATCTTGATTTAAATAAGCATTATATTAAAATATATAAATGGTAGTGGATTATGCAGAAATTTGAAAGTAGACATTATTTGCACATTTTAATATAAAGTTATGAATTAGGCACAAGTTAATGTGATTTAATTGTATTATTTAGAGTCCGAGGATTTATGAGAAAATGCAATTAATAAACCTGAAACAAACCATAACCGTGAAAATTTACATTTGGTTAAATTTAATTTTTGCACGTGTACGAGCGCGGATGTATTATAAAATTTTATTTGCAACAAAAATCTTCAATACATTCATAAAATCAGTCTCATAATTTCATTTATATTTTCAATCAAATACTGAACATTTCATAATTTAGAAGAATAAAATCACCTTTATATTATAGAAATAGCTATTCAAATTTAAGAAAGTCAATATTGCAAAACAACAAAAAAATGTAAATGTAATTTTGTAATTTTCTAAAAATATTTTCAATTTTAACCTTAAAATTTAATTAACTAAAATTATTTTTGATACTAATCAGATGTTACCGTAAAATTCTGTAGCAGAAAAATAAAATTCAATTTGAAAAATATTGAAGAAAATGAAATGAAATATTTTTTAACAGAAAAATGTTTGATATTATATTTGTTACAGAAAATTTTCCGACCCAAAAATAAAAATATCCAACTATAACACACTGAATATGAAATGAAGGAATTATCAAAAGGAAATATAGAAGAACTCAACTTAATCTTACACAATCATTCATAAAAACAAGAAAAAATAAAAACAAAAAATAATATTGTAGATAAGCATTATTGCTTTTTTCATTATCCTGTCTTTTATTTGATAAAAGTATCAAAAAATAAAAATTGGAAAATGAGTGAAAAGCGGAAATAAAAGGAAGAAAGAAAAATGTCAATCATTTCTTATTATTCTAGGCATATATAGGGAAAAAATTATTTTCAAATCAAATACTAAAGCAAAATATTTATCCTCAATGATCCCGAGTAAATTTTAAAAATCATAAACAAAAAAGACTTGAAATAGTCTCTAAGAATATAGACCAATTCAACTATTCTTTATTATGGTTTACATTAATCGATAATATTATGTAAGTACCTATATCGCAGGCTCAGTTACTTATGTTCAAGTAAAGCTTTTATTATGAACTATATACATATAACTATCTAAAAAAATTCTAAGATAAAAAACAATCCAATTTTTTGCATAAAATTTGGAAATTCATGAAAACGAATAGGAAATTTAAAAATCTTGAATGATTTTTGTAAACAAAGAATATTGTTATGCCCTATAGTTATCATTACAGTTCAATAATACAGGCTCGTATGAGTTCCACTGGGTACCCATCTGAAAAATTAGCATAATAATGAAACATTAATAATTATTTTCCCCACACATAGCGAAATATCGTACCAAACTGGCAGTTTTATTATTATATCGCAATTTTTTATTAGAATAGCAAGAGATAAGTCTCAGTAGGGTAAAATAGTTAGGTATTGTTTATTGTTATTGAAAGTAATATTGTTTAACAATCATAGATTCTCTAATACTAATGCAGTGGCAATAGACTTCATTAATATTTTTCTAAATTCATCTTTTTGAAAAAAAGATAAAGAAAAATAATAATCCCAATTAAATTATATTACGTGAACTCAAAGGCTATTTAATAAAACAAAGTGCATTTTAAATTTCATTTTAAAACTTTAATAATTTTTATAAATTAATAATATTTTTTTTATAGTTTTCTTAAAGTACTTAATTTTCTTATAAAAATAAAGAAAATGTGAAAATAATAATAATAACAACTTATGAATGTCCAGCTTCTTTCCTTTTACGAAGGAAAGGAATGTCGTTTCTTAATATTCAAAATAACCCTTATAATCATTAATAATTATCGCTCTGGGACTTTTGAGTTTTCCCATTATGCAAAAGAAAGTTTTTTTTAAAAGTACGGGGAGTTTAAAAAAAAAAAAAATTCTTTTCTACTAAGTTATAATTCACATTAAAACTTCTTTGTACGATCTTAATCGTATGCTAAAAGAGAAACATTAAGAATGTTGTTTTTTTAGCACTTTTGCAATATATTTTTGAAAAAAGTTCTTATAAGTTTTACTCTGTCCGTCCGTCTGTCTGTCCGTGGATATGCTTCAAAAACTTGAACACCCTTGAAGATAGAAGAAAATTTTTGCTATCTCCACCTCCTTTCAAGGTATCGTAAGGTAAGGTAATTCTCCTCTTGAAATTTATAAAATTTATATTTTCTACTCCTTATATATCCGAAACTGCAAGCTTCTTCAAATTTCTATAAATGCAGAAATCTAACGGTGAATTCCATGCCATTAAAAAATATAATTTGTTTTCTTAAACCACGTAACCCTTAAAACATTTTAAATTTTTTTTAAATTTCAAAGATTACATATATTGCTTACCCTAAAGGTATGCAATTTTTGAAATATAGTCGTATATGAATGAAAGTAATTTTAATCATGTAGTACACAACTAGGCTATTTTTAAAAGCAATGTTTTCACTTGTTTCAGAGAAATGTACTACATTACGAACCATTGGTTATGCCCAATTTTTTATTTCTTTTTCTCTTGACTTGTTTATAAGAAACGCGTACAAAAGAAAAGTTAATTTAAAAAAAAAATTGAAAATATAAAATTTCACTGCTAAAGGGAATTTTTTCTCATTTATTTCTCATTTCAATATTCAAGAGTGTTTCTCAAGAAAAGAAATAACTATTATACACGTACACTATGCAAAAGTTGCATTTTTATTTAAGAAGTTGGTATTTTTTGTGTCAAAAAAACTTTAGTGTTAGTGGTTATAAGAAAAAAAAATTAAAAGTTTTACTTTGAGGTGGTTTTTTTTTTTTTGTAGAGAAAAAACTTTTCTTAACCTTTAACGGGATGTACTCGTATCATACCCATTTTTTTTTGATTTTGAATATATCTTATATCGTTATACTAAAAATCCCTTACGTAAATTAAAATTTATAATATAGTTGATGAATTTTTGCTTAAATTTTTTAATTCTTAAAAGAAATAATTGCAAAAAAAATTTAAATAACTTGGACATTTTTCATAAACATTTAATTTTCGAAAATATTTTATTATGGATGTGATATACTCGTTTGCTTCTATTATGTATTAAAAATGAAAAATTACTCGTAGAGGGTTAAATGTTATTATGTTTAATATTTATAATGAAAATTGACATTACATTGCATTTTAAATACTATTTGAATACTTGTATGATACACAATCACTCCCTCTTGGGGTACTATTCAAAAGTTTTAAATTGAACATTTTTATTGGTATATACTTTTAACATTTTGAATAATTTATTATATATTATATTTATTTTTGTTGTACAAAGAATTCTTTTTTTATTTGCTGCAAGTTTTTAGAATAAACTTAAATTTTATATATGTTTACATTTATCGGAAAAGAATATGCTTCCGGAGGTGTATTTATTAAATGGAATACGTACGGTAGAAATACGTATAAATATCGGCTTATCTTTTGTTTCAAAAAAAAAAAACGCGAAATTAACAAATGTTGCTTAACAGGGTGTTTGCTAGAGTTTTTCAACAAAAACAATTTTTTTCTTTTGCCTGAAATCGAATTGCAATATATGAATGAAAAAGCAAGACTATTAAAATCTTTTATAAAATTCAAAAATCTATTAAATATTATTTAAATTTTTTTCAGGGTAAGGACAGGCGGAGTAGTCTTGAAATTGGATATTAAATTTTTGAATATCTGTTTATCGAGAGTAATTATTAGATAATAGAAAGCAATACTATATTCAAAGTGGTAATGAAATCCGCTTTTATTGCGATAACCTTTTCACCTATTGCTTTGCTTTGAAAACTAACTGATAGTGCTATACGATTGTCTATTAAGTGAAAATGGAGTGCATCAATTAAAATCAACTTGATCTAATTAAATAGTAAATATAAAAGGAATTATGTACTGGAATAAAAAGTCTACTTTTTTAGTTTTAATTGAATACGTTATTGAAGTACTAACCCATTTTTAATATAGAAACTTGTATTGCTCAATTGTGAAAACTGTGTTATTAAAAATCAAATATTTATTGTAAAAATTTCATATCTCATATCAAATATTTATTTCAAAAAATTTTTAATCTCATTTTTTATCCTATAAAATACTATTTTCAATAAAAAATTTTTCATAATTTTCCAAATAGATTTTTAAAAATTATATTTCTTTTTCTCTTTTTGTACTTTTAAACAAAGTTAAATTTCATTACAAATAATAAAACAAAATTTTGAAAAAATTCTCGAATTTACTGGGAATAAAAAAAAAAATTCGATAAACACACAAAAATTATAAAGAAAGCACGTAACTAATAATTAAAGAATTTTTCCCAGTATAAGAAAGAGGTGCAAAAATTCTTGAAATTTTCCAAAAAAAAAGAAACAGCAAATGGAAACAAAGAAAAAATTATGATTTTTTTTTATTCTTTCTTACATTTAATATAATTTTTCATTCTTTTTTTTTTTCATTTCTGTTAATTTCTTTCCTAACAAAGCCATACAACTATATAGAAACGAAAAATAACAGCATATTAATAGAGGAAAATTCTTTTAATTAGCGTTGAAAGATCAAGTTAATTTTATTCAAACGTTTTTTACATTGTCTTTTCTTTCATATTCTCATTTCATGAACTTGTTTTTTGTTATTCTTTTCTTTCTTTCTTTTTTTTTTTTAATTTTTTGGTTTTTGCAAGAATATAAATATTAAAATTTAAAAAGTGTATGACAAAAAACCTTAAAAAATATAAAGCAATAAAATGAAATAAAATAAAAAATTAAAAAAACCAAAAAAAAAAAAATTTTTTAAGTAAACCGAATAACAGAGAACCGAAATGAATGAAAGAGCGAAGAAAAGTTTAATTAAAACCACGAGAATATAAAATTAACTTATTTCCGTTTCGTTACATGTCCCTAATACAAAATACAATATTCGTGTATTGCATAAATTAAAAATGAATAATTTATAATGGAAAAGCCAAAATCTCGTCTGTCAGTGTGTATTGTGGTCTGAATAAAAATCTTTCTCTTATACATTTTTGTAAGATAAAACTTTTAGCAATTTGATATTTAAGGAGTCATAGTCACTCGAAAACTTTACATATATGAAAATTTCTGAAGTAAATATTTTAATAGTCGTGAATTTCCGAATAAACTTCGGTAACTTTTGTTTTATTTGTAACTAAATTTGAACACATACAACAAAAGTGTAAATCCTTAGAAAAACAGCTTTGTTCCAATTCAGTTTGTATTATGTCAAGTTGTTGATGTCAAATTTGTAACAAATATTTGACTCAAACTCTCAATGTAAAGAAAAAATAAATAAATCCGCTGACAAGAACATGTTCAAAAGTATAAAATGAATCAAGAAGCAAAAAATTGGAAAGAGTAAATAATAAAATTAGAAAGAGTAAATAATTGGAATAGTAAAGTAGAATAGCAAAAGAATAATAGGCTAGCCTTTTTAATACTTTACCTAATATTATTAAAATTTTCTAATTCTTTCATGTTAAGTTTTTAATTTCTTAATTACATTCTTATTTATACTCATTTTAAAAATTTTCTCTTGAAGAGAAATTTCAATATTTCAAAATTAACTCATTTGCTCTAACAATAAAACCATTCACATGCATGCAATTTAGTATTGCGGTGATATTTCTCTTTCAATTCACTTTTGAATTAACCACTTAGGAAAAGGGATTACATTTCATTGTTGTCTTTTTGTTTTTTATTTTGTTTTATTTTCAATGTAAATTGTTTTCTGTTCTCTATTAAAATTTTCAATTTTCTTATTTCTTATTTTTTTGCTTTTTCTTATTTTGTCCCTTTTAGAAACAATTTAATTTTAGGAAAAAGACACAAAGTAATTAATAAGCGAAAGAAAAAAAAATTGAAAAGCCAAAACTTTTTAACCGAAAAAACACAAAAACAAAAAAAAAACATGTAAAGCAAAAAAAAAAAGGAAACAAGATTAAAGAGAAATTCTTTACTCTCTTTTGTTGTCCACAAAAACTTGTATTGTTTATTAATTTTTGGGAACTTTCAACTTACAATCAACATCAAAACAAAAAAAAAATTATATTTTTTAATTAACGTATCCTGACTTAATTGAGTACTCTGGAAAAAGAAAATTATTTAATTTGCTTCTTTTGTAACGGGACACTTTTCTTATCAGTTATGTGATTTTCGTTTAACTTTTAATGCAAATGTTTTTTTCTTTCTTAATTGAAACAAGAATTCTTATTAAAGAGCAAGATTTTGTTTATAACTGAAAGAACTTTTAACCAAAAGTTTTGTAAAATTTTTTTAGCAAATTTTAAAGGCTTAAAAGAAGGTCTTGATTTAAATGGTAAAATGAAATCAGTTCCTACCTACTTAAAAAAATGTACTGTCGGAAGCTGTTAATTTTCTACAAATTTTTTCTTAATTTAATAAATATGAATTTGAAATCACAGCTATATGGTATTTTATATACAAATTAGTTGATAAAATTTTAAATATAAATGCAATTATTTCTCAAGTTCAGCTTTACTAATAACATAAATATAGCAACACAGAGTGTTGTTCGCACAAGATTGCAAATAATTTTAGCAATGATTCTTTGAATAATTTCCAGTAAAAAATTGTTGAAATTACTTTGTCTGTTTTTAATATATAAAATATATGTTTTAACAATAAACTAATATCAACTTAATTTAAAATTTTAAAAATATCTACAAGACCCTGAAATACTAATTATTCCATTGAAAAGTTGAATTAGAACGTTTGCTAGGTTATTTATAATACATTTTGTTTTTAAGTTTTGAATATTCTAATAAAATTTTTGAATTAGAATCTATAAAAATTATACGAAAGCTCCTAATTCTTCTTATATTCAATTCTTACTTAACATTGCGAAGACATCCTATTGTAATATTGTAAATAGGTTAGAATAGATGTGATGTGAGTTAAAAATGTTTAGCAATTTATTTTTATTATTAGGTTAATGAAATGCAAATACGTTTTGTTCCTGATTTTTTAACTTTAAATTTTTACGAAAATGTTGCAATAATTTTATATAGAAAATGATTCTAATTTAAAATGTCGCTAATATTATGTGTTCTATATTCTTGTATGTATACCTACACATTTAAAATTTAATAAGGATATAAAATCAAAATGAGTTTGTATAATTTAAATTTCTTTATATACAAGACCTTGTAATTTAATGGCATGATATTTGAATATTAAGGAGATGTTTTACATAATAATAAGAGGTTTATGAAAGAAAATATTGAAGAACGAGTAAAAGAGACTGAATTAAATACAAATACCTACTGTGCTATGGTAACAAAATCTTTTTATGTTGAATTTTTGTATTATATGTCGTTTGCACAAATATTCAATTCAATTATCCTGCCAACTCTTGGCTATTGTATCAATTTTATGTGTATGGTTTTTCTTTTCATTCCATTATATTTTGATTTCAAGTACAGGTTTTTGGAATTTTAAATAGTTGTTGTTAGTCGTTTTAAATTTTTAATTTAAATTCACAATGTTTTTTAACTAAAAATATTGTGAATTATTTTTTAATGCAATCCTGCCAATTATTAATATTTTTCAATTAAAATTGCCAAAAACAAAAATTTAAAATAGATATTTCACCAGCAAAATCTGCTGCCTTCTGAATTGGTCTTTAATATAGAAGTGCTTCTATCATTGATTCAAAGTAAAATTTTTGTATAAATTTTAAAAGGATTACTAAATTATTTTATAATAAATTTCTATGGGCCCTGAATGACAACAATTAACCAACCCGAAAAAGAAAAACCTGGAAAGCATGCTTTGGAATATCGACACATTTTTGCAAGCTGTTACATATGAATTTGACACACTGAGTTTTTTATTTAATTCTTTTTTAAGTATGGTATACAAAAATCAGCTTTTTGTTCACATATTAAAATGTCATACATGAAAACTCATGAAAACAATGAGAAATCACAGCATTTTTATAATTACGGTAAAATTTGGAAATATATCCGCGTTTGATTATCAGAATGCCTTCGTATTTCATTTAACATTTTAATATTATTGAAATATTTTAAAACTTTATGTAAAAAATTTTGACATTCTATTGGCATTGGTTGTCATAAACTAAAACACGAAAATAGATTTATGACGCAAAAATGCAACTGTCAACTAAAAATAATAAAAGAAAAAAAGAAATTTATTTTTATTTACCTATACTACATTCGGTTTTTGCATTTCCTTACTTTGAATGAACGTGTCAATATAAATTTTCCTTGCACGTATTTTAATTTTAGGAATTCGGTTAAAAATCATTGTTATTTTTTGATGTTTTGCAATTCACAATTTCTTTTTTCTATGTGAATTGTGAGTGTGACATTTACAAAAATTACTACATAGTTAACAATATGTAGGATTTTAAAATATTCTCCAGAAAATCTAAAAAAATAGTTTATACAATGTAAAGGCAAGGTATGTTGTGTGAAATGCTTCTACATATGTAAAATAAACAAAATATATTGAATTAAAATTCCTGATTTGATTTTACATTTTTTTCATTGATTGATTTGAAAAAAATGCATTGGTTGACAAAAAAGAAATCTGAAGTGCTATTATAAAAAAAGTGAAGGATGAAAATTTACAAAATTTAATTTAATTTACACTCTTTCAAAGCTGGTAAATTTTGTTGTTTGAAACGATTATAACAAATATATCAAATGAAAAATTTTGGAGGTGTTTGCAAAAAATTTGGAATTTTTCTTTGAACATTTTGAGCTCACACATTATTTTAAAGACCATAATTCATGAAGACTCTTTATAAAACTTCTACTGCATCTATTTTTTAGTTCAAAAATATACTTACATATGAATATAAGT
Source organism: Condylostylus longicornis (assembly GCF_029603195.1). Taxonomy (NCBI): domain Eukaryota; kingdom Metazoa; phylum Arthropoda; class Insecta; order Diptera; family Dolichopodidae; genus Condylostylus; species Condylostylus longicornis. The sequence continues at coordinate 13,989,367 of NW_026577987.1, forward strand.
GTGGTATAATGTGGCACATGCACGTAAAATTTTTATAATGTAAACTTCTTAAATTTTAAATGTAATTAATATTATTTTCTTTACTCAGCTGTAAAAAATTGTAATTAGTTGCTAACAGTATCATATAGTAATTATTTCAATTAGACATTCTTATAGACAACATTATGTACCGAAATATTTTCTCGCAAAGATTTTATTTTTAAGTTAAAAACATACTCGAATAACTTTTTACTCACATATTGTAAAACTTTTTAAAATATAGTCTATAAGTACTCATATATGTACATATATGTAGCTTTTACGAAATGGAGATGAAAATTTATCATGAATTTTTCCAAAAATTTCATTTTGCATAAATTTTGTGCATTAACATTCTATTATAGCAATAATGCGTTGATTTTAAAGGGTACTCACGTGGTAAAAATAATAAAATGACTTCATTTGCTGTTAAGTACATGTAGAAAATTTACAAGATATTAATTAGTTTAAATATAGGTAAAAAGTTTATGCTCTGGAGTGGAATATAAATTGATTTTAATATTTTAATAATTTTGATATTTTGCATTTTCTTTATGGGAATTGATTGTTGTAGAATATTCTTAAAACGTTTGCAAAAAGAAGTGGGGATCAGTTCTCCTTCGTTAGTTTGCCTGTTTTTTTATAAACACATACAGAATGCTGCAATGGATGTTTGTGGAAAAAATTCTTTCTTTCAGAGAAAAATTTTAGCTACGTCCTCTATTATTTCTGAAAGATCAGCCTATAGCAATGCTGGTTTTTGATAATTGAATTCTTCGAAGTGACGAACATGTTAATTTGAAAATTTAGAAAGATTTTCTTTTTTTCTGCTAAAATATAGGCAAAAGTCATTATAAAAATATTTTCGTAAAAATTAGCTACTGTGTTAATTACTTTTCTTTCTAATGTTAATTACTTTTCTTTCTAATGTTAATTATTTTTCTTTCTATTTAAAATTTTAACAGGAATAGATTTCTTGTTTAATTCAATAAATTTTTATGTTCCCCTAAAAATATGCAATAATATTTACTATGATATTGAAGAAATCAGGAGTCGTTCAAAAAATTTTTATATATAAAATAATAGAAAAAGGCCAGTATAATTTTTATCATTGCAATTATCTAAAATTTTAAAGGAAAATTTTTTGATTTACTGTCGCTGCTTTAATTTTAATTGTTAAACTTTATTTTTTAAACATTTCTCTATTCTTCTCTTAAAATTTTTGCTGTCCTTCATTAATGATTTTATTGTCAGTTAAAAATATTACTATCTAAAAAATTTATCTAGTTCATTATTTAAATGAAGTAAAATGATTTTCAACTCTCCAATATAGTTTATTATATATAGTTCTCGTAGTTCACATGCTACTAAAATATTGTAATTTATATTTTCTTATAATCCAAAAACTATATTTTTATTTTTGCATAATAAAAAAACTTTTTGTAATTAAATCCGCAAAAAAATTATAAACAAAAACCATAAAACCATACCATTTACGTTAACATACTTGAAATAACAATAAGATAGAGAGAGAGAGAGAGCGAGAGAGAGTGAAAACAAATTTTCCACCAATTTTTTTTAAAATTCATAAACTTTAATGAGAAAGAATGTTTATGGAGCGGAAAAGTATAGAAAAACGGCTGAAATATTTTTATATATAATTGAATATTCTTATAAAGGAAATTGAGGCAAAAAGTAAATTAGAATTTCATGAATATTGTATTTTTAATGTCAACTTAATGTCACACAAATTGAAATTTTTATAGGCATAATAATAAAATTCATATACTAAATATAATAATAATTGCAATATAAATATGAATTTGTGTTTTTGAAAATAGTTATACAATGAGAAAGAATATTTTATTCTGTTTCTGGTTTGCTCATTATAATGTAAACAATAATGATAATAAAATGTACTTATATCTAATAATTATGTATAAACAATAAAATATGTATATAATAATGAGTTCTTCTTAAAACATTATACTTTGTAACTGTGCTATTTTTATATTTAACAGTTTAACTTAACAGTTGTATGCAACTATGCAGTAGAGCGAGTTTTTATAATTTTATACTTCAAAATTCTCACTATGATTACAGGTTTATATTTAAGTTCTTCAACAAGGCGATGACGCGAGACCACAATGAAATGGTATTCTAATAGGAATTGACATCTATGATCACGTTAGCTAGCCAAATAAAAATGATAAATTTAAATAAAGCCATTAATTTTGTACATAACAGTTGTTTTTGTACATAATATATAAAAACAGAAACAATATTATTATATTGAATCCTTTTTAACCATTCAATTATTCAATTATTTTCCTGGGTGTCGGACTTTTTGGAATTCATAATTAATATTATGATTATTAAATTCTTAAGAAAATCATATTATTAATATATCATTTTTGTAATAACTTTGTTTTTAATTTCTCTTATTATATTAAATTTTAATAGCGTTATAAACGTCTCTTTTTGTGGGAATATATTTTTCGGAGAGATTTGTTCAATTGTTCAAATTGAATCAAAATTGGTTAATTAATATTTGTTCAAATTCTAATTTGACCATCGAACGCAAAGCTCACCTATTCGAAGACAACATTTGTTTCTCAAAAAAAAATTCATTCGGCTTTCTTCAAGATTTATTTAATCAACGAGATTCTCTATATTATACACCATTTCTTTTCGATTATTTTAATTCAGTTAAATTGTTGTCCGTAAAATTGTTGTCCCTTAAAATTAAAAATTATTTACTATATATTGTAAATCTTCTAATATTACATGTTTAATAAATTATTGTTCATTGATATTGGATTGGGATTTATAAGACTATTGGTATCTCTTATTATGCCAAAGAACTATATATGTATGTATTTGATTTAAAACATGCAATGTTTCTCATTTCATATTTAAGAATAGATTTTTTTTATTTAACTGATGACGATATATGTAAATTAAATTGATTTTCTGTTAAATGATATGCAAACTACTCAAAGAATTACCCATTTGTAAGAGAATATTGTCATTTATTTTGTTAAAGATAACTATAAGATAAATATAAAATGTACTTTGTGCTGTTTGGTTAAAATAATGTTATGGAAAAACAAAAATAAATTGAAAACTTTTCTGTCTTCAAGACAAAAATATATTAATCGAGAGAGAGAGACAGAGAGAAAGAGAAACCAAAAATAAATATATAACTAGGAAACAAAGGAAGAATCGAATTTATATTATGAAGAGGGAAGGAACAAAGGAAGCGAAGAAAATACTTTCTTCTATCAATTTTGTTTATTTGATTTTCGTCCTTTCAAGTGTATTTCTTTTTTACTCTCTTAAACATTAGTACTTTCTATATTTCTATTTTTTTTCTCGATATAATGTAAAGTAGTATTATTAAAGAGAAGAAAAGTTTATGGAAATAAAGTTACTCTCCTTTAAAAATTGACATTAAATTAACTTTGTGTTTAAATAAAAAAGAGAAACAGAAAAGAAATGGAATAAAAAACTTTATAGGAGCAAATGATGGGGAATGAGAAAAAATTTATCACCAGAGTTTCACTTTAAAGAGTCCTTTTGTTTCTCAAAATCCTTTTTTCACGATTCGTTTTTTCGTTATTATTTTTATTTGGTTTTTGTTACTTGTGAATTTACTAAAGGATATGTTTATATTTATGTAAAGGTTTTTATTTTTTTTTTCTGAACAATTTTATTATTATTTAAGTAAATAAAATTCAACGGTTTACAATTGTTTTTTTTTTATTTTTATTTTTATGTTTTTATTCTTTTGAATATTTTAGAACGAAATTTATAAAATATTGCAGAAATTTTAAAAGTGCCTTTTGAGGTTAAGAAAATTTATTTTTTAAAATTATAATAAATTTTACTTTTGAAATTAAATAAATCTGTCCCTTTGTACATGGGTTAATCTCTGAATATGGGTATATGTATATGTATGGTGTTAGATTGTTATAGCCTATTTTCACAACTATGCTCTGAAATATTAAGAAAAATAAAGCTCGTTGGATACTCTGCGAAAATAGCGTGCTGGGTATTTAAATCTTTTAATTAAGAGTAAAATTCATTGCAAAATTTCAATTTACTAGCTGTAATTGAAAATATATCCTAGTATAAGTGTCCAATACTCCAAGAATCATTTAGAAAATAAGATTGAACAATGTCACTTAACAAATTAATATTGTCAATTTGGAAATATTCTATAAAATTTTTATAATAAGTTATAATTGATCACATGATCGAATTTAAATTTGGAATAAATTTATATTGATAAAGCAAATATCTTGTGACAAAGGAGTTTTAATATTCAATTAATTAATCAATTGTTTATTTAAGAACAATATAAGATGCCAAATTGAATATTTTGTTATTCAAGTACCTACATATTTTTTAAATGAATTTGACTATTAATATTTTTAATATTGATAACATTTTTATTAAAAAATTTTGATCCCTGCAGGTCTATTAAAAATTTTATATATAAAATATTTTTCATTTTAGGGAATAAATAAACAAATTTTGTAATTACAAAAACAACAATTGAACTAAAATCAATATTAAAATTGAATAAAGGGCATAATAAATTCTTCTAATCAATTTAATTATTAAATGTAAGAATTAAAATGAAGGATTTCTTTGGATGTCGAAAAATTTGAGTTCGATCAATTTAAATTCAAAGCTTAGATTTCAATTAAAAACTAATTACTTAAAAACTTGGTTTTTAAAAAATGGGCCAATTTAATATTCAGAAATGGCTGAGATCAAGTTTTATAGCTCAAAATTAGGACTTTATTTTGTTCAGGCACTTATACTAACTTACCAATAGTGTTTATTATTGTTAAACAGGAACATTTTTGTAACTGTTAAAGACGAAAAAGATGGAAAGCAAAAGCAACACTCATTTTAATAGAATTGAAACTGCTCCTAGGACCTTTTTATCGAGTTCTCTCCCTTTTGTAAAATTTATTAAATTTTTAAGATTTCGATAGATTGTTAGGTATAAGAGAGGTATCATCAATCAATGAAATTTCCATGTCGGTGGCGAATTATCTTGTCCAGAGCTATTCGTAACACCTTTCCTGCCACTTCTAATAAAAGGAATATTTTCAGGTTTTGGTAAAAAAAAATAAAGGTACTATCAAAAGCTTGTTAGCGTATCTGAGAGCTGAGTTATTAGTGTTCAGAAATAGATACGACATCAACAAGATTCGAATAAAATTATAAGAAAGATGTTTAATTCTTTTTATAATTTTGGACTGACTGTTTCGCGTCTTTTTATATAATTATTATAAGAGCACACATTTCATACAATATATGAAATCATTGTAAATTTTTTTCTTATCCAACAATAAATATTTTTTATTATTATTTTTAAGGTAGGGAAAAAATTTAATGACAATTTCTAATTGAGACCATCACACCAAAACCTATTCATCCTTCCTAATGGAATGTTACATCAAAAAAATTTTTTAAAGGATTTCCAATTAATTTTATATTATTGATCACTTTTAAATTTCTTATATGTAATTTATTCTAAAAACATTATTAGAATTTCAACAACTTAATGAAAAAAAACAGCTGTAATTGAGTACCATTCTTCCACTAAATCTATTTAATTTTTAAAATTAGTATTCAAACCATGGTATTGCTCAAGTACATAATAATATATTCTGAATTTATTTCTTTTCAATTTTGGTAACATTAAAAGAAAAAAATTTTGTCCTTTAATAAAAAAAAAATAGATGACCTTTTTTTCCCATATTAATTCTACTAGACGTTTTACTAAAACAAAAAAAAAAAACAAAGAAATGAAAATACAAATTAATTTTCGCGCATTCTCACTTTTCTCGACTTATCCTAGAAAAAAAAATTCAAAAATAAAAATAGCAAAACAAAAAAGGACTAAATAAGAAAATGAAGCATTAACTTTAAATTCAAAAAACTTTAACAAATCTCTCAAAATTACTTTAAAACAAACTTATAATATTTATGTAGATAAAAACAAAAATAAAACACAAAAATAGGATAAATAAAAAAAAATATATATCCTTGTTATTATAAAACTGGTTTACGAGAATAAAATACTACAGAAAAATTTATATATCATGGAATTTTTCCGTTTTATATAGAAATAGATGATAAAATCCCTTAGCCTTTTGAACGCAAAAAAAAACAATACAAAAACAAAAAATTTATCACCCAGAATTATTTTCTTGTGATCCCCATGGGTCTTAAAAGTTAAAACTGAAAAAAAAGAATTTAAAAAGGAAAAACAAACACATATAAAAATTATTCCGTTGTCGTTTTGTGGCAAACTGAGAGCAATAACAACAGCAACAATAATAACAAAAAAAAAACCAAACAACCAGCTAACAAATAATAATAACCGTAAATAGCAACCAAAGTAATTCTTATTTGTTGACTTATACTTGTTCAACATAATGTTAAAAGTACAAGTACCAAAAACAAAAATACATTTTCGAAAATAACATTCGTTATCAAATTTCTATACAACATTCTCTTCCCTCTCAAATTGAAAGAGAACAAAAAATGTGATGTTAAATCGATGTATGTACATACATTTTTGTTTTCCATGAATAAATTTATAAGAATTCAAAATGTAAATGAGTCAATCAATAGGGATTTTTAAAGAATTTCATTTTTTACATTATTGTATAATATTTATCGAATACACTAATGTCAATGGAAGATATTTGGATGATAGTGTGTAATATGGAAAAATTATTTTTAATTAGCTAGAAGATAATTTATTATCTAATCCATGAGCACATTTACATGTCGAAGTTTCACTAATGTTTATTAATTTTTATAATACTGAAATTATTTTAAAAAATTTAGATTTTGTTAAATTTAATAATAATGACATTTTTAATGTAAAAACTAACACATATTAAAATTATAAAAATTAAGAATAGGCGAACATTTATACATACATATGTATATCAAGAATGACCTCTTTTTTTTCCTCAAATCCAATATGATATTCCAAACCACAATAAGTTCTCTTATAATTCACCGAATTAAATCAGTAAATAACTAGCCCATTGTACAAATTTTGCTTTAAATTAAGGTGTGTCTATATTTACATAAAACTTTTTTTCTTGCCATTTAAAAAATTAAGGCATGAAAATCTGCAAAAGAGCTTCATCCGTAACCTTCATAAATTAACCAAAGAAATTTGTTCATTAATATCTCTAAATACTGCTTGGTTATATACCGATCTTTATTTAGAAATACCTACCGCTATTCTCTACAATTCAGCTAATGCAATCAATCATAATAATTCTTTGGGATTGTAATGACTTCAAAAGTACTCAAGAGAATGTAAAAATAATATCGCTAATAAAGATCTTTTTCCCATCTAAATTTCTTTGCCCATTCACACAAAATGTTAAACAACAATATTTTTATACAAAAAAAATTTTTTTTTAATATAACAATTTGTCTTGTACTTTCAAGAGTAAGCAAAATCTCCAAAAATTGCTGAGTTATTGACTAAAATTTTTGAAGTGATTGAAAGTCTGAAATCTTAAAATAAATGAAATAAGTTGAATTGCAAAAAGAATACAAAATTTTAAATTTTATAAATTTTATTAACATTGTCCGCTGCATATTGAAAGTTTTGTTTGAATCTGATTTTTTACTTTTCAATGCGATTCAAGCTTATAGAACCGCGATTTATTACAAAATTTTCGAAATCAGCTTCTATTTGACAATAATATTTTAAGAGTTTTAGGAAGTAAAATCATCATGTCCAGTACAGGTATAACTTTGTATTTGTTCAATTCAGTTTGAATTCAATTTGATTTTGTTATTTCTGTAAATGTAAATTACCCCCAAAAATTTTTAAAGATGTTAAAAATTTTGACTTGCTGTTGACATAAAAAAATCGTATTTTTTTCGGTTTGACTCCCTTTTTTTATTTTGCAATAACATTTTAGGTAATATTTTGTTTATATTTACAATTACCATATTATAAAAGAAATAAAAAAATTTTTATTTTAATTTTTATTAAAAAAATTCATTTTGTCTTCTTATTTTTAAGATTTTTAAATTAAGAAAATAATTCTAAAATTTTTAAATTTATGTTTATTAAGAATCATAAATTTTCTAAAAATATACACACATTGCTATAAATTTTTAAAGTAAATTTTAATGATAGAAGTCTTTATGTATACCTGTATAAATACAGACATTTTGTGTAAACACTGGAAATGTACAAGTGCTCTTTACAAAATATTGATCAAACAGTGAAAACAGGCGTTATAAGCATTTTAATTAATTTCTTTGGAAAAATTTATGCAGACAATACAGTTATCTGCAGCAGAAATGTGCTGCTTCGACCTAAACGATTCTAATTAGTTTAACAACAATTTCATTTTACCTTGTCAATTAAAATATAGTTGGCCCGCAATGTGATATATGTATTTATTTATTACTGTCAACTTATCATTTATCATTTGTAGTTTTCTCTCCTAAATGTGGTGAATTTAAAAAAAATTTCCTTTGTCGTCATAATAAATATGGCGCAAAGAAACTTGAGGTTTTTATACTTTTCGTTCGCTTACCTATGAGCAAAATTTCGAGTTTTTAAAAAATTTCCAAAAGCAAGATTCTAATAACACTTTAAATATTATCAAATATCCACAAAATTTTTGGTAAAAAAAATAAACTATGAATCATGACGATTATAATTTGATATTCAAAAATATTACGATGAAGAGAAAGAAGAAAAGCGTTTTAAAAATTTATAAAACTCATTCTTGAAAACTTTCGCCCTTCAGCAAATAAATTGAATGCAATATTGTGCATTTAATCTCTATTAATATTTTTTTTTTCGTATAGCCGTTAACAATTAAAATGTACATAGGATTAATCAACATTTTGTGGAATCTAAATTCTTTGAATTTAAAATCAATCAATAAAAATTTGGTTGCTTTCCTCTTCTTTATTTTGAAAATAATATATCTCTCTTTCGATCGTATAAGAGTTCAAAGAGCAAAAATATTTAACTATTCCACAACCTTTTCTATACAAAAACAATTTTATTAACCATTATTATCTGTTTTTGAAATTTGTTTTCGTGTTTTAGTCCTTTATTAACATGAATGTTATATATACATTCCACTATGAAAAATATGTTACCAAAATTTATAATAATGGTTCTTTAAATATCAAACATAACATATTTTCGGTAAAATTTGGTTGAAGTGTTTTCATATTAGATAGTCTCTACATGCGTTTGTACTTATATTTTATATTTTGTATTATTTTCGAAAAAGGATTATAGACTTATTGAATCGTTTTTAACACTACGCAACTAAAAACATTTGAGTCTTCCCTGAATAGTTTGAATAACACCCTTTAACTACACCCTGTATTGATATATCTGTCCGAAACAGTCATTCTTGGCGTTTCAAAAGAAACATTTTCTAAAGTTTGGTGGTGATTTTATGCTGAGCCAGAATATATTATTACAGACATGCTCAACACGAGTATAACTCTCAAATAAAGGTTTAGCACTTAAAAAATTAATACTTCCTCTATACCAAGTTAAGGTATATACAAATTAACAAAACCAATATTTCTTAGACAAAAATGAAGTGACTGTACATAACATGGTATTGTACGCATGGAACAAACGCTATTGAAAACTAGTATTCCTCATATTCTATAGTCAATACCAATGTAAACACTATAAAGAAACTTGTACAATGTATTTAAATTGGAATATTTCCAAAATTGATCTAAACTTTGTAGCCGCTTGTATACTGATATTATTGTAGTACTCAGTTCACTATCGCACTACTCTGAAACATTTCTATAGTATGCTATCTTACGGTTGTACAAAATTGTTTTATGTATCCCAATTTTATAACTATATTTTAAATGTTTTATAAGAATTACCCTTAAAAAATATTTTAATTTTCTCTATGAATTTGAAGAGGTTTTATTTTATGACATGAAATGGTATTGGTAATAGTATACACTGATAAATTATGATGTGGTTTACAAATGCTTGTAAATTCTTGTTGTTGTTAAGTTAGTGAATGTAAAACAATACGCCTATGTACGGTACGAATAATATGTGTCTGTTCTAGAAAATATTTAAAAAAAATTATTCATTTTTAAAATTATTGAATTCAATTTTTGATTGTTATCACTGGTTTACCCTTCCAAAAACAGATGTTTCGAATAAATATTTTAATTTGATGAGAAAAAAACTTATGTAGGGCGTAAGGGTATATTGGCTCCTTCTTAAATGGAATTTTTATCCATAGGTTCAAATGTTATCATTTGTCATCTTAGGTTAAGAAAGAGGCGCTGAATTGTGAAATTCTGCAAAGCAAATAAAAATAGCACAATTTGTTCGATAAGCTTTCAAAATATACGGTGTCTGAATATATGTTGGCCTAATATTGAATCATTCATTTATGACACTGAAATTTTCTGATAATTTTAAATTTTTTAAGCAACACAAAATCCATCCACATTACCTTAATTTAAAGTAATTAAGTAAAGATAAGTCAATCCATTTAGAAAAAGGTATTCAAAATTATTGTGGACACGTCCTTATCTTAAAATGTTTTAATAGTGCTTATGTATTATATTGAGTTTTAAAGAACTATTTAACATCATTAAAAAATAATTACTAGTTATGAGAAAAAAATAAATTTTAATAGGATGAATCCTAAAATAATTTCCTCTTTGGAATATTAAACTAACGCAATTCTCTTATGATTAAACATGAATTTATTTCATTCACCTTGGTCCCAGATGTGAAAGAATTCATTCCTTTTTCACTTTGTAAGGGTAAAAAAAAGAAAAAAAACAAAACGAAATGGTCTCCAACCTTTTTAAATATTTTTTTTTCCAAGGTCTTATTTACGGATCGTGCTTTTTTTCTTCCTTTTACACATTCACTTCTATAAAAACAACGAACAAAACATACCTGTTAACTATTGGAACGTCAGTTTTAAATATTTTAAATAAAAAGACTCTATCGGATGGTGGGGAAGGATACAATAAGAATGGTTGTTGCAGAGATAATTAAAAAAACACTATTTCTACAATTTAATGTGAAGACAGTGAATTGAAGTTTGTTGCAATGCTTATAGAAATTAAGTAAATCACAGAAATTTAAGTATGTTCCTTAAAACAACTTCGTGTAGTTGAGCTAAAAGCACTATAGTCAGACATGGAGATGGTATTGGCGAAACGAAAGTATAGCACACTACCGTAGTGCTAATTGGAAACTGATCAGCATTGATTACATCAACATTCTAACAATTTTGGTACAACGGCCTCATGAACTTTTTACTAATTTCGAAATTTATATGATAATTCTATTAAAAACGAAAAATCTAAAAATAGTCCATAACACAATAATACATAAAAAAAATAAAATAATTATTCGTCTGCTATTTTAACGGATGATGACCGAGTTGGAGAAAATACTTTATTTTATTTTTTTCTTTGGTTTCTTATATGCCTTGTACAGGTTACATGTGCAAAATTGTGGAAACCACAAAAACCATTAAAAACGATAGCAATAAAGTACATAATTTGGTTTGATCTATATTTTCCGCTTTATACGGATGGTTAAAAGTAAGTGATTGTTGTTTCCGGAAAATTATTAAATTAAAAAAAAAATAAAATAAAATAAAAAAGAACTTGCCTTTAGGACAAAAAAAAAATATATAGAATTTTTTACGTGAAGAATGTAAGAATGTGTTAAAAATTTATTTTAAGGAAAAAAAAGGAAAAAAGGTGAAATAAAAATTTCAATTGAAATCGAAGAAATATGTGTGTTCAACATATTTTATAAAAGCCGAAAGTATCTATTGAAATAAAAAATCATTTTAGGGCTTATATGCTCTTGCTGAAATTTAATAGGGCATTTTTACAATCATGTTTTAATTACAGCTTGTTCAAAAAATATATAGGAAATTGCATATATGAGTTATAATACCTTTTCAATTTAAAATTAAATTAACTATAATTTTAACCAGCTTCAATATTTCTACCAAATATTTTCTCTATTTCAGAGAATTCCAGAATATTATGGCATCGATACTGCTTCAATTTTTCAATTTCAAAACTCTTATGATTTATTTTTTATTTTAGAGCTTATGATTTATTTTTTATTTTCATTTTTAAATTTGATAATTTCTTCAATTGCAGAATCTAATATGCTTTTCATTTCAAATATTTCATCGTTTCTTACCTCATCTAGTTGTATCAGTTAATCATTTTCATGATTGTTCCTTTTTTGTAAAATTTCATCCAGCTTTTCAACAATAATTTTATTTTCGGGAAGGAATTTATTTTTTTTCACTAGAACCCAATGATAATGCAACATTTTATAAAAAGAGATCTGCACGACAGATCTCCTGTTTTTACGCTGATTTTTACAGGTAATGCACAGCCAAAATTTCTCATCATCTCTTAAATAGGTTTTGATTTCTTCATTTCCTAAAGCATTCATTATGAAATAATATTTTGCAATTGCTTTCACATTTTATACCTTTATTTTTTTCTAAATTTATTTTTTTTTACATTGAAAACAATTCGTCCATTATTACTTGACATTCTGGCATTTAACTCGATTCAAATTTATAATAAATATAAATATCAAATAAAATATATCAAATAAAATTATAAGTTTCATTGACATTCTAATAAATTAAAAAGATAACAGGGAATTTCTTATTGAAAACTAAAATTACGTAACAATCCAAAACATACTGTTTATAAAACTACCTATGAGCAGATTTTAAACTACGCATTATACAAGTTTACAATACATTTGATTTATTTTCTCTATGATGCCCTTTATTTGTGCTTTATTCAAGAAAATTTTTTTTTTAACAATGTTAACCATTCCGTTCACTACAATGAACACATATTTGCACATTAATAACTTTGGTTTTAATTTATAAATTTTTATACGTATACAGAAAACACTCAATAATGTCTTAGAAATGAAAAAATGAATATTTTAATTTTTAAACATTTTGTTTTTCTAGTTTTAGTCACCAAGTGTCGAATCCCAGAGAAAATAAAAAAACTCCAGACATTTCATTCGCACAAAATCAATCACAATCCATTGCCGCAATTAAAACTGAATTTTACTTCTTATAGTAGATATTTCAATACTGAATAAATTTGGCAGAAATTTTTTTTTCTTTTAAATATCAAATAGTTTCCAAATACAATGGTATTAAAACATTAACTCAAAATAGTTTCCACTCTAGTGGATAAGGTATAGCGAAAGATCTAATAAAATATGATATAAGAAAATATTCTGAATTTACTAATACAACATGTAGTTGTTAAATTAATAAGTAATAAGTTAATAATTATTAACTTAATGGTAATTTCTTCATACAACAGCAGAACACATGGATGACGTAATTAAAGAAACGAGTTAAAGGCCGAAAAATTAAAAAAATTTTTCTCCTTTGAACGGGACTCAAACCAGTGATCTACCTTTTTCTAAGCGGACGTTCTACCAACTGAGCGACAGATATGATATAAGAAAATATTTTGATCTAAAAAATTCAAAGTCTACAATGAATATTCTTTAAAAATTTTTTAAATTTTAAAAATTTCTTAGATATGCGTTTTATACAAAACTATATTATTTTGAATATTATTACTTCTTCTTCCCCAAAGTTAACAATCCGTATGCACGCTTAATTTTATTTTCACATCACCAACTTAACCCACAACTCCCTTTTGAATCAAAATATACATGAATGGTAAAAATTAACATTTATTTTAATTTAAGCATGACATTATAATAATGATTATTGATTACTTCATTTAATGCAAAATATAATATGATTAAAAACACAAGAGAAAAAAAAAAGAAAGAAAATGTAGAAAAAAAAAGTTTTTAAAATTGGAAATTTCTTTGATGTACAATGAACCCACATTGTAAAATTCGTCATAAAACACATTTTTTCATATTTCGAAAAAAAAAAAAAATTATTCATCTTTTTTTCTCTTTTTATTATGTAATAAAATCAAATTTTCATATTTAATAAATAATTTTTAATAATTTTTTTTCTGTTTTTTTTTTTTTGTTACGTTTTGTACGGTACTAAATAATTTCCTGAAGAAGTACCTGTCTCCGAACCCAATTAGATTTTTTGTCTTCCTTTTTCCGACCTTTATTGTATATTTTCCATTGGTTTCTTTTTTTATATGAATTTTAAAAATTGATTCAAAGTGCAACAAAAAATCATTTTTCACCTTGTTTTTTTTTTACTTTTTTTTTGTTTTCTTTTTTCATAATTTTCTTTGATATATTTCGGGTTTTTTTTCTTTTTCAACTTTTTTGCTAAAGGAAAAGAAAAATTATTGCTTTCTTTTTTTTTCCTTTTCTCTGTATTTCGTTTTGTTTCTCTTTCCATTTTTCATTTCACCAGATTTAAGATAAAAATATAAGAGAGTGTGGGGTATCAAAAAAGAGAAAATATTTCTTTCTTATTGTTGAGGGGAAATATTATATGGAAGGAAGGAAAATACTCTAATAGCATTAAATTATCAAAAGGAACATGTGTACGTGTAATACAATTCTCTTATTTTTTTTTGGCTTTTTCTCGGTAAGTAATAATATTATTAAAAAAAAAAGTAAAGGTAATATTCTATATTTCAGGTAAATATTAGGTTAAGATTCTGATAAGAGAGAGAAGTAAAAAAACAAAATATGAAAGGAAATGATAGAAAAGAAAAGACAACATATAACGTATTTCTCACAAAAATATTATGGGAAAACACACCCAAAAGAGTATGGTTGGAGGTCATTTAATTTGCTTGAATAAATGTCATGTAATTTAATATTATATTGAATATAATATGTGGGAGATAATGAGGTTCATATAATATTATGTGTGTAGGTATAACATTTTTTCCAGTAAGAAGCAAAAAAATTGGAAAAAGTAAAAATATTGTGTCAATGTTTTAATATTTTTATATTATGAAATAAGCATTCTGACATTTTGTTTGAAAATGTTAAAATAATATCGAGTTTCCTTCTTAGAATTCCCTTTTTTTTTTGGTGAATCTCTTATTGAAAATAATTGAAATCCACGAATTTTGGTCTATATCTTATCAATAGAATTTTTGCTGTTTTTTGTAATTCATTAAGATATTTTGCTTAAGTAGGCATAAATATACTAAATATGTGGAGGCAAAGACAGGAATATTATTATAAGAGGATTTGTTTTTTTATATATGTATCTATGAGCTAATTTAGTTATACTGTGATTATTGAGTGACGTTGGCATGTTATATTAAAAAACAAAATTTTATTCCATATTATCTATTAAGACAAATTATGTTATGTACGATGAATGCTTAAAGGATGACAAGTTATTTAATGTAAAAATTATGCTGATACTTCGATAAGTTCAGAAAAGAGCTGACAATCACTTTTGTAAAAGAATATTGCAAGTATTTTTATCTATTCATAATAAAAGACAGTATACATATAAAATAAAAATAAATTTTGAAAAATTTTATTAAATTTTATAAAATTTTTCAAAATTTTCAAATTTCGTTTATTGAGTTTGAAAAGTTTTTTATGTTATGTGGTTTTTTTTCTTCAAGTACTGTAATTTAATGTACAAGTACCGATATACCTAATGTTACAATATATAAATTTTTTGAACATATTATTATACTGATAAACAGTATACCTGTTTACTTATAAATATAATTCAAAAAAAAAAAAAAATAACTTACGTGCTATATCAAGTATAAAATTATTTAAATGTTTAATCAAATATGTATTTAAAATAATCAACATAAAAAAAAATAATAATAATATTTGCATATATCAAAATCAGACTTTTTATATACACTTTGATTATAATTGAATAATGAATACAAAAAATGTGATGTGATCACTACATATCCGCCCATAAATCTTTAAAAATTTAGAAGTCTAGTTTAACTAAAATGTTGTACACGATTACAAAAATGACTTCAGAACAGTAACTTGGCCTGCAAAAAGAGTGCACCCACAGACCGATGAAACGAGATCATTTAAAATCTTCCCTATTATGGAGAACTGCATTCCCACATTACGCATAATTTGACATCTAGAATTTGGTGTCATAACATAACCTTACTTATTGTATTCAATATGGTCGGTAAAAAGAAAATCTGTTTTTACAAGTAATCGCCGCAATTCCTTTTACTCTCGTAATAATTCAACAATATTTCTCATAATTTCATGTAGTTTGATATTGTCATAACTTGTAGTATATGTAGTGAACAATAATATGTAGGTATATTTGTATTAATATAAAATTTTCAAAATTTATATGGTAAATTTGATATTGATACCTTCGAGAATAATATTATATAAAATATACATATATAGTATATATATGCAAGTACATATATACCTTTATTTATGTAAATAACGTCGAGTTAAATATAGAATGGTTATATTAGAATCGGAATAATAAAATTCGGAAATGTTGAATAATATATGGAAATGAGCAAAGATTCTAATTATGTGTAAGAAAGATTTATATGTAGGTAAAAACACATATAGTTGTACATATAGTTATACATGTGTACATGGTGTACATACATACGTAATAAAATATTTCAAGCACGAATGGAATGAGGATTTTCTTTTCATATTACAAATTCTTGATTTTTTTTTATACATTTATGATATGTATCTAGATAATACACATACATATCCATATACGTACATAATTTTATTTGGAAACTGAATTATTATTTTTTATTTCTAAATCATTTTAAACTTAATAATATATTCTTCTAATGTAGAAAATTAAATTTTTGATTTTTATTTGAAACATTATTATTTTTTATAATAATATTAAAAAAATTGATATTAATTAGATTTTATGAGAAAATTATATTTTTTAAATATTGAAAGTTTTCATACATACCATATATAATGAAAATTTAATTCAAAAGTATTTTTAAAAAATTAAAATGTAAATGAATAACAAAATATGAAATTATTACATTTCTATTAAAATAATCTTTAAATATTGTTTATTAGAAACATAAGTATACAATATTATTTTTGTTTAATTGAAGATTTTTAATTTGAGATTTGATTTAATAAATTAAGGATCTTTTGTGTTTTCTTATTTTTTTGCTCTCAATAAACATATATTAAAGAAAATTAGAGAACTGCTTTTCTGAATTCACAAGCCTTTTTACTGCTTACTATAAAATGAAAATTCAAAATGTCATACAAAAGTTTTGTTTCTATCACCAAGAGATTTTTCACTTAAGAAAGTATTTGCAACATAGAAAACAATAATGCTGCGGCCAAACAACTTATTTCTTAAAGAGAGTTTCTCGACATAATTTCAACATATGAAAGATTAAATTATGAGCTAAGAGATTAAAATAATTTCCTTTTGTGTGTTTCAGAATTTTATTTTATTATCATAATTTTATTAACAGGTCATTGTTATTGATACACAGTCAAAATCTAATGGTCTTTATAACAATATATTCTTGAAGTATGCAATTTTTTTACGAATTACAATGGTCTCCTCATATTTTTATAGTTTTCTCCCATAACAGTGTATTGAAAACACATAATATTCATATACTAAATAAAATTTTCATATCATTTATTTTTAAAGAAATTTTTATAAACTATATTTATAAAACCATATTTTAATAATTATATTTCTATATCGTATTCGTATAGAGGTCCCAAAAGTAAGCTCTTATTTTGTCTACAATCCATTCTTGAAAAACATATGTATATAAAATCTACCTATTATACAACATACATAGGTATATTATGGAAGTTTAATCACAGCAAAAAAAAAAAAATTAAGCATTCTTCATTTTTATATTATAACTTTTAATTTTGGAATAGAATATTTCTAGGTCATTTAACAAATTATTCTACATCATTTAATAGTAATCCTATAATACAAATAGTATAATATTATCGATTGAAAAGTTAATCTGTAAACTGTTAAAGAACAAATTCTTTTCTCTACATTTTTAAATAAAGGAGATATTTAACTATATACATAATTATATTATATATATTATATTAAAACCACAAAATAATCAAATGTTATTTTGTATAACACTACACAAGATAGAAAGGAATATTGTAACAGAACTACAGCTCTCAAAAGAAATATTGTTAAATAAATTTATGAAGTTTTGTAAAAGCATTTAAAGTATTTAGTTCAAAATTTTATTTATATACCAAAATTATTTATGAAAACGTGTGGGTGCTCTTTATAGTTCATATAATTAAAATGAAAATTATTTCAATATTTATGCATTACAAAATTTGTTTTCAATTTAAATGGAATTTTATTCAAAACTTTTAAATTGTTTTTATTATTGTAAGTGGCAGTGAATTGAAAAACAAATCTACACACTTACAGTAAAATTGTAACAGGAAATTATTTTACTGTATTTAATTAACTGGATACACGCGAATTTCTAACTTTTTCGAATTTTTATTTTGTTAAGCGTATACAGAAGCAATGATTTTTATTTTTATATTTTTTATTATTTTGGTTTTATCAAGAAAATATCAACTTAATTTTGCCATAATTATAATTGGGTGACAATACTGTTTTGTTTTTTTCTTTTTTTGTTATTTGTTTAGTTTTGTTTTTTTTTTTTTTATTTCTTTCAGTTAAAGTTAAACTTTTCATTTATTTTGTTAATTAGAATTATGAAAGACAAATAAAATTATAATATACATTGTATACATTTACATTAATTAAACATTTGAAATGTACAATATGCCTGTTATTTTCATTTCGGCAACATTCACCATTAAAAATAAACTTTCATTTTATGTTTATGTTGTTACAAATAAAAACAAAAAAAAAAAAGAATAAATTCAGATAAAACCAATGGCTTGTAAAGAAGCATTTTTCCTTTGAATTGAAACTTAATAACATATTTTTATTAGCACAATATATTATCAAATTATTAAGGATAAAAAGAAAAATAAATTGAAAGAAGCTCTAGTATAATAAGATTTTGGCAGGCCAAAAATTAAAATTTAACCGAATTGAATAAGCAATAACGTGAAAAAAGATGAAAATGGTAAAATATTTTCTTCTAGCGAAATTATTTACTAGTGTCTAAAAGCCATTTGACCTTTATAATAATATTATGTTTGGTTATGTTGTTTCGCAGTAAAGGAAACTAATCGAAATTTTTTGCGTTTGTAGAATTTAAAATATAATTGGAATTTCGATTGAAATTTTAATAGGAGCTATGACTATTAGAGTCGATTAAATAGATTTATTTCTAGTAAATAAATCTATTTATGTATAAGATTTTTCTATCTTAAAAGATATAGAAATTTTGTAAACAGAAACACGTATGGACTACCGGATAGACTGAATAAAATTGATAAGCAATGTTTTCCCATTTCTTTTTTTTCAAGTGAAAACCAAAATAAAACGAAAATTAAGAAAAATAACATTTATGAAAATACTTTTTGTCTTTAGTAAATTTATGTAAACAGATGGTAAAATATTTTCATTCACGCAGTTAATTTATAAAGAGTTCATTCTTTAAGTGCCTCCAAGGATATTAAAAGCATTTAATTACTCATATAAAGTAAGAAAATTTAGTACTACTTTGAAATTTACTGCCACATTGAATATAAAAACAAATATTCTTTTCTTTTATTATTCTTATATTAATTCATTTATATTGTTCCGAGTGCTACAACAATTGAAATTATTGATTAATAACTCAAGGAGAAAAATTAATTAATAATGATATTGAGGTGAAGAGATAAACTAAACTTAACTTGACATTAAATTCAACTTTAGTAAATTTAGTAATTGATACAAAATGATTTTAAAGTTTTGAACAAAAGTTTTTTCGTATTGAACTTGGGTATTTAAGAAAAAAATCTTCTCTTCAAAATTTAAAAAAAAAAATATTCTTGAATTAAAATTTTCGTTAAAAATATCCAATATTTATTATAGTTTATAGTTTTCACAACCGAGCCAAATTATATGAGAATATGTGTATTAATTTTTCTCATTAATAAAGAAAATCTCAATATTTATAACGAAGTTTATTAAATATGTGATATGTGCCGAGCTTTTGAGCTTTAAATACATGAAATATTACACTTATCTTTATATAGGGCAATGTCTAAAACTCATAAAAATTGCTGTTAACTAAATTTATTTTCTACCCATATTTTATCGGCAAAAAAAATCTCTCCTCACACTAATAATATTACTTGCATGTTACACTATTTATAACATGACATATGATTTATAGTCGTACAAACAGAATTTTAACTATGTTATTCGAAAAATTTAACATCGTGTTCTTAATTAATCTCACCAGATTAAAAATCACCATTGTATACAAATTGTCAACATTGCAGTATTTCATTTTGTTATTCATTAGTAAATTACATCTAAACTAACTATCATATACCTACATAATGTATGCATATGTAGCTACATATTCAACATACAAAAATACAAATTGATATTTATTCAAATATTTTATGCAAATATGTAAATTTCGTGAATAATCTGTTGATTAAATTATACATATGAATATTATTTCTATGCCTAAAATATATTTCTGCTCGCTTTTCTGTTAACGAAATTTTTGTTTTGTGAAAAATCTTCATTAAAAGGAAAATATTGCTGTTGTGTCAATAAATAAAAAAATTTTTTCCAAAAACATCATACAACACAATTGTATTTACCCTTGTTTTCATTATACGAGTAACTAATGTTTTTTATACGTAATTTTACAAAATAACCAATTCAGTTTTAGCTTTTCAAGGACTTCAATGTCCAGTATGACGTTATCATATCAATATGAGTATTTTCAAATATAAAACTATGGATGTATTACATTTATGAATAAAGAAAAGATTTATACTTACATACGAGTGCATGCGGAATTATACGATTTTGAGACTAAAAATTTTGTGTTGCTGAAAAGAAAATGCATGGCGATGAAGAATGTTTCTTATTCGATTGAAAGCCCGTATGATTTGATCTGAAATGATCGTGTGTCGTTATACTATTAATATATCGTGTGTCGTTATACTATAATTATAAAAGGCAATTCATTTTTCATTAAAATTTACGAGATTTCTTCAATGTAATTGTTTTTTATCAGATATTGAAATTTTATCGACGTATCCTGTCGAAAAAGAAATTTTGTAACCTTAAAACCGAAAATCATTGTAACTTTTCTATTTATTTTGTTAATATTTTTAATATTCCAAATTTTTAAGATTTTAAATTAAATTAGATAATTTCTGATATTAATTCTTATTTTGAATAATTTATGATATATGTATGTATGTAGAAATATGTAAAAATAATTGAGCATTTATACAAACAGCATTAATAAATACACAAAAAATCAAATTTGTCATGGCAAAAGTAGAGAACTAAAATTTTAATTTGTAAGGACCTTTTATTAAAAAATTAAATAAATTGAACAAAATTCTAATTTTTATTTTCTTTTATACCCAAAACTTGTTCTGCTTCTTGTTATCTTTTGTGCTGTGTATATAAAGGAAACCTCTTATAACCGAATACAAACAGTTTCGTAGGTGTGTACGTTATAATGTGTAGGATGATATCGATTTATACTGATTTGTTTAAATAAAATGAAGTAAATAAAATTTCACTTTTATTTGTCCGAACGTTCAATTGTCTGCAATTCTAAATACTACAGATTGAGATTTATCACCCACAAAGTATTTACAATCGATTGAAAATTAATCAATTTTTCAAGGATTTTTTTTTTTATTTTCTTGAAATAATTTTCTTAAGATGAGAACCGAATTGTAGGAAATTCACGGAAATTGCAAATAAAATTTTGAAAGTTTAAATTATAAAGCACATTTCTTAGTATTTCAAATTTTTAAATCAATGCGTAATTAAAATTTTCAACGCAGCGTAAATAATGCACAGTACTGGTGAAGATAGATATTAATGCTATTTTATTTTACCACAATTTTTTTCATTGGAAAAATATTTACTATTAATATTGAAGATGAAAATATTTTGCTCTCATCATTGCTATGCAACAACCTTTGAATATGTTTATAGGTATAATACAGTTTTTGATAAAATCAAAAATTGAAGTGGAAATCAGAATTCTATTGGCATTCTATTTGATTTCCTGTTTTGTTTTTTAACAAAAATGA
Organism: Condylostylus longicornis; assembly: GCF_029603195.1. Taxonomy (NCBI): domain Eukaryota; kingdom Metazoa; phylum Arthropoda; class Insecta; order Diptera; family Dolichopodidae; genus Condylostylus; species Condylostylus longicornis. The sequence continues at coordinate 14,011,640 of NW_026577987.1, forward strand.
AACAGAATACTAATTTTTTGAACCAGGTCAGGTATACAATTTACCATTCGAATAACAAAGTTTAATAAAAATTTTTGTCTCTATTTTTAAACTGTAGAGAAAATGTTCTCTATATTATACATATTGGAATAAAAAACTAAAGAGCAATTAAATTTCCTATAACATTTAAGCGGTTTTTAATGTTGTGCAAACATTATTTATAGAATCTATCATAATTATTACACTTGCGTTTAATTTTTATGTATGCATTATAAATAGAATAAGTATGATTAGCAATAGAGTACGAAGCAGACACTCTTCATCAAAATGATTCATATAAAATTTGAAAATAATAATTCTAATTTATATTATATAAAGAATTTTTTTTTGTTCCAAAATTTTCAATGGTTTTAAAAAAACATTTTTTATTATGAATATTTTTCTGAAAATTTAACTTTTTTTTATAATGCTATACAATAATAATTTTATTTTCAACACTTTTCCATAAAAATTTTGAAGAAAAGTGCTTATTATTTTCACTCTGTTCAACCGTCCGTGGACATGTTTACAATACTTCTATAACCTTCCAGGTAGAAAGCTGAAATATCACATAGATTTTTATTAGAAAATTATTTCCGTAAAAGAAAATTTGTAACTATCTCCGGCCTCTAAAAGTTATACCCCCCAAAATTTTAAAAATGATATTTTTTAATAATCAATTTAATCGAAACCATAAGCATTTTTCAAATTTTGCAAGCATAGAAGTACTCAAGCATACCTGAGCTTTAAAAAAGAAAATAACTTAAAAATTTTTGTGTTATGTAAGATCTGTTTTTTTTTCCAAATTTTTTGATATCGTTTTTATTCTAGAGCACTAATCTCAGAAGTATGAAATTGAACTTGCCTTTAAACACAAATAACCAGCATATTCAAAAAAATTTTTTTTTTTTATCAATGGTCGATAATTTTTCCGAAATATAATTTTTTTTATTGGTGTGAAAAGAAAACTTCCTTTTATTCGGAATAAAATACTTTTTATTTTTCGCTAATATATTTCGTGCGCTACATACGCACTTTATCAAATTATCATAAACACTTATCAATATTTGATAAAGTGCGTATGTAGCGCACGAAATATATTAACGAAAAATAAAAAGTACTCGTATTTTATTCCGAATAAAAGGAAGTTTTCTTTTCACACCAATAAAAAAAAAAAACAAATAACCAGTTTATTTCGTTATAATTCTAGCATTATTTTAACGCCTTCTTTTATATTATGAATTTTACTAATACAACATCATAGTTGTGTAAATTAATAAGTATGTGCTTATTACACTAATAATTAAACTTAATGGAAATTTCTTCATGCAACTGCGAACAGATGTATGACGTAATCAAAGGAACGAGTTAAAGGCAGAAAAATTAATTTAAAAAAATTTTCTCCTCGAACTGGACTCGAACCAGTGACCTACCGCCTTCTGGGCGGACGCTCTACCAACTGAGCCTTTTTTTTTTCTGCGTCTCCCTAAAAGTATGCAATTTTTTTTAAAACATATTTGCTTATGAATTAAAGTAATTTTAGTAATGGAGTACATAGCTAGATTGTTTTTAAAAGCAGTATTTCTAATTGCTGAAGGAAAAAATTCTACATTACAAGCCATTCATTTGACCCAACTTTGTTTCCATATTATTTTGGTAATAAAAATGCAATCAAACAAATTCATTTATAATTATTATTATGTTAATTTTTGATTTAAGAAAAAATTTTCATTATGTAGCTAATTTTTATATAAAAATTTTTTATTGGCTTCTAGCCAAAATTATAAATTTTGTATATATATGTAAATACTTTATATAATTTTCCAGATCATTGATTAAAAAATCGTCAATCTGTTAAATTTTCATAATAAATTATGCAAATTTTATATTTTTACATTTTAATAAAAGAGAAAATCAAATTTTCTTCAATATTATTTAAAATTTTCTACATGTTGTTTATGTAGTTTAATAAATAGCAATTTTTTTATGTAAAGTATACAAAGTAATTTAATTTTTATTAATTTTTGAAAATTCAGTATAATTTTAGCATTTTAGTATAGGCAAGTATGATTAATTGTTTCTACATTATCTACCTTACTTTATACATGAATTTCAATAACGAAATTAACCCTAGAGGTTAATAAAAACTATATAACAATGTTTTATAGTTTCGAATATCTATAAATATAGTATTAGTTGTTTTATACTTATAAACTATAAAAAATATAGAACATCTATATATTGTCTTGTAATTAACATTTTTACTCATCAATATTACAATGTAATATAATTGTATATTATGTATAACAAAATTATGTACGCAACCATATTATAACAAAAAATAAATCAAATTTATTCATCTGTTTATAAAGTATACTAACTTCTACATAATATTTTGTTCTAAAATATTGGTATATTACATACATTATATATAAGAACAAGTGTTAACATTTGTTAGGCATTATTAAGTTTATTTTATAAAAGAAATTCAATAAAATCTGTTTAAGAATAAAATTTGTAGTATATTATATATATATATATACATAATATATAACATTATGGAAAATTTTTGTTAATAAAATAAGAAAAATGCACCTATATTATAATGTTTTATATATGTATGTAAGAAAATGAAGAACAATAGAAACAAATAAAAATTTTCTTTTCTTTTTATACGAAAAATTCCCTTATGAACAGTTTTAATAGAATATTATTATCCTTTTACACCTATATTATAATATTTTATAACATTTTCACTATATATGAATATTTCACTTTTGTAAAGCTACATATATAATATAAATATAATCTTATACCACATTCATCCTACTTTTTAGCACTTTTCCAAAAATTTTTTGAAAAAAAGTGCTTATTAGTTTCACTCTGTCCGTCCGTCCGTCCGTCCGTCCGTCCGTCCGTCCGTCCGTCCGTCCGTCCGTCCGTCCGTCTGTCCGTCCGTCCGTCCGTCCGTCCGTCCGTCTGTCCGTGTGTCTGTTTACAAAACTTCTACATTCTTAAAGATAGAAAGCTGAAATCACGTACATAGATCTTTACTAGAAACTTATTTTCGTAGAACAAAATTTTTACCTATCTCCCCCCGTCTAGAAGTTATAGCCCCCCAAAGCACTAAAAATGGCCTATTTTAACTATTTGTTGCAATGAAACCATAAGCATTTTTGAAATTTTGCAAACGCAGAAGGGCACTGACTTGCTTTCCCTACCGCGGTATACTATAGTTAAACTTTAGAAAAACAAAATGGCCGTTCAAATTTACCGTTATCTAAAGTCCTTTTTTTCCAAATTTTTCATGTCGTTTTTCTTCTAGACCCCAGCCTGTAGAAGCTTGAAATTTTAGGAGCTTTTAGACATTAACAAGTAGTTCATTTCGTTAGAAGAAAATTTTTTTCCATCTCCACCCCCTCTCAAGTTATGGCCTCTTGAAATTTGTGAAATATGCATTTTTGACACCTTATATTTCTGAAACCGCAAGTTTTTTCAAATTTCTATAAACGCAAAAAGTTAACAGTAAATTCCATGAAATAAAAATATATAATTATTTTTCTTAACTCACACAATTAACCCTTAAAATCGAGCATTATGTTAACCCCTGTTTATATTAAATTTTGCTTTATTTCAAAGACTGCATAAATCGTTCATCCTAAATATATGCAATCCTAGAAATAGTTTCGTTTATAAATGAAAATAATTTTAATAGTGTGGTGGATATACATAGACTGTTTTTAAAAGCAGTATTTTCACTTGTTTAAGGGAAAAGTGCTACAATACAAACCATTGGTTTGACCCAACTTTATTTATTTAACAGCATTAGCATGTAACACATATAGGTATACACGTTATAATAATATCAACATCTATTTGCATAAATGGGAAATTACATTTGTTCTCTTTATTAAACAGATCCCACCTTCTTGATAAAAATAATATTATGAAAAATTTTTATGGTGTTACCAATATATTTGGGTAAATTTACATAAATATTTTACAGTGTTAGAATATTAGATTGTAGGTAAATTTTTATAATTAGGAATTTTTATAAATATATGCATGTATTAGTATTATATGTCATTTAATGAAAATAATTAAATCGTAAAAAATTAAATATCTATGTTTTGATTTGCAGTGATATCGAGTGTTAAAGGTAAAAATTTATACAGTTTTTATAAATCTCGTAAGCCATTAAGACAACTCAGATAAATCAAAGCTATTTGGAAAAATTTAAAATTCAAGAATTTAAAATTCAAGAACAATTAAAATTTAATTCAAATTTAGGCAATTTTAATTAATCGTTAAAGAAATTGAGAGTAACTTTGAATTAGAACAAAGATTTCACTTGTATAAATTTATTTTTAAATTATTTGCAATATTAAAATTATGTGTAATAACAATATAGACAATATTTAGATATTGAAGGTAATTGGAATAGTTACAGTATGGCAGGGCAGAGAAATTCGCTGATTAATTCCACTTCCGTACTCATAAAATGCCAAATAATTTTAGACAACAATTAATTAAGCAAAATGTGAATAATTTCTCTTCTACATTTTTGTAGTATCTATTACTATTAATTATTATTGAAAAACTTTAATCTAAAATAGTTTAGGGTAATTATAATTGACAAGAAAACTAAATTTTTGATGACATTTTCTCTGCAAATTTTATTTTTACGTCACTGTAATTTTGTATTAATATTTTTTTGTGTGTGTGTATGTAAACTGGCACAACATCACTGTAGCAATAAAAAATTTATTTGCTCATTTTTTTTTGTTCATTTTCACCTCTTTTGTTTATTTAACAAAAATAACTGTAAGAAAAAAGCAAAAAATTAAAATAAATTCATAAAAGAACAACAAAAATTATAAAATGAGGCATCAACAGGATATCCGTTCTTTCAGTATAGGCACATCATCAATCTACCATAATAATACGAGAAATGTATCTGTCAACAGTAAAATCCTCCAACCCCAAAAACAAAAGAAGAGCAGCAAAAAAAAAAAATGTACACAGAAAAATGTTGAATCATTAAAAATGGTAGATAGCTACTTACTTTGTTTTGATTCATTGAATATTTATATAAAGAGAATAATAATATTATTTTTTCATATATAAGGTACCAATATAACAATATACTATGTCTGTATATATTGAACAAACAAAAATGTTGTGTAAAATATGTATATATTTTGACAAACATTTTGTATAATGTTTGTCATTTTGATAAAGTCATGTATGGTGTAAAGAAAAGAAAAAGAAAAACAGTTGGGAAAAAAATATTAATTTACATAAACAGCAGAGTAAATTAAGTTTGACAAAGAACACTAATTATAAAAATTATTATATAGTAAATTGAACTATTAAGTAAAAAAGTTTAGTGTTTGAAATATTCTCATACGGGTAATTTTTTTTACCACTTCCAAAACTCTTTGAGTTGGTTTTGAATATGCGTATTTAAAGCAAATCCTTCTTACATAAAAGAATCTAAGTACAAAATCAAACTGAGTTGTAAAAAAATGAAATAATGATTCTTATAGTGTCCTTTCTTGAATTTTGATTTTTTTCATCTTAGTTAATGAATGTAACTTTTATAAAATGCAGATAATTCGATTACAAATGAATTCAAATTGCGACAGTAATATAATACCGCCAAAGTCGATTACATACAAAATTGAAGTAATTTGAAATTATTTTGAAAAAACATACTAAGACTTCGAAAATTTAATTAAATTCAAATTTTAAAAATTTTAATAATATTTAATAAACTGCTTTCTGTCTACTAAACACTTAAAATTCAGCAAAAGAATTGAAATATTTACTTAATTTGTAACGAATTTTAATTATTCCAACCAGTGATCATGATAGAGCATTTGCTCGATATTTGGTTTCTTCTGTGAACTGTGAACGGAAAAACTGGTCCTACAAATCAACTATTACCTCTACACTAACTTGGTTTTTCGGTATAGGAAATAAATACCTTTCATAAGGAAATTGGTATTTCGTGTTAAATCGAAAGGTCTTGTTCGTTGAATAATGCCATATAGCCATATTGGTTTAATAATTTGGTTATAAATCAATACTTTATGAAAAACCAATTATTTTTTTAGTTAAATTTCGAGGCGAATGTCGAAATGTAAAGATAGTACAATGCAAATTAATTGATACTACCTTATCATTTTTCCGCATATCAACGAAAATCAAATTACATAATAAGGTCCCAGGTTAAAATATTCTAATTAAAACATTTTGGTTCAAAATTGTTAAAGTTTTACATTTTTTTTCATGCTAAAAATCACAATATTGAAAAAGAATTTAAAAGGAGCCATTTTAGTAGCTCATTGCTTATATAGCAGCATAACATTATTTTATTGTACTTTTGAAGAATAAATAAGAAAATTTCATATATTTTCACTTGAATTATTAGTAGCGAAATTTTTTCAAAATCTTAGTATTAAAAAAAAAATTAATATGAAATAAAATTTAAAGACTTTGTTTCTCATAATAACTGAATTAAGTTGAGCCAACATTTTTAAATTTATAGTAAATGTATTATATAGAAATATTAATATAAAATTAAAATTGTACCTGTAAAATATTATTGTTATAAAAGATTTTATAACAAAAGATATTTAAAAGCTATGTAAGAAAATATGAAAATCATTTTTACATTTAAAAAATTTTTTTTAATATTCCTGATTTTTTTTTGTGTCTCTATAATGCTGTAATTTTTATTGTAGAGACAGAGTCTTAAATCAAAATCATTCTAATTTTACATTTATTGAATATTCAATGAAAAGTAAATGTGTGAGTAAATGTGTGAATATTCTCAAGATATATTATCATTATAATACATAAAAAATTAAAGAAAAAAATAAAATAATATTCTAAGAAAATTGTATTTTGTTTTTTTTTTCTTAGTTGAATATAGAAGAAAAAATATGGGTATAAAATTTAAGGAAATTTCTATTTTAAGGATCAATGCCTTCACACAGTTTGATTTTCAATTTCTTCCCTTTAGCATTTTCTAAAATATATATATATATATATATATATATAAGAAGGATATTTTTGATTGAGTGTGATTGACAGAATTTAAATGATTCCGGATTCTGAAGTAATGCTTCCATAAGTGCTTATGTTATACATATATCTACATTATATTTATTATTAATATAATGTTAACGTGTGTGTATAATGTAAAGATATGTACATATATATACTTTATGAATTACATATTATTGGTTTATTTTTGGTTTGTTTAAATAATTTGATCTTGTTAATTTAAATTATTACCTAAAATATTTTAATGTATACATATTGTATGTATATATACATACATATATGTATGTAATATTACCAAAATGGTTTTATTTAATATTAATTTTAATTTCATATGAAATAAGGTAAAATCTATTAAAAATATTTTATTGGAATGACAATAAAATAAAATTTCAATTTTGATTTGGGTAGATACTTAAAAAGAAAATCAAAATTAATTATTTTTTCAAGTCTCAAAAATATTAGTTTTGTAAATTTGATGTTCTTACGTATTCTTTCGGTTAAATAGTATAGAATATCAATTCGGAAATTTGAATTAGTTTTTGTTTTTCTCCGCTACTAACAAAGTTTGTTTTACCTTTGGAGAATCCTCTTTAAAATTTCTTTACAGTTAAACAGTTATATTATGCATCTCAACTATAATTACTAAAAATTAATTATCTACACAATGGTATATAGCAGTGAATTTTATGAGATGAGACACCCCCGTGTTGCATGATACGAAACACCTTCGTATTGATATTAAAACTTATTGCAAAATGTTATTCACTCTATAAGTCAACAGGTCTTTCAACTTAACGAAATAAAATTCAAATGCATTGTATACTTCTGAACAATCACTTTTTTATATTATTCATATATTGCGAGTTATGAGTCATATTTTTTTTATTGTTTATACATAATATTTAGAAATTAAAATAATTTACGCAGCAATTATATTTTTCAAAATTAAAGTTCCAAACTGTTGGATTTCTGGGAAAAGTTACGAAATTTCATATCTTTGAAATAAAATTAATGTTGAACAGCTGTTACATTAATAATGAAATAAATGTTAATAGACATTCTTCTGTTTAAAATCAGCTGAATTAATAAAATACCAAAACCATAGTAAAAACCAATGTTAAATTTTCTAGAACCAATGGGTTCTTATAATTTTCCGATTGAAAACTTTTTATTATGAAATTTTTTTTGCATTTTTTTTTTTGAAATAAAACTCATTAAAATCATTAAAAGCATCAAAACTCTGTTCAAAAAACAAAACAAAAGCATATTTTTGTGTCCTTCTATAAAATTATAAAAATAACAAAAATAAGTTTATATATAGGCAAATGATTTCAATATACAAAACAAAAAAAAAAAAATGGAACATTTCTAAAAAAATTTACGCATCAAAAATTTTCACATTTCTGTTGTTGCTTACTTGCTTTTTTCTCTTTTGTTTTTTTAATTAAAAAGAACAAAACTTTTTATTCCTTTTTCAAAAGTCCATCTCATAATCGTTGACAAAAACAAAGAATATAAAAAAAAATACTAAAACCGTAACTGAAGTTAAATAACCTTAAGGATATTTAGACTCATTTAGAATTCATTGTTCCAAAAATTGGCATTAAAAACAAAAAAAAAATAATATTATTTTTAAGATCTAAAAACTGAAAATTAAATTCGAATTTAACAAAGACATTAACAAAAACAAAGCACAAAATAAGAAAACATACAAAAAATACCAAAAAAAAATGAAAATTAGTAGTAACAAGGACAATCATTAAAATATAAAGACACACATACAAATAAATGTAAATATTTACATTGAAAAAATATTACCAGCACCATGACCAGAATAATATCTTCATTAAAGAGAATAAAAATTACTTATTACTTATGGGAAATTTTTAGTAATTTTTTCAAAAATATTGAAATATTCACAATTTGTTATTCTTTCTTTCCAATAATGTTATTTTTAATGACATTATTCTTAAAAGCAAATTAATACCATTATGATAACAAAATTACGGACATAATATTATGAGTAATTAATCAAATATATAAAAAATTAATTTAGAGATTTAAGTAAAACTAATAATGAGAATAACTTGCTCTTAGTTTTTCTTTTAAACACATAATTTAATAGTCAATTTAATTTTCCCTCTTTTTCAATGCAGGTTGGTTATTTAAGCGAAACTTGAGAGAGAATATGCATGAGAGCGTTGCAGTTTTTATATTTACATACTTGCTTATTTTTTAGTTATCAAATCTGCAATAATGTTTTGGAACAATTGAGGTTTAAAAAGAAAAATTTAAACAAATTAAATACTCTTTCAATACTCAAGAGTAAATTTATTAAATAAAAGAAGTTTTGAGATTTTTGCTTATTTCATTGTACATTTAATGTGTTGCAATTTTTTTTCTTTTTCATAAATATTTTTTTACTATTACTGTTATTTACTTTTATTTCTATGAAATTATTTAAAAATCAATCGAACAAATCGCCCTCACATTCATGGATAGTTCTGGAGAAGACAAATACAAAAATAAATATTTGCAGTAGTATTGCTAATTTTCTAATATTGTTTTAATAATAATGTTTACAAATAAAATTTTAAATAATTAAATATGCTCAAAAATTAAAATTTTTTTTCGTGGAAATTTAAAGTTTCCTATACATGGTGGTTAATGAGCAGGAACATTAAATCCAACATGAAAATTAAACATTATTCAAATATTTTAAGTACAATATAATATGGAGATATAAACAGTGTTGAAACATTGTACCCACTTTTTTACGTGTGTATTTAATACACCACACATTTACATTGTGTGGTGAGGTTTTTGATTAAAAAAATTTTCGTTAAAAGCATTTAAATATTTACGAATTATCCAAAAAAAAAAAAAATTTAACGATATTTATGAGGAAATCTCTATGTACTTAAACAGTAGCAGCTATAACAGTAAAAATAAAAAAAATAAAATGTCTTGGGTATTAAGAGTACTCTTTTAACATTACTTTTTTTTCTGTGTTTCTTTAGTCTATGGTATACCTTCAAATAATTTCATCTATAAATTTTTTCATTAGAAAAAAGCCTATTTGCACGTTTAATTTTTAACACCTTTATTGCTTGTGGTAGTTATTTTTTTGTGATTCTAATGTTATACAATTTTACAATACATTCAAAGATTACAATAAAAATCTTCATAATATAAAATTAAAAAATTCAATATGGCGATCTTACAAAGATTGAAGGATACGAAAAATTTAAAGAAAAGGTAATAGTAGTAAGTAAGTAACTGGAAATTTTATATTAAAATATTACAGAAATTTCCCGTTCATCATGGATGAAGTATTTTTCATCGGATAATTATCGCAAATTATTAATACATTTTTTTGGTTTTCAGACTAGAAAATGAAAATATGAAAATTAAAAGATGAGGTTATTATATTAGAAGATTTTTATTAGAAACTTATTTCCTCAAAAGAAAATTTTTACCGATCTCTTCCGCGCTAAAAGTTATAACCCTTCAAAATCCTAAAAATGCCATTGTTTGACTATTTGTTGTAACGAAGCCTCAAACATTTTTTAAATGCAAACACATAAATGTGGTGGCGAGCTTTTTCTACAGTCGCACAACTTTGCTAACCTTCAAATGATCGTTAAATTGAACCGTCATCTTGGATGCCTCTTAGGAGTTTAAAATTTTAACGAGGTTTAGATACTAATAAATCGTTCATTTTGCTTTTTTTCTAATTAAAAATTTTTTATTGCCTCTCAAAATTTGTTTTTAAATTTTCGGCACCTTATATTTCCGAAACTGCAAATTTCTTTAAATTCAAAATGGTAACGATAAATGAAAATTAAAAAAAAATTAAAAAATATAAATATTACTTTTAAGTCACTTGCTTAACCGTCCAATTCAACCATTGTGTAAATGTTTCTTTCAATTTCTCTTTTCATTCATCCTGAATGTATGCAATTTTAAAATATTTTGGTATATGAATGAAAATAATTTAAATAATGTAACAGTTTTCAAATTATTTTTAAAAGCAGAATTTTCACTATTTGAAGGGACAAGTGCTTTAATAAAAATATTCTCAGTGAAATTTCAAAACGATATTTGAGTTGTTTTCGCCATTAATTAGAATATATAAACATGCCTGAATGTAGGTACCACACAATTCTATATGGGTATAAACTGAATTCATTCACAACAATTAAATTCCAAATACACCATCCAATTCTTTTATTATTTCTTAGTAAATTAATCGCTCCTTTTAAAAATATTTTGGTTAAAATTATAAATATTTAACTGTTTATAATAATGTTACAATACATAGACTATTTTATATCGTAAACATGTTAGTATACAGCGCAACTAATAAGTCTATTACAAAATTTTAGAGTACACCAAAAATTTTAAAAAATAAACGGGAAAATAAAAATGGGAGCGTCGCGCCACTCTCCTTCGATATAGAAAAATAATGACACATAAAATAAGAAAGTAAAATAAAAAAATTCTTTGTATTCCATTAAAATCAGTAAAAAAAGAAGAAATTGAGTTCCAAAGCAAAAGTCAAAAAAAAAAAAAAACAGACAAGAAAATTGATAGCTTCATTTCCATTTAATTTTTTTTTTTTTGACGATAATGACGACGGCAACGGTAGATAAAGAGTATAAGTCTGTATGTTTGTATATTTTATTCGTGTATTTTGTAAGGTAATCAAAAAAAATTATTGATGGCAGTTTTGAGGGGTGCTCTATGTACATATACATTATATGTATAATATTATTACATAGATAAATTGTACTTGTATATGTTAACCGAACGACGTGGGTAATAATAGTCATAAGGAAGGAGAAAGGGAGATTGATGGTATATTTTGTAATTTCTTGATGTTTTTGTTATCCTTATTACCATCTAATTTGATTTGGCGAATTATTTATGCATAAGAAAGAAGATAAATTATTAAGAATATAAATTTTTTTTTGTTAAATTATTATTATGTCATAAAGAAATAAGATCGCGTATTAATACGTAAATAAAAAGGATATTAGTATCAGAGCTATTGTAAAAATTTGAAAAAACATAAAAATTTTTATGGAATTGTGTTAAAGGGTGAGCATATAAATAATATGCGTCAATTCCTTTTTGCTCCACACTCTTAATTATATACCTTAAGATATAGTTTAGGAAAAAAATTCTAGAATATGTATATATAAGACGTAGCAGTTTGAACAATTTTTTCTCAAAGTACTATTACTGACAAATATTTTAAATTTGCATCGGACAAAATTTTTTTAAAAGAATAATTAAAATGTAATATACTTTCCTTTATTTCATGTAATTTCATGTCTCATGTAATTTTTAAGTCTAAAACTGAGAAAAAGGACTTAATTCAATGTTCATTTGCAGCAATAGTAACAAAATGCTTTGTAAAAAGACATGATAAATTTTATATTGGAATTCGAAACGAAAAATTATTTATAAATTTTTTCTGCTTGATCTAGTAAATAATATCAACAGATTAACTATAGAAATATAATTATGAATATTACCTACACATATAGCTCCCTATATAGATTTAATTATTCCGCCCTAATCTAAAACTAAATTAAAGTGAAAATTATTTGCATATGTTTCATGTTTAATTCAATATTCTATATTTAATTCCATGGAGACAATATTTAAATAATAATATCATTTTTCAATATTGTAAAACAATGGCTATACGCATTATATAATTATTATTCAATGGCAGGTAATCAAGATTATCAATCATTTAGAAGTAAATTGTGCTGACAATGAGGACAAACAGATAAATTAAAAAAAAAAAAAATAAAAGCAAAAAAATAAATAAATAATTATGTATGTATGCATAAAAATTATATGAGGTTTCGATACTATAAAATTTTATTATAAAAAATGCGGACATAACAATATTACATAAATAATATTAATAAGGTGTGGAACTGATGTTAAATTGTTATTTTTTTTTATTAACAGTATATAAATCAAATTCAGAAGCAATTAAAGTACTTTTAAGTATCAACAGTGGTATGAAACTTACTATAACTACGTAATTTAATATTAAGAATTCGTGTAATATGAAAATTCTGAAAATAATGAATTAATTAAAATAATTCTGCAATATACTCAGCTTGCAACATATTGATATGATAGTGCTAATCAAAATAAGTGCAATCAATTAAAAACTATAATATAATCTAGAATAATAAAATTCTAAAAGAAATAAATTCAAAAATTCTTCTACAATTCTAATGATATATTTCATTATCCAATGGCTTAAAAATTATGGATTAAATTTCTATATAATAAAAATAACATGAAAATTGTTAATTATGCCGCTCATATCTTAAAATTCTTTTTTATCATGCCACACCAAGAACCACAACAGCGTCTTGAATTACTATTTTTTTGCATTAATACGCATATATTAAATAAGTATTAGAAGCAAATTTAATGTTCATTAAAATTCAATTATTCCCAAGACAAAGAAAATTATGCTGCCCTCAAACTATTTGAAAATTACTTTAATATTATTACAGCAATTTTAATAATATCAAAAAAACTGATCAAAAATCTATTATTATAAAGGTATGTATAAAAAAAATAAATAAAATTTGTTATTGCTATATAAAGAATCAACTACACTTTAAACAATAATTAATTATTCATCAACAATAAAAGTAAAATAATAATTAAAAAAAAACAAAAAACAAGAAAATATAGGAAAACAATACCAAAGTAATTAATTTAACAATTTAATTAATTGATTTGTAAAAATTGTTAACTGATTGTTTGAAGATAATTATTTTTAAATTATACAAAAAAAAATACAATATTATTAATGGAATGCTATAAAAAATTCATAAACATAAATTATTAATTAATTTTTTAATATAAATTCAAAAATTTATTAAAGATCATCCATACAACGTAAATGTAAACTTATATAGTGTAATTATTATAAAATAACAGAAAAATTAAATATACATATACAAGTGTAAATAATTTTAAATGATAATATTAATGTTATTGGGTTAAAAAAACATGTTCAGGTTATATTAAAATTAAAAAGGTTGAATAAAGTTCTATCATTTAATTTTGTAAAATATTGCTAAAACTATTATTGTACTAACACGATTATAAAAGATTTCTGTACTCTCACGCAAATTACTATCGGAAATGATGCAAGTAACAAAATGTTAGAAAAAGACATAAAACAACAATAAAATATCACTATCTCGTAATTTACTATACGGTAATTTATTTTCCATAATGCCATATATCGTATCTATCAGGTTACCATGCTAAGACAGTAAATCAAAAATAAAATCCAATTTATGTAGAGTTTATATGGAAGTGGTGTCAAAAATTATTTGTGTGAAGGAAATTAATTAATATTTTTAGCTCAACTGATTCTATATATTTCTTCTAATTTAAAATTTAAATTACAAAAATCAGAAAGAATAGTTAAAAATTTAACAAGAAAAAGTAAAAAAAATATTGCAATTGGAAGGGAATACTTCGTGAACATAAAATATTAAAAATTGTTTTTGTAACGCTCTCAGTTCGCAATATTTCGAAAAATAATTTCAATTTCGTGACCTGATAGACATATACATGACATTAGTGTAATGCTCATATTACAGCCATTTGCATTTCTTTAAAATAAGATCTGCAAATTGAACAGTGAACAAGATTCGAAACCTTTTACAAAGCTGGCTCGTACAATTTAAACTGTGTACGTTGTAAATTTTTCACATACAATTTATTCATACATAATTATTGCTTATATACGATGTAATTTCTTTCGCAATAGTTTATTTGTTAATCTGCGGTTCATTTTTATTGAAAGTATATAGTAAAATATCAATAAAAAATAAAATATTAGAATTTTTGTACTAAAATGTTTTTCGCTAATCTTTAGCTTTCCTTGTAAATCACGTATGTAATATTTTAGTAATGATATAGTTCACGTATTTGGTCATAATTTGGTTCATAAATTTAGTTTTTGTATTTTATATTTTTTGATTTTATTATTAGTGCAATAAAAATATAATAGTAAGGTACTTGATAAAGAATTTTGGATGACATGAGCAAGAGGAAACCTCTGTTCGTCATATAATTTTTTGAAACACTCTATACATTTATCAACCGACTACCTTTTCCCAATTAATTTCTATCGAATTCTATTTTATATTTAGTGTACCTTAAATTAAATGAAAATTTTCTTACAATTACTTATTTCATTGAATTTTTTTTTCAATTGCAAAAAAAAAATAGAATCTTCCTACTTCCAATTTTAATTTTTAAAAATTTTTATATTTTGTAATTGATTCTAATTTAAGTTGTATTTGAAATTTTTTTTTCCAAGACTAGCTTAGTTTTCTTATAAAAATTAATTCATAATTTTTTTACACTGTACGTAGAACATTATTTTTTAAAAAAAATTTCTTGTATAATACAAATAACTTTCAAATTAAAAGAAAATATTTTTTTATAATGATGCCCACAATTTACAAAATTTGATGATTTCTTAAGTCGTTTCATTCTTTATAGACTTTCATATTTCCGGAAATAAAATTCACGTGTAGTGTAAAAATTTTGTCTTTTCATATTTTCCCACATTTTTATTTTTTTGTAAATTCTTTTGTACTCTTCCAAATTTTTAATTTCACATTTCCCAATGTTTCCTTGTTCCGCTTCTCTTTATGATTTATAATATTTATTTCCTTTGTGATTTATTCATTATTTTGTTAACGATTTGTAGACCCACACCCATCCCCTTTCCAAAGAAAATATTAAAGAAAAATCAAAAAGGAAAATTAACAACCATAAGTAAAAGAAATCAAATATTTTTGCTCTTTTTCACTTTTTATTTTCTTAACTTTCTTAATACCAAAAAAGAAAAAAATAAGAAAAACAAAAAAAAAGGAAAATAGTGAAATAATATTACCAAATCCTAGAAATTAATAAATAAAATGAAACGTACAAAACATGAAAAGCATAAAAATCATCATTGAAAAAATCTTTTTTAAAATACACTCATGTACCCAGATGAAAATCCAACGAAAAGGAATGAAATCCTTTTTACCGTAAAATCAAAAAAATAAAAAAAAATACAAAATAAAAAGACAGCTTATCAGCTTTTATGGGAGGTAGTATAACTTACAGTTATATTTTTAATACTATGGCTACAAATTAAACAATGAAATTGAAAGAACTAAAAAAATAGAAAAACGAGTAAAACAAGAAAAAAAAAACAAAGTGAACAATATATTATAAAGTCACAAAAAAAAGGGATCCTATTTATCTAGGACCTAGGATTTATTTCACCAAAAAAGAAAAAAATCTAGCTATATAAATTCAGAAGTTTTAATTTCAAAATTTTATAGTTGCTTTCATTTTATTTTTTTCTTTTTTGCTCTCTCTTTCTCGTTCTTTTCCGGATATAGCTTACGACGATTGTCCTTCAAAGATCTGCGGATTACATTTCATTCATCATAATGTGTATGTGGGCTTCAAAACTTTTGAAAAAAACATTGAATATAAAAAATAAGAAAATATTAAATTTTTACTGAAAATCTAAATGCCAAAAAAAATGAAAAAGAAAAATGGGTCAATAAATAACAAGAAAAGAAAAAAAGTGAAAAATAAAATCATAAAAAGGAAAAAGTGGATAATGTAGTGCTGTTTTTTTGGAATAATAATAAAATTTTTTCGAAATAAGATTCTGAAGCAAATCCCTGCCTCGCTGGCTTACCTTACGCCGCAATGATCACATTTTAAAGAAAATGCGTATGAAAAACAATATTTCGTTAATACATTTGAATTGTTTGACTTTTTATATCTGTTACACCAAAAGTTTTTGGTAATTCAAAAACTCACTAAAACAAAGAACCACATGAGAGTGTCAGTCTCTTTATAAATAGTACTTTGAATCCAAATAATGTTACGCGATCTTGAAGATGCAATTTATTCATTATTTTTATTCAGATATTAATTTTTGAATTAGAATTATAAGGTTTAATCGATATGTGACGCGAATTGAATTCCACAATGCGCCGCGAAAAATATATTCGATTACAGCATTCGGGTTTTTAAAACTATTATTTTACTATTTAAAACCAAACTCCGAAATTTTAATAATGCCGTTTAGACCAAATACGTACTAGAAGAATAATGATGAAGTAAAACTGAATATTCCTTTTTTATTCTATAATCTCTAGCACATGTAGTTTTCGTATTTAGGGTCATAAATATCTTATTTTATTTTGATTTTATTTTGATTTTTAAATCATTCTATTCTACAACTATTGCTAGTACGGATTTGTATAACTGTCTTGATTATTTTTCACTTATTTTTTACTTATAAATCTATACAATTTTAAATTTGCACTAAATTTTTGGTATAAAATTAAGATGAATGGTAATAAAAGTATTAAGATGTAAGTTTATTTTCATATCATGATCTCTATAAAGAGTATAATAATTAAAATGGAAATGTTTTGTTGAAAAGTGTTAAGTGAAATTGTGCTATAAGATAAATTTTTGTACTAGTTTCCAAAAGAATACATAATTTTAGGTCATGAGTACAGTTTGCGCATTATTTCTTACTCATTTTCTGGTATATTAATCTTGAATTCAAAGCTTTTCTTGATTTTTTTTTCATATTCTTCTAACATCATTAGATTCATTTTAAAATTATACATAATTAATTACGAAAATCTCTAAATCTTATCTACAGGACTTCACTAAATGATTTCTTTTAAGAAAACTTTAATATTTTATTCGTTTGAATGCACTTTAGTTTCTAATTTCAGAATATTTTTTAAATTTATTATAAGTTTTGAAAAAATATTCTCAGAATAAAGAATTAATAAACAAAAACAGCATTACGTGAACTACTAGAAAAATTATGGGTTCTTCCTTTTGTACATGTTATAGGATTAGATCAATTTTTTATTGAAAGATTTTTGAATTTCTTCAAAATTGTTGAATTTCTTGTTTACTACTAAAATGACTGCAGTATGTTTACATTCTAAAGAAATATACAATTTTTTCATCCTCTTAACTAAGACAACAATTCCGTTGAAGTCACTTAAATTGGTAACAAACTTTTATATTATTATATTTTATTACATGAGTTTTAGTGTAAATAAGAATTTATTTCAGAGTTGATTTTAGGAAAAAAACAAAAAATTATGGTATTATTTATGGGCAGTGTTAAATCATATGAGGGTGGTATTGTACTAATGCTAATTTCGCATGTTGATTTTTCTGTGAAGAACCACTTTCATATATTAGAGATTCTCACATTTCATTTTTTTGGGGAGATGTTTTTCAATCGAGAATTGTGTATCGACTTTTTATTTGATTTTGAGTCACGTTGGTTTATACAGAAAGTAAGGGGAATTTTTTAAAGCAGATTTTATGTTTTAGACTATGTCACACTAATAAATTCATGAATCTGGTAAATTAGCTAAATTGAACAAATATAATATGAATATTTGAGACAATATTTCAAAACTATTGCAAAATATTGCCAGTTTGTAACCTTACAATTGCATGGACGATATTTAAAGCAATAACAAATAGAGCTTGTATAAATATTGTATCTCAGCTCTTAATGGTTATAAAAATAATTTAATAAACTTTTGATTTCAAAGAAAAATTAGAGCCATTACGCGTATAAATGTATAAAATAAAGCATTTTCATTATTCTCTAGCAATGTTTTCTCCAATATAATACAAAAATGTTCAAGAATCGATACTTGTACATACTTGGATATGATTTTGAAAGCATGCGATTTTGGAACAATACAGACGATGTTATCCAGGTCACATCAGAATTTTTTTCGTCTTGTAAAAATGCGTTGAGGGACTTTTAAAAAATTTTGTTTTCTATTTTAGTGAAATGTAAAAATAAATAACTTATTTTGATTACTTGTATTGCCTCTATTATTTCTTGTTCCTTTACAATAACATTTTTTTTTTCCAATATTTTGGAAAAATTCTTTACCGTATAATACGTGGGTAAATTATTAGGAAAAATATATAATATTGAAATCAAAACCCATAAATAGACCCTACAACAAGAAAAAATTGTATTTCCTACAGAAAAATTACAACATAGATAGCATACACTAGCCTTCAATTCAAAATTCAAATATTGTACATTGAGAAATGTTTTTTAATATTTTAGTGGAACAGTGTAGGAAGTAAAATAATTTCAAATTTTAAATTTGTAGAGCAATGAGGGCGTAAGTAATTTTACATACTAAAATGATAGAGTAATTTTTCTTTAAAAGATTGTGGGCCCTTAAAGATTGTGGCTCCTAAACTAACATAATAATCCCTAAAAGTATGCAAATTTTCGATATTTTAATATGCTTTATAATGTTACATCATCTACATTATTTCGCACACAAGTTATAATATAATTTAAGTTATAAATAATTTTAACAAATTTCTGCATTCTATTTTAATGTTTTATTCTTGACTATACTGGAGACTAACCTGAAATTTTGTGATATATTCAAAAATATTGTTGAATATTCAAGATTATCAAAGGATTAAACTCTGACTCGGTCAATATTATTAAAACAAAAATAATATTCTAAGAAAGAATGCTAAAACATTTTGCTTTTAAGATGAGAAAAAAATATTTCATTTATTAGAGTAGTTCTTTACAAATATAAAAAAAATAAAAAATATGATTCAAAATTGAATATAATAAAAAAAGGATGATTTTTCTTTTATATAAACAATAATATCTATAAATAAGAAAATATTAAAAATAAAAAATATTTTTTCTATAACAAAATTTGTCAACATATTTTGTTGTTCTTATTTTCTCATTTTAACCTTAAATAATTTTATGTAGGCTGATTTATTCAATAACAAGGATTTGTAAAGAAAACAATAATTTTTCTGAAAAATTTTTGAATAGAAAACGATTTCTGAACAGGAAATAAAATAAATGAGTTAGCTATGTGTATAATATTCTACTCAATATAATTAAATCTCATATTTAATTTAAGTTTTGTTTATTGATATCTTCCAATTCCAATTTCCTTAACTTTGACAGGGAGAAAAATTTCGAAATCATCTTAATTTCATCTTTTAATATTGTATTTAAAATTAAATTGTAAAGATTGGAATTGGTTTCTTACACGTAATTATAACTTCATAAAAAATTATTTTTATTTTGGAACAACTGTTTCTGGTCCACGCTGAATTTACAGTACAATTTGAATAATACATAAAGAAATAAAATTTTAAATATATTTAAGATTTGCTAAGTAAATTAAATAATGTTAATTAAATTTGGTGGTTCTACGACTGTTGTAGCCGGAGTTATTATCGAATTCACACATGACCTAACTCGAAATGGTAACTACGAGTATGTGCACTTGCACTAATTGCCTAAATCGAGTTAAAAGCAGAAAATATTGAAATAATGAAAGCAGAATTGAAATTGATTCAGATTCAGAATTATATATTATTGTTTCAGATAAGATTGAGGGGATTCGCTTCTTAATTCTTAACGTGGTAAGATATTTCTTTCCAACCCATCATGTGAGTCCAAAATCCAATATTTCTTTTAGTCCTGTTTAGTTTAAGAAGAACTGTCTTTATTTCTCTTGTCTTTGTCTATTTTTTTGTTCTCCATCTAAAGTACTTGATTATAGAGAATACAATAATCCCTCGTTTATATTCGTTTTCTGGACTGAAAATATACGAATTCAAACGAAATTATTTCATATCTCATTTTTGTAAATGAAAAATAACTCTTCAATTTTGAGTAAATTATATAAAAAAAATTATTTTTCCTAGTTGTTAAAAAATTTATTATATCAAATTTTTTATATCGAGGGTACTCTATTACTGTATTAACAGTGATGATACACTTCATTAGCTGTCCAAAAATTCGATACCAACTCCCGTGACCCTCTCACGAAAATAAAAGTGAATTGGAAGACATACTTGATCTTGATATTAAAATGGTTAATTTAAATTCTTCAAAATTCTGTAGTTTAGCTTCCAAATGTTGATAACAAGTTTTTAACTGTTCATATAGTTTATTAATCATACAACTACTTCACTTTTTTAAATGTTTAAGTTCTTAATTTATATGTTTACAATTAAATTTGGTAGTCATCAATCAGTTTTGTTTCTCAAAACAAATGTAGCTCTTTATTTGTTTAGAAATTTTTTTTACTTTACATGAGATTACGAAGCACGTGTGCAGAAAAGTTATTTTTAAATTATTTCAAATAAAACTTATTTTAACTTTAAATAAATTCATTAGAATTCAGCAAAAACAAACAAACAGATAAATATTAAATATAATGATTAATTATAGCTTTTAAACATCTTATCCTTTATCACTATTTTGTGGCTCAAAATTTTCTCTGGTTATTTGCAATCTATATTTTTTGGTTTAAAGAGGAAAACACATAAATTTGAACCTTAATTTTTTTCCCCAATTTTTTGTGTTTTTGGTATATGGGCAACTAAAACAAAAAAAAAAACCAAAGTGATTCTGTGAATTGAACAGCTGTGAACTTTTATAAAAATTTTTTTCTTTCTTATAAGCTCTTCATGTGTAAGTAAATATTAGTTATTTATGCATGCATATGTGAATAAACATATTTCATTTTGATTCGTAAATTATTTAAATATACACACATGCATACATACACAAACATCAATGTTCTTCACAAATGTATAAATGTATGTACTTTTTACTTCATAGATTATTTCACCTTTACACTTAAGAAAATCCACCAGCAAATTTTGTGTTTTTTTTTTATTTGCAATTTTTTTCATCATGCTCTCTCTACTTATTTGAAGAATATACGAGTATTTCTATGATGTGAGAAGTCTTAAAAGAAAACATACTTATATTATATCATTCATGTACCATGTTATTTTATCCACATCCAATGATGTTGTTTTTCGTTTTTTTTCTCTTTTAGTTTTTGTATTGAAGTTCTTTAGGTAATAATTTTACTGAAATTGAAAATGAGTACTTAAGAATAAAGAACTTAGCATATATGTAGCATATTTATTTTAAAGTTTAGGTGTTAAATAAATTCCTTTACGAGAATTATATGGGATTTTGTGATAACAATTAATGCATATCTAAGCGGTGTTCCGCTTAATAATATTGTTGTGTATGCTCCTGGAATTGGTTGAAATGTATGTGG
Source organism: Condylostylus longicornis (assembly GCF_029603195.1). Lineage (NCBI taxonomy): Eukaryota > Metazoa > Arthropoda > Insecta > Diptera > Dolichopodidae > Condylostylus > Condylostylus longicornis. Next base: position 14,033,959 of record NW_026577987.1, read on the forward strand.
GAAATATTAATTATATCAATTAAAGGGAAAGATAAGTTTGTTTTGAAGTTTGGGAAAGAAATTTTAAAATTTGCGTTTTGATACATTTCCGAAAAAAGTGGAAAAACGTCAAAATTTTGTTGAATATAAGTTTGTTAGATTTTGCTGGATTTGCTTACCGATATTTTTCTTAAAGCAAGAGTGAAATTTTTATCCTTTAATTACTTAATCGAATTATTACTTAATGCCTAATTCTAATATCACAGACTATGTAAATGTTCTTTGCTATCGGATTGGAAAATAAATCATTACAGGCTGAAAATTTTCATTAATCATCAACATAGTTGAAGTCGATTGTGACTTAAGTCTTGATAAATTTTTTTGTTATGGTTTCCATTGCTTTACAATAGAAGAGTGAATGAAATTATTTTCATAACAAAAATATAATGAGGAAAAATTTTCTATCTAATATTTTTACCACGGAATTTAGGCATAGTTATTTAAACCACGGATCATTCTTGTTGCAGAACATGTAGTACTACTTGACATAGACATATATGTACCTACATATAATATGCCCTTTTTAAAGGACGAACGAAATATCTGACTTTTTTGAGCACTCTGTATTTTAATTCTCTTCAAGAAATTCAAAGGAAGAAAAAACAATATTAACAGATAAAATGTTAAGATTGAGCACAAGAAAACAAGAAAAAAAACGATATGTTGGAGAATAGTGAGAAAGAGAAAGTAAACAGTTTATATATAAAAGAATGAGAATGATAAATAATGTTATTTTTAGTCCTTTCCATTTCCTTCAACTTGGTTTTTTTTTTGCATGATGCTTTTCTTGAGGTTTTTCTCTTATACGGTAATATTTTCTCTATAAATATTATTTTTTTGCTGTAAAATTTATTAGCATTTTACATTACAAACATACAAACATGCTTTATGTCTACAGTATTAAGAGAACTTTAAATATACATATAAGCACTTATATATAGGTATATTTATTAGAATGAGATTTTTATTAGACCTGTTAATTTGCGCACATGTTATGGTAATAAAAATATTTACGAAAATAAAAATTAATTGAGATTTACTTAAGAAAATTGCCTTAAAGTAATTCTGTATATATATAAGTATAGTTAAATTATAATTGTATGAGGATTTATTTTATATGAATAATAATAAAAAAAAAAGAAAATTGTTAAATAAAAGTTATTGAATATTTCAAGTTTCTTCTCCAATATTTTGATTCCAAGACATAAGATGCGGAGTGCAAGGATAATTTCGAGCTATACAAATAAAAGTTGATATAAAATAGTGTTTTTTTGTGTGGGTAATATGAATGCATGGGTATCTCCATTACACAAGAAAACTGTTATTTGGCTGGGATTATTATAGATGGTTAAACGAAAGATTTTTTTAAATTTTATAAAATGGGTATTGTTAATTGGGCGTCAGTTTGAAATTTGCGTTAAATTTGATTATTTAGTAACCATTCAATATTTGGATTTACCATATAATTTTGAATAAAATTCTTGATCAATATTGTATAATAAAAATATGAAGGCTACTTTCGACTTTATATGAAAATTTAGTTTGAGTTTTAGTAATTTTAATAATTCAGAAATGTATTTATTTGAAATATATTTTAAGTCCTTTTCTTCTAGACAATTTTTATAAAATAATATCAAATAATTTCATGATAATTTTTTATTTAATTCAATGGTTACTATTGAGCATAAATAATTAATTTGCACTATTATTAGTAAATCATTAATATTATAAAACTGACCGCTAAACCAAAAATTTTTCAATTTTGATATTATTACCGGCTGCATTGAATAAAATGAGGTAGGTTATGTGATATATCCAAAAAGTTGATCAATCCGTGTCATAGCCAAAATAAGCTCACATACAAAATTTCATTAAAATCGGGCCAATTGTACATTTTTTGCCATATCTACGGAACGAATTGATGGAATTTCTTGAAATTTGATATTTTAGCTCTGGTTATTACAGAAACTAATTGGTAAACTTTTCGGGTGGCACAGAGCGAAATTCTACTAAGATCCAAATTTACACTTTTTTAGATATGTTATAGCTAAAAGCTTGCTTATTTTAAGGATTAAATTGAAACGAATTATTCAAAATGCATTTTCATAATCTTCTGTAACACTTTTAATGAATTATAGCCAAAATACATGGCAGTCGTTTATGTTCTGACCAAATCCGATTTTTTTTTTATATATTTTAATATAAAAACCTATACTAGAATATTGTAAAAAAAATTTTCAATAGCTTTCCTTACCATTTCCGTTTTCTATCCATAACTAAACATTGAAAGTGAAATAATTAAAATAAAAATAAATTTATTATACATATTACTAATTAAAATATTAAAATTAAATTTATTATACAAATTAATAAATAAAATTTATTATTTATTTTGTTGGATTTTATTCAGAATACTAATGTAAATACATATAATATGTTTGAATAAATTGTTGAGGATAATTAGTTTCGGATTGAATTAGAGAATTAAGCGGAAACAACTTTACATTCCACAAAATTCATGTATAACAAAAAAAATATTTTATTCACAACGTGTTTATAATTTATTAGTGTTCATTTATTATTTTTTTTTCATAATAATTTGCTAATTGATTATGAATTCCAAAAATATATTTACAGACAATAATATAATATTATAAATATAAAAATTTCAAATTTTGTCTCCAACATTAAAAAATTTTTCAATGAAGACATGGTAAAGACGTATAGGAAAAGGTTAAACACTTCGTTTCCTTACCTGCATTAGGCAAACTCAAATACGGTATCTGTATCATTCATTTCTCCTAATTCCAAATTATATTTGTTATACATATATCTTTGGTTATCCCACCATATAATTTGGTTACCTTTTCGAATGGCGAATATTTTGTTACAATTTAACTTAAACACGTGCTTCTGTAACTTAAAAGTTCTTAAACAAATAAGCATATTAATGTTCAAAATTCTTTTCAGGATTTAAATAAGTCCTACAAAATATAACCTAGACCTTTTTCAATTTAAACAATTTAATTGAAAATAAAATTTAATCATTTCATGCGTATTAATTTTTGTGATATTTAAGAATTTTGTTTTTTTTCCTCTCTCTCTTCCTTTAAATCCCGTTTTCATTGTAAAAAAAGTGAAATGGAAAAAAAAACATTAAGATCTAAGGGTAACGTTTTAATTAGTAGTTTTTATTAATGACATGAGCAAACAAACCTTTTGTAAATAAATATAAAGAAAAAGTGAAATAGCAACAAAGAGAAACAATTTTTTATTAGATCTATTAAATTATCAAAAGATAAAGGAAATATCAATCAACAAAATAAATTTTCTGGGAAGAATTCAAAATCAAATAAAAAAAATTATCAATTTTTTTTTATGGGATATAGGAACTTAATAAAGAAATAATTTAGAATAATGACCGCTAATGTAATTGTTAAAATTCCCAATTTTGATAGTAAACATGAACATGAAAATATTTTATAAGACAATGTAATATTATATGGAGTACAAAATTTGGGTTATTTATGTAAGTGTTGTAGAAAGTTTGATGTATATTAAGTATTACCCATAAATCCACGCTTTTTGAGGTAGTCGAAGCTAGATATTCTTTCTATTTTCCTAAACTATGAAAGAAAACTGTTTTCAGAACTTTATACGAGATTGGAAGTGGAAAGTATAAGTATTTTCAAGTAAATCAGTTTTTATTTAACTTTTAATTGAATTTGAAAATTTTTAAGATTTAACAGAGTGTAAAGCTTTTATACTTCAAGATCTTTTTCGTTTTCTCTTCATTGTTTTTCGAAAAAACGTGTTAAAACATCACAAAATGTAAACCTATTTCCTCGAGCTATTAAGTGAAAATCTATAGACCGGGCTATATAAGCTTTTGTTTTTGTAAATGAGGCACTACAGTATGCCATTTTTTTATGTAATTTTCTTGAACACAAAGATTTCTATATACGTGGAAATTGAAAAATTCTTGCTATAGAAGCATAGACATTATTGCAGTTTTCTGAATGGATAAGTGTGGCAGACAGTTTGTTATTTCATTTAATGAATTTTCATAATTTTCAAAAAAAAAAATATTGGTGGATATTGTAAACGCATTGTAAATTCTAGTCAAACGTTTAATTCTCGTAAAATACCTAATTATTGTTTTTTTTATTCTTTTACAATATTTACTTTTTATTTCTCTCATTTCAGCTTTGCTTCATTTTATTATTGTTTCCTCTTTTATTTTTGTGCTTCCGCTTTTGCAGTTTCCGCTCATGCTTTTTTGCTTGTTTTTTTTTTATGGTTCTTTGTATATCGCATATAAATATGAAATTTTGTGGGCATATTATTAACGGTTCATTTGGGAGAAAATTTTATTATCTATATAAAACGTGACTAAAACTCCTTTCTTTTCATGTTAATTTTGATTTTCCTTTTATATTTATTCTATACCTGTTTAATATACATACATGTGTATTTTTATAATCATGTAGGTTAACGAACAGATTTATTTCTATTTCATTTGATTTGATTTCTTAAATTAACTTTTGGTGTCACTGAGGGAAATAATAATATAATAGATATGCTATTGTACTATGATAAATACACAAAAATACATACATATGTATTATATTCATATACTTATATATTTTAATAATTCAGACTATTATCAAATTTCGATTCAAAAATTCATATCTTTCGAATAATAAATTTTTATCGATTGACTTTAAAGAAATAAGAGAATTATTAAATTTCAAAAATCAATGTAGTTGATTTAGTTTAATCAACCGGATGATATAAGCATTGCTTTGAACAAGTTTATTGAGTTTAAATTCTATTTAAATTTATTTAAAAGCGATTTTATATGCTATGTGCATAGTTCAAAAAATTTTGATTTTCAAGTGTCCCGTTATTATAGTTCGTTGTATAATACAAATTCAATAATAAAATAAAATGAATGCAAAAAAGGAAAACTTCGTATATAAAATACTTAAAATATAAGAAACAACTAGGGTTCGTAAGCCTCGATTTTGTATAATACATTTTAAATCATAATCTCTTACATAACAGGAATATTTTAAAAATTTCGAGTTTGGGTTTCGAAATGCACTCAAAAACCCAATATTTTAGTTCATTTTTAACGGGAGCAAATGGCTGCATTTACTCATTTGACTTCGAGTAATATAAATAAAAAATCAAACTAAATTCTACGATGAAACTCGGAGGCAAATTTTTTAGCACATTTCTAAGAAAACTTTTGAAAAAGATTTTAATAGTATCAGTTTGTCCGTCCGTTCGTGGATCCGGTTACAAAACTTCTACATCCTGAAACTCTATATGCATATAAGTTTTTACTGAAAACTTTTTTCTGTAGAAGAAAATTTTTACCTATCTTTCTTCCCTCTGAAAGGTATAGCCCCATAAAATATTAAGTATGCCATTTTTTAAGTAATTATTGTGACAAAGCCACAACTATTTTTTTAATAAACAGAAAGGTGGTGGCTGCCTTCTTCTAGCGTGGCTTACTGTATTTGGCCTTTATAAAAACAAAATGACCGTTGTAGTTTACCGTTATCTAAAATATGTTTTTTTCAAATTTCAGACTGCAAATTTTAGAATTCTGAATTTTTAATACATTTTATAGACACTAATAAATAGTTTATTTCATGGGTGAAAGAAATTTTCCACCTCCACTCTCCTCTTAAGTTCTCAACTCTCGAAATTTGTGAACATTTAATTTTCTGCACCATATATTTCCAAAACTGAAACCTTTACACAAATTCTATAAACATAGAAAGCTAATAGAAAACGCCATGCCACCAAAAAATACAATTACTTTTCTTAAATCACACAATAACCCTTAATTTTTTTTTATTTCAAAAATTGCACACATTGCTCATCCTATATGTATGCAATCTTTAAAATATTTTTTGGTATATCAATGAAAGCTATTTTTAATTAATGTATTAGGTAGACCGTTTTTAGAAGCAGTTTTTTCACCTGTTGAAAGGAAAAGTACTACTTTGTAAACCATTGGTTAGACCCAACTTGATTTCTTTTACAAATTTAACAACTATCACGTGTACACCATTTGAATAATTTTTCTTAATTTTTTTCTTTAAAAAAAATTACTCTCATATTATTGCGTTTCTCTGAAAATCTAACCTTTTCTTCCGGTTCAATTTTATTACAATTTATAATAAAAATTGTCATATAAATGTGCTTTTATTCAAAGAATAAATAAAATATGTTTTTCATTTCCTTTTTTTTATTTTTTTTTAATGAAAATATCCTTTGTATTACTAAAAATAGTGTTGTCTTTTTGGTATTCTCAGTTATTCATTTTTCTTTCAATATTTTTTTTTCTCTGTTTAACTAAAATTATTAGAGAAAAAGGAAACAATCGTTTATTCTTTTTACAGCAATTTATTTTTTACTATAGTTGTGTGCTATGCCTTCTAAACAATGCTAACCAAAACTTCTGTCTGTTATGTGCTCTTTCTTCCTCATTTATTTTATACGATTTCATTTCTTATACTTTTTCTTTTCTTTCATATTATTTATTGAAAAGGTAATAATTTAACAATTTTTGTATGCTTTGTTATTATACTGAGAGTTTCTTCAAAACAAAAGTTTTAATAGTATTAAAGGGAAAATTTTGACTTCAATTCTTGCATATTTAATAAGGCGTCTTTTACCGAGACCGATCGTTTAAAAGAAAAATGTGAAGGTATACACAAAACATATTATATTTTATTATTCTCTTTTGTTCTATTATAATTTTATTTTATATGTTGTATAGGGTCGGTCACACATATATGCATATGTGCACCTATAGATTATATGTAATATGTTATATATTATAATAAAAGACATACAATTACAAATAATGTATAATAATCAGACATAAATTTCTCTTGAAAAACAAGCAGAAATGAGAATAAAGATGAAAAAGTAAATAAAGGAAAAAAAATTGTAAAAATTGTTGGACCCTCAGGTAATGAAAAATCTTTTAAGTCTTGAGATGATAACAACTCCTGATTTATAATTCTACAAAGAATTTTAATATAGAATGAATGAAAAAGATTGAAAGTATGTCAGACAAAGTCATGGATTTTTATTAAGAAAAATTTCTTCAAATTATGAAATATAAAACTCATAGGTTTTTTTCTTTGTTAGTAATGTCTGCAATATGACCGTTTAAAAAATTTTTCGCCTTTTTATTATTATTCCTTTATAAAGAAAGTAATGAAAGAAAAGAAGCTAAAGACGCTTTTAATATGTGACAGCTGAATTCAAGTACATTTGCTTATCATAAGTTTTTAAACCAAAAATAAATGAAATTCTAAAGCAAAAAAAAAGGAAAAATGGCGAAACAAAAATTTTGTCCTGTTGATTTATTTTCAATATAAATGCCTATATAATATAAAAATGGATTTTTATTAGTAGCCTCCTTTTAATAGCAAATTAAGTAAAAAACTTTCAGTTCGATTTCGGCTAACAGCGATAATTTGTACTCTAAAATCTATATTGAAAAATTGGTGAGACGCACTAGGAAATATGCTAGTAAAATAAAAAGAATAAAGGGGGCAGTATATAGGAACTTATGGCTTTTCTTCAAACTTATTAAATGGTATAATAAATTAAAACTACAATTTTAAAGAATAATCCACACAAGATGAGAATTTATAACCAAGTTTAAATAAATTTCAACAATATTTTAACAAAAAGCTTAATTTTATATTTTAAAATTGTTTAGTTGGAATTACTTTTGAAATTATTTGGTAATAGTACAGTACAATTTCCAAAACACAAAAATTAAATTTACCTTTATTTAAACCGAATATGTTGAAAATTCCCCATTCAATTGAAACACCACTTTGAAAGAATAAAAATTTTCAACAGTAATATAAAAATGATTGCCCATAATCGTATTTTACTACCATTTTGATTATTCGTATATAATTGCAAAAACAAAGTTACAAGAGTTAATTTTATTAAGGATTTACTTTAACATTTTATTAAAGTGTTTTTATTCTCGGACCCTTTTGTTCTTTTTTGTGTTCCGTTTTTCCATTCCTTTTACACTTCTATAAAATTATTATTTAAATTCATACCCCAATAATAATAACAATCAATTTTAAGTAAATAAAGATTATTATTACAATTTTTTATTGTTTTTGGGTGTTATTCCTTTTGTATATGAATTTAAAAAATAATAAAACTTTTATAAAATGATTTTTCAATTTTAAAAGTTTTTAACTTAATTATTTTCTCTTTTACTGAATTTAATAGTGCGGTAAATCAAAATAATTGAATTGTGGAACTACTGTATTGCATAATAATTGAAAAATTTTACAATAATAATAATATATATTCTGATTTTATTAAATGATTTCGGATAAAATATTCGTGAAATGTTGAAATTGCGACTAATAACATCCAACAATCATAACGACTTCATTTAATAAATTTTAACTAAAATTTTGTAGTACGATCTCATTCGTAGAATTATTTTGTGGAAGATCGTAGATTTTCTTAAATATAGTACATTTAAAATTTTCGTTGTTTACATTATGAAATCTTGATTGTTGAAATTACATTATAAAAATCTTGATTACGAAAATTAATAACATATTGAATCGCATCAGGATATCTAAGAATTGCATTATTCCAAGTAATCCTGATGAAATTCCAAGAAATTATTTTAATATTTTTTCAGATCTTTGCTTATTATATTTCAAAAATCTAAATTTTTATAGTTAATTGATATTTCATCAAACAAAACGAAAATCAATTTATTGAGTGAGATTATGCCAGGGTGTCGTATAAAATCCTTTGCAAATGCTGAAATTTTAACCATCATCATTTCAATATACATTTGCAGGCAACAGAAAAGCAGCCGTACACTGTTATAAAAATATATTTAATATTCTCTTAATATAAATAAATTTGAAGATCACTAAGTTACGAAATTGCTTCCTTGATTTTTTATATAGATTACTCTTTTTGAATGAGATACTATATTGCATTTTTTAAAAGTGTTAATTTTATTGTAGAATTTGCATTGAATTTCAACCCCTGAGCACCATACCAAATACATCGTAAATAAGAAACCATAATAATGAATATTTGTTTTATTGAAATGAAAATTTTTTAAAATTTAAAAATATTTTTTATAAATTTTAATATATTTACAAAGAACATAATTACTCAGTACCTGGTATTAAATTAACAAAAATTATATTACGAAAAATTTTTTTCATTTAAATAAATTTTCTTCGAAAAATTTTATGATTTCGTAAAAAGAAGAAAAAAAGAAAAATTTTTGTTTTAAACAAAACTTTTATTACAAAAATTTACCCAGAATACGGTGTTGGTAAAAATTGAAATTACTAAAATAAGTTTCTAAAATAATTAAATAAAAATACTTTTAATTTTATATTATGTTACTTGTATTCTAGAATTTGCTTAAATTAGATGAATTCAAATAAATTTTTGGTTTTTGTACACAAAAATACAAAAATTAATAAACTACAATAAAATGTTTATGTATGTTTTATGTTTTAAAAAAAGGAGAAGCTTGGAAAAATTTTCAATATTTTCCATAATGTTAATTTTTTTTTATTATGCTTTCAAGAGTTAGAGATGTTATTTAAAAATATGCTTTGATAGAATTAAAATCTGACTTTTACATATTCTTTCAAAAGCCATGAGGCTGTTAACAAAAAACTACTACCGCAGACAATGCAAAAAAGCAATAGATACATATACAGCAATTATGTGTCTTTATATTAACTCTTGTTGGTCACCGTATATTTGGGAAATACTCCACACAATTTCAGTACAGATGGAATGGCACCTTTAAATTTGTACAGTGAAGTGATAGATAACAATGCACAATCTTTGTTTCTTTCAATTGTATTCTTTCACGGCGGTAAGGTACGCATCCTGCGTGTATTAATAATGAGAGAAACTACAACAACATCAAGAGAAAAAAGATGAGCAATGATAAGTTGCTTCGAAAGTTCGAAATATGCTGAAGAGGTTGCCTTTCTGGCAAAATCGCATAATGACATCCAGGCAAAAATTATAGATGTAGCAGCTAAGAAAGGCATAGACAATAGAATTAAATTGGAAACACTTGTCGACATACACAAAAATCAGAACGTCCAACTCTTACATGAAGTCGGTAGTGCTATATGGCGGTACCGACTTGATAGTTAGTTAAGAAAATTCAGATATTCATCAATATGTATTTAAGAAGCATATGCAAGATCTTCTGGGCTAGAAAAATTAGTAACGATGTTAGTAACCAGTCAGTTTAAAAATAAAAAGAAAAAATTTGCGTTGGTTATGACATACCTCGTGGATGCCACCAGAACCAATGGGGAATTAACCAGCAAGGAAAACGGCAATTTGATTGACCTCAGATAGTGGAGATGAAAAGTGGAAAAAGAAATTTCGGGTTTTCTAATAGTAAAACTTGGGCAAAAGTAGGTTAGGTTAGGTTAGATCGACGCCGCTACCTTAAGGTATATATGTATAGAGAAGTAAGGCCCGCACTCGCGAGATCCACAAAATCTTCCGCCCTCACGAGAACCAGACCGAACTTTACAGAAAGCATCAAACGTTTCTAGAATTTATATTCGCCAGGTCCGTAAAAAGAAAGATCTCCCTGCCAAATCCAGACATTAGCAAAATAAATGGCCACTTCCTGTTCGCAGTTCAGCCCATTCTTCTGGCGTATTCGCTAATAAAACAATGACCCGTTATGACCCCTATCAAAGCCGCGGCGGAGAGATGGGCAGAAGTAAAGCTACAGGCAAATAATAGAGTACAGTGGAGAGGCTATGTAGAAGCTGTATACTTTCACAGGGAGTGGAACCAAGATGAAAAACAAAATTAAATATTAATCTAACTTCTTAATTAAAGAAAAAAAAACCCCTTTTAGTAATTGTTATTAACAAACTCCTTGAATTTACTTTAAGCTTAAATACTCTAATAAAAATTATTCATTATTATCAAAAACAAATTGCATAATTAAATATTGCAAAAAAGTAAATTGTTTTGGTTTTAATTTGACTTTAAATTTCAATTTCCTTTAAAACTATATTTTCTACCATTAACATTAAAAGTTATGAGGCAAAACATCACAACATTTTTTTAGGAACAATATTAGTGCAATAATAAATCTCAGGAAGTCGAAAAAAATATGCATAAAATCATTTAATATAACAAAAATATTTTCTTTCCTCTCTGGATAGCAAGGCCGCACATCAAAATTAAAAAGAGAAAACTACGCTTAAAACAAAATGTTCACTTTGTTTTTTTTCCAACATATTTTTACGTAACTGCTTTTTAAGTGTAATTTGTTCTTTCTTTTATGTTGTTTGTTATTTATTTTTCTTATTTAATAATGACTTAAAGTACCTTAATGAAAATTAAGTATAAAAAAAAATTCTATTTTTGAACAGCTCGTTAATTATTTTGAAAATTTCTTCGTCTTTACCTACATTCTTTTCTAAATTTTTTTTTTGTTGCCGGCTATAGCAATGAGTAAAAAAGAAAAATGAATATTATTCTCACTTGTGGTGGTTCATCATGTGAATTAATTTCACGTCTTTGAACAGACAAGCGAATATAGCATTTACTGGTGAGCTATGAATGTTCTTTAATTAACATTCACAGGGTTATTTTTGTGATGTAAGTAGTATTATACAGTTTGGCTAAAGAAAAAATTACCCAAACAAATAAAATATAATTATGTTTTTTAAATTTTTTTTAAAAATGTTTGCCTTCCTTAATTATAGTAAAATATTCAAATTTTTATTTTTTCATTTTAATAATTATTTTGAAAGAAAAAAGTGAAGGTTGTGATTCAAATAGCTATTGTGAATGAAAAAAAATAATACATCGTAGAAAATATGAGTGTTTGCGGTTTTAAAAAATTAGTCATACGCCTTGCATATATGCAATTTTTCAATCATCCTGTACATAACAAAATATGACCATTTAAAATAAGAAAACACTAAGAATTTTAATTAATGCAGAGAATTATTTTTTGTTTTTATAAAAACTATACACTAGGTGGAAACATTATGTTTTCGAGACAGAAATTAAATAACATTTAGGAAAGGTATTTGTGTTTCGATATTAAAGGCACTTATCATTAAGATTGTTTGAATCCATTTCATAAATTGTGATTCTCACTAATTCTTAGAACTCAAATTTTAGCATTTTTTATGCTCAAATTTGAATTTTTTTATTGTCTAATTTCCTCAATTTGATAATTTTTTCTTGATTTGTGATAAAATTCAAGTAACAGCACCTAATATTTTTGGGTAAATTAATTGAAAAGCTTTTTAAATTACACAAACATAGTTTTATTTGTCTACAATATTCTACCACAAATAATTTACAAAAGCTTCTTAAGTATATTATCAAGGTTATTTTAAATCTGCAACTATTATACCAAGATTAAAATTTTAATAATAAGTTCAATACTTTAAAATAATGTTTAGGTATATTGAAAGTTAATATAATAATTAGTTTATAAAATAATAATTTACAATTTTATTGTTAAAATAAAATGTTTTAGTTCACCTTTTCAAAGTGTACATTTAGTGCAAATTTTGAGATTATTTAGCTAAAAAATTTGTTATCAGTAATAAAAAAGGAAAAGGTTTTAACTTAGAAGTTATTATACTTTAATATTTTTGAACTCTGAATGAAAAAACTTGAAACTACGTTAAGCATAACATAACACTTACTATGAATAAAATCTCAACGTAGAGATGGAATTAATCAAAATTTAAAAAGAAGATGTAAAAGTTAGAAATCATATAAATATATGCGATTTTTACGTTTTTTTGTCGATGTTCAATGAAATATGATGCCTCTAAGTGCAACTGTCGTTATTTTCCTTTATAACAATTTGATATATTTGTAAGACATAATCGGTTTTTGAGGTAGCACATTTCCCTAAGATAATTTGATTGAAAACTTAAAACTTTTACGAATTCATAAAATCTTACATTAGCTGAGATATTAGCAGAAAATAAGCATAATTTAGAAAAAAGTGTATAGCAGCATAATAGTTCAACCATAGTACAATAATTGAGTTAGTTAAAAGAAGTAATCTAGATTCTGAATGACTAAATATTAATTTCTGTTCCGTTTTTATTTCATTAAAAGTTAAATAATTTAGAAAAGATAATTAAAATTTTGCATAATTTGCAAAAAAAAAAAAAAAAAAAAATTTTTATTGGATAAAATATAATAATAAATAATTTTGTTTGTTTTAAATATGTTTGGTGCTACGTATTTTTGTTTTTATACTTTTTCCACTGCAAATTTTCCGAGCTTGCAAAATTTAAAAATGCATTATATACAATAATAAGTTGTGTGTTTTCAAAGTCTTAAGGAATTACTTTTAATGGGCTCAATAGTTTACAATGCCTTCTAAAAACATAAATAATTTTCTAAGTAAAGCTGAATTACGCGCTCCAAATTCCAGTAGTTTATTTCAGACTTTAAATAAGGACACAGAAGCAAAGATTTATTTTTCAAAAATCAAACATTTTCTAAATAAATGTCTTATAACAATATTAATAAAAAAAATACAAAAGTAATAACAAGTTTTATACAAGTCAAATATGTGCAGAACTGATGATATTTAACAAACGATTAGGAATCAAAGTGCATGAAACATAAATATACTTTGTTTACTTTTATTTTAGTAATAAACTATTATATATGGTGTTCAATAAACAAACATTTATAATGCATATGTGTATTATGGAAACAAACATAGGTCATTCAATTCAGTATTTCATTGAGTTTATATCATATTTTCCATATTATTTTAAGATTTGAAAATATTTAAGAAAAAGAATATTGTTATTTCATTCTCTCTATATTCTTTCTATAACTTGCAAATACAGCAAATACAAAAGTTAAAAAACAATATCCTGACATATTTGATGTTTAACAGGACAATGTAAGGAAAAAAAACAAACAAATATTTTTATTTTTAGATTTTGATTTTGTTTTGATTTTCAATTATAGAAATGTCAAAAAAAAAATTGCTTTGTTTCAAATTCTCAAAAATTTTCTTGTGGGATTTAAGTCTTTAGAAAACTGAGGAAAAGGGAATTTTTTTTGCATTATGTGTTATCATATTCGTGAAGATCTACTATCATGTAAGTCGGAAGTCAATTATTATGTTGGAACATCAAATACTATTTGCTAACATAATTAACAATGCATTAATAATTATCCAAATCATTGTTGATCAGTGATTGCCATAATCCTACAATGAAAAGTAATATTTTCCGAGTCGATTTATTTGAATTTCATGTACAGTTCGGCACGATTTATTAGGATTCCCACGCAATTAACGTTACAACATGCAATTATTTTTCATTATACCGCATTTTTGTTTACCATTAGCACAAAAAGCTCACCGCCTAACACAATATTTTATTAAGAATATTCTCTCAAAATTGACAGATTATTTATAATAATTTATTTTCTAATGAGACTGTAATTTGATAATTTCCTGCTTTTTTCCCTTAAAACCAAATTAAATTTGTGAAACCAAGTATAAATGAGTATAAAAGTCTAAACATCAGATTTCTTTCCATTTTTTTTTTTTTAAAGAGTTATTATACTCTTTAAAGTGTAATATAATTTTCTTGACAAGAATACATACATTTCGTTATACATATATTTTATTATAGAGTATTTAGGTTGAAGAATTCAAACGTTTTTTGTGCAACTTTAATAAAAATTATTATGTACATACTAGAGATTGTTAGTTTCCTTCAAGAGATTTTAAGTATACTTGAACACTATACAATAGCATACTTTTCTTGTAATAATATTTGAGAACTAAATTTCCTCGTTGTACATTTTTTTTCTGAAAAATAAACTTAATACGCTTAGAGAATATTTAATATTAATTTAAAATTTTTTCTTTTTTTTTTGAATAGTTATTATTAATAAATAAAAATTTAATCTTATTTTATAATAGACGGAATGTATATTAAATAAAGCACTGCACAATAATTGAATATTATTGTTTATAAGGATTAATTCAAGGTAGCCAAATTATTAAAAGAAATGTATGAACAGGATTATGTGTTGAAGCAGCATGTTTTAATAAAATTTTAAAATTAACAGGAAACTATTTTAAACTAGGACTTTAATACACTTACGAGAATAGGATATTTTATTAAATCTGTGCTGCGAGTAACTTTCCATATCAAATCTTGACAAGATTTCGAGTGAACGTTAATAGAGTTTCATAATTAAATAAAGTGAATTTTTTAAGTAATTCACTTCCTTACGTTAAAATACATTTTTCGAAATATACAAAGGAAAACTAAATAAGGCTTCTATATAATATTAAAAGTTGACAAAGCTTTCATAACTATTGTTGATAAGGTAAAATATGTATAAGAATTCTTCTAACAAAAATCAAATTGAAAAATTTTTATTAAGTTATGCATGTTTGTTATAGCGTAACTTTTCTTATTATATTTCTTCTTCTTATCCAAACTTTTTCCTTGTATATTAAGAACAAAGTCTTATTTTTGTTATTTAAATGCTCCTATTTGAAAAAGTTTTGCTGGAAAAGCAAATTACATATTTTACATTTAACGACTCCTTTTTTTTGCTTCCCTTAAATTGTTTAATCATCTATAATAGCACATGTATACAAAATAATATTAAAGTTATTTTAGTCACAATCTTTATTCTTTTAATCCTATCAAATATTTATTTTATTGGTTCTATCTTAAAGATTTTAACATCATTATCTTTTTGATCAACAATAAATCTAAGAGCAGAAATAATAATAACAATGTTGTTTGTATGTCACAGTTTTTCTAATTGCAGAAGCAAAAAAAAAAAAAAAGGCAATATTTTTTTTTCTATATAGTCTACTGTAAATCCAATAATAATTTAGTTTAACTTATCCTTTCCTTTTTAATTGTTTTCCTTCCCATATCGTTTTTTTTTTATTATTTCTTGTAGTTTTAGATTTGTTTTATCGGTGTCTCTCTTTTAATATAATATCAAACTGATATAATAATTCAATTTGAGTTAAAGAAAAACAAAATAAAGTTGGGTCAAACCAATGGTCTGTAATGTAGCACTTTTCCCTTCAGTAAGTGGAAATACTATTTTTTAACACTATCCAGCTGTGTGCTACAATATTTAAACTACTTTCTTTAATATACGATTCCACTATTTCGAGGATTGCATACCTTTAGCATCATCAATTGAAATAATACAAAAAACAAATTTAAAGAAGTGTTAACATAACGATAAATTTCAACGGCCATTTAGCTTTTTTAAAGTTTAAATATGATATGCCGCGCAAGAAGAAGCCGACTAATATTTTCCTAAGTTTGCAAAATGCTTATGGTTTCGCTGCAATAAATAGTTGAAAAATGGTATTTTTAGAATTTTTCGGGTCTTATAACTTTTAAAGGGGGTAGATACGTAAAAATTTTTTTCTACGAAATTAAGTTTCTAGTAAAGATCTATGTGCATATGAAATTTTACCTTTTTGTTTTCAAGGAAGTAAAAGTTTTGTAAACAGATACACGAGCAGACGGACGGACGGACAGAGTGAAAATGATAATCACTTTTTTCAAATTTTTTTTGTAAAAGTACTAAAACTGAGTACTAAAATTTATAATTTATATTTAATTTTTTTCTTGATTCTTTCTTTTGGGACAGGAATATTAAGAAATTTGATAATAATAAATGATAAAGTATTCCATGTATACAGAGAGTATTCCGTTCCAAAAGTCATTAGAGGAGTAATCAATTTTTTAATTATAAATCAAATAACTTAAAAGTAGTCTAACATTTGATCTAGAATTTTGAAGATCACGTTTCAACAATTTGTTCTAAATAATACTTCAATAAAAACTTTGGTATGATTGAGGATTTTTTAAATGTTTGGTTTCTACATTCAGTGAAAAATTTAAAAAAGTTTGGAGAGCTATTATTTATGATTGCCAAATATTTCGGCATTATAGTCGCTCCCTCTGATTCAGATATTCAGATATTAGACATTCTTAAAGTGTCAATAAAAGAAGCGTAACAGGAAACAAATCTGATCAATTCTGAATTTTGTTCAGTGTACAACCATACAATGGTATTAACCATGTTATCGAACCACTATTATAAACTTAACTTGATACACTGTGTATATATACAACCACACATTTTCATAGTTGTACTATAATAATATATCGCCCAAATGGTTACCAATATTATAAAAAGGATTAAATTAAAAGATTTCGATATGATATTAAACCTAATATTAAAATAAGCAAGTATTTGACTTAATATACGAAACTATAATATAATAAATCAAACTGATATTTCTATGTAAACACATATTAAGATACAAGTGCATGTACGTATATGTAAAAAGGATAATGTTATTAAAAGCAGATATGATATAGGAACAAACATATCCTTTAAGCATTATACATAAATGTAATCAGTTAACATAATATTTTAATATAATATTAAAAGAGAATATGAAGAGGAAAGAAAGAGAATGTGAAAGAGTGAAAGAGAGAATATGGGAACTACATTTTCTACTTTTTTTTTGCTCTCCTGTTTTTGCTTGTTCTTATAGTGACCCTCAGGCTTTTATTTTATTCTGTTTGATTTAAGTTTAAAAAATAAAAAATTCTCATGTTCTCATGAGAAGAAAAAAAAAGATTTTATTTTTAAGTTAATTTCTTTTTCTAATAATAATAAAACAAAAAAAAACTTTCTCATATATTCTCTACTATGATCTCTTAATGATATTGAAAAAAAAAATTAAAATTAAAATTAAAAATTAAAGTTAAGTATATACTGTTTGCTTTTAAATTTTTTACAGTTTTTTTGCAAATTTAAAAAAAAACTTAAGTAATTAACAGTAAAAATATTGTTAAAGAATTATAAAAGAACGAAGTTAAGGAGCTCATGGTAAGGAGGGAGCGATACTGTAAAAGAAAAATAACAAAAATTATTTACATACTTTGCTCTTTGATCACAAAAATCACTGTAATTTTTAATAAAACTGCAGATATACTCAAAATTAAAATGTCAAGTAATTGAAATTTAGACATTTTTTTTTAGATTCATACTCGTACACAAATTTAAAGCAATTCCAAACAATAAATGTGTTGCTTCGTGTAAACGCTCTTGTAATCAATATTAATAGGTGGTAATGAAATTCTAACACATAATCTTTATTATTTAATATCATATAAAAACACCATATTATTAGTCTCTTGTATTCATGCATTTTAAAAATTTAACTTTAATAAAAGAGCAAGAAAACGCCTGTAAAACAAGCTACCGATTGTTAGTCTATGTCGCATTGTTCCGAAGTTATAATCATTTATTGATGTCCAGGAAAAATCTGGTATCTTTTTTTTGAACTTGCTGTAGCTCAAAACGAACATATGTGCCTCCCTGTCGTTCCTCCATACAAATTTTTGCTCGAAATTTATTAAAGATTTATCCTTGAAATTATTTGCAACCTTATGTAAAACACTCTGTAATATTATGCTAGTTATAGTAGCGATATTACGCTACCCAATATGAACAAATATAGAAATATTTTATAAAAGCTTGTCTTCCTCCATTCGTCCTATTTTTAATTATTTTTTGCAATTATTAAAAATTTTAATTTTGAAAATAATAAACTGAAAAATTTCATTTAATAATAAAATTGAAAATTATTTTTTTTTATCAACTAAAACTTTAATATTTGTGTCACTTCAAATTAAATTTATTTTCTAAAGAAATCTTATACATACTCAATAAGAAATTAAAAATCTTCATTGAATTCATTTTTCTTTTTCCTTCTTTATTAAAATGTTGTTCTGCACTGAATTTGTGTCTGATATATTTTATATTGCTTTTATTTTCTTTAATTTCAATCGATAAAGAAATTTTAAAATAAATTGCTCTTAAAGAACATTATTTTTTCTGTCAACTGCAAAATATTTTCCAATTTAATTAATCAATTATTTTTATTTTTTGTTTTATTTTAAATTTAAACAAAAAGATACCACAGAACAATGGTATAAAGAATTAATAATAAGTTGATTGAGACAGACATTTTTATTAAGGATAACAAGGAAAATACCCAAAATATTGTTTTAAATTTAGGTTTATTAAAAAAAATTTTTTTTGGTATTAAATAAAATTAATTATGAATTGGTTCTTATCTTGCACAAAAAAATAAAAATTAAAAGGATAAAGTAAGTTTATTGAATTTTTTTTTTTGAACCGTTTTAAATTCTGTAAGAAAATTGTAACTTCAATGTGCTAATAAATTGAAGTCTACAGTAATGGCATTTGTAATAATTCAGTATTTGTTATAAGTAATAATTTAGAAATTAAAAATTTAATTTAAAAACCCTTATATTTACATTAAATCGAGAGTAGATGCAATTGACCGTGTCAACTCTGTGATACCCGTGCGAATAAATTTCATCTCTTGCTTTTTATATGTTTTGCTTTTTATACATATATGGTAGTTACCATATAAACCCATGCAATCTGAACGATTCAAAATATCAAATTTCTAGCATCAAGAGATTCTGAGTTTTAAACAAGCAGTTTATGAGAAATTGTATGGCAACTACCGCAAGCAGTCGAGAAATTTCAACGGCTTTTATCAATTTATATTTCCATGGGTAAATTTTCAAAAACTTTAGGCTGATTAATTTCTGAGATATGGCCAAATAATTTTTAGAGTTTTTTGACAGCTATCACAAGTACATCGATAATGTCAAATTTAAATATGGCTCTAGTATTTATTATAATAAATTATTTGTGAAAATTTGGTGAATTTAGTTCAATTGAGTTTTGAGTTATCGATGAAACACACAAATGGGCAAACGGACAGACATCGTTAAATTGACTCAGAATTCAGCGCTGATCAAAAACCTACACTTGAGTCCATATCTCAGACCATTATTTTTTTGTGTTACAAACTGCACGGAAAATTTAATGTATCCTTCGAAAATACGTTCGTACGGATATTATTATAGAAATATATGAAGCCGTCTAAGCACACACGGTGAACGGTCTGTGTTGTTAAAGATCACAAGATTTTTAAGATGCGTTGTTTTTACGTTGCGTTGCCTGAGTCTTTTTTTTTGCTTCATATGCATGAACGTTTATATGCATATTAGGCAAAATAGAGCCCAATTCAGGTTAATATCATAGCCTGAATCAGGTTAATTTTATATTATTATTTGGGGCTTTCTATTTTTTCAAATTTTTGTTTAAGATATTCAAATATATCTTGTTAAAAATTATTTTCTTCATTTCAACAATAAACCATAATCATAATGTGCAATATGATGAGACAAGGTCAAAGTAAAAAATTAACATAGAAAGGGAAAAGAAAAATGTCTGTTTCAATATTCTCTAAAAATTTTTTATTATACTTAAAGATAAAGCATGTACCTAACCATTCATTATTTTAAAATAAAATTTTTATCTTTGAAATCTTTAGACAACTTGAAAATAAAATTCATTCAAGGGATTGTAAACAACAAATTGTTTTACGATTTTTTTTTAACGAAGATTTTATATTTTACTTGTTGTATCCTTGTTTTCCTTTCTTCTTTGTTTTGTATTTTTTATTCTTGTTTATTTTGTATAATTTTTAAGAACTTTAATTTGTATTACATACACATATTTATATTTTTTAAAATATTAATTTAAAGAGGAAACTTTAAAAATGAAGAGTTTTTTGTAAAAAGTTTTCACAATTTTCAATTCAGAAATCTTAATTTTAAATTTTATTAGCATTAAAGTGTGTTGCCAAAATGATGAATTCTTACCAACATTTGCAGAAGCAATTTTTCAAAAATATCAAACAGTTTCAAAAGTATCTACTTCAGTAGACATCAATAGTGAAAGAGTTAAATAAATTAAATTCCTAAAACTCTAACTATTATATTATAAAATTCCAGAATCAATATTAAATTAATCCAAAATTTAGAATGGTTTCGAAAATAATTATGTCCTTAGAGAATTTTCTAATTCACATGTGTAATCAACGTAAATAAGAAGATTGTCTATTTCGAAACACCCATACTTGAACTATCCATTAGCCTGTTTTTATTCTTGTTTTTCATTTTAAGTATTAAATAACAAGTAAACATCTCTTTTGTATTCAATTACCAATTAGTTTTAATAATATTGGTATAGAGTTTAAAAATTTTATATTTCTCTATTAATTTTCTTCTGCTATTCCGAAAAAAATAAAAATAATTTCTGAGCTGACGAGAAATTTATAAATTTTGCAGTACGATAGATTTCCATTCCTGTAAAAAAACTTAACTAGTAACTATTTAAAAGCAATTTTAAAAATATTTGAAATGAAAATACAAAATAAAAATAATAACAAAACAAAATATCAGAAATAATCCTGTTTATTTTTTTCTAATGAATAATTAGTATTTCTGTTTTTCTTATTTTACGCAGGTGTATAATGAATCACAGGTGTATAATTTTTTTTTATACTTTTTTTTCTCCTTTGGGATTATTTTTAATTTTAATAAACAAGTAACGTAATCATATTTTCTTGCAACATTTTCTTTGTAATATTATAGCTAAAGAAAAAATTTACATTTTAGAAAAAAATTTGCAGCCGAATATTACGTATGCCGAGTTTGTCAACTTGTTTCTCTTAAATTCTTTTCAGATGGCGAACTCGCTAGCATTTGGTATTATGTATAGCAAATGGATTTATTCGCCAAATTTTTTATGCATTGGCAGCATTTTATAAAGAAAACTCACAATAATTATTTATACTCTTTGAAAATTCCCGCACTTGACACTTCATAACATTTTTATTCCTCTGAATGTTTCTCTAATTCGTAAAGAAATTCAACATGAAAACATCAAACTGTCACATTCGACAAATTTCTTTTCGGGCTTTACCATACATAATAAGCCTAATAATTTGACTGAAAATTGAAAATTCAATAAGAATGTTTGAATCTGACATTGATTTATTAGCAGTAGATTAAGTTTCATTGCATTGAAATAAAGATTACTTAATTGGAGCAATATTAATAATTAATTATAAATTAGAAAAAGAAATTAATATTTAAGCATTTTTTATAGAACTTGCTCCTTTCTAGACGGAATTATTGGGAATATTTTTATGCTTTTGAACAGCTCTCAATAACATATGGATAGTTTTTATTTAATCTTAGATTGCCCTCTCAAAACACAACTATAAGAATTTTTTGAAAAGAATTTGGTTTTTAAAAATTGTTTTAATATCGCTAGAATTGGAATGAAACCCACAAAGTTCAAGAAGATCATAACGCCCCATGAAACACTTAGCGTAGATACATAAAGTCAGAACTAGAAAAATCTGGAAAATTGATTTAAAATGTTGAATATTGGTATTTTATAGAATCTAAGTTTCAAACCGACCCTATTAAGATTAAAATTTTTTTTAAATAAATTGCCCATTTGCTACTCCCAGAGGTTTGTTTTTATTATTTTCCATTAGCACGAATTTCCGATGTGATAAAAGGAAAATATTTTTATACATAAAAATTTCAAACTATTGTTGATCTTACCGTTAATGATAATATTATTTAATGACAAAAATAAAAATGGAAAAATGAGGGAATTTTCGAAAAAAAAAAATTCAATATAAAAATTGCAATACACCAAAGTACTCGCAATCCTATACTTTATCGTTTCTATAACAATAAAATATTATGCCTAAAATATTTTAATGATTTTTCCCATCAAATATTTATAAAAATATTGAAAAATTTCTCATTAGTATGCTTTCCATTGAAAATTATGATTTAAGGACAGCATCTTCATTAAAAAGCAATAATCATAGAAGCCGTAACGAATCTTCTGGAATTTTCTTCACTAAATTATTATTATTTTGAGTGATAATTGAAATAAAATTCTACGAATTCTATTAAAATATTTTCTAATCATTATTGGAATAATAATTTTTACTATTGAACAATATTTCATTGAATTCTTTTGAAAATAAAAGCAAGTAACACGCATTACAAGTAGTTTTCTATTTGAGAAAAATTTTTCAATTTTAATTCATATTTCAATTAGCACTTTCGAGATTTGCCGCCAAAAAATTACATAAAGTAATTTGGTTAAAAATTTCATAATTTGAATAAGTCCACTGTCATGAAAAGTTAGATTAAAGGAAATGCTCGTGAAAGTTTGGAAAAGCACGATGCCTCTACAGCTCGCAATAAGCAAAATTATGTACATAATTTACAATCTTGATTTCAATATTACAATAAAACTCATAGTAAAATCATAGTTGTTTAATTCAATTTCTTTACAAAGATGATATTTGTTTAATTAAAGCAATTTTAAACTTAATGAACTTATTACATGAGGATATTTACATTTGCGGCGATTTAATAGCAATAACTATTGTATATTCTACAACACTTGTTTACTAATATACTTTATTGCAGTCGTTAATAGATGTATATTATATAAATATATTATTTACTTCAATTTCAAGGTTAAGGAAAAAACATACTCATACAATCTTCACAAAATCCTTAGATAATGATGAAAGAACATGACATACAATCTCAATGTAAATATTATATTACGCAAAGATGGATATGAAGGTCGGATCGTTCAAACCTACAACATATAATATAAGTGTGCGTAAATCGTATGTAAAAAACATGTACCATACATCATTCGCATGGATATAATATGTATATATATTGAATATGATATAAATTACGCTACATAATAAATTTTTAATGAAAACTATAAACAAAAAAATATTAAAACGATAAGAACGTAATATCCTTGAAAAGGAAATAGATAAAGTCAATGTAGTTCATTGAAAAAGAAAACACTTCAACCACATTTATAATGAAACTGCTTTTGAGCGTTAATAAATTAGCTTAAATGAATAGTGAGACGATTTTAAAACAATTTTACAATACTGTAAAGTTCTGCACAGAACCATAAGAAGTTTGAAACCCTTAAGTTTTACTTAGAGTTCTTCTCAGAAAGTTTACGCTTAAAATACAACAGCTTTTTAATTGGAAGAACGTATATAATTCAAGCAAGTATATCAGAATTTAATAAAGAATTTACAGTTTTAAATAAAAACTGTAACTAAACATAAAGTAATTTCTTTTCCAAGCTGCATATATGGTGTAGTACCTAAAGTTTCACATAAGACTGTATACTGAAATGAAATTAATATTTTTATTTGTCAACTTTTTATATAGAATACAATTTCAAGGATAGTTATGTAGATATATTATTTTTAATTAATTAGGCTTCTATTTTTATTTTTATGTAAATAACTTATCGTTTACCAAAATATTATATTTCAATAAAAAATTTGTAAACATGTTTTCAAATTCTTTGTAGATTAATTAATAAGAAATCTCTTCTACTGTAATCTATACAAAGAAGAGAATTTAAAAACTCTTAATTACCGTAGAATATTTAATTTAGGAATTCTCTACAAAACGATTTATTAATATATTCAATATTATTTTTTTTATGTAGAAATTTAATATATTTCTATATATGCTTCATTTGGGAGCTGTCAAAAATTATATGAATGTAAGTGTATGTTATGTAGATAGTTAGTTGGAAAATCATTATAAATTAATTAATTTAACTTTCATATATAAACGATAGATAAATTTTGGTTTTCTTACAATATAAACAAATTTTTCTCTTTATAGCTCAGAAAAGTTTAATATATTCGATGATAAAAAAATTAAGTGAAATACGTTTTTCAGAATATCGGCGGGTTTCACCGATATTTTTAAGAATATTCGAAAATTCGGTGATACACCCCATTTTGAAAGCCAGGATTTTCAATACATGCAATTTTTCAAAAAAGTTTGTTCAATCTTTTTAATTGTACGTAAAATGAAATGGAACCCATTCATTATACCACTAACAGCATGTTTTCATTTCTAATCATAAAGGTATTTTCACTCTTATACTGAAAAAGCAAGCATAATATATGTATATAAATTAAATCATGCAACTACAATAAAATTTTTTAAATTGATAGAATAAAATATTCCCTTTTCTTAACAAATACATTGCATTGTTCCTTTCTATTGTTAGGGAAATTCAATTCATAAAATACGCAGACAACAAAATTCAAAACCTAAAATTTTGTTTCTGCTTAACCTTGTTCTTATTTAAAAAGCCATTCTATTTATATTAGAATTCTTTAATATAACTTTAATATTACTTACATTTTTTATTGTTATCATTAAGAGACAAGCTTTTTTTTTTCCTTCAATATCCACTAGAAAAACAGACTTATTATTTTTTGTCAGCATAATATCTAGGATTGACTATATGAACTAAAATTGGTTTGAGTTCAAAACCAAAAATAATATTACGTACAATAATGAGAGCGAAAGGAATAAAGCACAAGATATTATAAGAGAGTAAAAACCAAAAGAAAATTGAGCAAAAAAAAAAAATAATATGCACGATAGTGTTTCTAAATTCTTACCAAGTTAAAATGAAGAAGAAGACAAAAGTCTAAAAGGATATCACACGAAAAATCGAAAAAAAACGCAAAACAAAAAAAAAATTTGAAAGAATCAATCCAGTGAAATCCTCTGAGATTGAGATTAAGTAGAAAGGATAAATAGAAGGAGAAATCCTTGAA
This sequence comes from Condylostylus longicornis, assembly GCF_029603195.1. Classification (NCBI taxonomy): domain Eukaryota; kingdom Metazoa; phylum Arthropoda; class Insecta; order Diptera; family Dolichopodidae; genus Condylostylus; species Condylostylus longicornis. Next base: position 14,059,733 of record NW_026577987.1, read on the forward strand.
ATACACTGATATTATTATACATAAAATGATAAACGTATACACATACTTAATTTGTATGTAATAATATTCTATTATAATGCAAAAAACCGAATACATACATATTATATGTAAACGTATAGGATCCTTAATTTTCCACATAATGCTAACGAATTTTTTTTTTCTTTACTTCCAACAACATTTTGATTCACTTGATTATTATACAGAATCTATCTCAGCCTGATACTTATTTGTATCTCGTTTATTGCTTCATGTTAATGAAATAAAATAAACGATTTACCAAAAAAAAAAAACAAAAAAAAAAAACAGAAACTTTTTGCCTATGCAATAAACGTTTAAACACTGTCTTTTTTCCTTGTTTCTTCTTTTTATACCCTGCACTTCGTGAAGGGTATATTAACTTTGGTATGGAGTTTGTAACTACTTGAAGGAGTCATCTGCGGTATGGACATATATATATATTCTTGCTCAGCGTAAAATTCTGAGTCGATTTAGACATGTCCGTCTGTCCGTCCGTCCGTCCGTCCGTCCGTCCGTCCGTCCGTCCGTCCGTCCGTCCGTCCGATCGCACGATAACTCAAAAACGCATAATGCAATCGACACCAAACTTTCACAAGTTTTTTCTTTTGTACCAAGGACGAGCCCTATTGTTATTGGACTAATTCGGACAACGGGTTCGGGTAGCTGCCATACAACTCAAAGAGTTTATTTTAAATATTTCAAAAACTAATAAAGGTATAAATATAAAATTTTGTATACATGTGTCCAATTATATTCTACACATGCTCTAAAAATTATAATGGGGTAGCTGCACCGGTTCGGGTGGCTGCCATACAACTCCAACAGCAAATTTTTTATATTCGGCAAAATAATAAAGTCAGATCCATGAAACTTGGCAGTCATGTGTCCAATTATAGATCAAATATATTTCTGAAGTTTTAGATGAATCGCTTGACAGGTTCGGGTACCTGACATACAACTCCAGAAGCTTATTTTAAATATTTAGAAAAATAATAAAGTCAGATTCATGAAACTTGGCAATCATGTGTCCAATTATGGCTCAAATATATTTCTGAAGTTTTGGTGGAATTGCTCGACAGGTTCGAGTAGCTCCCATACAAGTCTAAAAGCTTATTTTAAATATTTGGAAAAATAATAAAGTCAAATTCATGAGACTTGGCAGTCGTGTGTCCAATTATAGGTCAGACATATTTCTAAAGTTTTGGTGCGATTGCTTGACAGGTTCGAGTAGCTCCCATGCAAGTCTAAAAGCTTAATCTTAATATTTGGAAAAATAATAAAGTCAGATTCATGAAACTTGGCAGTTGTGTGTCCGATTATAGATCAAATATATTTGTGAAGTTTTGATGGAATTGCTTGACAGGTTCGGGTACTTGCCATACAACTCCAAAAGCTTATTTTACATATTTGGAAAAATAATAAAGTCAGATTCATGAAACTTGGCAGTTGTATGTCGAGTTATAGGTCACATATATTTCTGAAGTTTTGGTGGAATTGCTTAACAGATTCGAGTAGATCCCATACAAGTTTAAAAGCTTATTCTTAATATTTGAAAAAATAATAAAGTCAGATTCATGAAACTTGGCAGTTGTGTGTCCGATTATAGATCTGATATATTTGTGAAGTTTTGGTGGAATTGCTTGGCAGGTTCAGGTACTTACCATACAACTCCAAAAGCTAATTTTAAATATTTGGAAAAATTTTAAGGTCAGATTCATGAAACTTGGCAGTCGGATGTCCAATTATGGGTCAGACATGTCCGTGAAGTTTCTATAGAATGATTTTAGAGGTTCAAGTAATTGCTACACAATAACGAAAGGTGCAGGGTATAATTCAATCGGTTTATACCGACTGAAACGTTTTTACTTGTTTTATTATTATTCCTTTTTCTCCTGTACATAAGTACGTATTTAGAAAAATTCGGCATTTTCATTGAAATTTTCAGAGCTTAACCATGGTATTATAAAGTTTCTGTCATATAGATTTCATTCATAGGTACAGTATGGTAATATCCGTTAACATTTTCTGTAAAGGTACTTTGTTTTTATTGGGAAAATATCAAATTTAAAGTCAATTGATTTTAAAAATGGTTTTTAGATTAATATAGAAACAACAATTTAAAATTAGGTCACATAGTATCAAAAATATGTTGAAAATTTTTAAAAATAAATTTAATTTACTATTATAAATCCATTACTATAGACCTATTTATTTTAAAATCTGGGAAATTTCTTGAATATTCAAAGGGAAAATTAAAAAATTTCAATTAAAATTGGGAAAAATGTAATACAAGTTTTAATTCTCAATAACCATTATAGATTTTATAAAGAAATACAAAAATTATTCAAATCCAAATCGGCTTTAAGTATTAAAATTAGTTTTTTTCAACTTTTTGGATTAAATTTCATTCAAAATTCTTTTATTGTAGTATAATACAAAATTTTAATAATATAATTTAAATTAAAAGGATATTAAGCACGATATTCTACTTCGTACTCTCTACTTTTTAATATTAATTTTTTGTATAACAATTTTTATATTAATATAGCAATTTTTCAATGATTAAAATTTTGTTCCTGGCATAGCATTAGAAAAATTTGTTAGTATAATTCTATTATATTTAAGCAATGTACTTAATAATAATATACAACTTAAAAATTATCCTGTAATTTATTGTTATAAAAAGAAAAAAAAAATTTTTTCTAATAATATTATTTATCTTTTCTTTCTTTATATTCTCTTATTGTATAGATACATTTTAATGTAAGCTCTTTAACTAAAATCATAATCCAGTTCCATAGATTAAATTGTATCTAAAACAATAATATAAAATGTTTATTAGATATACATTTTAATTTAGATATACATACACTATACATTTTATAAAAAATAGTAATATAGAATATTATATATAATGTATGTATATACAATATGTGAGAGATTTAAAGGATCATGTTAGTGTAGAAGAAAGAAAATATACCCAAAAAAAAAAAAAACGGCAAGCAAAATACATAAAAAATAAATAATGTATACATGTGTATGTATTTATATTTAGAAAAAAAATACAGGAGAAAAACAAAAAACATAAGTAAGAAAATTCAAAGATCTTATGATTCCGTTAAATGATAATATGATATAATTGATTCACGCAAACCACTATTTTACTTGATTCTTCTATTAAACAACTGCCTTGTTTCTTTTTCAGTTTCCACCGAAAAAGAAAAATATTTGAACATTACAATAACATGTACATACCTACATTATATAATAAAAATGTATAATATATAATATACAATATAGTGGTGATGGTATACTCTTTAGATTTACTGTATATTTATTAGCCCTTAAAGGACAAAAAATAACAGTTCAAGTGTCTTTTACATTTTACTTTTATACTCTTCTGTTTTATGAACTTAAATTTATTTATTAATATAAACAGTGAAGTGTATGTCTATTCAGCTTATTTTCGTTATAAGATATGGAAAAGGGAATTTTCCCCGTACGACCATCACAGCCAGCCATGGGTTATTGTAGCCCTCCCATATCCCACTTACACAATCCTGGTCTCAAGTAAATACCCGGAAATATCAGTCAGGAAATTCGAACTCCACAACACTGAGAAAGCCCCGCCCAAACCATATGTACCTTTTGGCGGTCAGAGCAGGACAGTCATACAAGATATGTGTAGCCGTATCCTCATCAGCATCGCAGAATTGTGTCCAGTTTGTGTCCGATATGTCCAGTTTGTGCAAGTGATATTTGTGCAATTCCCAGGAAAGAAGCCAGTAATAACACTAATCCGCTTTCGATCTATCCTAAGCAGCTCTGAGGAGAACTTTCGAGAACAGGATGGAAAGATTCGATTGCTCCTAAAGCAGAACACCAAGTCTGCTCCTAATGGCAAATATTGACAGTCCATAGAGGGGGACTGGCTGAATGGAAGGGAACGAAGACGTATCAGTTCTAAATTCTCATATTACAAGGCCTTCAAATAATTTCCTAGAGCATTTAGAGTTTGCAATTTTAAAATTTTATGTTGCCTAGACCCAGTCGAACTTACATTTTTCAATTTAAAATAATAAAAAACTAAAATTTTTTTATAAAAATATATGAAATAAATTATATTCAGGCAATTTTTGTTACGACATTTAATTTTACAATAATTATTATTATTATTTATCTAATTTTTCTTTTATGCCCTCCAAAATACGGTATACAAGCAATGCCTGATGTATTTTGCTCCCTATATTTGGTTTTATTTTTCCTCCTTTGTCTTGCCTACAAGGAAAATAAACATTATGTGAAAATATTTCTTATAAATTCTATTTTAGTTTGTTTTGTTGTTTTTATGGATAAAAAAAAATGTTTTTATAACAGAAAAAAACCAAAGAAAATTAAGAAAATTCATTCGATATTGTCAACAAGATGAAAATGTCGATGCTCTAGGGAAAAGCCTATTTCAGTTTTTATTTTCTACTTTTTTTTTTCGTTTTAATTCGAGATTCTTATGATCCCCATTGAAATGTAAGTAAGTTTGTTTTTCTTGTTTGATATTTTATGTTAAATTAAATGAAATTGTGGATTAAAATGTAAATGTACACACGGTTCTTGTACAAGATGCCTCACAAAATTTCGTATATCATCATTAGGTATAGAGAAAAACGAAATTGAAGCAATGAATTTTGGCGTAGTTTAGTAAAGAGTTATGTGGAAGATTTTGTGTCAATATTTGTTAATATTAGGTGTTCGTTTCCGATTATTATATTATTAGATAGGTATACGATTTGAGTACAATTTATGTACATTTTAACCCTCTAATGCACAGAGATTTGCAGCAGATATATCATTGTTTTGCTTAAAATTAAAATTTATTACTGCCTCATTAATTAGATATTAATTTTCCAGCATTTAATTATTTCCTGAGATAATTGGAGTGGAATCCGCAGCAAAAAAGAAATTTGGTATGACCTACAAAAAACATGGTTACTTAAGAAATAGCTCTCATGAAATATTAATTAAAAACTCCCTTCTATGAAATTGATGTCCTTTGAGAAGGATACCCTGTCAAATATAATAAATTGAGTAAATTATGTGTATACATAAATATTTAAAGTAAAGAATATAAAGATATAAGAAAAAATTAAGACAAAAAAAATTCTTTATACATTATGTTGTATTTTACAGAAGTTTTATTTCAAAATAACTAGGGGCAATCTTGATTTAAATATCTAATTACCAAAAAAATTTCATAACAAAAAATTCTACTAATTTTCTATTATTTAATATTATTATATCTGTAATGGGACGGTAAATTAAATTCAATGGAATTATTAAGTGATAAACGTGGAACTAATTAAATTAATAGGGGATGTCAAGTACATACATGCCATTTTTCACAATTAATAACTTTTCAAGACGAACATAGAATAGGAATAAAATTAAATATGTTTTAGATAATTAATTTATTTTTTAAAATGCAGTCCTTAATATTGTACATCTGCAAAGCCCCCATTTAATTCGTACATAAAGCTTTGAAAGTTTTACAGTTCTCACTTTAAAACTGTATTTTCAAGAATGAATATATTTTGTAATCGAATGCATTCTTCATAATAAATTTACTTAGACCTGATATTATCAATGGAGATCATAGTATTTTCTAAAATACACCTTGCTAAATGAATTAATACTAAATTTAAGATCGCCCTTCCTTTTTTTTGCAAAAAATATTTCAAGATAAAGATGTTAGAATGCTTTATTTTTATATATTTACTGCAAAGCTTAAATATTTCAAGTATCCAATTAAGTGATAGACGCGTAAGGGGAACGTGATAAGTGAACCACTTTTAAATTTAAAAATGAAATTGTGATTATTATTCTTACATTTTTTTTTGCATTTTTATAGTATAAAAGAGCGAAATTTATTATTGAACGCGTTCTCAATTTATTTGTATTTCTTTAGCATTAAAATGGTATTAGCATTTTAAAACAGATTTTTACTATCTATATGTCCTTAGAATATATATGGAATTAAAATCTACTATTATCATTATTACCAATATTATTTTTATTTTATATTATAATTCTAAGAATATTTAATAATGTAATATCCGTATAGGTATTAGAAGCAAAGAGACAAATAGAAGTTTTTGGAAATTATTTAACAGTGCCTCACTTGCCAGTAACAAAGGATTTTTTGTGAAAATGCAATTTCGTTTCTAATTTTGAATTTTTATTTAAAATGAATGTATTAAAATTAAATTTATTACATCAATTATTTTGTTATTTTATTTAAAGTGTTGTAATTTAAATTTTTTGTATGCGAATTCGAAAGATTGTTTTAGATTGTATTAAGAGCTTACTTTAAGAAAATGTCAAATTACTGAAATCTACGTAAGCTTTCATTTTGTACCATTTTATTCCAAAAGAAATATATTCGAGTTTAATGTGAAACATCCAAATTAGAAATAAAAATGGAATTAAATTACGGAGTAAATGTCCAAGTTTTCATTTAAGGGAAGATATTTTCCTATCAAAAAATACTATTAACGGGAAATAAGAATGGGAGTTTCATAGAAAACTACAATTAATATATTTTTATATAGTTCTGCTGTATACTATTTTATTGTATACTATTTTTAATATAATTTAACAGTTTCACACTATTTTTATATATATATTTAACAAAATATTTCATTATAACACTTTCGTGCAAATCTGTTATAATAGTAAAATAATTAAAATTATTCAGTACATAACTAGATAGTTACCATATTGTTAATAAAAAAAATCATAATGAAATTTTGTATAAAAACCCAAAATTGTACTTCATAAAACCAAAATTTGCATATCAGAAAAATTTGCATATTATTTAGAATTCAATTTCATTTATTTATCTAAACAATAATACAAAAATACTGTAGTTATTTTAACACTAGAAAAATAAATTGTTTTCATTTAAAATATTTTATTTTCTATTGAAATTTTTATAATAATTTATAGGCATCGATAATTAAATTAAATGCAACAGTTTTGGTAAATATTTGCAATTCAAAATCAATTCAAGTTTGTTATATACAAGTAATTAGTGGAATTAAGTATAAAATAGATCAATAATGAAATTATTGGAAAATTCTAATTTATAATACATCAAAATAATTGAGGTGATTTTGAAATATATTTTTGGTATTAAAATAAACAAAATTTTAATTTATGAATTTTTAATATTAAAAAAATTTGTATTCTAGTCAAATATCCTAAATTCAATCTATACTAAATCGCCTTCTTTAAATGTTTAATTTTATTTTAAATCTTTCTGTTTTCAATTACTTTTTTCTCCTGTTATGATGTTCCGCTATTACAAGTGACCCTTTCAAAACACAAAATCTCATTTTTCTTTATGAAATTTTCTATTTCTTAAGAAACAGTTTTGTGCAATATAAGTTTAAGTGATAAGCTGGTGATTTGATTTTAACATCTTCTCAGATTGTTGTCTAAAATATAGGTACCTAAAGCTTAAATGAATGTGGTTTGTAAAGTTAAGAAATTAAAAAAAAATTTCCGGTAGTCATAATTAAAATTTAGTATTCCTTAACATCAATTCTTGCGATATTTCTGATATAAAATAACTCAAATTTTGCCTTTTTAAATTAATATTAGCCCAGGATAGAAAATAATGTTAACTTTCCATATTTTTGACGTAAATTAATTTAAAACTCTTTATACGAACCTTAATTTCACCAATTAAGTATGACAATAAATTTGGCCAGGACTGTAGTAAATAACACATAAACATATTCATGAATAACAGCACTTTCACTTTTAAATAATAACAAAGAGAAATATTTTTAAGTCATATACAAATCATAAGAAAGTTGAAAACTATACATATTTCTTGAAGTCATGATGTGATAAATAAATCACTTAAGGAATAATCATATGGAAAATTGTTTGTGTTTAGAACATATTACGTTCATTCATATGTTCAACAATATAGGTATATTCAACAGCCATATTTATTATACTCGAGCTTCATAATACATACACATGCTATTATAAACAGTAAATGATATATACATTCTTTCGGTATATTTTAAAATTTTCATGTGTTTTAAGAAAAACTTTGAAATTTTTATATTTTAGCATGAATTTGCATTAATTTTGTGTTGAGGTTGAGTAAAATAATATTAATATTGTTTTATGGAACATAAAAAGATAATATAATTCTGACAAAATATAATTGAAAACTACTTTAAAAACCCTTTCATATCGTACGGATGTGATTCTTTCATTAATTATTGATGAATTAATATTTACAATGATAAAAAATAAAGTTGACCGTGCCACCTCGGTGAATTGATAACTATACGAATAAATGATTTTAAGAGTTGTTCATAAACACCCCACTATTTCACACAGCCTTTTAATTTTATAAAAAAATTTTATTTAAGCATATTCCACATATTAAACCCATATAACATCATAGAATTTTATCGAAAATAATTTAGTACTTCCGCTTCAATAGTATTTATGACCAAATAAATTTTGTGCTATAAACACTTTTCTTGAAGTTGTATTGCACCTACACTGAAGAACTGTCTAGATTCAAATCAGATTCAAATAGTGTTTTGGCCTTTTTACTGTAATAAATCATTATATTTGTGAATATTTGGTAAACTTCACTCAATTAATGTTTGAATTTTCGCTGGGACGGACTAGACAGACATACCGACGAGAGAATGAACTCTCAATAATATTATGTAAATTTTTTTTATTTATACTTTTCGTATAACAATATTAATTTGCAATGCAATAAAATAAATTGTTGCAAAATTTAAGGTTTTAGTTTTATTTTAAATTATTTATCACATAGCAATGATAAATTTTCTAGGTCCATGAATAACAAATTACTTTACTAATTACTTAATAAATATTACATAAACTACTTGAAAATTACTTAGTACCTTGGTCAAAGCACAGTGAAATTACATAAATCTTTTCACAGTTAGGTAACTATATCTTTATATTATAAATATATAAGGGTTTTTTGTTTTCACTGTACAGTAAATTAATTTTTTTATACGTAGTGTACACATTTGTATAAAAAAGAAGGCCAATTTAAAAGTTTAAAGAAGTACAATATAAAGTAAGAAAATGAAAAAAACGTTTCACTCTAATAATTATTATTGCACACAAATTTTATTTAAAAAAAAAAAACAGTATTTTTTACAATTTATATTATTTGAACATCCTTTTCTGCTCTTTTCTGAGATTATTTGTTTTTTTTTTTTATTATTTTTGGTCAGAATAAGCATAGCTAGCATATAATATACAAGAGAACAATATGCACTTTTTCACATCATGTTCCCATATTGCTTTTGCCCCGTACTTTATACACAATATGTTCTATAATATACAACTAGTGCTGTATATGTCACCTAATACACACATATACGTACTTTCACAACACTACAAAGTGGTTAAAGATGACCAAAAAATTTAGTTTTTGAGAAAAAATTAAATAAATCTCTTCTGTAGTAATAAGGATGCTATCTTTGCAAAAATATAAAAACAGGAATCCGGTTCTTTTTTAAAAAGTAAAATAGTTGAAATGTTAGAGAAGGAGAAAATCATTTATATAAAATATATTTTAATATTTAGGACACGTGTACGGGTGTGTAACGATAATATTGCTGAAATTCACAAACACGGTTGCTTATTCATCGATAACTTCGTCATTTAATTATATTAAAGAAAAATGGAAAAGAACAACAACAAAATGTATTAACATAAAAATGAAGTATAATGTAAGTTAATATTATCGGCATTCATTTGATATTGAGGCAAAAAAAAATATATTAAATCAGCGCCTTCCAGAATCGTTTGCCAAAAATGTCCATAAATAAATGTTCAACATCTCTTCTAAGGCAAGCGCATTTTTCTATGTCAACATTGTCCTGAGTGTCGCAGACCCGATTTTTGAAAAAGTTCCCTAAAAAAATTTGTATAGGATTGTATTTGACAATTTGCGAGCGCAATGCACCAGATCCGAAGAATTGTTATATGAAAGTTCTAAATAACTGACAAGATTGTCTATTTACGATATTATGTCCCAAAACATTAAACTATGATTAAATGGTATAACAAATCTGTGATTGAGTAGATTAGAATTGCATAAGATTAAAAAGTGTCTTTTATTGACTTATTTCAAATTTTTAAAAAATTTATAACTCTTAACACGCTTATTCGGTTCTAAGTACATATTTATTCCTTCTGAAATTCGATTTTTCTTGCATCGAAAAGTTCATCAATTTGTTGACATTAAGAAGAAACTAAATATAAAAAAAATCAAGAAAGCCCAAAAGTTGATAAATCGTTACAAACTACAAAATAAGCTCAGACATTAATTTTCGTAATATTCGGTTCAGTTAAACCTGAGATACAGCAGTGGGCAATTTGTTTTCTTTTTTAAATAACTAAATTTGAGAAATTTTAATTAAAAATAAAGCAAATTAATTCAAAGTTGTTTTAAACTTATTTACACTTCCTCAATTTACGTTTAAATCCTTATGAATTTCTTAAAAATCCTGGGTCTTTTTTTTAATATCGCACCATATCCAATAGCATGGTTTTCATTAAAATATCTTTAAAAAAAGTGTATAGTTTTTAAAAAAAGAATGAGATTAAAGAAATTCCTAAAATAATTTTGTTTATTATGGTCTGTTTCCTTTAAATTGCAAAATAATAATCCGTATAAAGTGTGAAATTATAATAATTATACACATGCACATTTCCTTGTGCAAGGACATAATAATATGTCATGTAAAATTTCCCATAAAATTTTTTTTTCTACTAATATTCTAACAAAGTCAACTTTATATTGTTTGAAACTTAATATAATGAAATAATAATGACTAAAATTTATTTTTCAAGGTGAAGAAAAATGCTTAAATTTTACTTTTCTTAATAGCAATTTAAAAAGAAAATTTCAGAAAATTCAAAATGTCAACCTAAATTTTTCCTTTTTTTATATTTTTGTTTTTTTTTTCTAAAAACAAATTATCAACATCATATTATACTTATCTTCAGCAGTATAGGGGGAAAATGAACCAAGATATTTTTGTATGGTTTAAGTCTTGTAGTGGAGCTGACCAAAAATTCTACATTTTTTTTTGGATCCGTGACTCTGGTTATTTCTGTTGGTTTCTTATCATTTGAAAGTTTGTTTGTATGTGTATGACGTATTTATAAATGACATCAGTTTACTTTTTTCTTATTTTATTTTTGGAAAAATTTTGTTACTTTTACTGCTTTACTACCCTTTTGGAACATACAATAAGAATAATACTATAAAAATTTTCCTACCAGAATTTTGTATGACGGTTATTCCACAAAAAATTTTTTCATTTATCTTTTCAAATATATTTCTCAATAATAATTGTGGGCAAAATAATGGTATAATTTTTTTGTTTAATCGCAACCTGATTGGAGTACAACATTCCATTGCAGCAAATTTAGATTATTAAAGTATTATGAATTTTCTGCCGCAAAAATGTTTCATAGACCAGTTTTGCAGAATAACCCAGATCTATTAAAATGATAAAAAATTATAATTTATGTTGATGATAATAACAAAAATGTTAATTATAATGTTGGTGATGATGATTTGAAGAAAATTTCGTTTCTCAATTTTGTTATTTTATATTTAGGCGTGTTTATATAAGAATCAGAAAGCACATATAGAAAATGATAAAAATGTAAAAAAAAAATTATTTGTCATGTTAATGTCAGAGTAAGACATACTAGAAAAATATTGTACATTTGTCACATTAGAAAATCAAATCAAATTTGTGACAATTTAACAAAACAAAAAAAAAACATTTTATTTCCTTACCCTGGTAACAAGTCTGTCAGACATGAAATTTTTATTAATTTTATACAAAGTACATTTTAACGGAATGTGTTATTCGTTATAATTAATTAGCTACTTCATTTGTGATGCGTTTTTATGCTCTATATAGCTACTACACCTTAGTGAAAAGGATATTAACCTTGGCGTGAAGACTGTACTACTTTAAGGAGTCGTCGTCTACGATATGAGCTTGTACATATGTATTATGTTCTAACTCAGCATTAAAACTTTGAAACGATTTAGGCATACTCGCTTGTGTGATCACGTGTTAACTCAAAAACGAAAGAAAAAAAACACTACCAATTTATTACAAGGACGATTTCCATAATAGGGTGGTTGTCATATAACTTAAAGAAATTGATTCTTTTTATAGAAAAAAAACCTAAAAATTTTAATATGGAAGTAGTTATAACATTGTTTACATTATTTTTATGTCGCCCCTAAAAGTACGCAATTTTATATTTTAAAATATCTGAAAAAAATTTTGTTTTTTATAAGAGATTAAGCAATTATCTATTATAATATTATTTTCTTTCAATTTTAAAATTCAATACTTCATCATCAAATTTCAAAAGTTTTAAAGAATAACAAAAATAGCTATATAAACCTTTCAAAAAATATATTTTCTCATAAAATTTTAATAAATAAACATTCAAGGTGTTTTATTGACCCTGTAGCATATTATGATAAGGATATTTTATGTTTCAAGCATATGTCGAAAGCAAATATTCACAACTTTTATGTTGATTTTAACACTATAAGGAGAAAAGAATAATTAAAAATAAAATTAATCTATCAAAATTTTAAATTCAATCTGATCTTTTGCGTTATATGAAGTTTTTGTAAATTTAATCTATAGAGTTCATATGAACACATAATATGATTTTAAATACGCACTGAAGATTTTAGTTTGACTGATTTGTATAACAAATATAGAATTGTTTTTATTTCAAATTTCATAAAATTCAATCTCAAGGCTAATTATTCAAAACAATGCTATTGAAAATGCTTCCTTACATATTTGAAAAAAAGTATAAAAATTCTTGTTATTATTTATTTTTCTATGAAATAAGTATTCTCTTAGTTATCTAAACTATAAAATTTTTTATGGAATTAATTTATAGATCTACATTTAGGCAGGTCATATTTACATTGATTGGAATTACGAATTAGAAAAATTTAATTATTGTTCAAAAATTTTTCATGATTATGTTGTACAGAATAATAATTTGAGTAAATATTAAAATATTATGGACAAAAATTTCTGGCATTAAATAACAAAACTTTCTTAAATTGTATGTGAAAAAATCATTACAAGTGTGAGAAAATCTTTAAATATTCCACAGTAAATAATTTTCAATTAATGTCATAATTTCAATATTGTCTTTTTAAATGGTAAATTTTTTGACAAAAGTTTAAATAATTAAATTGTGCAAAAATTTTCCAAAATTTCAAAGTAGTAAAAAACTAACACACAATAGAAATAAATTCTTCATAAATAATTTACGTATAACATTTAAGAAATTTAAAAGAAAAACCATTTTGAACTACATTCAATAAAAAACTGAAAATGAAAAGAAAATGTTGGTAACCTTGACAATTTTTTTCAATATTATTATAGTTCATTTCCTTGAACTTGAACGTTCATCAAATTAATAGCTAAATTTTCAAATTCATTTTCATAAATTGAAAACAATAAAAAGATAGTAATAAAACCATAAAAAAATTAAGTGTTTTTTAACACTACATAGCTACAACACTTTTTCGCTTTTCCCTAATTTTCTCATAGTTGTACATTCACGAAACCAATAAAATATTATTTCAGTAGTATGCTTTTTTTTTTTGCCCATCTTCCGAATATACATCAATTAAATACGACAAAAACCAATAATGGCTATGTAAATTTACTAGTTGTTTTTTGTATTCAATACAGCGAAAAAAAAATCAATGAAATCCAATTTAGAAATTAAAATCGTGCTTTACACACCAAATCAGCAATGACTTTGCAAAAAAAAAAAAAAAATTATGTAGCACAAATAAAAAATGTTCAGAAAATATTTATTACTAAATTTATGCTGCCAACAACATGGTGGCTCTCCTCCTCTCTAATGTTTTTTTAACATACAAATAGAAAATAAGTGTAAAGTATTTGAAAAAAGGATACTAATATAGTAGGATAGGGTCAGTTAATGGGAATTTTAGAAAATTAAAAAGCAGCTGAATTAACAAACATAATTTTGTTTAAGATTTTGCTCAATTTTTGTAAATTGGTTGGTTAAAATGTCGTCGAAAATTATTGGTGTACATCATATGGATCAGATTATTTGAACCAGTTGAATAAAACTCTTTAAAATTTTAAAATATTAAGGATTTTCAAGGTCAATATGTTCCATAGAAATATTTTGAGTGTACCTTACGACTGCCACTGGATAATATAGACGTCGAGTAAAAAGCCCGTATATATTCATAAAAAATTCCTTAAATTTTCATGTTTCGTCTGCGACTCTTCATTTGAAAATTTTATAACGCGAATTAAAAAAAAGTGAAAAATCAACGCCACATTGTCATGGTTAGTAATTGAAATGCATGTTTCACTTTTACAAGTTAGCGTGATAAAAAAAATTTAATAATGTACTAAATTAAATTGCATAAAATTTTCAAAAAATTCCAAAGAAAAAAAACCCTTACTGTTTAAAATGTTTGGTTTTTTTGTAAGTTTTATGAAATAAATTAAGGTTGCAGAAATTATCAAATTTCAAAAAAGAATTTTATACTAAAAATAGAAAAAATTCCACTGAAAAATAGACAAAAATCAGACGAAAATCGATTTGATCTTGTTAACTTCGTTATACAAGCATTCATGGTTTCAATAATTATAATTTAAGTACTTTAACAACTTTGCCATCGAAACAATGTTGGATATGTGAAGAAACGTTGATCATTAATTTAGTTTTTCGTGCTAAGCAAATATTAATCCATGTTGCTGTGTAAAAAATTATCACGCCGGCCTCCCAAAATAAAATACATAAGAGCAGGACTAATAATTTTTAGTTCTTTAATATTGTGTTTACTATGACGTTTCATGTCATTTTATCATCATTAATTCAGTAAGACACAAGAACTATGACTATACATACATACATTTCATTACCTGGAATTTTTACTTTCGTTGTATGTGGAATTTGTTATAATCCACAACTTTGTATAAATATCCAATATACTTCATATCGCCCGTGTATAAATATCCAATTGTTATTTTTAATTCAATTTTTTTTATAAATTTGTATTTGCGTACCATTTAATAAAATTTTCAATTAACAATTTTTTTTTTTAATAAAAATTTATTATGAAAAAGTTGTTCAGTAGTTTTTTTAATTTTATTGATGATCGAAAATTTAACAATTTTATTGTAATTGAATTACCACTATATTAGTAAAATATAAAATTAATTCAATAAAAATTATATTACAAAATAAAAATGGGTAAATAAAATCGAAAATGATTGGAATTTTAATAAACATGAAATGGCAATTAATCTCAAATCATTTTCAATATAAAAGTTAAAAAATATAATATTCACTTGAAAAGAAACCTGAACATGGACAGTGTTTTCACATTCACAGTTCAAATTTGTTATAAGGTTCGCAATTCTACTAAATCTATTCCAATCACTTGAATCCGCGCTGAACTTAAGTCCATAGTATACAGGGACGGAATATTTAGTTATATTTTTACTTCTTAATAATTTTCACTAAAATTTTATTAATGAAAATCTTTAATATTTTCAAGCTGATTCTGATTTAAGAAATATTAGGTAGTAAGCACTATCCAAAATTTAAATTACGTAAATTTCAATAAGAGGGGTAATGTGAAGTTTTTGGGGAAATATGCCGTGCGGAAAAGCGTTTCTTCATCCTAGGGAAGACAAAAAGAGTAAATAAGTAACTAGTGAGTGAAGTAAAATGTTAGAAAAAGACTCAAATCACTACATTTTAATGGTCGTTTTCATTGCAAATATTTCAATGTATAGCATGAAATTGTGAAGACGAACTATACATTACAATATATGTACTATAAAGTGAGATATAAAAAAATTCAAAATAAAACGTCCATAAGGGTGTCCTTTAACTTAAATTTACATAAAAATACCACTAATCTCAAAAACACCCACCATGTTAAATATAAAACTCTGAAATAAATGTTTTTACCATGTATTTTTAATTTAAAAAATTTAAATATCCTTAAATTTTAAAAAATATCACAACTACTTATTTCACTACTTCAATAATAATAGCTAAATTTAATAAAATTTCGTGAATAATGAATGGGTCAAAATACTTATGCCGGAAATTTATTGAAATTTTTTTTCTTTATTCAATATTATGGCAATATTTTATAAAAATTTTTAAATGTTAAGTGCAAAATAAGATAATAAAGTGTTAATTTTTCAATACATATGATATTAAATTTTTTTCTTCTATGTTGTGTCATTGACTGAAATAACTAAAACATAATAGAATATAATTAAAACATAATATTTGCAGAAAATTTTGAATGAACTAGAAATAAAACACTTATTACATTCATAATAATATTATAATAAAATAAAATCGATATTATATATTTTTTATGAAATTCATGTTAATATGTTCTATATTCTATTCAAGGACAAAATACATATTATTATTCTCGTGTGTGACACATTTTTTAAACACGTTATGATATAAGGATTTTTGTAGTACTCGTATATATGAGAACCTTTAAAATGCATATGCCTATACTTATATTCGTAGCTTAAAAAATACGTTTAACATTAGAATATGTCATTTATATTATTTCATACATACATATTCTAGAAAAACCAAGTAAATCTTTAAAAAAGCAAAAAATATCCATTAAAAATTTAAAGAATAAAAATCTTTCCAGTATAGCACGTACCACATTATTCCTAACATTTATTTTATTTTACCGCACTCATGTATATAGGTATATGTATTAGGTTAAGTTCATATTATTATAAAACACACAAACAATTAATAATAATATTACTCTAAATTTCTAAGAAAATATGAAAGAATCAGACAAAATATAAAAGAACTCATGAATATTGTTTAATATAAAAAATATTTCTTATGTGATAAGAAAATTCATATTTTTATAATATACAAGGCCAAAGATAAAGGAAAATTCACCCTTAAAATAAATCAAGGTAAATCTTATTTCTGAAAAATTTATCCAAAAATCAAAATTGAGTATGAAATGTGCAAATACATGCTAAGCTCATTTTAAATTTAATTTAAAATTTTTTAAATTGTAGCAACTTGTAGTGGCATTCATCTTAAATATTCGGTTTTTCTTAAAGAAAAATACTTTAAACAGAAAATTTATGAACAATAATTAGGTTTAAAAAACTCATCCCAAATTGGAAATCATAGAAAGGCAGAGTACCTATTTGCTCATAAGTGCTGTCATATTGCACTACAGAATATATTCATTAATATAGTAAACAAACAAAGTGATCTGTACTACATCTTTTGTACAGAATGTTTACTAAAATAATTAAATAAAACTTAACAGACATAATATAACTTAACAAAAAAAAAATATTTTTCATTAACTAAATTAACATCACTTTTCGCCATCATTTTTAACAATATCCATTTGATGAAATATAGAATATTTTTATTCCTATGTTTATTGTACTTCAATCTCGACCACAACTGTAATGCAAAACAGTGATAAAACTATAAAAATATGTTTCAGTCGGTCTAAATCAACTGATTTATACCCTGCCATTACACTTTGACAATTTCGCATAAAAACTTGTTTTTGAAATATTTAGAATTAGCTTTCATAGTTGCATGGTAGCTACTCGTAACCTGCTGTTGCATTCCAAAAATACTTCGACGATATTATGTTACTTATACTTGGACACATGTCTTATGAATCTAACTTTATTATTTTTCTGAATATATAAAATTAGCTGTTGCAGTTGTAGGACAGCTCTCCGAAACAGTGCAGCCAATTTATTAAAACTTTTAGAACATATATTATTTAAAATGTTTAATATGTATCCGCGAACAAAATTTCATATTTGTATCTTTATCAGTTTTTGAAATATTTAAAATAATCCCTTTGAGTTGTATGAAGGCGGCTATACCCTAACCCATTGTCCGAATTAATCCAATTTTAATAAAGTTCGCAATTGGTACAAAAAAAACAACTTATATAAGTTTGGAGGTATTTGTTTTACTCATTTTTAATTATCGTGGAGGGGCATGTCTAAATCAATGCAAAATTTTATGATGAACAAGAATACACATTTATGTCCATACCATAGATGACTCCTTCAAATGGTTACAAGCTCTGTACCAAAGTTAATATACCCTTCACAAAGGTGTGCAGGGTATAAAAAATAAAACTTTTCCTCTAAAAAACTTTTGAATCATTTCGTTACCGAAAATATTGCAGAAAAAATTTGGCAAAATAAATATTTTTATAAAAATATCCTGAAAACCATAACATTACATTTTATAGAAAAAAAAGGCTTATATTAATAAACTGTTTTAAAATAAACAATATTTGAACACAAAACTTTTTATAATAAACTGCAGGTGCGAAAACTTTTATAGTAATGCTTGCTTTTTTTTTTTAACTTTTTACTAAAAATTGCAAAAGGACCAAAGTACACAAAAAAATTTTTCACAATTTTTTTCTTTTAATATTGTTATTGTTTTCTTCCAAATTTTGTTTTTTCTTTTTCGTGTTAAAAAAAAATACAAAGTTAACAATATTGGTTTTGTTTTTTTTCTTCTTTTGTATTTCTTTAAAGTTTTTTAAAATTTTATTTCTACACTTTTTGGTACTCTTTGAAGATGTTGTAATGGAAACAGTTTTTATGCGGTTGCAAAATAAAAAGTCTCGTTTTTGGTGCATAAAATAAATTTTTATTGTGTAATTTTTAAGTTTTCCTTTATTTTTGTAATTCAATTTCATTTTATTTGGAATATAGCCAAAATATTCCTATTAAATTTTTATGTATTTGCGAAAACAAAACAAAATGAAACTCAATGAAAAATTAACCCATATAGTGCTAAGTTTTACGTTTATTGTAAGTTTTAATATCTTGCACGTATCCGTTGAACTCAAACTTAAGAAATTTTTATATTAAGACTAAAAGCAGGTCGATTTTCTTATATTAATTCGAAAAAAATTGTTATAAAACTCGAATTATATCACTGTACATACATAATTCTAGCTCACAATAATAAAAATTAAAGAAAATCATAAAATGTCTAACTAAACAAAGTTTATATTCTAGTATATGGCATTAAAATCTGGAATATGACACCTACTTTGGTCAATACACGGTTAAATACTCTATTAAAACAATTTTAATATCCTTTAAAAGTATTTTTGAAAATAAAATATAAACTACAATAAGTTTGTATGTTAACAAATAAAAATATATTATTATGTAACGCATATTATATAGATTTTATATTTTTAAAATTTAAACAAGTAAAAACGTTTCAGTCGGTATGAACCGATTTAATAATACCCTGCACCTTTCATTGTTGTATAGCAATTACTTAAACCTGTGAAACCATTCTATAGAAACTTCACGGATATGTCTGATCTATAACTGAACACACAAGTTTCGTGAATCTGACTTTATTATTTTTCCAAATATTTAAAATTAGTTTTTGGAGTTGTATGGCAGGTACCCGAGCCTGCCAAGCAATTCCACTAAAACTTCGCTAATATATCTGATCTATAATTGGACACACAACTGCCAAGTTTCATGAATCTAACTTTATTACTTTTCCAAATATTTAAAATATGCTTTTGGACTTGTATGGAAGCCACTCGAACCTGTCAAGCAATTCCACCAAAACTTCAGAAATATCTTTGACCTATAATTGGACACACAACTGCCAAGTTTCATGAATCTGTCTTTATTATTTTTCCAAATATTTAAAATTAGCTTTTGAAGTTGTATGGCAGGTACCCGAACCTGCCAAGCAATTCCACTAAAACTTCGCAAATATATCTGATCTATAATTGGACACACAACTGCCAAGTTTCATGAATTTGACTTTATTATTTTTCCAAATATTTAAAATTAGCTTTTGGAGTTGTATGGCAGGTACATGAACCTGCCAAGCAATTCCACTAAAACTTCGCTAATATATCTGATCTATAATTGGACACACAACTGCCAAGTTTCATGAATCTGACTTTATTATTTTTCCAAATATTTAAAATAAACTTTTGGACTTGTATGGGAGCCACTCGAACCTGTCAAGCAATTCCACAAAAACTTAAGAAATATCTTTGACCTATAATTGGACACACGACTGCCAAGTTTCATGAATCTGACTTTATTATTGTTCCAAATATTTAAAATTAGATTTTGGAGTTGTATGGCAGGTACCCGAACCTGCCAAGTAATTCCACTAAAACTTCGCAGGTATATCTGATCTATAATCGGACACACAACTGCCAAGTTTCATGGATCTGACTTTATTATTTTTCCAAATATTTAAAATAAACTTTTGGACTTGTATGGGAGCCACTCGAACCTGTCAAGCAATTCCACAAAAACTTAAGAAATATCTTTGACCTATAATTGGACACACGACTGCCAAGTTTCATGAATCTGACTTTATTATTTTGCCGATTATAAAAAATTTGCTTTTGAAATTGTATGGCAGCCACCCGAACCGGTGCAGCTATCTCATTAGAATTTTTAGAGCATGTGTAGAATATAATTGGACACATGTATACAAAATTTTATATTTGTACCTTTATTAGTTTTTGAAATAATTAAAATAAACTCTTTGAGTTGTATGGCAGCTACCCGAACCCGTTGTCCGAATTAGTCGAATAACAATAGGGCTCGTCCTTGGCACAAAAGAAAAAACTTGTGAAAGTTTGGTGTCGATTGCATTATTCGTTTTTGAGTTATCGTGCGATCGGACGGACGGACGGACGGACGGACGGACGGACGGACGGACGGACGGACGGACGGACGGACAGACGGACATGTCTAAATCGACGCAGAATTTTACGCTGAGCAAGAATATATATATATGTCCATACCGCAGATGACTCCTTCAAGTAGTTACAAACTCCATACCAAAGTTAATATACCCTTCACGAAGTGCAGGGTATAAAAAGGACTAACGACACCTATAAGGTGATAATAACAATAAAAAAATCTATTTATCAAACTTTAAAAAATAAATCCTTTAAGTAATAAAAGGTACAGTCGATAATTTATTGTCATTGTCAGGATATTAAGATAAATGTACTAGTCCATCAGAACCGACGGACCCAGAATATTAATATTGATTAATTTAAAATTGGTATAATTATTTCTGGAAAAACTTTATTAGAATAACAAAATGGAGGGAAAATGTAAAAATTATAAACAATTTTAAAAATTTAATTACAATATTTTCAGTTATATTATCTTTTCTATTGTTACTCGTATAAAGAAAATTTCTATAGATTAGTCTTGAATTTTGTCTTATAAAAGTTTTGTATAAAATCCTTTTTCATTAAAATTTAAAGAGTATGAAAAGCAATATTTAATTTCATAAAATTTATTTTGAAAGATATTAAAGCAGCTCTTAAAAAACGTCTTATTATATTCTCAAAGAATAAATGAATATTAATAAGGATAAAATAACTATATAGGTATACATGAGCTTTACAAAGCACACTAAACAAACCTACGTAATATAAAGAATTAAGTCAGTAGGTGGAAAGTGAAATTTTGAAATTTATTAAATGTTAAAAAAAAATATTTGAACAAGATTTATGAAAATTTTAAATACCTACATATTTTTTGACATCTAAAAAATTTTTCCTATTTTTGAAACTTTTGAAATTTTAAAATATTCTTAAATTGCATTTCATTGTATTTTCAATATTCTAGTAAATTTAAGCAATTTTAAGTATAATTCACTTTCGGAGTCATTTCTATTATATTGAGAGTGCCTACCTTGCTAATTCAATTAAAGTTATTTTCTATCTATCTAAAATATACGACTTTTATTTTAGAGAGAGCAATTAAATAGCTTCATATTTTCAGAACTTTTCGAAAAAAAGAATTTGGAAGCGAAGAATTGCTAAACAAAGCATCTCTAAATGTTATAGCTTCTCAAAGTTCTAAAAATGCCATTTACTTATTGCATCGAAAGTGCAAAAATTTTTTTAATTCTGCAAACATATAATGTCAACGACGTGCTAATTCTACTGCGGAAAATAATGGTTGAACATTATATTAACATTAACTGTTATGTAAAACTCTTTTTTTTTACGATTCTTCGTATAAATAAATTATTGTGTTGGAAGAAAGTTTTTTCTATCACCATCCCCTCCTCAATTGTCAGCAGCTAACAAAATTTCTAAATTTGAATTTTCCCCGCTTTATGTTTCCGAAACCGTAATTTTTTCTACATTTTTATAAAAGCAAAAACGTTAATTATTATTTATATTAAAACACGCAATTAAAAGTTGAAATCGACCATTGTACAAAAGCTTCTTCTATGTTCTTTTCTCATCCGAAATGAAGGCAATCAATTGATTAATTTTGGGATTTTAGTGAAAGTTATTTAAATAGTCTAGTAGATTGTTTTTTTTAAAAAAAAAGCATTTTCATTTTTGCAAGAGAAAGGGACTACTTTACAAAATCTTGGTTTTATCCGAATTCATGTCCAATTCAATCTTATATCTTCTATTTATTTCTTACAATTCACATTATAGTATAATTTAATTATAATTAACATTATTGAGGGATTATGTAGTTAATTCGTATTGGATATAAATTCAAAAACATACACTCATTATGTACATTATTTTCGAGGTTATGTCGAATTAGTTTTAATCTGCACTACATGTAGCTAGTTTTCTTTCAGTTCAATATAGCAACTCATGTATACTTTGTATATGCATGTACCTACAACATATGGAAGTGTACCATATGTTCTTGCCAATATTACTTTTATTCTTTAAATATTTTTTACTTTCATGCAATAAATTTTCTAAGTTTTGTGCTGCATTTTCCCATTCGAATACATTTTATATGTTCAAAAAGATAAAAAAAAATAAATATAAGATAGAAAAATTCTGTTGAAATTGAAATTAATAATTTTTTTTTTTTGTTTTTTGCAAATATAAAAAATTTCCTATGATCTACAAGATTTCGAGGGCAATAAAACTTTTAAACTGAATTTATTTGAATTTTTTTTTCAAGGTCATTGGAAAAAATAATAACACTAATCAAGGCTAAAAATATTTCAGAATAAAAACTTCCATTCTTCTACTTTTCATTTTCTTTTCTTTCTCTTTTTTCGTTTTGTATTTGCAAATGACTTTTCTTTTATAAATTTTTTCTTAAAAAAATTTATAAAAAATTTTCTTCATTTTCTTTTTATTTCACTCCTATTTTATTTAAGAATAAATTGAGAAAGTGTTTTGTTTGAAAAATTATAAATTTGTATCAAAAACTTTGGAGCAAATTAAAAATTATTATGCGACCTTAAAAAAACATTACAGAACATTAGTTTATTGTATTTAATTTATTGATTGAATTGCGAAAGAACTTTGAAATTAAGAAATTATTAAAGAATTTTATAAATTTGGAATTTGTACTGTCGAATTCAAAGTGCATTTTTATTGAATAAGGCTACAATATTGAATTTGGATATTGCTCAATATTAAGAGATAAATTGTGGCGATTATGGTGGAGATCAGAGAGTTGCTGATTTGTTTCTCTAACTTTTCTTTGGGCCTATTAGCAATGGAACCTCATGCAACTAGCAAAATTACCTCTTAAGATATACAATGTAGAAACTGCGGAGTAGAGTGAACGGAAAAAACCATTTAAAATTTACATGTGACCTTCAATTTTTGAACCAGTTTGAGACATTAATTGAGAAATAAGATCAAATTATTTATCTCATTTCTCGATCTTTTGCGGCTATTGTTAGACGTATTTAATTGAACTTATATTGTTGTGCTACTTGTGTCTTCTTCAAATTTCTATAATAGCAGCTGTATGTTAATCAACCAATAAAAACCATATGAAAGAAAAAATTTCATTTTTCAAAAATTTGAAAACTGATAACATTTTGTTCAATTTATTTAAAATTATTATTAATATTAATTTAATTTAATTATGTATATACTAAAACCAAAAAGAAAATCTTTTATTTTTTCATCTGGTCTAAACGAAAAATAGCCTTCAGTAAAATTTTTAATTTCAAAATAAAATTAAAGTAAAAAAAAATGCTATTTATTAGTGACCCCACTGAACATAATAGCTGTTATATATCGGCAGTTCATTATACCGGTAGAGTTTTTAGCGGAAATTCATTTCCACATTGTACCGAAGCATAAATAAATTATATTTTAAGAAAATTTTATTCTATTTGTTTGTTCGTATCTAAAGGTGGTCTGAAACAATTTTAATGAAAGCATTCTTATCTTACGAGTAGTTTACTTTTCAATTCTGTGAAAAATTAATGTTTTGCGGTTGAGCTAAGTTAGACTATGGTAACAGCACTCTTGCTGTCGGTCGATATTACGTTTTGGTATTTAATATTTGAATTCTATTTGTCTGAATATTTGGCAAAAAAAATCGGATTATTGCTAAAACTATTTAAAATATATATTATAAGGGGGGTCTTTTCAATCTTCTAAATCCCTTTGGTCAAAGAAATATAATGGCGATTTCCTGATATTATTCATAAAATACACAATATTGCAGTCGGTTATCTGCTGACCGACCGCATTAGGTTTTTTCATTTTTCAATTTATTTTTTTATTTTTTTTTAATTCATATTATTGATCCTTTTCCAAAAATTTTATATTTATAATATTAATTTACAATATATGAAAAAATAATTTTTTAATATATAATTTCGTTTATTTGCAAGAATATAAAGGATATTTGCAACTTTTTATTAAATATAAGAAATATATAATTATAAAAACAACAAAAACCAAAAAAAAATTTAATTTTATAATTAATTAAAAATAATAAAAAGAATAGAGTAAAAAAATATTATAAATTACTTACAATTATTGTAGAATTTCTGAAAATTTTCAGTATAAAAAATTTTTAAAATTAAAAAGAAAATAAATATTCAAAGGTTTTTATATTGTGTATTTTTAATTAAATATAATTTTGAGAAAAAAAAAATTTAATTATACAAAAATATATGATTTTTTTCTGTTATATTTTCACTTAGTACTTTGTTTTCAATATATTGTAGGTTTTTTGTTAGGTTAAATTTTGTAACCTTAGTATCTAAAATAATATGATATTAAATAATTTCACTTTATATAATATAACACATAGTACAAACACTTGTTATACAAAACTGGTTATTTCAATTATTTTTAATAATAAATTTTTTCTTATATTTAATTTTGAAAATAGTTTTATTGTTATAAAATATTTATGAATTTAAAGTCATTATTATTATACATATACATAATTTAATATAATAGATGGAGAGTGTATAATTATATATGTATTAAATTTTTTTTTGAATTAAATCAAAATTTCTTAATGTTTGCTTTTTAATTTTTGATTCTATTGGAAATGTTATACTTATTTGACAAGAATTTAAATATGATATGTTATATAAAATCATAAAAATATATGTATGTATTTGATATTATATAGATTTACATTATATAACAGTTATATGATATGTAATATTATCATTTTATATAAAATACGAGTAATATGTGTGTAAAATATTTATATATCTGTAAATATAAAATGAAATTAAACAAAATTATTATAAAATAATTGTGGTTTTATAGGCGGAATTTGTGTTGCTGTAATAATATACAGTTCTTGCTATATATATATTACATATTATAGTAATATTTAAATGTGCATAGTATACATATATTGTGTATGCAGAAACTATATAAATGCATTTAATACGTATTATCCCATGTAAAATATATTTAAAGCATAGACATTAATTAATTCATATACGTATAATAATATTTTAGTATATTTAATAAGAACACCAGAATATTATTATAACTAATTATGATGTGTTCTTGCTTTTGTATAAATTAATTAATTAAAAATTTTTTTTTAATAAAAATCACTTTATAAAAAAAAATTCAAAGAAAGTTGATTGAATTCATTTTATATATACACATATTATGTACTTATATAATATAAAATTAAATTACTCGGTCATATCCGTACGAATATTTTTTAAGAGTTTTGTGATAAAAATTCTTATACAGTATTCTTGTTAATTGAATATTGGCTTTGTTATTTGTGTAAGCCTTTAAAATTATTAAAATTGTTTGGCAACTCTTGTTAGTATTCATGTAATGGTATTCATGTTAATTTTTTTTGGAATATTTGCCAGTTATTAAAGTTTTTGGCAAAATTTTGGTAAATGGAGAAGAATTTACGCAATTACATCAGAATTTTATAAAGATAATGGCTGCAATTCCTTCATGCAAATTTTAAGTACTTTTATGCTTTACAATTTCTAAGATGTTTTAAATTGTTCTGGAATAGTTAGTTGTACGGTTTCTATTTGAATAGCTATTTCAATTAGAATATTAATTTAAATAGTGTCCTTACTACTAAGTCGTAACTAATTTAAGAAATTTGTGTAAATTTGGTTAGACAAACTCCATGTGTTTTTGGGTTACCGCTGGAAAGAACAGACGGAGAGACCAAGCTGAATTGACATCAGAATTCGACAATGATCAAATATGTATTTGTGTCTTTGTTTTATAGGCGTCGATTTCTTATCCCTATAAACAAAGTGGGTAATTTAAACGCATTTTACTGTACAAGTATAAAATTTCTTCCATTTTATGTGATATTAAAAATTTTTCCATCATTTTATAGAAATTTCAATTTTTTATGATTAACAAACTGCAACAGTATAATCTGATGAATATTATCATTTTCGCCAAATATTTTTTTATTTATTTATAAATTGAGTGGTAAAATATAATAGTAATCGAATTCAATTACATGAGGTAATCTCAAATCTATTATTGCAAAAAAGCTATAATTGAATGATAAAAATTAAAAATCTTCTTGTTGGAAAATTTATTGGTAACGCGCGTAGATATACATAACGTACGAGTACTCGTACATACGTTATGTATCTAATAAGAGAAAATAATTTCTTAATTCTCAGATTATTATTTTAAAACTTGGATTTAATTGGAAATAAAATACAATTTTGTATTGGTTTTACCGATAATTAAGAGAAATATCCGAACCATAATTGTAAATATTATATTAATTATTGTGAAAAATCAAAAGTAAATAAATTATTCATTATTAAAATAGCATAATAATATTAAAATAATTTTCCATCGCATAAAACATAAAAAATAAATACTTTATTTAACATTTTTAATGCCTACTCATATTATGAATTTTAAAGGGATTTTAATTCAATGATAATTTTTCAGTTCAGTTTTAGTTTCGCGTTTTCGTTAGCATTTCAGTCAAAGGCAATGTTGCTAACCTGTGCTTTTATGAAGAAAAATTTTAAAATATTAAAAATTTCAAGTTTCTTAAAATTTTTATAAAAATTTACTTTTAAATTTATAAATTAATTTTTCTCAAATTTCTCCTATATTTTCAATTTTACTAACATAATTTATTTCAATAGCAGTATTTGAAAAATAATATGCAGGTCGTAGTCGCAGCTTTGAAAAATTTTTAACATTTATTCAAATGGTTGTGAAAATATTTTTATTCAGAATAGGAATTAAATTTAATATAAGTCGGTAGATACATTCATGTTTTAGACAGCAGATTTTAATGTTACTTTTAATGTTTTTAATAAATGTTACACAAAATGCTTAAGCCACAATTACATATTTCACAGGCATAAAATCTCTAAAATATTAACATAACTATTAGTATTGCAGATATAAGGTTTTTGAAGAAACAAAATCTCTTTTGTTTAGGCATAATTTATTTTAAATCATCTTGCTTACTCCAATTATTATACTCATATGACTATAGAGTATTTTTTCAAGGTCTTAACAGTTAGTATGAGTATGAGAAGATGTGAAAAAACATGCTATTTTTAGTAATTATACCTACATGTAGATCGTTATTAAAAAAGTTCATAATCGTGATCAAAATCTCGGTAGAAATTTCTAAAATTTCCAAACACGTTTAATATCAAATCTTAATATTCTATACAGAAATTTTACTCATACAATATGTGCCATCGTATTTCTTATATTTTGTCTTTTCTTTACAAAATTTTACGCATGAAGAATTTTAAAATACTAAAATAAGCCCTTTTTAAATATTTTAAAATTATTTAACTTTAGAAAAATTCTTTTATTATCTTTCATTTTTAATAATATGCAAGTAGCTATATTTATTATCAGGATGTAGGTTATAATTTCGAAATCTTATTTTCGTTTTCATCTTTATCCTTTACAAATTACAACATTCTTTTTTTAAATTTAATTTTTCTGTGAAAATTCAGAGGAGAAGGGGGTATTGAATTTTATACGCGTTGAGTTTAGAACTTTCAATTTTTTTTTTATCTTTTTCAACAATTCTCATTTATTCATTTAAAACTTTTAATGTCGTAATTGGAAATATTGTTTTAGAAAACTTTTATTATGTTAAATTTGATTTGATGGAGAATTGAATCAATGCATTGATACTTTGAGTTAAAAATATAAAGTGAGAACTATGTACATACGTCTGTAATAATATCAAAATTGAAAATTGTTTTCTGAAAATGTTCCAAAATCTTAGTTCGCTCGTTTATCACGCTTACAAAACAGAAGAAAGAGACTATTAAGATGATTAGTATACAAAATATACGTCCATCTTATATAGAAACAAGGTTACTAGACTTATGATGTATTTATTTGGCGAATGTGAGAGTTTAGTATTTTATTATAACTACAGAAAATCTTTGCGAATTCGAGAAAAAAGTCTTGTGAAGAAAATTATAATGTGATCAGTCAGCGAACTTGTCAAAACTGATAAAAAAATTACTGTTTACTGCAAGTGTATTTTAAAAAAATTGGCGAATAAATTTCTTCGCCATACGTCATAATAGCAAATTTGCTAGCTTATCGAAATCTCTTGAGTAGATAATACGCCGGCTAGATAACATTTACTATGTACTTCCCGTATTGGAAGAACGTTAAAATTAAATCAAAATCCACGTAATTTTTAGAACTTTAAAGTTTTTAAGTTCTACACCATATTAATATGACACTTTCTTAAAGAAAATTAACTGTATCTTATTTTGTACAGAACCACAATAAATGCGATATTGGATATACAAGGAAACTATTAATAATTACTGCCCCATAGCAAACACACCAATAAAAATTTGAAATTTATATTTAATAACAACTTTTTATTTATAAATTTATTTTATTAAAACTTTAGTCTAATTTTTGCTTTTTATTTTTGTTCCCAATTCTGTCACTCAAATGGCAAATTTAAAAGTTATGAAAAATAGTAAAACTCTTTAAACGTTAACACTTTTTATATAATAATATTATAGTAGTAAAGTAGGTGCATACTAAGTGATAAAGAACTTTTAATTTTTATAAAAACAAAAATTTCTCTAAAGTAACTTTTAGTTAAATTTTTGAAAAAGCTTCTTATATTTTAAAGTTTTGACATAAATAAACTTTTGCGAGAAACTATGCATAAGCTGTATAGTTGTTTAATGAGTGGTTGAAAGTTATACAAAATATTTTTATGCACATTAATAAATCAAAATTTTAAAATTTTTGAATTAATTAAAATTATAACTTTGAGTTTCACTTTAATTGAATGACAAAGATAAATTTTGTATGTCAATTATCAAAAGAGTAAATTTTATTGCATAATTTTTTACTAAAGGAATTTTTTCAGATTTTTTTTTAGTTTCTAACAAGAGGGTATTCCAGAAAGTTTGTTTTCTTTGAAAATGTTTACAAAAATCTAAGATACAAAACGGCTTTTCAAAGAGAAATTTTTTTTTCTTTCAGAAATTATCATAAATTTATTTTCAATTTTGTTTTACTAAAAATTTAATTAGAAAAAAGGACTTTGTATTTAAAAAGAATATTAAATAACAACACTGTAATCTAGCTATATGTTAAAAAACCAAAAGAAAAAATTAAAGTAGTATCCAAAGTATTACTTTTATAAATCCCTAATTCCCTAATAATAATTTCATCTATAAGACTAAATCTTTAATCAGGCGTAATTAAAAATTCATTTAAATGTTAATTTCGAAGGACTTTTTAAAATTTTGACTCCTTTTCCTCCTTTTTTTCTCGAAAATATTTTTATAAGAATAAAAATTAATTCTTTTGATATCATTAACATTTATATCGTTTCATTATGCTTCGGGTTTTTCTTTTTTTATTATTTCCCTAAATCCCTGAAAATACATTAAATTATTCTTCTTGAATTATTTACTTAACCTCGAGTTTTTTCTTTAAAGTTTTGCAACCAGATGCTTTTTCTTTTAAATTTTTCCAAAATTTGTGTTCTAAACCTATATAATATACAAAAATATTGTAATTTTTCAGTTCATTATACCTTTAAGAATTTTATTTTAGTGAATTGACTCAAAATTATTATTCGTATAGACCTACGTAAATAAAAATTTATCCAAATATGAGGAGAATAATGAAATATAATATAATGTAAAATTATGAGGTAATTAACCTGAATATTTTTATAATTGCAATCATACCAAAAATATTAAGTATCATGATAATTTTTATTAATAAAAAAAATTTTAAGCCTGTTTGCTTGATATTAATTAAATAATGATCATTTATTACCTTACTCATTCGTACAATTTAATTAAAGGGATTTTGAAATGGTTAATTTATTAAATACTATAAAAATATGAGTTAAAGATTTTTTCATTTCATATCCAGCAAATTTTATTAATAATGTTATATTTATGTTAAGGTCTTCAATTTTTTATGAATTATGGATTCAGATGTGGCTACAATCATCTGAACTATCCGTCGGAAAGTAAGTAGTAGTAGCTGTTTTTCGGTGTTAAATGTAAATTTTGATTTTTTTCCAAAATCGGCACCTAAAATGATTTGATCCGTTTTGTCATTTTAACCCTAGTATAACTCTGGGGTTCTTATTTCTGCATTTTAAACGTTTTTTATTCTTGGTATACTTTGTTCTCTCTAAAAATCAATTTGATTCAGTCGCTCAAACTATTCAAAACCAAATGCCACGTTCGTCCTTCAAGGGTTTGTATTCCTCGGTTAAATATTTTATCTAAGTAACATGAATTTCAAATTTAAAAATTAGATGAATTAATAATGTGTTTCAATTATTATTACCAATATAGAGGAAAAGAGAATTATGGTATTGCAAACCGATTTTTAGGTATACCAAATTTTTAATTATATTTTATAATTATTTGGTTAAAAATAATTTTCTCTGAATCTTCCAATTTCAAAATTTTATTTAAAAAATAGGGTGCTTGGTATTCTTTAAGTAAAAACTTTAAATTCTATATAGGAACATTAAAAATCATTGATTTAACTTTTATTACAGAAAAAGGAAAAACTTTATCTTAATAACCGGCTGTAAGTTATAATTAACACTGCGCACCTATGAACTTTGATTACAGTAATAAGTTCGTATATAATACGCCTGAATAGAAATTTAATATTCTGTTTTTAACAATACGTTGAGTAGGTATTGTGTATGTAGATAATTTTTGTTTGCAAAAGTAAAAAGGACAAAAATACATTATTGCCTACCTAATTTTAGAAGACATACCAAAGCACGATTGTTTTCGTAGAATTTTATACAATAAAATATTGCACGCGAAAAAATTTATTTCTGTTTTTTTTTTTCTGTGTTTTTTTAA
This sequence comes from Condylostylus longicornis, assembly GCF_029603195.1. NCBI lineage: Eukaryota > Metazoa > Arthropoda > Insecta > Diptera > Dolichopodidae > Condylostylus > Condylostylus longicornis. The sequence goes on from NW_026577987.1 coordinate 14,091,575, forward strand.
TTTCGTACAGTAATATTTCATCTTTTCAACATTATTACGGTTATCTAATAAATTAATTTTCACATTATTCAAGGACATTCACTTTCTTATATATTATTTCATAGCTATTTACTTATACATAAGTTTATTATTTATTTGTGCCGTAAATATTTAATGTTTATGAAACCTACCATTAAACACAAGTGCTTACAGTGCACACGACACAGTGAATATATTGCCACTTTTTTAACATGATAAAAATTCTACTAGCTGCTAAAACATTAAATGAAATTCATGTTTCTTATTATTTTTCAATATCGATGTGTGGGAGTTCTATGTGCGTTTATTAAAGAAACTATAATGTAAGGTTAGAATTTAACCTAAAAAATTTTTGAACGTTGAACTTACGAGTAATTACGAATAATTGTAACATCTTGTATAATCAATTTTAAATATTAGTAAAAATTATATTTTAAGAAGAAATTATAAGACATTCAGACTAGTTGCTCTGAATTATTTAAATTGGATCCAAAGAGGAAGAGAAATAGCGAGATCCGATGATACAAGGACTATGGACCAAAGAGGCATAAATGCACTCCTTCATTTCAATTGAGCCGTTTTGTGTCAAAAATTTATATTTCATCTAATATTTGATAATTACTTATTCGACTCTTTTAGTTTTTGCATACAGAATAAGTCGTTCTATGTTTTATTATATTTCGTTCTGTCCTTTAGATATCATAATCTACTTTTATTTTCTCAAACATAATGAAAATATGAAGTATAGCCAACTATTCTAATATTTGACCATATGACGAACAATATTATTTTATTATCATACATTTGATACACCCTCTATTTAATGTAATTGTAATTTAATTTGAATATAATTTCATTTAGTTTAATGATTACATTCAATGTCATAAATATTTTTACAAAATGGACTGAAAATAAATTTGGTTTACTCTTACTTATATTTTTAATAATAAAATGTTTTTTTTTATTGAAAATGCGAGGTCATTCGTTTATTTATGTATGTACATTGCTAATTATTAAAAGGATTATGGGAATGTTATTTTTATTATAGGTTTTAGAAATGAGGATCAAAACACGAGCAAATAAAACCACAGTAAATTGTTTGACTTTGATTATTTTTTTTTAATTTCATTATATTTGTGTATGTATAAGAAGATTTTCGCAAAGGTAGGGATATTTCTGGATACATGAGAACACAATGTAATCGAAATTTTGACTTCACCACGTTCTATAGAACCATTATAATGGAGAAAATAAGAAAAATTTTTATTTATTTTGTTGTGTGTCTTGTAATGATTCTTAAAATTTGGTGTTATTTTGAGAGTGCTCAAAAATTTTATTATAGTTCTTCTATAATTTATTTTAAATTAATAAGTATTTATTCTTAGAAAACGCTTCCAATCAAATTTATATCTAATTTTCAACAATAACCTAAAGCATTCATATGCATTCACAGCTAACATATAGATCATTAGTTTATAATCTAGTTTGGTCTGTGGATAATATTTTTTTTTTGTTAATTTTCAACTATTTTATATGAAAACCCAAAAATTAATTGCTATTCGATTTATCTGAAATTTTTCTATTGATCTAATAACTCACAGGCTATAGGTAAATTATAAACATGAAAATTTATTATGCTTTATCATTAACACCTTCTATCATTTCTAGTGTTTTATTAAATGGAACATAAATTCAAATTTGATCAATTATTTTATAAGATTATAATCGTGATTTCTTAATTTAATAAAATTACTCTTAATGGATTTTTACCAATTTATGAATTTTGGATTAAATTCAGTATAATAATATATTTTTTTTTCTGATTTTTTTTTTTCTAAATAAAAATCTAGAACTAAATCAATATAATCAATGTAATCAATGTAATTAATTTTTTTTTATTTGATGATTTTTGAAACGAGGAATTCAGAAATATGATAAAGTTATTTGGAAATAAGTGGGTTTCAGTATAAAAATATGGCGTATATATGACGTACGTATAATATAGCTAAAACTGTTTTTATTAAAGCATTATTAAAATATTTGAATAATAAAATTATTCCACCTGAATAAAGAATTTTCTTCTGTTTGAAAATTCAAACTAACCAATAATATTTCATAATTTTTTTTCTATACTTCCTATACTCTTGCTCCTCTTATGTTTAAAGCTGGTTGGTTACTAAATTAACTATCAAGTTTTTTAGGTCAGTATAAAAGACATAAAGTAGAGGAACACCAACTAACAGTAAAAGTGTTATAATTTTCCAGGTTTTTCATCAAAGGAGCATGTTTCTGAGTTTTTTAATTTTAGTCGGAAAAAATTCTTTGTTTATCCTTTAATATTGCAAACTTTGAATATTATTTTCATTTTGTTTTAATTAAATAATTTTTTTCCATTAAGTTAAATTGAATGTTTTGCTTTCCTTACTTATACTTAAAGTAAATGGAAAAACAACAGAATTACGCCAATGAGTTATTAAAGTATTATTAAAGTTATTATTAAAGTTCTTAGTAACATAAAAATTGATAAGTAAAAACGCCCTTGCAAAATTTAGTTTTTTTTTTAAGGGGGACAATAACATTGAAGGTTTACTTATTTATTTATTCATGTATACCTGTTAAATTGTGACGTATGTTTTTCATATATACTTTTTTGTATATTATGATTACGTAGAAATAAATTGTTAGTATTACAAAATTTTCCCAAGAGATATTATAACGTATAAAACGCAAATGGAAAAATTTAAATGAAAAATATTCGAATTTATTATAAGAATGAAATGCTTTTTAAAGTGAATGTCAACAGGTGGCGTGTTTTAGCTTTGTATTGTACGTTTATTAAAAATATTCTGATAAAGAAAAAAAAAAGGAAAAAAAGTGCTTACCTATATTTTTTCAACACACTTGTCGTTTGTTTTTAATTTCATTATTAAGATAATTATACATTTTATTAATAAAAAAAAAAATACTTTGTCTTTCCTTTTGTACACTTTCCTGCCCACGTGCTTATTTTTTATGAACGCCTTATTTTTTTTCCCTATTTTTAATTCATTCTTCTTCACATTTTTTAAATTTAAATATTTTTCTTTAAGGTTTTGAATAAAAACAATTTCATTATAAGAAAATTTTCTCTTCCTATATTAAATTTAAAGGACTTTGAAAAGCTGGTTGAAATTTTCATTCCGTTATTTACTGTGCATTTATACCATTTGCTATTTAATTTATGTATTTACAGCAGAATATTGTTTCTTTTCTTTTATATAAGTAGTATATCATCCTATAGTTTTGATATAAAATTATATTCATATCAACGGTTCCAGATACTATTATGTCTCAAAGACAGGTTTTTAAGAGAGCGAAAAACTTCACATTTCATTATTAATAAAGTTATCGCTATGAAATAATAGGCAAAATGAGAGAAATAATTCTCTTAATAGGTTCAGCTAAAAATTTATATTTTTATTATAATTAAATTATCTAATAGGAATTATCTATGGATTTTCTAATAAAGGTTTACAAAAATTTGTATAGGTACAGCCGCATAATTATTGATCATTAACAGAAATAGGAAAAAATTTTATTGTAAGTCGACTTAGAATAGTTCTATCTGGAGTCGTCGATATGTAAAGTCTAATGCATATGTAAAGAAAATAAAACGGTATTTTGTTATAAGTTGTAATTTTAGTTTCTACAAAAATTTCTTAATGTGAACATCCAGTGTTTTGTATAAGTAGATATATATATGTATATATAAATTTTATTGTTATTCTACTGCCGGAATAAAGCAGAAAATCTGAAATATGAATATCCATATTAATCTTCACATGTATGTACATTCAAACTGTCTCTCTTTAAAAGAAATCCTCTTGAATAAATAAAATAATAGTTTAAAATTTTTATACGGCTATGTACAAAACTGAGTAATTGATAATTCTACAGCAGTCCTCCTAAAATAAAATATCAGTTATAACCCATTTTTAAATTTAATTCTGTTTAATATTTCCCTATAATTTAGGAACTAATAGACTAAAGGATAAACTTGCTTCTTAAAATCTTGTTATGGACCGAAGAAACCTACAATTTTACCGTTTAATAGTACATCAATATTATGATTAAAATAACAGTATAGACTATTAAAATGATAGTCATTAAAAAAACTACCTCAAGCTTTTGTAATTCGTTTGTTTTTGAAATTGTTAGCAACTAAATTTATGTATATATTATGTATAGTCATATTTCTTTCACAGGATACCAAAGATAAAACTTAATATTTTTTTGCTGTAGGTAAGTATGTTTTTTTTCGATCTCTATAAAGAAAAATAATCCATTTTATTATGTTCAACAGGTTGTAAGTGAAAAATAAACAAATTGTAATAGGAAAATGGCAATACGTAAAAACAAAATGTAGAACAAGAGAAAAATACTGTGGTTACTTGTAAAATTAAATAACCACCCGTTCTACCGTATGATTAAACTGATTTTCGTGTGCTTGTCCGTCGTGGACATGTTTACAAAATTTCTACAACCTTGGAAATCGGAAGTTAAGGTTTCATATGTGCATTGATTTCTACTAGAAACTTATTTTCATAGAAGAAAATGTTTACCTATTTCTCCTCCTTCTAAATATTATAGCCTCCCAAAACCCCAAAATATCATTTTTTAACAATCCATTATAGCAAAACCATAAGCATTTCTCAAAGCGTGCAAACGACAAAAAATAGTGGCTGGCTTCTTTCATCGTTAAAATTTACCGTTTTCTAAAATCCATTTTTTTCAAATTTTTAATATTGTTTTTCTCTTAAATTGCAGGTTGTAGAAATCTGAAATTTTAACAACTTTTATACAGCAATAAATAGTTTTTTTCGACAAAAGAAAATTTTTTTTCCATCTGATCCCCTTCTTAAATTACCGCTCCTCATAATTTATTAAATTTGAATTATTGGCATCATATATTTCCGGAACTTTTATACAGCAAGTTTTTTCAAATTTCTATAAATATAGAAAACTAACGGTGAATTGAAAAATGTAATTATTTTTCTTAACTCACGCAATTAACCCGTAATTTGGAACATTTTGTTAACGCCTCTTTCAATTTTTTTTTTGCCTCACCCTAAATATATGCAATCTTTGAAGTTTTTTGTATGTGAATGAAAGTAATTTTAATAATGTAGTATCTACATGGATCGCATTTAAAATCAGTATTTTCAGTAGTTGAAAGGAAGAGTGCTACATTACAAACTATTGATTTGACCCTATTTCATTTTTATTCCTATTTCAAATATTGAATATTTTTCCTGGAAATATTTCAATTTTCAGACTTTTTATTTTTTTTTTCTTAAGAGGACAGAGAAGTTTAAAAGGATTGAAGAAATTTGTTTTGTATCCTTTTTTTCCACTTTTTTGTCTCTTTTTTTTTTGTAATTAGAAAATTAAATTTCAGAATTTCTTTTAGTTTTTTCCCTGTAAATTAATTTTTATTTCTTTATAAAGTTTTTAAACCTCTTGAAAGTAGGAAAATATTTTTCAAGGAAAATTTGCAATCATTACTGTATCAAAAGTGATTACGTATGTAATTTAATTAAAATTACACTGAAATAATTTACACAATACTGGGAGAATTTATTTTTGGGAAAGAGAATTCGTCTGCTTATGAAAAATTTCAAAAATTACAGTAAAATGATATCTTCAAAAATTGAAATACATCTAACAGTATATTATAATCTGATTTTTTAGCAATTTAAAAAATGAGTAAACTTATGGGACCATAGGGAGTTTTGTTCTGACTTTATAAATTTTACGTTATATAGAAGAAAATAATAATATCCCTAATAAATATTTGATAAATTACAAAAAATTGTAAAACAAATTAGTTCAAGCTACTCCCACTAGAATAAAGTTCATAATATTCTACTTCCTTATATTAAAATTCACTAGCAAAAAGTGTGCTATAATTATAAAAGTAGAGTTTTTTCTTTTTGTTATACAAAAAATCATTTTAAATAATTAAGCGGAAAAAGTATAAAAATAAGATTACAAAAAAATAAAAAAAATTTTCAAACTTTTTTTTTGTGTTTCCTTGGGGATTTTTTTAAGTATTCGGTAAAGGTTTAGAAAAACAAAAGTGTGCTTTTGAAAATCTACCACTATATATACTTAAATTTTCCTTTAAATTAACCTTTTCAAAAAAACAATAGTATAACAAGTTCATTCTTAAAATATACCCACCAATTCCCCGAAATAATGAAAATATAAATGAGTTTAATTGAAAATATGTTAGAAAATTTTAAATCGCAGCTTGTTTTAAAGACAAATTTTTGCAAAACGAATTTTCAATATAATTTAGATAAAATAAATTTTTTTACTACATAATAATTTTATTTGCTAAGCATTCAAACAATTTGAGTTCGACAAGAAAATAATATTAAGTTCCTGTACCTTTGATAAGAAAATTCACGTTGACAAGTTCATTTTCCGATTTAGATAATATACATGGAGAGCTGTTGGGAAAAATTCTGCTATTCAGTATAAAATTTTGAAATTCACAAGGAAATTTTACTCAATTTGGATTCTAACAGTAAGATGTTGCAATAAAAAATTTCGGAATATTCTCAATAAATTGAAGAATTTTAAAAATTTTGGATAAAAAAAAAATCATGAAGAATTTTTAAAACTCATGAATATTTCTAATTGAACACTAACAAACTTGAAGTTTTTGTTCTCAAGTTAGATATGTTCTTCTTATATTAAATTTAGCAAGTTATTTCGGTAATATAGATTCTTATATAGGACCTACTTCAGAAGCTATATTACAAATACCTTTCAAAATTGGATTTTCAAAAAAATCTAAAATCGAGTACTGTCAATAATTAGTAATTGTAGCCAATGCTTGAACCCGTTATATGTGGGGGGTTTATAATAAGTAATCTTTTCATAATATTTTTTATTGAACCGTTTGTACATTTTTAAACAAAACAATTTCGTATTAATTTATCTAATTTTAAAATTTGTAATCGAATATTTGTAAATTTCCAAAAAAATAATAATGTTAAACTTTTCGATTCTGAGACTTTCAGAGTGTTTTTAATATGTAATAAACACCCACATATAAAATCCAATATCTACCTATGATATATAAAGTATACACAACATTGTTCCTTAGGGCGAACATTTTTTTTTTTAAAAATTAAATAAAAAACCAAAAAGAGGAAGAGAAAATTATGAGTTCATTAAATTAAAAAATAAAAACAAAAAAAAAATATAATTACAGTCTAGCATTAGAAAGTACTGAAAAGGGATTAAAATATTATTCCAATATTTTCCATTTTTATAACAGTTAATATTTAAATTGGAAATAACGAGAATAAAGAATATTAAAGTAACCAACTCTAAGGTATATTTTAAATGTGATTTTGAAAGCATTAATCGGATGAAATAAAATATTGTAAACACTTGAATTAAACAATGAAATTTAAATGAAATTTAACCCTTTGTTTCACGAAATCATCAAATTAGATATACTATAATTTTGAATCTTCGATAGACAATTGCATTTTTACATTAATAAAGAGCTATTAAATAATTAAAAATATGGCCAAATCTTAGAATTTTAATTAAAAAATTAGTTTTGAACTACAATATTGTAAAATTCATTATCTTCTATATTAAACCAATAGTTAAATTTACATTATAAACTTAAAATTATACTTATATTAATACAACAATTTAATTTAAAAAAATGTAAACGAAATCTAAAATATTTGCAAAATATTGGCAAAATATTTCACCTACTACATAATGCTATTAAGGGTTTAACATTTTTAAAAATTCACAAAAAGTTTCTATTAAGTTACATAATTTAAGCTATTATTATATTTTATATAACAAACGATTTGAATTTAATACATGCTCCTATAAATCCAAAATCTATATTAAAATATTAAAAACTAAACAAGAAATTTCGAATAATTTTCATTCAAAGTCAATTCATATTGACATTACCATATAAAACTCTTAAAATATTTTGTTCCTTTTTTATGTAATGGGTGCTGTATTTTATATATTATACGTGTTTTATGTACTTTGATAGTTATGTAGTTAAACAATTTGTAAAAATTAGCCAGAAAGAAAATTTTTTATAAAAATAACTTTTGATTTTCAACTATTTTGTTATACAAATATTAATATACGCGCCTATGTAAAATATTCATGCTAATTTCCTTTACGCGGTTTCGGGAATTTATTCTAGTAGAGCATAAATTTGTGTAAATTATATTATTTTAATAAATTTAAAAAAATAAAATTATTCTTATGTAATGAAAACGTTTTAATGCTTGAAGACATACGAAAATGATGTCTACACCATCAATGATGGATATGAAAAAATTTAGTATGAATATTTGTATAACAAATATTTTGAATTAATATTAATTCCAAAGAATTATTTCAAAATTTGTTAATTTAGGATGATATTCAAAATGGTTTTTTTTCGAGGTTAAGTGTAAATATTAAATTTTGTATTAGATGTAGGCAAAATATTATGAAAAAATCCTACCTACAATATAAAATGTTTAAATATTGAGAATTTTGTATTTAAAATTTATTTACTAATAAAAATTTTTTAAACAATATTAATATGAAGACACAAATTTGCAACAAGTTCTTAATTTTTTTTTTAATCAAACTGGAATAATTGGTATAAATAGTTAGTGTTTATAAATCTCTAAAGGAAGTGTCCGAAATTATTATAGCACTTCAGAAATCTGCATAAATTAGTGCACATAAAATTTTTTCTTTATGTTCTGCGCCATAATTTGCCATTTTATTTCAAATTTTTTTGCAATTTTTGTTACTTTTTTCAAATACATATCGTCGGCAAAACTGTGATACCACGTAAGTGCAAATATTTCCAAAAGTACTTTATCAATTTTCTGTTTATGAAATCTCAAACAGTCAATCTTTAAAATTTACGAAACAGTAAAAACTAATAAATAATTACATATTCTTTAAATAATTTTTATATTTTCATAAATTTAAAAGATGGATTGTTTGACATTTCCTAAACAGAAAATTGGTAAAGTACTTTTGGAAATATTTGCACTTACGTGGTATCACAGTTTTGCCGACGATATACATTATAAACAACTGAATTAAAGAAAAACTAATGCACTAAATATTTTCTTATACCTATCCTGTTTTCCACTTCTCCAAGAATATTATACAATAATTTTCTACTTAAACCAATTTGTTATCTAAAATTAAATGAAACTTACTCGTACACTCAGGATAAAATGTAAGAATAAAATGTAATTGTACTTTGAGTGGTAATAACAAAAATATTCCACTTAAATAAAATGGCGCTCTAAATTAAAAAAAAATTACAAAATTGGAATGTAAAATTCAAAAAATTAAAATGCTCTTATAGTGCACAAACAACACTTCCACTTATAAAGTAATAAATTGTTTGAAAGAATTCAAGAGACCAGCAAAATTATTTTATTTACAAAAATTTACCTTTTATCTATACACCCCTTGTTCTGATTAAACCGTACACCAAGCGGTAATAGTTCTTATTTATTCAATTTTTTTTTAACCACAAAAACTTTTGGACAAAAAAAAAAGGACTTAAAATTCCGCAATGCTATAATAATAAATAAAACTATAAATGAATCATTACACAAGCTGTTCAATGCATGTTGAATTTATATGTGCATAAAATATAATTTGAAATAGTATAACATAGTTAATATTTATTTTATACGAGTATACCTTAAAAATTATATTCATTAACACCGTGTTGTAAGGATATTAATGCTGTATACCACTTTACTATTTTTTATATGGTAAAAATCTAAGTTGGCTTTTTTTGTTTTGTTAATTTACTTTAGGTACCTATTTGGTAATGGACAATTTTAGTTGAATATATTTCAGTGAAAATCTGAATTTAATTACCTTATAGCTATAATTTAAATGAATTCATAATGCAAACTATGAGTACAGTAAATAATGCTATTATAACCATATTATAAATTTTTCTATAACAAGATGCTACAGTTTGATAATATTAATTAACACTGTGTAAAACACTATATATATTATATACACAATACCATATAACAAATAATTTGAATTGCAAAAATAATTTATTGTACACAATAATCTTGCGAATTAAAAATGATTTATGGATTTAATATTTATTATTTTTACATAACCAGCTACCACAAGCATAATAATTATTATAAAATATAATTTAAAAAATTGAGGTATAACGCAAAATTTTTGTTATATAATGTATAATATTTGATTTAGATATGTAATTATTAATGAAAATAATTAAGATATTGCAATCGTGCAATATTCATATCTAAATTCCAATTGAAAACCCAACATTTATATTTATATGTAAATTTATACAAAATATTTTAAAATAAAATTAGTTTTGAATATTAGTTTGTATTAACTAGTAAGTTAATAATCATGGTAATAATCATTTCTAAAACGTTATAATTAAAAATATTGATGTATATAGTACGTAGAATGAAAATTCATGGTTATTCATTAATTTTATTTATTTTTGATAATATTATTGAAAATTTCCAAAAAAAAAAATAAAGCTATTCAAACTGATTGTTTTTGTGTTAAAAATTATTGTACATGCAAAACTTCAACCAAACAATAAATTGCATAAATTTAGGGGAAGTTAGAGAATATTTTTGAAGAGCTTGTAATCGGTAATTGTACACATTTAAATTAGGTTTATAATACTTAATTGCAAGTTATACTAATTATTTTTACTTACAACTAATTATATTTTACTTAGTCAGTAAAAAAGGTAAAATGAATAATATGATGAGATGTTTATTTTCTGCTGAGATTTTATTAGAAAGTCAATAAGTGAATAATTTTTTTAAAAATATTCTTCAGAATCGAATGAAAATAAGAAAATTCTGTAATTAGTAAATTAAATTTTTAAATTTTTCAGGTATTTGGAATTTGGAAAGAAAAAGTCACTAAAAAAACTTACAAAGGAACGGTTTCGGAATAAAAATTGTTTGAAAATTTTACTTCACTTTCTGAACTCTTATTATTTTTTTTTTTTTGGGTAAATCAAAATAATCGTTTTTAAATTCACTTTGCTTTTAAATTTAAAATTTTCTAGGATTTTCTACCAAAATTTTTATTAAAAACCATAATTTTTCCCTCATTTTTTTTTTATTACAATTTATTGCTTGTAAAGGAATGCAAAGATGGTCAAAGGAAAACTATTAAGTATAATATTATTATTGACCAAATTTTACTTCTTTGGAACAGAGCGTTTGAAATTTTCTACGCTATAAATTTGAAATTGTTGAAATAATAATATTATATACGAACCTATTTAAATACTACTACTAATCGACAAAGTCAAATCTATGTATTATCCTTTTATATCTAGAGATAGAGATTTCCATTAAATTTAACTTCACATTAAAAATCAAAATATCAAAATGATCAATCCTTTTCATATCATTTACATGTCCATTAAGAAAAACTTATTTTTATAAAATTGCAACATTTACACATTTTATTTTTCCCTTTTTTTTTGGGATTTCTTAAGAATATTACTTAAAAAGGTCCTTTAAATGAGATCTTAGGATATTTTAAGATTGAAAGTATTTTTGTGAATTTTTCGTAAGTTTTTTGCTTTTTTTTTAAATTTATTTTTTTTTTATTTTATTTCATAACTTTAAGAAAAATTGTTAGGCTTATTTTAAATATCTTAAAAATTTCTCAGAAAAATAGTCAAGTAAATTGTCATCTTGGTTTTAGAAAAATTTGTTGTAAATTTTTTTTTTGTATTTTGTTCTTTCTTTTTTTATTACTTTTCTTGATTTTAGTATCTTACGGTACAATACATCAGTAATTTTCACATTTTAATACAGATATCGTTTAGAATGTGAAAGATGGGAAGTAAAGCTGAAAATAAATATGTGAGTATTTGTTAAATTTCTTTTTGTATGTTTGCGTGTTTATGTTTTTTATTTTTAAACAGCTTGAATCTATTATTGTATTATTTTGTTATGTATATACTTAATCTAGGCAGTATTATGTATAATGTATGATATGTAGATAAAGTTTTTGCTAAAAACGATTCAAATCTCAACGGAATACTAATATTTTATGTAGCACATAGTATATGATACAATAGCGACTAAATAAGGCTTAAGTTTTTTTCCACAGTTATCTAAAAATATAAGTTTCCTTCTTAGCTTTTAATATTTTATTTATATAAAAAAAAAACATATCCTTGAAATTGTGTTGAATTCAAAAAGTGAAAGTATATAAAATTATTTGAAATCGTATGGTAAAGAATTTCTAGAGAACTTACTTTCCTATTTCATTATTTTTTCTCTTAACTTTCTCCTTACTCTTATTTATTCGGTTTTATTTTTTTTTGTTTTTCTTTTTTTCAAAATATTTCAAGGTTAGATTATTATCGAAATTTAGAAAAGAAGCAAAATAAAGAATGAACATTTAGTTCTGCTTCCTTTTTCTTTCTTTTTAATTTTCTCCCAATAGATTGAAACTAAAAAAGAAGAAAATAAGGATAAAAGTTCCTTAATAATAATAATAATGGTATTATTTTTAGTTGAACAAAAAATATTTATATAAGGGGTTAAAAATTAAATTTGATTTTCATTTTTCTCGTAAATTATTTTTATAATTCTCGTATATTGTTGATTTCTTTTTTACACATTAAATTTGAAATAAATTTTGAAATATTTTAAATTGAAAACCACAAAATGAAACAAACAAAAATGAATAAAAATATTCATGCTTGAAAATTTGTTATTGATTAGTGAAAAGTAGAGGAAAATAAAACTTTTGGAATTTGCTATTAAAAGGAAAAAGCTTTAATTTTCGTAATTAAAAATAAAAAATTTAATTTTCATTTAAATTTGGTTTTGTTACTCAATTTAAAACAGCCCTCCACGCTTATTTTTCAAATATTCGTAAAAAAATTCAGTACTTTTGGAATAAATTGAAATTTAAGCGAATTATTTTAATAAAAATATGATTATAAAATTTTACAAATAGCAGAATAAGTGCCAATTAACTTTTAAATTTGCATCTGAACACATACAGTTATCGAGGCTATATAATATGATAATTATACTTATATACCATTCATTTGTAAAATTGAGTATACAGAAAGATATGACTGACTTACAAAATTGTTTTTTACTTTTAGTTAACCATTTCGTTTACATTGTCATTTCCTGTACATTAGCATAGGTCTTAGCTACACATTGATACATGTCTTTTGGACCAGAAAATTGTTAATCTTCTGCTTAAAGAAGAAAATATTAAAAATCATTTATTTATTTTCGTATAGATTTTCTGATATTCAAATAGTAGCTGGTTTAAAAGGCTAAGTTAATGGTAATTTTGATGAGCTATAGACACCTTCTCTGCACAGTTACAATCACATTTTCAATATAGTTCTATTCAGATACAAAATAAACAAAAAAAGTTTAACTGTACAATGCTATCACTGATTCAAACGCATAGCCTTAAATATCTCAATATATGATAAAATGGAGCCATATCACTTTCAAGAAAAAACCAGCTCATAGTCATTGCGTTATTGAATTTAATAAAACATATTGCTTCTCTAGAAAAACAAAAGTAATATATTTTCTAACTATCAATATGAAATGAGGGTCAAAAATTTTGTTGAAACAATTTTAATTTATAACTTAATAAAATTTATGAATAACAAAGGAAAATTTAATAAATATAAAATTTTATTTTGAAAACCCTTAAAAAGAATATTGTATTTATTTTTGTTATAAAATAATATTAAAAAATTAAGGATAAATTTGAAAAATTTACGAGGAAATATTTTATAGGTAATTCCTATAGGGTATAATTCCCCACATACTAGTAAATTTGATCCTATTGTTTATATTTTAAATATTTTTTTTTTCAATTTATTAAAATTTATATAGAAGTATATAGATTAAATATTCTATAAAAATTATTTTATATTGAAAATGACCAAAATATTTTTCAAAATAAATTAAATCTACTTGAATAAAATGGCCAAAAGAAATACTTTAAATTTGTATAAATTCCATACATATTAGTAAATGTTAATAATTATTTGTGTGTATGTAACTGATTGAAACAAAGCAGTTTTTACTTGTTCAAAACCAAAAAGAAAGTAAAAAATCTTGTGTATTTTCGATCCCAGTAGATTTTGGATTCTATACTATCTGATTGAAGAGAATTTTTGAGAATTTGTGATGAAAAATAGGTAATGAACTCCCAAAAAATGTTGCCCAATTAAATACTCTCCTGTACATTTCTATATTAAATTAATTTTTTTTTTTCAATTTTGATCACTTCACCTTGTTTTGATTTGTAATTTTTAACAATTTTAATAAATAAATTATTTATTTTCTTATTGTATATTACTAATTGTATAAATAAAAAAATTAAAACTCTTTTAATATTGAGATCTCATAATGAATTCATATTTTATTTCTTCTGGGGAGCAAGCTAGAACTAAAAATCTATCAAAAAAAATGGATTCAGAATAATTCTGACCAGCATAATTGAAACAAATTGCCCAAATAAAAGTAAACACATTCATATAGGTGTCCTCTCAAAATTCTGTTAATTGAACACAATATACACAAATTTCTCTTATATATTATAACAGGGAAAATCTATACAATTGAATTTAATTGGAAAATCTACAGGGGTCATCAGAATTATAATACTGTAATTTTCTATTGAATTTTATCGCAAACATAATTTAAAATTAATACAAAATAATACAATACCTCACATATTATTATTCGTAAAATAATAACAAAGTTTAATGTAATATAGCTATTCTAAAAAATATGCAAGTTCCCATACGGCAAGAATATAATTTTTGTATTTATATTTGTATAACAAAACCTAAATTTTTTTTTTTTTTTTTTTGAAATCTTAATTAAATATACAGCATAGAATTTCAAAAGAATAATTTTATAAATGGAAAACGTTTATTAACCCTTAACCTCTTCATATAATAATAATCATATAATAAGTTCATAATATGTGTATATGTATTATTATAGGTATTTATGGGAAAAATATCATTGTGGTGAGAATATCTTTGTCTAATTCCTAAAAATATTTCTATAAATATAATATTAATATAAACATATACCTATACCATTTCTACCCACATGATATATATATATGTATAAAAATATGTATAAAAATATATAGGATATGTATAAGTATTTTTATACTTAAAGATCTTGAAATTGAAGTTCCTATAAATATAAAAGTTAATTTGCTATATTTCAACTTATCATGTTTACTTTTTAAGAATCTTATTTACGTATTCATGATCTAAAGAAATTGTTCACATTATATACACAAGTTCAACATAATTATTGATAATTTTCAGGATTCTTTAAAAAATATACGATAATTATTACAATATATACTTATGTATAAAATATAGCATATGAAGAAATAAAGTAAAGAAATAAATAAAATAGAGAAAATTCATTAGATATTTATTTAATATTTATGTACTATAGAAAAAAATATTTGGTATACATAATTGGAAATTAAATAATATATTTTATATATACACTAATTATGTACATAAGTTCGTATTAAACTTATTTGTATGTATAATTAATTACAAGTCATCATACAACAGAATTTCATGATTTTTTTTCCCAGTTTCTGTTCTTTTTATTTTTCTTTATTGCCTAGTAAATAAGAACTATTTCCTCAACGTTATACATTCATTTTGCCATGATAATAGTAATATATTGAACTTGATTATGTATATTATCTCAAGTAAGTTTAACTATATAAAAAAGTATATAGTATTTAAGGATTTTAATAATTTATATTTCGACTTATCTATTTCATATTCATATAGTAAGGTTATTTGATAATAATAACGAGGTTTCGCTTTAAATTTGATATAAAAAATTAAAACAAAATCTTCTTCTTTTTTCTTGTTCATTTTTTCCCTAATCTAAATTGATAGAGTAATTTTGAATCCGAATAAGCTGCTATATATTCTACCATATATTTCAGAATTTGTAAGAATTGTTGTTGATAATGATATTTATTTAAAACTGTTGTAAGATTAGTTAAAATTAAATTTGCTTAAAAGTTTCTTTGGGTTTAAAATAGTAATTTTTTTAATGTTAAAATTTCTCTCTTGACGGTTTATAAATATTAGCACAAATTTTATGGGTTTGTGAAACAATATTCCATTGAAAAAAAAAATTACTCAAACACGATATTATTCGAAGTTAAATTGTTTCTTAAATAGGATTTTTCAAGGCTAATCAAAAGAAGTCTATTCTTATTCAAATAATACAAAATGTTTTCGTTGAAAAAAGAATTAATGGCAATACTATATGTTTAAAACACTAATCTAATAGTTTCATTCTATAGTTATGGATAGTTTCATTTTTCAAGTTAAGGACTCGAATGAAAAAACATCTACAAGCTAACTTTATTTTTACGGCTCAGATATGTTGGCTCATTTATTTTTAAGTGAAGATAAACTAATTTCAATTAAATCGGAATTAATTATTATTTTTCCTTTATTTTCAATTTTTTTGAAATCTAGGACATTTTTTATATTATCATACTGGTTTTTCTCAACAACAAAATTTTCAAACCTCATATTTTATTAAAATATTATATAAAGTTCTGCATGAAAAATAACTTATAATTCAAATACAAAAAATAACAAGTGCCTACATTACGAGTAGATAATGGAAAATTTAAATAATTTAAATTTTGTTAAAAAAATTCATTCAATCCTAAGCGTAGTTACTTTAACCATATAGAAAGCAATTTTTATGCATTTCCCTTGTTGTTAGTGCAAGTTGAAATTATTTTTTTAATGATAATCGAAAATAGTCGAAATAATTTGAAATTTTTATTGAATTTTATTTATATAAATTGGATAAATTGTTCAAAATTGTGAAAATATATATAGCAAGAACCTGTCATAATTAAAATATTAAATTAATACTAAAAAAAACTGTTATATTCAAATTCTATAAAATCTTAACGTACTTGAATATTATATAATTTAAAAAAAATATTTAATAAATATTAATAATCAATATTTTAAAAATAATTTAAATGTTTCCAAATTTTATTTAATTATTTTATTATTAAAATATTAAACATTCTGAATTCCAATATACTGTTTCCGTTTTATTTTATTTTTTTTTGTGAAATCAATGTATTTTCCAAAATATTTTAAATTTTCACTTCACTAACAACATTTTATTTAATTTTAACTTTCCTATATCCATGTAGCCGAGTTTAAAATAATTTCCATAAAATTTTCATTCCACTTAAAGGTTCACTTTATAAAAAGTTTTCACAACACACATTTAAAAATTTTTATTCATTCATATTAACATATATACTGTAAATATACTGTAAATATAGATATGTGTATAAGAATTTTCTTTTATATTATATTTTCATGTGAAGCTTATCTTAATAATAGCTATTAAATTATTTCATTCTTAAAATTTCGGAAAAGGAACAATGAAAATTCCTTTTTGGGTTTTTGTTTTTTTTTTGTCTTGGTATTTTATTATTTGCACTTTCAAAGTGTATTTAATCTTTACAAAATTTTCTTTTCTGTTTTCTTCAAAATATAAATAATATAAAACGTCTCGTATTTTAAATGTATGCTTTTCGCAAATAAAATGTTTTACTTAATTAAATTCAATTTTATTGTTTTGTAATTTATAAGCAAAATATTTTTTAGATAAGAAGCAATGAACCAATGCTTACCCTAACATGAATTTTAAATAAACACAATAAAAAATTTTATTTTAATTTCTTCAATTTTTAAATAATTAAACATTTATATTATTATTTAGATCTTAGTTTTCATTTATATTATTAAATGTCCTTTTTTGGTAAATATTTATCATAATAAGAAAATAATTAAAAAAAATGTACATAATATACAATATATGACTAAAGAATTGAATATTTTAATTTTCAAGGATAATACACAAGAAAAGATATTAAGAATTGAAATATAAAATATAAAGATATTTTATAGATATTCAAAAAAAAAGGATATTATAGTAACAAAAATAATAACGAAGACGAAAAGATAACAGAATTATCCGAAACTTTAAATACTTTGTAATTTCTTTCTCTTTTATTGTTATCTTCTCTTTATATACCCATTAGATTATGTAAATTTTATATTCTTAAAGTTTATAAGGTTTTTGGGGACTTTTCACTCATCAAACAAAACCATCAAAAATGATAATTTATAAATTTTCGAGTATTTTTTTTGCCCAACTCCAAAGGGCTTTTAAAACACCAAAAATAACAAATTTAAATTCAAGAGATAATAAAATTCAAAAATTTTCTATTAATATTTTGGTTTTTCTTAATTTTTTTTTTTGTAATTTAAATTTTCTTTATTTAAATTTCTATTTCATTATCACTTCTACTCTGACCACCAATATAAATAAAAAAGAAGTAAATCAATCGAATTTGTAATTGAATTTCACAAATTCAAATTATTTTGTAATTTGATTTACAAATTACAATTTATAATTAAGTTTTTGTTTTCAATTAATATTTTGACTTTAGAAAATTATTTTCTTCAAAATAATCGCGAATCTATTTATTTATTATTATTCTCATATGGAAACTCTTTAAAAGTTTACAACGGTTTTAAGTTGACCAAAAATTTATGGTATATCACCGAGAAAACGATCTAATTTCCTTAAATACCGGCGTGTAACTGAATTGTAAAGGGATCTTTTGTATATATTAAGATAAAAAAGCAAAAAAAAAACTGAAACAATAATATCAGAAAAATTTTTATATTTTGTTGTCTTATTTGTTCTTTTTACTTTTATTTTTCATGTTCTTCTTATTGTTTTACTTTATTTTTTTTTTCTTTTTTTTTAGTAACTCAACATTTATGAAGTTAAGGACTCGAAGTGAACAACAATACCTATATAATAAGGACAAGAAAATCAAAACAAAATATACAACAAAATTCATTTGTACCCAAAGTGTGTATACATAAGTGTAACATTGTAAGAAATTACGATAAAAATATTGAATGGAAATAATACCATAACATTGAAAAAGAAAGAATGAAAGAAAAACTCAATATCAGAAAAAAACAACAAAAATTTTGAGAAAAGAACAGCAGCAATTGCTTTCAAAGTTATGAGTTTTTCTCCTTTCAGAAATGCTGAAAATCTGTTGCTAGATATAATTTGTTTGTTTTCTTCTAATATTTTTCTATTTTCGAAAAATTTTTTAGTACTAATATAGAATAGTTTTTCCCTCTTGGAGAAAAAATTATGATACGCATGACTGTATAAAAGTTTCATTATTATTGTTATACAAATTTTTAATTATAATACAAATTATATGGCAATATTAAATAATGCTGTTATCATTTAAATGTTGAAAAATAAAAAGGAGAAGGAGATGTAAAAACTGTTATACAAAATTTATAAACTGTTATATTAATATATTATACTACAAAAGAGACAATACAGAAATAAAGTATAGGAGCTAATTTTTGTTACATAATAAAATATTAGGTATATGCAATACGATATGTTATAAAGCGGGTATACATATGTACATACTCGTATAATACAAATACTTTCTATTTTATTAGCTTAATATTAGGCATATTTTTTTCTCCGCTTATGGTATATAAAATTTAGTGTTCAATATAATTTTCAAGGATACGCATATGAAAAGTAATAACAATGAAAATTTTCATTGAAGAAAAATTTTGGTATTACAAATATAAAAAAAAATAAAAAGAAACTGTTATACAAGATTTTTTTGTTTTTTTTTTTTTTGCACGCGAAAATAGTATTTGCTGACATGAATATTTTTCGATAACATTTCTGTAAATAAAATATCAACATGAGAACAAGCACATGATGTTCTCGTGTATATCTACAGTCCATTTGTAGACAACTTTACATAAATTACTGTGATAAATTGTTTATTTTGTTATTAAAATTAAATAAATTACAAAAAATTAATGTTTTTTTTCCTGCTTCATATAAAAAAAAAAAAAAACAAAATTTACAAAAGCATGAAAATATTTTGGCTTTTCTATTATAAGGATACACCAAAGTTTAAAACATGTTCAATAAATACATCTATACATGAAAAAAAATTTCGAGTCCTTATGGGTATATGTATACAAAATAATAATTTAGGTAGTAAATTTATTGAATTGAAGGCTATAATACAAGGTATAAATAATGGAATCACGTTTTTATCGACTAAAAATTGAATCACGTCGTTATAGCCTGGAATGAAATACTTTTCAATTTGTTTTAATTTTATTTTTGTTTTTTTTTTCTATTAATTTTGTGTTAGGTAATTGTGTTCTATTTTCTTCTTCCACTTCTTTCTCTATTTTTTGTTTTTTATATTTTCCTTTTTAGTATTCTGTTTTTTTTTTCAATTGTAGGTAGGTCTATTGATGGTAGTGACCTTCATTATATTTTTTACTCGTATATGTATGTTCAATTTGTGACTCGAAATATTAATGACACTTTAATTTAAATAGAATTTGATTTGAACTTATTTATCAGTTTATTGCTGGGTTGTGCTTCTATTAAAATTTATCATTTTAATTTTATTATAAATGTACTTATTTGGAATATAAAAAGATATTCTGTTTCTTACATGCTTTTAATACAATATTAATATTGTTGTGTGTCAAGAAATTTATTAAATTTTTTACTTAATATTTACCTAGTATTTTCAATTCATCTTTTTGAAATTACGAAATGGTGTTCTATTTTGAATAATGAACTGAGTAGTATTAAGAAGAATAGTTAAATTATTATACAAGAACTATAGTACTTGTATTACAGAAATATTAATTATTGTGGGAGTGGGAAAATAATTTATGAAATTGTAATTTAATACCGGAACTCAATGTACATAATTTAAAGTATTTTAAATGAATGGTTTTCTAAAATTAGGTTAATTAATTCTAATATATATATCATATTTCATAATATGGAATACTTTGTCAAAATATACGATCATAATTTTTTCAAAAAAAATTCAAAATTTTGCAACAAAATTTATATGGTTCTGAATATATTATATATTAGATAGATTTATTTTCTCTTAAGTAAGAATATTGTGTTTAGGGTAAAATTTTATAACCCAAAAATTTACATATCTTTTAATATAATCATAAAATCATTTTATATTTTAATATCCATAGCAAAATTATAAAATCTTGAGATATTTGTCAAAATTTCATTAGAATTATTTATAGCTACAACGAGAAAACATTGTGTAGGCGTATAATTCTTTGATATAAAAATACCTGATATATAGACTGCTCATATATTCGGTACTATTATACGAGAAGACAATCTTCAATTGACATCTGGATAATACCACCCTATTTTCTTTTATATTTACTGTAATTTTAATATTTAAGAGATTAAATATATATTTTTATGAGATTTTGTTTTTTTGTTTTTAACAAGCATATTCATTTTATAAATAGAACCTTGAATGTTATTTAAACAATTTTATGGAAACCGGTAAAAAATCTGTCAAATCTTAAACGCCATTGAGATTCATGATCCTGTAAAATATAAGCTATAGAATTATTTTAAATTAATGCCAAATAAATATGTTAATAATAATGTACAATTTGACAATAAGATTGAAAAAAAATTTGAGGTGAGTTTGTAAATAAATCGTCTTTCGTTACTTTTGCACCAAGTATTGACAGAGTTCGAAAAATAATTACATACGGTCATTTTTAATTTTCTTTTTTATAAATAATAAATAAATATTTGAAAACTTATAATCAAAAGTCACGGGCGTGAAAAATCTTGCAAGAACCTTCATTTGGCAAAAGGCCAAAAATCTGGAAATTGCAGATAAACCTGGTAATCTAGAGTCACTGTATGCAAGTTTAAACCTTAGCTAACCTTATACACACCATCGATTCAGCCGGATAGACTATTCTATTGATTTAAAACGTTTTAGAGTACTTTTGGTTAATTATAGATAAACAAACCTTTTTAACAAAATAAAATAAACGGAAAAAGGCAGATTTAATCAAAACAAGAGTGTGTATTAGCGAGATAAATTTTTTGAAGATTCGGACTTAAAGGAAGTGCAACTATTTTGATTTTTTCGATTCCCTTAGGAATGTAGTCTTTCTATCTAATTGTGCACAAGGTTGCTAATGGAAAATATTATAATATTGCAATATTCAAGCAAATAACAGTAAATAAAATTTTATATTTAATAATCAAATTATAACAAAACAGGAACATTGTAATAATAATTACAAATTTTGATTAATTCTAAAAGTTGTAAGACAAGAAGGGTTCCAGTTTGAGAAGGAATTGGTAATAAAGACCTATTATTGACATCATTTATTTTGTCCCTCGTAACAAAGAGAATTATATAAACATAATTATATTTTGTAAAAGTTCCAATTTTTCGTTCCAAATATTTTTAAAGTTATTTTTCGTTTTCAAATATTAGGAATTTTTAATTTTCTAAATATTTAATTTAATTTTTTTTATATACATTATTACATAAATTTATCTTAAATAAAAATTAAAAATAATAAAATTTTTATATATTCACATTTAAGTCACAAACTTACCAAATACAAAAATTTTCAAAATATTTTCCAAGCATTAAATTTTTTCATTAATAAAATTTTCACTTACCTAAAAATAAAGAAAAAGAAAAATTTAATATTAACTTTAATATTTTTTGCCTCTGAAATTTATTAATTTATTTATTAGTTTATTTAATAAAATATAGTTAGAGTGTAAAACAACGACCCTTATCTAGACCACGCAGGTTTACTGGATAAACTACTTATATTTAAATTTGTCTGTAAATATACACCATTGCTCATACTTTACTTATAGTCCGCCCCTAGTTATATGCAATTTTTCTTTAATTTATATTTAGAATTTTTATTATTATAAAACATACATAAAGATGCATACATTTCTACACATGTTTTGCACAATTTTAATATTTAAAATTACATAATATGTACTACATTACAACAGTATTACATAATATCTACTACATAATGTTGTGCAAGTAATTATTCTTTTTACAAATCTTATTATTTTTAATTCAAAGGTAAATAAGAAAGTCATAATATTTCTTAATTTGATTTTACTTTTTGTTTACTTTCAAATTCTCTGCCTTGCAACAAAACATGTAAATTCTAACACCATTTTTTTTGTATTGGAACAGAAATTAACAAAAAATTCCTTTTCTTTTAGCAAAACAATTTGTGTTATTTTTATAATTATATAAAAATTATAATGCAATGAAAAATCCTATATACTCTTGAATATAAAATTACAAAATGCACCAAAAGTGAAAACAAAAATTTTAAACAAAGACTATAGACGCTCATTTTAAGGTGAAAAGTGCACATTTTTTTCATTTTTGTGTATAAAATAATTGTATTCGAAAAAGAAACCAGCAATTATAACAATTACAAAGACTTTTTCTAAAACCTTTAAAAATTCAAAAATGCTGAAGATAATGAGAGTCTTTCGCAATTATATAATATCTAACGGAAAGGTTTTTAGCTATGTGCCATCGAAAATACTTTCTACATTAATGATTTTGTATGATGATTGGAATATATTAAATAATTTTATAAAATACTTTATTCTTCAATTAGCCATTATAAAATACTCACAAATAATATGTTGTGGAATTTCAATATTGTGAAAGGGAATATTTGAATCTCTACATTAAAACTTGGGAGCTATTTGAAGCTACTAGGAGCTCTACACGCAGGAAACGAAAATTCTGCACATTTATGCTTTTTTGATCATAGCATTTTCTTTTCTTTTGAATGCTTTATTTTGCTAAAATCCTTTCAATACCAACAAAACTGCAATGATGGATGTTCATTACAAAGAGATTCTACAAAATTTCAGACATGATAAAAATACAAATGGTAAAAATAATTAAAAAATAAACATTTTGACAATTTTCCTGAACTGAACCAAATGAACAAAATAATTTGCACAGCAATTACAGTAAAATTTTTTTAAAGTTTGGTTAACAAACAAAAATTTTAATTATCTATGTTTCTTTTTTTTTCAGAAAAAATTTACTTAGGTTTTCTACGTTTTAGTGGATTTTTCGCATCTGGTTTTGGTTTCATTCAACTTGATTTTCAAGTAAAATTGTCTACAACGTACCAAATTTGCAAATCCAAATAGAAATTTTTTTTTATTTTGTTCGCATTTTTGCAAGTCTTTTATGAAACTGAAATATGAGACGTTATTGCAATCTCAAAACTTTTCTTTTTTTTTTTGACAACGAAATCTAAATAAATAAAAGACTGAACAACTTAACCATGAGAAGCACAAAAAAAGATGAAAAGGATAATAGTTAAACATTTACATTATGTAGGTACTTTGCAAACGTAAGTTGCTGTACAAACAGATGTTCATTTTTAGCAAATTCTAAGTATTTTATATTTGCACTCAAAATAATTTTTATGTTAATTTTAATTTAAAATTTTCTTTAATATTAAATTTTTCATTAAGAATTCAAAAATAAAATTTGAAATTCGAGTTTTATTGTTGTTAATAAAATTTTATAAATTCAAATTCAAATTGAGAGTTGAAATTCAGTGGCACTGTTTCTGAAGAATGTTCAATAAAATTATAAAAATTTTCAGATAAAAGAAATTCCATAAAAATTTAAAAATGCTAAATTATTTGCAATATTCAATAATGTTTTACATCATTAAAAATGCATATTTATATTGAGAATAAAATCAACTTGTATATATATAAAATGTGTTATACGTGAAAAATTTTATCTCTTTGTTTCTAAATTATCCCTTATAATAATTTCATTTTTTTGCATTCTGATTAAATTGTTATGAAAATCACGTATATTTTTCGTGTTATTGTCAAATAATTTCAATGGTTTCCCTTTACTTCCATTATTAGCTATTTAGTTTTCTCTTCCAAGTATTGTGATAAGATCTTTTTTGGAAAATGTAATAAAAAAAAGGTGAACCACGAACCTTCAAATTCATACTTGGTGACATCGTATCCTTTAATTAAAGAAGCTAGCATTTCTTTGATAATAACCATACTCTTATGAAGAATAAGACTTCTATATAGACAACATTTTGCATATCTATTAAAAGATTTTGAATACTAATAAAATTAAAACTTTCAAGATCAAATAATTGGCGAAATATGATTAAATATTTTTCTTTGAAATGACTATATGCCTGCTGGATATTAATTAATTTTAGTTAAAACATTGCATTTTGAGGAGCTTTTTTATTCTGTTAAATTCTTTATTCCTTTCGTTTCTCGAAAAATGTTAACCCGTTTAAATGAAAAATACGAACCCGTATGAATGACTAGTCATCCGTTTTCCTTGCATTTTCATAAAATTCCATTGAAAGAGTACAAAATAATATGCAATGTGCATGCCTAATTGATGATAGTATTCGGATATTGATTCTATACAGAGTATAGTAAAATCATATTTTCGAACTATAAATGAATAATAATTTGACGTATAATAGCAATTTTATGAAATAACTCAATAAAATTTAAATCCAAAAATATTAAGTCTCTATTAAAATTCATTTTATTTTGCATTACTTTTCCAATTACAATTTTTTATTATGTGCAAAATTCGGTACAATATCGTAGATTTTCACACTATGCATGTGCGAAATTTTATCTTTATTACATTTTAAAGGTTAGTATTTCTTATTTAAAGTTTTATGTATCGGACCTTGTCTATCAGATTCAAATCCAAAATGCAGATTACGACTGTAATGTACTTCAACTGACCTGCAATTATTATAAAATTTTGCTAAAATTTTAATTTCTGTGAATGTACTCGTATATAGCTACAAAATTACTTAAATTTTAAATATCTAATCAGTTTTCATTGTAATATATGCGCTGCTATTCTAAACCTCCAAAAATGTACTCTATAAACCTGAACGTGAAAATTTTCATAAACTTGGCGAGAAAATTAAACTTAATTTTTCTTTTATTATTAATACATACTTTGTCTTATATTACTTGACTTTCTGACCGCACTCAATGTATTTTATTATTTTTAAATTTTTCTTTTGTTTCTACATCAACAATTCGGATAGAATACCAGTATAACAATAAAAAATTATAAAAAGAAAAAAAAAACCTTTTTACGAATAAAATTTTATGATCCCATTTCAATTCTTGTTAAAAATTTTAATGGCAACATTAATGTGCCAGAAAACACAAGAAAGGAATTGCTCAAAAGAGTAAGAGTAATTGTGTGTGTATGCGCATATTTTATATGCATTCGAATTTATTACATGAACATCCTGATAATATGAATTCATATATGTATGTGTAACTATTGTCTATTAAAAAACAAAAGTTTGATAATAATAAAGTATAATTTTGAGTATATGCTCCGGAATGGCAAAATAAAATGCATTTTATAAAATGAAAAATTTTTAATTATTCGATATAATATCAAGAGTGTGCTGTACTCTGTTGCGTAATTTCCGATAAACCTCATAATATTGATATGTACTTTAATTTATGAAAAACTTTATCACTTTATAAAGTATCTCCTTATTTTAAAGATAGATTTATTATGACTACACAAGTTCAAAGAATGAAAAAAAACATCAATAATCTGCTAATCTTGCAATATATTTCTTGGAATAAAATAATTATCAATTTAAAGAATATAAAATTTTTTGGTGAATGTGAAGAAAAAAAAAATTACTTTCTAAATAGTTTATAAAAGCAAAGAATAAGCTGTACTTCTAAAGTTTCAAAAATTCCTTAAAAATTTTAAAAGTATTAAAGATTTCTATTTCACACAAAATTCATTTAGATCCAAAATTTATTTATTTAAACCCAAAACTGCACACAATTGCATTTTATACCACAAAACATTTGAACTTTTATTCTTAAATTACGGAATAGTAATGGAAATTACTATCAAAATATTTCTAAAAAGTTTTCATTGCAAATCTATAAAATGAAGTTTTCATCGATTTTTTTTACTATATCTAAGTAGTTTTTATGATATAGTATAATGTAAGGTGATAACCTAGAAAAATATTCCAATAACACAGTGATTTCCACAATTCCTTATTACTATTACGGGAAATAAAGGAGAATTATATCATGAATTTCAGCACATTTAAAATATTTTTATCAAGTACAGAACTACTATAAATTGTTGCACATTTTATTACAAAATGGGAAATATATTTTTAACTGAAACAAAAAATTGTTCATTAAAAAAAATTTACTCAAACGATAATTTGAACCGATTTGGTAATTTAAATATCGAAAATGCCGTTATTTTTAGATCAATAATTGCTTGGAAATGGTTAGGAGTTGACATAAAAAAATCCTAAATTTTAAATAAATGAATTGTTTGTATATGGTCACTCTAGTCTACTACACAATAATTTTGTATATTCTGTATTATTATTGTAAAAAAGCAACTCTTCCTGTAAGCTATAGGTACATACATATAGCTTTGAATAATTCAAAATCTTTTTCTAACTTAACTTGTTAATTTGAGAACAATGACATTATATTAATAACAAGATTGACATTATATTAATAATAATATTTTTACAATAATATTAAATAAATATTTTAACAAAACATTATACATATACAAGTCAAATCAATTTACTTTATAAAAAAATACAAATTATAAGTCAAATATGTTGCAAAATTAAACTATAACAAAGTGCCATATTAAACTGGTCAAAAAAGGACAAATCTTTAAATAATCAACAACAAAAACTACTTACATGTAAAAATTAGTCTATACATATAGATATTATAATATGTGACATAGAAATTATAAGATGTACATAAATATATTTACCATATTAGCAAAACATTGTGTATCTATATATCACATACTTATACAAGCATCGCAGCTAAAAAAACTAAAATATTATTTTCCATCATAAACAGTGTCACTAAACTTTTGTATAGTGTTTCTGTTGTTATAATTTTTATGTTTTGCTCTGATTACTATATTTTTTATTCTGATAGAAAGAAAAGGATTTCTCTTTTGTCCCATAAAATTTTATGAAAATAGTGTTTCAGTCAATGAACACACGAGAATGAAAAAACAAAAACATGAGAAAACAAAAAAAAAATAAAAACTAGATATAGAAACCAAAGACTCTCATCAGAAGCAAAAAAGGAGAAAAACCATAACAGAAGTCATAAAATTAAGAAAAAGGAAATTGAAGAATCAAAAAAGAAAAAAGGGTTAAAAATACTTTCTGAAAACAACATTCAATGTTATGCTATTGCTAGAGTTGCCATCGTTTATAAAAATTTTTTGGCAATATTGGTTAATCGAAGGTCAAACACGTCATAATAGAATAATTTGCCAATAAAATTTTGATAAATCAATTATTCAGTGCCTTGTCATAAAACGGAGAATTTAATTATGCTACTCCTGCCATCCTGCCATGAATTTAATTATGCTATCGATATCTTAATAGATAAAGTACACCATTTCTCAATAAATTGAAATTATTGCAAGCCAAATAACTATTCTAGTACAGATTTATTACACATTAATTTCATAATGCACGGTAGTATGTCGGGACCAATTCAACAGCAATATTTTTTACAAGTTTTTGTCCTAGACCGAATCAATTTGCTCCAATAAAGTAAAGTTTTAGTAAAATTATTCAGAATATTGCATAATTCAGCTTGCAGCCCACTATACCAGAATAGAAATAAAGTTGCATGACTTTCCCGTTTTTTTTGATAAAAGTAAAACGAAATTCTGTAAGCTTTTGTACAAATTAATCTTTGAAGCCTTAGTATCTAATAAACACAAAATTAGACAAAATATATTACACACGATTGCACAAAACTTTTCTTTGAGAAATAATAAATTTTTTTCTTATCCTGTTATTACTTTCATTCTTATTTCAGAAAAACAATAGAAAATAAAAATTCGATCATATAGAAAAAGTTTTAATGCATATACTTAAGTAAGGAGCATATAGACAAGCCATGAAAATAAAAACAACAAGGTAAAGAAACCATAATAAAATTCAAAGGATTGAAATAGCAAAAGATAGAAAAGGATAAAATCAAAATGTTGTTATAATACGAGTATTATTGCATAAAACAAAAAAGAAAAATCAGTTTAATGTCCTCTTTTTAATTTCTTTGTCTCTTCATGTCGATAACATTGATAATATCCGTAGACAAAAAAAGGACAAAATATTTTGAATTACTAGGTATTTAAAAGTTACTAAATTATGATTTCGTGCCAACAATAAAATCTTCTTATTTACACGTTACGCATACAATTTTTACCTTTTTTGTTAATAGAAATTGAAACAAAGATTTGTAAAATAATTCATTTTTAAAATTATTATTTCTTTGAAACAATAGAAATAAAACAATAATACAGAAATTCGGGGTAGCATTATAATAACAATGCATATAGAGAACATAATTTACGTTCATTTTATGTGAATTCATCAGACGGCGCAATATTGTAAGTTATGAGTAAAAATTTGAATACCTACTATTCTCAGTATGATACTTATGATAATGACCTATAAGAGATTTTATAGTGCTCAGTACCTAAAATTATGTTTTAGAAATGAACTAATTTTTCTAATTAGAAAAAAAGAAATTTTTTGTCACGATGGTCGTTATTATTTTTCAAATAATCTTTGACACAGCACGTTGTTATTAAACTATTAAAAATTAATTTCAAAAAATTCTTCAAAGATATTGAAGATATTGAACAGTATAAAATATACACCCTTCTCTTCCACTGAACAAAACAAACAAGTTCGAAACAAAATAAAAAAATGTTTGCATTTTTATGCTCATTACTCCTTCCCTAAATTCATTTTTCATTCAAAACATTCAATAAATTGTTTGCATTTTAGTACCAGCTTTAAATTCCATTTTTAATTACAATCGATTAATAAAATTTTAAACGTATTATGGCATTTTTAACTTCATTCAAAATCTAAAAATGAAAAATTAATTTTTCAAGGACAGAAACAGAACTTAAAACCCGGAAGATATTCGTTTTTTTACAACTAGTTATTGTTTATTACAAATAATATGAAATTAAAAAAATGTCATTTTCAGACTATCAAACTTAATGTATAAATCCACATTAATTTGTTGAATCTTTTGTAATTTTAATTAATGTACATTGTTTCATGTGTTACATTGTATACATATGTAGTACTTTAGGTATTCCATATCTGAAATTTAAAGGTTATTAATAATAGTGGTACAGAAGTTAACAATAACAGTAAAATATCACCTTGAATATATAGTAAATTATTAAACCATTAATTTTAATAATCGCTTTTTTACTTATAACCATGTACAGAATTTACAAGAATATCACAGGTATGAAAATTACGGAAATAGAAAGCTTTTCATGAAAATTTCAATAT
Organism: Condylostylus longicornis; assembly: GCF_029603195.1. Taxonomy (NCBI): domain Eukaryota; kingdom Metazoa; phylum Arthropoda; class Insecta; order Diptera; family Dolichopodidae; genus Condylostylus; species Condylostylus longicornis. The sequence goes on from NW_026577987.1 coordinate 14,122,155, forward strand.
TGGATTTTGGCTTTATCTTCCAGATAACATTATTTTCCAGATAGAACTTTGTGACTTTTATCAGAACTTTTTTAAAGGGTTAGGAATATTGGATTTATTGTAGTGAGACATCTTTCTTTTAAAGAGTGTTTAGAGTAGGAAATTTTTTTAGTAAGAGGCTGACTAATTCAAAATAAGTCCTTTTCAAGGTGGTGGAGAACTATGAAGTCCACGGAAATTGTTAAATAAACGGATGCATGAAAACGGCATCGAAAATTTGTAAAAGGAATAATTAACTGGTTGATTTAATCGTATATTAAATGGTACATATTCGCAGCAGCTGAAAATTAAAACAGTCTTAACATTTTTATAAAGAGCTCGTCTTTATTCATATATGTGGGTCGTCATATAATGTCAGCCCAGTTGTGTTACATTAAGATTATTAAATTATAATTTTAAATTTAGGTGAGCTTCCTTTTCACTTACATTGATACAAGTTAAATAAGTTCGTTTAAAAGATATTTTTTCTTGAACAACTAATACTGAATAATTAAAATGATAAATTATAGGTGAGATGAAAAATATATATAATGATGGAATCGTATATATAATTACAAAATACCACAATTGTCACATGATTAAATTTTCTTCTTCATATTTTACTTTGTTTTCTCTTAATAGCATTAATACTATAATTTGTAAAGTAATTATAATCCTTTCGCATATAAGTTATGTTATTATCATCATTATTATTATTAAGGAACTGTTATTTACAACTTCAGAATTAAAATATGAATATTCTTATCAACAGACAGAAAGGGAAATTAAATTCAGTGAAAATATTGTTGATTACAGTCATAAATTTATTACTCTTGAAATATAGTATTTTGTTGGATAATATTATGAATGATTTATAAGTAAAGTACTGACACTTTTGACTTTGAGTAAATAGTTAAAAATATATACGAAAACTATTTTTCTTGCAAGCCAACAATATTTACGATGATTTTTTACCTTCTCCCAGCTACTACATTTTAAAGAATTTTGCGAAACCAGATAATTTTAAGTGCTGTAAATTTTTTTTCCAGAAAGAAAAACCATTAATCGAATTTTTGAATATTTATTTCCCGTACGAATTTCAGATTAAAATAACGGGATCTGGAATGAAAAATGAAAATCCTTCATGATATTATTGAGAAAATAATAACGATCGCTTTATGGTGTGAAGTTTGTGTACAAGTAAATTCCTAGTAAGGGTAATATGTAGGATGAATAAAAACCATTTCATACGCAAATTATTTATAAAAATTAACAAAAGATATATTGTTCCTCCTTTTGGATTTTCCTTTCATATTTTTGGAAAGAAAATATTTATAATAACCAATCTGAATTAAAATAATATGTATGTAAATATATTTGCCGCCGTTCATTTATGGTATTAAACAAAAAATACGTTAATAGACTGTACTATAGTTATTAAAATCGCGAATTGCATGTAATCATATGAAATTATTCCAAAGAATTAATTTTGTGCTTTATACATTGCTGTATTTTTAACTGTACTGCACAACATATAATAATATTTTAAGAATATTATTTTAAAAAATGTCATGCATAAAATACTTGAATTTTATGGAACTTATTAAGGATATCGTAAATGTTGAAATATGAAATTGCTTCAATTTTAAAATGAGAGTTTTGGATATCTATGGAAACTAGTGAAAAAGTTAATTTTACTTTTTGCCTTTTGATTTATATTAAGTCAAAACTTTAAAACTTTTACCCTTGGTAAATGTATTAGCCTATTATGAAAGGAATACTTTGAAGTGTGTATATGTAATAAAGTTTTATTAAGCTGCACTTGTTTTAAAGAATATTTTGAAATTTGCATACGGAGTTATGCATACGGAGTTATGTGATCGTGCATTAATCTAATTTTTTAAAAGATGTTATTCAGAAACAATTATAGAGACTGCGGTGACCTCTTCAGCGATATGACATTTTGGAAAGCTAGTCAAATATCTAAACTTTGCTTAATTCCAATATCGATCTGGGAATAATAAAAATATGCTTCTGTATCTGCTCTTTACTTTGTCTCTTCTTATATGTATTTGTGCATAATTGTTAAGAAACAAATGCTTTCCAATCTTCGTTAAAAGAATGTCTTACAAATTACTTGCAGTCACTTAACAGTATGGATTCCGGAATTTTCTAAAGCTAGATACAGTAGGGAATCCAATGTGTTAGCTCAGCAAAGGGGAGGAATAAACTATTCCTCATGTTTTACGGACTACTGTTCCGACTATGAAAATAATAAAGTCAAATGATTGGCACTAGGAAAAGACCATTTTTCACTATCTTTGCCAGTGTCTGGCTCTGGACGCGGCCAGACTGGTCTTTTGAGACAAAGGATGTGTGAAAGGGCTGAATGAGATGTCGAAAATTAGCATTGGAGACTTAGATAGCCCACCCATAATCATACATTCAAAGACTTTAATTTGGGGTTCGGTGGACAATTTTTGTTTTCAAGTTCTAGGTTTTAACTGTATTATTACATTTCTTTGTCTTTGGATTTCTAAAAACAAATGAGATTCCTAAGTCATTTAGTACTCCACTCATAATAGTTGAACGCTCTATTTGGATAAGCCCCGATTTTGTAAAACTGAACTATTACACAATTTTTCCTAATATAAAACAAGTTTATCCTTTAAAAAGATCTGTTTTTTTTCACTCTATATTCTTATTTCTTAAATTTTTTTTGGCTTAATATTATTAAATTTAACTGTTATGATAACAAAAATTTCACAAAATGATCTTTAAAAATTATAAAAACAGTTTTCCATTTTTTAGTTTTTTTTTTCTCTTTCATTTTTTCAAAAGTACCATAAAACCAACGAACAAATTAAAAATATCCTTAGAGACAAATTTTTCTGTCTCATTTTTTTATTTTGTGATTTTAATTTTGTTATTTGAAAATTTTATTCCTTTCTCGTTTCTTCTTTTTTTCCATTCTCTTCGTTTTTCTTTTTGTTACTTAAAATTTTTTGTAATGTAATTTATGTTTATACATATTTGGAATTATATTAACTTTGCGTAGTATAACAAAAGGACATTATTTTGCTTGGCAAAAAAAAAAATATTTTTTATATAAGGATTTTTAATATTATACTTCATAGCGTTCTATTATTCATAAGGGGTTTATTTCTCTTCTCTTTTTTTCCCTTTTTTTTGTTTTCTGTTCTAGAACACAATAGCTTTAAATGGGACTACGAAATGACAGCAGTAGATTATGACAAAAGGAAACAAAAAAAATATTGAAAAAAAAGGTCAAGAATATTAACTGAAAGAATATTGATTGCATAACTGTATTTGTGTATGATGAAAATAAACAAGATCCATGATTTCCTGTTTAAAATTTAATAAAACAATAAAAAAAAATAAGAAGAAAAAGTGATATATTTCAATATACATGAATTTTTATAATAATATGAATTTAATTATCAAGGATAAAAATATGATATAATAAAAGGATAAGACTAAATTTTTATATTGTTGAGAACAGAAAAACGTAATCAAAGATATCCTTAATCAGTAACGGTCAATTAATTCAATTTACATAAAATCTGCTTATATTTTGAAACACGTAATTTAAATCTTACGCTACGGTTACACTTTTGTTCAATAATGCCTTTGAAGAATTTTTATGTGACAATGGATTTTTCTTCAGTAATATAATTTATAACTCTTTTAAATAATAATTATTAAAATAAATATAATGACCATTTCAATCGAATCTTAATGGAGTACGATTTGGCATTTAAATATTTAATATTGGAATTTAGATTTTTCTTTTAATTGAAAAATAAAAAACGGTAAAAGACTTATGTGTCTTCGTATGATTGTTATTAACTTCTTTTTTATACCAATATTGTAATTTCTTATATAAATGCAAATGTATAAATATCCATGATTAGAGTATTGTTCTTGTTTTATCTTGACGTGTAATGATTGACTATCTTATCCGAGTTGCTAAGATTTGTACGTATACATACTTTGCTTACACAATTATAGAGTTATTCGGTATGCACTTGTGCATTAATATTAACAATATTTATTCTAATTTGCACTCAAAATATAAAAATTTACAATAAACCTATATTAATTTTTGTTACACTTAAAATCTACGGCTACACCTTGTAAGCTATAATTTTGTAATAATTTCTGCAACAATTTCAATTCAAAATACTTTTCTTAAATTTCAGTATTAATTTTTATTAAGCGCCGGAATTTTTAATAATTAGTTTAATTTCAAGAATAAAATTTCGTTTACAGACTTTCTTAATTTGGATTATAACTCATTTCATATGATATTGACCGTAAATTATTTAAATAGTTCTCATAATATAGTTTAACGCATAGCAATTTTGTAATTTTATCGTATAACTTTGTTATACGATAAAAAATTTAAATAATATGAAAAGTTTTTAAAAATATTCTATCACAATATTGTAAAATGAAAAAGTTCTTTGTAGATAATTTATTTTCAAAAGCATAATTTAATAACCAAACTGCAATTAAACTGGAAAATTTTCAAAGTTTTCCATCTAAATGCAGATGCAATGATATTTTAGCACTATGTATAAGTATTACCGTTAGTTATTGCATTTGAGTTTTCATTAAAATATATAAATATTTTCATTTAAAGCTAAAATATTATGAAAAGTTAACAATATTAAATGATTACTAAAATAGTTCTTTCAATACTTTTCCATTAACTGCGTGTCCTTAATGAAATCCGAAAATTCAAGCTTATCTTTATGTAAACGGATGAAAAATTAATTTTAATTAAATACAATGTCTTCTTTTCAATGTACTTTCGAATTTATTTTCAAAATATCTTCGGGAGAGGATGATCACCTTTACAATTATAATAATTTAGTTTCTTAAAATTTTTAGTAAAACTTTGTATATTGTAATTCTTTATTTCAGTCCCTGCAAATATGCAAAAAAATATGCAAATCTTATTAGCTATGATTTATTTATCACCTTCTCATATTAATCGAAACTTCTTCACGGCAAATTATCCGTGACAAAAATTTCAATAAAATTTTGAAACACGCTCTTTATACAGCATTTAGTATTCAAAAGAGACAAAGAAATTTCGTATGTAAATGTCAGATGTAATCATTGATTAATAGTACACATAGTATTTTATTTAAAAATCTAAAACGAAAATAAATTCGTAAATTTGATTTCCCATTTATCAAATATCAAAACAGATATCTATTTCCATCAACATTTATTTCTCGTTCCCTTTATATAGCTATTTTTCTTACCCAGCAAATAATAATGATATTGCATAAAACATACAGAAAGACACACGTATTTTCGTATATCAATGTACATATGTACATATTTAAATATTTTTATTTGTAATAGAAAATTTTACTTAGTATTTAAACTTATAAGAGTCCTTGAAATTGTTCTATATGAAAGGTTATATTTTATTTGTCAATATTATCATCATTTTGTTCTGCTATTAATTTTCAAGGGTAAGAAACTTTGAAATTCTCAATTTGGCGTATATTTGTACCAGAAATCAATTTAAAATAAAAATAGAATTATTTTTTTTTTATTTGAAAAGAAAATTTTTTTATCCTCTTATACGCAAAGCTGCCAATATGTACAAATTTCTTCCTTTGATTTACAAAACTAGTATTCTATTTAATTTAGAAATCTTTATTAACTGAATTTTGGGTTCATGGAGTTTAAGATTTCAAAAACTTTGTCAAAATATTAACAGCTACTCAATATTTAAATATGTTGAAAAAATACTTAAGTGGGACCTATTTAATTGGTATGTAATACCGAAAAGTTTTGATTCCACATAGGGTCTTGTACTCATTTCCGGTTTTATTTTTCGCCGCAGTCACTTTTGCCTAATTGCTTTAGAAAAAATATTTTATATGTATTTAAAAAATCGCTTCCCTTAAATTCAACTTGACCGCAAAATTCTCTCAACTGTAAAATAATATAATATCCGAAATTTTTTTAACTGCTTAATCACAAATTAAAAGCAAAACCACATTCACCACAAAAGGAAAAAAAACATAATCAGGCTCTTAAATTACATTTTAACTTTCAAAAATTAAAACTTCAAAATTATTTATAATAGAAGATTTCAAAAATTAAAAGAGGCTTCGAAAAATGTTTATAGATAGTAGACTTCCTGTGCACCTACATGTAAATTTTATTTCAATGAAATTTGTTTAAAAAATTCGAAAATCTATATATTGCTTCTGATAAATCACAAATAATCTAAAATAGTTGCCTTTATACTATGTTGTAGTATTGGTGAGAATAAATCTTAAAGGCAATAAAAATAAAAAGAGGAAACAAGATTAAGTCAATAATGAAAGCATTCCTTGAATATAAATTTTTTTTTCATATTAGATTTTTCATAGTATTTTACACGTTTTCATTATTTTCAAATTAAAAAAACGTGCCTTTGTCTCTCGAGTCTGTCAATGATGCTATTAGGAAAGAAAATGTAATTTTAACTAGAAAATTTAATACTATTACAGTTTAAAAACATTCAATTTATTTGATAAATGACGACAAGATTGTTAAAATATTAAATCGAATCTACTTTTGGTCCTAAATTTAAAGAGAGGGAATTTGTAAATTTTTAAATTAAAGTTGCGTTTTCTCTTGTTTTTTTTATAGATATTCTGTTAATGGAAGGAAGATATTCTAAACTAAAATATTTTAAATATTTAGGTCATTAATTTGACACTGAAATTTAAGACATTGAACTTAAAATATGTATAAAAAACAGAAAAAAAATAGAGTTGACCTTGTCAACTTTGTGACACCCGTACGAATTTGTTATCCTATGTGCGAATAAAGATGGCATAACTTTAAGTTGCCGTACTACCATATTAATTTATGCAAAATTTCAGTGCTATGTGTTTTTCAAAATACTATGTGTGTCAAACTATTATTGAAGTTGTATGGCAGCTACCAGAAAGAGCCAAGAAATTTTAACGAATTTTATCAAGCAAATCGGCCCTACTAATATATTTGCTTGTGCGAAATTTCAATACCACAACTTCTATGGGTTCTGAGATATAGCCAAATAAATTTTGAAGTTGTACGACAGCTACCAGAAGGAGCCAAGCAATTTCAACGAGTTTCATGGGACACATTGGCCCTACTAATATATTCGTTTGTGTGAAATTTCAATACCACAACTTCTATGGTTTCTGAGATATAGCCAAATAAATTTTGAAGTTGTATGGCAGCTACTCGAACCGGTAACCCGATCATATCCATTTTAAATAGGGTTTTGGCACTTACTACAATAAATTGTTTGTGAAAATTTGGTGAACTTAGCTCATTTAGTTTTTGAGTTATCGTTGGGACGTACGGACGGACGGACGGACAGACAAAGCTAAATCAACTCAGAATTTGACGCTGATCAAAAACATACAATTGAGTCTATAACTATCACCGTTATTTCTTAGCGTTACAAACAATAAGGCAAATTTAGTATACCCTTCGAACATACGTTCGTGCGGGTATAAAAAGCTGAATCAAACCAATGCTTTGAAAAGTAGCACTGTTCCTTTGGACAAGTGAAAATATTTTTTTTTTAAATAATCTCCTATTATTATTTATATTGGTTTCATTCATAAAGCGAAATATGTACTTTCGAAAATGAAAGAAGCGCTAACATGATAATCGAATCTAACAGATCGAATCTAAAACGTTATTAAATATTTGAAGAAAAACCAATTTCAGATAACGATTAATTTCAACGAGCATTTTGTTATTTCAGTCACAATTTTCCTGCTTTTGTAGAATTTAAAAAATTTTGGTAATTGCAATACAGTTGTCAAAAATCTCAGAAGCTGAATTAGCCTGTAACTTTATCATACTGAATGCAAGATTATATTTTTTGTTTTACAATGGTTGCCCGTAGGTACGCACTTGTTATCAAGTTAAGTTCGCTGTAAATACAAAGAAGAAATGGTTGGAAAACTCATACGGGAAAATGTTGGAAAATATTTTTATTTTTTAAAGTTTGGTTTTTCTTTTTTTTTATTTAATAACGCGCCTGTTCTCCCGTACCCTTTGAAAATCCTTAGTTTCCATATTTGGTAGATCCGACACCTTATGTAAATTTTCTAGTTAGTTTTTGTTCGACTTTTTTAATTTTGACTTGGACAAGTTACTCAACATTTCATTTCAGAAAAAAATCCTTTATGTCGTACGGTCCAAATATACAATTTATGAAATCAACATAATTCCCTTAATTCTACTAAATGGTAAAATTTATTTTAAAATTTCTTCAATTATGTAGCTCAAGATTAAATTTAAACTAGACTAAACTCATAAAAAGTTTTTTAAATTAAATTTGTTCTTTTGTTTAAAAAGCGTTCTATACATAAGTATTTTGTTGTTCTATACATAAGTAATCGAGATATTGTAGAAAAAACCTTTTATCTGTAAAAAAAATAAAATATTTTGCTATTTATGCAAAAAAATCTACCAAATCTAGATTAATATTTTGGAAATGAAGTAGGTATTTTACTTTTAATTTACAGTCTACGTATTTGGTACTAACAGAACTTAAGTCCCCTTGTGAAGACTCACTAAATTTTTAACGAGACAAGGCAAATTATGAGAAAACAATATTACAAAAAAGTGAATTCTATAATGGTGTCATAATTACAGTAAAGTTTTCATTTCAAATAATTTTGTTAAAAACCAAAAATTAAACAACATAATTTATTAAATAAAACTTAATCTGTTCTTGAAAACTCTTAAATCACGTAATAGTTACAATTTCCTATTAAATTTAGAAAAAAAATGCTTAATTAATTTTCTACAAAAATTATTGCTATTTAAAAATCGTAAACTTATTCATTATGCTTTCCTAATAAATCATTTTTGAAATGTAATTAAATTTGAAAGACTAAAAATATTTTTTTTTTTTAAAATAAAAATGAAATTCAAAAGAATATTTTCAATTCATTTCCTTTTCATTACACTTGCAATAGTATTTATTTTCCTAGTTATAAACTTTTTAATTTTGTTAAAAAAAATGTAAAAAATGAACGTTAAATGAAAAGAAAACGAAACAGTTATTTAAGGATGTGCGTATTTACTGTAAATCATAATTCAAGTTTCGTTACAATTTACTTTATAGAAAACTATTGGAATTCATAGTAATTTAATTGAGATTTCACACGAAACTTTTTAAGTTAGTAGTAAATAATGAACAGATTTTCAGAAAGAACGAGTAATATGTCAGTTTAACCTATAAAATTCGACTGATAACAGAAAAATATTAAGCATAAACAGTAAAATATTTAGAGATGAGAAATGGTAAATTCTAGGTTCTACGTACTTTGAAACAGAGTCCAAACAAAAGAATCTTACACGAAATACATATGCAATTGTATATAAGATCACAATATTAGAAATTATCTAAGGTTTAAAGCTTTTATATAAATTGTATTTCTAATTACCTCGAAACGGTTTAGGCCTCAAAATTTTTAAGAAGAATAACTTAAAGAATAGCTCAATTCAATGTAAAATTGAAATTATTAAAAATTAGTCTCAGGTTTATTTAAATTTAACCTCACATCCATTAAAAAAAATTCTTAAAATTTTAAATCCTTTTTCCTCTATGTTGCAAAGTAAAATTGAAAATTCGATAAGAATTTAATACCGACAGTGTTTTTCTTCATACCAAAATAAAATATTAAATACGAACCAATTCAGAGTAAAAATATTTGTTTCAGTTAATGCAATAAAATTCACAAATTTAATCAGTTATAGAAATTAAGACACTTTAATTATAAATTCTTTATACACATATAAGAGTTGATGGGTGGATGATTAGATGGGTAGGTCGGCAGATACTATTTTCGTTTTTGCCATCTTGCCATTAATTTTGAATTCTAAAAAACTTTTTCGTTCCACTCACTTTCTTTCTGTATATAGTTTATTAGCTGTTTAAATGTTTTTTTTTTATAAGCCAATTTTAAGAAACACTTAAATATTCTAATAAAATTGTTCAAAAAATAATAAATTCAGTTTAGTACTTTACTTAATGTGTAGATACCCAGAAAGGATACAACATAACACTAATGTGTAGTATAGTACTTGCATATGTATAACAAATTTAAAGAATTTTTATTGATATTTGGGAAATTTGTAAAATTTTGTGAAAATTAATATTAATTTAAAATTTCATGTGAAATCAGAAAAGTTATTATATTGAATAAAATTAATTAAATTTGGTAGATACAGAAAATATCAGAATTGATATCTTAGTACATTCCATTTTATTTTTCAAAATAAACCTTCATAAATTTTTTAATGAATTTAATTTTTGGTATCATAATTTTAACCATGTGTTTTTATTTATTTGTCGAAAAGAGCTTGTAAATCAATTTGGTTATACGTGGAGTTCTCATGTGAGGCAGATTTTCAATAATATTCTACTTAAATCTGCGACAGATTCATAGAAATGTAGCAGTTTCTCCATTCCTTTATTTGACTAACGCTAGTTGGGAGTATGTGTTGAATAGAACACTAATATTTGTCTATTTTGGTATAGTTAGAAGCACAAACAGAGGTAAATCAAATCAATGGCTTATAATATTTAAAACTACTAATAAAAATGCTAGTTACTTGAACTTGTTTTGATTTCTTTTGCATTCAGGGAATTAAGTCTATTTTTCTACTGTTCTAAAATTTAAATAAATATTTCTGTTCTATGAAATTAGTTGACAAAAAATGGCATTTCTAAAGCTTTCTGTGCAGGTCGACTTATAGCATCAGTTGTCATTCCCAACCCTAAACTAGCACCATACCTAAGCAAAAATGGCAGGCAATTCAAAGTGCGAGACTACCGTCGGGATCTCTTCCGAAGCACTTCAGTCGTACGCACCCACCGTCGCACATTCATACAATAAGCGGTCTCCCGTTTCATCTGCTTCCAGTCAGAGACGACAAACGTCGTTTTCCGCTTTGCCCAACCTCAAATTGATGATGAAAAGGCAATTTCCAGTGAGCACACCTACCAATAGCCTCAAATCTGGACGACCAAGTGTGGCGAGTTTCCGTCCTCCATATCCAAAGGGAAACTCTTTGCTTGTTACTTTATAAGGTCAAAACTATCTTCCAGGCACACGGAAAGTTGAACCGATGGAATACATATATCGTTATCAATTGTAGTGTGAATATTTTATTAAAAGCGGAAATCTAATACAGAGTTATTTAAAAAAACTTACTTAGCATGCCACTACTATATAAGTCTTCGAAAAAAAAAGGTCGAATATCTTACACTATAAAACAGAACTGCATTACTTGTAGGTTTTTTGAAATATTATTAAATATCTTATGGCACTGGAATCCTCTTATTAACATTACGTTTTAATCTAAGGGAAACTAAAATCTATTGTTTTTATTAGTTTATATCCCTGACTTCAACTAAAATAAACAATCCTGAAATTTTCATATTTTTTTTTGATGAACTGAAAAATGATTGAGTACGTACATTATGTGCCTATACCTACATGATTTACAACTATAAATTCAATATACAAAGGATATGGATAATATCCTTCACATAAATTTTTATTCATACATCTTCTTTTAACGAATATATTTCCATCCTTTGTTATGGTCTACTTTTTTATTTCGATATTTTTGGTGATATGAGAACTCAGTTTTGTTTATGAAAAAGAATGGGCTAAAATTGGGAATAATTTCTTATGATAAGAAGATTTTAAGCAGATTTTAAGTAGGTTATGTTAAAAATTATCATAAATGAGTTTCTCTTGGTTTACTACGATATGAACGTTACACATTATTATGGGAATATGATGATATGGTAATTTAAGCAAAAATATATTATTTGTAATTTTGATAAGGATATTCTGTTTTTACAATCACAATATTCAATTCTTGATTTTTGATTTTAAGTGCATAATATAAAATGTTTTATGTATTCTTCTAATGTTCCATAAAAAAATATTTCGAAGATAATAAGTGAATAATGTTGGTACTGAAATCTGACTTCTAATTTTTTGGATATTTTTAGAATTTTTAATATCTTTGTGGATTGAATGAATTTTTCATATTAATTGGGTTTAAAATAGCTTTAGTAAGAAAACATGTTGATAATCATTTTATGAAAAATTTTTGTAGGCTTACTTTAAAGTATAGATAGGTAGGTACGAGAAAACAAGAACAAAACTTTATTTTAGTTTTTGTCTTTAAAGATTTTAATTTTTTAAATTGAGGAATTGCAAGACTTTATTAGTACCAAATCTCAAGAGTTTCCTTGTTACAGAGATTACAGGGAGTCGCATTTTATTTATATTCCCCAAAAAACAAGGAAGAAACAAAATGTAGTCACCCGCAATTTCATTTTAGAATATTTTAAATTAAAATGATTTTCCATCTTTGACAAATTACATTATTTAAAAACTGAACAACATCACTTAATTTTGTTTTCTGTAACATCGAAATTATCTCCTTCTCACTTCTTTTCCTAATAAGCTATTATATTATACATATTATTTACATATGTGAGAGGTTAAATGTGTTCATAATTTTACATTTTGTTTCAGGGTTTTTTTTATGTTTTGCATTTACAAAACTCTTTTTATGTATGAGATCAAGAAAATGAAAACCTACACATTTCAAAATTGCTTGTATTTTCTATTTAAGACAGCAAAAATGTTTTCATTTGAAAATTCTGAATTTGACGATGATAGATTAGAACCTTTTCTGTTTTGACATTTCAGTGAGAAGAAATTGTACATTATAAATACATTACTACTGTTTGTATAAAATTTAAAATCCTCCTTTTATCTTTTGGAATTAGCCGCGATTTGCACAATTGCGGCAAATTCATAAAAAACAAACAAAAATTAACAGAAAATGTATAAGACATAAAATGTTTTAAAATGTACATATGTGCATACATTGATGTATTAAAAATAAGAGAATAAGGACAAATTTTATTAAGCTCTGTAGTATTTAGAATGAGTGCTACGGCAGTGGTCATAAAATATCAAAATACGTTTGATATACCCTTTGATAAACTGTTGAAAGAAAATGGCCATTAAAATTTAATATTATCTAAAATCCGTTTTTTTTTTTCCAAATTTTTGATATCGTTTATCTTCTAGGAATCGCAGGTTGTAGGAATCTGAAATTTTTGCAGCTTTTGGACACTTAAAAATAATTCATTTTGAAGGAAGAAAATTTTTCTCCACCCCATCCGAAGTTATCTCCCGGCGGAAATTGCAAAATTTGAATTTTTTGTCACGTTATATTTTGGCAACTGCAAGCTTTTTCGAATTTCTTTAAATGCAGCAAGCTAATGATATATGTCATGCCATAAAAAAATATAATTATTATTCTTAACTCATGCAATTAACCTTTAAATTCGATTATTGTTGACCACATATATTGGTCAACCTAAATGTATGCAATTTTTTTAAATATATTCGTGTATGAATGAGTGTATTCGTGAAAATTGCTACACTACCAACCATTGGTTTAAATGGTTAAAAATTTGGAAAAATTTAAACTTCATTTATAAAAATTTTTCCCTATTTCTTAAGAAGTTGTATTTAAAATTTTTACTAATGCCTTGAAATTCTTTCGGTTAAACTTTGAAGATTATCCGAAATTGTTTATTTTTCTTAAAATTTGAACTGTGTTGTGTTTCATATTTGATAGTAAAAGTTAAAAACTAATATTTATATTCCGGACTTTGTAGTAACTTTCTCCCCTATAAAATTTGTCTGAAACACCAAATATTAACTTTTATTCGTATTTTCTGTAATTTATGATGTGATGGTTTAGAACATCCATTACAACACAATTTTTGTTACAAATTTAAGAATATTAACATCTGATACCTATACTTTTTGTATAACACATTTCGTTTTCAATATTGTCAACAGATCCTTATCTGAGTTAACATTACAAACTCCTCCAATATAATATGTGTACCATATATAAAATAATATGTAAACTCATAGATTAAATGTAAATAAATTTTCCGTTGAAAAATAAATTTTTCTCTTATTTCATCCTTTATTTTTCTTCTCTTACTATACAATATTCATGTTATAATATGATGCCTAATTCAGTGAAAATTTTCGCTAAATTTCTAAGTATAAAAGAAAACAGATGTAATATAAACCGGTGACAGTTCAATTTAGTTAAATGGTTGAGGAATATCCTCAATCATATTAGAATTGAAGGTGATTCCTTTTTATCTTTATATACCCGCCAATATCATATAGCGAAAATACGCCTTTTATGTTATTATAATAACAAAAATGAGAGAGCATTTAAATTTAAAATTTCTTTCAAAAATTTTTTTTAAAGTATCTTTTATTTTATGCGTTATAATCAAAGAGATTCTGTGTTGATATTAAGTAGACTTAGACATAAATTTATTTTTTAAATTTTACTTAAAGACATCAATCGTATGTTTTTTCTTTGAGGCAATTTTAGTACTATACTTAAAAAATGATTAAGTTAGGCTCGTGACGACAACTCATTGGGAGAGAACCCTAACTATACTTGATAGTATGTAAAACAATATAATTTTCAAATATTTTAGTAACAGTGTTCGGGCCAGCCATTAGGATTATAAATAAAATTGTTTACGAAATTACATATTTTCGGACTAAATTTATAAAAGAGAGTAAAATACTTTGGAACTGTGTGTTTATTGGAGCAGGAAAATATTTTATTTCGTCAATATATAAATAATTCAAAATTCTCGCCTGTACAAAGTAATAAAATAAAAAATTCAAAAATTGAGGGGAGGAAGTTTATATACAGGAAAATTTCACTAACATTTCTTACAACCTTGTCAACAGCGATTTGAAGCAGCAGACAAACATAATGACTTCTTTAACAGCTTTCGTACCAAAAAAATTGGGCTAGAAGTAATCATCTTTCTTCTCTTGCATATTAATTACCATTTCGTTGCGCCTTCTTTCAGTTAACAAAACACTAATATTATTAAAAGAAATATTTTAAATTTAACACTATCATTATTTGCTTAATCTTTTCATTCAAGTTTAAAACTTCAATATCTTTCCTAATTTTCATTTCCCAATTCGATAAAGTACCAACAAAAATTTATTAAAAATTTCACAAAATTCTTAATTAAAGTTTTATGTATAAATATTATTATTCTTGTTTAACTTAAAGGATGCGCCATTATCATTTTTCAGTACTTAACGATTTTCTAAAATTTTTAACTTAAACCAAAACTCAATATTTATTTTACAAATAAAATATGAAAAATTTAATATTTTTGGCTCGCTTAAATATTCGTTTAAAATGCATTCAAAAAAAATCTAAAAGGTCCTTAAGGATATATTATAAAATTTTTTCTTCACTTCTTCTAACTCTATCAAATAAAAAAAAAGAAATTCTGCAATTCTATAATGCAAAACTATAAAATTTTGGTTAAAATAAATTGAAGGATAATGGCCAATACAATCTATTACTAAATTTATAAGCAAAGTTTGATATTATTTCTTAAGAATTACCAATAACACGGGAATGATAATTTAAAACATTAAACTGAGATTAACAGAATTTTTCAATATATACTATTGCAAAATCAAATTTACTACATTCTGATTCAAATTTACTACATAAAGGATTTAGATTTATTTTAGAAGAAAATACGAATCCGAAATAGCATTACAAACTGAATTCAAAGTTTAAATTTATTTTTTATAAAAAATTCATGAAATAAATTTTTAAAACAGCAATAATATTGAAAAGAATTTAAATTTTCCCATACAATATCGATGCAATAAATTGAATGATAATATTATAAAGAATTCACTGTAATTTTCCATAAATTTTAGTATAATATTGTGGCAATAAAATGTTAGATTAAACTACAGTTTGTTAAATTAATCTTGAGTTTGTCGAGACTTAAAATAATGATTTTCTTGCATGAAATTTACAACTTATTTGTGTGTGTTTTGAGCAGCATTCTCATTTTATGCTGAGTTGAGCCGTAGAATAATTATTATTTTCGTAAATTGTCTTTAATTAATAACTTTATAATACTTGAAAATTGAATTTCTGCACAATTTTAGAATTCACATCTATTGAAATGAATTTTATCTGAAATTTATATTGTCATCAAGTGGTAGCCGCTTCACTTTAACATCATTATTTCAATTACATGAATGAAAACAATATTTTTTGGAATGAAACAAATTTTATACGGCACTGTTACTAACTAAAAAAATATTCAATTTTTATCGAGAAAAATGTTTTTATAATCTTAAAATTTAATTTTAAATTTTATTCCACTTTATTTTATTTTTCTTATTTTTCTTTTTGTGCTTGAAAAGTTGATCTTAATGTGAGCACAATTTAGATACTGAAGATTCATGTAAAAAACAAGTTCTTAAAATGCATTTTGAAAATATCTTCTATATAAAATCTTATAATATATTTTTTTTTCTTGAAATTTTTTATAATCGCAGTTGAAATAAGATTCTTTTTTAAAATGCTTTCAAAACAAAAAGTCTTTAAAATTCAAAAAAAAAAGGATAAAATCTTAGAAATCACTCTACATCTACTAGAAAATTAACATTAAATGAAAAAGAAAAGGTGAGTGTTTTACAGTAAGTACCATACTTTTACTAATTTCAAATAAATTTTGGTTGTATTTACAGAATTATAATTAAGTTCGTATATTATGTCGAATACCAAGAGCATATACTTGGAGCAATTTGAAATGTGTACACTTTAATAAATTATCTGAATTATTTGGTAAATTTAATTAAAGTTACATTTAAAAAAGTGTTTTTTAAAACAAAATTTTTCTGGAAATCATGGTTATCATTTTAAAAGAATATTTCGAAATAAGTCAGAATTTTATATTATTAGTTATTAAATGCAACGTGTGTTTTATTTTTTTTCTCATAATTTATTATTAATTCTGATAAGAATAACACTAACGTAAATCTTTTCGTACAATTGCAGAACAAATGGATGGATTTTTTGCCTTAAATCGTTCCTTTGATTACGTCATATACATTTGTTCTGCAGCTGGATGAAGAGATTTCCAATACTTACTCTTATCATAATTTTATACTATCAAAAAATTGTTTAAATAAACTTATTGAAGCTATAATAAAATTCAAATGAAAATCGTCACATTCCATTTAAAATTATGTGAATAACAATAGCAACGTGAACTACTATAAAATATTTTTGAACAGTTTCTGAATGAAACAATCGTTTTTATATAGACCATCCTATTTTATAAAAATGAGACATTGAAACTTCATATCTTGAAATTTTAAGTAATCTAACGGAGTAAATGCATGCGTAACTACTCATCTTAATTTTCATTTTGTGCAATAAATCTGACATATAGATTTGAGAGTATTATTAATTTCATTATAATTATATAATCTCAAATGGAAAAGAAATGTTGCGAGAAAATTATTAATTTAATTGAATATTAAATGATCAATAAAATTATAATCATAAAATACTAATATTGCTAATTGCTATATACAAGATCAATTGTGACACTAATCCAACATCTTTAAATAATATTGTCATGGTCAAGGTGAATATGAGATATAATAACTGTAAAAATAAAATTTAAAAATTCATAATCGTTATCTTGTCCAAACTCGTTAACAGTTTATTGAGTAATTAATTTGTAATTGGAGAATGTATATAAAACCTGATCTATACGTATAGGTATGTAACATAATTTTTTCTTTTCTTATGTGATAAACACGTTCAAGTGATGCAAGTAAATTAAAAATAAAAAGTTTTTAATTTGTTCAACTCTTTTTTTTCTCTTACTCTTGCCCTTGTAATTATTATTTCTATTTCTTTAATTGCTCTTGTTCTATATGCTCTGCATGTATGGTTACATTAGAGCTAAAATATTTTTTTTTAGAAAAAAATAAACTCTAAAATATTAATAAAGGTAGAAAGTTTAATTTGTTCAGAATGAAAAAATAATTGTTTATTTACAACCATTTTTTAAAATTACTTTTTTTTTTGTTATTATTTTTCACTTGTTTTTTTCATTATGATTCTTATTCTTTGAATTCTTTTCTATTTCATCTTGGATGTGAAACCATTTTTGTGATCAAAAACTATAGTAAAATTTTTCAACTAAATTCATAATGTTTAAAAATGAAAAGAAAAATAAAACTATTACAATTAAACAGACAAAAAGGAAGGAAATAAGAGAAAAAGTTATTCAAAAGCTTTTCCTACTAGCTATAGGGCCGAAAATTCTGTTACAAGAAAAAAGGAAAAGGGAGATATACGTATGTATTATTTTGTAATTTAATATTAATGAATCACTTGATAGCGGTTATCTTTTTGGTAAGTTTGATAAACATATAGCTGACTAACATGATCAGTGCAGGAAACCTTGCGGATTTCAAATAAGCAATATCATAGACGGTATCAATTCTAATGTTATTCAAATCCAAATATCATTTCCAAATTGCACCATTGTAAGCTCAAGTATAGGCTGTCTTGTTTTTCATCAATTTACTTAGTACCGTCTGTTCCCTAAACTTTCAAATGTTATAAATGTAAGTTTTTTATATAATTAATAATATTGAAAATAAACGCTAAATTTTTCCAAATTTAAAGATAGTAGAACTGCTTGAACTTACTATGATATTCACGGGCACTTATAAATCAATAATAAATTATATTGCTTCTATTTCTTCGGGAATGATTTCGAATCTCATCGTTTGAGATACTCACGCTTTTAAAACTCAAAACTTAAACCGATCTCAATTAATAATAAATTTCAATTACATTTTTTTTATTCAACGTATGTTTTCCGTTTGCATTAGGAATTTACGTGCTATATGAATATTTCTCTCTTTCGGTCTCTGTTCACTAAAAGTAATTTTTTTTTTCAGACTGCTAAACCAACATAATATAGACAAATGTTTCAATATTCTATACATATTATACATGAAATTTATTTTATATACGTATTTTTATATTGTATATTCATAATCAAACAAAATAAAGGATATATTTTATAATAAAAGGATATGAAAGAAAATTTCCTAAAAACATGTAAAAAGTTTTAACCAAGTTAAAGTTTAACATCAAATTTGTTATTCTAATATAACTTTTTAAATTAGCTTTGTGTAATATCCTTGTAATGAAAATATGTAAAAAAAAAGAAAAAAAAATGTAAACAATTTCAAAACAAAGTGTTTTGTTTTTCTTTAAAATTTTTTAAATAAATCAAAATATAATTCATATAGGTAAAATAAACATTTTCATCGAAAACTAACACCAAAATGATAATTTTATTTTTTACCATATAAACGATGCATACATACATACATCATATAAAATAAATAAAATATTTGGAATTTAAAAGAGCCAATTTGTCGAACACAGTGCCTAAAAGAGTATTTACAAAAGGCATATTATAAAAAAATTTTGTTAAATTTGGCTTAATAATCCAAACTAAATAGAGTTCCTGATTAAATTTAAAAAAATTTAAACAGAAAGCTGTCTGAAAATTTTGAACAGTTTTATTAAACCATAAAATTAATATTGTTACAGAGCAGTAAAGCTTGGCTTAATAACAAACTTTTACTTTTGCATAAATTATGGATTTTAGTCCCGCTTTTAATACGATTTTTGGTAGATGGACCATGTTAATCGGAAGTATACGCAAAAAAAAAGCAACATTTATGCTTCACTGAATCATACGTGCTAGTTTAAATTTATTCTCCAATATCCGCAATATCTCCAGTTTTTTTATACCGATAGAAATCTCTTTTACTGAAATAACTTTATAGTATTCTTATTATTTCTTAATTTAAATCACATTTTTATTCACAACCTTCTTGAATTTAAAAAAAATTTTTCTTAATATTTAAATCAAATCCTTAGAGAATTGTCCTTACAGGATAACAATTTGTTATCCTGTATTACAATAATATTTTTATTCAAAAATTGCGTTTGAAATAGAAAATAGTTTCGAATAATTTTTTCTAAAATCAAATGACCCTTACAATATTAAAATTATTAAACAAAACACAATATAATTATTACTTAACGTATGTATGTAATATTAAAATGATAGATTGAATTTATGGATTATCGAGCATATAAAAACAATGCATGATCTGGAAGAAAAACCCGCATTACTATTATATAAGACATGCCAAAGAAAATCTGTTCAGACCCTCATCTATTGTCAAATTCAGTTTTATTACTTTATTTTATTCTTATTTTTGTTTGTTTTTATTTTGGCATATAATTGTTATTTTTATCAATGTAATTTAAAATAAAAAACAAAAAATAAATAAAATATTCAATGAATTTTCATGAAATATGAAAATTATTATGAAATTTAAAGACGCAAAGGGGTCAATTTCGATTTTCTTTTTATATTTCAAATATTCGAATAAAAATTCAAATAAAATCTGTCATATCAAATTCATTGGAATCCTTATCTTTCTTTTATACTTTTGTATTCCTAACACTTTGAAATTTTTATTAGCTTTTTCATTTGAATATTATTTTGTATAACATATTTTGAGCCTTTTGTCGTAAGCATATTGGTTTTCTATTTATAATTTTTACTTTTATCATAATAATTATGGTATTACGAATTTCTCAATTCGTTTCTGAGTATATCGAAAATATTTACATTAGGTATATGAAGAACGTGTTGTGTGGAAATAATTTTTGTATGATAGATATGCAAAATATCATAAATAAAATCGGGACCAATTGCAGTTGTATTACAAACAAACTTCCTGAAAATTCATAAAATTAAATCAATATGCTTAAAATGTTTGGAAATTGATTTGATTAAAATTTGAAGTAGATAGGAAAAATTTAGTCCTCCCGAATATTAGGATATTTAAATTTGGAATAGGCCGATTTTGGCATTATAAACATAGATGCTAAGTAAAATGTGTTAATCAAGAGCGGACAAACTAAGATTATTTAAAATTTGCAAGAAAATTTATAGACGCATAAAATAAAATTGATTATTGTCTTGTAAGTACTTGTGAAAAATATTTATCAAATTGACTTTGTATTGGCATTAATAATGTAAAATCATTTGTTTTTATGAAAAAACTTTTATCCTTTTTTGTTTATCAAACTTTTTATTTCTTTTCTATTAAGGTTGAAAGAGCACTTTTTCTCTATCAAACGTTCAAAAATTCTTTATAACTATACAATCTTTGAAATTTAAATTTCCAAATGATAAGAAAATGAAAGCTTTTGCTCAGAATTTAAAAAAAAAAATATTGTTGAAAATTTGATTAATTAAAAAAAAAACCCAACAGATGGCATAAATTTCGTAAGAAATATAAAAGTTGCCCAAAACAACGAAAACGAATAAAAAAATATCATTTTGATTTTAACGAAGAAAAACAGCTTTCGTTAAATATTTTTCTAAAACTTTTCTAAAACTTCAAATTTTCAAAAAAATTCCCCATTTAAAGCTTTTTCGATAATAAAAAGGATATAACAACATTTTAAGCTTCTTGTAAAGGATTTTCTTTTTCCGTTATTCTACTAGTGTAACAGAAAAAATAAATAAACAAATAAATATTACAGTTGAGATTATTAAATGCGACAATTTGAAATGCAAGGTAAAGTCATTTTCAATATTTAATACGTTTTATATTGAGACATTAAAAGCTCATTTACTCAACCTGTCTACTATGCTATTTTATATAATTTTATCACTATAAGTATATAGTTTTAATTTAACTCAAATTGAACGAAATGAAACAATATTTGTATTAAAATCAAAATGTGTTCGTAATTTTAATAAAATCAATAGATTTTTTAACAACAGTTTCCTGATATATAATATATTACTACAAACGGTGCACTACATGGATACTCCATATTACTCATACCAGTGTCGACTTAAACTAATATACAACTAATACATTATCATAAATTAAGGAATTGAGATAAAAATTGATAATTAATATTATTTTAATAACATATTAAGTTAGCTACCAGCCCGCTTTTTCAAATGTTTTCCAGTAAATTACAACTTTTTCAACTAGCAACTGCTGAAAACCTAGTTGGCTTTTAAATTTTTTTCGCTATTATACTACTTATACTGAAAAATTTTTAGCTTTTTTCTTTCACCGGTAAGAATAATGTAATAAATTTTTAATTGCTTACACAACAATATGAAAGAGGAAATGAATTGTATACAAGAAGTAAACAAGAGAATTTTGTCGTTCGCAGTATATATTTATCTCATCAATACAAGCTCCTTTCAAATATTCTTATCTGATCTTATTTCTTTAAAATATGTGTAAGCATTGTGCTTTTTGTTGTGCTATTGGTATATCATGCACAGGACAATCACTTGTAATATTTTTTAAGTATTATTATTCTTATTATTATAATTTCTTGTAAATACCCTTATTAAAACTTACTAAAATTTTAAATTAGAATGATTTCAATAAAAAATTTTAATAAAAAGAAAATAAAGATTAAAATAATTTTTTTCTATAGAGACTTGAAAATTAAAGCTGAAAAAACATTTTCCTTTGCTTATTGTTTATTTCATGCAAATGAGTACATAAAATTTGACAACTTTATTTTGTTTTATACACAATTAAATTTAAAAATCAAAATTGTGAAGTGAACATTAAATTTCCTATGTAAAGACTTAGTTCTAGTTGAAAAAATTTTCCTTCAATTCCAAATATGTATGTATATGTAGATGGGTATCTCTTGTTAAAATAATTTATTTTGGTCAAATATAATATTTTTACTAGCAAACCATAAAATTGAATTTATTAAGATTTTTGTTTTATTATTTTGTCAGAAATGTATAGGAAGCGAAAACAGAAAATATAAAAAAAAAATTCCTTCTTCATTTATGCAAAAATTGAAATATTCAAATTTCGTTGTTGATTTCAGTTCACTTGTGATTTTTTTGTTTTGTTTTGTTTTTCTGTCTGTCATCTATTTTTATAACTTTATGTGCTTATGTTTATGCAGAGAAGTATTCAAATACATTCAAACACTTAAGAGTAAGATTGAAATTCTTAAGTGAAAGTAGAGTGCTTTAGTGAGTTTTTTTCTTTGATTTATTTTCCAATTATCCAAGAAATTCCAATTTTATGTCAAGAAAAGGAAAACAAAAATAAGGCTGATGCAAAATAAATTTAAAGCTGAAAAAAATTTTTAGAATTCTACTCATTTTTTTTTTAAAGTGAATAGACAAAAATAATTTTTTTTTTTACAAAAATTTTTAACACTCCTAATTTAGCTTCGCCTTAAATTCTTAATTTTTAAATAAATTTGGAATAAATTGGAGGTCGAAAATAAAATTTGTACAATATTCTCGAAAACAAAATTTGTACAAAAATTACGTTTTAAAAAATTTTAATTTCAATTTGTACCACTTAAATTTAAAGCTAAATGTCAAACTAAATTTGACTATGAAAATACTCTGAAAAGATCGCAAATAATCTTCCAAATCTATTTTAAGAAAAGCAAAAAACCGTCTATTTTTAGTAATAAAATTCTTTCAATAACATTGCTATGATCACAGTCACGATAGCACTCCAAACAAAAAAAAAATTTAAATAAAAATTTCAAAAAGTCAAGTGTCATAATATGCCTAGGTATTTTCTCATAAAATGAAAAAAAAATATAAAATTTTCCACTTCAAGTATCCCAAGTAAATTATAACAAGTGATTCTTTGTTCTTTGAGCTAGTGCTCCCTTACTAAATTGTTATTTTAGAAAATACTAAAGCTGAGTCAAAGTAATGGTTTGTAAAATAGCATTTTTCATTTAGACAAGTGAAAGTACTGTTTTTAAAAACAATTTGCTACATTAAAAATAAAATTCATTCCTATAACAAAAAATTGAAAAGTTTGCATACTTTTAGGGTAATCAATGTGTGCAATCTTTGAAATAAAAAAAAAATTTAAAGAAGCGCTATCATAATGCTCAAAGTTAAGAGTTGATTGCGCTATTTAAGAAAGATAATTATATTTTTCAATGGCGCGGTATTTAGCGTTAGCTTGCTGTGTTTATAGAAATTAGGAAAAACTTGCAATTTCGGAAATATAAAGTGCCGAAAATTCAAACTTTACAAATTTCGAGAGGCAATAACTTGACAGAGGATAAAACGATATTAGTCATTTATTAGTGCCTAAAAGTTACTAAAATTTCAAACTTCTACATCCTGCAGCTTAGAAGAAAATTGATATCAAACATTTACAAATAACGGATTTTAGATAACGATAAATTTTAACGGGCATTTTGTTTTTTCAAAGTTCAAATATGATATGTCGCGGTAGAAGCAGCCAGCGGCTACATTTCTGCGTTTGTAAAATTTCGAAAATGCTTATGGTTTCGTTATAATGAATAGTTAAAAAATGGCATTTTTAAGGTCTTGTTGAACTATAAGTCTTAGAATCTTGGAAGTAAGTTTCTAGTAAGGATCTATATAGATATGATATTTCGCTTTTCTTTTCTAAGGTTGTAGAAGTTTTGAAAACATGCCCACGGACGGAAGGACGGACTATTAGTGAAACTAATAAGCACTTTTCTCAAAATCTTTTTTGTAAAAGTGCTAAAAACGAAACGGGAACAGAAAAAAACGTATTTTTTTAACAAAATTCTTTTTCTTTAATTTTTACACGAAATAAAAATTCAAATTTAATTTTATGTTTTTAAATGATCAACTTTCCCAACTCAAAATGGACAATTGAACTTTATTACGAAGACTTAAGAAAATACATGAAAAAAGTCGAGAATATAAAATATCTAAATTCAAAATGTGAATATTTAATGTTCTCAAATGCTTTTCGTTAGAAATAACAAGACTTCTACTTTAGAATAATTGTTTAAATGTTTGTGTACATATAAGCATGGACAAGTGATTCTCTCAATACATAAATAACAACAATGGTTGCTAAATAATGCTAAACGACTAAGTGATAAAATAGTTTTAACTAAGATATCAGTAATCAATAACTAGAATTTGCAAAAAGGTTATAGATAATTATTGTTTAAAGAAATTGCTGGTGCCCGTTCATCACCTACCGTAGCGGAAAATCAGAATGCCCATTGTGCAAATTTTGGGGATAGGGGGCGTAATGACATTACCGTTGACAATTTCTATATGATTAACTTCGATATATCTCCAATTTTATACTTCCAACTATCTAAGGGAGCGTAGTGAGCTACAATATGTTTCGAATGGCTGCGGGGGCCAAAGAGGGAATGTTCCTTAAAAATCTGAAAATTTTTTTACAAAACTGAACGTAAAAATTACTTTTTGAAAAAATGTCTTATCTTCAACATAACGGAACTTATAATATGGATACTAATCAACTTTTGCTTAGAATTTAGAGTTAAATTTGGTTGTAATTCTTTTAATGATTTTAAGACTATAAATATTTTAAGACTTCCAAGAAAAAATTTCCAAGAAAATTTGTAATTTCGAACTAGACAATATTCTTCTAAAAACGTACAAAATCTCTTGTACGAGTACACATTAACTTTTATTAAATTAGCTTTATGACTTGGTTAAGGGCTAAATATAATAGAAATTAAATCAGAAGACAAATTAATAATTTTATTGCAGCAAATTAATAAGATGCTAAAAAATTAAGAAGAAATTTTATAAAAACAACTTCTAAAAAAATAAAAATTAAGTTTTCTGACAATATTAAAGAAAATCTAAGTGTTCCCGAACAAAACAACGCTACATTTTTTATTATACATGCAAATATTTACGCATCCCTTCTTTTTACGATTATCTCTACGTAAGGATGACGTTAATGAATTTTAATATAGAACTGTCGGGGAATTTTTACTCATTCTAATCTTATTTTTGTATTAAAACCTACATTAAGAAATTAAGTTTTAAAAATCTTATTAAAATAAGAGCGAGCATTAAGTTCAAAAATCAATTGCTTTAGCTGGTAAACTAACAGAAATCGTCCACTTTCATAAAATGAGCCAAAGTTTAGCATACTTAAAATACAACAAACACGATAATATAATTTTGGAAATTGAAAACTCCTCGTACAGTAATGTCATACTTTTTTGTAAGAGACAAACAATTTTCATAATGAATATTATTCTCAAAAATAAAATGGTAGAACATACATATAGAAAAAAGGATCACATGGAAAATCAAAATGCATGGACTTTTTTCGTCCTTTTATTAATATTTAAGTGAAAACTGCCATTTACAGGAGGAAATTTTTAAGAAGTTCAAAAAAAAAGAACAAAATAAGGAATACCATAATGATAATAAAAAAAAAACAAAAATAAAAAAACTCTATGTAAAAATATAAAATAATGACAACAACAACAACATAAACAATAGGACATACATAAAAATTTGCAAAGGTTAACCTAAAAAAAAAGGAAAAATTCATGGCCTTTTATTCATTCATTGAATATAATTTTAATTTTTGTTCTTTCTTGAGTTTTTGATCTCTTAAAGTACAACACTGGATAAAAGT
This sequence comes from Condylostylus longicornis, assembly GCF_029603195.1. NCBI lineage: Eukaryota > Metazoa > Arthropoda > Insecta > Diptera > Dolichopodidae > Condylostylus > Condylostylus longicornis. Next base: position 14,148,728 of record NW_026577987.1, read on the forward strand.
ATAAAAAAAACAGAAAAACAAATGGGCCAACTGACCTTTTTTTTCGCCTTCCTTGTATATTTGTGGGAAATAAACTTCGTCGCAAAAAAAAAAAAACAAATACGGAAAAAAAATTTAAAGAAATAAAAAATTTGTTTTTCTTTTGCCCTCAAACGTTCGTTCCTTTTTCGAACGTGCAAATAATCTTCCAAGTTTATGATAAATTTATGAACTTGTTGATAATTTACTGCGTCTTCAGCTCCATCATGTTTATGTTGTTACTGCATTTTAAGTAAGTTATATTTAAATAAAGTCTTATAGAATTTTTTTTAATTTGTACGTTAAATGAGTTACCGTTTACACTAGAAACTTAGTAAAATGAAACAATTTGACAAAATTCATTAATGACTTTAATAAATTTGAATTGAACTCAACTGATCTTGTACTAATGTTATGTTACTGATGTACTAATATTGTAGTACTGTCCTAAAAATATTGTTCCCTTGGTTTTATTGAGCTCTTGAAAAAATAATTTGGTCTATTGTGTTCAATTTTTATAATACAGAATTACATTAATTTCAGAATTAGTACCAACCGCATAACATTTACTTTCATAACATTTACCATCATAATACTAATATATTTTTATTCTTATGCATTTTCAAAAATTCCTAACGAAACCCCTAAATTTATCCAAGTTGTACAAATTTAATTTAATCCTTTTTTGGTTTTTTGTTTTTTTTATTTTTTTCTCCTTTTCTAAATTTTCATGTCATTTAGTACACAAAAATTAAATGTTCAAATGTTTTAATCTCAATAAAAAAAAAGTCATAATCGTTAAAGAAAAACAGAAAAAATATCAAGAAGGAAATAAAAGAAAATAATGCGGAAACGTTTCATTTCTGTTCTTCAGAAAGAAAAACCACTCAGAATGTATAAGGTTATTGCAATTGGTGGTTAAAATAACCTTCTTTTATTTTTATTCAAATGTTTGTATACATATTAGATTTTCTTTCCAATTGTTTTGAAAATTTAATTCTGGAAAAGAACAAAATGGTAAGAAGAGGAAAACATTTTATATTCTTAAGTAATATCCTGAAGGACTAGTTTTTTTCTCTATTATAATTACATCTTATACCTTACTGAAGAGTATATTGATCTTGACTCGGAATTTGTAACCACTTGAAAGCCGTCTACAATATGAAAATGCATTTTATATATTATAGTTTTGTTAAGCGTAAAATTTTGCATTAATTTAGACATATCCGTTCAATTGTTCATCTATTCGTCGATCAAACTGCATGATTACTGAAAATAAGCTGAACCGATTCTGATTAAAATTTATATCTAACTTATTTTGAGGGGTTCAGAACCCGAGTGGGTTAATTAACAATTCCAAAACGAAAATTTCCCTATTGCAATCGATCTTGTATGTTTTTTAGAATCAGTGATATTGAATTGAAGTTTAGAAATTACATTTTGCCTATACTATGTATTTTGTGTTGCAAAAATATATGCTTTTCCTGTAAACAAGGCTATAATATTTTTGTTACGTTACTTTCAATACTCTAAACACACAGACTTTATAGACATTTTAAACTTTTAAGGTATGCCAGGTCTCCGCAATGAGCCTATATTAAAATAATAATTTAGTCTCAATACACTATCTTATCAGTATACCTTTATCAGTAGTAACAATAATGAAAGCTTCAAGAGAAATTCTCGTGCAAATAGTCAAATCAAATTATAATATTTTAGTCGCTTAATATCAGAAAAAATTACCTTGCCAAATGCATGAATTTTAACAAAAAATTTTTACAAAAGATTTAAATTTAAGAATTTTGAAGATGTCATCACTTAAGAGACCTTCAATATAATTAAATAATAAAAAAAAATTCAATTCACAAATTATTTCTATAAAAATCTAATTTATTTTTCCTTTAATATTCACCTGAATCGAATCAGGAAAATGAAAAATGAAAATTTTTCCCATTTACATAGATACGTATGTATGCATATATACATTTAAATAGGTATACTTTTAATTTTTATCGCATGTCATCGCATTATAAAAGAATTAAAAATATCATTCCAAGTTATAGAAAATATAGCCATTAGCGCAAGCAACACACATTTATTTTTAAGGTAACGCATATTTTTCTTGTCAAAATTAAAAACGTGTCAAAGGTAAAGAATTTATTCTATTGAAGATATTGAAGGTAAAGTTTGGATTCGGAAAATTTTGGAATAAAACAGTTTTAAGCAACTTTCCAAAAAAATTTTGAAGAAAAGCGCTTATTAGTTTCAGTCTGTCCGTCCGCTCGTCCATTTTGCAAAACTTCTATACCCTTGAACGTAGAAAGCTGAAATTTTGTATTTACGTCTGTACTAGATATTTTGTATCTAGATCTGTACTAGAACATTATATTTTCACTAAAATAAAATTAAATTTTTATGCCATTAAAAAATATAATTATTTTTCTACCTTAAGTCACGCAATCTACCCTTAAATTCGATCATTATTTTAGCGTCTCTTTAAATTTTTTTTAGCCTTATTTTAAAGACGGCATATATTTTTCATCCTTAAAGTATGCAATTTTTTAGGTATATTCGTATATGAGCGAAAGAAATTTTAGTAATGTAGTACATTGTTAGATTGTTCTTGGAAGCAATATTTTCACTTGTTGAAGGGAAAAGTGCTACATTACTAGCCATTGTTTTGACCCACCTTTACTTCTTTTATAATTTTTTTATTACATTTTCATTTAATTTTCTTAATTTATTCAATTCATCACATTATTTATATTAAGTATACCCCTATGCTATATATTAAGTATATGAAGAACAGAAATTTAAGGTAACGACTTCAATCTTTATTTCTAAATTTTTGTAATCGAATATAATAAATTATTTTTTCAAGGATAAAAAAGAAGATTTATATACCTACTTATGTAAGTTGCGAATTTTATATTATTATAATAATATTATGTGATAAAATTTCATATTCTAAGAGGAATTCACTTTTTTATTTAATTACTGAATTAATTACCGATAAATTTCATATATCACAATAATTGTGATATGAAATAATCATTGTGTGCCTTCGTTACCTTTATGTTATCTTCTAATTGTCATATGTATTAATAAAATTTGTATTAATGTCCTGTTATAGCAATTCACAGTCATTTATTTAAAGATTTAAATTTCAGAAAAATATTTAAGGAAAATGGATTTCCTCGTTTATTAATTTGTGAATTTAGGTATTTAAAGCTAAAAGAATAAAAACCTATTTAATTATGTTTGAACTTTAATCTTAATTTATAGTGCAAATACATGAAAATAATCATACCTAGCAAAATCGTTAATAAAAGACCTTCAATTTTGAATACAATTTTTTAATTGGAAAATTTCTAACAAGAAATTTAACAAGAGGCATTTAATTATTCTTTTAAGAAATTCAACAGAACAAAATGTGAGACATTTCACTTTTCAATATTATTCTTACTAAATTACAAAAAATAATCAGAAAATCGTTTTTCAAATTTTTTCCTTAAAAAACAACACAAATCTTCAAAAGTATCAATAATGAAAATATTTCATTGTTATAACGAGTAGGCGATTAAGATGAGATGGTAATCCAATAGAATTATAGGAAGAGTTTTATAGAGAGAGAAAATATTTTTCCGATATAAAAAACTAACTGTAAAATTTAATGAAGATATTATTTTTATCTTTGATGTACTTTTATAATGGAATTTCGATATTGGAATACTTTCATTTTTATTTATTTCAATGGCAGAGTAATTAAAAGGAATTTTACCAGTTCAAATATTTCAAAAAAAAAAAGTTTAATTGTACAATAATTTATAGTAGTATATTATATATCTAACAAAAATATAAGCGACAATTTTGAAATATTTTGTACGAAAAAAATAATTAAAATACTTGGCATTTTAATTTTAAAACTAAATTGCATTGTAAGGAACTTCTCTGCTTTATACGGCATTAAATTGAAGTATTAATATTTGAAAATCAATATCAGAATTCAGCTGATCCGGCATAAAATATTTTGTACGAAAAAAATAATTAAAATACTTGGCATTTTAATTTTAAAACTAAATTGCATTATAAGGAACTTCTCTGCTTTATACGGCATTAAATTAAAGTATTAATATTTGAAAATCAATATCAGAATTCAGCTGATCCGGCATAAAGAAAATACTAGGGAGAAGTGTATTCGCACCGCCATCACATAACCTCCCTTATTGTATGCAATGCGGTCAGTATTTATTACATGCTTTTCAGCTTTTATTTCGAGTAGCATTCAAAAATTTTGCGCTTCTGGAGGACTAGCTCTGTGAAGAATAATCAAATAAACTTCAAAGAAGAAAACAAAATTCTCAAAATCTCTTAATACATGGAATAACCATGTTATTTCTTATAATTGAAGATCTCATCGGAGAGCGTAATATTAATTCTTAAAATAAAAAATAAATTTAAAATTTTTATTATTGAAATATTTTACAAATTTTTCATAATACTAGATCATAAATTTGGTATTATTTTTGAAAAAATTCTTCCAGATCAGATACTTTTTTGTTATCATGTGAAATTCTTTAAATTTTTAATTGTTCTTATACTTTTAATCTATATGAGAAATTTTTTATTATTCCATTTTTTTTTTTCTTCTTTCAATTGAAAATAAAAATTAAATGAAAATTAATTAATTAAATAGATTAACTTTTATATTTATATTTAAATTCCTACGAGTATATAAAATTTCACGAATATAACATTCTTGAGCGTAGGAGTAAAATATAAAGAAAGAAGAAAACGCGTTGATGTTATCAAACATAACGATTAAAAATATTCAGCAATTAAAGGAAACGAAACAGTTAAAAAAAAATAAAATTTTTTTTTTTTATTTTATTTGCCTCTCAAGGATTTTTCTATTAACGGGAATAATATCAAAGAGGAAAATTAAATTTCATATTTTTTTTATATGTACAAATTTTAATTCATGGTCTTATTTTGATATAAGAGAAACCATCGCTTTTTTTATGCAAAAGCATAATTCATCTTCAATGAAAATACTTATAAATAATCTTTATGATTTTAATTTAATTAAACACATACTTTTAAAAATACAAAATAAAATTTTAAAAGCAAAAGTTTTGTTGTTCAAAAAAGTTACGAATTTTTTTTCCAATTAAGGTTTCATTATTCGAACATATTTGCTTACTTTTATCGAACAATTTTATGTATATACAAATTATACAACTGTTCACTTTAATCTGAGAAGTTAAAAATTGCTCCAAAATAATTAAAAATCACAGTTATACTATGATACCTATGAAATAGGCCCTAGTTTGTTCTTTCCTGCTAACAACTTAAATTTTATTGAATCAAAATGTTGAATATGATTTGATTATTCTAAAGGAATTTTTTAAGGATAATTAAATTGTTGATGAATGCACTCAAAATCGAAGTAATTCATTTTAGATCAAGTTGAAGAAATGTTGGAAATGTAGATATTTCATTAGATAACAATGCAATGGAAGAGAAGAGGTAATTAAACTTCTCGGTATTATAATAGACAAAAATTTAAGCAGTAATTTCTCTCATATAGATAAACTAAAAAAAATGAAGTTTATCTAAGTAATTTTAAGGGTATAATGTATATATCACAGAAATAATCTACCTATGAAAATTAAAAAGAATCTGTACAGTGCAATTCGATTCAAAATTTTACCAGTATCAAGAACTTTTAGCAATATATAAGAAACCTTACAATACTGGTTGTTATAATATGCATTTCTTCGATTGGAATATATTCACAAAGGTTCATTACTATACATGAATAACATACGTATTTGTGGGAATGGTTCCATAATCATATCCTAAAGAATATCTGTCGCTAGTTCTAGACTAAACAATCATTTGCTGAGCGATCTAAAAAATATACGAGATATTAGTTGATTTAAAATTGAATTAAAAGAACTGTTACTATCTCCTCAGCTCGCGTAAACCAAATCTTACACTATTAGAATTAAATAATGGTATATTTAAGAAAATTAATCATTTATTATATAATAACTGTTATAATCTATCAAGAGGCTATCAAAAACCTATAAAAAATTTTTCCTTTACTGATACATGGAAGTATGGTGTTAATTGGAAAGAAAAGGTTTAATTAATAATATTGTGCTACGAGTATATAACTATTAATAAATATTGTGAGTATTAACATGCATATATTCACAAAAGTAAATTTAATAAATAGCTTTATTTAATGGGGACTGTGATTATTTTTATAAATTTTGTATTTTAACTTATTTTTCGTATTATCTTTGTCTGTCATAGATTTTTAGTTTTCAAATTGAAATATTAATTCATTTTTGTAAAATTGTTTCTTTCCAAAAACAAAAAAACCAAATTCACTTTCATTATAAATTCCTCATAACTTTCTAAAAAATCTCTAATCAAGAATATATTCATTGAGTAAATTCCATTTTTTTGTTAAAATATTCTCTTCAGTAAGACGCTCAAGTCATACGAGAATTTTTATCATAACAAATTTCATTTTTTTTCTCAAAACATTCCATTAAAAGTGTATGAAAACACGTGAAAGCAGTTTATGTGAGCAAAAAAATCGTAACATTTCATATAAAAACTCAGATTTTCAAAATATTTTTTCGAGAAAAAAATTCCATATTTGTGGCTCATAAAATTTTCCTTTATGGTTATTATTTTTTAGTTTCCCTATGGTTTTTGATATTGCCTTTTTTCTCTTTAAATCAATTTTCTCAATAATCGTAAATTTTTCATCATCTAATATGAGGCATTTACTTATACTTTTTACATGATTAAGGCACCAAATGAAATGTGAAAAGTTCCATAAAATCGATTCTTAATATTTTGCTAAAAAAAAAGAAAAGAGAACGAAAATGTAGACAAACAAACGTGGAAGCGAAAAATTAACAATTTACAGATGCTTAGAGAATTAAAAACAAAAGAAAATTCCGAATTTTTTAGTTGATCATGTCAACTCAATGTATTGTTTTTCAAGAAATATATAAATTCGTAAAAGAAAAATTTGTTATCGTATGATGCTCTGCGGTTCATTAATCGTTAAGTAAATTTCAAGAGAATTAGTTATTAAGACTATAGCAAAAAATATCGAATGTTCTTCCGAATTGTTGTTACAAAACGCAGACACTATTTAACATCTTCTCATTTCAAGGCAGCAAATAATATGACGAGTATAGGTACTTTACTTCCTTTAAAACATGTCACTTGAAATTTGCCTACAATATCCATCACTAACGTAGAAATTAATTTGTAATAACCTAACCAAAACCATAACACAACTGTAATGATAATTTGTTAAAAGTCAATATTATAACAAATAATTCCGATATCAGAACGTAGTTTAATATAACGACAAAGAATAGAAAATGCCAAAGAAAGTCAAAAGAAAAGGAAATGAAAAAAAAAAACGAATACAAAAAAATTAAGTAAAAAGGAAACTTATGATAAAAAATAAAAATGAAAAATATTACGTGCTAGGCAAGTTTAAACATTTTATCCGCCTCTTTTAAATATTTTCCAATATTACTCTTTGTTTAACATCACTAAAAATGAAACAGGATAAAAGCAAAGGAAGTTGGTATTATGAAATAGAAAAGCCGGAAATCGATGAAAGCTCAACTTTATAACATTCCCAATAGTTGGTCAATTGATTGCTTTTACAAAAATGATATAGACGAATCGACATACCTGCAAGTCTTTAAAAAAAAGTTCATTAGAGTTTCTTTAGGATGCAAAATTAATTGAAATGTAGTTAATTGCAAAACCTCAGTTCAGTACTCAAAATCAGTTATACACTAATAACTTTTAGAACAAATTTCGAATTTCTATTGTAATACCCTTTAAAATTATTTAAGTTCAGAACTTTAACGTTTTTCCAACAAAATTTTTCTAGTTTGAGTTCTTTGTATTCTCTAAACTAAAGTAAATTTTGCATTTTCTCTCAACATACTCATAAATCTCAACATTCGTCTGCATTCTCGTATTTTTAAATCTAGTATAACTACTACAATAATCGCAAAAAAATTGTTATATGGTAGAATTGCTAAATTATATGGGAGAAAAAAAATTGTGTTAAATCATATAAGAGCTTCCCATAATAATGTATAAGAGTAGATAAATATTATTCTGTACGTCTTGTTATCTAATAGCTGAAAAATAACATTTTTATTACTTTCGGCTTTTAAATAATAGTTAAACGTATTGATTTGTGATATCAAACTCGTTTTCTATTCCAAATTGTAGACTGCTAAACTAAACAATCTGCTTCTACGAATTAAATATTATCATTTGTATATGTAAAGAGAAAGTTTTGTAGAGGTTTATAATCGAAATAGTGTAGACCTGATATATCCCAAAAGTTGAAAGTTTTTATACCCTCGTATAAAAAATTAAGGTAAATTCATATATAAAATTTCATCAATATCGGTTCAGAGGAATTTGTGATACTAATATGCACTGACATACATCTAAGAATGATTTATTTACGTTTGAGCACGGAGAAACGCATTTCTGCTGAAAACTCCACATGTGTGTGAAATGCTGTCTCCCTTATTAGAAGCAATGCGGTCCATAAACAATAAACTAAGGAACTTCAGAGCTAATTTTAGAGAATATTCAAATAATGTTATATTTTAGAGATAGTGAAATCTTAATAATTCAATAATATTTGAAGTTCCAACTACTACATACGTAAAGTGGACGAATTCCTCTCAAAATCTTCATATTTATAACATCCAAAAATTAGGTCATATTAGGTATATATATAGATTTATATCCATTTTATATTTCATAAATTTAGACAGAAAAAAACGGAAAATAGGAGAGATCAAAAAGCATATTAAAGTTATTCGAATCAATGTAAACTTATAAAATGTAAGCATAACATAATATTAATATATCACAATTAAGGCACAAGATCCAAGAAATAATATATAGGCATATAATCAAAGAATATTTACACATTATTTATACAAAATTATAGACAGATCAGGAAATTTACTATAGTATACCAACCTCTTTCAGCAACATCCTTAAACGAATATTAAAAAATATGCCATATCTCTTAGTGAAAATATAGAATTAACATTAATATTAATGTATCCTATATTAACAAAGTATAAAACATGAGTATATAATATACATATTGGCATCTTGACATCAGTTTGAAATAGTTCAAGGGAAAAGTTGCTGATAGACAACAGTAAAAAAAAGAAAAATAAAGAAAAGGATTTTTATCTTATTTTTTTCATTCATTGATTATTCAAAAGGGTTTCGTTTTAATATAAACCCTCAACTATATTGATTTGATGAAATAAGAAAGTATCAGAAAAGAACAAAAAATTTGTGCTTCCAAGTATAAAAATGCTGACTTTTTTAACCCGGAATATTCACAGATATATGTTAAAAGAAAACGATCAAAGCAATAAAAGTTTAACAAATAATTGCTGGAAGTGGTCGAATTAATAATCAATAGGATATCCGTAGTAAGAAACTTACAGTTTTTCTTCTTTTCTTGTTCACATTTAAGATTCTTTATTTTCTTATTTTTTACTGTAAGAGCAAAATACAAAATTTTGTTTTTTTTTGTTTAAATACTTTTCATTTTGATTTCATTGGAAAATTTTTCGTTAAATGGAGAAGAAAGGAATATAATAAATATAATAAATATAATAATTAACATCAAGTGAAGCCTATCAAAGGATACGATAAGGATTTAGAATTTTTAATTGAAATTTTAAATAAAAGTAAAATTCTTAGGTAATGATCTGATGTAATTATGTAAGCATTTTATTTTTTAATTATTAATTTATTAAGTGGAATCAATAAAGCATTAACTTCGTTTTTTAACTTAGTATAAAGTACAAATTTTTTTCTTTATCCATATAAAAATATATTGAAAAGCGATTATTCATCTGATAATGGAGATCATTAAAATAAAAAGAGGCAGTGGTATTTAAAATTTTATAGTCATACAATCAATTATTTAATATGATTTACAAGCATTAAATGTGATTTAAAATTAATCAGCAGGATTTAAGGTACGGTCACTTTCACAAACGTTTGTAATAATAGGATGAAAAACTAAAAATACTGACTGCGGCGTAAAAAGCTCTCCATATTCCCAAAAAAACTTCTCCCTAACAAAAATAAAGTACATAAATTAATTCACATTACAATAACTAGATAAGCATTCTATAACAAGAGCACTAATCTACTTATAAACCTGAATTATTCAAAGTTTCAGAACTGAAAAGCACTTAAATAAAAAAACACTCACTAAAACTTAAAAATATTTAATATTCAAATTAAAATTTTGAATACCAAAAATAAAATGTACCAAAAATTTTTACTTTTTCAAAATTGAAAAAATGAAAAATCTTGCGCTCTAATTTAAAATTCTAAAAAAAATATGTAGAAAAAAGGGAGCCCTCCATATAAGAATAATATTGTAGCCAATAATTTCGTTTAATTCTTGCAGATTATGTGATTAAAAGCATATTTATACGTAATCTCCCAAAAGGCTACGAAAACAACAGGAAATTTCATATACGATAAAAATTTTAAATATCCGTTCATTTGTAGTAAAACATAAGTACGACTGCGGCTCAAGTTTGTACGCTACAAAGGCATAAAAAAAATTCTTTGAAAGAAAAAATACTTTTTAGCACTATTTCAACTATATCTCGAAAAAAATGGTTCTTTTTAGTTTCATTCTGCCTGTACATAACCCGGCGTGTGAAATTGCAGAAATTAACTAGCATTAGTCCCTATTTTTTTTCCTATTTAAAGACATAAGAATAGGTTAACCTTCCGTTTTTTCTAGATACATGCCAATAATAAATTTTAACAAAAATATTGTTTTCATTTGTTCAAATTTTTTAGCCTTGAAGGAAATAACATGAATATGCATCCAGCAATAATTAAAAACTTATTGAAAAAATTAAGAATAACCTAGAGATAAATAAAACTGTAATACTTTATATTCCGAAATTTATAATTAACCTCAGCTCACTAATTTATACTTTTGATCCGAATCCGATTTTAAAATTGTATTACTGCTATACGGAACTCAAAATAAAATTTGCTCTTTACACAGCTTTATTTTTCACCAAGACTTTTAAAATTCCAAACTAATCAGGAAATAAAAAGTTTTACATTTTTTCTACTGTGCTTTCTAAGAAATATGTACAAAAAAACAATGAATGATTGGCTGACAATAATTTGAATTTTGGAATTTGTACTTGATTGTTATAAGAGTTTGTATACCCAAGTTGTCATGATTCATGACCATGTGATTCTTTTATTTTAGAATAATCAGCAGTCGTTCACATTTCATCTTAATGGAAACAAGAGAAAGAAGCATTTTGTTTTCAAAATATTTCTTAATTGGTTTTGTTTATGTTTCCCTATAATGTTTTGTTCTCACTCAATTTGAATATCCTTCACAAAATAAATTTGATTTTTTTTCACAGATAACCTTTATTATTTTTTCATTTTTACTTTTAAGGAAATTTTTGGAACAAAAATGAATACATTTGTAATCGAAAGTTACAAAAGTTACAATGTTTTCAGAGTAAGATACCAAGTGACCTCATAAAGTATAAAATGTGTAGGTAAGTACGTATAAATATTGGAGATGGAATTAAGGGAAGCTATAAAAGTTTAAACAGCCACAACTTTTTCTTTTCCAGTCGGAAAGTAAGATGTCTATTTTTTGTTTGATTTTGTTTTTGTCATCTTTTAAGTGGAAATGAAAACTTTTGCTTTTAAATTAAATTTTTGATCTTTTAATAAAAAAAGAAACTTATATAATACAGTTTATATACTTTCCTTTTAACAATTTTAACTTCTTCCCTTACTTCGCCTATATTTTAATATATTGGTATCTTGCATTAAGTGATATTTTTGAGGTGGAAATCAACTCACCAACATAACACAAATTAAATTTAATAAATTTTTTTTTTCGTTCTTTGGTGATTTTAAATTATAATATAAGAAGAAAAAATAAAATAAGTAATTGATGCCTTAAAAATGAAGGAACAGGACACAATATAAAAAAAAACTTTAAAGGTTAATTTATGATAAAAAAAAATATATTTTCAATTTTTAGCACTTTTCCAAAAAAAATTTGTAAAAAGGGCTTATTAGTTTCACTCTGTTCGTCCATGGACATGTTTACAAAACTTCTACGCCCTTGACAATAAAAAGTTGAAGTTTTATATTATATAAATTGATCCTTTTTAGAAACTTATTTTCATTGAAGAAAATTTTTGCCACTTCCCCCTCTAATAGAAATACGCCCCTCAAAGTCTACAAAAATGCCATTTTTTGCCTATATTTGTTGTAACAAAAACACAAAACATTCTGTTAAATTCTGCAACATAAAAATGAAAAGTGAGATTTTTCTTCTCTGAGATTTTTTTATACAGCTTTTCTTAATATATGACGATAATATGTAGTAGTCTAAAATTTTAACAGCCTTTAGGTACCAAGCAGTTCATTTTGTTAGAAGAAAATTTTTTTCAACCTCCATCCCCTCCCAAATTATCACCACACGAAATTTGTAAAATTTGAATTTTTGGCACCTTATATTTCCGAAACTGCAAACTTTTCCAAATTTTTATAAGCGCAGAAAGATAAATTAAGCCTTAAGTTCTAGCCTCTATAAATTGTTTTTTCTTTTTTTTTTTTGATTTAATTTCACAGATTGCACATATTGCTCATCCTAAATGTATGCAATTTCAACCAAATAAATGTATTACAAAATATTGTGGTGTATGAATGAAAGTAATTATAATAATTTTGTAGATTGTTTATTAGAGCAATATTTTCAATTGTTAAAGGGAAAAGCGCTGTATTACAAACCATTGGTTTGGCCAAACTTCATTTATTATTCGTTTCTTTTTTTTGTGTTTTATTAAATCAAAAAGCTTCAGGTAATTGATAAATTTCTTTTATTTCATATCATTTACTTTTTTCATTCTATAAAGTTTTGAGTAGGTTTCTCTCTATTCTATAATAAATTAAAACAAAATTTTATAGGCAGTCATTTCCACAATACACAATATAATACCTTATAAGTATTAAATTTATAAATTATTTATTATAAAAATTTCCTCAAAAAATCTTCAATTAATTTTCAGAAAACAATAGTATTATTTTGTAAAGTTAACGAGATAAAATTACATCCTTTCATTGTACATAATTTTTTTCTCTTTTAATTAATTTTCTTTCTAGGAATCAAACGTTCACCAATAAAATTGAAGTATAAATTTCAATTTTAATTACTTTAAAATTTTCCATGTAATACCATTTTAAATACCGTGTAAATTATTATACTAAACAAATTTCAAACAGGAAATATATCTAGTTAAAGTAGTAATAAATACCTTGAATTTTGAAGTATGTATGTATAAGTATGCCAGTTGAATTTACAGGAAAATTAATTTGTTTTTATCTATTCAAATCAACAAAAAAAACTGAGAATATATTTTCCAATTATGTAAATATTTAGGAAAAAGTGATTTAAAAAAATTTTTTTCTCTACCGATTTTATAGGTAATTTATTGAATTTCAATTTTCAAGATTTTGAATACATTTTCAGATAAAAAAAAAAAATTTGAAAGAAGCCCTTAAGTACTTTAAAATACGGTAAATTTAAATGCAATAGTCGAATATACTTTTTCCAAATCAAATATTTTATCTTGTAATTAATGAAAAATAATATGCTTATAGTCTATGTCGCATGGTTCCAAAGTTATAAGCATTTATTTATGTGCTGGATAAATCTGGTACCCTTTCTTTTCATCTGGGGATATCTGCACTCTTGCATATAAGCTTATCTTAAATGCAAGCGGAAAACGAATAAAAATAAATAACTTTGAAATCGTTCTATAATGGAAAGAGTTTAAATAAAGAATTCATGCCAAATCACACTTGTCACTACAATGATTTAAAAAATTTTTGTCGTAATATTCTGCTATTTTAGAACCATTGATTTCAACAATTTCTTTGAAATTTTTGAATGTATTTCAAGTGAAGAATCATGTGGCCGTTACACCATTTTACCTAACTTGCCCTATATTTTTAAACAAAAGTTTATTCGAAATAGCAAAATGTTATTCAAATTTGAGGGCAAAAATTTTTAAATAAAATTGGTTAGTTTAATTATTATTATTGAATTTGTCAATTTAATTATTCGATATATTGAAAATATTGGAATTTTGTTAAATTTGAAATTTTAATTACATTACATCTTAGCAAGTGTATATACATACAGCTATTTCTGAAAATTACATATTATAATGTACACACAATGGATTGTTTAAAAAATATTTTAAATTTCAAAAAATATTTAAAATTTATTATTGTTTCCTTCCAAAATCATTTTTGTGAACCAAATTATTTATGGTGGAAATTCTATAATAAATTTTTATATTTAATGATAATAGTTTAATTAAAAACATTGAAATCACAAAAATTGATCATCGGCGATTTTACTTTAAGGTCATTAATTTTCATGATGTTATCATTAGCATTTAAGCATTGGTTTTTGTATTTAATGTAAATAACACAACACGAATTTTTAAAATAATGGTATAATAGTTTTACTGTATAATATAACATATGTATATATTATTATGCATATTGCATTATTTACTCAATTACACTATATAAATCACATAAAAATTACGTCTGGAAATGTCTGAATAAATTTTATTGCCACCAAAATTGTGTATGAACATAATGGATACTACAAAAAAAAAAAAACATAAAAATAAATTTTCATATCAAATGCAATCATTCATAATTTTTTTTAAATATTGCAATATTATGTAAGACGGGCAAAGAGGAAGAGCATTAATGCATCTTATTTTAAAAATAAGGAATTTTCACATTTATATTGTTAATACCTATAATATCGCAGTATAAAATTGTAAAATATTGGCATGATACCAGAAAAATTTTTATTATTGCCAATTTGCAATAAATTTCTTTTTTGCATATTAAAGAATTGTTTTAATTTTCAGTTGGCGATCAACAATGCGATAAAGTATAAACCAAATGAATTTTAATGAATTACATAGCTGTTATTAAGAGATATCCAAATATAATTGAGGGAGAAAAAATTACTTTTTCGAATAATAGAGCTATAGTAAATAAAATAGTGCAATATTTTTATATCCCATAAGTTTTCTAGCACAAAAAATTGTTTTATGTTTAATAAAACAAAACGAAATTGTAAATCGGATTCTGTTCGCTCAGTTTTATTAAATTACCGTTGATCGAATTCTTTTAATACATAAATCGGAATCTGGCAGCTTTTCCCGGGAAAATCACGTTTAATTTTCTTTTAAAGTGTTTACTATACATTTGATTAAATGCAGTTATTTCCATTTGTTATTCCAACCACATTTTTTTCATTAACTGCTATAACATCTATTGTTTTGGTTTTTCACAAAAGCTTTATATAAAATAAATAAAGCAATTCTTAGAAAATATTAATTAATTTTCAGCTTAATTAAATTTAACAATATATTTTTCATTAAATTAAAAAAAAACTTTTATATGCATATTGTTATATTACTCATATAATTCATGCATACACACACATTCCCAGTTCATAGGTGCACAGGTTTAAGTCTACAAAATTAACCAAATTTAATTGCCTACAATATAGGTAATATACCTACCTACAATTTAATTAATATTAGGTGATTAACTGGGTGCCTTCTACGTAATAATAATAAATCGAAAACAATATTAAAAAATATTCAATAAAAAAAAATTTTTTTTTTGTTTTTAAGAATCTTATCTTCCAAAGTTTCTTTAACACATAAAATTTAAGTAATTTTGATTTTATTACCATTTAACCTTTATTTTTGTCATATAAAATTATTTCCTACTAAAAAGTTTTTGAAGAATTTAGTACAACAAAACCAACTAAGAAAGTTACTTTCAGACTTTATTTTATTGACTGTTCATTTCTCTTTATATACGAGTACCTATTTACAAAATGCTTTCATATTATGTGTTGAAGTTTTTATGTTTTCCATGGCATAAAACTTATTATTGAACAATTGATCATTAAAATTTATTACAGAACAATAAAGAGAATAAGAGGATGTCAGGCATTACAATAAACACCATTATAGTTAAGATAATACATATAGGCGGTTTAGTTTTATATACCTTATTGTTATATGAAATTATTTTTGTCTCCTCCAAGTAAAGTTATAATTGCAGTTTACAAGTTACTGAGTAGAATACATTGTTGAATACATTGTCAACCGAATATGAGCGTATAATGTGTATTTCAAATTATAATGGATTTCTTATATTTCCGTTCTAGTTTCAATAAAATTGAATTTAAAACAAAAATGTCTTATATAAAATGTTAACTTGCACCCATTTGTACTTTATTTCATGTACAAAATTATATTGCAATTTCCATACTGCGTACACAATACGTGACGCTTATGGTTTCAAAAGTGTGAATATATTCAATGTTTGATATAATGTTGATATTATTAACTCTTGACTTCCAAATTAATTATATGAAATTGTTTTTATCAAAAAATTCTCAATATAAAATTAAGAATAAATTGATTTTTTATAAAACATTTCATGTGGTTAATAACGTTTTATTTTTTCACTAATTTAAAAATCAAATTAAATATTCTTAAAATAAATGAACATGAAAGCGATGAATTGATATTATAATTTCGTTTTATATATGAAAATAAATTTCAATAATGTTCATGTTGGCGTCACTTTTATTAACTTAAATATTTTCTGGAATCGTTAAATTAATTGTAGAAACGTAAATAAAATCACGAAAGTTTTATTGTTTGATACTCTCGTATGAATTCCAGAACACCTACAGTAAATTTAAATTTAATAAGATAAATTAAATTTTTTATTATTAATTACCTTAATATATTAATCATCAACTAAAATTATATTTTTATTCTCAAAATTTTGAATGCCGTATGTAATATTAATTATTATTTAACCCTTTTCTTGCCTAAGCAAGCAGCTTAGTATTGCTTTCGTTATATACAAACTTTCAAATGATTTTGAATAAAATGGAAAAGTAGTTGCTCCAATGGTTTATGGAGGTGCAAATTGTGTAGTTGAACCGTTTTGGTATGAAAAAAAATTTTTTGAATTCAAATTTATTAATATTTATTGTTAAATAACGCAAAAGCACGAAAATCTTGAAAAATAATATTTTTAAAATTATTTTCCATGATTCTCGTAAAATTTTTAAAAACATGTAGGGTAGAATCCAAAGGTAATCATCAACAAATATTCTGCAAAAATGTCAATGTGAGTGCCATACAGTTAGCGAGTATATGAACTATAAAGAAAAGTTTTGAGACAACAAAAATTGTGGCCTGTTATCCCGAATTCTCAATTTTGTCTTAACCTTTGAAGGACATTTGTTTAATACAATCTGTACCTGTTTAGCTTTTGAAAGTCGATGAATTTCAAAAACCTTATTTTTTAAATAGAAAATTAAATAATTTTTGAACACAATATCAAAAATTTGTTACATTTTACGAAATTTACTCTCTTACTAAGCCATCATCTATCCCCAGGCATTTAAATATTTACATTGCCAAGTAATATATAGCAATTCATATTATATTTAAAATAATATGAATAGGTATATATGTATTACAGAATAATAAATGCACAATAAAAATCAATGAAAAATCAAAGACCAGCTTGCTTGTTACATACTGGTTGCTTTATCAAATTTGTGTTATTATGCAAATTGAAAATAAAATAATTTCTCCCACAAAATAAATAAAATTATTATTGCGCCCTACGTGATTTTTCAACTTTAATTTACATACAAGTAATTACACTATACTGTCAATTAACTGATTGACCCGGTATGTAAAAAAAAATTAATCGATTTTTTATCTGTCTCTTTTTTTCTTTTCATTTTCTTTTCATTTCACATTATTGTGAATTGGACAAAATAAAGTTCATTAAATAATATTAATCTATTAAATTAAACAAAACCAAAATTCACAAGAATTTTTAGTATTAGTAGTATGTACATAGAATTTTTTAACAAACATCTTAGTCAATGAAAACCATGGTTTATAAAATAGCATGTTATCTTTAACAGCTCGGGTGCTTATAATATTTTAATAACTGTAGACCTGAATAAACAAAACTGTGTATTTCGACAAAAAAAACTCTCCTGTTACGATAAAAATAATTTTGCATAAATTGAGGGGAATAGTTGATTTATAATTTTCAAAAATTAAGATAAAGGAAAATACGTTCGGTATGGCCGAAAGTATTATTCTTTTGTATTATCTCTAAAGTATTTCAAAAAAAGGGGTAATATATTAAAATTTTGGCGAGCTTGAAATTACGTTGAATTTGAGGCGTTAATTTGGTAGATCTTTCGGCATTTACGGAGTTTACAAATTGCTTTTGGTTTGGATGCAGGAGATTGTTGAAAAATTGCAGTTACAAGACTTTCTAGTAGCATAAACTTGAAGGAATTCCGCTTTAAAGAATTAATATTCATCACAATATCTTGAATACTTCAAAAATTTTGCAAACAGGTCGTCGGACTGACGGACAGGTTTAAACTGCCTTAAATATAAATTAAACGGTAGAGTAAAAATAAGTTCAATGTACTTGCCAATGAAATTTTAATTTATAATTAAGAAGTAATAAGCCTCTGGAGATAATGTATAAAATTTGAAATGAATATCGTATAAGTTTATTACGTAAATATTCCGTTCTCAGCTCCTGTTAGGTTTTATTATAGAAAAAAGCACTTTATTAAAGTATTTAAAGTCTGAAAGAAATTTGGGTCCAATTTTTCTCTGCGAGGTCTGAACAAAGTCTGTTTAAATATTTTGTAATTATTTAAAAATCCAATAAAAATTTGTTCTATTTTTAGTCTTTATAAATTTTCGACAAAATTTTCATAGTTCTCTTAGCACTACTTAAATTATTTAAGAATGAATTGTGTAGAAAAACAAAATATATATCGTATATCTAATATGACATTGAAATTTTATTGATTTGCAATTTCATTTTAAATTCAATTAACTTTAATATGATCGAAGTATCCGAAAATTCAAAACAAAAGGTAAAAAACGTGAACCTAACCAATTTCAAATAAATCGACATTAAATTTTTTATTATATTCTCTATATTTATTATTTAACTTACCTTTAATAAAATCTACAGCCATTTCAAGACCATATGTATCCTTATCACAATCATCCAATATATGTGCACCTAATTTAATGTTTGGTAATAAATTCATTTCATTAATACGATCTAATGTATATAACATTGCTTCTAAAGCTTGTATACCACCTTGTGGCATTATTGGACCACATGTTATACTATCTTCACGTGAATGAACCATCATCAGACCACCTAATATAACATCACCTTCAACAACAGATGCATGTTTTATTGGCCATGATTTATTACCTAACATAAGATCATGTAACATTTTATTTGTTAAATTATTAACGGTTGTTGAAAATGATATTGGATCTATTGTAATCAGTTGCATTTGCTGTTGTGACCACAAATTTGTTGCTGATGATGGAAATACACCCGGTATAGATGTTGTTGGAAATATTGTAAATTTTACAATATCATCGTATGTAAATAATGATTTTGATTTTAAAGTCGTTGTTGGCATTGTTATCATTGGACGGATTGTTGAAACTATATTATTGTTAGTTTCATTAAAAATTAATTCATTATGGTTTTGTTGTAAATTTACGGTTGGTATTTTCAATGAATCATTATGATTTTCAATCATTGTTGTCAGTGTTGGCGTAACTGTGAATTTTGTTGATGGTATTTTATTTGTTACTATTTTCTTCGATGTTGCAATTGTCGTTGATACAGTTGTTGCGCTATGATATGGAATTGTTGAGCTTATTGAAGTCATTGTACCATTTGAAATACTTGTAATTTTGCTATTATCCATCTGTTGCGGGGGAAGCGATGTTGTTGTTGTAATATTTAAAACTAATGATGATTCGTTAGATAATAATTTAGTATTTATTGATTTATTAACTTGTTGACTTGAAGTAATAACGTTATTTACTCCTACCTTTGAATCATTTTGTATTGATTCGAATTCAAGTTGTTTAATCGGCTTTAGACTCTTTGACTTCATACTTAAGTTATTTAAATTCGTTGTATTTGTGTTCAAAAAATTATTTAATAACAGTGTTGAAGTTGTTGAAAAAATTTTCATATTGTTTTCAGTTGTTGTCAATTCATTAGTTGATCTTTCTCTAACCGATGTTAAAACTTCTGGTGGTGGAAGCGATGTTTCTATTTGTGGTAACGAATTTTGATTTAATTTAATATCATTTGCTTTTATATTATTTTTACTATAATTGTTACTAATAATTTTCTCTGTTCTATTATCCTGTAATAAAATTTTTTCATCAACTATTTCTAAATGTTGAGTTTTTTGTGAAATTGATTTTCGTTCGTCCTTATTATTCTCACTTTTAACATTATTTTTAATATTATCACTACTGTTATCATTATCTAAACTTTTAATATTTAATGGTTCTATTGATGTTGATGTTACTGTTTTTATGATTGGAACGGCTGATGTTGATTTGGTAACTACTGTCGGTATTGCTATATTGTTACTTTGCTCTGTCACATCTATTGTAGTAGAATTTGAAATTGATTTAAAATTATCTGCTTTTTCAATATGTTGTGGTATTGATTCTACATTATTATTAAGAATATTTGATGATAATATTGTTGTTGGTGGTATTGTTGTTGTAAACATTAAAGGTTTTGTTGGTTTTTCTATAATTGTTGGTAATGTTTTATTATTTATTGTATTTATTGATTTTAATGATGATAATATTTGTGTTGTAGTCATCAGTGGTTCTTTAATATCTGATAAACGGCTTATATTTCTATTGGTCATTATTGTAGAAGTTAAAAATTTCGATGGCTGTGTTATTGCGGTAGCTGGTGTTTTCGTAGCCATTTGAGTCGTTATTTCTTTTTCCTCTTCTCCACTTGTTGGTTCCGATGTAAATATTTTCTTTATTGTTGTTGTATCACTTATTTTAGTAGGTTGCGATATTTGTTTTGTTAGTTTTGGTAAACTGGTTGTTGGCTCTTTTGGTTTTAATATAATTTTTTCACTTAAATTATTAATTTGTGCTGTAGATGATATGGTTTGTGGTAATGTTACTATTGGTATTAAAAATTCTTTAGTACTATTATCATCGACATTGACTATATTAATTAAACTATCATTAATTTTAATAGAATCCCTATGATTATTATTGGCCTCAATTTCCACTTGAGATTTATTTGCTATTATATCTAAATTAATTTTTGTATGGTTTTTTCTATTCATCAGCTCAATATTATTTGTGGATGTTGCATTTTGGCAATATCCATTATAAAAAATTGTATCAGCACTAATGAAAATCACAAAAACTATTGTTAAACAATTTTGCATTTTGTAGATATTGAAAAAATTTTCTTATTATTACTTATTTCCCTTATTAATGACATATAAACGGTAATTGTGTATATGTGCTTTCAGTATTAAATATTAAAGCAAAATTTTTGTAAATTATAATCTTTGTTCAATGCTGCTACTTTTTGCTTGATTGTTTGTGAAACTAAATTTTTCTCTTGTAATTTCAATGTTGTCATGTTCTTCTCACTTCAACGATTCAATTATTGCCACTTCTTTTTTCAACATATTGCTCATTTTCTTATACTTTATTCATCCTTAATTCATTGTTGTTGTATTATATTTTTCTTTTTTTGTTTTTATTGTTCCTATTATATTTTTATTATAATGTTCAATTTTTTTTTTAATTTATAACGTTCTTATGTTTTTTATTTTTATATTCAAGTTATTTTATTATTTTCTATCATTGTACTTTGCTTCTTTCATTGGGTATTGTGTGAGATTACATACACTTGTAAGTTTGCTGAAGAACAAAACCTGAAAAATATCAGAAAAGAAAAAAAAGCCATAATAATAAAAAGAACAGCAAAGACAATAATACTTGATAAATTTTCGAAATTTTATTGTTATAAAAATAAAAAAGTTTTCTCTTTCTTGTTCTTATTTCTTATTTTATTTTCCAATTTAAGGATAAGTGAGTCCTATTAAGGGCATATGTAGGATACATTTTATATTTTGTATGTATTTATTATTTGTGGGTGGGTGTACATACATTAAATTATATTTAGATAATAAACAAAATTTGAAAATTAAAAAAGAATTTTTTATTTTTAGCTTTAACTAAAAATAAAATTTATGCAAATTATTCTAAACTTTATTTTTAAAATTTTTAAAAAAATTTAAGAGTTCTTTTATTATAATTATTATTAGTTGTCATAATATGAAGAGTTTTTAAATAAATAACTAGTTCTAACTGTGGTTAACGACGGACATATGTTCAATAAATATGTGCAATTAGAAAAGTGGTTTATATTTTGGATACGAACCGTGATATGGGTGTTTACTCATTATTTTAATAGGAAGCATCATAGATCTCGGATAACTTCAATTCCCTCCCAAATATTTTTGGACTCAAATACATACCTTATTACATATCTAATTTGAAAAAACATTTAATTTTCTACAGAAATAAAAGAGTGCGATATAGGAAATTACGTATTATAAGAGCTATTTATCTGTTCAAGAACAATAGAAGTTTTAATTAAAAAAATTTCAAGTCGGTCATTAAGGAAATATTTTTAAGTACTCATTCCAAACATAGGACATGCCAACAGAAACCAAAGTTCATGTAAATTATTCCTGATAAATTTATATTTTTAATATTTTATCACGATAGTTACATAATACATATGTACATGACGTATAGTAAGGCAAAAATATAGTTTGCCTTCATTACATCTTATAAAAACAAATTATATACACTTATATTGCAAAATATACTACTCGTATACATACAAAATTATGTTGAAATTTTCATATGAAAACTGTCATAAAAATAAATAAAAAATAAACTTGTTGTTTTAGGAAAAAGGGTGCCATATAAAAAGAACATGTTTTGAGTAAATTTATTTCAAATTTAAAACTTAAGTTCGTTTGCCTAATTTCAGGCATAATGTGAGATTCGTAAAAATTTTCTTATACTTATTTGAAATTCAACTTCATAATTATGTAGATGTTCTTAAAATTTTAGAAAAATTAAACAAACCTCTAAAATAATTTAATTTCGTATTAGTATCCAAAACATTACCCATATATTGTTTTCAACAATTGACCGATCGAATTCCATACAATAAGGGAGGTTATGTGGTGACACCAAATTTTGCGTATTGATTTTTCAGTTTAAATGCACTTTTCTAAATTGGAAAGTGTAAATAAATTTTAGCAAGATGTCGGTCTGTTGGTCTGTGGTGTTCTTGCGTATATCTCCAATTCGGCTGAACTGATGAGTTTATTTGCCGGTGTCAAGGATTGAATAAATTTTGTGATATATCGGGCTTCGAGAACTGGGCTTTTGTACAGCCGGACTAAATAGTTAAATGTTGACAGAACGTAGATCATATTATCTACTATGAAGGATTCAAGTATTGCATAAAATTGCGAAGCAGTCACAAAAATGTGTTTTCCCGTTTACTTTTTATATACATAACCAAACAATAACAAAATCAATATACTTTTTTTCGAATAGCAGTTAAAAAGCTTTTTATTGTAAAAACAATCAAAAATTTTGTGCAAAACTATAGTAAAGCAAACAAATATAGTGAAATTTATAGTTTTAGAGTCAAAGTTTTAAGATTTTTTTATTGTTACATGTAAAACGTGCTCTGATAAACAAATACAAAAAAAATTCATAATAAATAAAAAAAAATTTGCATAAAATCTAAATTTTATTTTTAGCTTTTGTAATTATGCGTAAATGCTCTTACATACGTATACCTATGAAACATTGCGTTAAGTCAAATTTTTGAACGTTAACTAAAGTATGCAATTATAGATTAAAAGGATATTTTTAGTTCACCACTTCACGATTCTAAGAAATACAGATCACAGAAACAGAAATTTTATTCAGCTAAATTCATCGAACTTGCGAAAGCAGATTATAAATAATAAATTACAGACAATTCTGAAAATCGAAAACGTGATTCCCGTAACTATCAAAAATTTTATATCTATGAAACTATTGAGTTTATAATTCTAAAATTTATATTAACATTAATATAGAAATGGGGCACAACAATTTAAACATAGGGCACAAGTTTAACACAAAATATAATAAGAACAAGGCTAGTCAATTATACTTATAGTGAAATTGAGGGTATGAATCCATATTACAGTTAAGTCTACTTTTACCAATATTCATTCGTGCAAATATATCCGATTTATTCTAAAAACTTTTTAAATTGCGAAAGTAATTGCTTGAACTGCTTACTTCCACAGTTGTTATTCAAACTCTTTTAAACATAGCATTATATAAGCTCAGACTGTATTAACTTTTAAATGCTTATCATATTTATTGATCTCTGGCTGTTTGTAAGTTCCTTTTACAACAGAAGGTTTGAAAACGTAAAAACTCAATAGGTCTTAAAAATTTTGAAACTTAATTTTTTTTCCATTTCATTATTTGTTTCGGTCAATAATATTTGCAACATGCCAAAATTCTTTTCATCTTTTAAAGTCTTGTTAAAAATAATTATTACATTTTAATTGTTCATCACAATTATTCTTAATTATCTAAACAATCTGCAAACGTCTCTACACTTTTGAGGATTTTGCAAAATTCAAAATAAATTTATAAAACTGTTATACTTATAGGCTACAGAATCTATATAATATTAGATGGGCTGAGTCAACATTCAGTTATTTAAAAGTATTGAAACCATTTTTCTTAAAATAAAAGTCTATATATGTGCATTCCCTATATTAACCCTTAAAATATATCGCCCGCAATTTTAAAATTATTTACACTTTCTTTAGCACGAACACTAAAGTTAAATGCATAA
Source organism: Condylostylus longicornis (assembly GCF_029603195.1). NCBI lineage: Eukaryota > Metazoa > Arthropoda > Insecta > Diptera > Dolichopodidae > Condylostylus > Condylostylus longicornis. Next base: position 14,173,829 of record NW_026577987.1, read on the forward strand.
TAAAATTACATCTAATTTCAATAAATTTCTTTGAATTGATTTAATTTACTGTAAATAATAGGTTATTAAAAACAAAATTATTACAAATAAATTATACATATATGTTGCATATATACATTAACATAGATATAGATTTACACAATCAGCGTGTTTAAAAATCACCATCAATTTCTTTCACATTAGTAAACTTATTGCTATACGAGTAGCTGTTTGTGATTGTTTTCAAAATTTTGCTAAGAATTTTTTTTTGCACTATTCATTTATAATTAATTATTCTATTAAGTATTATGAACATTTTCATTAATATTTCAAAGTTCATTAAGGCAAGTTTAGTTTATTTTAAAATCTTGAAAATTTGGTATACTTAGTAATTTGTATTTAATATAATTCTATTTTTACTATAAATTAAGGAAATACTTAAACAAATAAAATAGATAATTCAAACATTTTCTCTTTATCCAGTCATCATATATTTAATTGGATAATTTCCTAGATAATTGTCACAATTTCCACAATAATGGTTTGCTGTTCTACAGCCTTTTAGATAATATGGTAACGGAGCACAACACCATAGCCTATGGAAATGAAAACACGAGGATATATTAAAAAATTTTTATAGAAGATTAAATTGAAGCAAAGTGCATAGTGAAATTAAACCACATGTAATTATTGTTTACCACATGTTTGGGTCCTTAATAAATTTTTTGTATGACCCAAACACATCATTAAAAATGAATTGAGAAAAATATAATTTTAAAAATTTCACATAATTTTTGGTCCATTCTTTCTTTAAGTTAATCATAAATTAAATTAATTGTTCAATATTTTCTTCAAAAAAATTTTTAATTCATATTGAATTTATAAAGAACATTCAAAACGAACTATTAAAATTTACTAAAAAAATTTTTTAGAAAAAGAAACACAACGCGAGTACATAATTTCATTGTAGTTCAATTTTCTATACTTCACTTTAAATTTTATTCGTAATATTTATTACGAATTTTTCGCATACCCTAAAAAACACATCACTAAAGCAGATATGTGAGTTTTAAATCCGTCTTCATAAAATACTCTTGAAGGCATTTTTGAGCCGCAATCATTACAATCAACAATAACCGAACTTTGATCCAATGGTTGAAAGTCTAATTTGAAAAATGGGAAAAAAAATAATTTATTTTTTATCCTTAAATTTTTATTGTATCTTCTATAATCCTTGCATCTTGCAATGAAAAATTATTATAGTTACCTGCTCCAGCTGCTTGATGCATAAATGGTGGAGGTGCAGGTGATTTTGATTTACATTCTTCGAATTTATTCTTTTTATATTCATTTTCTATTGTATATAAAAAAATTGGGTCAGCAGTTGTGGTTTGTTCCTGAGGTGATGAATAACAACAATAAGATTTTTCTATTTTATCAGTAATTGGAGTTATGATGCCATTAAAGGGCATATTTTTTATTCGCTCGAATAATATCATTATTTTCCGAATTCATCAACTGTATAACATCAACTAAAGACTATATATACAAAAATAGTCTATTATAAATAATTTTATTTAGAATATATTATTTAAAATTTCTTTACTTAAAAGTTGTGCGCAATATATGAAAATAATAACATTGTTGGTGCATATAATAGTCAAGAATATTATATGAACCAGTTCCAAATTAAACAGAAAATTTGTTAGTATAAGTGAAGTTAAAATGATTGTATCTATGTTTTAGTACACATAATAAGAATATGTGTAAATATATGTATCACTAATTGTGTATAGTCATTATTCGATTCAATAACTGATTATTTTTGTTTTCGTTATTCAATCAACCACATATACACACATTCTAAAAAGAAAACAAATTTTCTATTAGAAAATTAAAATGACAGTGAATTGAATTGAAATTTTATCGATGAAAATTTATATTTCGACTTTAATAAACAACAAATAGTTTTTTTTTTTTAACATTCATGAAATAATATGGTAAGAGTATTGATTTTGTTACTTCAATTTTCAGACTTTTTATATTACTATTGGACTCAAATAACAAAATAAAGGAATTTCGGTTTTCTAGAAAATTTCATCAAAAATTTTCTTAAAAAAATAAAGGCGATTTCTAGATATTATTTCTGATATATTATTATCGTAAGGTTAAAAGTTTGATTGGAGATGAGGAATATACCTGCTTGACAAATTTAAAAAACTGACTAATCCAATTTTAATAACATTTCAAAGACACACCCAAATATCCAATTTTTATCCAAAAACCGCATATTTTGTCCTCTTTGGAATACTCATCAAACAAAGTACTGTACAAAAGCTTTTAAACCCCAACATCGGCTATGACTTCATTAAAATATGAACCAATTATCTGTTTATACTCTTTCGCTATCCTCAAAGCCATAAAATTTTGTGTGTTGTTAACCTGGTGTTATATTACAACTTTTGATATTACATTTTGTATTTTTTTTAATTCAAAATTCATTGTATATTAAATTTTGTTTTATTTAATATTTGACACCATTTTGTCTAACAAATTAATCAGAAAAAAGAAAAGCATAACACTTCATATTCCATTTAGTTGAAATAATTTTTTTTTTATTAGGTACTTATGTACTTGTAAATTTTTATTTATGAATATTTTTATGATAATAACATACAATATTTTATATGAGAATGACAAAAAAATTAACAATATACTTTACATTTACATGTATTTCTTCATACTATAGGATAAAATTCAATTTTTACTTTATATTCTCGTAAAATGTGCTTTGCATATTGTTATTATGTATGATTCATAATCGAACATGTTTTTGTATTATGCTGTTTGAGATAAAAGCTTTATGGTATTTTTTCTACTGTTTCGTTCCGAAAACGAGAAAGAGTCTACAATGTTTCAAATGCTAAGTTTTTAAAAAATTTTAAGATCTCATAATATTTATTAAATTTATTCAAAGGCGAATTATATCAGAGAGAAAATTATTTTTAATTCAAATGAAAATTTTGGTTCAAATTTTCTAATGGATATAATTCTGTTCATTCAAGTTTATTTCCCAAAAATGTGCATCTTAAAATTATAATATTATCAAGCAATATATAAAAATTAGCAGTTTTTAAGTGAAAAATTCCGAAAGCTTTTAACATGTAAAGCACAATTGTTTGGATATTGTTTAATAAGTTATTACTGTAGCTGCCATCGTGTATCTCTAAAAATATTATGTTTATATTAGAGAGTATATAAGAGTAAATTATATTAAACGAGTTTGTTAAGAAAGCGATTATAACGATAACATTTGGTCACAATTGTATAAGTTCTCACAATAATATAGAGCAAGAAACTTAACATTCAATGTAATCACAGACGAAAAATACACTAACCTAATAGATACTTCTAAGTTAGAGTCAATTTTAAAGAAAATATTATTAAAGTAACAAGAAATTTAAAATGTCACTTCATTTTTGGGTAAGATATTACTCACAATCGTTAAATATAATAATATTGTTGACAACATAAAGCATAATTACGTATAATATGTAAATAACTTATTCAAAATTATGACAAAAAGCGCACATTATAAGACACTGAATATAATTTAATAAGTCACATTTCATAAAATTACATTTTTATACTGTTATTTTTTCTACTCCTAATGACCTAATAAGGATAAAAAAAACACATATTAACGTAGAATAGTGAAAAAATTATAATATTTTTACTTACGCATTATCAACAACACCATTCCAACTTTCCTTATATTGAACATTCAATTACATTAGAGAAAAAGTGTTGACATGTAACGTATTAAATATATCAAAAATTATTAGCAAATTGAATATTAGTGCAGGAACGGCAGGCATTAGATATCGATTAAAAGGGATTAATTTTTGCACGTTTAAGTGCGCTTGTATAAAATAAATAAAGTGCGGTCTAACCAATGGGTTGTAATGCAGCCCTTTTCCCTTCAACAAATGAAAATACGGCTTTTAAAAACAATCTAGCGATCTACTACATTAATAAAATTACTTTCATTCATATACGAATATATTATAAAATTGCATACATTTAGGGTGAACAATTTATACAGTTTTTGAAATAAAGTAAAAAAAATTTAAAGAGGTGTTAATATAATGCTCGATTTTTAGAGTTAATTGCGTGAGTTAAGAAAAATAATTAAAATAAAAATGAAAACCCATATCAACTTTAAAAAAATTTTGAAGAAAAATAATGTGCTCTCCAGAATTTTCTTTAAATATTAGGAAAATTTTGTTTCCCGATACTTATTGAACACTTGGCGAACTTTCATTTGGAACTTGATTTATTCTAAAAATACAATGACGTTATAAAAGCAATTCAAATATTTAAGAATAAAAATCTCCTCAAAGTCTCATCGAGTCACACCTTGCTTTAACAAAAAAAAATACTCCTTAGATGACAAAATATCTCCATGTTTCATTATATATATATATATATATATATATATATATATATATATACACATATATATATATATATATATATAAATGGTATGTAACCACTCGAAAATACCTCTCAAGGACACAGAAAAAAAATAGAGAAAATCATATTAATTTCCATACATCTAAAATATCCACTCAATACATGATCCGCTTATTTCAATTTATTTTCATAAAGACCCTCAACTGAATTATTTTTTCACACTCTAAAAATTTTTGCGGAAAAAGCAGAAACTAATACTATTTTGGGAAGAAAATATTCGCTCAATTAGCGAGCGCTGATGAGCGGGAAATGTAGGCATAAAATAAATTAAAGAGCTTCTCTTTTATTGAAAAATCCCTACACATATTTTTCTCGAATGCTTTAAATTCTTAATTGTACAAATTACTGTGTGATTTTTTCAGCCTATACAGGCACTCAGATCTTCAAGTTTTATACCTTATTTAGTTCAACATAAGTTAAGCAGAGTTTGATACTTTTCGTTTTACACTCGTTCCATTGGGCCTGGGAGCCGATCGATCTTATCGCTTACAATATTAGAGGAATAGTAATGCTAAATTATACATTAACTTATAACAATAAAAAATTTCTTCAAATTTCCAAATATTGAAAAAACAAAGATATTATCTAGCAAGTATTTCAAAAAGTAAATTGGAAATTTAAATACTATTTTTCTGAGTGTATTTTATTTATTATAAAGGAAATATCAGTAGCAGAACATTAAAACATGACCATTTCTACTAGAGTTTAAAGCATGTATTTTAATTTTTGTTTTCGACTTTATTTTGAATTCTCAAAATATTCGTACTTTTTTTAATTTAAAAGCACACATTCCAATATGGCACCTAGTTCATTAATATCAATATTAAATTATATAAAAACAAGAAATACTTCCGATATTTTTTTAAATAAAATTTAAATAAATGTCACGTTATAGACCAAAAAACATTTGTTTAAGATTTTTAAAGTAGGATATAATATAGTACGAATGAATGTTCAATAAATTCTTTAGAAAACTCATTCATGAATATACAATGACAGAGGTTCAAGGAGCTTGTCAATAACATGTGTTTCCTCACTCTTTGCAAATTTACATGAAATATTTATTTAATGTGATAGAATATAAAAGGAAGTGAAGTTGTCGAAAAAATTTATATAATAATAGTAAAATGCCTGACGGTTATACTATTTGGCTAACAAAAATTTCTTTAAAAATCACCATTAAGTACATTTTTTTGCAATTTAAATTAATTGCACGTACTTTAAGACAATTTAGCTTAATAATAATATTAAAATATATTTCCTTTTCAGATAAGATGGTACTTGGAATAATAGAAAGAGAATAGAAAGGGAAGATTTAATATTGCATACTAATATTTATAGTAAAAGAATTTATTAAGATTGTGATTAAGAAAGTCTAAAAGAGTATCATGATTTTCTTTGTAAAAAATGTTCGTGAATCTTTAGGCTATGAAAGATATTACTTTACGATAACACTTAACATGACACTGCCTGAAAATAAAAAACAAAGAAATTGAATAAAACTTTTTAAAGATTTAAAAACAATTTTAAATAATCTTGTAACAAGCGTTGTCACAGAAAATCTGGGAAATTTCGCCTAGAAATCCAAAAAATCTGTTAAAAGCACCAGTTTATAATTAAATACTTTTATATTTAATTGTTATTGTCATATAACTTATGTTTATCAAAACCTATTCTTATTTTGCCAGCATCATTTCTTAAACTGGTTTACTAAATATCCCTCACAATACAGAAAAAAAAATTCCATAGAAAATACAATTTAAAGTTTTATCTCCAAATCTGATCCAGGAATTCAACAATTTTCAAAATTAAACATGCGTCAAAATAGATAAACAAATTTAAAATAACCCTTTATCAATATTACTCTTAACAACGATATAAAAAACGTCTGAAAATCAAAATTATCTTGATTATTTTCTTTTTGCAGGAATCACTCCAAATTCATAACTTTAAAATCATAAAAATTTAAGCAAACCAAAGGTTGTTTTAAAAATATAATAAAATGCTTTTTTTTTAATTAAATGCAGAAAAAGAGACCAAGTCCGTCAACAGAATTTCATGTTTAACCTTTTTAATAAATATTTGATTAATTAAATTAAAAATAACAAAAATACACCGGAGTACCAAATTTTTCAAGAGAACAATAACGATACAAATTACTTTTAGATTTTGTTTTTTTTTTACGGCCAAATAATTCTATTCACTTCCATTACTAAATTGAAAAAGTATGAAAAAAAAGGATCTCAATAAAAAATAAAAACATGTTATACAAAGTGATTGGAGAAAATTATTAATAAAAAAAGCATCAATCAATAAAAAAAAAAAACAAGAAAAAGATCACCACAAAATTCGATTCATTCAATTTTTAAACCGTTGCCCATTCATGTAGAAAATAGATAAAGAGTAAAATAAAGATTGAGCAAATAAAATATTATGAAAGTGAAATGCATACGTCATGTGTGTGTATGTAGAAATGTATGTGTTTGATGAAGTCAACCGAGTGAGAAAAGTATGTAGTATATGTATACAGTACAAAAATACGGTCAATATAATAAAAAATTTAATTCAAAAATCTAATAATATCTTACTGAAGACGTTCCATGAAAACACTTTTTTTTTAAATTAAGTTTTGAAAGGCAAAAGGGAGGTATAAACTATGACGTATAAGGTACACAAAAAGCCGGCCACATAAACTAACATTAAATCCCCAACACAATATGCATTAATTCGGAAATTAAAAAAATTCATTTTAGTTAAATATTCTGTCAATTGAAAATAATTAGGAAACACAATGACAAATTTAAATGTGAAATATTATTTAATCAATTGCCAGATTATTTCTCATAAAAGGAGCACCAGTTGTAAGCAACAAGAAATATCAAAATTAAGCTAAGTAAGTAGTTGAATCTCTTTCAGTTTCACCACCTTCTCTCAGTTGAACCATAAAGAAAATGGAAAATCTGTAAAACGAAACACGAGCAATTCTTGTTCGCTTATTTTGAAACGAGCATTAATTTTTTTTGTTATATTCATTCAGAAATCCTTTTCTCTCATTTAATCAACACAAGCAGGATCTTTATTTCCCGAAAGCACCAATTCTTGTCGATTTGTTTTAAATTTTTTGAATATAATTTTTTGTTGCAGATCTACTTGTATAAAATACATTTAGAATAACTTTTCTTTCTTATACCACAATATATCCTTTCTATTATAGTAGATTTTCCTGTATCTTGCGTGTTTTAATGAAATATAAAAATTTCTATAGGTATATATTAAAAATTTTCTAAAATTCATTACAAGGACGTTTTCAAATCTAAAAAAGAAAATAAGCCAAGAAATAGTAGGGATTACAATTTTTCTTTGTGTTTCCGATTTATATTTTTTCATACTCAACTGAAATATTCAACATTACATGTTTCTGTATACTCGCATTGCTCATTAAAAAAAAATGTTTTTCACAACGATTATAAACAATCATGTATGAATTTCATTTTCAGATATAAAGTTTTTTAAAAATGTAAAAAAGTTGAAAACAAACAAAAATTAATTCTGTTCGTTAGACAATATCCATAATATTTTATATGTACGTATATGTACGTATACTGTGTGAGTGCGGTTATTTACAAAATGGTATTAGTATACAATAAAATGTCAGTTCATTGTTTTATTTACTAGCAAACATTAAAAAATAAAGGAAAAAAAAACCTAACATAACAACATATATTTTTTTTTAATTTTATAAAGTATAAAATAAAATAAAATCTCACGAACTGCTTATATGTTTGCTATAAGGATTTTAATCCTTACATGGTATGCAACTTTTTTATCGAATTCAGACAGTTATAATACTCGAGTCAACGCTATTCTGTACTAAAGAAGTATTTTATAAACTGCTTATTTTAAATTTAAATAATTGTTCGAGAAAATGGCCAAAAGTAATATTAAAACAATATTATTGAATAATTGCTAGTGTGCTAATTAAAATTGTTCGAAATGTACTTGCATATAATTAGAATTAGCATCTTGTTCTTGATTTTTTTTAAAACTTTTCGCCTAGAAATCAAACTGTCTTTATGTAATTGAATTCTTGTTGCTAAAGAATTGAATTTTTCAAAAAAACATGAGCTATAACTAAAGAAATCCTAGGTAACCTTAGATTTTGAATGTTAATTTTAAAATATTTTAATTATAAAATGGGCGAAAAATGAGCAATCGCGAAAAGAAATTGAGTTAATATTCGTTTATTTGGACCAAAAGCTAATCCAACTTTTTCTACTGAAAAGCTAATCCATATTGATTCTGTTTATTATTTAGAAATAGTTAAAAATAGTTTTTTACATAAGTAATAATAAATTGTTATTAAAAATAAAATCCAGCAATTAAATCCATATAGATTGTTTTTTTCCAATTACAGTTTTTTTGTATAGCCAGTGTTCAAAATAAAAGTATTTATTTAGAAAGTTCAAATAAAAATTAATGATTCAATTAATTTCCCACAATCGTTTAATTCCATCGGTGTCCCAATTTAGTATTTTAATTAGTTTTTCTCGCAGTATTGTTAGTTTTTATATTAGGTATTCAGATGCGATAATAAAACAAAATCAAGAAATCAAATAAAATCCAGATACCCAATAGCGAATTTTATATTTAGTTTCATTCAAATTACTCCACATTAAAACATGATTTTTTTCAGTTTTTCAAAGAGCTGAGTAAAAAAACTGGGATAAATAATAATTTTTGTAAAATCAAAATGCATTTAAAAGATTAATCTAGCCATCTATATTAATTAACCTAGTCACCTATCTATATTTACACACTATTAATTTTTTTTGTAAGACACATTTCAACATAATATTGCTAATAAATTAAAATTGCATACTTTTAGGTCCCTGTAAAATTTTTACTTACGAGAATTTTTAAAAAATACTTAAAAGATAATGTTTTAAAATTATCTTTTCCATATGAACAAACTTTACTATTCGAAATCCTTATAGAAGTCTGTAATAATTTGCAGAAATCAACAAAAATTTACAGAATTCATTTGTGTTTCTATAAAGTGTGAAAGTATTCAAACTGTTTATAAAAAAAAAGAGAAAAAAATTTTGTTTTCTTTTGTATTCTTAATTATTTTTTACATGAGCTTCTGGTTTTTCTTTCTTCCGAGATCGTTGCAAAAATTTTTGGATTGCACACTTTGAGAGGAATTTTCATGTAATCAAATTTCACATCTCGTTTTTCACCATATCTCGATATTAAAATTTCAAGTCCTTCTCTATATTAAATGAAGGAAAATAAATTTCTTTCGTTAATGAGACTGTCAGACTGCGCTCTATAGGTCTTATATCCTAATTTCTACTCAACCCATCTTAGTTAAAATGTATGTCCAAATTTATACAAAAGCCGATTTTGCATTTTGACCATATCCATTCTAAAAAGAATTATCATAGATTCATAATTTTTTTAAGACCCAATTTAAAATTTTTGGACATAAATAAAATAGAAGATACTTAATTTTCTTAAACAGTTCTGAATACCATTTTTGCTGAAGTAACCATGACTTACGTTAAATTGACGTGCTGCACTGATTACTAAAAATAATTTTGAAATTTTTAGTTTTAATAAGATTGGATAAAAAATATATGACGACTCAGTAATTTTCAAACAAATTTTAAAATCAAATATATAAAACCTCAGATAATGCTGATTTTTTGTACATAACTAGCATTAGTTAATTATAGTAAAATTTTAAAATTTTAAAACTTGACAAGGATTTCCTTTGAATTTAATATATTTTTAAAGTAAGTTAACTAATACTACCTACACAATATTCAAGTTGATATAAACAATGGCCCCAAGTTGCTTAATACGAAATTAGGAGAATATTACAAGAAAATACAGCGATTAGCTAATCTAAATCTTACCATAATAGAAAAACGACAACCATCGTACATGATAATTATTTCCGATGCGGAATTGCTCGAATTTTAAATTGCAATTTAACATTATTTTAATTTTGCGTTTTTTGTTTTTCATTTTCATTTTATTTAGTTACTCAATTTGATTCAATTAAATTTTAATGTATTAAAATTTTTTTTGTTATATTAAAAACCTAAAAATATATGAAGGAGAAAGTGATTTGATTTAAACGAAAAATTTCGAAGGATATAAGGTATTTGATTCCGTTTGGAATGTTGAAAATAAAACAACTGAATATTTTTAACAAATTTTTAGATTAGATGGTATTAAATAACGAAAAATTCCATTTAGTGACGGAATGCCCTCGAATCCAGTATATTTTAAGCAATACGTGGCATTTGAAATTTTATTGGAATTGATATGGGAAGTGTTAAAATATAGAATGAATACTATACTATTCCTTTTAGAATTATATTGTATAATTTAAAAGAATAAACATTCCATAAATCGAAATTTTTGTACTTAACACAATTAAATGGAAAACACAATAATTTATTTTTGATATTAATTTCTATACTGTTCTTTTACAAAGTACATTAAGTGCAATTTCCCAAAATTGTTTTATTTCAGTTTAATTTACCCCGGTTACCGGGGTAAATTAAATTCTATTCCAAGTAAATTATTTGCAATAATCTTGATAAATAAATCCTCAGAGTTTTCAGTATAAACCAAAATGATAAAAAACTAAAAAAAAAAATTTATGTAAAAATCCTTTTTCATTTTTGTTTAAATAATAACATGGGTTTATAATTTTGTTCCTTTAATTTTTGTGGCACATTTGTTTTGTAAATGTTATTTTATTATTAAATTTGCATGAATTAAATAACATAGGGAATCCATTATCAAAATGTAATCCAAAAAATTAATCCTTTTTGGTACCGCAATTTACCGTTCTATTTTATACAAAACATTTTGTATTATGTAATTTCCGTGGTGATATGTTGTGTAATATATTACAAGAATGTCTAATTAGACAAGTGAGATTTATTCACTGAAACTTTATTTTATTTTTTTCATTATAAATAAAAATTTCAATTCCACAAAAAAATAATAGGATTTTTATTCAATTATATAAATATTATGTTGAGTAATGAGAAAATTTGTTAAAATTATCATTAATCATTAGCTTTAAAACATTTTGTTTGCATGTAAAAAGTTAAGAATTTCAATTATTTCAACAAATTCATAAAAAATTCAAATTATTTCTAAACAAATAAAGTTAATTTGTTAAAAGTTCCACTAAAATAATGATAATTAGATCCATGAAGGTATAATTTTATTAAAAATTTATTAGGGCTTAGGAAGCATGCAATTTTTAGATTTGTAACTGTTTGATTACTTATTTGGTTTCCATAGACTTATATTGAAGTGGGCACCCAAGTAACTGTGTGATCGTACGTAATTAACCAATCAAACAGTTTGCAATTTTTGGTTAACGCAATGGATTTGAATTGGCTCTATAATTTAGTTACTTAGATGACCACAAGATGTAAGTGCTCTGCTTAAACCCTTGTATTATTAAAGTTGTCCTTTAAAATATCCGGAGACTATTCTATAGTTTTCACGCAAACTGGTAACGCATGTTGTCAATAAACTAATATGTAATAAAATTTATGTAATACACAAACATACATAGCTATATTAACAATAATATTAATAAAATAATATTTTAATAGAAGAAAGTTTAAACATTATTCAAAGGTCAATCACAAAACCATCAAAAAAAAAATTTTACTAAGAAATCAATGTAAGAAAATTAATAATAAATCAGTAGGACCTTATCAATTTAATAAGAGAAAATAAACAATATCTACTGAATAATTTGATAAATCCAAAATAAATTTGTGAACAAGCTTTTATATTATATAAAGATTTATACTTCCATACGCATATGTATATAGTTTGTATACATATATTTAAGCACTAACACATTTAAATAGACTACCAATGTCATATCAACGGAATTAATTTCTACTTTTCTTTTTTTCATATCTCAGTCTTTATCTTCTTCTACTCTTATTAAAAGTAACGAGCATGTAATATTATATTTTGAAGGTTGCTTTTCCTATATGACATTAATAACTTGGCTTCCTCGATTTGTCATTCTATTAAAGCACACATATAGATATTTTATTTTGTTTTACTTCTCTTTCATTTTGTATTCATTTTTACTTTCTCAAGAGGAAGTTGAAAATACTAAGATTCCTAATGTAATGAATATTACGAAACATGCTTAATGTCAGACTTGAACATGTGTATGAACAAGAATGTACATTTATATAGGTACTGAATGATTGCTATCATGACATAAAGCTATTAAAATTGAAGTAAAAAAATTTTATATTGCGTCATTTTGTTCTTCTTAATAAATAGGGAATAAATTTTTTCTCGAAATTTTATTTTCTCGATTGCAAATATAAAATGAAATTGTTCAACAGAGATTGAAAGTACATAATTTAATCAGATACTTGCAGAGTTTTAAGAGAATTAAGGAATTTAAGCTATGGAAACATAATTAAGCAACCCAAATCCCAAGAGTAATGAAACTAATATATTATAGAAGCTGGAGATGACGAAATCCGTTTTATAAATAAAATTATGTTCGATTCAACCTTAAAATGAAATACGAATTTAAATTAATCGGGAAAGCAACGCACCTTTGATACTTTTTTTTTGTTTAATAATACTTGTTTTCTTTTCTATGAGTAGTTCATTCTGATAAAATTGAATTTCTTGTTTTCTTTTTAATATCTTAAATGTTTTTGCTATTAAGTCTATTGGTTGTTATTGATAATGAAATGTCATTTTAAATTATTTAGAATAAATGCTCAATTCTACAGATGGGAATACATTAGTACAGAAAAATATTGAGTATAAAATTAGTACGTATATTTTTTGACGGAAGTCACCATATTCTAATTTAAGATAGCAACTAAAATACAAAGGCATATATATATTGCGGATATTAATGATATGTAGTGCAAAACCAATTTGAGCTACAGACGAAAACCTAAGAAAAGTTTATTTATTATATACAAATCGTAAAACTCTTGAATATATGACAGAAAATAATTTCTTCTTTACCAAATTTTAATTACAGTTAAGGGATAAAAGAAGAAATTTTTTTGGCTAGTTCTTACTTGAAGAGAAAGCCATAATATTTTTTCCTTTAACTCTTTCAAAGTGATTTGTGGATCAGTTCGCTCTTTCAAAATAATTTGTGGTCGGATCGCTCGTTATAATATAATCGTATAAACAAGGAAATTAAACAGCAACCCTTAAACATACAAACCAAGTTACTCTCCTACCTTCAAAGAATTATAATAGTAAAAATTTTTCTCGCTTAATAAACTAAAAAGTAGGTACTTAGAAATTTAGAAATACTTTACAATCTTATTTTCTGTTTACCACCTACACTCTAGAATATAATTAAAGGAGAAAAAAAAATTTGATTCAATTTACATTTATAAAATAAAATTTAATTGGCTATTCGTCGAACTAATTACAAATTGCTTCAAATTTAAAACATTATCGCAAAAGGGGAATTCGTCAATAAACGACAATTTATTTTGAACAAATTTCTTTTTAAAATTTTTATTTTTAGTTCAAGGTGTTTTGAATAAATTTTGCAGGGCGAGAAATTATGTCAGACTTTAATTAATGAACGATTAACTAAATTTTATCAACTTTAATTTTATCTTTTTTCCAAAACGCGTACAAAAATTAATTAAATTTAAATAATCGATTTCACATTTTCTGACCAATATCGTAAAGATTAAAAAGTCAAAGACGTTAAGTATAGACAATTATCCTATGCTTGGCCAAGTTAAAGTATTACAATAATAAAATTAAAATTAATTATACTCCGATAAATTTCCATATTCAACTCTCAAAAAAAATTTAAAATATTGGATTAAAGCCAAATTTAATTCAATTGCCACAACAATATGTGAATATTGCTAAAACGAAATTTTACAATTTAGTAAGTGAATTGCTATGAGCTCGAAAATTTTCATAACCCATAAAGCTACAAATATTATACATGCATCATTCTAAATGTAGAAAGACTTTGATCTTAGCATATACAATTTCGCTATGAGTAATTAATTGAATTGTTTTTTATATTATAATTGCATTTATGAAACAAAAAACTGCATGCTATTTTTACTTTACCTTATTAACTATACCGCTTTCGAAATTCCATTAGGTGATGATATTCTTAAATTATGATAATTTCCTAGAATATTTCTTAATTAAATTTATTAAATTTGTTTGTTTTGCAATGTGCTCTTTTATTGTCTAGTTAAATGAAAGTGTTACAGAATATTATAAAAATGTCTGTTAAATACTTCTTTCCAATTTTTAGGACATTAGTAAGCTTATAGTTAACATACTTAGAAAAATGTAAATTTGGCTCTTAGTAGAGTTTCGCTTTGCGCTACCCGAATTCCCTGAACTGCTCGTCAGTTAGTTTCGGTAACAACCAGAACTCAAATATCAAATTTCAAGAAATTCCATCAATTCGTTCCCTAGATATGGTGAAAAATGTAAAATCGGCCCACAAATCAGTTCTCGAGCCCTGATCTTTCCAAAAAATTTATATGTTCATTGTTTTAATACGAGGAGTTCATATATTAAATTTCAATGAAATCGGTTGATTATTTCTTTTTATATACACAAAAATGTATATTTGGCCCTTAGTAAACGTCTAGTTGCCGATGCCTGATTTCTTCCAAAACATACGAATTTTTGCGGACGGTTGAGCTGAGCTTATATATAAAATTTCAAGTAAATCGGTTGAATATTTTCTTCAAAATGTTCAAAAATGTAAAACAGGCCCGCTAAAAAGTGCAGTTCCCGAGGCCTGATATATACCAAAAGTTGATCGATTCGTGCCATGGTGGAAACAAACTTATACATAAAATTTCATCAAAATCGGTTCAGCCGAACTTGAGATACACGCGTGCACACACAGACCGACAGACCGACAGACCGACAGACCGACAGACGGACAGACCGACAGACCGACAGACCGAGAGACCGACAGACCGACAGACCGACAGACCGACAGACCGACAGGTTGCTAAAAATAGTTTATTTACACTTCCCTACTATGGAGAAGTACGATATGCAAAATTTGTTGCCATCACATAACCTACCTATTGTTTACACAATACGGTCGGTAAAAATAGTTATGTGGAAACTACAAGGATATGAACTGCAATTAAATTAATATTCAATTATGCAATTCGATTATTCAAATTTCGAAAATGGTGGAATTATTTGGAAATAATTTTATTTTTTATTAGATTTAGAAAGTATTTTGATAGAATATTTTTATTAACCTGTTAATTGACCAGTATTTTTATAAGGATCATATATGTAGACGCTTCATCATAAACATAATGTCATTATAATTCGTTTTCAATAATTGAATTATCTTTTTGTGTCCATATTTCAACTATATTACAAATTTGGTGAAATTTCTTTGTTCCACGAAATTTAAAAAAATTTTACCATTGAAAACTTTTAATATTTTAAAGAATAAGTCATTTTCTTATTGATTCTTTCGTAACGTGAATACGGGAAACAGGTGAAGAAAAAAAAACTTGCATTAAATATTAGAAATTAAGTTCATCAATACGGACCCGATTAATATTGCGATCAAATCCTGGAATAAGAGGTTCTTACCCATTCAACTATAAAACAAACTCTTTATTCACTTATGATTTCTTTGATTTAAAAGTAATCAGAAAACATTAAATAATTTTTTTCTAGATAACTAATTCTTTTCATCAATGACTCAAGCATCTCAATTATTTTATGTATTGCATACTTTAGCCCTACAAAATTCACGGAATTATAAACAAAATTTTCTGATTAGTTTTCGCAATCATACTACTTAGCACACAAAAACTCTATTTTATTATACAACATTTTGATTGATCACGTTCCATTTGATAAAGGTTAATTTGCGATAAAATTTTCTAAATTTACAAAAACAATACTCTAACTAATTTTCAGATATATCTTTGTTTCTTGAATATTAAACCTAAAATATTTTCTCCCAATTTCAATTCACGTAAATAAACATTCTTTTGGTAAAGTTTAAATTCAAAATAATATGTACATACATAAGTATAATATATTTATTACCCTAAAGTTTATATACACATATCATTACCCCATCATATTTTTGTAGAATTATTTACCAACATAAACAATTTTCCCATGATACCCATTGTTATGTAGATTTAAATTTGAAGGAAAAATTTCTCTAAAAACACCGGATTTATGACAGGAAGTTCACCGGAAAATCACATATCATATTATTATAGAAATATAAATTTTCTCTATTACATACACATGTACAAGAATATCTACTTATTTTTATTATTTGTATTCTTCTTTGATCAAGTTGGCTTACCAGTGGTGTGTTACAAAAATAAAAGATATTCATGTTACTGTGAAAAATTTAATAAATTGAGAAAGGAATTGAAAATAATGGACAAACGTTTTAAAAATTCATTTATACTATTTTAGTACAAAAATTTTATGGCCAAATATTGCGCTTCTTCTCTATTCAGCGGTTTTAATACAGTCAATTATTTTGTTCAAAGAAGTTTGTCTTTTAAAAAAAGTGTAAATTATATCGATGAATTGGCCCGCAGTAAAGATCCAAATTCTATGATCTGACAAATCCCAAAAAAATAACCAAATTGGCTCATCCCCAGAGAAAAACTCAGATTTAAAAGCTTGGAGAAAATAAATTCGGCCGAAGAAGAGACTCTGATCTGCACAGAAACACTTACAGACAGACATCTTACTAAAAATATTTTATTAAGGATTCCCTAACATTTTGAGAAACGCATGTGGTCGGTAAAAATATACCACTAATCCATATAAACTTAAGCTGTAATAACATCACTGTAAATTTTTTAATACCTGTGTGTATATTAAAATAATTATGATAACGATTATTTGAAAAATATCCTGATAACAATATTCTTCAACATGATTATTATCAGCGAAAATATCTACATATTTATTCATGTACACAGGGGGACCCGGTTCGGAAGGTAATTGATAGGAGTTTTTTACGAAAAAAAATTCTATTGGTGGGGGAAAGGTTGAGCTCGGATATCCTTTGGTAGTTTTGGTGGGTCAGAAAAATCTAATTGAAAAATTCTATCTGACGAATACCCGTAGTAGCTGGGGAACTGTTGAAGCTAGAACAAAGCTGTGTCCTGAAACTTCTTTGCCAATTGATAAATCTGCTCAATAGTACACTGATAATTGGTGTCAGACTTACCGTTTCCAAGTTGCTGAAACAAAAAACGCTAGTTATCTCAAAAAAGTTCGTTATTTTTTCGTTTTTCCTCGATGCCCTAAATTATCCTAAAACTACTTCTGATATTCGAGGCCTGCCCAAAACCCATACGTTTATGTTCCTTAGAAATTTACCAAATCACTTCCAGAGACCTTTAACATTTGGATCGTACTACCCTGTATTCATACTCATATCCAAATATAATATATATATGTATACGAATGTACAAATGTATGTCTATATTTCGTAAGTATATATTTAACTGATTATTATGATAATGTATTTTGATCCATAACATTAGATGAATATAATAATCGTATGTTTTAATTTTAGAACGAAAAATTTTCCAACTTTCTATATAGTCTTAAATAATACATTAGGAGTTGGAAGGGATGATTAGTATTTCAGTCTCAGAGAAAACTTATAACGAAGTGAAAAACAAAAATTTTAATCAACATAATAAAGATTTGTAAAATATTAATGTTGTGGTTGGGGGTTTACCCATTTGTTTTTCCCGCTTTTACTTTTATACACTTTAAACACAATGCAACGTTCCTCTTCTTTTACTTTTTCGTTTATAAATTAAATTTATTGAAATTATATAGAAAAAGAAAATCTTTTTCAAAAAAAAAGAATTTATTCGTGATTACGAGTATAATGATAATGGAATAGAGAGAGAAGGAGATAAATGGGTTTGGTGAAAAAGGGAAAAGTGTTAAAGTAGGCAAAACTTCAGCAGGATTCCAGACATTGTGAACTTTATCATTGCTTGTTAACGAGAAAATTATTTTTGTTTTTCTCTTTTTTTTTTTTGGTTTTCAGTCTCAAAATTGCCTGTATGTTTTTGGTGTTTTTTTTTAGAAACTGTTTTTGCTGTTATTTTCCACCATTTTTTTATTCTGTTCTCTACTTCTCATCGATTAAATAAACATTAGCATACCTTAAGGATATTTGTGCTTTTATTTCTTTTTGTTTTGAATTGTTATATATAATTTATATGGTTTGGTTTTCGGTTACGTTGGTGTACCAAAAGAATTTTCTTTTTTATTATTGTTAGGTACTTTCCCTCCTGCACAATTGTGTACAACAATTGTGAATCGAATATAAATGTGTTGAATCAAAATATGGGAGACGATTTAATTTAATTTTAATTTCTATAAAGAAGTTTTTAAGTTATTCCAACATTTTATTTTACTTAAAGGTAATTTTAGAATTTCTTGCGAAAGCATTATTATTTTTATCTAATTTACATTAAAAAGTTTATTATTAATTACCCTTCTTACTGATATTTCAAAATAAGATATGAAGAATGAAAGTAGAATCAGTGATTTTTATCGAATTAAAAATTCCATTTAATTATTTAACATTGAATTTCGTAAATTTTAGATTAAGGACTTACAAATAATTTTACGGAATATTGAATCACAAAGTTTTAAGATATTGATATTTACGAGTATTTTATTATTGTTAATGGAACTAAACAAAATCTGGATCTCAGACAGGGTTTTTGGTTTGGGAAGTTGATGTTCCTATAAAATTCATTTTTTCCATTTCTTGCAAACATTTTACTCAAAAGAGAAAAAAAAACATTATTTATCCTATTCGACTCTCAAATTTTTTTTAAAAACTCAGATTTTTCCTAATTTTAAAATATTTTATTTTAATGCAATGGTTAGCAATTAAGTCAGTCTTGTAAAGAGTATTTGTTGCACCGATTCGGTCTAAGTGTCTAAAGGTAGCACGAAGAAGAATGACAGAATAAATAAGTACTAACGAATAAAAAATTATAGGCAACATTTTCCTTATTCTACTAAAATTATTGAGCCTAAAAATTAGCTGTTTCCCAAATCCTGAATTTTAATATTTCCTGTTTCAACTCCGGTAATTTTATGCAATATAGAGAATAATAATTCCGGTAATTTCTTCATACCTCTGTAGCTCTGTTGGTAGAGCGTCGGTTTAGAATGCAGTAGGTCACTGGTTCGAGTTTAGTTCCATAGTTAGTTATAAAAAAATAATTTTTAACTTTTCACTTAACTTTGCAAAATCTTTAACTATAGAAAATCATTATTAAACTTTCCTCTTTTCAGTACTATACCAGCATATTTAAATCATTTAACTGTGAACGATTGAAATTATGTACAACTCTGTAATAGTCTGAAATTCCGTATTTCAAGTAAATTTTTTTACTGAAACTTTAAATGGAATTTTTAAGTTTTTTTGGAACTACATAGGTAGAGCTGTCACAAACAAAAACATTATTTTTGCTTGGTTTTTAATTAAGCGACTATCCATATTGATTTTATTTTCTAATATGAATATTTCTCTCTCACCTTCTTCATGACTTTATTTCAAATTTCTGAAAAAGAAACATGGAAATTGCTTTTCAAAACTTTCACTTTATACCAAAAGTAACAGGAAATTTTTAATAATAAAATAAAATTAAAAAATATTTTTCTCTCAAGTTTGTTTTTCTTATATCCTTTACAACGTAAAAAGACTCTATGTTATTAGAATAATGTATAAGGATTTTAAAATTAAAATTTTAAATTTGTGGAAAAAAATTCTTTGTCCAGAAAACGTAATGCTACCTAATACCTATATGATTGTCATAACATTTTCAAAAAATTAAAATTGCATGCATCTTTTGAAATGAAAAATTTAATTTAAAGCAAACACCAGTAAGTTACGTAAAATCATTAATGTACTGGTCATGAAGATAAAGTACCCACATTTACTTTTAAAAGCGACATATAAGATAAACAAAAATAGGGTAAACACAAATAATAATAGGCCATAATAAATGATTTTCATCAAAAAAACAAAATCAATATTGTTTCGAATTCAATTTAAGTTTAAATCTCCCGAAAACTTTTTAACATTACTAATAATAAATTGAAAACTTTCTTAAACCGAATTAATAATTTTAAGCTGAAACATTTATTTAACATAGTAGATACTTTTATTGCTAAAAAAATATTTTTTTGTCACAAATATGTAAATCCGATGCATAAATTAGCAAATCCAAAAAGAAATAAAATTTTTCGGATAAAAATTACAAACACAAAGTACAAGGAACTTTAACTGTTGTTCTAAAGAAAAAATCCTTTAATTTTATAGATTTGTGAAAATTTTTTTCTTTAATGGAGTTAAAGTATTTATAAATTATAATTTAACCAAAATCAGTTTTAAATTCAACCGCAAAACTGTTTAGTAACTCACCTTCTAAACATAGTGTAAGATTTCCAGAATGAGATCCGATTATTTTACTTTTCAACCGTTCCGAAATCATTTTCAATTCTCATTTTCGACAAGAAACGTCCAGAATAGTATAACATAGACTAGCCAGTGTTATTAAAATAACTAAATCTATTCATTGATGCAGTATAATAAAAAATCTTAGAATACGTGGTAAAATCTATTTCATTTTTTAATTATGAATAAAATCCACTTCAGGATGGTTCAAAAGCAGTTTCATGTAGCTAGAATTTTCCTTTAAATCGCGTTTTGATTTTATTCCCTTAACACATTCTAAAATAATTGTTTGTGTTTCTTCTGTTCAAACTTCGACAATTTTAAGGAATTCACTATTTCTGACATTGAGAACTAGTTGTGGTGTAGAAATTTTATTTTTACAATTTTTATTATTCATTATCGTGATAAAATTCTTTATTCATAATATTATTGCCAATTATACATACAACAACTTAAGAAAAAAACAAATTACCAACAAAATTTACAATAATAAATTTGTTTTACTTTTAATCTTAAAATGTTTTTCTCTAAATTGAAATAATTTAATTTCTAAAATTTACTTTTAAGTATTAAAATGTTTTGATATGAAAAGTTCCCAAAAATTATAAAAGTTTTTTCCATCAATAACAAAATACCATCCATTTTGTAAAAACCAAAAAGAGTTTAAAACACAAAAAAAAATAAAAAATATTTTTTCTAATTTTTTTAAATTTTTATCACTTTTATTTTTTACATTTTTGCACAAATTTTCCAAGAGAAATTTGTAACGCATCAGAAATATAGATGAAAAAAAACCATATTAATAATTTATTTTTTCACATCCACACCTAAGTTGAAATGAGTTTTAAGTGAGAAATTGTAATTTTTATGAATTTCTAAATATTATGTAGATAGATTTCAAACAAGTAGTAGTATTTTTTCAGACAAAACACGAAACAACGAAAACAGAATATTATTGCAGTATTTCAAGAAAAGCATATCTGCTGGGAAAAACATAAATTTGGATTTACCCCAATATGGGACACAATAAAAGTGCAGCTTAATAAATTTTATAATATAAAATAAGCTTAAATATACGATTCCTAGACTTTGTATACTCCTTTCGGCTCCAAATGCTTAGCAATTACAAATCATACAATCTATTAGAGATTATTATAGATAATTATGACGATGATTTTGAAATAACTCCAGTTCATTTCATTATAAAATATTCTTTATTTGCCTCATTTAAATAAATTCACAAAATCTGATTGTTTTGTTGCCGTAAATTCATTTATGGTAAACATAATCTCTTTTAAACATATTTCAATCACTCAATTTCTAAAATAACCACCACTGCAAAACATATAGATACATTTTAAGGTTCTACACAATCATAGAAAGCATTTTTTTTTTAATTTATAAATACTTTATAAGCATGCATTCAAAAATTAAAAGAACTTATTGAACATCTATATAGATTAAATTTAAATTTTCGAATCATTGAATTTGTCTTATATAACGCGATTTATAAAATTATTTTGATTGATATTAAATTGCCGTAAGTGTTGCAATCAAAGTGTCTGTTTGTAAAGCTTATAACCCTTAATTTTCATGTATCAAACAAATTATTATTATCATTAAATCATTAATCAATCATTAATAGAAAATATCATTAATCAATTACTTAAGGCTTTTTATAGGTACCAATATAATTTCAAAATATTTACAGATTAATCTGCAATAAAATCATTATTTTTAGTTTGTTGCAGAAGATTCACTGAAGATTCACTGAAGGATAAATATTCCATCATGTACTTAAAAATGGGTTTAATTGAAATTATTTTCAGGACTTCTTTTATAATTTCTTTCCCATAAACGTATTCCGAAATGATTAAACTAAATGAAGTGGATTACTAAGCATCATGTAAGTAATATTTTCCATCAACAAGCAGAATAATACAGTATTTTAGAAACTGGATTTTTTTTAAATCAATCAAATTTACAAAGGATTTCATAAAACACAAACATCTAACTTTTATCGAATATTAAAAAATCCTAAAATCTCTCGAATTCTGATATTAATTTTTTTTTCCATAAATAATATTTCCAAGATTAAAGTTGACATTAAAAATTTGCCTATACAATTGACAATTGAATTTTTCACTTGAGTCGTCAAAAGAATAATAAATTTTATTGTAAATTTAAAAAAAACAAAGATAAATATAGAGAAAATTAGAAAACATGACACCACATAAAATTTTATCCTTGAAAATCAGTAAAAACCAGAAATGTATAAAAACATAAAAATTTGTCAAAATTTATGCCAATTCTAAACAGAGACATTTATTTTCATTTCTGCTACATGAATTAATTTCGTTATTTAAGTACTAAATATCTATAGCTCTAAACAGTTTAACAAAATGTATACATGTATATGTCCTTGTTAGGATGGGTTGCTATAGCACTTTGGGAAAAATAAAAGTTATTCGTTTTTATTAGAATAGTAATAGTTTTGTTAATTAGTTTAATCTCACCATGTTTTCAAAACAAACTACGTATTGTCAAACCTACATATATACCACAAAAACAATTATAAATTGCTAAAAATCATTAAAAAAACCGATTTAAAAGCAAACCATATCCACAATCATCAGATTACAATACTTTGAAAACAATATTTTAAATCAAACAAAAAAATTTACGATGGCTACGAGCCAACCACTTACACCTTTTCCTTTTAGAATTATAAAATTAAAACTAATTCTAATTTTTTTATATATAGGAACCCTCAATATGCTATTTTGTAAACTATCACCTAACATGGTTATCACGGCATGGTAATGAATTCAGGAGGACATTTCTGAACTCTCAAATCTTGAATGCTTTTCATCCAAGACTGTGGAATACACAACTCTTACACCTAAAATAAATATGTAATATTATTTTGCAATATCTTGTAATTCATCTATAAAAAAAAGTATTATAATACGAAGATAATATATTGTGTGACTGTTGTGCTCTGGCCGATAGGAGGTGCAGATGGTTTGAACGGGACTTTCTTAGTATTGTGAAGTTCGCTTCCAACTCCCTGAGTGATATCTCTGGGTATTTAGAATCTGAGACCGGAGTAGTGTAAGTGAAATATTTGAAAACTACAATAAGCCATGGCTGGTTGCGGTGGTCGGAGTGAGGAAATTCCTTTGAATTCATATCTCTGTTCAATAATTTACAAAGTACAATCTACAATATTACAATAAATGGATTTAATAAGACAAAAACGCTTTTACCCACCCTAATGTAAATACACTGTATTACATAGAATCTTTATTTATTAAAATTATCAACATTTTGGCTATGTAAGTGAGATTTTGGTACACCATAATATTTACTTTAAAATTTATAATATTTGAAGCATATAAAAAATTCAAATTCATTACTTTGTATGTGTAATATTATGATAAAAAAAATCATATACACTTTCAGGATAATTCAGACACATATACGTATGGATGTATGTATATACATTTATGTATTTTTCATTTCTAAATTAAACATTTTGAAACCAACGGCAATGCAAAAAATAAATTACCGCCATGACACAATATTTTTGTATTCTACATCTAAATAAAATGATGTTGGAAAAATAAAAATACAATTGAATAAAATCTAAATAAAAATAAAAGTATATATGGAAAGAAATTTAAAATCTTGAAACTTTTATTTTCTGCATTGAAATAAGTTTGTCTCTATTTCAGATATAAGATAAACTATACTTTTCAAATTCCGCTAAAGTTTTGTCAAACAAAGTGATAAATTTATTGTGAAAATTTTAAAAACATTTTAAAGCGGAAAATGTTATTTATCTCATAGCTGACAACAAACAACTTTTTAATTAACTTATAACATCAATATGTCAAAAAAATAAACAAATAAATAAATAAAATAAACACATGAGAAAAAATACAACACTATCGAATTACAAAGTCACTTGCTATCTCAATGGGATATGATAAAAAAATCCAAATTTTTTTACACAGCTTTAGAAATATTTTCACGTCATGAAAATTTCCGCAACACAAATTAACATGAAACATTTGATATAACAATTTTGAATTGAAAGCACTTTTCGTATCAACGTTCAACACGGTGTTATGAACGTTTTATGTTATTTTCTTAATTTCATATTAAAAAATATCTAATTTATTGATAATTTTAGATGAGAACCAATGCTAAGGATCCACAACGGTTTCATGGATGATTCAAGATTCAAGAGTGGTAAATTGTATTTTCCAATGACCGGTTTTTATTTTTTTTTATAGAAGAAATGAATAGCACAACATTGTTATTTTGTTAATTTTGAAGAGCAGGCAATAATAATATAAAAAGGAAAATAGAATAAAAGTTATTTCTAACGAAATTTCAGGATCCTACAATTTACAATCTAAGGTGAAAAAATAATGTCAAAAGTTGAAATAAATATAAGGTTTAATGCAATTTGGTCAAAAGCAATTTTGTTATTCTTTTACATTCGCCTAAATTGATTTGCGGGGGAAAATGCAACAACATACACACGGACGTGCAGAATGAGATAAATAAGCAAATATTTTTTCAATTTTGTTGAAAACGTACTTAGAAGTGAGTGACACTTATACCGGTATACGTCATATAACATCAAATACGTCAATACCGTATACGTAAACTGAAATATTATGTATGACATACTAAATTATGAATGATAGAGAAAAAATCTGTAAACCGTAAAATTGCTTTTATATTGGATATTTTAAAAAAGCTTTTAAATGCATGCAACAACAAACAAATAAAATATTTTAAATTTAGTTCTTTTTTTTTGTAAAGAAATTTATAATCTAAATAATTTTTGTACGTTTTTAGCATTTGTCCAAATAAAAATTTTGAAAAAAAGGCCGTTTGTTAGTGGACCCGGTTACGAAACTTGTATATTATTGAAGATAGAAATTTATTTTAGTAAAACCCTTTTAAAAGGCGAGATAGGTAAAAACTTTCCCCCTTCAAATTTTTTGTTTTGCTTAATCCTAAATCTAGGCAATTTTTTAAATTTTTCATATTTGGATGAAAGTAATTAAAATAATGTTTTCTAAAGCAGTATTTTCACTTATTGAAGGGAAAAACCCCCTTAAGGGTTTTGGCGGTCGAACATTAACGATAATTTTAAATTCAATATACAGTTAACGAAATTTGCTATAAGTATATCACAGTTAGCTGAATATAATATTCCAACTTAGTTTTAAAAATATTGATTTTCAAAAGTTTCTTGTAAGTACCATTTATAGGACAAGATATGCTAAGTACAATAATAATGCCTCTTTGCTAAAATAAAAGTCGACATTAATATACCTGCTAGAAATCATTGCAATAATAGTGCCAGCTGTTCTTTTAAAAAATAAAATTACTAAAATTTATTTTAGAAAATTACTAAACGCTAACTAGAATTAAATAGTTCTCGCTTATTCGACGTCGATAAACATCGACTTAGAAAAATAAAATTTGGTTATTTTCAGAACCTAAACTTAGATTCCAAGGTTTTATAATTATTACAATTCGATTTTATAGTGCTACTTCTTCTGTAATACTACTTTTTCTTTCGTAAGTGGGAAGTACTTCGGATTCCAGTGCTCAAATGCTATTTAGCTACGGATTAATGTTATGGTAATTAAATAAATAGTACATATTTTTGTTAATACAAATTAAAATTTTAAAACGCGTTGATATTTTTCGTACCATTACGATTTTTATTCAATTTTAGACATATTTCCTAAAAGCTTCAATTCTAACTCTTACAATATGGCTATCATAATTTTCATATTGATTAAAATTTTTTCTTGACAGAAAATTCATAGTATATCTTAAGAAAATTTGATTAAATATGAAGTAACCAGATGTTACAAAACGAATTCTCATTAACAACAGAAACAATATAAATTTGTACAAAAAAGGATCATGAATTTCTATTAAATTATTTAAACTATAATAGCAGTTTTTAACTCTATGTTTATGCTAAAGATACGGTTTATATTAATTCTAAAAAATATTCAAAAATGGCGCAAAAAATAAGAAGAAAAATTAATATTATTCAAAAAAAAAAAAATTTTAATAAAATTTTTTCTACCACTCTTGCGAAACTTTATATTTAACAAGCCGTTATTTAAACATTTCTCTAAAACAAAAAAAGGAAAACATTAAATTCAAACATTCATAAAAGGAAAAAAAGGGGGGAAAACAACTACCTACCCAAAACAAAAAAAAGAGAAAATATGAAAAATCCTTATGAATCAACAAGGTGTTAGTTATATGGTTTAAATATATGCCAAAAAGAAGGTTAATCAATTTATATCCTATTCGGCTAAATTTAAGGTTAAATCGAGCAAAAATTGATATTCAAAATAAATGTGCAGAAACCCTTAAAATGAAAGCAACAGAACAGAAAAATGAAAAGGTTATAAAATAATAAATTTTTCCTTTTCTTTTTTTTTTGGATTTTTTAGTTACTTTATAATGAAAATATTTATATATGTACAGTTAAACTTTTATTTTTTGAACTTAATAAGTAGGTTCAATAAAATAGAGAGGATTTGTTTGGTAAAAAATCAATGAATTTTGAAAATAAAGATGAATTTTAGAAATAATAAAAACACGCGATTCAATTAAGGTTTTAAAACAAAGGGCATGTAGAATTGGGATCAGATAAGTATTATGTGAAATATTATAATAATTTGATTCTAATGAAACTTTTTCCCATCACTTTTTTTTTGAAAATTCACTATCAAAAAATATGGTATATTTGCAGCGCCAGATCTTCCATATATACAAAAGAAGCACTTGCAATAGGCGCCATAAAGCAGGAATGCCATTGAAAACTTTCAAAAGATCTTTTTTCACTTTTCTAGGCCATAATTCTGTGATTATACTTGTGTTCATCATAGTAAAGTTACAAGAAAAAGATTTTTTATAAGCAAAGTGAAAAATTTATAGCATTGTGTTCATTGCTTTGAAAAGGGGGAGGACGATTTTGGCAACCGCTTGGAGCGTCGATCAAGATAGAACCGAACCTGAGTATAATGGACGTAACGTGGCAGAAGTCTCGGTAATCTTTACAATAATTCTTCAAATAAATTTGTTCCACTTCATCAATATATTATCAATAATCAATAATCTTGAAAAATAAAATATATTTAAATGCATCGAAAATAAAAATAACTGTTTCAATATTTATTAAATATTTATTCAAACCGACCGTGCCTATAGCTGCAAACCTTAAGAAGAATAATAGTCACATTACATTTCGGGAATCGCTAATAATTTCACTTGATTTGCCCAGTCATACTACCTAATTTACGAAATTACCCAGAATTTACTACCTAGAAAAATACGAAATAGTTAATTGAAAATTACAATTTTCGAAAACTTGGGTCTATGGTTCATATTTTTCTGTAATATTTCTATAGATACCGAAAATGCTCTTTAAAATATCCAAAATTCTAAATTAAGTAGTCAACATAATAAATTTACAAATTTAGTGAATTCAATTTACGAATAAATAAGTGGGTAAACGAAAATATTCTTATAAACTTTTTAAAAACTTTTATTAATTTTTTTTTTATTCATTTTGTTGAAAAACTAACCTCAAAATCTTTACTTTCTAACAGTTTGCATTTAAAGAAGTTTTATTGTTTTCATATGCGCAAAATATTTCTATAACTTTATTACTTTAACCGTATCTTAACATACTGCTGCCATTTTCCACCCTTCAAGCAAAAATATTTAAAACTTTATTCTTATATATATAATATCCCTAAGGACAAAAATCAATGTGCGGTTATGTGTATATGAATTGCAATAAAAATGTAAATTTTTTTTATGTATTTTATTTTTTTTTTCTTCATCTTATCTGTAAAACAACAAAATTAATGTAAAGAGTTTTAGTTTTTTTTTTTTATAAAATGTTACCATACATTACAGAAACCTTTCACTTATCATTAAAAAATCTGCTCTTATCCTTCAAGATATACTAATATGCATAAAATATATAGAAAAGTCAATATACTTATAATATATTTTTTATAACTAGATGGCATTAGTGATTAAAGTTTTGTTGAAAAAAAATTTTTGAAATAATTTTTTTTTTTTTTGTTGGTTCAGAATATTTTACAAAAATAAAATGGAATATAATAAATGTAGTTTGTTTAAAAAGTTCATTCATTCTCTTGTTTTTAGTAAAATATTTATAAGGAAAAATTAAAATAAAATAACAGATAAAGTCCACCTTCAATCAAATAAATTAAATCCTTGAAAAAAATTCTCTGCAAACTATAGTTTTATTCAGTAAAAGACTTGTGAAAGCTGTTATTTAACTAAAATGATAAGTAAAGTGCTAAAATATAGTTATAACTTTAAAGTCGGGTATACAATCTGCTATAAATATAAAGCTTTGCTATTAATAAAATTGTTCAGTATATTTTGAAAACAAAAAAGTATTCGACTTATTGCTAAGTCTAAAATAATAGTAAGAATTTTAATGCTTACGGAATTGAAATAGTGTCGCAGTTTAAATGTATTCATGGAAACAGCAGGCTCAAGGTATAGATACAAAGCCTACTTTAAAACTAATGGAGATGAACCACTTTTATGCATGTGGTTAGCTGTGCTGTGCAATAAATGTTCTTAATTTGCGATACAGAACTAAACAGTCTACGCCAATCAATTAAATGAGTTAATTAAGAGAAATTCAGTTTGATTCATTGAACATTTATGTTATCAAATAATAAAATTAGATCTCAATTTCCAGTTTGAAGAGAAAGTCTCATAAGTTATACACAAATATATTGCATGAAATATTGCTAATTTTTTTATTTCAAATATTTCGAAATTTTAAATTTTTTCACCAAGAAAAAAACAAAATATTTTTTTTTCGATTTTTAACAATTCCACCTTATGATAAAATATTTTACTCTTATATATACTGTGTACAATATTTGGTTACAATGTGGCAAATAAATTTGTCATAATATACATACTTAGTTTCGATAAAAAAACAAAAAAAAAACAACAACAAAATTATACAACATTCAAAACAAAACTACCATTAAGGACTCTTCATCTTATTTTTTGTTTCGTTTTTTTTTTATTACATCATTTTAAAAAAAAAAACTTTATCCTTATTTCAATGAATATAAATAAGTGCGATAGTGTAGAGTTCAAGGTATTCTCAACAAATGTTCATTATATTATAGAAAAAAAACAAGAAGTAAACAAAAAATAAAAAAAAATGTTCACTTTTTAAAAAATAAAATTTTATAGCAATGCGTGCTTTCATATATCCTTGTTGCTTTTTTTTACTTTTTCTTATTTTATTGTACAAAATATTATATTATCCTTTTAAAACAAACACTGACATATTTAAAAAAAACTTTTCAACCTTCATTTCACTTTCTTTAATTTTTTTTTGCAATATTTGTTTTTTTTTTAAATATTTGGCATAACAATATAAATTTACAATTTACATACAATATTAGAAATTATACAAAAAGTTACTTCGATCATAATAAATATTGTGCAAACAGAGAGAACAATACGTGTGTGTATTATGGTTTGCACATAACATTATGCATAAAATTTATATTTGAAATATAAAATAAACTATAAATTATTCGTATGTGTGTTATTAAAATGAACTTGAAGAGAATAAAATGCAAAATTGCCAAAAAATGAGAAAATATCTAAAGCAGTACATATACATTCCAATGTGTATAAAAGTATGTCCTATACCTTAAGTGAAAATTTTAAATGAAATATTTAAATGCTGACACGTCATGGATATTCGAAAACGAAGTCGTGAAAGCATAATTTATTTGATATTGAAAATTATCTTGATTTTCATTTTATCACTCCTGTAAGAGTATCAGACGCGAACAATAAGCAGGTTTGTTTGACACTAGGTATTAAATATCAAATCATTCCGAGATATTTTTTTTATGAAATTAAAAAAAATTTAAGAGCTGTTTTGCTTATAAATTCCTCTCGGAAAAGAAACAGTTCTCGAACGGGGTAATTAAGGCCATCCAAAAAATGTATAATTTAATCAAAATCAAAAAATTCAATCTAATATTTTTAATTTTCCAAAAAATCCTCTATTTTTTTCTGAACGGAAGCTATAAGAAAAAAAACTTGAACATGTAGAAGATTTATTAAATTTCCTTAAAATTTCTGAATCTCGAAAGCATTTGAATTTTGACGCTTAGATCCAAAGAAAATTTCCTGTTTTTCCTGTTTTTGGTAACCTGAGCGATGATAATTTTAAAGCATTCATAACTGAATCATCCTGTATTTTATAATATAGACATTGAATTTAAAAATACACGCCTTGTGTCAATATTTTGATTCTTATATTGTACAAAATGTCCTAGCCGTAAAAATAATTATCTTTCCGTTGTTTTGATTCGGAAATGCCTAAAATCTAAAATTGTTGCTGGAATTTTTAAATTCTCTTCTTTCTTGTTAAATCATATAATAATTTTAATATATTTCAATTTCTGCCGAAATAGTAAAATATAAATACTATGAGGAGTGAAACTATTAGTTTAGGGCAGGCAGTTACAATTTTTAGTAGGTGGGTTAAAAATTATTTTTGCAAATAATAATGAGGGTTCTATGCAAATTTAAAATTTTTGTAAACTAATTTGTGGTAATACAAAGAAAATTTTCCAGGACACGGTTGAAATTACATATATAGGCTTTCATAATACAACATAATCTTCAACATATATTAAATTCACTATATTTTATTTTAAAATAAAAATAATTTTAAAATTTATTTTCAAATTAAATTCTAATAACAGTTCCTTATATATAAGCAATAAAATATGAAATCTAGATAAATTTCTCTTGGAAAATTCCACTAAAAGATAGCGTAATAAAATATTAAAAAAAAAAAAAAATATTTACATAAAAAACAGTTAAATTTTATCTAGAACATTATTAGTTCCCCACAATATTTATATATAGCACTTTTCCTGTCTGACAATATTAATGGAGACAATTTAGAAACGAAAATAAGTTCATAATCATAAAAATCTTGTTAAATATTTCAAATAAATAAAATTTATTAACTTTATTTCCTAGTGTTATAGTAATAAATCTTAAAGACTAAGACCGGTAGTTTTAGAATCTTCAAGGATAGTATTATTCTGTATGCACTTTATCTTGCAAAGAGATTACTTTAGTTAGAGATAATATTAAAGTAGTAGTAGTAGATAATATTAAAAACAGTTTTGTGATACTTGAATGAGTACTATTCTACAATCTGCAGTATCATTTAAGTACGTAAATTTAAGAAACTATAAATAATAGATAATATTTTTTCACAGTCTATATGATGTAATGATATCTGAGAGAATCACATTGAAATTACACTGAAAGATTTACAGAAATTTGTCATATCAAACAGAATTACGAGTTTTGTTAAATTTCGAAAATCGCAACTGTATGAAAATAACTAACTATGTGGGTTTCTTTTCAATTCGAAATACATAAAATCTACAGTAAAATTTATGCAAATGCAAAAATAAATTTATAATTTTCCTCTTAAGAGTTAAATTGTCGAAATTTTAAAATTTGTTAAGTTTAAAAAGTCTGAATACGAGTACCTGCGAAATATCAATTTTCAGCGTGCTTTTGCTCGAAATCGTAAACTTTCTAAATTTCTACAAACGTAAGAAATAAGGTGGAATATGTTTTCTTATCACAAAATATAATTATTTATTCAAACTAGCTGTAGTGCCTAACCATAATTTCGTTAGTACGTTTTTCAGCGTTTGCTCTCTGCATACAATGTGTCAATCATCATGGCATTTTCTCAAATATTTTTTTATTGCAATATATTAATTTTATTTATGGCAACATATTTAATTTTTTTTTTAATTAAAATTTCTGTATGTGAACTCGAAATCTGTGACAACAAGCACAAACGACTTAAGTCTATATAAGTGATTTCGGGATAAATCAATTTAAAACTTTAAAATAAATTTTGAAAAAAGTCATAAAGTTATTTGATTCAATTTGTTTTAAACGAAAAATAATTAAAAAACAAGCCCTTAGCACATAACCTGATGTAAAATAACTAAGAGCAGCTTCATGGTCATTAAAATCTAATTATCGTTCCTATTTGAAAATCTATATGTGAAAATCTATATTTTATTCATTTTATGAATTTCATATCTTATTAGATGCAGTTTAACTGCTTTTAAAATTTGTTTATCGACTAATATTAGTTATTAGTCATTCTAAAAGAACAATCAAAAATTGCGAAAAAAATTTCCATAAACTAACAAAAAATCGTCTTTGAATCTTTTCTAATAAATAACACTTTAAATTCTACTTCTACTACAAATAATTCAATCTATTCTCGTCTTCAATAAAATTGAAAGGATAAAAATATCAATATTTTATTCTCTTATAATCAGATTACAGACTATAAGGATATAATTTATTTAAATTATAATTTTACTTCTTAATATAGAATATTAAAAACCTTATCTGGTACAAAGCGACAGTGTTGTTTTCTTAGTATTACAGACCTAAACAAATATCAAATATAGACACAAATTCCTTTTCCTTGTAAGTATATACATATATTTACTGACCCAATTCACATTAAATAAGGATTTTGCATAATACAGTGCCGTATAATTGATTTTCCTATTTAAATATAAAAATTTTCTTAAAAAAGTTTTACTTTAAAGTTTCTTAAAAAGAAAAAAAAAATTTTTTTTTTTATAAAAATTAAGAAATTTGTCTTAAATTTGTTTAAAAAGACACAATCATAGAAAAAAGTCTTTTAAAATAGGTGGCATAGATTTAGAATTATAAATAATTTTGCCATTTATTACATTAATTTAAAGACTGATGTGGATGGGCTTTAAATAACAAATCTAATTTTTGTATTTGCTTTTAACAAATATTCACAAAATTTTGTATTTTTACATGTGCTCGAAGGGTATACTAAATTTGGGTTACCATTTGTAATGCTATCAAATAATGGTTTGAAATATTTGAAATATATGCTCCAGTTTACGTTCTTGATCAGCGTCAAATTCTGATTTGATTTAGCTTTGTTTGCCTGTCCGTCCGTCCCAATGATAACTCAACAACTAATTGAGCTAAGTTCACTACATTTTTACAAATGATTTAAAACAGTAGATTCCCAAACCCTAATTAAATTGGATATGATTTAATTACTGGTTCAGGTAGCTGCCATACAACTTCAAAATTAATTTAGCCATAGCTCAGAAATTATGCAGCGCATCATTTTGAAAATTTGCTCAGCTGTTATGTTTTATATAAGCCGTTGAAATTTTTTGGCTTCTTGTTTTAGCTGCCATACAACTTCATCAAAATCAAAAAACTAGTAAAATATTAAGTACTATTAAAGGCTGATCAAAAACTATTAAAGTATTAAAAATTATTAAAAATTATTAAATTTCATCGCTCAAAAACTATTAAAGTACCAAAACTGAAATTTAAAAAAAACGAATTTGGTGATGTGGCCATCATTTTGAGTAAAACTCCTTTAGATTACATAGGGTTATATCATAACTATCATATATGTATAAAATAGTACTAGACACAAAACACGCAAAATTGTTCTATTAAACCATATGTCAATTGTCTTCGACAATTAAAATCATACGGATATCTCAGAGTTGACACGGTTAACTAGTTATGTTCTCGTTTTTGATATCTTTATTTAAAATTGAAATTAATATTTTCTCTTGAATCGAAAATCTGTAGAGATGACAGCTTGTCTAGCAAGCCAATATAATTTTACTATTTTTCAATTATTATTGTTTTATTTAAATAAATTAGAAATCAATTAATAAATTTAATATTCAAAAGTCTATAATAGAAATTACATATATAAATGTATGTATAGAAAAATTTTCAAATCCTAAAAATTATTCCTACTCCTCCAAAATCAATTGAAAAATTACTACTCGTATAGTAAAAAACAAGGATTTTTTTTGTGAAAATTTTATTGCTGTTAATAATATGTAAAATCAAATTGATTGAATAAATAAGAAATTGTTATTGTATTTATTACAAGCAGTAAATCAAACTTTTACATTTTAAAGAACCCAGTCTCCAAATTTCACACAGTTGGGGGTATCTTTTATGTCGTCTCGTCTGAATTGTTTTAATAGTCTTCTTAGAAATTTTCACAAAAGAAAAAAAACTTTTTTGTCGCCACAAAACAAAAGGCTTCATATTATAAACTTTGAGACAACAAAATTTCGACATTGTATAAGGGTTCTCTAAAATAATATTCTTAATAATAATAGGCGAAAATTCTAAAGTCTTTTCAAACCAGCGATTTTTTTAACAAAATTAGAAATTTATAGTTCTTGTATTTTTATATTTTATTTTTAATAGTAAAATATTTTCAAATCTGGTATATTTTCGAATAAATTGAATATAAATATATTCGAAATTTTACAACATTGACCAGTCATTAAAAATGGTAATAAGTAATAGCAATAAAAATAATGCTATTTCTGTGGCAATAATGCAAAGACTTCTAATGTCTAGAATTTTCATTATTTAAATATTCTAAATCAATTTACTTTAAATAAATTAAAATCTATAAATTTTCAGAAAATATTGTACAATGTAACAATTTGCTGGACTATAAAATTTAAGTAAATAAAATGAGTCCTAAAAAATGTGTTAGAACTAGATAAGTAAACTGATTACTGGATTCACTTATCATCACTTCACTTTAATTATGGATTCACTTAATTTTAAAAATAAGTAGTTCAATAAGTTTGTAGATATAAAAATGTTTTAAGACTTTAAATTCTAAATAGTGAGTAAAATAAAAACTACTTACTGAATTTGATTTGAACAGCTTTGTCTGATGCCTTCAGATAATTATTTATATTACATTTGTTTTTAAATACCATTGATTTTTCTTTTAATTTAATGAAATATTTTTATACCCTGCACCTTCGTGAAGTAAAATTCTGCGTTGATTTAACATGTTCGTCCGTCCGATCGCACGATAAATCAAAAACGAAAAAAGGAAATACCATCAAACTTTCATAAATTGTTTAATTTTGTGCCAACGACGCGGAAAACGGGTTTGGGTAGTTGCTGAAGTCTAATTTTAAATTTTCAGAAAAATAATAAATTTAGATTCATGAGATTTAGCAGTCAAATTATAGGTCAGACATATCTGCGCAGTTTTAGTGAAATGGTTTAACAGGTTCGAATAACTGCCATACAAGATACTTCTACTACCGTAAAAGTTAATACGAAGTATCTTTAAAAAAGCTTTAATACATACACAGGTTGTCAACATGAAGGGTATAAATCATTATAAGTAATAATTAATATTAAAATATATCAGTATAATATATTTTCCTTTCTGTTATGATTGATTCCAAAATATTTTCATAAATTATTACTGACAAAATAATATTTAAAAATATAATCTTCCTTATTTTTTAAATAACTCACTTATTAATAAATTATTCTTTTTAATTTTACACAACCAGTATTATTATAAATTCAGAGTAAATACAATTCTACTTATATAATTGTAAATTTATAGAGGAATTTTAAGAGAAAATTTTCAAATTTAACACAATATATTTAAAAATTTTAATTAATTTTTTTAAAATACTTGTAAATAAATTTATTTTTTAATTAATTTTTAATTAATACAGTAAAATTTCTTAAAAAATATAAAATTTTAAATAACTTAAAAATTTTTTAAAGAAATTTCTATAGAATTTAAAATTTTTTTTAAAATAAATTGTTGTTATAGAAAAATATTTTCAATAGAATTAAGGTTTATACTTTCAATTATCATTGGAGTAATTAAATAAAATATTTAAGAAAACTTGATGTAGTATAAGTATTTATACTTAAATTTTCAATAAATATTAATTATGTAGATGTTATGAAATCTAGAATTAAAATCTTCTTAAATTTGAGTAATATAGTTCCCAGATTTAATTACAGAACAATTGAATTCTTTTTTTACTTTAATTTTAAAAATATAATTTTCAAATTCAAATTTAATGTAATAATAGTACAATCTGCTTTATTCACGAGAGGATCCTATAGTAATGAAAACATGTTTCAGTTAAGTATAGTAAGAAAGAACATAGTGCAGTTGGATTCTCACACGAAAGTTTTTAACTTTAATAAGAAAAAAGCTTTTTAAAAAATTTTTAACAAAAATTAGCAGAGAAATAAAATTTAACTGCAATAAAATGAATACTGCAGTAATTTAAAAATCTTTTTATATAACTTTGGTTTCCCCTTCCCAGTTACTTTCATTATAATGAAATAATTCTTCTGAACAAAAAATATATAAGACAAGTGCTTTTCTGGAGTCGAGATGTTGTAAGCCAATATTCGATTGAAAAAAAAGGTGTCGAATTTTTTTAGGGCTAAAAATGTTGAGCGATTAAAAATGCCCCATAATCACTTGTATTGTAGGTGTTTTTTGAAGTTTTAAAACTTTTCTTAATATTACTTTGAATATTTGAATGAGAGGTATCCGTTTCAGAAGCCCTAGTTTGTTAATTTTCAGTACGGACGAGTAAAAGTAATACATATATACACAAATTGGAATATATAGATTTTTATAATTCATGCGATATAATATTATAACCCATATGTGTGGAGGCGAGTATAATAAAGTTGGGTCAAACAAAAAAAAATTACTTTATAAAAAAGTTGTAAAGTATCACTCTTCCATTCAAAAAGTGAAAATACTGTTTTTAAAAATAATTTGCTATATTATTAAAATTATTTTCATTCATATACCGAAACATTTTAAAAATTGCCTACTTTTAGGACAAGACAACAAAAATAATTTAAATTAGTAAGATAATGCTTGAATTTTATTAGGGTTGATTGCGTTAGCTTAGTAAAATGATTGTGTTTTTTGTTGGCACGGAATTTATTGTTAGATTTTTGCATTTATAGAAATTTGAAAAAGATTGCAGTTTCGGAAATATAAGTGGCCAAAAATTCAAATTTTATAAATTTCGAGGGGTATCACTTGAGAGGTGGAAAAAAATTTTCTTCTAAAAAAAATTAACTATTTACTAGTATCCAAATAATGCTATAACTTTTACAAATGGGAGATAGGTAAAATTTGTTTCTCTATATATTGCAATATAAAATTTCAGATTTCTATATTTAAGGTTGTAAAAGTTTTGTAAACGGGTACACGGACGGACAGAGTGAAACTAATAAGTATTTTTTTTTCAAAATTTTTTTTCAAAAAGTGCTAAAAACAACATAAATTTTAAATAAAAAAACATATTCCACTTGAATAATAATAACCGAAAATGTTCAATTTGCAAGGGTAGAATTCAAGTATAAATTTGTATTTCACTTACAAGGGCGGAAAAAAATTTCATAAAATTAGTAACCGTTATAAATTCTTAACAAATAGTAAAAGATAATTTCGTTAAGAAAATTTCTTTTCTTCTCCAGATTTATTCCTGTCATTGAATCTATGAGATTGGGGACAACAATATTAACGTTCGTCTTTAATTTACCTATCAGTTGCTTATTTCTTTTAAGAATTATAATCTTAACACACAATATGGCATATAATTTCGATTTTAACATTTGAGTACTTTGAAATGAATGAATGAACCATGACAACATTCAACTTTGTTACCAAACACAAAAACGTGTGTTACGATTTTTTTTTTATGTTTGCTATACGGTATTTTGGTCTCAATGCAATAAATTATTTTGTGTCCACAAACAACCACGCTTATGTTTATTTTTGATATAGGGAATTTATACCAAATTAACTAGAAAAAAAAATTTTCCTTAAAGATTTTAAAGCGCAGAGAACTGCAAAAAAGAATAACATTCAGAAGAGAAAAATTTTTATATAAAAGTTTTAATGTGAGTTGAATGGTATGAAAGCGACGAGATATAAAATCAATGATGTTTCCAATATTTTTGTATCTTTCTTGAAGACTTTACATTTTTTCTTTTGTTAATTTTTTTTTCATTTTAAGTTTTTCTCTATCTCTCATATTTTGTCTTTTATCGTTTGTTCTTTTTGCTATCATCATAATTCCCTAAGAAAGCATTTTTGAT
Organism: Condylostylus longicornis; assembly: GCF_029603195.1. Classification (NCBI taxonomy): domain Eukaryota; kingdom Metazoa; phylum Arthropoda; class Insecta; order Diptera; family Dolichopodidae; genus Condylostylus; species Condylostylus longicornis. Next base: position 14,213,058 of record NW_026577987.1, read on the forward strand.
TTAGAAATTTTTTTTTGCTCTAACTGAACAATGAAATTACGAAGTCTGACATTAACAAGAATAAAATTCTAAAGAGAAAAAAAAACTTGAAAGAATTTTCTGCCGTAATTTTTGCTCTTTTTACATTGTCAAAGATATTTTTGTTTTCTTTTTTTACATACATAAACTTTTAAACTTTTGATTTTTGCCGCATACCAACATTATATTTTTAACTTTTTAGAAAAGAAATAAAGAATTTCTTCCACAAGAATTAGGAATTGTAACTTAAAAAATTGTTAATGTTAAAGAAATTGGTAGTGATAATCAATATTCATGCATGACTAAACTCGATTTCAGACAATAATATCGAATTGTTTGAATAGTTGAAAGGAAGACACATATAGTCACGCTTTCCCATCATGCACATTCTAAATGAAAACGAAATTAAACATTTCCTTTCTGAAAATATTGTTTTATCTTTAACCAGTATGATTTTGAAGACATTTTGTGATATTAAATTCTCACCAAAAATCTTTAAAACAAAATTATTTTTTTTTCCAATAGAAAAATAAAATTTCTAATAAAAAGCAAATTTTCTACCTTATTTTAGAAAATCTTATGTTGTGGATCAAAAATATTTTTTAATTCAATCTTTTTCAAACAAAGATGGTTCTGGGAGTCAATAGGAAAATCATGTACGTGCAAGTTTCGTAAAAAAACATGAAAAACTGTCTTTCGTCTTTCGTAATTTTTTATTTGCTTGGATTTACATGGTATTTTCAAAATATTTTTATGTCAGGTTCAATTCACTCTGTATTCGTAGCTTATTCTGTAATATTTTTATTTCCTACGGAAAAAGAGGAAGCATAAAAATGGGCTCATTATTGTTAATTGAAACGTGTTTCTGAAATTAATTGCAAAATTAATTTTCAAAGAATGTAAATGGACTGAAGCAGTAATGTCCATATTTCAAATTCAATGTATAAAAAATATAAGACCTCTTTAAGATTAAATTTCAACGCTGTCCTACGCAAACTTTTTCACTGTTCTACGTTCAATTTGTTCACTGTTTGATTCACAAACTGCAATTAACGAAGTTTTCAAAAACATCTCAGTTTGTTAGGAAAATTTTTTAGGAAAAAAAATTGTGGGACATAGAAATCATGTTTCAATGAATTGTTTCCAGAAACTATTCACAATTTAAATTTCTATCAACTTATAAAAATCTATCATTAAATTTCAGAAACTACATTTAACCAAACATATATTAAAGGGGTTTAAAATCTCCACGCTAAATGTTGTACATCTAAACGAAAAAGAACAAAATATTAATTAAAAACAAATTAATATTAATTTACAGCTCCTTCAAACCCACAATACTTTTATACTCTAAATAGGACAATTTTATCGTACACAATCTTTAAACGAATTTTCACTAAAATTTAACCATATTAATAGCAATAAACAGAATAATTTTTATCTTATCTCTAAGATCTCAGATAATAAAATTTAAGTATCAAAAACACTTTATTTAAATTGTTCTAACAATTAAAATTCTCATTAAATGTATACTTAATTTTCATGCTTGTGCAGAGTATCTTGTCTTCTTCTTAAAAGAATTTTTAATAGTAAATAGTGGAAAATAATGGAAAATATAAAAGTATGTAAGATATTTTCATTAAAATAAGGAAAATAAAATACAGAGAGCACAATATGACTTTCAAAAATGATCTAATCCATTTTAATCAGGAAATACATTTCCCATAGAGAATTAGAAAAAACTTACCAACTCAAGAAGAAGATTTTAAAATTGAAACAATCTAAGAAAATGTTATTTTTGTGAAATAGATTTTTATCCTTTATAGCATTTTCCCAAAAAAAAATTTAAAAAAAAAAATCTTATTAGTTTCATTCTGTCCGTCCATAAATTTGTGGACATATTTACAAAACTTCAACACCCTTTAAATTAGAAAGCTGGATTTCACATGTACGTAGATCTTTGATAGAGACTTATTTTCCTAGAAGAAAATTTCTCAAGTTATCGTGTTTCAAAAAATTTGTAAAATTTGAGTTTTTCACAGCTTATATTTCCGATACTGAAAACTTTTAAAGATTTCTATAATTGCAAAAAGCTAACGGTAAATGCCATGCCATTAAAAAAAATAATTGTTTTTCTTAACTCTTAACTTAAATTAAATTGGAGCAATATTTCTTGTTTTATTTAATACACAGCTCACCCCTAAAAGTATGCAATTTTTAAAATATATTTGTGTGTAAATGAAAGTAATTTTACTTTAATAATGTAGAGTATAAAGGAAAAAGTGCTACATTACAAACCACTGGTTTGACCCAACTTTATTATATCTCCTTTGAAAAAATTAAATTTTTCGTATTTTATTGTTTGATATCTATATAAGAATCCTGTTTCGAAACACTTCCACAGTCATTCATTAGTTTGCGCTTTTCACATACTATTTTTATATAATTTAAAAGAGAAATTGAAAAACGTTATACCCTGGTATTCATTATATCACTTTGTTTTGAAACTTGTTGGTACTAAATTCTTCAAAATTTCTTAAAATTTTTAATTGAAACTAGTGTTTCTATGGTTTTAAATACTTTATTTATACTAACTTTGTTCTAACTAACTTTACCCAATGATTTAGTACAACTACAAAGTAATCAATTAAAGTACATTTCTATATGTAAGCTTATTAAATTTATAGTTGAGAAAGTGGAATTTACTTTAAAAAAATTCAAATTTTGTTTTCTCAAAATCATTCAAATTTTTTTTTTGTGTATAAACAAAAAGTAAAATAAAAATTTTTCTTAATTTCCTACAATTTCATTAGCTAACTTGCAGATATGAGAATATCAAAATATTTCAATATCTATAGCAACAATCTCCAACTAAAAAAAATCAAACAAATTAAAACTAAATTGTGTGTGGGCAAGTAATATACATATACGCACACAAAATGTACCCATGTATATGCTATAGGAAATTGAATCTGAAAAAATAAAGTTTTTCTTCTTTTTTATTAACTATTAAAATTGTATTTTATTTTTATTTCTTCTTTATTTTAATATCTTAATAAAATAAAAGATATAAAATGAAAGTTAAAGGGACAAAGCCTATAAATATATGAACGTATTATGTATAAATAAAAAATATCGTATTTGTAATACAGAAACTATATTATATTAATACGATAAAAGGGATATTTAATCGAGTTTTATATTATACAAGAAAACTTACACATTCTATAAGAATATTTTACTGAATACAAGTATAACTTTAAAGGAATCCAAAGGGAAATTTGATAAAAGATAACCTTTTATTTCTTACATTTATTCAATTTATTGTGGGCGAGTAAATTCTCTTACGTCCAAATTTTATTGACAATGGACTGTCAATAAAAAAGGTGTAAGCAATTAATAATTTTGGGTATCAATAAATTTCCAAATGAATTTCGTGAAAATTTATTTTCATAGACTCCGTTACATATATTTTCGTAAATTAAAAGATTTTTGAGTTCCAATGTTTTCAAATTACCAAGATGAATCTGAAATTTCAAGAAATCTTAATAACAACTACCAAGATACAGAGAAGCCAGTCATTTAAGCGTTAATGTCCATGCAAAAATTTTTAGTATGTATTAGTATTCTGAAAGACGTAAAATTTTGTTTAGAAACTTTAAATGAATTCAAACATTTTTTTAACCCGAAAATGCCAAAATTAATTTTCCGATTCCGCTTCTTAGAGGTTATAAAGAACATTTTATAAAAAAAGTTATTAAAATTTTCAAAGGAATTACAAAATAGTGTGATACAACTCTAATTGGTCTACAGTATAACAAATTTCAAACTTGTTGAAATGCAGTTAAGATTCAGTAATAATTTGAATTAAAACCAATAAATTTATAACGTGAATTTAGTAATGCAATGAATTTAATAATAAAAAATCTTATAATACTAACCAATGTTAAAGTGCTGTATTACAATATGAAATTGTCCTTTAAAACGTTTATTTCAAGTTCTGTGAAAAATAATAAGTACCCAGAATAAATTCTTTAGTAATAAGTTCCTTCTAAAATAGAAAAATAATAAGTTCTTTAGTGAATGTACCCAGAAAAATGTAATTTTGGCTCTAAATAAAGGTTAATTTTCGATCTCTCTAGATCTCTCAGATTTCTCTCTAGAAAATTTTCCAGTTAATTTCGTTTATTAACTTAAAATTTCAAGAAGTCTCATCAAATGACAGATAGGAATCCCTCCATCTAAAATATTCACGAATTTTAATGTTTGGCTCTACATTACTTTAAATCATAGTTTTTGTTTTAGAAATAGAAAATTAAATATAAAAATTTTTATACTCTGTTATGTACACTTTAAAAATCAAGAATGAGTATTGTACCGTTCAATTAATTCTACCAACCATTGCTCAATTATTGCAATTTCAAAATATAAGCCTAGACTACTTGTTTTAGATTCAATTTAAAACAATTTAACTTCTTTTCAAAGCAGTTAGTAACAGAAAAACAGTGAAATCAAAATGCCAACACTTCCTATTTCGAACTCGTGGCAAAATTAACTAATTTTTATTTTTATCACAATCTTGATATCCAACATATATTGCAAGAATAATAATTAATACCAATTATGATATCTTCTAAAAAAATTTCTTTTTACTTATTTACTTTCTATATTTACATAAATCTGTAAATATTTTTAAATGATAAATTTTTTTTTTATGTTCAAGGATTAATATTCCTTTTATTTCCTTTCTAGCATTTTTCCAAACTTTCAAAAAAAAAGTGCTTATTGATTTCACTCTGTTCATCTGCTTGTCCATTCGTCCGCCTTTCTGTTTTTTTTAAGGTAGACAGCCGAAATTTTTGTTACAAATAGATCTTTATTAGAAACATATTTCTGTAGAGGAAAATTTTTACCTACCTTAATTATTTATTGTAACAACACCACAAATAACAAAATGGCATTTGAAATTAACCGCTATCTGGAAATACGAGTATGTGGAAGTTTTTTTCAAATTCTTGACCTTAAATCTTTTTTCTTCTAGATCTTAAGTAGAGGTCTGAAATTTTAGCAATCTTAAGATATCAATAAATAATTTATTCGGTTCGAAGAAAATTTTTTTCCATCTCATATCTCTTGAAATTCATAAAACTTGAGTTTTCGGCACCTTATATTTCGAAATTGCAAGCTTTTTCACATTTCTATAAATGGAGAAAACTGACGGTAGATGCAATGTCTTCAAAAATTATGAATATCACGGAATTTTTTTTTCGCTCATCTAAAATATATGAAAATATTTGAAATATTTTCTGTATATCTAAATGAAATTAATTTAAAATGTAATAAATTGTATTTAGGAGTAGAATTTTCTCTTATTCAAGTAAATCGTGCTAATCTATAAACCATTGATTTGACCCAACAATTGGTTTATTGGTTATTCTATTCTCTTTCTCTTACTTTACATTATATTTTATTGGGATCGCATATTGATTTTGAATAAATAATTATAACATGTTCAAACATTTTAACTATTTAACTTAGAATGACATATAAATACTTTTAATATGTCAAGATTGTTACGATATGAATACTTTGTTACATAATACTTATAGTTAACTTATACCGAAGAGAATACTTAAAAATAATATGGTAAATACTTTCAGTTATTGAAAAAAAAACTGATATTATAAGAATTTATTCACTTGAGTTCTATTATTGAAAATTCGAGATGATTATTTGCACATTTTATTTATTCATAAGAAGCTTAAAAAATTTTCATGTAAACAAAGACAATTTAAGTTTCTATAAGAAAGGAATAAAGTTTTCGGAGGAACGGGAAAGAAAATAATGAGAACAAATAAATATTTTGAATTGTTTTAAATGAAATTGAAACAATGAATTTTTATTTTATATAGAATAAACAATAATCTTTGTCGTATAACGGGAATTGACATATCGAAACTTTTTATGGAATGAAAATTGCCATGGCTTTATTAGCCAAATTCCAAAAAAAAAAAAATGTTGAAAAAATGTGTTCATTAGTTTTATTCTCTATTATCTGTCAATAATTTTCTCGTCCGAACAGCTACTCGAAAGAATACCAAATTTTGAAAATCTACAAATATTTAGTAAATGTTTTAAGTTATTAAAAGAAAATTTCTTTAAACTTCCCAAATAATTTGGCAAATTTAATGTGGTACACAAATTTTTAAATGATGTCAATTTCCCGTCACCTTCTCGCCAATTCTGCCAATCTAGCCAATAATGTCTACTAAAGAGAGAATATAACAATAACTGTCTTTTTACATAAAATTTTACGTCCTAAATTAAATTAATAATTAATCTAGTTCAATTTTTATGCTAGAAAATTCATTTTAGATTATTACTTTAAGATTTCACCAAAAAATATGCAATTTTTTTAAAAATAGGAGAACTATTTTTCCTTTGAACAAAATTAAAAAACAGTGTATTTCAATACAGTATAACATGTGTCTAAAATTAAAACAGCATTATAACTTGTTTCTAAACTATGACTTTAAGCTTCCACCTAAAAATATAGAATTTTTTTATAAAAAGAGAATTGCTCAATCGTTTTGATTGTTAGGGAATCAAACTAGGTATACAATGGATATAAGTTCTTGGCTTTAACCGATGAAACAAGATATTCTATTTGAAAAAAATAAATATTATATTGTGTTTAAATCCATAGTCAATTCAAATTTCATGAATATATGTCCATATACCGTTCTCCTTATCTTGAACTAGATCATGTATTGGATTTAGCATTTCAATTTGATTAAAGTTAGAAATAAAATTAAATTGTTGCTAATAATTGTTTTGTTCTTTCATCAAAACCGTACTTGCAAATGTATATTATGAATAATAATAATCATTAACATAATTTCAGTTTGTTTTCAAAAAACCCTCACTGAATATGGTATTTGCAACATATTATTAACTTTTCAAAATAAACTAGTATTATTCTAGATTTTTTTCAACATAACTTATGATAGTTATAAACAGAAATAATGACAGAAAATTTTTTTGTTTAATTCTAAAACAGAATTTCTATTCAAAGTTGTTCATACAAAATATAATATGGAATTTTTTATTCAATTTATCACAAGTAAGGGACCTATAAGACTCTTAATTTTTGGTGACAGGGTGACAATAATTCCGGTAGTAAATCGCCAATATTAATTTTTACTTTATCCTTATATATATTTAAAACTTCATACGTATAGCTGTTATATTCTGCAAATAATATAATTTTGAAGGAAGAATATTAATTATAGAATGTCCTATACAATTTTTATCACATTTAATATTAATCCAAAACTTTTTCACATTATTATATTTGGTATTAAGAAAAGAACAAAAATAGACTGACACGGATTGTATTTTTAAAAAAAAAATGAGAATTTTCTCAAAAAAAAAAGTGAAATATTTATGATTCTAAAATTGAGAAGTTGACGACCATAAACTCTGTAAATATTGATACGGATAGACGATTTTGGGACAACTTCCACTGGGATTTACACCACCTATTGTCTTTAAATAGCTACCTTATAATTGACATGGTCCGCACTAAGTTTTAATATTGCAGTGCAACTAAAGTATTTTCTTAAATATGACAAATAAAACTAATGTTGTAGAAGATAATCAATATTTATTACGTTTCTATTACAAAATGTGTGCTAAACTTCAATATGATATCTTTAACAGTTTCCAATATAAGAGAAAATAGCTTTGAATTCTAGGATCCTAACTCTCTTTAGTTAGTCTGTCGACCATTTACTATAATATGTAAAATTTGTTGAGTGAAATTATAATACTATGTAGTATAAATAGTTTATGAAATTATTCTATTGTTTGTTAATATTTTTCAATAATATTTTTCGTTTACAAAAGGATGAATCGTTCACTTATAACGCAAACGTAAATTTGTTAAACAGAAATCTTCCAATACGTTTTAACACAGCAGTACATAATAATATGTGCCATGTTTGTAAGAACATAATATTTAGATATACCTACATGTACATATACATTTTGTTATATTGTATTTGTCCAGTACATTTTATAATTTGTAATTTTTCATAAATCGGATAACAAATCTTTTTCTTTTTGTCTCAATGGAATTATTGTTCCACTATATATTCTTTCCAATTATTTATTCTTCCGTACAGTTCTTTTTCATTTCCTTTTTTGATTCGTTTTATCTATAATATATAATTGATTGATGAGGAAAATTTTCGATGTAGATTGCATTATTTATAAGTCCGGAAATGAATTCACAAAATGTACATAATATATAAACTTTTCGCATTTACCCCTATGTCGTACTAAAATTTCTTCACAGTATACCCTATTTATCAAAACAAAATAATTGTATGTAAAAAATGAAGTCGATTCGAATGTACCATATACCATTGGTTTCATTTAATTCCGACTAAAAGAAAACTTAAATACAAACCTATAACAATATGTGCATATAGAATAATGTTATATGGTTAAACAAACCTGTACATAATACACATGATATAGAAATGTTATATCAGTTCAATTTTTTCAAGAATATCCTTTGGAAATTTGAAGTCAATTCTAATTAACGGATAGATTTTTTTCTCGCTTCTTTTCTATTTAATTTTCATTTTGCTATTGATTAGACGGATAAAATTTTTATTAATGAAATGAAAAGCAAATAATAGAAAAAAATCAAAGCCAAATAATGGTATGTGGCATGTGCATCAAATTTGAATAATATTTTCTTTATCGCAGTAATCACCAGGAAACATGTAAAAATTCAGGATAATTAGAATTTTAAAGAATGAAAAATTAAAAGGAATGTTAAAAAATGTTAAACTTTTTTTTTTGTTTTTTGATAAACTGTAGTCAAAGTTCAATGAAAAGAAGCGGAAACACATATCAGTTGCACCTCCAATTTTGAGTTTTCTTGATTTGGTTAATGTCGCAAATTTATAACACAGGATTAGTTTAAAATGATACTCTTGTAAGAAACAAGAAAAATATGTGCAAGATATGAAAGGTTTTTCGACAAACGTTCATAATTTCATGTATATAATATGCAAACGTTGAAAACGTTAAAAAAAGAACGTCGGTTTAATACAAAAATGTTTCTGGCATTGTTGAACTTTCGTTCGCTTTTATCTCTTTTTTCAATTTTGTATTTTTTTTCTCTTTAAGTATGTATGTGAGGAAAATTGGTGTTATTTATATATTATAAATTTTGGAATGGCCTTTACAAAAACTTGCTATTGAGATCCATATTTGAATACTCAAGTTTTTTTTTTTCGTTCCTACTTCATTCCTGGGAGGAGCATAGAGCTTGTGCACGATTTTCTAGATAACCATAAACCAGTTTCTTACGTCATTAAATTTATTATGATATTCAGGTAATGTGAAAAAATTCCGAGGCTTGCACTATGTTGCCGTTGTACATAATTATATTAAAATTATAACGGATACTTGGACAATTTAACATGTGTTGGAATTTTAATCAAAAATAAATAACATTTTTTTACACACTATGTCGAGTATTCATCGTATTCGAACCACTTTAATCATTGGAAAAAATTTGTAAAGAAATTTGTAAAGAAAAAAATAATTAATATTTGCTTTGAGTGTTTTTACGAATTTTTTTACAATATATGTACATATGTATATTATTATGTAGTAGAGCACTTTCCCAATATCGTTATGAAAAAAGGATCTGTTTTTTTTTACAATACTGGTATTTAACAGAATTTGATGCGATTCCCTTTGAGAACAGTCTTTTTTTCTCTTTTTTTCAATTCATCCACTTTAATCGACAACGAACGATCATATGGGACAAACTAGAATAAAAAAAAAACTATTGATATAACTACATATATGCTACATCAGGTACTGAAAGTAAAGCTGCATAATTAATAAAAAATTAAAAAAAAAACGTGATGAGTCCCTTATGATTTTCAGAAGAAGACAAAAAAATATTTTTTACAAACTATTTAACTTTTAACCCACATGTGTGCTATTTACAGAATTATTTTTCAATAGTAAATTGGTTTTTATATCCAAGTATTTCATACAAGTCTATGAAAATTTAGAAAACTAATGTTGTAGAAGATAATAAAATAGTTAAAACTGTGCATTGGTCAAATGGAAAGGAAATAATGTTTTCGTTCCTTGTTAATTGCTACTGTTGATTTGTAATAAAGTAGACAGCTGGAACGGATACCTATGACATATAAAAGAAATTATAGGAAGGCTCAATATTTAATATATAAAGTTTTTATTTAAATCTCATATTATTTAGAACAATATTTTTTAATGCAAAATAACTCTCCCAATTCATAAATAAATTTTAATCGAAGCAAACCTTTGAATATTTTCGTCCAATTTTCAAATTTTTCATTTCTTATTTTTAATTTATTTTTAATTATATAAGCAAAAAATTAAACATCATTATGTATGTATGCAAAATTCCAAATTTCATAATTTCAACCTTTAATATGCATTGAAGATGCATTTATTTTTGCAAAATGCGCTGACCAAACAAGCTCAACTGTTTCATTAGGTTATGAGATTGTTATATCTTACATTACATTAGATTTAAAAAAAAAATTTTAAATAGAATATAAAATTTCTCGTTTATGGCAGAGTCATTTTTCATTTGATTATGAAAACTTTAATAATTTTCAAGCTTAGCGAGTTCACTTTTAAATTATGTATTTTGATTGAATTTCCCAAATTCTCTGCAGCAATATTTTCTTATCTGTGTATATCATGAATTCGAAAATAAAAGTATATAGCTTTTACGATGCAACACACGTTGCACAAAATGCATTTTAATGTAGACAATAAAAAATCCAAAAATAAATAATAAAAATTGAAAAATAAACTATCTAAATGACTTTTTGCATAAGGATAATGACGTTAAAATACAGAAAATTTCTTTTTACTAGAAAAAAAATGAAAAATTTATCTATTCACTATTCTACACTACAGCTATACCTTTATTCCAAAAATTCTTTAAAAATAACTTTTAAAAGTGATTGAGAGTAGAAAACATCACATAAAATTAAATTACATATTTGAAACTCACAAAAAAATATGAGAAAGATAACGTAAAAGGTGGTGATATCATAATCATTTGTATACTTTACAAATATCCTCATGAAATTTAACATATTTGAATATAAACGAACCACCTTAAGCTATATACTTGTATATAATATACAATATACATAATATACAATATTAAATTCATATATTAGCTTCTTTTATACTCGTACACACAATACACTCTCTGTAACGTCGCATGATATTTTTGTACACTTTTTTTTATGAATTCAAAAATAATTTTAACAAAACTGTTATTGAAATATTTACAGGATTTTCCACTTATGAAAAATTCTAAAGACAAAAAAAAATCACACCATCAAAATTTTTGCTTTATCACCATAAAAATAACGTTACATCAAAAATTTCTTGAGAACCCTTTCAAAACGTTCTTTTTACTAAAGATAACATTAGTGTCATATTAAATAATTTTATATATTTTTAAAGGATTTAAAGAATAGATTTTGCTCACACAAATCTTTCTTTGATAATGAATGTCATTTAAAATTATCTGAAATAGTAAATATACGGTAACATTTTATAGAGCATCAGGCTATTTTAATGTTTGAAGACAGTGTCAACACAAAAAACAAATTATTCCTAAAATTAATGTGATTCACTAAAATCTTAACCTCAGATTTTGTCTGACTGCATATTTTGTTATGATTCAGATTTCATTTGGATGAAAAAAATGGAACCCCATTAAATTACTGTAACTGAGGCATTGTTCTCGAATTTTATTTCTTAAAAACTATTTGAAATTCACACGCTGCAATATGTTATGAAAATTTTTATCCAAATTAAATAAAATCAAATCCAAGCGATATTGTAAATTGTAACTAGACAAATTTCTTACAGCGACGTCTTATAATTTATTTTGGAATTATAGTATGTTAACAAAAAACACCCGAATAGATTCTTTTTCAATACTAATTTACTTATATTGTAAATATTGCCAGTTTATTGCATAGAATAGCAAATATATAATTAAAATTTTCAAAACACGTTAATCATGCCATTAAATAAATTATTTTTTTCATATATAACTAAATTTTAGATATTATAGTTTTCCTGTGTAATAATATGTGAGTTCGCAAATAGTAAAAATTAATTGGTGAAAATAATAAGTCATGAAATGACCATAAATCAGACAATTAAATTTATATTAAATTAATAAATTATTATTCTGAATTTAATTAATAATAAATATCACTTTAGTTACCTGAATATTAATGAAATATAAAATAATTTCCAAAATCAATAAATAAAAGTTATTTTGTGTAATAAAGAATATAAAATAGTAATACGTATAGATCCATAATTATGTACATACAACATTTATGTAATACTCTAAAATTGTAAATAAATTGTGAAAACGTTTTTCTTCAAGTTCAATATACAAAATGAATTGCTAGTAGCTGGACAACTCCTATAATAATATTTTGTATAAGAATACTCGTATAATTAGAGAATCGTGATTCATAATGTATTTTAATTACAAATTTAGCATTTCAATTGCAAATTAAAGGATATTTTGTGAAAAAAATTATAAATTAATAATTCGAAATAAATAAAATATTTAATCAATATCATAGTCTCAAATAATGTCATTAATTGACGATCGATTTTACCCAATTATAATAATTATATTAATAAAATTATAAAGAGGCTTCTAAAATACAAAAGAACTAAAAATATAAACAAACAACTACTTACAATAACAAAATATTTAGAGAATTTTGCGCTAATCACCCGGGTGACCAATAATGTGAGAGAAGATGTTTTATTCTCTATGAACACAAGGGTTTTAAATTAATGATATTTCTAAAAAATCATGTAATCATTCTTTATGAATTCAATTGGTATACGCTTAATATTTTTTATAAATGGTGTGAGGACCAAACAATTGTTTTTTAAGTTTTCTAATTAAAAGCACTCTTTTCGGGGTGTTTTATCATCCAGTAGGTATAAGTTAGTATGTGAATAATATTAACACAAAAATTTCATTCACATTTTCAATTTTTGAAAATCTTTCAATAAAAAATTTTTCTTCTAATATGAATTTTTAAAGCTGAAAAGAGTCAACTTTGTACAAATAACAATAAAGTAATAAAACTAAAATCGCATTACCCTCTTCTTTAAGAAAATAAAGAACAAAAAAAATTACAAATAAAATAAAAATTCTAAATTTGATCACGTAATAATAATTTGAGAACGACGTTATACTTTGAATCTAAATAATGCAATCAAAAAAACAAAATATATGAACATACATGAGAAACACAAAATGACAACACACAAAAAGTTTCCTTTCAAAAGGAAACTTTCATATAACAAATTTGTTAATATCCTTTATCATTTCAATTCAAAATACACAGTACGCATATATTACAGATATTTTACTTATAAAATATAGCATAAAATTTTTTGCGAATACAGACATTTTAATATACACACGCATATTTTGTAATATTTTATTTATGTATATACATAAATATGCAATAACAAAATTTTTTTTTTAGTTATTTTTTACTGTCTGCTTGTCTACTGTATAGATAATATGTAAAAATTATTTTCATTTTTAACTTTAGTAACTACTTACTGTCATATTTTAAGTTAACAAAAAAAATAAAAGAAATCATAGGCGATGAAGTTGAAGTAATTCTCTCGATTTCAATCATACATTTTAAAATATTGAGAGCGTGGGTACTCGTTGTAATAGTTATGGATGTGTGCGCATAATAATGTATGTATTATGAAGATTACAACTTAACTTAGGCTATTACTTATGGTTTTTATTTCGAAAATAAATGCTTAATGTGGCAGTCTCTACTATTCAACGTATAAAGATGAAACGTGGGTCAACGTATTTATTGAAAAATTAAAATTTCATTTCTGTGTTCGAATTTCAATATCTTTAATTCTAGAGCGAGAATTAAAGAATATACAAGAATTTTTACAGTGAGAATTAAAGAATTTACAAGAAATATGGGATGGGAAATAATGATTAGGTTTTAAGACAGTAGACAGTACAAAAATCATAAACGTTATTAAAATATAGCTAAAGGCGAAATTTTTTTTATTTACTACTACTTTATAAAAGGCACACCCTGTAAAAATCTGCAAGTTTGTTTTAAAGATTTGAATTTCAAACATATCTCAATTCTATCTTCCTCTTCCACATATTACCGAGAAGGTGAGAATTTTATTTTTAGTATTTTAGTTTTTTCTTTGATATTTTTTTCCAGCATTATAACAAACACTATAAACACATTGTATATATAAATTATGTATGTTTACGTTGTACGTTCATTTAAACAAATTTATGATAAAAGCTAAAATAAAATGTCTCACTTTATTACATTAATTTTCATTTTCTAAGTCAGTTTTCATTCAGAGAGTGTAACAGAATAAATTTTTTTTATTATTATTAGACTCCGGAATTAAGCAAATACTGCATGATTAAAGAATAGTTAATATACTCAATGTATTAATTCAAATATTTTAAATGGTTTTTCTTTCAAGTGAATTTGGTCACAAGAACATAGAGCATCGCAAGATATTGGCATAATATACCGAGTTGCTGTTCAAGAAAATTTTATGCAAGTAAGTAGACGCACATAATAAAATTTATTTATCTATATTAAATGATGAAAATCTAATTATTAAAAATATTCCCGTTACACTCTTCAAATTTACCCCTGAATTATGCAAGAATTAAATATCCTAGTATTTTGTTTTACCCACTGCACTGTATATAATTAGGTATAACTTATGTGATGGAAACAAATTTTGTATATCGAATTTTCAGTGGGAACGCATTTTTCCGTGATAGGGAAGCGGTAAAAAACTATTTTTAACAACTGGCGAGACATTTTAGAGAACTGGGATGGCACAAAGCAAAACTCTACTAAGAGCCAATTCTAGGTATTCTAGCTAATAGCTTACTAACGCAATAAAAATTGGGAAGAAGTATTTAACGGGCTTTTTTATATTATTCTATAACATTTTCATTTAAGAATAACATTGCGGTCGGTTTTGTGCTGACAACACCAGATTTTTTAACTTACAATTCTCAAGTAATCGTTTTATTGACAGAAGAAAACTTACAATATTAATAGTAAACGAAAATGTTTTAAACACTCTTCTGTAAAATGTTATGGTTTGCTATAAATCAATGTCGTAGATAGTATGATGAAATTAATCATTTAATTGAAATAAAATTAAGCTGAATTACACTTAAGTATCATAGCATTAATACAAAATACGACCAAATCCAATTGTTAAAAAAATTTGACACTTTTGACAAAAATTCAGACACTTATGAGACACTTAGTCATTTTCCTCTTCATTCACGCACATATAGTTCAGTAAGTTGTTAGTTGTCATATTAAAATATAACCTCAGTTTTTTACGAATTTTAAAAATTATTATATAGTTGTTTATATTTCATTTATAACATAAAACATATTATTTTTACATAGAAAAAATTTTTCAATCTTATCCACATTAAATGAAAATCTAAATGGGTTAATTAGAAAAGTATTCTTTGGGGAAAAGTAAAAAATATAGAAAAGGATTAAAAAAAAAACATTCAACCTTATTTTTTACATTTACTCTAAATTCCTTTTTTTTCTTGTTTTGCGTATCAACTTACTTCATCTTTTTGCTTCTCTGTTTTTTTTCTATTCCCTAAGTTAGTAATGATAAATTCCAAAGGACAATGACAAGCATAATGGAGCGTGATTTGAATTACGGATAATTTTAATATTTAAAGTGTTATTAAAAGTGTGTAGGTATAAAAGAGAAGAGAAATATTTTATTATTACTTGAGTTGAAAATGTGAAAAGTTAACAAAGGAGGAGTAAAAAAAAAAAGTAAATTAATAAAATAAATTTTTTATTTTTTCTCCACTTCGATTTTTCAATATTTCTTCAATCACTAATTTAAGTGATTAAATTTTAATTGAGAGAAAATTTCATGCTTTTAAACGGTTCTTGAATATAATTATCTTTATTTTAAGGATAAGTATATTGTTAATAGTAAATACATTATTTTAAAACTTTGAAATTATAGAGAAATGCAAATACTACGCCATGGTAGATAAACGCAAGAAATCTACTTTTACGAGTTGCTAAAATTTTCAGGCTGTCGGACTGAATACTAAATAGCCTCGTTGTGATATATAGCTAAATCTTCATATTCACGTCCTCACATAATTCAGTATTTGGTGTATTTTTGAAAAGAAAATCATTTAAGAAGTTTTCAACTCTGGCGTTGTAGAGCCTCCAATTTCTCAAGTCGAGCTCCGAAAATAGTTTGCCATCTCTTTTTTCCCTTTATAAAAATACACTCTGCAGTTTCGTAGAATTTAAAAAAAAATTTAATAAAATCTCTCAATGAACAATCATTCCATTAATATTTAAGGATAACTTTTTCAATAAAGTTCACTTGACTAGAAGTTCAAGTACGAAATTTTGAATACTCCAATATAATGTAAGATTTATATATACATATACAAATATGTATGTATTATTATGGCTAAATTCCATTTTGAATATTCAAAATAATAATATGCATATATTTCTATAAATTTCAAAATATTTATGCATTATGATTCCCTAATATACATTTAAACAAATCTTGATATAATAACAAGTTGGAAAAAGTATTCTCAAAGGATTTCAGGTCAATGTTTTCATACCAACAGTACTATTAGTATGCTGTCAAGTTGCATGTAATTTTTTTTTTACAATATTTTCTTAAATATTTTTTCTTGATTTGCTTATATATAAATATTCTTTTATTTGATATCTAAAGTATCCTTTTTATGTAGTCAGTCTATTTATGTGGAAAATATTCAAAATTTCAGTAAATTTGTTATTTGTTTCAATATGCTTTTATATACAACATATACATACCTACATATTTGTTGATAAATATCAGTGGCATGCAGTATTTTGTTTCTGGAAATAAAAATTAAGAAAGTAAGTTATTTCGCTGTTTTTAACTTATTGTATAAAAAATTATTATGATAAAATACTACTCTTTTAAATTTATAATATCTAAGATTTCATTTTTTAAATAAAAAATTTTAATAAAATTAATACTATAATGAAATATGAAATTCTTGTATACGTAACAAATAATTCTTTTTAACATTGTTCAGTCCACATTTTGCATGAAAATGATGCTACGCCACTGACTGATGTTGTAATGCATGTGTATAAAGGTAATAACTTATGTACGAAACAGGTGATATAAATTTTCGTACAATGTTACTAAACATTCTCTATAAAGTTAAACTAATGCAATTTTTGTAAAAAATTTATTCAACTTGAAATATTATGGAAACTACTTTTAAAATTCAGTAAAAATAATTTTTTTTACTGAATTTAGAGAGGATTCAAAAAAAAAAAAACTATGAATATTCTACACAAGTGATTTAAAGTATTATTTTTTTCCATTTTAGGGTAATATTTTTGGACATATTATAATACCATAAAAAATTTTAATGCTTTTCTACTGGTAAAAGCTTAAAAGTGCACTGTAATCATTATTCCCCAAAAGAACTATTTTTTTTACCCTTGTAACTTACTAATATAACATTAACTCAACATTGACGTATAAGTCGAGTTCAAGTTTAAAAATTACAAAATTGCTTCAACAAAAAAAACGAATAGAGTACCATGTACGATAACCTGAATAACGCAAAGCCATAGTAGTTAAAATATGGTCTGCAGTGCTTTACAGCATTAACAAATTTCATTTTAAAATATATTTTTTCGAAGCGGCTGGGGAAAATTTCTAAAACTCTTAGACCTTTAACGATAACTCATATAATAAAACGAGTCTAAATACCAAGGAAACATTAGTTTTTACACAAAATCTGGAAAATAATATTAATATTAGGGGAACAAAATAAATAAGTTTTCATTTAACTAAATTAATCAAGCGAGGTAGATTCAGTTCAATAATAAAGTAAAACTGAAAGAAGGTATTTTTATTACAAAAGAAGAAAAATGAAAAATTTCTAAAATAAAATTTATATTCAAAAATTTCACTATGAATAATTCATCTTGAATTTTTGCTTACATCAAATTTATTGAAAAAAAAATCAAAAAAAAAATCAAAATTTCGATTTAATAAAATTATTTTCCTTCTTCCATTTTATAAAAAATTCATATGCTTCTTCATATTTTTTTATGCAAATGCAATTTCTCTTATAATGCAATTGTTTCTACCTTTAATATATCATTAGAATAAAGGAAAACTACTTAAATATTAGACTGTCAACAATATACTGCTCTTATATACAGACATATTAAAATAATGTTGTAAATCTGTAATTTGACAAATATTCGGAGTATATTGGATCAAACAGAAAATTTTCCTCCAGTTGTACACGTTGTTTATTCTTATTGAATAAGGTTTCGCGTGCCAGGATCTCCAGGATTTGCTCCACTGTCGAAAATTTTAAAAATTTTATTTATTATCTGTTCTGTTCTATTCTACTCGGTTTTTTTTTCTGGAACGACTACCCTCTTCTAACTTTATGTTGATATATTATTTAAATGCCCAATAAACTTTTATAGATTAAATGGCAACACTAATTTTATTTTATAATTTCAACCGTTTTACAATTTCCCACTTATGTGAGATCAATTTCTTATCTCTATTTCTCACTAATTTTTCTATTTATTACACATACCAATTATACGAATATAAATTTTTGGAATTTTACGTGGAAAGTAGAAACAATTTCTAAATACAATGAAATTAAGTGAAAAAGCAAAGGAAAAACAAAGACAAAAAAAATGTTTTAGTACCTTTAGTAATTTTTGACATTTTTAACAATTAAAGACAGAATAGGACATCATAAAGGATAAACTACAAACTCACAATTCCTGTGATTCTATGTAATAAATAAGAAAGAAAAAAGAAAGTGTGTATGTTTACTTATTTGAAATTTTTACTTTGA
Source organism: Condylostylus longicornis (assembly GCF_029603195.1). Taxonomy (NCBI): domain Eukaryota; kingdom Metazoa; phylum Arthropoda; class Insecta; order Diptera; family Dolichopodidae; genus Condylostylus; species Condylostylus longicornis. The sequence goes on from NW_026577987.1 coordinate 14,232,178, forward strand.
AATAGTTTTAAAAAACTTTACCAATTTTTATTTTTTCTACTTTAAAGAATCTAAAATACCATAATAATACCACATAAATTTTTTCAATGTATCCTTTTGAGATAAAAACAAAATTTTCAGAATTAAAAGCAAAACAAAAAATTTGTTGGAATTTATTTTATTACCACACCTACTGTTTTCCTTTCTTTCTATTTTTTTTTTTTGAAAAAAAAAACAAATAAAATATTTTAAAAAATATTACACAAATCACAAGAATTGTAAGAAAAAAAAAATATTTGAAATAGTTCAAGTTTCCGTTTAAACTATTCGAAAACCATAAAATTTACTAGCTATGCATTATGGATACACTATGGATACTTGCAAAATAAAGTTTGGCCCAATTGTAACTCTATAATAAATAAAATTAATCTACTAACTATGATTTCAAACTTCTTAGAATTACATGTAGAAATCTTGTATAATATCGTAATGTGTGAAAAGAAATCGATATATGCTTATATCACCTCCCCATAAATCAATTTCGAGTATGATTTTTGCCGTATATAAAGAAATCTTTTGTATTGTTTATGACTTCAATTTTGTAAAATTACATTTTTTTTTAATAATAGCTAGTTGAGAGTAAACAAATATATGTATTTAATTTTTTTCTCTATTTATAGAATATTTTTTAAAAAATTTTTGAAAAAAATGTTCTTATTATAGGTTTCAGAGGTTTATTTGTGCGTTTCTGAGCATTTTTTTACAAAATTCCTAAATTTATTTTTGTGTTAAAAATTTCAAAATTCCACAAAATTATCAACCGTGCAAAGCTTATGGCAACATTGTGTAACAGTTAAAAAATTTTATAGGCAACCGTTGTCATTTGACTTGGTATCTTGAACCAATTTCTTCTTCATTTTCAAATAAAATTTTAAATTTTACTATGATACCACAAAGTAATGAATTCAGAGTTAAAATCTAATATTTTGCTAACATTGTCCTTCTTGGGAAAACTATTGTGATTAAATAATAATATTATTTATAATTTATATTTTAAATTACATGTTAGCTAAGTCTAGCGTTAAATGAATATTAGTTTCCCCTAAAATTATGCAATGAGTTTTTAAAATGAAAATAGTTTTTATCAATAAAAGGTAATTCTAATAATCGCTGCTTCTATCCGAATTTCTATATTTTTCAAACCATTATGAATATTTGGAAAAATATTTCATTCATTAATGTAAATAACCACAATAAATAGCTACTATATTTTTGAATTGAGTAAATATCTACATAAAACAAAGCATGAAAGCAATCTTTATTACACGTACAGATAAGAACAACGTGTAGCACATCTATTATAATTTTTAACTATGGATGCAAAATATATCTACCCATAATTCTTGGTTTATTCCATAATATATTATTTTTGTGTATAACCAATATTTTTTTTTATTTTTATAAAATTTTTTTAAAATTATCTACTTGCATAATATTATTTAAGTTCCTATTGGTATAACACATAAAAATTTTAAATTATTTTTTAAAATTTCAGATTATTTATGGTTTACCTCAATTCTCTTATATTGAAACTGTGTATTTTCAAATAAAAAGATGGATCACATTTCTTGAACTCTCTAAACTTCATAATTTTTACAGAAAAATTTCATAATTTTTTTGCAATATTAAATCCTGGATTGTTTTCAATGGTAAACGTTCGTGTAGTTACTACTATATGCAGTTTCGTATACATGTTCTGATTACAGGATTTTTACTAACCTCAATCATCTGTAATTTAAAAAAAAAAAAAATTGGGAAAAATCCACAAACAAACAAAATCAACACACAGAAAATTTAGTTCGAAACAGAAAAAAGTGAAGGTGGTAAAATAGCATGCAACACAAGTTTACTGCGTTAAAATGTTAAAATTAAAAAAAAAAATGTAAATAAAAACCTTTTTTTCTTTAATTAATGCCGTTTTGCTTTCTAATTATGCAACTTAACAAAATGTAAATGAGTACAAAAAACATTTAACCCAAAAAAAAATTTAGTTTTCTCTCAAGCAAAATTTTATAAATTGTTATAAATACTTTTAAATCCTTAAATATTTTTCGAAGAAGTGTTAAAGGAAAAATTAAAATTCGGAAATGATAATTTTGATTTCGTAAGTACTTTTATAACGACAAATGCATGTACTCATATTATACGATATTAAGGAAAATTTGGGGAATGCTCTTGAATTAAATTTACAAAAAACCTGTTAGTTGGAAAATTAGTTGGAAAGTTGTTAGTCAGAATTAAAGAAATGGAACAAGGTTTTGCACAAGCTCAAAAACTTATATAAAAGCAATTCAATTTAGATTTAAATTTATATAATTTGTAAGATCCACAACGCAACAACAGACAGGCTTTGATATTGGTAAATTTCGTTCATCAAGAACTGCTTATTTTAACAATAGCCAATTTCTCAATGAGTTAGTCGACCCGAATACAAGGAAAATTTATAAATTTTGAAGGATTTCAAAATTCATTAATTTTTTTGGTTAGAATTCAGTAAGCACAAAGGGTTTTTTTTAATACAGGTGTTAAAACTCATCGAAAGACAAAGATAAATGGACTGCCATCAGGCCAATCAATAGTGTAGGATTTTACTTCAACCTGGAAGGTTATAAACTTCTTTGCTCTACTGTAGTTTAATGTCTAAATTCCGTGCTGGAAGTGCTGTCAGAGCATTCTAGGTTAAATCGAAAAATCTCGTTCGTTTCAGTGTTTTTGTCCAAATCTTCTCTCCTATAAGTCGAGAGGCCTTGGACATTTTGCCATTTCATATTTTTGAGATTTTGCCATTTCACACCCCTAAATTGTGAATCCCCTTTCTATTTTCTATACTAAGTCTCAAAATCAAAACAAAATTATAATAATAAAATAAGTTAACTGGAAATTTTATATAATATGAGCTCTTGTTTGTAATATGACGAGCTACTAAGCTTTCTTACATTTCACCAAGATGCAAAAGTAAGAACAAAATTTATTGCACTTTTCAAATATTATTCAGAAAATTCATATATCACATAATCAGCATTTGGTTATGTTCGGACCACATATGATTTAATATTAAATAAAAAAAATTTGGAAAGAAAAATTTCTTTTCGCATTTTTACTATTAAAGCATTCAAAAAAAAAAAAAAAAAATTTTCACTTTAAATTTTTGTTTTTTCAATTTTGTTGTCTACGGCTGAAAAATAGCCCCAACAGCAATCCACTTGACTTTTATGTCATAAAATTTCATAAAATTTTCTTAACCATACTCATAAGTTTCGTTTTTGTGCATAATAAGAGGAAGGATAAGAATAAGTGATGACAGGAAATAAAAATTTCATGAATTCATGACAATTTTTAAAAGAGGACAATTCTAGTTGGAAGGATTAAAATGCATTTTGAACTTTGTTGCAGCCATTATAAATTAAATCTTCATGTATGTATCTTTTTGTGTATTTTTTTAATAGTCTTAATTTATTCTGTTGTATAAGGGTAATGTTCTTAGCCTCAGTGATCAAAATGAACGTTTAATTTGAAAATCACAAGTACGTAAGAGATTGCAAAAGAGATGCAAAAGAATTTCATGAATTAATTTATTAACATCAACAAAGCTGCCATGAATAAATTATTTATAATTATTCTAATTTCAAGTGACTATTGCAATCACTATTTTTTCTTTAATAATTGAATAGTTATTGGAAGGGAAGTACACATTTACGTACATATATACGACTTATTGATTTAAGGGGAAATTTTTGTTTTGTAATATAAAGCTATGCCATAATGTGAAACAGTATCATTCTCATCACCTTCAATAACTATTTGCAAAACTGATTTCCAAAACTAAATTTATAATTTCACAATTCTTGTTCATTTGAGAATGCGAGCCCATTAAATTTACAATGCAAGACTCAGTAAAAAGCTATCATATATGTTATATACTATTTTAAATTTATATTTTACTGGATCATGTAACTTGGTCGCGTAACATAAGATACGCAACCAAGTTAATAATCGTTACATTTTCGTTTGTAAAATCTAAATTTGTATTATTTTACTCCCTTTTTGAAAAGTTTATTGCCAATTAGAATGTGGTACGACTTTTATTTATGATTTAACTGTCTTCATTTCCTATATAGGCATATTTTTTTTAAAATATAAGATGTTGCAGAAAATGATTATTGCATACCAATTTATACCGCTACTCTGAATACCAATAATACAACACGTGTATAAAACTTCTTTCAAATTTAAAACCAGATCAATAATGCTATCACTACATTCTTACTCAATACTTTTAAATTTACATTGTAAGTCTATGTTATGTACGTGATATAATTTTTACGCTCAAGTAATGATATATACATATATACACACACATAATATAATTATGTATATAAACATAATTTTACAGCTTTCTAAGACTTTATCTTTTTTCCAGTAAATATAAAAAAGAAAGAACGACATGAAAAATTTTGAGATTATTTAAATGACAAGACCTAGTTCCCCATTGAATTCAGATCAATGTTACAGGTATAAATAATGTTAAATATTATATTATTTTTATGAAATTTCTTATTTATGATCAATTTCTGTTTATGTTTTTGTGTGCCTATAATTTTACATCATATAACAATAAAATATTACTTCATTTGTTTTTTTAACAGTTCTGTTAAAATGTCAAAAGATTTTAAATCAAATAGAAATTTCAAATGTTTACGTCAGTTTCTGAATATAGTATAAAATTGTAAATTTACATTCAAATTCTGAATTGTAACCATTTTTAGTTCGAGAAAATATTTTAGTTATTATTTGAGAAAAAATTGAATCTTAAAGCTCTGCCACAACAATAAAACAAATTACAAATGCAATTAGGCAAATTTTAGATTAACCTGCGCTTTGCACGATTTATCGTTCTCATGGTCACGGTATTGTAGTTGCTTGCCAAACACTTCATTTTACTTTAAATTATAATTTACACTGAAATCTTCTTCTTGATCTTCAGCTCTTGTACCCCATCCAATTATGAGCGGCAATAAAATGTAAATATATTCTTCTCTTTTATTACAAGACACGAGAATCACAATGGAATGGAATTTTTACTTAATTATTATTAAAAATATTTTAAAAATTTTCTCACTTTGACTAATTTTTCATTTTAAAATAGTTACTTTTTTTCTGGTTTTTTATTTGAGGTTGCACCATTATTTTGTAATAAATTACAAAATTCTTAATATAAAAATGTTGTTTTAAAAAATTAACCAACTTTCAACATTAATAAAATATTGCTTAATTTTATGTTCAAAATGTTTAGCTTGTAAAGGGAAATACGGAGGGAAAAAGTGCTTTTTCTTGGCATTAGAAGCATATTTTAAATTTTATTACTTAAATTTAAATTATTACTCACCAGGCGCATTCGATTTGGTCTATTACGATTGCAAAAATTTTTCAAGCTTAACATGAATGATTAAAAATATTCTCGAAACCTTTTAGTAAAAATAGCATTTCCACATAAAAAATACCCTAATAATTTAAAAATCATAATTAATAAATCATTTGTTTCCTATTTGTTATTTGTTAGTCCTCTATGACAAATATTATACGCAATAGTTATTATTTCATTTCCCATTAACAAAAATTTTCAAAATATTTTAAATTTTAATTATAATGAGCCTTTTTATACCCTGCACTTCGTGAAGGGTATATTAACTTTGGTATGGAGTTTGTAACTACTTGAAGGAGTCATCTGCGGTATGGACATATATATATATTCTTGCTCAGCGTAAAATTCTGCGTTGATTTAGACATGTCCGTCCGTCCGTCCGTCCGTCCGTCCGTCCGTCCGTCCGTCCGTCCGATCGCACGATAACTCAAAAACGAATAACGCAATCGACACCAAACTTTCACAAGTTGCTTCTTTTGTGCCAAGGACGAACCCTATTGTTATTGGACCAATTCGGACAACGGGGTCGGGTAGCTGCCATACAACTCAAAGAGTTTATTTTAATTATTTCAAAAACTAATAAAGGTACAAATATAAAATTTTGTATACATGTGTCCAATTATATTCTACATATGCTCTAAAAATTTTAATGAGATAACTGCACCGGTTCGGGTGGCTGCCATACAACTCCAAAAGCAAATTTTTTATATTCGGCAAGATAACAAAGTTAGATTCATGAAACTTGGCAGTTGTGTGTCCAATTATAGATCAGATATACCTGCGAAGTTTTAGTGGAATTGCTTGGCAGGTTCGGGTACCTGCCATACAACTCCAAAAGCTAATTTTAAATATTTGGAAAAATAATAAAGTCAAATTCATGAAACTTGGCAGTTGTGTGTCCAATTATAGATCAGATATATTTGCGAAGTTTTAGTGGAATTGCTTGGCAGGTTCTGGTACCTGCCATACAACTCCAAAAGCTAATTTTAAATATTTTGAAAAATAATAAAGACAGATTCATGAAACTTGGCAGTTGTGTGTCCAATTATAGGTCAAAGATATTTCTGAAGTTTTGGTGGAATTGCTTGACAGGTTCGAGTGGCTCCCATACAAGTCCAAAAGCTTATTTTAAATATTTGGAAAAATAATAAAGTTAGATTCATGAAACTTGGCAATTGTGTGTCCAATTATAGATCAGATATACCTGCGAAGTTTTAGTGGAATTGCTTGGCAGGTTCGGGTACCTGCCATACAACTCCAAAAGCTAATTTTAAATATTTTGAAAAATAATAAAGACAGATTCATGAAACTTGGCAGTTGTGTGTCCAATTATAGGTCAAAGATATTTCTGAAGTTTTGGTGGAATTGCTTGACAGGTTCGAGTGGCTCCCATACAAGTCCAAAAGCTTATTTTAAATATTTGGAAAAATAATAAAGTTAGATTCATGAAACTTGGCAATTGTGTGTCCAATTATAGATCAGATATATTAGCGAAGTTTTAGTGGAATTGCTTGGCAGGTCCGGGTACCTGCCATACAACTCCAAAAGCTAATTTTAAATATTTGGAAAAATAATAAAGTCAGATTCACGAAACTTGGTAGTTGTGTGTTCAGTTATAGATCAGACATATCCGTGAAGTTTCTATAGAATGTTTCACAGGTTTGAGTAATTGCTATACAACAATGAAAGGTGCAGGGTATAATTCAATCGGTTCATACCGACTGAAACGTTTTTACTTGTTTATATATTAGTTCATCTTTTTATTGTAATGTCCTTTCAAAATTCACTTTATCATGCGCTATTCATAAAAAATATAATTATTAGAAATTAACATAAATAAATTAAGTTATAACTTGAAACTAAACATCATTAATTCAAAAGAAAAACAAAAAAAAACAAAAAAATATGCTGAAATAATTTCGAATATTAAGAAAATAGAAAATTAGAATTTTCACAAAAAATTAATTAATTTTATCCGACAATTAAACAAAGAGAATTATTTTCCGTTGTACGTATTTAAAGCTAGAAAAAATATTCAAATTTCAAAATAATTGAATAAAACGAAACACAAAAAAAAAAAATTTTTTTTCTTTTCTAATATCCTTTTTACGCCAGACCATTAGAATACTAAAGGAAAAAATACCGAAAATATACGATAATAACGGACAAAGGGTATTTGGTTTTTTTCGACTTTGGTTGTGTTGTTTTGGTTTGTGTTCTGTTTTTTTTTTGTTTTGTAACCATAAAAAATTCCAACCAAAAATCCCAACATCAATTATAACCTTTTCAGAATAAAATGTTAATCTCCCACATTTTCATTCACATTTTTGTTGTACAACATTTTTCAAAAAAAAATATTTTTTTTTTTTTTGGTATTTCACATTACTAAAGAACAATAAAAAGGCAAAGCAAAACAATTATATAATTTAGGACTACAAAAAAATAATTTTTTTTTTTCATTATTTTATAAGAAAAAAAATTTATTGTCCCAGGTAATGGTTGAGAAATGCTTTTGACAAAAACGTTCTACATTTTAAAGAGGAAAAATAACACCGAAAACAAAAATTACAATTGTACACTTTTCTCTTCATTTTAAACGCTTCATTTAAAAACAAAAATAGAGTTGCCCATGACAAATCGAGTACAATTGAACGAAGTTTTTTTACAGTTATAAAATAAGTGATCTCACGCAATTCAAGTTAATATTTTAACAAAATGTTGGTTCTATGGAAAGTTGAAAAATGCAAACCTTTAAAATTTTTGGCAGTTCTTGTAAGTATGCCCAGTTCGGAATAGTTGCCCAGTTATAAAATTCTCAAGCAAAATTTGAATTACTGTAAAAATTGAAAACACTAATTTTTATGGTAAGCATGACATAAACCTTTTAACTTTTGAAATTGTATAACAGTTATTGTAAAAAGTTATACAATAACAATCAAATTTTATCAGAATGGTAGCCATTTATTATTACCGAATTCCTTCACACAAGATTTAAATACTTCAATTTGCAAGACATTGCCAAACTGCTATTTAAGTTGTATGACAATTACTGTATGAACTTTTAAAATCACTACAAAATTTTATCATAATAGTGGCTATACACAGTATCGTTCATGCAAAACTCAGTAATCCGAATCTTACTCCATTGTTAAAGATACAACTAAATTATGTGAGTTATAGGGCAAATTATATCGAGCAGCTGTTTAAATCATATTAAGTAGAGTTTCTGTTAATTTAATTAATTTCACTTAATTTCAAGTTTTCTATGGAATGGGCAGACATTACTAAATCGGTTCAGAATGCCATGTTAATCAAAATCATATATTATTGTATACATACTTGTGCCTATATCTTAGAACTTTATTTCTTGGTATGATAAACCAAGTGTTAAATTTATAATACTATTTGACTATTTACTCGTGCGTTTATGAAAATACCATGAAAATGTCCGAATTCTTGTTTTGCATCTTTTTTTCTTCTGTTTGGTTTTTTTATCCAATTTTTTTTTGTTGTTTAAATAAAGAATATAAATTAAGGATCATTATTAAATTTTCTTGTATTATTAAAGTGAGTATGGAAGAAAACAAAAAAAAATATTTTCAAATCAAAATGTTTACCGTTTACCAAAATGGCAGTAATTTTATTACATCTATTTCTGCATACACGTGTAGTGTGTTCAGAATACTAAATAAATTTCCCCAAAAATATGCAATTTTATGTTTTTTTTTAAATATTAATTTATTATAATATTAACCTTATTGCAGTAATTTGAAACGAAATATTTTAGTATACAAAAAGTAAAATGCATTCTGCACCTATCCTTTAAATAATAATAATCTAAATTTTTTTCTAATTTAAAGGACTACATATTATAAACAAGAGTTATTAATAAAACAAGAATATAATATTGCGTTAATTTCCTAAAATGGCTATTATAGAAGGCTAAATATTTAATTTTCGAATAATTTTCTTGGAAAATTTTAAAATTTATTTGTGAAATAACAAGTTTCTTAAAGCAAAATATAACATTTTTAAAGAGCCATTTTCTTTGTTTCCTTTAAATACCTTATTCCCCATCTTTCGATGTGATGCAAAGATCTCATGATCAGAAATCCTTAAACAAAAACTTGATTTCGTCATATACTATTATGATATAAAAAAATAAAAATTGACTAATAGGTATGTTCTGTTATCTAAATACAGGCTTCTCTGTCTATTTATTTGCAACATTAACAATGTGATTTGAATTGAAATTTTAATTTGTACATACATAATATTTAAAAACTAAATGCAAATCAACATTATTTTTAAAAAATTTCATAAATTTTTCATATAACAATATTTAAAAATATCCTTTTGTACGCTCGACTTATATTTCCCTTATTCAATGGCCTAAATAGCTCAAAAAAATTTATTTCCTCCCATTTTAGACTAATAAAAATTTTAGTAGACTAATAATTTATCGAATCGATCGAAATATTCTATAAAGATTTATTGCAAAGCAAATGAATAATAAAAAAAAAAATTCTTTTTAATTAAGGAAATAATCTCTATTTAAAAGATATTATTTTTGACTGGTTGTTTTATAATAGCACCCAAATCATATACAATCAGTCATACATCACTTAAAATAATATTTTCAAAGTTTTATCGTAAATTCTTCGAAAAGGATAATCACATTTCAATCGATTCAAAAAGACAGACTAAAAGACAGATTGTTATGTAATAAATAATATTGTCCTTCTCATCTATTACAGAAGAAAAGAAAAAAAATCAAAAAGTTTTAATAAAAGGACATGAGACGAATAAAAGTTTATATTAATGATGTTTTCACTAAAATGAATGACGTTGACAAGTCACTTAAACAAATTTTCTGGTTTTTTTTCATTTTCGTTAAAAAATTATATCCTTTTTCTCTTTGTTTTCCGTTTTTTTTTTAAAGAAATAAAAAAAATATAATGATTCATTGTTATTGTTATTAAGAAGGATGATTCATTTTTTTTTTCTCTTAATTTCTTATTTTCTTTCATGCCATCACATTTTTCTTTCCAACAATTTATAATGTTATTATACTTTAAACTAAAATAAATATGAGAAATTTCATTCAAAATATTATAATATCCTTTTTCATTATCGCCATTAAATTTAAATAAAACAAAAAAAGAAAATAATTTTTTTTTTAATTCTTTTATACTATATTTAACAAATAATTTTCATGTTGTATTTTGATTCCTTTAAAAATTTGAAATATGGTAAAATTTAATATATTAATTAATAACATAGTAAAAGAATTTTTGTAACATTATCCATTCAAGGATAAAATACAAATAATAATATCATGTAAAAGTTATTTAAAATAATAATAATTAAGAATTTCCCTTAACATCTTTTTACCGACCGCATTGCATACAATAAGGAAGGTTGTGTAATACCATCGAACGAGTTTTCGGTGGGAACGCATTTGTCCATAGTAAGGCAGCGTAAATAAACCATATTTGGAGGGATGTTGGTCTGTCGGTCTGCGTGTATTTTGGGATATATCAGACTTCGGGAACTAGAGTTTTTTGCGGGCGTATTTTACATTTTTTCGTATATAAAGAAAAAGAATCAACCAATTTAATTGAAATTTAATACATAAATTAGGTGCCGTATTATTTAATAATACGGCACATAAATAGAGCCCATTTTTCGTTTTTTACCATATCTACGGTACGGGTTGTTGAACGGGAAATTTCTTGAAATATGGCGTTTAAGATTTGGTTGTTGCCAAAGCTAATTGATAAACTTTTGAAGGAAATCGGCTGGCACAATGCAAAATTCTACCAAGAGGCAAATTTATATTTATCTAGATATTATAACTAAAAACTTGCTTCCATTCCTTAAAATTGGAAAGAAGTGCTCAAAATGCATTTTCTATAACACTTTCACTAAACTAGGCAACATACATTCGGTTATGTGCTGACCACATCAGACATTTGTTATTCGTTGTTTCCCTAAAACACACATATCAAATTACAAATTTTTGTTATATTAGAATTTTATTTAAATTAAATTTGAATAATTATTATTTTACATATTTTACATATTATGCTTGTAAACTTTTCTTTTGTTTTTCTTTTCAAACTAAAAAACATCGTGTCAAATTATTCACAAATGAATAGAAAATTAAATTGCATATATAAAGTCTTGCATATTATCAAATGAATAACACCTGGGATTGCATCAAATCATTTTTCAAATTTACTTGTTATGAAATTTGTTATACAATAATGCAAAATATTATTATTAACAAGAATAATATCATTTTATTACAAGGATAATTTATTGTATTTATAAAATATTATAGAAAATCAATTCATAAAATAAAATTGTTCGATGCTTTTGTAAAAATATTTTTTGATCATTTTAATACATTTGCATTCAATTTTTTTTTTGATTTTATAATATGCAATTTTGTTATATGACAGAATAATTTGAACTAAGAAATTAATTATAGGCTTTCCATAACTGAATGCAAATTAAATTCGGCATGGTTTTACAAGCTCCAAGAAACTGAATATTGTTCCTTCAAATATTTTTCCATTATTGACTATAAAACGACCGGTATTTTGTAATTAAATCGGTAAACCTGAAAAATTTTCAAGTCTCCACAATATGTTACATGATTCACTTGGAAGACAAACTTATTACTTTTCTTGGCTCTCTAATTAACTCGACTAGTGTTAAGAGCTGTTCACAAGATATTACGAGCTTTTAAATATTGAACTAAATTTTATTTTTTAATAACTTTATTGCTTATTTTATTAAAGTGTCGACAAAGAATAATTGAGCAAACATTCATCTCTCAATCTAGCCCCGCAATATATTGGAACTTTATAAATGTAATCAATAATATTTATCTTTTTTTATACATAATACCTTTTTGATACAATTCTCCTATGACATTTTCATATTTTCTTACTTTCAATTCTAATAGTTTAATACGAATTGGATCACAAAGTATAGCGTATCCTATATATTTTTAAATGCAAACTAACGTATGTTCGAAGGGTATTATAAATTGATTTTATCGTTTGTAACGCCAAGAAATAATATATGCTTTGGTCAGCGTCGAATTCTGACTCGATTTAACTATTCAAATTATTGAATCTAAAAATAATATTGGAATTTCGCACAAGCAGATATATTATTAGGGGTGTAAAGTGTCATGAATATCATTGAAGTTTTTTGATTCGTTGTGCAAGCTGCCATACAACTTCAATAGTATTTTAGCCATACCTTAGAAACTATTGAAATAACATTACTGAAATTTATGTCAGCTATGGCATATTTTTTCGCTCATGGAATGACAAATTCTCGTTTAAATTCAAATTCAATTTTGTATGATTTTGAAACAAAATCTTATTGAGCTATATGCATTTATTTTTAAAGATTTGTAAAAAATCTTGGAAAATTTCCCAAAATATCACCTTCACTCATAATTTTCGAAATATTATAAATTGGGTGCGTTCATCCTCTCAAAATTCCTATACATCTAATTATTTCTTCTTATTATTATGGTTATACATCTTAATTATACTAAAATAATATAATCATCAATCAATTAATTATTTTTCAATCAAGGTGCAAAAGTATAATATCATTTACGTATTTCGTATATATTTATTATTATTTTGAATAAATCATCTCAGTAATGAATTTTGAGAGTATTTTCGGAAACAAAAATAATGAATATTTAATTGTGATTTATGATTTCATAATGGTATCACAATATACCATAATTTAATGAAAATTTTTAATTATTTGAACATTATTTCAACAAATAAAACAATTATATTTTAATTAATTATTAATTTTAAAATTTTAATTTGTAATAATATTAAAATAAATTCATTATTTTAAGTAAATATTATGAATTTTATACGAAATTAGTTCAATGAAAAAATTCTCTGAAAAAAGAAGGATTTTAAGTGTTGGATTTCTTAAATATAAGTAATGTTAAGGTAGTGCTCTTCCAATTTAATTAATAAAAATAATCAATCAATTAAATATAAAAAAGTACAAGTATACATTTTAAAATTTTTACATTACAAAGGTAAAACAAAAGCTAAGTGTTTGTTCAGAGAAATGCAATTAATATTGTTAAAATTTTATTTAGAATTTTTGATTAAGTTTTCTTTTATAGTAAAAATTTTAAAATCAATTTTGTAGAATTTTTTCTAAATATCTCGATAATTTCTAATGTGTGCACACTCAAAAGATAGTAAAATTTTCATATTCTCATATTCTCTATCAGATTTCATAGTTCTTAAACTTTTAGATAAAGAATTTCAATTAATCTCACAATAATTGCGTTTTGCATATTGAATGACGTAAAAAGAGAAAGTTTTATTAAAACTACCAAAGTAAACTTGTTTTTTCTTCATTGTTTCTCATTTATTAAAAGACATCATAAAAGAGAATATAACCAACGCGGAAAGAACAAATTTTAAAAATTTCATGTAAGAGACCAACTTTAAAATTCCCAATTGTTTTTAATATAGTTATTTATTATTATATCGTTTTTCTGTTTTTTTGCCGCTCTCCGAAATTTATTTGAAAAATGGTGACAAATTGCACGAAATGATGGTAAATTAGGTCTGAGTATTTTAGATTGTTAATTCATTGCGAATGAATTGAGAAAAAAATGTCAACTCTGTGATACTCGTAAGAATTTGTTATCCTACGTTACTTTCGAGTAAATATACCATAGCTGACTATGTGACAGACTATGACTTAAAGTTGCCGTATTACCATATTAATTTACGCAAAATTTTCTAAGATATGGCCAAACTACTATTGAAGTTGTATGGCTCCTATCATAACGAGTCAAGAAATTTCAATGATGTTTATCACACATAACAGCCCTACTAATACACGAGACATCAAACATATCGGCCCTACTTATATACAGGGTGATTCTGAAAGTTATACAACAACATATATTATTGGTTAGAAGATCGAAAATGGGTAAAACTTTTATCCTGGGTTAGGTACCAAATGTCAATGATTTCCGAGTTCCACGTATTTTCAAGAATTTGGTTATAACTTCCGTTCCGAAAAAGATAGGAACCTACACAAATTTTTTTCAAACTGTTTGTGAAAGGCCTAGTAAAGGGCTTAAAATAGTCATCCTGTTTGATTTTGTATTTTATGTACCTTCGGAATACCAAGCATTCGAACTTTAGGGAAAATCAAATTTTTCACTTGTTTTATTTTTAAGTGTTTTTTAACCAGATAATTTCGTAAGAAATTTTTTGAAACCTTGATATTTTTTTATAGAATTTTGCGCAGCTGCTTAAACTTTAATTTAAGTACTCGAACATTAAAAAAATTTTTGTGGTACAGAAGATATAACACAAAAACCACTTCTATGTCAAATTTAAAGGCCCTATTTTCCATTATTTTTAATTTTATTGATTTAAAGCGCTGTAACTATCAACTATTATTAATTTTTGATGACAAAAGTTGTTATTTTGATAAAAAAATCTGAATTTTAACATTTTCATTGAAATGTAACAGGTAATAATAAAATTGAAACGAAATTTCATACAAACTTTAATTTGAAAAACAAAAATTTATTTTAAAAAATTTGAAATTTTTGAAAAGAAAAACTAGAATTTTCATTTTGGAAAAACAAAAAAAAATCTAGTAATCAAAAAATTTTTTTCGAAACTTTTCTTAGTAAAGAAAATTGATAAGTTTTTAATTTTTGCCAGTTTTTATAAGAAATGGTACCTATATGGTTTAAAATTTTTAAATGCATTTTCCTCAAATTGGGTGCAATTTAAAAATTTGAAAAAAATATTTTCGAAATCTAGAAACCATTTAGCATCTGAATTTATTAAAATTAACCAATTGGAGCGTATTTTTAAAGACATGTCATACAAATTTTGACATTTCTTCTAATAGAAAACATTTTTTTTTCAGTAGGAAAATTTAATTTTTTTCGTACAAAATGAAGTTTGTAAATGATATGGTATTAACATTATGAAGCTAATAAATAATTAATAAATAATTAAAAGGGGATAATAAATTTTAAACAAATTTCTAGAAAAACTAAAATTGATGTATGGTTGATGAAACTAGAAAGGTAAAACAATTATATAAAGCAATTATATATTATTATCTTTATGTAATTTAAAAAATGCAATTGAATAGAAATAAATTTGAAAGAAGAAAAACATAAATTTTTTCCGAATTAGGTGAATTTCATAGGAAAATTTGGTGTTTGTTTTGAAAAATTTATAAAATTTTTGGATAAAGAATTCGTATTTTTCCAAATTTTATTATTTAAAATTAATTTTGAATTGATTAAACAGATGTAAGATATAAGAAATAATTCTTTTACTAATATCCTTTTCGAAGGACGATTATCTTATTAAATGCAAAAAAAATAATATTCACAAATCAATTAATAAATTTAATATTAAATTTTTTATAAAAATTAATATTTTTATATATTAATTGCGCACTCACTTTAATTAAAAATGCAAGTATAATCTGGCATTAATGTGGAATATTTAGAAAGCAAAATGTAATATAAGAAAATTATTTCTTAAATTTAAAAATCTTTAAGGTCATTTGAAAATTTTGTAAACACTATACGAAACTAATATATTTATTTTAGTTATTAACACTACATTAAGAGGTCTTAGAAAGTTGATAATGTGAAAATTTTAATTAAGTTAAATATAAAAAAAAACTAATGAAGAAATGGTAAAATAATTATAACAATTTCAGCTAACAGTTGAACTATTAAGGAAACTAAAAGAAGGAAATTATTTTAATTAGAGCATCTGGTGTTTGTGCTTAATATTAATACTATTTAATTTTTAAATTTAATATAGAACAATAATGCTTTTGAAATCGGACATTATATTGATATTAGAGCTATATGCTTAATGTGTTTTAAAGAAACTTAAATTGTGGAATAAAATTATTATAAAACTCCAAAATAATTCCAAAAAAATGTATTATAATTCGATAATATCACAATTGTAGTGCAAATTCATACATTTCATATATCTTCATACAAAAGATTTGATTTTACTACAACGTCGGCTGTTATACAAAAGTTAAAAAATTTAAAAAATAATAAATTTTATAATAAATAATAAGTATTTAAGTTCTTAATTCAAAATTAACATTTTTTTTGCCTTTAAATATAATAGGCATCATCTGTATTTAATTTACTTGCTTATACCATAAAATTATAAAATTTTTGGATTACACTCTATCATATTCAATTGGTCGTAGAATATTATTTAAAAGGACCTCTTTTTATTGTTATGTGAAAAATTATACCATGAGACCATAGAATTCCATTTTATAAGCTTAAATTATTTTATACTTTTTTTTATAATAGTAGTATACCCTCATATAGTTAACAAAATATTTTTACTTTGCAACATTTGTAATAATACCAAAATTTTATTGTAAGAATCCTCAAGGATTCATTATGCATTTAACGATCGTTAAAAAACTTAACATATACAACAAGTATGTACTTGTATACGTAAAGTGGTTGATTTTTTTTTTCTAAAAAAAAAAGGATTTTCAATATTTCCGTGAGTACTTTTATGGGTAATAGCACAAAAAGTTTAAATATACATACTGTAGCAATGGATCTAAACGCATTGCTGAATTGTCGTATATTTTATGTTACATTTATGAGAGACTGAAAAATGAAAAAAGGATTAAAATATTTTAGGTTAATCGAACAAATCGAGGTTTTACTAATGAAATGAATTCCAAACAGCTTTCTATTTCAAACAGCTATGTTCAAAATTTTTCAAATATTGGTAATTTTCTACTTGACTTTGATTTTTGTCTTTAAAAATCTGTACAAAGGCGAAAGGTAAGAAAGAAATAATATCAAATTCAGCCAGTTCCCTGATTTCTACAAATTTCATTTACAAAATTTTGAATTTGTACGGTTTTGGAATTTTTACGTATCCCACATATGATTTGTAGTATACATATTTACATCCTCTCTTATTTCAACGATGTTTAAGTAGAATGTATGCCGAATTTTAAAATATTTCATCCTTGAACATAAATTGTCCATAATATAAGTTTGTTGTGTAAATAATTACTGTGAATAAATATAATATTAATATGTAAGAAAATGTTATTTAAAAATTATGATAAAAATCTGTTCTAATTATATTACTAACCCTTTCAAATAATAATAAACACATTTCATTCGTGTAAATATAAAAAATTAAACAAGAAAAATTTTAGGAACAATATGAAAATTACAACTACTAGCCATTAAACAAAAAATTAAAACAGCCTGTTGTACTACATTTACAGAACTGAAAAAAAACGTAGGAAAATTTAAAAACGAAAACAAAAAAATAATTATATGGTTCTTTGTTTTGTCTTGATAACAAATAATTTTATGTTAAATAAAAACAGAACGTTGTCATTTATTTTTTATTTTTAAATTATTATAAAATAGAAGGTTTAATTACGTGTATATAGATAACATAATATATATTTCTATATATAAACAAAAGACTAAAAAATTTAATAAAAAATAAAATAGATAAGATATTCATATTAGTTTCTACGTTAAGATCTAATAAAAAATTGCATACCTCGCGGGGCAATAATTAGAATACGTAATTTATTTAACTAGATTTAGTAAGAGTATAGCTGTCGCTATTCCAATGAGTAAAAGTAACTACTATAATTATTTTTCTTTTAATTATTTTTATTTAAAAATTATTTTTGTATATCATTCCACTTATCGTTTCTGTCTCACGATATTTCATTTAGTCCCTTCTAAATAATATTTTCCAAAATTTTTTATCAAAATTATTTAGAATTTCGCTTCTAACACTATTTTTGCTCTAAAATTCCAAAATCAATTTAGAAGTAACTGCACAAATGCAGAGATTAGAGACTCTAGAAACATAATCAAAATGTATTACATTATTCCCTTATATTATTTTTCTTTTAATAATAAAAAATAAGACATCTAAATTCAATAACTCTTAACTGGTGTTGAAAACAGGAAAAATTTTAAATACATAGCTAACTTCTCAAATTTTTGGAATTGTTTTCGGATTTTACAACCTTTGTTAAAAATTGCATACCTTACGGGGCAAATATTATTCAATATTTATACTCAATATTTTTCTACTTCTAGCTAGCAATATATTAATAACTTAATTACACCTACATGTACTTATGTATACAAAATGCACTTTATGCTATGATAAAATATCATAGTGATGAATAATACTATAATGATGAATTGCTATAATGTTGAAATGTTCGAATGATGAAATGTCTTGAATGATGAGATGTCTGGTCACCTATATTAATAAAAATCCATGTAATAATGGATAAACAATATTCTATCTATTAGCGACACTTGTTTAATAAGTCTATTGAAAAATATAAAAAAAAGTATAAGTTATAACAGTATCTCCCTCACTAAGAACCTACTTAAAAACTGAAACTCATTATTATTGGAATGCTGTGGTACCAGATCTAGTATTTATAATACTTTTAAAAGAAAATAATTTAATAAAGTCCTCAAGTTTAGAAATTTTTAAATTATAATTTTAATTAGAATTTTTTAAAAATGTACAACAATATTAATGAAAGCTAATAATTTTTATGCAAAACCCTAAAGACAACTGAAAATTCAATAATTTGAATTTTAAAATTCTTCTTACAAAATTCTTAAATAATTTTAAAAAATTCAATTATAAAATTGTTTATTTTAATATTCTAGTAATCAGAACCACAATATCACCTCAATTATATAATCCCAAATTGTGTCGTCTGTATAAAAAATTACAAATTAAATAAAAGAAAAGGATATTTTTTTTATGTATTTTGAAATCAGACAGTTTTAAGTGTTACACCCCTTCGTTATTTTTTAATCAAAAAATAAATAGATTTAAGTCAATATTATGAATAGAGTGAAGTATTTTTTAATTTTATCCTTGTATTCTTCATTTATTTTATTTTCTCCGACTTCGATTTATTGTTATTAATATTTTATTTCTCTCTCATTCTCTGATTTTGAACCAGTTCAATAGTATAGCAATATTTTTGTTTTTACTATATCTATGTGAAATGAAAAATATTTCACAAGGACGACACGGAACAAGAAACAAGAAGTAAATTTAATATGACAAAAAAAATTAGAAATTGAAATTATGAAAGAACGTAATTAATATTTCATTGTTTAGAGAATAAATTTCTGTAACCACAGATAATGTCCTAAAGTTTGTTTTTTTATTTTTAAAGTATTGTCAATGGATTTTGATTATAAAGAGGAAAACTTTAAAAAGAGAAATAAAGTTTAGGAAAATAATTAAAATTGCAGAAAGAAAATTTAATTGGAAATGAGATTTTAGATTTTTAGAAATTTTATAGAAATAATAAAAATATGAGCTTCTCTTAATAAAATAGTACGTTAAAGGATATTTTGATACACAAAAGAAATATCGCCAGCGTACTAGTAATAATATTGAAGAAATGTCAAGGTAGAAGGGGAAAATGGTTCAATATTATTTATGCACTTAATATACAATGTTATGAAATAAAATATTCGATATTTTCAAAAAATAAAAATGATAAATATCAATAACCTCCAATATTCAAGATATTATCTGAATCTGCTGATCACGGTCTGGTTAATTCAGAAGAATGCACATTCGCCAGGGTACGAGATATACGTACTTCTCGAACTACGTATATCTCGTACTAGATATGCTTGCAAATAATTGCACACCATTTCTTCTAATATTGTATTTTTATAAAACAATGGGCATATCTTCTTTATTATTTTGAATTTTTTAATTGATTTCAAAAACAATATTTTAGCACAATTGCAATACAACTCTTTAATCAACATTAAATTTAAAAAATCATGCCACATTTTCTCACTTATTCAGTGCATAGATTGTAAAAAGTTAAAGTTAATTTTTTTTTTCTTTGTGAAAAGTTTTCAAAGAAAACTACAAAATAATCTTACAAAAACAATAAAAGAGATTTTTTTGCAGAAAAAAGAAAAGTGAACAATAAATTTTCTCGTGGCAAAATTATTTTTACATTTGAATGAGAAAAGATGACGTTGATCATTTCAGCTCTATGAACAGATTAGCAAACAAAAAAATTCTGATACAATCTCTGTTAAAATTTTAATAAAATGGTCACCTTGCTAGAATACTAAGGGGTGCTTTAAAATTTAAGATTGGCAAACGCTAATTAATTATATGGCAGGTATCGTTAAAATTATGCAACAAAAACAAATTTGCGTAGAAGTAATGGTTTAATCGCCTTCAATGAAGCCCATTTTGAATAAATTAGCCTTTTCAGTTGCACAGCAGTATTAAACAAGGAACGTGCGATAAATCTACTCAAAATATCTGTTTCACTGCCTACATTCCAAGCGTAAATTTCTTAGAGTTACAAATGAAATTGAAAATTTATTATATGCCTCATTCGTATGGATGCAAAAAGAAAACAATAAGGGTAACTTTAAAAATAAAAGAAATTTTGTTTTTTTGCCTCCAATCCTTTTTAAAATTTTATACCTTAGGTAAGTACTTTGCTGGTGCTGTTGAGCCTGAAAAATCTCTCTATAAAAATAAAAATAATTTGAGTGTACGTGAAAGAATAAAAAGTTTTCATAAGATTTTTTGTTTCGTTTTTTCGGTTTTTATTTTTGTTAGATAAAAACGAATTTTTAAAAACAAAATGAAATAGTTTAATAAAAAACACTGAATTTTATTAAAAGCAAAAGTAGAATTAAGTAAAATTTAATAAAAGAGAGCAGTTGCGCGTAAAACGCTGCGATTTAAATTCTTTCATTTAAATTAATTGAAAAACTTGAAACTTTTCATTAAAATCATAAAATATTTTATTTAAATTTGCATATCTGTAAGATAATATTGAAATTAATTTGAAAGGTTAAATAAAGGTCAGACATACTAATTTAATTTTTAAATAATTTCTTTATATATTGCTTTTTAATTAAAATATCTTAAAATTTTATGGTGAGTAAGTCATCAAAGTTGAGTCAAAATGAGTTTAATTTGAATAAAATTAAAAAATTATTTAAAATTAATCCTTTTAAGAATAATCAATCTAAAGATACGATAAAAATATTTATATATCGCCAATTATTGTGTTTTCTTTCTCTACTTAAATATTAAATTTGATATTAATAACGCAGCTGTTATAAAATGTGATTTCACACGAGTTACCGTAATACCCTCATAATTAATTTTTATTGCGAACAGCTCCACTTCTAAACTTGTCTCCTAAAAATTTTACTATCATATCACAACTGGTTGTACAGATATTATAGTCTTCCTACGTTTACAAATTTGTGGCTGATTTTCGAGCCACATTAGGGAAATTTACTATTGGTTGTTGTTAGAATTAGGTTGTACCGCATAAATCGTTTTAAAATGCGACGGTAAGTAAGAAGTATAAAATACGTCTATAATAATATTCAGATCAGCAATTTATCAACATTACAAGCAAAATAGTTAAGTTACAAACACAGTAAAAATATTTAATTTGGAATAAATTTTAATTGATTACAATATTATCATAAAATGTATATTATATGTGTATATAGAAAATAATTTTCACTGACCCATGCATTTTTCAGTAAAATTATAAATATCATATTCGTAGGATTTTACTAAAATTATTGTACAGTAATTGAAATATTTTAACATGAATATTTGTTGAGTGTTAACCACATTTTTTTATTAAATTATTTTAAATAATTTTTTCTTTTTTAAATTTAATTAAGTATTTTGATGTGAACGCATTATTCTCATAATTAATTCAACCACATTGTTATAAAATATTTTACCACGGAATAAATATAAATAATATTTTCATTAATTTTTAATTTAAAGTTCAATTGAAAATCCAATATTTAACGTATATGTACGTAAAAGTACAGGTACATACCATGCATTAATAACATTTGGAACCAAGTACTTTTTTTATTTTCAGAGACCATTTTGTTAATTTACGGAAGTATTTGCAAATTTTGTAAAACAATTTGTTCAAATAGTTTTAATTGAAATTTATTACGTTTAGACTGTTACTAATAATTATTGTCTAAATCACAGCACAAAAAGAATAAGTTTCTTTGAGTTTAAAAATTTCGTAATGGAAATCTCTATTAGTAGTATTAGAATTAAATATTTTGATAAATGGTTTGTATTATTGACTATTTTTATTATAGCTCACTATTTTTTAACTATTTTTCATCAAAAAAGTTGGTCAGAGCATATCTAATATTTATAATTATTAATTATTCATCTAAATACTATTGTTGTACATAAAATTTTTTGAAATTGTTGTTTTACATTAAAGCTTATCATATCAAAACGCTTTTTAGTACTTTTCCAAAAAATTTTTGAAAGAAGTACTTATTAGTTTCACTCTGTCCGTCAGTTCGTCCATAGTTCGTCCGTATGTCCGTGGATCCATCTACTAAACTTCTACACCCTTTAAGATAAACAGCTGAAATTTTACGCATAGATAGATCTTTCCTAAAAACTTATTCCCGTAGAAGAATATTCTTACCTATATCTCCCCTATTTAAAAGTTGTAGCCATTCAAAAACCCAAAAATTACAGTTTCTTACTACTTATTATAACAAAAGCATTTTTGAAATTTAAAAACGCGCAAAAAAAGTGCTAAACTTTCTTCACCGCGGTATACCGAAAAAAAAATCCAAAATGACTGCTAAAAATTTACCGTTTTCTAAATCCGTTTTTTCCAAATTTTTGATGTCGCTCTTCTTCAAGACCCTAGGTTGTGAAAATCTGAAATTTTAACAGTTTTCAAACACTAATAAATAGCACTAAAAACTAGTACATTTTGTTAGAAGAACATTTTTTTCCACCACCACACCCTATCAAGCTAAAGCTTTTTAAAATTTGTAAAATTTGCGTTTTTGGCACTTTATACTCCCGAAACTGAAAGGTTTTCTAAAATTTTATAACGGTAAATACCATGGCATTAAAAAATATAATTATTTTTTAGCTCACGCAGTTAGTCCTTAAATTCGAGCATTATGTTAACAGATCTTTCAATTTTTTTTGTTTTTGTGCTTTACCCTAAAAGTATGCAATTTTTGACGTATTATGGCAAATCAAAGAAAATAATTTGAAATTATGAAGTATTGTGTTTAAAAGCAATATTTTCACTTGTTGAAAGAAAAAGTGTTTCTTTACAAGTCATTGGTTTGATCCAACTTTATTCATATACATGGAAACAAATTGTAATTCCAACAAATGGGAAAATAAAATTTTGATTTTAAAATTTTTGTTACAAAAGAATGCCACAAATACCAATTCTTCTACAATTCGAAATGAGATTTTATAGAGCAGTCGCGAATCCCGATGTATACTTTAATTTAAATTGCTGAATTACTTGCCATATTATTTTCTTTAACTTTAAAGTACCTTCCATTTTAAATTAACTTATAATTACCTGAAAATTTGTTCAAAATTGATTGTCATGAAAAAACGAGAAAAATTGCTAACTCAGAAAAGACGACACAATAAAAAAAATACAAATAAAATATCTTATTTAATTTTATTCAATGCACAACTTCTTCCACCATCATGAAGTCCTTTTTTCTACTAAAGTTTTCCTCTAATAAAATTCTTTACTTTTTCTACAATTTTTTACATTAAAATTTTACATGTGATTTTCAATGTTTTTTTTTGGTAATTTTTAAGAAATTTTACATAGATATGTTGGCATGTTTAGTTACAATAAAAAAAAAAGCTAATTTAAAATGCTATTAAAAATAACTTAATCTAACTTTTATTAGAAATTTTAAGCTACTGCTAAAAAATAAATCTGTTTTCTTATAAAAAAAAAAATGTGCATGTTAACTATGTACCTGATAAAAAAAAGATAATAAAATTTTTTCTTCTAACTTTACGTGGAATGTAAAGTTGAACGTGTGAATTGCATAAGATTATGTGTTAAATATATGAAAATATAATTTAATTCTGTGGGGAAATTAAAATCTTATAAAAATTTGATATGCTATTCATAGAAAAATTTTTAAATTTTTAAGTTGTAAAAACAAAATTTCGGCTTTTATTGGAATTGCTTGTGTTGAATGTGCAGCTGAAAAAATAATTTAGTTTTATAATAATTACAAGTGCAAGTAAAAGCTGTAATAAAGGCTATAACTTTATGATATCTGACAACTAAATGAGTTTTTTCCTGACATTTGACTACTAAATTTTTTTATTCAATAGCTTATATAATAAAAAAAATCAATTAAATTTCAATAAATAATAAAAACAATTCTATAATAATAATTTTCGTTATTCAAATCCTTATAAATCGCCATATTTCAGAAATTAACTCTAAACAATAAAAACCAATTCTATAGTATTTCAAAAAGGATAACTAAAAAATTTAATTTATTTTTTAATTAAAAAAATTTAAACAAGTCTATAAAAATTTCAGATTTAAAGTGTTTTTATATTTTTTTGGTTTTTTTTTTAATATGTCAGTGGTGATTTGGTGATTTCATTGGATATTTCACATGTGACCTCTTATACAATATTTATTTAAAAAAATTTGTTGAAAAATAAAATTTTTTAAAGAACAACTTTGATAAAAAAAAAATTGGTATACAAGTAATTGAGATTTTATCCCAAAATTTTGTAAAAAGCACATTTTTTATATTATTAATTTAATTTTTTAATTACATGGAAGCTAGGCGAAATAGGGTATTTTAAATTACTTTATTTATAATTCTTTTATTTCTTCCCCATCAGTTAGTTGAAACTAAAAAAAATTTTGCACGCCACAGAAAATAAAAATTGGCATAGCAAGCAAAATAATTGCTATTTAAATATGTAAGGAGACGAAGTCATTTGGTGTTAGATTATTAGTACAAGACAGTGCATACAAATGAATTAGTGTTTTATTACTATAAGAACCCGCCAAAGTTTAAGTGAAAAATTAAATGTCAATTCTGTAGCAATAAGTTGGAAGTGACTAACTCGAGTTGATAAAAATTAGTTTATATCAGAACAAAATTTGTTAAATTGGTAAATAAAATTATACAGACAAAATTTAGTGTGATTACCTCTAATTTTAGTTACAAAATTTTGTAGTGACAAAAGTGCCTAACTTTGTATTTTCCCTGTCAGATTTTGCCATAACGTACTATTTCAATTATTTACTTAATTTGCTTATTTCAAATATAGGAATAATAATCAAAATCGCGAGTTAACCTGTTTTTCCTAATTAAATTAAAAACGTTGAAAATAAAAACACATTGCAATTCAAAACTAAGAATTTCGACTTAAAAAACTTAAGCATAAAACTATTCTATTTCGACTTATGATGTGCTTCTTGGAAAATTTATGAAATTGGAGAAAATAATATGTATAACTCACATATGCACTTCTGCCATATTATCAAGTCCAAAATTCCTGTTATAAGATTACTTATTGAGTAGTATCAAAATCAATGTTCAGCCATTGAAAAATGAACCTAAAACCAAGTGAAAGTGTTATTATAATATTAAAAATATGAAAAAGGACTATAATTGAAAAATGAAATACTATAAAAATTAAATTACCATGATAAAAATGTACAGAATTATATTTGGCAGCTCTACCACAATATATTACACAATTCATCATCATTATCGTCGATGAAATATAGTCGCTCTTATGGAATTTACTAATCAAAGTCAAACTTGATCACTGTATCTTACAAATATAGTGATTTTTCTCACATTTACTATCACTTCCATCGAGTTATAAATGACAAAAATTCCATGTAAACAATTTGTACTTACTTCCAAAACTATAATGATATGATTATGAAGTTTATTATCGTTAATAAAATGCCTTCTAAATTATTTAACCAGCATTTCTTAATAAATTTATTCTGTTTGAACTCTAACCATCGTAATTTAATAATTAATTTATCGAGAAAGTTTTAGTATAATTGAAAATTTCGTAAGCAAAAAAAAGCGAAAATAATAATTTTACAAATTACTCTCCAAATCCAACAAATTTAAAAGCAAAAAAAAGGATTCAAGTTATGAAAATAAGGGTAATAATAAAATAAAATTAGTAAAAATGAAAAAAATTATTTTGAAATAAACATTGTTAAAGACATGAAATTTTTTTTATTTTAGTCAAAAGAATTCCAACAGCTGCCACAAATATATTGTTTTGCCTTCCATTAAAAAAAAAAACGAAAAAAATAACTATAAAAACACATAAAAAATTTATGAAGGACTTCAAATATTTTTAAAGTTTCGCGTTGCGTTTTTTTATGCCCCGCACTTCCACCCCTTAAAAAACAAAATTAAGTAACACTTCAAAAAATGAAAGAGTTGAAAAATGTTTTCCACCTTTTTTTTCTTGTTTCTTTTTTCTCTCATTTTATTATTTTGTGCTAATGATTTTTTTTTTAATAATTTTATTCTTGTTGCTTTTCCTGGAATTTACAGTTGTTATTTGAGTAATTCCACACTTAATTTATTTAAATTAAAATTTCCTCTTGTTATTTTTAAGGCCCGAAATTAAAATTAAAAAATATTCATACAATATTTTCAATTGAACGTTCGTCTTGTTATAATGCAGACAATTTTATTTGTACATAATTATTATTATTATTTAATTTAAAAATATTAAAAGTAGATTAATTGAATAATTTAATTTGTATTAAATTTAACTAATTAAGTATATGTAATTTTTATTTTCGTGAGAGTTCGTTTTTTATCTATCGGAAGTACATTAATAATTCCAAATTAAACTGACCCCCAATATTAAGATTTAGACTAAATTAGACTAACACCAAAGTTTTATCAAATATCGTTTAGATGTACAAATTTTTATGCCCCTCCATTTATGCTAGCTTTTAAATTTTGCAGAGCTGGTCATACATGTTAATTACACGCTAATTGAAAAAAGTAGGAAATTTTAGTATATTTAATTTAATTACAGTTAAATTTCTATGTATATGCAAAAATATTTACATAAGTACAAAATAACCACAACTTCGAAATACTTACTTGATTTTATATTTTTAATTGTTCCAAATAAAAAAAAAATTATTCTATAACTAAAGAAAAATTTTCATTTCTACAGAATTAATTAGCAATTTGAATTAAGGAACACTATTCATCGCGCAGTAAAAGGAAAAAAAAATTTCTTTTCTCTTTTCACTTCATAAAGATTATTTGAATATTACATTAAAATAATTTTTCTTTTATTCTTTTATTTTTATATATATACAAATTAAGCCTTTCTGGAGTGCTAAATAATATTATAAGGTTCTCAATTACTATATGTATATAATGTTAATTATAATATGTATAATATTATATTATATAGTGTATTATTATGCTCATGTGGCCATTATATAATGAAAAATCTGTATACGAGTACATACATATCAAAATTACCAGAATATGCCAATTAGAAATAATAAGAGTGAAAATGATTTTATAATAATTTATCCTGGTCTTCAATAGTGTTGATTGAATTCATAATGAATAGTTTTTTATTTATTTTTTTTTTATAATGGTAATTAATAAAGATATAAAATTTCTAAATATAAAAGTGATAAAATAAATAAATTAAGAGATAAAATTCTTATGCTTGCATAATTTTGTTTGCATGACAATTTTTCTTATTTAATCAAGGATTAACATAGTTTTATATATGCAAATTGGAAAGAGAACTTTATGACACATTCAGCATTTTCAGAAAAACTCTTTTAGTATTATTAGAATAACAACACTAATGATTAGTTTAATTATAAATTTCCATATAGAAAAATAAATTAAGAATATAGCGTAACAAAAAAGCGAATTTTAATATTGAATTTTAATATTGAAAATTACGTTTATTTGCATGAACACCAAAATGTACAATTATTGACAGCCTAGATAAAACTATTGAAATGGCTCAATTTTACAATTTATTGATACTATAAAATGTTCTCAAATGGTATTATACACTTTGAACCAAGTAACCAAGCATAAGACTTTGAAAATACCTCCTGCTAAAAGATAAAACTAAGCCGCAATTTGTGATGTTCATATTGAATTTTAATAAGCGCTCTTCAAACTATATGGTTTGAAAATTGCATAATATATTAAAAAACAAAAATACTGAAATAATCTTTAAAATTTTACCTAATCATCTATAATGATAAAAAAAAATTTTTCGAAAATTAATAAAAATTAGCGCGAATAATTATATTTTCTAGTTACTCGTATTTCACTTGTAAAAAAAATTAATTTGTTTCAATCGATTTGATTTTATCAAAAAAGTTAATTATAAAAAAATCTATTAAACTTAATCTCCCATATCAATTAAAATAAAAAGCAAAATGATTTTGTAAATTGATTTTGGAAAAATTTTCAATACAGCTCTTTATTATTAGATAACTATTAAATTTTTTTGGAAAAAAAAAAAACAAGAACTGAAATTATTTCTCATTATTCCAAATAATTTATTTTCAAACTATTTGAATTTTTTAATATTATAATATCATTAAAAAACTCAAGGTACCGCACTAAAGCTGAGTTATTATTTTTATAATCGCAAATATTAGCTGCAATATTAAATTATGAGTGAATAAATCCGCCGATAATATTGATGTTCTAACAGATTTAAAACATATTTATAGTAAAATGGAAAGAAACGTGTTTACTGCTCTAAAATATGCACTTTTTGCATATTTTTTGAACACATTTAACACGTTTTACTGGTAAAACTAAGAGAGATCGAGGAAAATATTATGTGAGTCAACTTTTAGATCTCATCGTAGCGCATCGAAAAAAAAACAAAAAATTTCAAATGAAAAACAAAAATTCTAATTTTAGCGAGTTGTATCTCGAGAACTATGGCTCAAATGAAATTAATTGTAACACCAAAAATGAAGAACAATCAATCGCCTTTAAAACAAGCTTCTAATTGAAGTTATAAGCATTTATTTATGTGCAGGAAAAGTTCGGCACCTTTTTTTTCAACAGACTGTAGCTCTACAACGAGTGTATGTGCACCCCCTTCCTCATACTATTTTTTGCTGCAAATTGCAACACCCTGTATATGATATATAATAACATATCTCTTCTTGTATGGTACTATATATAATATATCTTTCTACTAACAAATTTGGAATTCTGTATAGTAAAGCAAGCAAATAACATTTTTTGAAAATAAAGCTTTCGCAATTTATTATTCGCAGCACTTTGACAGTTTTGTAATTTTTATTTAGTGTTTGAGAAAGACATTTTAGTAAAAATTTTTAAATGTATCCGATAGCAGAGCTTGATATTTGAGTATCTTTTTATCTAAGCAAGATTTAAAGCAAAAATGTATACAAATTGATGCAATTGTATCCAAATCAGGACACATTAGAGCGCTTCTATTATATTTTGCAATTAAGCGCTTTTAGAATGCTTTTTATTGATGTAACATATTATATAACAACTTAGTGGCTAAACAAATGAAATTCTATTTAGACTTTCGGAGATGAGGGTCCAAATAATTTGAAAAGCAACCATAAATTTTACTTCTATATTTTGAAAATTGTGATTTTGAAAATTGAGAAACAAAAATACATACTATAAAATTGCCTGCCAAATGAAACCAATTTTTAATCATTTAAGTAGCTAATTATTTAATATTAAATTTTTTTTCTTTGTGTTTTCATGTATGTATTTAAAAATTGCTTACCTTTAAAAACATCCAACATAACATAGAAGTATACTCGTATAATATATCTACGTATACAGCTGCAAAAAAAAATTTTTTTTTTAAATCAGAGAGAAAAACTTTTTCTTTTACAATTCCCTTTTGCTTTTCTATTTTTTTTCTTTGCTGATTTTTAGAAAATAAAATAAAAATAATAATAAATATTAAAGAAAAGCAAAAAAAAATTTTTTTGCCTTTAATAAAATTTTCCATTTCTTTTATACAAGTTATTAATATTTTAGAAAAAAAAAATAAATGATTATTTTGTTAAGAAAATTACAATACATAAAATGGTAAAAAAAGTGTCAGAGAGAAATTTTTTAACCATTTTTATCCTTAAAGTTTTAAAACTCATGACAGTTTTTTTGGGTAGCGTTTAACTGAAGAGAGTATACCCCGATTACTTTTCTCATAAACTTTCCTTTTTTTTTACCCATTCATTCACTTTTTAGTTATATACGATTTGTTTTTAAAACAAATTTTTCTCTTTTATTTTATTTCCTACACAAAACAATATTTGAAAGGATTCAAAAAAAAAGAAAGAACCAAAATAATAAATAAAAATATTTTAAAGGATTCAATATTAAAGGATTTTCACCCTATATTGCTATGCTATAAAAAAATAATAATACAATATAGCTATCTATACATTCAAAATTATCCTGAAGGGATTTTAAAATATTTTCAATTCTAATGTACTCTTATACAATAGAAATTATTTTTAATAATTTTCGTTGATATCAGAAAAGAGTTACCCAAAATCAGATTAAATTTAAATAATCTTTAAAAGAAAAAACTTATTTTTGTTTTTCATAAAAAAAATTTTTATGAAATGAATTTTTACTAGGCTACAAGCTTTTATAAATTTAAAACGAAGAAAGAGTAAAAAAACAATAAGGTTTTTTTTTTGAAACTAAGTAACCTTTATTTTTACAATTACAAATAGGACTTTCACAATATGAATTTACAATTTTAAAATTTTTTTCTTATTTTAAATATTTTTCATGCTACATTTTAAGATCTTTAAGATTCCCAATAACATGAAATCCCATAACAAACTGAGTAAAACAGAAGCACAGAGTCCCTATTGAAGTATATCTTTGGCATATCAAAGAAGATACCATCGCTACGCGTAGCACATATATTTTACCGGTTTTTTTTGTTCTCCAAAACAAGTGTAGAAAATTTTCAATCTCCTTTTTACCCACTCTCTTAAAGTGAATCACCGAGCGCCAATGTTTAATAAGTGCAACAACCTCTTCCAGTTGATTATGAAATATATTATTTCATCTCACATTACAATTTAGACTATGCCGAAAAACTGAAAATAATACTCTTGCATATACCTTTCGTATAAAATTAGAATTTTGAAGGATTCCTGCATACTACACTATTATTTTCTTTAATAATGTTAATATTTTTTTTTCCAAAATTTATACATACATATATTCAATTTCTTAAAAAACAAAAAATATAGACAAAGTGTTAAAAATCTAATTCTCAAATATAATAAAATCAATTTTCTGATAAAATTTGAAAAATTTCGCTTCAATCAAAATGACAAGACAAGAGCACACTATCTCTCATATTATAGCATTAACTCATTTTTTCTTTATGTGTGCAGTGGATAATTCCGAAAAATTTTTCTTAAAAGCTGAAAGAAAACATTTTAAAATATATAATCACAAAAGGGAGAATCTGTAATATAGTTCAAACGACGAGAAAATTATAACAAAATTCAAATTGACTCCCAATTTCTAGTCAACCAATTATGTGTTTTTATGACAGTTCGTTGCCTAACTTACTATAAAGTAGTATTGCAATTATATTGCATAAAAGTTGGCGTATTATAATCAAAGTATAAAGTACACCGTCTGCTACGGTGAACGCTACAGTAGACTATATGGGGTTAACGATTACAGTTATATCCTCCCCGTTAAAAATATTAATTGATCTTGTTTTGAAAAGGATTTTTAATATCCTTTTTATTATTCATTTTGTTTTTAAACTATAAAATAAAAATAATTAAAAAAAAAATTTATCCTATTCATAACAAAAAAAAATTCTGCCATTCAAATTCTGTAAAATAAATTGAAAAATTTTTTTTTATTTTCTTTCTAACTTTCAATCAATTTTTAGTGCTAAACAGCATTTTTTTCTTTATTTAAATATTTTCATTTAAAAACTTGAAAATTTATTACTAAAACATCAGTTTCATTTTGAATTCAACGGAGCACAAAATCAGTCAGAAAATAATATTGTGCCTACCTAGTTTTCTGTTCATATACTTGAACACACGTATGTAACACGTGTTTAAGAAAATAATTATTGGTGAAAAAAAACCAACAACAAAAGAAATTTCCAACATATTTAAATGTATACAAATAAATCTTTTCAAAAAGCACAAGTTTTTAAATAATGGGGTCCTTATTTTTCAACCTCATCAATTACTATTGTGGAACTGGGACCTCTTGCAACATTTATAAAATTGCTCTTTTTTTTCATTTCAATGTTGTAATAAAGCAATTTTTTAGTATCTACCAAAAACAGAAAAAATCAGTAAAAAGCAAAAATTCGTAAACTTCTAAGTCTTTGAATTTTCTTTTCAATTTTTATTTTTTATCTTTAATACTTATACAAGCAAACATTTTTACTGTACGTGTATACGAATAGAAAACAAGGCATGAGAACAGTTTGTAGAATGAGCAATCGCATGATCATGTTTTCCAGGTCCTATTAAAACTATTCACAAATCATTTTGAATTCGTATGTTCGTCGGATGAGTGAAAAAAATTGTACGAGAAAGAATGAAAATCTTTCATAATGAAATTTTTTTAATTGTTACTTGCAAGAAAGCTAGAAAATTTCAAGAAAGTTACAAAATGCCTACAGAAAATGTAAAATTAACCACAAGGAGCTGTTGTTATAATATTTATATGAGGAAACTTTCCATAACTCATAGGAAAAATGTGAATCTCTACAGTTTGTTACCGTTCTTGTAATAGTAATATGTGAACAAGCAACGAAGTATAAAATTCTGATTTTTACAGATTCTGTTGATTTTTTCATTTTTCTAATTACTGTTTTAGAAATATGCTTTTATTTTTAAATTGATCGAATTTTCGCACAGAGTAAGGTCAAAAAATTTATCATTTTATTGCAACTACAAAAAGTCTATACCCATAAACTATAAACACAACTAGAAACTTTAATTAAACGACGTTCTGAACATTAATTGTAAAAATTAATTCAATGCTTCCTTTCCCGTTAAAAATTTCAACATGTCTAATTTTTTCTTATGTATAACAATACCTCCCTTATTGTATTAAGTTAATAAAAATGCAATTCCATATAATATGCATTAACAACACCTTAATGATATGCAATAAATTAGAATGAAAAGAAAAGAAATTGCAAAAGAAAAAGAAAAATGAAAGAACACAGAAGCGAGAAAAAAAGGATACGAAAATACAATGAATTACATTGAAAATTGTATTTAACTTGTTTGTTTGTTTGCCTGTGTTTATTTGCTTGTTTCATTCAATTTTCTTTATTATTTCATTTTTTCTTATTATTATTGTCCTGTTGTTTTTCTTTCGTTTTATATTTTCTTTAACAACAATAAATTAATATTTTGAAAAAGAACAGAATGAAACCACAAGCCCGTCACCTATCTAGATAAAAATTGAACAATACTAACAGTAAATTTAGTGTAAATGATTTTTTATACATAACAGTAAAAGTGTAAGTATATTTGTATTTCTAGATATGTATATATGAAATAAGTACATTTTACGTACAACAGTATCTATATATGACAATATTATATGAAATGCGGGAGGGAGGGCGTGTTTATACGTATGTAAAGTATATGAATTTCATTAGGCAATAAAAAATAATGGTTAAAATTAATTTTTTGACAAATGAGCGTTTTAACAAAAGTTCTGATTATTAAGTGATTTAAATTTATCCTGATACTTGGTAAATTGACTTTTTTACTTTTCATTTTGATTTTGATTTTTTTGTAAAAGAAGACAACACTGTTAAGGTCATTATGACATTATTATTATTAATAGCAATTTGGAAAAAAAAAGAGAAAGAGAAGTGATAATTTGAAATATTTTTTGAAAGATGTTTTAAACATGATTTATTATATAACAGCTACATATATACCACTTGATGTCCTAAATTTTAAATATGTCAGCTAAGAGAAATAACTTTTGTCAGAATTAAAATATTCTTTTTGAATCAATAAAAAATTGGATACAAGTAATAACCGTCTTAGTCCAATCCGAAGGAAAGAAATGTAAAGAACGACTGAGCATACAAGTAAGAAAAAGTGACTTTGTTATGAACTAGTGGCTTGATGATGACAGAGCATGTCAGCTACCCCAGTGTGATATAAAAAGAGCATGTCAGCTACCCCACACATTGATATAAAAAGATAAAAAAAAAATTAGTGCGTTTTGTCTTTAAATTTATTGGTTTTTTTATATTAAAAAATAGAAAATGTTATTAAATCAAATATCAAATTAATATCCAAAATAGAAATGACAGAAAATAATTCAGAAATTATAGCGAATTTTTTTTATCTTTTTTTTAATATTTCTAAAATTTATTTCATTTTTTTTCTGTACATACATATTATATTTGAACTCATAATGTCCGTCTGCTTTTAAACTCCTCCACTCACTAACTCTTCTTATTTTTCGAAATCAATTTAACATCAAGAAAAATGAGAAAAAATATGGTTGACCGTGCCAACTCTGTGATACCCGTACGAATTTGTTATCCTACGTGCGAATAAATATGCCATAAATGACTATGGGGTAGACTATGACTTTAAGTTGCCGTATTATCATATTAATTTATATAAAATTTCAGTACTGTGTTTTTCAAAATACTGTGTGTGCCAAACTATTATTGAAGTTGTGTGGCAGCTACCAGAAAGAGGCAAGAAATTTTATCAAAAAAAAAACTCTAAAATTCGTACCGGTAGAATCGTATGATATTTAACCAGAAATTTCGATTTTAAAATAGAAAAAAAAAATCCTAATAAAAAAAACCAACAACAATAAATCAGATCATGACAAAAAAAAATAAATTTCGATGATCCGACAATTAACCCTCCACAGGATTCCACCTAATATTAAATACAATTTATTCCTACCTAACGCCAACATGATCATACACACCTATAATTCGCATTAGAATAGTATATGACATATAAGGGGTTAGCAAAGAATTAGAATATTTTAAACTGAAATAACAAAAATAAAATACAACAACAATTTGTATTATGCGTACAAGAAGAAAATAGAACGAAAAAGAAACAATAAAAATAATCTGATATCACAGCACATAACCGACCGTAGTGTGTGTTGTCTAGTTAAGTGGATGTGTTACAGAATATTATAAAAATGTCTGTTAAATACTTTTTTTCAATTTTTAGGACATTAGTAAGCTTATAGTTAACATACCTAGAGAAATGTAAATTTGGCTCTTAGTAGAGTTTCGCTTTGTGCTACCCGAATTTCTTGAAATGCTCGCCAGTTAGTTTCGGTAACAACCACAACTCAAATATCAAATTACAGGGAACTCCATAAATCCGTTCCTTAGATATGGTGAAAAATGAAAAATCGGCCGGCAGATCAGTTTTCAAGCCCTGATCTTTCCAAAAAATTTATATGTTCATTGTTTTAATACGAAGAATTCAAATGTTAAATTTCAATGGAATTCATTATTTCTCTTTATATATGTAGGCAAAAATGTATAATTGGCCCGTAGTAAAATTCCAGTTTCTGACACCTGATTTCTTCCAAAAGTTAAGAAGTTACGCAGGCGGTCGAGCAGAGCTTATTCCAAAAGTTGATCAATCCGTGCCACGGTTGAAATAAACTTACATATAAAATTTCATCAAAATCGGTTCAGCAGAACTTGAGATTTACGCGTGCACACACAGACCGACAGGTTGCTAAAAATAGTTTACTTACACTTCCTACTATGGAGAAGTGCATTCCCACCGAAAACTCGATATGCAAAATTTGTTGCCATCACATTACCTACCTGTTGTATACACAATACGGTCGGTAAAAATTGCAAATGCCAACAAAGTGCAAGCATACTTATGCGTAAACATTGCAAATCATCCGATGTGCGACTGTACACATTTTTTTCTATGAATATGTATGTTTATGAATAACATTACGTATACATACATATGTAATGTTGTTTGTACGCACACGAAAACAATTTGTTAAAGAAAAAAATACAATTCGTATAAGAAAAGAGGTATAAAATCTGACCACCATTTTAAGTTGTATTATTGAAATTACTATTAGGGATGGGGATTTTAAATTTCATTATTGCTACCTATAGAATAGAGCAATTTGTGTAAAATTAAAATTTGTATGTATGAAAAATTCCTTTTGATCTTGAAGTTAAATTTTTCCTATAAAAAAAAATTTAGTTTTTCAAATAAAAAAAAGTTAAGTACTTATACAACTTTCAAATAATTATTGCGGTCCTCTACTTGTACTTTCTATATAACTTAAATACCTATAGGTAATCTTCAATAATAAATTTTGTTATTCAAACTTTCTTCTGTGTCAAACTCATATCCAGCATTGACAGAAAATGTCTGGCGACAATAATACCGATAAAAAAATTAGGAAGAAAAGCGAAGAAACTTTCAAATAATTTCAGCACTTTATTGAAAGCGTTTTCTAAATGCACTAGGTATTGATGTTACACGTTTTTCTGTACAACTTTCTCCCAAATCTGTTGATCAACGGTATTCTTGTTTTAAAATCTAAGTACTTGCAAATAAATAACGCTTTCAATTATATTGGGTTATGGATAAAGTTTTGACCTAGCACCCATGCTACTTTATATGTTTCCCATATGCATGTGCCTCAATAATACATACATATGTATGTACGTACATTACACATTTATGAATTCGTTCAATGATTTGTTCAATGATTGTGGATTCCATTGTAATAATTGCCTTAAGAATATAAAATATTACACATGTACAGATAGTGCAAAGAATTATGATAGAAAATAAATGTCTGCTATACGGAAACTATTTAAAAAATTCCAACAAAAGAATAATGAACAAACCACCTTATTGACATAAATTTGCAGTTTGCAAAAGGATTCATTAGAAAAATTCATTCCAATGTTCGTAATTATTTAATTTCACTTTGTTTCAATTTCAATTTATTCTAAAATTTATTCAAGGTTATTCACGTACACAAATAAAAACTTTTAAAACATAATGTAAAAGCACAACTTGTAAAACTCAAATTAAATTATAAAAAATAAATTTAAAAAGTTTCTTCTATTTTTTAACATTTTTTATTGATTCAATATTTTCATTTACCATATTTTTTTTGTCAACTAAATTTTAATTAATTTAATAGAAATTTTTAGGAAATTTTTTTATGAAAAACTTTACGTTGTATAATTTCCATTCACACAACACTTATTTTTTTTGTAATATTTTACAAGAGAAAAAAAATATGTAAATCATTGTGTTTTACAAGTAAACTTTCACATTTTTTAATATTTAAATGCCCAGGTGCATCAATAATGTAAGAAAAACCTCGATAAATATTTTTATGTTTACAGACCATGAAAAAAATATTATTATGATTCAAGACAAGCAAAAAAAAAACAACAAAACTATAATCATAAAACAAGGACAAGAGTGTAAAGAACAAGATATAATGCAAAGAGCATAAAAGCAAGAATAACATGAATAAATATTTAATATCCTTGAATAGTTGACCATCGCCTTTTTTATTTTTTGAAAACTTACTCACCACTCTGTGAGTGATTAAATTGAATATTTTACTTCAAAGCTTTGGTTCTATATGAAAAATTTTTATTTTTCGTTTCAGTTATAAAAATATGGTAGAGATAATAAATTATGTACTTACATAAAACAATGAAAATGGTAGAAAAATACAAAGAAATATTAAAAATTAACCTTGAGATACGCGGTATAACATAAATTTAATGGCAAAAGAAAAAATTCTACTGCAAAAATAAATTTTAGAATAAACGAATTGTTAGCAATCCATAAAGTTTCAAATAATTTAATTTCAAAAAAATAAAGGTTTAGTTTTTTATATCTGTTTAGTATATCCTTGTTTCACCTGAATTCAATAAGTTTATATTCATATTCAACGAGGAAAAAATTTATTCGAGATCTTAATAAAATGAGAAACATTTAATTTTTTATTTGAATAAGAATAATTATTGGTAAAAAATGAAAAATTTTCACAACAACCATATTAATTAAAAATTCCAATCAAAATTTATTTTGTATTAATCTCAAAAATTAAGGATTAATAAGTGACATTAAGAATTGATCCGCTTCTGCCGTAGATATTGTCATTTAAATATCTTTGTCATTCTTCATACTTTTATACCCTTACTGAGGCATTACTCCTTATTCTTTTGATATCTTTCATACTCATATATACACTTACTGAAGAAAACTACAAAACCGTAAGATAAGTTGAACTTCTTAATTTGCCTCACCACATACTGGTTGAAGTTCTTCAGTTTTTTATGTAAATTGTAAATGTGCAGGCAGACTTAGTAGTCATATTATTTTATTATCCTTTTCTCCTATATCGTAACATATCTATTTATTTTAAATTACTTCTTGGTGCAATAAATACTAAATTTGCAAAGGAATTTTGTTAATTTTTTTTTAAATATGATCTCAAAAATATAAAATTAACTTAACATTTCTTATTCAATCAAATATTGAATCAATATTAATTTTTGCCTTCAAAAAATGATCTTCTAACATTGTTCAATTATAACGATTTCAGTTACATACCAAGTACTGATTGTCACTTTTGTTACTAAACGAAATTATTTTGCTATCCTTAATGCTTTTAATAAACAATGGTTCTATTTGAAAATATTCATAAAAAATTCACTTTACACCCAATTGTAAAAATTGCAATTCTTAAATTTAAAGTAATCTAGTAATCGATTTCAGTAAATTCTATTAAAAATTTCTAATTTAAAAATTTTTATAGAAAAATGAAAATCTTAGCTATAATTTTCGTGTACATCATTCATATATAGAAAACCAATCGAACCTAACCTTAAATATAACCTTAATATAATATTATTATAATCGACACCATTTAAACCGTACCCTCCATAAAATCTACACAAAAAAATTAGCAAGAATAAAAATATTAAAAAAAAAACCTAATTTAATTTTATTTTTTTTTTTTACCAGTACAAATAAGCCTATGATGCCGATAATCAAGGACATTTATGTAAAAGAAATGTAATCAAATCTCATATATTTTTCTTATATATTATAAAAAATATTATAATAACGACCATATAGAAAAGCAATACAAAAATCTCTCGAAATAACCAGTATATTTCCTCACCTATACATGCTATGTCTATACATAATAATATACTATAGATACATATGTCTATGAACACAACTATAAGAGAACATATATGGAGTAGACATATTAAATCAGTTATCCTGGTAAGTGATGACAATAATTTAGTAACACTTTTCTTTACAAATACACAAAAATAAAAAAAAATATAGAAAAAAAAAATAATTTTGAGGAAAAACCAAAAAGTTTTTTTACATTTTTTTCTTTATCCTCTTGGTTTGCTTTTTTTGTTGTTTTTCTTTTTCTTTCTTCTATTTTTATTTAAGAAAATCATTCTATGGTAAATTGCCTAGAAATTGGTCATTTTTTCTCACGTTCATCCATTATACTCGTACAACAAGGACATATTACCTTGGATTATAAGGATTATAAGTTGTAAGAAAAGAAAAGTAGTGAAGAAGGAAGAAAAACTAAATAGAGAGAAGAGAACAGAAAAAAAAGTAATGTTGAAATTACATTGATTTGTACCACAAAAAAAAAAGAAGATACAGGAAAAAAATTAGAGTTCAGAAAGAAGGAAGAAAAAAGCAAAAACATGAAAAAACATAGAAAAATTAACTACAAGTGACATTTCATGTCCTTTTTTATACCCGTACGAACGTATGTTCGAAGGGTATACTAAATTTGCCTTACCGTTTGTAACGCTAAGAAATAACGGTGTTAGATATAGACTCAAGTATATGTTTTTGATCAGCGTCAAATTCTGAGTTGATTTAGCTTTGTCTGTCCGTCCGTCCGTCCGTCCGTCCGTCCGTCCGTCCGTCCGAACGATAACTCAAAAACTAATTGAGCTAAGTTCACCAAATTTTCACAAATGATTTATTGTAGTAAGTGCCAGAACCCTATTTAAATTGGACGTGATCGGGGTACCGGTTCGGGTAGCTGCCATACAACTTCAAAATTTATTTGGCTATATCTCAGAAACTATAAAAGTTGTGGTATTGACATTTCACACAAACGAATATATTAATAGGGCCAATGTGCCTCATAAAAGTCGTTGAAATCACTTGGCTCCTTCTGGTACCTGCCATACAACTTCAAAAGTTATTTGACTATATTTCAGAAACTATTAAAGCTATGGTATTGAAATTTCACACAATCGAATATATTAATAGGGCCAATGTGTCTTATAAAAGTCGTTGAAATTACTTGGCTCCTTCTGGTACCTGCCATACAACTTCAAAAGTTATTTGACTATATTTCAGAAACTATTAAAGCTATGGTATTGAAATTTCACACGAACGAATATATTAGTAGGGCCGATGTGCTTGATGAAATTCGCTAAAATTTCTTGGCTCTTTCTGGTAGCTGCCATACAACTTCAATAGTAGTTTGGCACAATCAGTATTTTGAAAAACACATAGTACTGAAATTTTGCATAAATTAATATGGTAATACGGCAACTTAAAGTCATAGTCTGCCCCATAGTTAGTTATGGCACATTAGTTATTCGCACATAGGACAACAAATTCGTACGGGTATTACAGAGTTGACAAAGTCAACTCTACTTTTTTTCTCGTTTTTCTGTATTTTTACTTTTACCGTCCTTTTTTTTTCCTCATATATGGTTTCTTAGACAAAATGTCATTCTTAATTGAGTGTTTCAGTTAGATAAAAAAAAAATTTTTTTTTCTGCATGAAATTATTTTTTTTTGGGATAAATATAAAATTTTTATAAATATAACACCCACACAACAAGACCATCTTAACAAGAAATATTGAAAAATGAGACAATATTGAACACTATTAAAAACTAAAATAGATGTAGTTGACCGTATGAGCTATGTGATACCCTTACGAATAAATGAGTTGTGAATGCCGCAGACTTTTGAAATACAGTTCCAAACAACCTTTTGCTTTTTATGTCTAGTTCTATTTATATGGTAGTTACCATACTCATACAATCTAATAGAGTTTTACTAAAAATTATGGTCACATTAACAAATTCCTTTATTTAAAATTTCAGGTTTGTGGCTTCAATAGTTTCATTCTATGAACAAACATTTTATCAAGTTGTATGGCAGCCACCACAAGCAGTCAAAAAATTTCAACGGGTTTCAAAACTATGCGCTGAATAATTTTTAAAATATAGTCAAATAAATTTTCAAGTTATCATTGGAAAGAACGGAGGGGCAGACAAATAAACATGGTTGAATCCGCTCAGAATTCGACGCTGATCAAAAGCATACACTTATGTCTATATCTCAGACCATTATTGTTCTTAGCATTACAAATCGTAATGCAAATTTATAATTCCCTTCGTACGGGTATAAAAAGCAGCATCATCAGGATTATTTCAAGCTAGTCGAAATTATTTTATGACCATGATTGGAAATCGGTCGTCGACAAGCATTTACTATTAAGATGTTATAAGTGCGAAAACCTTCTTCATAAAATTGAAAACGAAAGATAAATATAATACCGATATTAATATTAATTGAGGAGAATTAAGTTACGCAAATTAAAAATTTCCTAAAACAACATTATTGTCGAATAACTGATTTACTAATTAATTTTTTCTTTATATTTAGATAAAAATTGCTGTTTGATAAAATCAATTTTAAATGGAGGTAATGAAGGTTAAAATACGTAAATTTGGCAATACCGTAGAGATATCAACGAGCTTTAAATTAAACGAGAAAAAAAATAGAGTTGACCTTGTCAACTCTGTGATACCCGTACGAATTTGTTATCCTATGTGCGAATAACTAATGTGCCATAACTAACTATGGGGCAGACTATGACTTTAAGTTGCCGTATTACCATATTAATTTATGCAAAATTTCAGTACTATGTGTTATTCAAAATACTGTTTGTGCCAAACTACTATTGATGTTGTATGGCAGCTACCAGAAAGAGCCAAGAAATTTTAGCGAATTTTATCAAGCACATCGGCCCTACTAATATATTCACTTGTGCGAAATCTCAATATCACAGCTTTTATAGTTTCTGAGTTATAGTCAAATAACTTTTGAAGTTGTATGGCAGGTACCAGAAGGAGCCAAGTAATTTCAACGGCTTTTATGAGACACATTGGCCCTACTAATATATTCGTTTGTGTGAAATTTCAATACCATAGCTTTAATAGTTTCTGAAATATAGTCAAATAACTTTTGAAGTTGTATGGCAGGTACCAGAAGGAGCCAAGTAATTTCAATGACTTTTATGTGACACATTGGCCCTACTAATATATTCGTTTGTGTGAAATTTCAATACCATAGCTTTAATAGTTTCTGAAATATAGTCAAATAACTTTTAAAGTTGTATGGCAGGTACCAGAAGGAGCCAAGTAATTTCGAACATACGTTCGTACGGGTATAAAAATCTCTTAATCTAAATTTGGAATAAAATATGGCAGTCTTATTTTATAGGTGCAATTATATTTATTGTTATATAATAAATGCTTGTCACGTGCTGCATCAAAATATATATAAAAAGGTTTTTAATATATGTTATATAATATTAAACAGGTATATTATAGGTTGTTCGACAGGTGTTAAGAATCAAGATCAAAATATGTTAACATTTTTAATTAAGGATGAATTTTTTCGCATCCGAAAAAATACGAAATTCTTTAAGATTTAAATTAGCTTTAATATTAATTAGGAGTCAAATAATGCATAAGGAATGAGCAATATGCATAAGGAAAGAATATTATATAAAAATATTTTTTGACAAACTACTAAACACCCACAAACTATTCAGCAAATATAGCCCAAATACCGATAAATTCTCATAACTGTGTTTCAAATGAAGAAATAGGAACCAAAGGGGAAGAAATAATTTTATCAAGATGATAACATCAAAAGTAAATCCAAGCAGAGAATTCTCGATTGTTTACCTATTCAATAACTCGGTTTTCAATTCCTTGAATCAATTGAGCAATAGAGTAAGACTATAAAATTTTAAAAATTTCTACTGTTAAATTCAAATACGTTCTAATGGAAAAGATTCGTGATCGCGTAAAAAAAGTCTAGAATTTATCGAACAACACATGTAAATAATATTACGTGTATTCCCAAAAATTTATATTTATTTGTATACGAGTAAAAAGAAAAAATTGAACGAACAAAACAATTTTATTATTATGGCTCATATCGAAAAGTTAATTACAAAGGAAAAAAAACATATAAGAGCTTTTACCAATTAATGACACAATATATTACAAGACACCTATTTGTAAGTTAATTACATCTGCCATTACATAATACAACCTGCATAAATAAAACATTTTTTAAGTAAATTAATTGCTTTAGTTGATTTTAACAATTTTACGTAGATGACACGTACAATTTCTATTTAGCTAAAAGAAATTTAAGTACTTTTTTTTCATTTTGTTAATAAATTATTTTGGATATAGACAAATGTTATAATATAATATCTATGTATATATGTGCATGAAAAAATATTGAAGTTAACGTATACTTTTATATATTGCATAATAATGAGTAAGAGAGAAAAAATCCACAATATTAAAGTACAGAAAAATAAAATTTAAGAATTATAGGAAAAATTACTTCCGAAATTGGTAATTCGTAAAACGCATCTTGTGAAAGGAAATTGGAAGATAAGATAGAAATTGAAATCAAATTCCAAATTTGGAAAAACATTTAAAATTGAAATTGAAGCCAGATTTTTGGAAGTCAAAAATTAATATTAGATTAAAATTATATATATGTATAAAGAAACAAAAACAAGAAAATTATACTCGTAGCAAGAATAAAAAGCATTTCGCACACTTTTCGATCTGAAGAAAATTAGTAATATTTGGAAAATTTTCAGGAAAATGGAAAAATGTTGCTATAATATTTTGTTCACCACACCTATCACTCTTTTTCATAACAACTATCAGGTCTCATATATCTTCTATTTGCCTATGGTTATATTTCTGAAAACATTAAGTTTCACTTAACAATTTGAAAAAAATATGAGAAATTTTTTCCAAATTAAATCTAAATTTTGAACTTAACAATTTATAGGAAACATATTTTTCCTATTTAAGGAATTTTCTCTGAAAAAGTGACCACCATATCTTTCTGTTCTACATTTCTAACTATTTGTATTTCTTACAAT
Source organism: Condylostylus longicornis (assembly GCF_029603195.1). Classification (NCBI taxonomy): domain Eukaryota; kingdom Metazoa; phylum Arthropoda; class Insecta; order Diptera; family Dolichopodidae; genus Condylostylus; species Condylostylus longicornis. Next base: position 14,276,973 of record NW_026577987.1, read on the forward strand.
AAATATTAATTTATTATTTCAATAAAATTATTTAAAAAATGCTATTATTTTACTTAAAATACTTAAAATGATATTATTTTACTTAAAAAAAATTATTTTATTTAATATATTCCTTTATTATTATCCGGCATTATCCTTTAAATTCATTTAATTATAATAAAAATTTAATTACATAGAATTTTTAATTAATTAAAAATTTTATTACTTTATTTAATTTCAACTTCAGCAGTAATTTAGTAAATTATATATCGATAATTATTTTTCACTTTATTAAATTGCATTTTAAGAATTTAGGAAAATATTATTTAATAATATTAAGCATTATGTCCTTAATCCCTCTTAAAACCAAAATAATTTAACATTTACAATTATTTTCAATTTTGTTAAGATACTACCAGTTAACAGGAAAATAATATAGATTATTTTGTTTTTCATTAGTTATAATTTATTTTTTTGATAAAATATTTTCTTAGTAGACAGTTCTAAAACTTATGGTATCTATATAAGATAATTATCTTATATGAGGTACCATACTGGCATAAGATATTAAAAATTCATATTTACTGTTTCCTTATAAATTCAAACTTCAAAATTGTGGTTTTCATACACCGTTATTAATTTTGTTAAAGAAAATCAATTTCTAAATAATCCCTAATGAACGAGAAGTAATTATAATTTCATTATAGTTTTCCAGTGAATTTAATTTTAATTCTTATTGTAAACTAATTTAAAACCATTATGGATTGAAGGAAATTGAAGGAAACTAGAAAGAAAAAGGAAAACTAATTAATTAGATATTAAAAAGATATATGATTTTTTTTAAACTTATTTCTCTATTAAAATAGATTGAAAGTTGCCATTATAATTAAGGTATTTTCACAAGATTCCAGATGCTTTAACTGTGAAGAGAGCTGATATTACTCGATTGGACAAAAATTTCGCGGTTTACTCAATTCAAGGTTAAGTTTATAGTGAACGTAGAAAAATTTCCCAAACGTAGAAAATCACAGTGTTTTTGAAGGTAAGATGTTCAGTCGATAATTTGACAAAAAATCTTAATCTTATGAAAAAATGAGTAATCTTATTGGAAATGTGAAGAATTCTAATTTGAATGTGAATAAAATTTATTATTTTTTATCTCACAATTTAATAGTGAGATGAAAAAGCGAGATAAATGATTAGGCTGTAAATTAATGACCGATAATGATAAAACAATTTTCAAAGCTCCTGAATGCGTTCTGATTGAGATTTGAAAATAAAGTTATAAAAGTATTGTCATTATTGAAAAATAAATAAGTATATTAGTAGAATATTGCAATGTTTAGAACAATTTGCCGGCAATTTCTTCATACCACTGTAGCTCAGTTGGTAGACTGTCAGAAAAAACAATTTTTTTAATTTTTCTGCCTAGTTCTTTTGACTCAAAAATTCAATTTCTTTTTATAATTTTTCTAATGACAAACACTTTATTCTAATTCTTTATTACGTTAAATGATTTTGGTATTTTCCTAATTTTTTAATAATCATAATAATCTTGTGCACAAAAAAATATCTAATATCATCATTATAAAAATTAAAAAAAAAAACACTTATTTCTGTTTGTACTCATGAAAATTCCTTATTGTGGAAGATATCAATATTAAAAAGAAATACTAACAGTTTTAAAATATAAAATAATAAAATATAACAATTTATGTAAGGAAAACATCTAAAATTATAATATTATACAATTAAACAGCATGTTGACAACCTGACCGAAAAATAAACCCTGCACAGTATGCAAAAACACTTAATACATTAGGAACCGTAATTTTATCATTAATTTCATTAACACAAAAACCGTTTCCGGCACCCTATAAATATAAAAAAAAAATATTCTACTAAATAATAAAACCCGTAGCAATCCCAAAGAAAACAAGGCATAATTTTTTGTGAATACATAAAATAAAACTCTGAAATTTTTATTTTAAATCAGCATAGCTAGCTAGTATTTTTTTTCTTGAAAGCAAACATAAAATATCCATAAATTTATTCAAAATATCTTGTAAAAATTTTACGTTCTCCCAATAAAAAAGGAAGTAGCAAGAGAATTTTCATTTTAGAAAAAAAAATATAAAAAATTTTATGAAAAAAATTAATTTTTACATATAAAAACGCCCACCTCGGGGGAAAATCAAATCCCTACTAAAACAAAAAAAAACTACAATAAAAAAAATTATTGAAAATTTTATCAACTTTCTTGCGATTGTTTCGATCCTTTTCTTTTCAAAAGTCTCAAACTTTCACACAAACAAAAAAAAAAGGAAAATTTGATTAAAATGAAAAAGAAAGGAGGAAAAAAAATCCTTACAAAAATCTGTCAAAATTTAAGGTAAACGTAATAAATATCATGGTGATAGTTATAAAAAAAAATAAATATAATTTAAGAAAAGATAACTGGTTTTTGTTAAACTTTTTAACACTTTTTAAACACAAAACTTTAAATCACTTTAAGTTGGTGAATTTATTATACTTCACACTGAATCGGGTAATTTCTTCAATATTTGCATTCTTCTATTCAAAGAATATATTAAGACGATACTGATTCTTATTTCATCGGTTGTAAGAAAATGTACACATAATCGAAAATACACTGAAACATTCTATCATTAAATTTAAACTGGATGCGTAGCCGGAATTTTTTACTTGCTAAAAATAACAATAAGAACTAAATTTGTTCAAAATTCCAAAAAGACAAATGTTCCGTAATCAAATTCTCATAAAAAAAACCGTAAAAAAATAATTATAACTTTACTACTTTCGAAATATACTGCGATTGAAGAAGCCAGCCGCTACTGCTCTACATCAGCAGAATTTAAAAAATATTTCTGGTTTTTCCATAATAATTACTTAAAAATGGCATTTTTATTTTTTTGACGGGCTATAACTTTTAGAGTGGGGGGAGATTGGTAAAAATTTTCTTCTACGGAAATTAGTTTCTAGTAAAGATTTATGTACATATTAAATTTTCGCTTTCTATCTTAAAGACAGACGAAGTGAAACTAATTACAAAATTTTCACATGATGTATATAAATGTTTTGCAAAAAATTGTGCTTTCGAGAAATACTCAAAACCAGTCTAAATATCAACAAAATGCGGAGCATCAATTTTTTATATTGAGTTTTAAATTTTATCTTTCAATAAACTTAAACTTTCTACATTTTTCTCTGCATAATTCCTGAATTAACATAGGCAATTCAATCAAACTTCAAAAACACTATATTAAATTAACTGCAGAAAATTTGAATTAAAAAGAAAAATCAAAATCTGCAAAACTTCACTTTTCCTTGTCACCACTGAGTAATTAAAAAAAAAATTAATTTTTTTTTTTGTTAATTAGTTAAAAAATTTTGTTTATAGTTTATTGATAAAATAACAAAAAAAACTTCACATTATTTCCGTAATTATTAATTAAAATTTCTTTAAATCAACTTCTTGTTGATCTATTCAATAATTTCCATTTTCATACATAATGTAAAGTAAGCGCATGTGCTCCTTACCTACACATGTATAAGAATTACAAAACTATGCACCATAAAATCTTTATTTATTACGAGTATCAAAAACAAAAGAAGGAAACAAAAGTCAATATACTTCTTTTTCTTTTACTTTTTGTCTCTTTCATAATATCTTTTTTATTGTTTAACGGCTTTTGATTTCATAAAATAAAAATTAAGTGGAATAAATACATGTACACATATTGCATAATCTTACAATAAAATTGTTATCGTACATACACATTGTTTCACTTTATCTCTTTTCTGTCATCACTATAATTTTGCTGTAAATTTATATTGTAAGCAAAAAAGAAAACAGAACAAAAAAACGAACGAATAATAAATAAATTTAATAAAATGGCTGTAAAACACAAGCATCACATATGGAATAATCATAAAAGTATTTCATTTGTTTCAAATACATATTTCAAACATTGACTCTGGTATTAGAACAGAAAAAGGAAAAAAGGAAATTTTTTAAAAAAGTTTCAATGTAATAAAAATGAAAGAATTTTTTGTTTGCTTTACGAAAAATACAATATAACATATAAAATTGCATAAATTTAGGCTAAATTTAAATTGCAACACCTGAGTGTCAAATTAGCGATTTTTCACAACAATGTGAGTTAAAACTAAAGGTTTAAAGAAAATAAAATTTATATAACTTGTATAGCTCTATTCAGTTACTTTGACATATTAGTGCAGGTCGGGGTAGAAGCAAGAAAATCCTTACAGCTTTTACAATTTATCAATGAACAAATTTCGATTGAAAATTTTCTAAAGTACCGGTTATTGAAACTCCAATATTATGACAGAACCCGGTCTGTTACAAAATTCGATTGGAATATTATAAGAAAAAATATTTTTTGGGTTGGTTTTGCGTGCAACACCATTAATGTGGTAATTATCTATAGCTAACAAAAAATTCATATGAAAAATTATAAATAATTGAAATATTCCGAATTTTTTGCTAAACTTAGTTTTGGAAAATAGCGTTTTTTCCCTGAGGATCCTGTTATATGAAACAAATTTAAAACGACATTATACTCAAAAAAAAGTTTTTTTTTGTCCCTTTGAATGAGTGGTTCAGAAAGTAATTTTGACTAGGAAAAAAATAATTTCGATTTTTTGGAAAATTTCATTTGGATTCATCGAATTAATGGAGCTTTTCTATATCACCTGATTTAAAACTTTGAGATTAGCTTAATAATTTAATAATAATTTGCATAAAATAAAAAACGTAACGCTTAAAAATTTATGAATATTTATCGTTATTTTCGATTGGAAGTAAACAGTTTTAATTTTTTTAATTCGATAATCACGATTTTTGCTTTCCTGCTTTTAAAAATTTAGAAAAGTATACGCAAATTTCTGCATTAAAAAAGATTAACGAAATTTGGGCAAATAATTGTTACAGAATTCTAAAAAAGAAAAATCTTTCTAAATTTTTCGACGATAAGAACAACATTAAATTCGTTTTGTTCCTAAGACTCGAAAATTAATTGCATTTAACCGAAGTTTGCATAAATCAGCACGTTAATTTACATGAAAACTTTATTTATATATTTTTGTTTGGATTATACGATATTATATAAAATTTTTTACCATCAGCATTCACAATAATAAAAACCCTACGATAAAAACTACAATATAACAGAACAAACAGGCGTATTAAGCTGCGACCTTTCTGCAATATAACTCTTTTTGTCTCTTCTAAATAATATTAAAGTGTTCGCGTTACAAAAGAGCAATTCATTTAAAAAAATAAAAAGTTATAATTTTTTTGTTCTAAATTTTATTTTGTTTTACTTGTTTTTTTATTTGTGACTTTATACAGCTTTGTAATCCTATAAACAATACATACATACATACTCATATATAATATACATAATATGTACCGCCATTTTCATATAATGTATGTGAAATCATAAAATTAAAGTGAAGTTTCCTTTATAAAATTCTTTATGATCCCAAAAAAAAAAACAAATACACTATTTCCTTGCTTCATATATGTGTGTTCAAAAGTTTTATTCATGTATTTTTTTTTCATAAATCTAAAAATGTAAAACGACAAAAACAATAAAAAAAAAAAACTTTTTTCTAAATGGATTTAAAAAAACAACAAACAGGATTACAAATAACAAAAAATGGTGTACTTAAACGAAAAGTTAAAGATTATTAAGTTTAAATGGAAATAAAAGGAAAGCAAAAGGAAAAAAAATCAAAGCCACAGAAACGCTGAAAAAAAAACATAAAAAAGATAAGGCGCTAAATAAAGATAAAAAAAAATTAAGTATTCCTAGAAATAATTTTGAAATCATTACAAAATTTATTGTATGCCAATACAAGGACATAATAATGAAAAAGGATCAATACAAAAAATTATTATTACTCATATTGGTTTCATATATATCAAATTAAATTTTCATCTTAATTTACAAATTATTGGGTTTAATAAAAATTTTAAGAAATTCATGACGGCAAATGATATTTTTGTGATTAAATCTAACACGTAATGGATGCTAATTGGTGCATTTTTTCTCCTTTTACAATTCCCCGAGGGAACCTAGGGCCTCCACACAACCTCGCCACCTCACTTTATTTTGAGTCATGTTCTTAATTTCTGGAATTCATAATTTTTAATAAAATTTTTAAGATGGTGAAATTCAAATGGGTTTTTATCTCCAGAACTAGATCATAAAAGATTAAAATATTTTAACCAAAATTGAAGCTTCAGTAATAGGAAAAAATTGTGTAAAAATAAATTTTGCAATTTTGGAAAATTTCAATTGAAATTCCCGGAATAAGAAAATCTAGGAAATCACTAAAAATTAAAAAAAAAATAAATATTTTCTTAAGTTATTTCAAGACTTGATTTTTCTTATTATTTTAAAACTTACATAGAACACAAAATAGGCTATTGTCCTAGTTTCAAACCCTCTGCTAACCCTTTAAAAGTATTTTTGTTTAAGAGTTTTGTATTTTTTGGAATTATAAATGATATAGACAAAAAACAATATGACTTTTAAAAATTAAATATTTTTGTTTTCATTAAATTCCCGTAGCCAGGGAACCACTTAGATTTTAAATCTAACCTTAGGCAATTTTTTTGATCTGTATGTGGAATCTAATATCTTAAACTTTATTCTTCGAATATTAACACTTATCATAAAAATAAAGCAAATTTTTAGTTTTGAACCAGGACAAGGCTAGTAAAAAATTTTACGTTCAATATCCTGTCTAAAATCATTAAATTTTTGTTCTAATAATATAAAAAATATAAAATTACATTTACACGATTTTCTTGCAAAAAAAATGTTTATATACTTTTTATATCCATCGTATATCATAACTTTTATAATATTATTCAACTAAAATATTAAATTGTGAAAGACATTCTCTACGAACAGAAATATTGCATTATAAATATTCATTTATTTTTGTCTATGTTTCAGGTACTCAAAAATACCCTCATAAGTTCACATAAATGTGTTAACATTATAATAATAAGTATCTAAGTTTGTAATTAAAAAATTACATTACTTTTATTTTTCTACAAGTATATGGAAAACTGGAAAATATAGTCTATCTACACTCCCAAACTTTTGTATTATAAAAAAAAACGAAACGAATTTTCAATGAAAACTCTTTTATTCAGCACAAAATCTCATAGAAAACTTACTGATATAAATAAGAAATAAAAAAAACAAAAGAGAAAAAGTAAAGGATTTTTTTTAACAATGTACGTGACCCTTACTTAATTTAAAAATCAAAAAAAAATTAATAAAAAATTAAAATAATAAAGTTGATCACAATTCTTATATACTATACTGAACTAAAGTACTATGAAGTCAGATTTTAGAAAATATGCAAGAATTTACTATAGTAATATTCTTACTCTATACACCAGCCATTTTATAATTATTATCTTTTAAAATTATCTACAATAGCTTTTAAAATTTAAAAGAGAATTAAAAAGTTTTATTATAGTTTCGAAAAAGTTTTTCGATTTTATACCTTATTTAAAATTTTGACTCTTTATAGTTTTGTCATTGCCACTCACATAACCGTAAAGAAGGGAAGAATTCTGCAATGATGTAGTGTATGTAGGTACATATTATGTATTTAATGTTGTTATAAGTTAAATGGCTTCTTAAAAATTTAATTATGTGCTCCAAATTAAATCGTATATTGTCATTAACAGAGTGCATAATAATGCATTTGATTTGACTACTTATTATGGTAATGGTATAAAATTCCCTAAATAAAGAGATCAATGTTACGCAAATTTCAAAGTTTATTATAATAGCCAACAACGAAATAGCTTAGATCTATAAAATTACCCAAGAACTTGCTGGATAGCCGAAAATTAAAGTTCAAATACTAGTGTTAAATCTTTTTTAAATATTATTATTAAAAATTATACCAATTTTTCGGCACTTTCTTCAAAATCTGGCCTAAGTTAAAAATTAGAAGTTGACAAAAAGGCGTAAGGAATATCTCACTTTATTTAAAAAAAAATAGTTACATAAATTCAAAATTATAATTAAAATACATATAGAAAGTAAACGAAACACATGTGCTAGTCACTGCAAAAAAAAATTTTTTTGTATTCCAATGTTAACATTCTACAACGTAAGGGAGAACTAAATCGATGAAAGCATTCTGCTCTACATAAAATATCTACTTAACTAAAGCTTTCTTTGAAAAACTATCAAAGGTTCACAATTATCTTGTTTAGAACATCAGACACTTTTAAAAATTATTATAATTTATTATAACAAAATTGTATATTCCTGTCAATTAAAGTATTACAGTCAAGAATTATAAAAACGAAACTAATCTAGAATTGGATTCTAGATTTTTCAGTCTAGAAATTGGCTGAAATAAGATTGTGATTGAAAAGATTATGGCTGGAATAATTATTTACATGACATCGCGTATACGCAGTATACTATAAATTAGCTTAGTAATTCAAATAACAAGAATTTTTCATTTATTTCGTATACTAAGCAAGTAGGTATTCTGGCACTCTGGGATGGGAAAAAATCAGCCCATATCGCACGACCTACTTTCACTTCTTATTTCCTGGTACAGGTAGATGACCTGCTAAAGTGTGTCATGACTTGTATAACTGGTCGTTTATTTCCTGGTATAGGTAGATGACTTGTTTGAGTGTGTTATGACCCATGTACATATGAATGTACGAAGCTGAGGTGGTCGCCAGGTCAATGAGGTCAAAGGTTGCAAAGCAAGTTGTTTACTTGTCCGAGTTCAGCGTACTTGAGACTTTGCATGATTTGTTTACATGTGAGTTTCCTTTGCCGGAGTTGTCCAGCAGATAAGGAAATTTAAATTAAATATTTTAAAAATAGTATTAGGTAATCAGAAAAATCAGAAAGTATGTATTTTTAATTTTACCTTGATAGTAAAAAAGGAAAAAACTTGTTTTATTTACATTGAGGTACCTATAATTTTTATTTTCCTTCTACCTTAATTCTTGTTATTGTATTTAGTTGCTTGCGCACCGCATTGTTTTTGTTTTTACTATGCATAATTAAGAAATAGCAGGAATGTCTTTATTGCTTACTTTTGCATAAGAAAAACAAGATGCATGAAATTTGTTGTTGTTGATGCAAATAGTTGCGTTGAAAATAAAAACAAATTCTTGTTTTCATTTTCTTTGATTGTACTTAAATGCAAAAAAAACTGGTTAATCAAAAAAAAGTCTAGTTGTTAATACATTACGCATTTGTATTTTTCTTAAAGTAGAATGTTCTATAGAACGTATATACCTATAAATTACAAAACACATTTTTTTTTTTTTTGTACTTTTTCTTTAATATAATTATATATAGTACATATTTGTTCTTGGAATCTTTCTTTAAATATTTTTTTTCGATGACTACAGGTTAGAATTGCAGATATCACTGGTTCAAATATTTGTATACGTCTTTGAAACCGGTTCCTATCTCGTGCAAGCTTATCGTATATTCCTTTTCGAGCAATTCTGTAAGCAAAATCCCATGCATACATATAATGAATTTTTAATTTCAAGTTAAAGTGAACTTTTGTTTTCATATTTTTATTATGTAGTTAATTCAGTATTTTTTCCTTTATCAAATGTATGTAAATGTTTATTGCATTTTTTACAGCACATCTTAATTTTTTAATTCCATTATGTGCAGCAATAGGGCATAAAAACTTATAGTTTTCAATTTGTAATAATGATGGCATACTTTCTGTTCTGGTATAGGTAGATGACCTGCTAAAGTGTGTCATGACCTGTATAACTGGTGTTGACCTTTTGAAGTATATAGGTGATACGAGTTTAATTATACGTTTTTAGGAAGTAAGAAGTTTTAGGAAGTTGGCCTGAAAAGTTAAGTTACGAGTTGAGGAGTTGTCTGGTTTAACAGGTCATTAATCTTGTTTACAGAATGTTGTTTACCTGTCGAGGTCATTGTTTTTGTTTTGCTGTTCTTGTTTTTGTTTTCGCGTTAAAAGAGGTAAAAGAAATAATCTTATGATGCATATACCTACATATTTGAATAATATTTTTATTTAAGGTCAGAAAATTAAATAAAAAGAAAAAAGAAAAAGTGCTGGAGGTTTAAAAATATTATGTAATAGAAGAATATATAACATAGAACTGTATTTTTAATAGTAATTACCTGGTTTTGATTATGAAGCTGTTAAGTGGAACATAAAAAATTCTTTATGTAATAATACGCATATATTATATAACATACTTACTTTTATTTTTTATATGTAAAGAACCAAAAATAAAATATGATATGCACATATGTATATATTATGTATAATGTACAACATAGCTTAAGACCTTAATACCTATAAGTGAAAAGAACACGCCTGTAGATAAGAATTACGGATAAGAAAAATTAAGATGTAGGTACCTATAAAATTTTTGTTGTAATAATTATTATACAACATCCATATGTACGTAGGTCTAGTTACCTTTTATTTTAAATCTGAAAAAACTAAAATGAGCTGTAATAGAAATTCTGAAAAATTTGAAAAATTTGTAAATAACAAAAAACTTCTTATTTATTATAAAAATTTTATTTTTATTTTTCATTATACTTAATCGTTACTTATAAAAACTACTTTGAACTTAGTTCTAAATTTCCATGCTTATTTTTTTTAATTAAAAATTTGTTTGAATTTGCCATTTGGCAATATTCTTCTTTTTGTGAAAATAAATTCACATATTTTAACGGCATGAAAATAAAAAAGGATTGGGTGATAAACACCCAATAAATTTTCCCCTTTTGGGATATTTTTTTTTCTACGCCATTTAAGGCGTAGATTTTATCTGTTTCCATTTCGGAAACAGTTATATATTTTTTTGAAAAAAAATTTTGCTGTTCATTAAACGCGTTAATAAACAATAGTTCCGATTGTGATTGTTGGTGTTGTTGTTGCTGTTGTGGTTGTTGCTGTGGTTGTTGTGATTGTTGTTGTTGCTGTTGTGGTTGTTGTTGTGGTTGTTGTGATTGTTGTTGTTGCTGTTGTGGTTGTTGTTGTTGTTGTTGTGATTGTTGTTGTTGCTGTTGTGGTTGTTGTTGTTGTTGTTGTGATTGTTGTTGTTGTTGGCTCATATGCACCTCATGGTGCAGCTTCATTCTTTTGCGTTTTGGTGGAACAACTGTCTGACAGTCCGTTACCACAGCGTTGTATGGAGTAATGAACTCCTGCAAAATAAGATCAACCTCGGTTGGTTCCATTTTGAAAACTGATAATGTTGGTAGCAAATTCTCTCAGTATTTATACAACATTTAACAGGATATAATTATTACATATTTTTGTAAAATTGTAAATTAATTAAAAATTCTTACAAAAAGGTAGATATAGAATACTTGTTTTCTTTCAAGATAGTACAAAGTAATCTATTATTAAAAAATTATTAAATAAACCTACTATAAAAAAAGCCTGCAAAAGAAACAAGTTAAATTAATAAATTTATCATTTTTATAGATCCTTTTTCATTCTCAATTTTTAATGAATTTAATTTTCTCTATCTTTAATGAATTATTTTGTGTATGCAAAATTATACGATTACAGCCTGTGACAGGTAGTATTTTATAATTGTTACAATGTTGAAGATTATTTATAATAAAAACATTGATCGTTGAAAATGAAAGAAACATTATAATAAGAGTAAAAACTTCTATTTCTATCATTTTGCTAGGAAAAGTCATTTTAAAAACAACATAATGTCTAAAAAAGTTATCTTACAAAAATTTTTAAATTCGAATCGCTATACAATTGAAAGCGATTATATTACAATTATCAAGCGTTTTAAGGTACGTGGGAGAAAAATAATATTTAAAATAAATCCAATACCCACCAATGAAGACCCGATTACTTGGGTAAGGGAAGCCGTGGAAAAAATCATTAAATATGTATTACAAAACCTGACAAAAAGTGACATGGTCGGGTTGACCTTTTGTGGAGAAAGTTTTCAACACCGCGGTCCTGCGTGGCTTGCTTATAGGCCAGCTGAAAGTTTAAAATTTGAAGACGTATGGGATATAATTTCAAAAATTTTTCAAAGTAATTCCGAGGGTAAGTTGTTACTACATTTTGATTTTGTATTATCTTTTTTATTACATAATTTTTTTTTGTTACAGGTTTAAATACGGACAATTTTTGTGTGACAGTAACACATGTCAGTCTACCTGTTGGTAGAGGAAGGCCCAAGAAATATAACAATTTTGTTGAGGAATGTAAGCAACGAACTGGAATAATTAGTATTAACAATAAAGATAACTTATGTTTGCCCCGTGCTCTAATTACCGCTATTGCCAAAATAGAAAATGATGTAAACTATGAAAAAATTCGACGAGATGTAAATAAGCAACAATTAACAAAAGCCCAAGAATTGGTAAAACAAGCTAACGTCATAATTCCCGTACTCGGCTGTGGAGTAACAGAATTAAAACAATTTCAAAGTCATTTAAATAATTACAAAATTGTTGTTTATGAATATGGAGGTGGTGGTAGAGATGTGATATTTGAAGGGAGTAATCATGGTAAAAGGATCAATTTATTACATTATGATGACCATTTTAATGTAATTACCTCTCTTACTGCGGCTTTTTGCTCTTCATATTATTGTGAGGAGTGTAATATTCCGTATCATGGAAAGAATGACCACAGATGTTCTCGTATATGCCCATGTTGTCAACAATTACCACAATGCCGATCAAATGGAAACAATATTTTATGTAAAGATTGCAACAGACTGTTTCGAAGCCCTATTTGCTTAGAAAACCATAAAGCATCGGGTTCAAAAAGCAAAAGTATTTGTGATGAAGTGAAAAAATGTTTAAGTTGTCTTAAGACATATAAATCTAATCGACAACATATTTGCGGGGAATCATTTTGCAAAACCTGTAATATTCATGTTAGTCAAGGACATCTATGTTTTATTCAAAAAGACGACAAAGAACCACCATTAAGCAACTTTATTTACGTATTTTATGATTTAGAAACACGACAAGAAAAAAAAATTAGTGAAAATGAAAGGCTTCACGAACCAAATTTATGTGTGTTATCTCAGAGATGTGATAGTTGCATCGATGAATCTAAACTGTTGTTTTGCCAAAAATGCAAATTTAGAAGTAAAATAATTAAAGAAAAAGACGTTATTGCCAACTTTGTTTTACATTTGTTAGCACTGAGAAAGCTTTTTAAAAAAATTATTGTTATAGCTCACAATGGACAAGCGTTTGATCATCAGTTCATCTTAAATTATATATTACAGGAAACTGTATTAAAACCTAAATTAATCATGAGAGGAACCAAAATTATAATGATGTTAATTGACAACATAAAATTTCTAGACTCGCTAAATTATTTTCCAATGGCTCTCTCCGAACTCCCAAAAGCTTTTGATTTACCATCAAATTTTAAAAAAGGATACTTTCCATACAAATTTAACACCATAAAAAATGCGAATTATGTTGGCCTTTTACCAGCAATAGAATACTACGGGGCAAACAGCATGAAACCAAAAGAACGTGACATATTTCTGCAATGGCATGAAAATCATAAAAATGATGTTTTTAATATGCAACGTGATATTATTGAATACTGTATTTATGATGTTGTAATATTAAGAGAAGCCTGCCTTAAGTTTCGAAAATTGTTCATAACTGAATGTAATGTGGAACCGTTTTTAGAAGCCACAACTATAGCATCAGCCTGCAATTTAGTGTTCCGGAGAAATTTTCTTAAGTCCAATACTATCGGGCTGATTCCTAAAAATGGATATAGATATGCAGATAATCAGTCAAAGCAGGCTATACAGTGGCTGGTTTTTGAAGAGGAAAACCGTAAAATCAATATTCAACATGCAGCTAAAGAACGGGAAGCTATAGTGGCCGGTGTAAAAGTAGACGGTTATTGCCAAGAAACTAATCAAGTTTTTGAGTTTTACGGATGCTATTTTCATGGGCACCCCTCTTGTCTACCACATAAACGTGACAAACCTTTGTACGATGATTTAAATGATACTCTAAATCACCGCTATGCAAGAACAATTGAAAAAAGTAGCCGATTAAGAAATTTAGGTTACGAAGTTGTGGAAATGTGGGCTTGTGACTTTGAAAGTTTACTAAGTACAAAACAGAAAGAGCATTTAAAAAATCACCCATTAGTAAACTGTACCCCGTTATATCCTCGAGATGCATTTTATGGTGGTCGCACAGGAAATACATTTAGTTACTATAAGTGCAAAAATGCAGAAAAAATAAATTATATTGATGTGTGTTCCTTATATCCATATGTATGTAAATACGGAAAATTCCCTATTGGACATCCCAAAATCCATATTGGAAATACTAAATGTTATTCATTAAATTTACAAAACATAAATGGTCTCATAAAGTGTAAAATATTGCCACCTGAACGTTTGTATCATCCGGTTTTACCGCTGAAGCAAAATAATAAATTAATGTTTACGTTATGCCGTTTATGCAGCGAACAAAGAAATCAAAATAAATTTTGCACACATTCAAATGATGAAAGAGCCTTAACAGGAACTTGGGTTATCGATGAAGTTATTAAGGCTCTAGAAAAAAATTATAGGATATTGGAGACGTATGAAATATGGGAATACGACGTATCACAATATAATAAACTTAAAAACGCTGAAGGATTATTTAGTAAAATGATGGATAAATTTTTAAAAATAAAACAAGAAGCTTCAGGGTGGCCCAGCAAGTGTTGTACTAAAGATCAAAAAGAAAAATATATTGAAGATTTTTTGCAAAACGAAGACATACAGCTCGAATATGAAAAAATTTTGAACAATCCTGGGTTACGATCATTTGCCAAATTGATGTTAAATTCATTTTGGGGTAAATTCGGACAAAGAGAAAACTTACAAAAAACAAACATTATAAATGAGCCATTTGAGTTGTATGAGATGTTAACTAATGCAGCAATAGAAGTATGCCACATTTTACCTATAAATGAAAGAAATATTGTTATTAACTGGCAATACAAAGAAGAGGTAACAGAATCTTTATCAACTGTGAATGTCTCTATTGCTGCATTCACAACCGCACAAGCCCGTCTAAAATTGTACACATACTTGGAAAAGCTAGATAATCGAGTTTTATATTACGATACAGACTCAATATTTTACATAAGTCGTGAAGGTGAATATGAACCCCATACTGGAGAGTTTATAGGGGATATGACTAATGAATTGGAAAGCTATGGCCAAGGTAGTTATGCTACAGAATTTGTAAGCGGTGGTCCAAAAAATTACGCCTATAAGGTTTTTTCTACAAAAGATAATTCTGAAAAAGTGGTTTGTAAGGTGAAAGGAATTCGCTTAAACTACGACGCTTCACACAAAATCAATTTTGAAACGATGAAGGAAGCTGTTTTAAATTTAAACAATTTTGAAAATATTTCCATACTTTCTGACAATATTCGAAGAACAAAAGAACATGAACTCATTACGGTGTCTGAAACCAAAACATATCAACCAAAATCCGAAAAGCGAAGATTTTTGCCTGATTACAGTTCGTTGCCATTTGGTTATAAAAGAAGAAAGATAACTCAATAAATAGTCATGTAATTTTATAAAACGAAATTTATTATAATAAAATGTACAAGTAATTTCAAATTAAGTCTTTTTTATTAATCCAGCTGTTATGTTTACTGTCAAATCCCAACCACTTTACAAAAATTTTATTGCCCTGTTTTTTTAGGATTTTTTCTACTAAATAGGCGTCAGAATTTTTAACAGGTGTTAATTCAGGTTCATAAAATTTACCAGATATATCATTACTCTGATAATCACGCAACTCATAAGTAACTGGATATGTATTATGTACTTTAATAACTTTAAAAATTTCAGTAGACCAATTTGCATTATAACCTTTTTCAAATATTCCTTTATATTTACTTATCCTAACATAGTCTCCTACTTTATATTTATGTTTTTGATAAATTTTAGGCTCTGCATAAAATTTTTTTAAAATAAATTCTTCATTTTCTTTAGAAATTTTTCCAGGTGGTAGCTTGGTTTTTCTATGGGGGGTTGAGTTATATATTTTTAATAAAGACGGTAATATAGTAATCCATTTGTAACTACCCTGTAAGCTAAACTTTCTCCACATCAAATTTTTTAAAGTACGATTAAAGCGTTCTACAATAGACGCCTTAAGATCCGAAAACGTATGGTAATGATTAATTCCTTTCTCCCGCATATAATTTTTGAATTTGATATTAAAAAATTCTTTCCCTTGATCTGAATGAATATTTTTTGGTACAGTTTTACTTCGTTTTATAATTGTTTTAAAAGCTTGTAAAACATTATCAGCAGTTTTATTTTTTACCGGTTCAGCAAATGCGTGCTTAGAAAAGGTATCTATAACAGTTAACATATATTTTTTGCCCTTATTAAACTTTGCATAAGGAATCATTTCAACTAAGTCAATTTGCCATGTATCATTTAAACCTTTTTGTAGAAATCTTCTCCTCCGGTAATTTTTTCGAGCCGGTCTATGAATTTCTGACACTATTTGAGCTCTTGACATATTTTTCGTACCAATTAATCAATTTTGCAACTTCAATTTTGTATTTTTCTATTGTATGGCATTCACAAGTATCAGGTCCAGATGTAGTATCGTTGCAAGCCCAAGGGCAAATAGTAAAATGGCTTCCGTGTATAGAAGAAGTTATATGTAGTTTATTTTGAAATTTTTTTAAATAGTTGTTTAAATATAAAATTCGTTTTTTATGTTCGTCTAAAATTACTGAATCATATACATTTAGAAACTGATTAACGTCCATTTTTTTAAATGATAAAATTGCAGAAAATTTTTCTATTTATATAAGTTGGGAGCTTTCCAATTCCGATATAAAAATGACGGTTTAGTTCACGTACGTCACATTTTCAATTTGATTTTGTGTGCGTACTAATACAATGGAAGCAGATTCAACTAGTGTTTCAAATGAGATGTGTAATCACAGGAATCAAACTTGTGAAAATCTACCCATCCAAGTAAATGAAGTCACATCAACCGTTGATGATGAGGAGTTAATATTAACTCAAGAGTTTATTCCACCAGGACAACAATATAGAAACAATGATAACGATAACGCAAACCAAGATGAAGACCTTTGGGACGGAAATAACCAGGAAGGTGATCCAGATTATTATAATATCTTTTAGTAGCTTCTTAAAAACACAATTCTAATTAAGAAAAGCTTTAGTATATTACAATTGACAATCGTAGAAGCATAACAAGTTTTTAAAACTTACTAAAGAAATAAGAATGGATACTCAATTACCGAGGAGAGATAATGTTTCAATTATGTTAGATAAGGAAGAAGAATCGATTTCGGAACCAAATTCGTTCTGCTGGAATTGCTGTAAATGTCTCATGCTGTATATGGTGTTTTTATGTTTGCTTTTTATTATTTTTACAATTACTCATGTTTTAAATAACACAAAAATAATGTAAATAAAAGAAAAAATAAAATACAAGTAACATATTAGTCTAGTAGCATAGTGCTTTTATTTATTTCTAAATATTTTTTTATCTTATTTTTAAGTAAAAACGGAATTTCATAAAACAATCTAGAATAATTACATTGAAAGTTAAATCGATCTAATGGTATATAAATTTCATTTTTTAGTATGATTTCATTGTTTTCTACACATTGTCTTATATATTTCCTTACATAGTCTTTTACACCTTCTTCAGCCTTGTGGTTGTAATCCATTACCAAATGAATAAAATCAATTAGGATATGAAATTCATCCATCTCTTCGCTCCTTAACACGAAAGTTTGTAAATTTTTTGTTTTTATTCCAAATTGTAGACAAGAGACCTTGTTATTTATAAATTTTTTTTTATATTTTGTTTGAAATTGCTGATAAAATTCCACCCAATCTTCATAATTTACAAAAATTTCCTTTTTTCCAATACGGTGTATTGAAATGGTTGCTTCTAATAATTCTACGTGGAATCCTATTACTACTTTTACAGTATGTGTTTTGTTTAAAAAATAAGTATACGCCAACAACATGTTTTTAAGAAACACTGATTAAGTAGTGCTGATCTAGCTATCTGTTTTTTAAACTGCATTTTAATTGAGACATTTCATCTTTTATATAACATGATTTCTAGAAACACATCTCTGAATATTCTGCTTTCCAAATATTTTGTGAAATTTTCTTAAAACTATTTGATCATTTTTAATATGGTTGCGTTTCTTAAATTCACGTAAAAAATTATTCATACTTATACCAAAACATCTATACCATGCATACACGCAACAGTATTCTCCACAAACTTCTGAAAAGGTGCTTTGTAATTGTTTGTCATTGAAAACAATACATTTATCTTTTAAAAAACTTAAAATTTCCTTTTTATTTGGTAAACCTCCATAAGAATCAAAGTATTCAACACAACCATATTTTGGAATATATATGGCTAACCAATGTTCGCCAGGATCTTTTGCTTTATCAGTATTTATAATTATAAGGGAAGATCTTTCAAGGTTTTTTGGTATTTGATCTAAAGCAAATACACCTCTAAATTTTTTTCTTGTATATTTATTGCAATTTAAATATTTTATAATATCTAAAGTATTCATAAATTTAATTCACTTAAATCATAAACTGTACTGTTTTCTTTAATGTAATGCGAAATGAAATCCTTTTTGATTTTTCCGTTAGTCAATATCACGCTGAATTTTTTTAATATTTCTTTAAGTTCATAGCTTATATTGTCATTAATCAAAGTTCCAAACGAATAGTTTTCAAAATTTTCATATATTAGTTCCTTAGTTGGAAATTTGTAAGAAAACTCCTTTACAATTTTTTTGCATTTTTCTTGAATCCCAACTAAGCAAATATCTTTTACAAATAAGGTATTCTTGTCGTCACAACAAAACGTTATATCAACAAGTGCATAAGACGATGACATCATCTTGAATATTAAAACCATTTATGTAATTGTTCTATTTATAGGTTTGTGAAAATATTTCTATTTTTGTCAATTTCAATACTTGCATCAAATTCTCCATAGACAATAGCAGTCAATACAGATGATTGCGCTTTAGATAACCTTGCCTCAATTCTAATTGTACCTTGATTAAATAGACCCTGACATATCTCATTTCCTGATGCATCTGGTGTCAAATCGAAAGCCAAGATGAAAAATCCACTACTAAACATAGATTTTGATATTTGATGTCCTTTGTCATTATGATAAATTCCTGTACCAGAGAAAAGTGTATGGTATGCACGAGTATGACAATTATTTTCATCTGAAAAACTTGTTTCAATTGCTGTGTTTGGTACTTGTACACCATTTACATACAATACAAACTGGGACATATCAAAATGTCGAAAATTATATGGATTTTTTGATCTTTTTCCAGAGTAGCCAACATTTTCTGTAAGGCAAAAAATTATGGTGTTGGGTAATTGCCCAATGAAGACATTATCAAGTGAAATAGTTGATGTATTAGAAGGAATTGTAAAACTTTTTACTTCAACACGTTTGTAATTGTACTTGGCATTAGATTTTTCTAGAACAGCATTATGGGCTAGTAGTACACTTGGGTTTATTGTTACGTGCTTCATAAATAATGTAGCTTCCAAAATTTTTAACTGAGATTCATCAGCATCGTCTGCAAAAATATAAAAATCTGGTTTTTCAAGTGTTAAAGTAATTCTCACATCAACGTTGTTTATTAAAAGAGTCGGTTGGTTAAACATATCCAAATGTAGTTTACCCATTAGCTCTACGATATTGCTGTTGTGATAAAGTTTTTGACGTTCTTTTGATCCATTATTATCTGGTTTTGCTATGTTTGGTTTATCTAAACACCATCCAGCACACTCTAAATGAGTAGTAGCGGCATCCGTACCATAATTTAATAATGATTCAATGTATGCTCTGTAATGATAATTTCCATCTGACGGGGTAATACTTTTTCCGTTAAATTGAACATTACACTGTTTTATTATTGAGTGTAGAAGATTATTCACTACACTTGGTTGGGGCAATGTTTTTCCGTCGGCACCTTTGTCGTTATTCCAATGGTTTCCGTCTTTTTTAACAATTTGTACCTTTAATCTAAGATATGTAGAAGATAAATCTCTGTATGTATCACCATGACCTAATGAGACAAATTCAATAGTTGATGGATTATCTAAAGAAGCAATAGGATTGTATGAAACTTCTTCAGATCTTAAAATACTAGATTGAATTGGCTTTGTTCTAAAAATATCCAATTCTGATTTCATACATTCAATCATAATTAATCAAAAATATCAACTTTTTTTCTTTTGCTATTAACTTTTCGTCGCTTTGAAGCAAAATAGTCGATTTTTTTAATGAGGCGCCTTTTTATAGTTTTTCTTTTTCTTTTTCCAGATCCATACATTTCGTTTAACTTACGAACTGCTCCACGTCTCACATTTTTTAAAATTTCCTTACCCCGATCCTGAACTACTTCTCTTATATTTGCTCCAGTTGCAATATCAGATAGAGCATTCATACTGGAATTAATTGCTTCATTTTTCAATATATTAGCTCCGGAGACAAACAAAGGTTTCAAATATTTAAAAAGCCCCCCAAAAAAACTTCCCAATCCTCGACCTCTTTGATAGGCAAGGGCAGAATGAAGTAAGGGGCCGATATCATCAAGCCCTTTACCAGATTGAACTAAATAATACTTATAATACAATCGTTCCATAATATAATAGAAAAATAATATAATTTTTGCTTAATACCTTTTATTTATACTTTTTTGAAATGTAATACAATTTTTGTAGGAATATTACTATTAGAAAAATTTATTCTTTTACCATATTTATCACATAACATAATAGAAATATTATCAAAAAATTTATTTTCAACTGGAAAATAATGAATATTTTTAAATTCAAAAAAATTATTTTCGTATGTATTCTTTATTATTATTGTTCGTAAACACCTCAAAGTATTGTCACCGACAATTTGTGGTTCTATAATGTCACTGTATACAAACATAATATCTGATTTATTTACTGGTATAAAATATAAGGTTTCTAAATAAGACTTGTACAATTGCACAATTCTGTCTTTATATTTTTTAAAATCGGGGTATTTTATTAAAATTTGATTAAAACATTCTTTGATAAAAACATCAATTGACCAATTGGTTTTTACACCTATTTTTATGTCAACTTCTGGATCGCTGACACATATTTTAACCACTTCACCAGTGTATTCAGTTGGTTCTCCAGATTTTATGTAACTTGAGTTCCTTGAAATATAATCAAAAATTTGCCATATAAGTTGACGCTCACATTCCTTTTTTGTATATCCTGCATCCGGTTCTATATTTTGTATGAGTGTAGGTAAAACAAAAGTTTTCCAATCACAATTGATTTGTTCTTTCCTATATGGAATATAAGTTGTACCTATGTTTTCATATTTTTTTTCTGTACTTCCAATCGTAATTGCAATTCTTTTTTCGTTGTTTTCTCCGTAAATGGATGATACAAAATCATTTACATACACTTGTGAAATTCCAACTTTCCATTTTTCATCAAGGGCAAATTGTTTATTTAATTTATTAGTAAAAGCTGCCAATGTGTTTTCAGGATAGTAGTTAATGGACGAGTCACTTAGTAAAGTTACATAAAATTCATCATTTACCTGTAAGTTGTCCATGTGCTTGTCGATTTACTTTTACGTATGGGAAAATCAAGCTGTGTTTGTGTGTCACCTGCTTTAGCTGATCGTAAAACACGTCTTTGAGATTTTTCTGCGCTTTTGCTATTTATAGTTTTTTCTTTTTTTGTAGGAGGACTTGGACTGTCTAGAGGAACCGTTATAATATCTCCACTATCAGTTTCGTACATCTGAAAATTTTGATTTCTGATAGACTTACGTTTTCTAAGACGTTCACCAGCTGATGCAGCAGAAAGCGCTGTCGTAAAAACATTTTCATGCAATTCATTATCAAATACATCGTCTGGTTCTTTTTCGAATATTTCCTCCTCGGGGAACTGTATTTTAGCATCCTTAAATTCCACAAAATTTGTTTGGGTGTCTGTGTTTTTAAAAACAGTTTTTGGACGAGTTTGAGTACTCTTTGTTTCTGTAAGTTTGGGCTCGTACGACTGTGCTGTAATGTTCTGAGGAACAGTTCTACTTTTGTTCCTTATTTTAAACAGGTTTTGACGATATAAATACCACTTTTGGATATCAGTCAAATTTTTATTCAGTAGAATATTTTTCATCTTTTTATTTAACTCATTTAGCTCGACATCAGAATTTTGTTTTAGTTTTTCATAAATTTCAGGTTTTATTATTACCATTTTATTAAACATTGCGCTATTCATTTTAAGAAACGTCCTATTATTCCAGACAGCATGGCTCCGAGAAGGCTTGGTAAAAATCCCCCTTTTTGAATAATTATTTTTCGTTTATTATTTATAGATTTTTTATTGGAGGTTAACGCCCGTAACTCTTTTTTATACTTCCTT
Source organism: Condylostylus longicornis (assembly GCF_029603195.1). Classification (NCBI taxonomy): domain Eukaryota; kingdom Metazoa; phylum Arthropoda; class Insecta; order Diptera; family Dolichopodidae; genus Condylostylus; species Condylostylus longicornis. The sequence goes on from NW_026577987.1 coordinate 14,299,552, forward strand.
AGTTGATTCGTTATTTTTTTATTAAGATTGCAATTTCCTTTTAATATATTCAAAGCTATTTCACAAAATGTTTTTATTACTTCTGGTTCACAATGCTTAATTATTATTTTTTGAAACCTTGGTTTAGAATTTTTTAATAGGTGCAATATATGTCGGTTGGTTTTCAAACGTCTCATATTCTTGTGCTAATTGCTCTAACTGATCTTTTGTACAAAAACATGAATTTAGACCAAACAAATCACTTCTTAATCTAAAAAGATCGTTGACTTCTTGAGTGAGATCTAATAATATATATCCATATGGTTGTGATGTTACCTCATTATATACTTTTTCGAATTCTTTAACCTGATTCGGATATATTTGTCTGGCCAAAGGTAATATTTGTGATTTATCTCTAGGGTTTTTGAAAAGTACTAAATATTTACAATTTAATGAAATATCTCTTGAAAATTTTCCTTGATGAAATAGATTTTGTGTTACAAAAATTACAGACAAATTTCTGTGATGTGAACCTCTAGTAAATAACTCACATATTCGTTTGTCCTGTGTACTTAACATCATATCGTCTAATACTATTAATATAGGTTCATGATTATCATTTATGTCTGGAACAGTAACATAATGCTCAAGCCGTTCTATATTTTTGGGAACAGCATTTTTATCAGGATTACACCAAATTATTTTTTCAACACAAGGTTTTATATTGTCTTTATTATTTTTTAAGAGATTATGTATAAAAGTGGTTTTCCCACAGCACGATGGACCGGCCACCATCATTGTAAATGGGTGAAAAAACATAATGAAAATAAAAATTGATCTTGTAACCTACATATATTTATAACATAAAACATGTCAATTGGTCAAAATATTATATAAACCTAGTAACCTCTTCAGTACTTTTATTTTCATTTAAACTTTCATTGAGGACAAGCACTTGTTTTCAATATGAGCGGACAGATTTTTATTGTCGACCTTCAATTTGTACAAGGAAATGAAAAACACTATTTTGTAAAAGAATTAGCTTTACTTGAAAAAGGAAGCATGATCCCCATGGTGTATTATTTTAAATCTCCATACTCTGAACACGAACTTACCCAAAAATCAAAATATAATGTTCAATATTGTGAAGATAATATAAATGGATTAAAGTGGAATAGCGGAAATATAGAATATTCACAAGCACCACATATTATTAAGCAAATTTTACAATCAGATGAAAAGATTTATGTAAAGGGCATTCAAAAAAAGGTATTCTTACAACAGTTCATTGACAACTCCAAAATAGAGGATTTAACAGAAAGTATGCCATCATTATTACAAATTGAAAACTATAAGTCTTTATGCCCTATTGCTGCACATAATGGAATTAAAAAATTAAGATGTGCTGTAAAAAATGCAATAAACATTTACATACATTTGATAAAGGAAAAAATACTGAATTAACTACATAATAAAAATATGAAAACAAAAGTTCACTTTAACTTGAAATTAAAAATTCATTATATGTATGCATGGGATTTTGCTTACAGAATTGCTCGAAAAGGAATATACGATAAGCTTGCACGAGATAGGAACCGGTTTCAAAGACGTATACAAATATTTGAACCAGTGATTTCTGCAATTCTAACCTGTAGTCATCGAAAAAAAATATTTAAAGAAAGATTCCAAGAACAAATATGTACTATATATAATTATATTAAAGAAAAAGTACAAAAAAAAAAAAAATGTGTTTTGTAATTTATAGGTATATACGTTCTATAGAACATTCTACTTTAAGAAAAATACAAATGCGTAATGTATTAACAACTAGACTTTTTTTTGATTAACCAGTTTTTTTTGCATTTAAGTACAATCAAAGAAAATGAAAACAAGAATTTGTTTTTATTTTCAACGCAACTATTTGCATCAACAACAACAAATTTCATGCATCTTGTTTTTCTTATGCAAAAGTAAGCAATAAAGACATTCCTGCTATTTCTTAATTATGCATAGTAAAAACAAAAACAATGCGGTGCGCAAGCAACTAAATACAATAACAAGAATTAAGGTAGAAGGAAAATAAAAATTATAGGTACCTCAATGTAAATAAAACAAGTTTTTTCCTTTTTTACTATCAAGGTAAAATTAAAAATACATACTTTCTGATTTTTCTGATTACCTAATACTATTTTTAAAATATTTAATTTAAATTTCCTTATCTGCTGGACAACTCCGGCAAAGGAAACTCACATGTAAACAAATCATGCAAAGTCTCAAGTACGCTGAACTCGGACAAGTAAACAACTTGCTTTGCAACCTTTGACCTCATTGACCTGGCGACCACCTCAGCTTCGTACATTCATATGTACATGGGTCATAACACACTCAAACAAGTCATCTACCTATACCAGGAAATAAACGACCAGTTATACAAGTCATGACACACTTTAGCAGGTCATCTACCTGTACCAGGAAATAAGAAGTGAAAGTAGGTCGTGCGATATGGGCTGATTTTTTCCCATCCCAGAGTGCCAGAATACCTACTTAAGCAGTCTATCCGGGTAAACGAATATATTGTTATAATATCTACTTGATCGTACACTGCACCGCAAACGAACATTTCTTCAAAGCTGATCGTATACACTTTAATATTTTCTAAATTAAATTTAGTATAATAGGGTATTTTCCGCAATACAATGTTTTAGTGAAGAACAATTTGAATGTATTATAGTTACGCGTTTAAAAAAATCCCAAATCATCACTGTGTTTTTTAACAACAAACATGCGATTTGAAAATCAATCAATAATATAATTCAAGGAAAATTTCACATTTTTATAAAATATTTTTTTTATTTTTTCATTCTAATATCAAAATTCTTTCCTCCTTAAACAAATACTTTCTATTTTCCTGTTTTGCTTTTTCATAAATCATCAAATAAGCATAATAGAACATCAAATTTTATGAATCAGTTTCAATTGGAAATATATTTGAAATATCAATAATTTAATTTGAAAATTTTTTAAATTTATTTTCCGAAAAATACATTCATACATACATATATGCATTCATTCTTGTGTGTATTCGAATATACGCTGTTATAAATCCATTCTGGAAATCATCAAGTATATGTGTATAAATGTTCATTGAAATTCATGATCTCCTTATTTTATCGAAATAAAACCCTTTTTCCGTTTATTTCTTTTTTGTTCTTTTTCTTTTTCATTGATATGTCATGAAATTTATATAACACATAATAATAATATTATCATTTTGAATATTGAATTCAATCATTAAAAATTCAAGAATAACTGAAATGAAAATATTATAATATTTTCAAAAATTTAAATTAATTTACATTTTACACATTATACCACCCCTAAAACAAAAGTGTTCTAATTAAAAATATTGAAATTTTTTAGATTATAACTCTATTCACTTCTAACATTTTTGAACACGAATAATTGTATAAAATATAGGTATAGAACTTGGACCTATTTCATATTTGCTAATAAAAATTCTTTTGTATCTTGCTTTCAATATTTCTAATTTTTTCAAAAATAACTTCTTTGAGTTAATACATTTTTATTTCCGGAATTCAATATTATACTTACATGTATTACATATGTATTACAATTCATGTATAAATTTTGCAAGGATAATCATATTTTAAATTCAATAAAAAAAGAGAAATATAGGATAACAATTTGTAAAACGAAACTAAAGAGTAGAGTTACATTGTTAAATACTTGATGGAAGATTGAATTTCAAGGTGAAAATTCATGTCTCGAATATTTTATCTATTATACAGAACTGCAAGAAATATTATATTTTATGGACAAAATTTTTTATATTTTTTTTAAACAATAAAGCTTTTTTTTTTGTGTATACAATAAATTTACAGCATTTACTATAGAGTTAAATTGATTTCAAGAGATGTGACATTGAATCTCTTGTCTTGATTGTCCTATAATTTATTGAGATAATTATTGAGATATTATGACGTATACCGAGCGAACGTACTCGGAAATTTGTAATAAACTTCTTAAAAAAGGCACAATTTTCTTTGTCCCAAAAATTTGGATCTTATTACTTATAAAAAATTGTATTGTATTTTATTGTATTTGAACGCGAAACTATTTTATTCCAACATTTTGCTTAGTACATTGAAAATTTTTAGTGGAAATCAATTTTTAAAACTATCAATTTGATCATTTGCAGAACGCACTATTTTTTTTTATCCATGATCTCACGCTATAATGTTGTATAATTTATTAAGTTTGTGTACATAAACATAGAATTTTCTTGCTAAATTATAAAAAAAAGAAAAAAATGTGTCAGGCTTCAAGGCATCTGTATACCATAAAATCCTAAAAGGTAACCTTTCAAACAATATTTTTTTGCCTTTCTTTTACAAACAAAAGACGCATCTAGAAACCCATATAAATCTTCTCACATGCATACAATAGTATTTTTTTATAATTCCAATATTTTATTTTTTAAGCATTAATTTATTTTATTAAAATAATAACCTTTCCGTTTAACCTTTTTCAAACGGAAATCTTTTGTTAAATATAGGTTATCCTAGAAAAATATAACATTTTTTTCCCCAATTTTTATTTCAATATCCTGATTACATATCCTGAGTATTTTTCGAATAAAATTTGAAAAGATGGCGGAATATGTGTCAATAGCACATTAATAAACCAACGGAAATAGTTAATATTATGCTAAAGACGGTCCAGTAATTTTAGCTTCATCAAAAATTCAAAAATTTTGAAATTGAGTTGAAATTATTAAATTGTAAAATTCGCATAAAACCGCATAAAATATTTGAAATTAAATGAGATTGTAATAGTAGCACGTTAAGAAAATATTTACAATTTATGAATGCACAATAATCAGCAAAACTTATACCATTAAATATTAGAGGAAGCGCCACTAAGATTTCAATAAAACTTTAACAACCTTATTATTAATATGAAAATAATCTAACGTGTAACTTGAGTGAATTTATATAATATTATTTTGTGATCCATAAGTAAAATATGAATTAAATGTTAAATGTATCATCTAAAATTTTTTTTTTCTCCAAACAATTAAATAGTCATAATGCGTCACTATATAAATGCTTAAATATGTGCTTACTCACTCGAATTTTTATTCTACTTATATGAAAATTTATTTGATGGCCTCACATATTTTACCACAGGTGAGTCTGGGTATGAGGAATTCTAAGAGTTAAAAATTTTTGTAAGGAGAAAAATAGATTCTCTTATATAGAATCTGCTCAAATATACTTCGTTTCGAGTTTTAGTATCGATCTAAAATATTCGTCCAAATAAAAAATCAAAAACTTTATTTAATAATCGAAAATTTCACTTTATTATGTAAGTATTATTATTATTATTATTGAAACTTATTACACTCATATGAGCTGAAACGTACTATAATTTAAAATATAAAGCTCCCAAAAGTGGTTGAAATTTAAAAGTATTAAGTAATCCAACCAAAAAATTGATATAAAAATTTTATTAATAGAGAATTTTTTCTTAACTACGAGTATATTTCTATTTAGATTTAACTGTCTTTGAATTTTACCGTACATTATGAACTGAACTCAATTATGAAAATTAATTTTCCATTCATCCAAAGTTATTCATTATACTGATCGCATGCACTCTATACATTAAAAAATTTCCTTTTAATTTAAAACTGGTAATAATTTTCAATTCTTTCAACAATATTAAACGCATATTTTAAGAATGATCCTTTTTAATGTTTTTATCTACTTTTCCTAGAAAATTTTATCACGCATTCTTTTTTTGATTTTTTTTTATAATTTTATTGAATTATATGAGCGCTATAATAACCACTCGCAACCAACTCCAACTTTATTATTATGAATTTTTTTTTGCTATTCTAAACAAATTATTAACAACCAACTTTTTTTTTACTTTTATTAGTTTTTCCACTCCATAAATTTTCAACCAATGTGCAATCTTATAATATAATAAAAATTTTATAATATTTCATTTATACATATACATACATTATGTATTTATATGAAATGTTATATAATAATATAATGGGGTCATAGTCTAATGCATGTACATACATACGATAATACAAGCATAATGAAATTTTAATAAGGGTATTTAAAATTTCGAAATATTGAAAATAAACTGTTATAATAATATATCAAGAAAAATATGAACTTATAAAATGTGAAGGACACTAGTATTACATAAATTCTATATTATATCATTAAACGCAATTTAGTGCAAATATTCAGAAAAAATATTTATCTAGAAACGTAATATAATTCCAAAAAAAGGTTTCGTTGTTAAATGGAACTGTAAATTGATTTTCTTTATATATACATAATTTTGGTATAATTTTGTTGGAGTTGAGTTTATTAAAGTTTATTAAAGTTGAAGTTGACTTTATTGCAGTAATAAGACATAAAATTTTAAATAATTTTAATAAACTGAGGTTTTTGGGTAAATTTATTGATTTCTTTTCCCATTCGCTAAACAACCAAACTAATACATATTATCAAAACACAATATGATGATTTGATCCTAAAAGTAATACTTCGAAATTTCGCACTGAAAATTATTCATCATAAACAATTTCTCTTAAAATAAATTGTTTTTTTTTTTTTTTTAACTATTGTCTATAATAGATGCAAAGTATCGAAAAAATTGCATGTAATCAGACATATCCGAATGCATTGTTCATTTTAGAAAATATATTCAAAAATATTTCAATAAATTTACTCTCATGAATTAAAAATTCTTAGATAGAGAAAATGTTGCTAAATAATTATTTCAAATTTCCAAAAGCGTGCTTAGTAATGGGCAATAAAACGACACCCATATGAGAGAAATCATACTAAAAATAGTTTTCTAATAGTTTTGCAACAGTCAAATTTTTATTTCATTGTTCAAATCTCGTCATTGGAGTTTTGATGCGATTACGATGTCTCTCTTATAACGTACAACACAGACTATAAAAAATTTAATCGAAAAATTATAGGCATTTTCAATTATTATTTGGGAAACAAAATATTATGGTTGAAAAATTATCCTTTAGAAACGAACAACAAGTGGAATAAGTGAAATAAAATAATTTCCCTATACAGAATATACGAAATATTATGTAATATAAATACATGTTATTATCATGCTAATGGTGTACATATATCAAGTATATTTTAAGTTATAAAAATAATTCAGAATTAAGTGTTGTTATTGCTATTTTTTTGAAATTTTCATTTATTTTTTTTTATTATAAATCAATATATACAATTTAATCTGTTATTAAATTACAAAATCAAAATCCTTTATTACACAAAGTTAAATTACATAGGATAATATTATAGATAATGAATTAGAAAACAAGGATGTAAAACCGATCCTTTTTTGGTATATACGAATATTGATTAAATTATTTTAATATACATTAAGTGAATAAACAACCACACAATATAGAACATACTCATATTGTATTAACAAGATCATGAATTTTATGATTTTCCTTCCATTCTTTTATAAATATATATATTTATGTATCTAATAATATAAAATTTTGAATTGAATATCCTTGAAATAGATAGAAAAGTGAAAGTATAGCAAAAATTTTATGATATTATCCTTATAATTTTTTTTTCCTTTTTTTTTTAAGATGATTTAATTGAATTTAAATAATTCAATTATAATTTAATTAAGGATTTTAAAACAAAAAAAAAAGGAAAAATTTTTTTCTAAGTAATTTTGAACTTTATTTTTTCCTTTAAGGTTTGAATCTACTCGATTTTTTATGAAAAGAAGAAAAAAAGCAAAATGTTAACGCTACACTGGGAGAAAAATTCAATTAAAAGCAATATAGTACCTTCCCATTTCCTTCAATACAGCTGATATAAAAGAAAAATGAAATTAAAATGTAAAATAAATTAAAATTATCACAAACATATTCTAAGAGACTTGGGTTCAATATTCGATCGTTGGGGGTAACTAAAACTATAAAATTAATAAAACATATTGACAAATCAAATTAAAATCAAAATAACAGTGTAAGTAACAATTTAGAAACAATATTATGGTTTTGTTCCTAAATTAACATTATTATTTTAAGTTCTCTTAAATTTTGTCACGGCACTTTGATTTAAGAAAAACAATTAGAAATATTGTAGAAGTTTCAATTAGTATCAAAATCGAAATCTACATGAAAAGTGCAGAAGAATTGCTGAAATATTTAGAAAAATATCAAGTGTCATACCAACAAAGGAAAAAAGATCAATATAATTATTACAGTCTGCCTACAGCAATTTTATATATGACCCAATCGTCTGAAATCAACAACAAATCAAAATATAAAAAAATTACAAATTATCCAAAACAAAGCTATAAAGAACCTGTATAATCGTGAAATAAGGATGCAAAGATTATGATATTATGAACATAGATAAATAACTCAAATTGTTACAAGTAAGTCATATATGCAATTTAATTGTAACAAATTCCAAAATGTGTGATATAGCATTAGAAACGCCGATGAATTTAGAAGTTCTAACGCAATATCTAAGATATATAGTAACGCCATTAAGATCTTCAACAAAGTACCACCAACTATGAAAGAACAAAATTATAAAGAATTTAGAAAAAGAATATCAAAATGTATTAGTTTAAATTCGAAATTAAATTTTTATTTTTTCTATATCTTGGTTTAAAAGTAAAGTTCATTACTTCCCTTGCGATTAACAAGTTTCGCTTTAACTTGTTTTGTAGTCACTTTAAATGAGCTAACGCGCTATTTGGGACTATAATAAATAAAGTAAAATAGAAAAAAAAACAAATAAAATCCATAATATGAAGACAGCTGTATTTAACCCATTCAAACCTATGTGAATTTGAAATATATGAAATATATCAATTCCAAGATGACCCTTGATAGTTTTTAAGCAAAACTTTATTGATACACAACTGATACTCAGTTATTAGTAGAAAATCTTTGCCAAACCTGGGAAGTTTATAAAATTATTTAATTTAGTTTTTTTTTATCATATTGAATTTTTTTCGGTGTTCAATATAGAAAGCTATCTTTTTCCATAAAGAACATAAAAAAAAGTAAAAAAAAATGGGATTTTTTTAAGAAACAATGTTCCTAAAATAAATTTTAATTTTTATTACTCTACATAATACATACATATACATATCTTGGGCGCAATGAACCGTTAAACTCATCAAAATTTTCTTAAATAGGAAAATTTAATATCTATTATAGATTTTAATCTTTATGGGGATTTCTTAACAATAAAAAATATCAAATTGCAATAAAAAATCCAAAAATGTATCTTACTACATATATAAGTATGTATGTATAATTGTATTACGTAAATTTCTATTTGAATTTTTATGCAAACTCTTGAATATAATTACATTTTAATTGTAAATTTATTAAGCGTGCCAAGAAAATTAAAATTTTTCTTCTTTAAAAAAGCGACACATATAAAAAAAAAATTTTATGATCAAAATATTTTTTTTATACTTTCATCTTAATTAAATTATAAACATTGTAAAAGGAAATTAAAATATTGCCGCGGAAAAACAAAGTTTTCTTTTTAAGTTTCGTAGATGTCACTAATCTATTTGCGACTTATGAAAAAGTCCGAATTTTTCTAAAGAAAATTTTAAAATTAAACTATTTATAAGTTTTTTCAAAACTTTTTTAAGTATTTTGTCCTTAATACTTTTTACTGATTGCATTGCGTACAATAAGGGAGATTATGCAATAGCACCAAATTTTGAAAGTCGGGTTTTCGACAGAAATGTGTTTCTTCATGCTAAGAAGGCGTAAATGAGCTATTTTTGGAGAAATATTTGGCGATCTGCCTATCTGTTTATCTATTAGTCAGTCAGTTTGATTGTGCAGATCAGTTCCTCAAGTAGACCGATTTTTCAGAATATTTGATCAACCTTTGGGACATGTCAAGCCTCTGCAAATGGATCTTTACTATGGGCCGATTTTACGTTTTTGACAATATTTAAGAAAATTCTCCTGAAATTTTATATATAAGTTTCGTTTGACAGTATGCGGAACCACCTGACTTTTGGAGGAAATCAGATATCAGCAACTTAGCGTTTACTGCAGACCAAATTTATACTCGTAATTTTGCACATATAAATAGAAATAATCAAGCAGTTTGCTTTACATTTAATGCTCGTATATAAATTCAGGCTATTAAAACAACGAAATTGCTTTTTTGAAAATTTGGGAATATCAGGGGTCGAAAACCGTACTACAGACTAAATTTATATTTTTTAACATATCTAAGCAACTAGTGCGGAAGATATTTATTAAAATTTTATATTTGACCCCTTTTTGCTACCAGAAGTAATTGACAAACTTTCAGGGAATTCGGATGAAACCTTACTAAGTGCCAAATTCACATTTTCAAAGGTATGTAAATTAAATGTTTTTTAGCTGCTTTAAAATTTTAAAGTGATATTTAGATCGCATTTTCATAATTTTTTTAAACATTTTCGATAAACTAGAAAATAAACCTTGCGGTCGGTTATATGCTGACCACATTAGATTTTTCTTTATATTTTCATGCATTATTTATACAAATACAAATATAAAAATACCGAGAAGCGAACTGAATTAAAATACAATGTTTATAAGATTTTATGGTGTTCTAAAAGTGCAGTAATGAGAAAATTTTCTAAATTTTAAAAGTTTAATAAGGATTTTTCTTATTAGTAGTTCGAATATTTACACCATATAATGAAATGCTTTCCATATAATAGTAATAATAGTACCCTTTTCTAGGGAATTACATAAATAGTTCACCTAATTTCCAATTCTTAAAAAAAAATTTTTTTGACGTAACCGTATTATGTTCTTTTTTTTTTTTTTAATTTTTAGTTGGTTTAACAAAAAAAAATTCTTCAAAGTGAAAATTTAAAAATTTGGAAAAAGTGATTTGGTAATCTTAATCCAACTTTAAATAAAGTTGGGTCAAACCAATGGTTTGTATTGTAGCACTTTTCCTTTCACCTTGTGAAAATTCTGCTTTTAAATACAGTCTATGTATACCTAACACACTATTAAAATTATTTTCATTCATATACAAAACTATTTCTAGAATTGCATATATTTAGGATGACGCATATATGCAGTCTTTGAAATAAAGCAAAAATTAATATAAAGAGGGGTTAACATAATGCTCGATTTTAAGGTTTAATTGTGTGAGTTAAGAAAAATAATTATATTTTTTATTATCATGGAATTTACCGTTAGCTTTTTGCGTTTATAGAAATTTAAAAAAGCTTACGGTTTCGAAAATATACTGTGTCAAAAATTCAAATTTTACAAATTTCAAGAGGCGATAACTTGAGCGGGGGTGGAGATGGAAAAAAATTTACTTCTAACGAAATGAACTATTTGTTAATGTCTAAAAGCCCCTAAAATTTCAAGTTTCTACAAGCTGGGGTCTAGAAGAAAAACAATATCAAAATTTGGAAAAAACGGACTTTAGATAACGGTAAATTTGAACGGCCATTTTGTTTTTCTAAAATTCAACTATAGTATACCACGTTAGGGAAAGCAAGCCACCGCCTTTCTGCGTTTGCAAAATTTCAAAAATGCTTATGGTTTCATTGCAACAAATAGTTAAAGAAGGCCATTTTTAAGGTTTTGCGGGGATATAACTTCTATTGGGGGGGAGATAGGTAAAAATTTTGTTCTACGGAAATAAGTTTCTAGTAAAGATCTATATACATGTAAAATTCCAACTTTCTATCTTCAAGGATGTTGAAGTTTTTTAAACAAAAAAAGTGTCCACGGACGGACGGACGGACAGAGTGAAACTAATAAGCACTTTTTTTCAAAAAATTTTTGGAAAAGTGCTAAAAAGTAAAAAATTTGCCTTCATACACAAAAAATTCAGTTTCCCTCAGATATTTATGGCTTTTTCAAAAACTTTCTCCTTAAAAAATCTAAGACTTAAAATATATCTTGCATATTTCAGTTTTTTTTTGTTTTGATTCGAAGGAAATATCTTCGTTATTATATTAGCCTTTTTTGCAGTTTCCAAAAAAATTTTTGAAAGAAAGTGCTTAAAATAATTTACTCCGTCCGTCCGTTCATTAATATGTTTACAAAACTTCTACACCTTTCAAGAAAAAAAGCTAGAACTCCATATGTACATAGATCTTTACTAGAAACTTATTCTTTAGATCTTTACTAGAAACTTGTGGAAGGAAAGTTTTACCTACCTCCCCCTCGCTAAAAGTTATAGCACTGTAAAATCTTAAAAACGCCATTTTTTAAATTTTGCAGACACAGGAAAGTAATGGGTGGCTTCTTTTATCGCCTCACCCATATTTAAACCAAAAAAAAAACGAAATGGCTATTAAAATTTATTATTGTCTAAAATCCGTTTTTCCCAAATTTTTGGTTTAGTTTTTCTTTTTGGCCACAGATTATAGGAGAGCGAAAATTAGCAGCTTTTTTACACAGTAATAAATAATTAATTTCGTTGGAATTAAATTTTTTTCTGCTTGCATCACCTCTCAAATTATAAATTTAGTACATTGAATTTTAACCATCTCATATTTCTTAAAACTAACGGTAAATGCCATGCCATTAAAAAATATAATCAATATTCTTAATTCACGCAACTAACCCTTAAATTCAAGCATTATGTTAACGCCTCGTTAAAGTTTTATTTTGGTTTATTTCAAAGACTGAATACTCATTCCCTAACGGTATGCAATTTTTTTAATTTTTGTATTTTTTTTTATTAGTAATGGATTACATAGGTAGATTGTTTTTAAAAGCGGCATTTTCACTTGTTGAAGGGTGCTGCATTACAAATCATTGGCTTAACCAAACTTTACTTTGGCAAGTCCTAGTATTTTTTAAATAATGTTGTATTAACTGCATGTCATTTTGAATTTAAAATGTTTTATGTTTAAATAATAAGGTTTTCAAAAATTTTAAAAATAATTATTCTGGTTTCCTTTAAGACTTCTTGCCATAAGAAAAGCGTAATATTAACAACAACCATAAGTTAAGCAAAATTACACTTATAATCCAAAACACAACAGTATATTCTTAACAACAGTATATTTTCTTCTAAGTTACCACACATGCTTAACACATACAACCTATTCCGAATAACCTCAAACATTTTATATACCTTTTTATATACCTTGTAAGTAGAATGTTCGAAAATTAAATTAATTTTATTCATTAAACCCAAAGTGTTTCCTATATAGAAAAATTAAAAAATTTATAAAAATATTCATACAATCAGTATGAGTTTTAAAAACTTTCTTCCCACATATTTTGAATTAAATTTTACTTAACTTTTACTTTTACTTAATATTTATCGAAGTACCTTTTAATAATAAGCGGCTTCTTTTACATAGCAATCAAAACCTAAGAATAGACAAAAAAAATTTTTGATTAATTAATTTTTTCGCAATAAAATTTTTTGGTGAAAATTTTCTGACAAGTAATTCATTCATATTTTATTACAATCATTATATTTCCTAAAAATGTGGTGTACCCTATATCCATAAGATGAAAAAAAAAATGGAAATGGAAAAGACAATTCCAGCTGCCAACTTGCGATTTTTATTTGAAAATTTTGAAAAATATTTGTTTCCTTGTTTGAATTTAAGCCGAAAATGCGACAATACATTTATTAAACTGATTTATTAATTCCAGTAATAAAATTCAGAGTTCATAGAATACTACCTATATATTTTTGTATCAAAATAATTAAAAGAATGTCGAAGATAAAGCGCAAAAATGTGCTAAATAAGAAATTTTTTACAATGCGTTCTTTCACACCAATAATAATTTCGAACGGTTCTCTTTGTGCGGTTTAGATTTGAGTGCCGTACGCAAGTGTATTTGTTTGCGAAGTCAACGTTATTGAAATATATTTAGTACAAGGTCGATATAGCAAAAACATGTGCTTTCTTAAAACATTTATATTACAAGAACTGATTTATTGTTGAAATAAAGTATGGTAAGTACATTACTTGTAAATTAAAGAACCATTTTATGTCAAGTGCAAAAATCAAATTTTATTAAAAAAAATTTGAATTTATTTGAAATCAAAAACTAATGTAAGTAGAGCTAAATTAATAAAATTATACAGCGCTGTTCTAATTAACTACCCTCTTTTAACAAATTTACAAACTTTCAAAAGGCTCCCGTGTAAAATTTTATCTTATCTTCGCGCTTCATACTATCGATATTTAGGTTTAATTTTTTTTTTATTTTTAATTTTTTCAAAAACTAATGTAAGTAGAGCTAAATTAATAAAATTATACAGCGCTGTTCTAATTAACTACCCTCTTTTAACAAATTTACAAACTTTCAAAAGGCTCCCGTGTAAAATTTTATCTTATCTTTGCACTTCATACTATCGATATTTAGGTTTAATTTTTTTATCTCATTCTTGAATTAGACCTAGATAATTACGTCTTTTATGCTTTACCAAATTTTAAAATAATATTTTAATTTTAAAAGTTTAAGCTGAACACAACAAGACTTTGTATCTGAAAATTACTTTTACCATCTTTCATTTCACATTGATAAATAAAAATTAAAATAAATTAAAAGAAAAGCAAAAATTGCTACAATATTTTAAAATTTAAATAATTTATACAAGAAAGTTTAAAATTTTAGTTTTAAATTCTGAATATTTTTATGATAATTTTTACAAAAGTTTATTTGTTTTTTTTTAGTGTAATTTTTAAAAGTTTCAGAAAATCCTTTAAGAACAAAAATTTTTTGAAAAAATTTTTTACAAAATTTCATTAAAAAATATAAAAGAACTTTTTAAAAGCTTTTTTTTTTCTCAAATTAATTTGAAAAAATTAAAATTAAAATTTTAATAATCTTAACATTTTTATTAAAAATTAATTAAAATTTACTTTAATAAAATAAAATTTGTATTAAAAAATTTTTCTCAGCTTATATTAATTTCCGTATTTAATGACAAATAATTTTTATTTTATTCCATGAAATAATAAGGAGGCAAGTCTAAAACTTTCTATAGAGAAATTTTCTTACCTTGAGATGTTTTAAATAAATTTCCTTTCATTTTATATTTTCAAAAAAAGATAGAAAACACTTTGTTTCACTTATACTTTATACTAATAATTTTGAGCAATTTCAGTCAAAAATCTAATCTTCTTCTTATAAATCGAATTGGATGTTTCCTTCTTATTTGCTTTCTTCTTAAATTGGAATTCTAATAACATTTAGAATACCCAGCAGTATTTGATTAAGGACTTGCCTTTTTATGTAGTACAAATTTTGTACTTAATTTAATCAGAACAAAATTTTTCGTCTTGCTTAACAAATTTTTCCTAAACGCATAACAACTTTGTCTTTTCATAATTTCCATCCACCTTAATTAATTACTATTATTAATAATTAGTTTATCATTAATAATTAGTTTTAAGCTTTTCACTTGAACATGCGAAAATATTGATTTTAATCGCAATCTAGTTTCTATTTATACAATTATCTAATTTCCACGTGAGTTAATATAAACCATATTTGTTAATGATATGGCAATTCCTAACAACTTTCTATTTTTATAAAAATTACGAAAAGCTTGCAGTTTCAAAAATATAAAGTGCCGAAAATCCAATTTTTACAAAATTTCATGACACATTTGAAAAAGACGTAATTAAAAAAAAAAATTTCTGATAACGAAATGAAATTATTCATTAGTGCACAAAAGTTTGTAAAATTTCAGATTTCTACAGCTAATCATTTAGAAGAAAATCGATAACAAAAATTTGAAAAGGATTTAAAATAATGGACAATTTGCACGACCATTTCAAGAAAACACACGGACGGACAGAGAGAAACTAATGGGCACTTTTTTCTTATTTTTTTTTTTGCAAAACTGCTAAAAATTAAAAAAATTGAAATTCAAGAGACCCGCGCACTTTCGAAGAATCACTCACTTTTAATTTTTAAAACAAAATTCTTCAAGTAATTTCGTCCATCTATAAATAAAACCTACGCATCCTGAGACCAAAAAATATTCTATACAATTCTGAATAGATACATTTTTTAAGAAAAAATTTGCATAAATAATTTTCTAGTACTAATAGGAAAAATTCACATTTTAAACGTTTTTCTTTATTATTTAATAATTATTTTTTTTTGCGTGAATAATTCATTAATTCAACATTTTCATAAAATTTTATTCATCTCATAAGAAAAGGGATAGGGAAGCATGTGAGTGAAATATTTTTACAAAAACATAAAAAAATTAAAATAAAAAATTGTTGAATCTATTAAAAAATCTATTAATAAATTTCAGAAATATTTATCTAAGTAATTTTAATATTATTTTACTAAAATAGCAAAAGTTTTAAATTTAATTAAAAGAAATGTTTAAAACTTACATAAAATATTAAATTTTAAAGCAAATCCCAGGTAGGTCATACACAATAGGATAAAGCAAACTTAGGTTTTTTTTATGTATTATGGAATAGTAATTTAAAAATCGGTCTCGAAAAAATTTTAATTTCTGACCATCGTTCTTTTATATTTAATTATTTCATTTAAAATAAGAATAAATGACAAAGTACGAAAAATTCAAGCATAATTGACATGAATCATGAAAATTCCAAAAAAAAAAATAAAATTCAATACAAATTCTTTACAGCGAAAAAAATTCAGTGAGTTCTACAAATATACACTGCATAAAAACATTGAATCTTATGTAAAAGAGAAAAAACAAGTTTCATTATTTTTGCTATAAAAACATCAAAATTATTTCCAAGAAAAAATCATTAATTTCAGTTTCCTAACAATGTAGATATTGTAAGGATTTTTCAAAATAAATTCCAGAGAAAATTACTGAATGCAACCTCCAAGGATTTTTTTAAAAAACATAGTAGCTACATCTTTCTTACTCAAACTAATATAAAATGAAATAATGAATAATATTTCTTTTTATTTCTATTAAATATTTTGGACAATAATATTAAATTTTTAAATTTTGATATTATTCAAATTAGTAAATAATTAAAGATGCCGGGTTTTGTTTTTTTAAACCTTACGCTAAAAAATTAGAGAAACAAATATTAGAAGTGAAAAGAGTATTACTTCAAAAATGATAAATGCTGCATCATACATAGTTCTGATTCCAGACCAAAATTTTTGAAGTTTCGATGGACGAAAATTTATTTTATATCAAAACTCACGATCTTATTGCTTATAAAAATCAATAGTACTAGTTTAAACGGAAAAAATATTATGCGGCAGCCGACCGAACCGACCGAAATGTGTATTGTCTATAATGTAAGATTATGAATATACACTACCTTTATATTTTAAGAAAGCACTTCCTTTAAGGAAGCTTTTAGTTAACATACTTAGAAAAAAATAGTTTTGGCTCATAGAAAAAATTCACTTTGCACCATTCGATTCCTCTAAAAAGTTCATCAGTTATTTCGGGTAGCAAACAGAACTTAAATATCAAATTTCAACAAATTCAATTAATTAGCTCCATTTGTATGGTACTAAAAGTAAAATTGGCTCCCGCTCAGTTCTCGAGGTGTGATATATTCCAAATGTTGATCAATCCAGGACACAGCCAAAATAAACACATAAAACACATATAAAAATATTTGTCGAAACTAGGCGAACTTTTAATACACGACAGACCGATATCTTGCTAAAAATATTGTTTATTTGTAATGGAAGTACGTTTCCATCAATTACAAAAAAATTTTAGTAACCATAACAAAATTTAAATTTCCAGATCACTATGGTAAACGATTTCTCTATTTCTCTACGAAATATTATTTAAATAAGTTGATTTTATCCTTAACCTGTTAACATTTGAATTCTAAAAAAAAAAAAACTATAATTTGCTCAAAATTTTAAATTCAATTTTATTTTCTTTTAAAAAATCAAACTCAAAATTGAATTTTTTCAAAATTCAATATTGCATCATTCACATTAATATTAAATCTCTTCTAAATTTACTGGCCACAAACACAAACCGCCTTACTCGAATTAAAACAAAACTGAAATATGTATACCAGAAAATTCCAAGTTTTGCGTGTGATTATATGCTCGCAAATTTTGGAAGTTATAAGACAGTTTCAGCCGGAGTTATGGGCAAGTACTCAACTCGCCTAACTCGAAATGGTAACTATGTGATACATTTGCAATAATAGTCTAAATCGAGTTAAGAGCAGATAACATCTTATTTATATTTTTTGATAAACCACTTATTTCGAAGTAGGTTCTTACTGCAAATTAAAATTAGTGATAAATTTTTTAATATATAGAATGAATTTTTATAATATCGAGTTTAATTTTTAATGTATAAAGAAAATTTTAAATTTATTGAAATACTAACTTGTGATAAGCGATTTATCTCGAAATCATTTATATAGACATAAGTCGTTTGTGCTTGTTGCCACTGAACTATTTGCAATTCTCAGAAATATTATAGAAAACAGTTGAAATATTGGTAAATCAAGCACAAGTATTATCAAGTTACTATTTTGATTTATTAATTTTACTTATAAATTCTTTAAAAAATTCTGAAAAATTTGTTGGAAAATTTACATTTATAAATATTTGAATTTAATTTTAATATTATAGAATAAAATTTACAAAATTTATTAAAAAAAAATTTCTCAACATTTTAAAGTTTTAGATTTGGAGGAATATTCACACACTTTTATTCACCATTATACTCAACACACTCTCATACACGATGGTAATACTCTTGATATTATAAAAATCCTTAATACTCGTATTATCCTGTTTTTATATTTGATATTTTAACAAGAATATATCTCGCAAGTATACCTTCAAAATGTATAAAATATTTGAAAAAGAAAATAAAAAATAGAATACAATAAAACTATCAATATTCCTCCAAATTTTATTTTTAATATTTCACTTTTTGTTATACAATATCTAGTTAAAATATCACAAGGATATCACGAGAAAAAAATGTAAATTGTAACAAAGTATTTTGCTATAAAAATTCCATTTTATACTATGCATATACAAATACTTATACAAAAGCGATACTGTACAATATAACTTTAAAATATCGTAAAGAAAAAGTTAACATATTTGAACTATATACTTGTAGCTATAATATTAGTAGCAAAGCTAATTTATTTAAGAAATATATAATTTACAAAAAAGTTAACATGGTATTCACTATAAAGAGATCTAGAGAGATGATAAATTTCGGAAGGAACGTAAACTCTAACGTGCAATTTATAAAAACATAAAAAAATCACCTGTTAATATGCAAAAACTGCGAGGAATAATCTTTAAAAAAATAAATAAATAAAATTTTAAATTTGTTAAAGCTGACAAAAAAGTGAAAAAATTCTCTTTTAAATTTCCATTTTCTTCATATCAAATGAGAAATTTACTAAAAACTCTTGTATATTTTATAAAAAAAATAAATTTATGTCTTTTTAAAGCAAATTTTTTACCATAAATCTAATTTGCGCAATTTGATTTATTAAAACACTTAATCAATACTTCGAATATTTGCTTAAAACTACAAAGTCAAGTACAACAAATACGTATGCAAATATACAGGGTAATTCAGCAACATGTTAGGAGCTATATACCATCGGATGGACGGTTGAAAATATGTTAAATTTTTGTTTAGAACAAGGATTTTATGAATATTTGTCGAAACTTTAATATACCTAAGTATTTTTGCTTATAACTTCCGTTCCAAGACAGTAGTTTTAAACAAACATTTTTTAAAAAGGGCTATTATTTTTGGAAATACAATAACTCAAACTTTAAGAAAATTCCAATTTTCCTCATCTTTTATTTTTTCACCTCTTTTTGTTTATCTCTTTACAGAACTTTGCTCAGCTACTTCAGCTTTAGTTTTAGATAGTGCGAGAAAAAAAGTTAACAAAGATTGCTAGACTACTTATAAGACTAACTGTAGTCATGGGGATTAGTCTCGGTTACCAAGTTCCGTATATTCAATTCAAAAAAAACATAAAAAGGTTCAATCCGACAATGACACAAGAAAAAACCTAAACAGCAAATTTTTTTTTACAATAAAAATTTTTGCATTTACCGCAAGAAAAACTTTTCTTGTGGAATTTGTGTTTTGATTTTTTTTCTTTGCTTTCCTTTTCTTTATTTTTGTTCATAAAACGTTTTCTTTTTCATTTTATATTTAATTTAAGAAAAAAAAAATAATTTTCCTCTTGAATAACAATATAAAATTTAAGCTGCAGCGCAATGCCATCTATATTTATATAATATGATACTATGTTTGTATTTTGTATAACTTGTGTAGCAATTCTAAAATTTAAGTAAGTATATTTGCAATTTAAATTATCGTTAAATAAAAATCTTTGTAAGTGAATGAGATCAAAACAATTTTCATACTAAGATATTAAAGTTTTTCTTTTTTTCACATTTTATTTGTTTTTTGACTTCTTGAAATTGAACGATTAATAAGACAGAGTTCATAGTATACGATGCATTATAACAGTTTATGTATTTATATGTTTATGTGAATAGAACACTTAACTGACAAACCAATGTGAAAAGACAATATTTTTAATTTAGTTAATTTAGGTTGTGGAGTAGTTACACTAGAATGTGTGAGTGTTACTTTAATTTTCAATGTTATAAATATAAGAAATGATATCTATAAGCTATATATTATCTATGTCATCCCAAAAATGTAATTTTTAGCTGAAATATATTTAAAAAAAAAGTCTGATGTGGTCAGCACATAACCAAATGCAAAATTTGTTTTCTAAGTTGCTAAAAATTTTACAACATAATTTAAACTAGTATAATTTAAACCAATAAAAGTAAAATTTGACTCTTTAAAAAGGTTCAATTTCTGCTGTTCAAGTTTTCTAAAAAGTTTTTCAGTTAGTTCCGGTAGTAAACAGTACTCAAATAGCCAAATCATTCAACTGATTTTTACACAATATGGCAAAAAAATATAAGATCGACCGCTAGTAAATCCAGATTTCCGAGATTTCACATCCCCAAAAAACTGACAAAATTCATTGGAAAAATATTCTGTTAAATATACATTTTCATTAAAATCATCGAAGATTCAAATGGATCAGCCTGTCTTAGTGGTTTAGCCCACAAAGTCTGTATAAATTTTTATCATGTATAAAATTTTCATTACGATTGGTTCAGTAGAAATAGATATATACACAAGTACACATACAGACCGACAGACCAAAGGATTAGCAGATCGACAGCTAGCTAAAAATTGTTTGTTTACCCTAACTTACTGCAGATAAGCGCATTTTTGCCGAACATTCGATATGCAAAATTTGGCATAACCACATAATCTCTTTTATTGTATGCTAAAAGTGCTGGGATTAATTTAATTTAATTAAATATACATAAATAATATTTAATTAATTAAATAATTAAACTAATTAAATTAATTAAATAATTAAGTTAATTTAAATATTAAATAGCACACTTAGTTGAGATTTTGGAATTGTGGGTTATTTCTCTGTTCTGTTTCTATATACCGCTGCGTCCAACTGTAAGTATTTTAAATAAATAATTATCCTCCAACACTATTATTTAGCAATATTTGAATGAATAATAGATCCTAATTATTTGCATTTAAAGTTTTTCAGAATTTAGTACTTTATTATCTTTAAATAATTTGGAAAATTTAAATTGGTCAAAAATTACATTAATTTAATTGCCTTTTAAAATACTTTTCATTTAATTTATAATATTTATTTTCTTACAAAGAATTCTTCTGGCCATTATTAAGAACCAAAAATTCACTTTCAACTGTTATACTATATTTCTTTTCATTTTATATTTAATTCCATTTCTTTTCAATATAATTACATGCAATTGTGTAAAGTAAGTGTAAGTGGGTAAAATTTTTGTTATACAAATTCTACTTTTATTGAAAAATTCCAATTTAAAAATTTGTATAAAGTATTAGACAAAATTTTTATATACTTATATATATACACGATTCATCAAAAACAAAGTGCACCAATTATGAACAACTGAAATGTATTACAGCATTATTTTATTTAAGTGCACTTTACAATTTTTGCAAAGTATTAAAATAAATATAAAAATTTCCATATAATTATCACATTTACATGTGGTTATTGCTTTGCAACGAAAAGCACAATAGAATAAAATTATTTTTTAATTGTTAAGTACATTTAAAGTTAAAATTAAAGTGGGACAAAGAAAAATTTTATTAGAATTGGTATTTTATTAGAAAACCATCTTATATTAATCAACATCAAGTTGAATTTTGCTAATTTTATTCTTCTACTTGATTTGTGTTGAAAGAGTTTTACTCGAATTTTTTTTTTTAAAACTTATTAATTTTATTGAAACTAAATCACTTTTTTGGAACAAAATCGGTAGTCTAGTTTCCGTAACATAACGCCCATTTGACTATAACACATCTTAAAGGAATTAACAAAAATATGAAATATTCGAACTGAAAATTGATAAAAATTTTTATCTATTGCCCCTAAATTTATGCAATTTTCTAATATTTAAAATTTTTGATTGAAATATCAAAATAAATGAAAATTTATTTTATTTTTCTTCAAATAGCTATGCATTTTAAATTACTTAAAAAAAACAAAAGTATAAACGATTCAGCGATTTATATAATATAACAGTTTTGAAAACACATAGAGACAGCTTCAATTTTCAAAACGGAAAACCACTTACAAAAGTATATGGCATTAAAATAATATTTTTTATTCACTACTACTATTCCACCACTTTCTATATGAAAATATAAACTTAATAATTTCAAAATTTAATAATAAATAATTTATTCCCATATCCTTTCATACCCCCACCAATATTTATTTTATTAATTATTACCACGTGCTTATTATTATTCAAATGCTCTATCATAAACTGTACAAAATAAATCGAAAAAAAAAGACTTTGAAATCTTAATAATAAAATTTACTAAATAATTTTTAAACAAATTTGAGTTTGCTTGCTGTGCTTGGTAAAAGATATGAGGGTTAGTTGTATGGGTAAGTTTTCTTTTTTTCAAAACTTATTAAAACAGCATCAAAACTATTATTCAAAACTATGTACATGCGTCAAACTTATGAAATTTTTTTTCAATTTTAGCTATGTTAATATATATATACATATATATACACATATTATATACATAAATAAAAATATTAAAACTGTAATTTACATACCAATGAACAAAGTTAACAATTATGATTTCTAAAAAAAACTTTTACTCAATATTTTTTTTTTTAATTTTTTTATTTTGTATTGCTAAATACAAAATAAATTTAAATAAATTATTTTGAGGAAACGAAAAAATTATTTTTTAAAACTTTCACATAAAAAAGGAACCCGCTCCAGTTCATGATTTTTAAAAGAGCACATTTCAAGTAACGGTTTTATCTAGAGCTCTAGATCTAGATAAAAGAAAAAATATTCAATTGAAATTACTTTGCAATCTTCTTTCTAAACAAGATTCCAGACCTTTAAACAAAATTTTCTACCGGACTGTTAAAAATGAGTTTCGATAACATGTTTAATGTTGTTCGAGTAATAACAGAATTACTGTTCCTTTCATACATTTAATCTGCATAAAAGTGTATATACTGACACTCTCAGACTTATATAGAAATTGGTGTTGTGACAGATCGATAGCTTCATGGGAAGCGTGCGATCGGTAGAACCAAAGCGATGACACGTTACAATAGGTCTCTACGGTTACATTAAACTGTTTTAAAGTCGACTTTTGTCTAACTAGAATTTAATGTAATGTAAGCAAATTTATTTAAATTTAAAGAATTTCGATAAAGTTTTAGTCAAAAAATATAAGCAATCACAAAATGTCATTTCACAAATTTGAGAGGGTAATTAGTGTTAAGATAATGGAAGCAGAAAGAAATTCATTTCCATTATAATATTTCTCAATTATATAATAATTCCAAAATTTTTTAAACACATGACCTGACTCAAAATAGTGGTTAACATAAAAGCTTTATTAGACATTTAATTTTCTTGAAAAAATATAGAAAGAAATAAGTACTTGAGAGAAGAAAGGGTTGTAATTTGAAAAAGAGCGAGAGAGGAATTTTCAGCTTTCTATTTAAAATTATGTATAAATTTTGAAAAAAAAAAAACAAACATACAGACACTAAAATAATAAATATAAAAAATATGCCACATACACTTTAAAATTATGATGGTAACGTATGTTTTGTTTTATTTATAAATGCTAAATTTTGAAAAATAAAACTTTTAATAAATTTCTCTTTTATTTTAATATTAAATTCATAAAATTTATTTTACATAAATTTATTGTTATTTCAATGAGCAATAATATTTATAGAAACAGGATGTTTATAATTTTCGCTAGCAAAATATTTTTGTTATCACAATGATGTTGGATATTTTGTCTGTTAATAGGGAAATCTTGTTTAGATTTTATGATTTAAAAGCAATAAGGCAGGTGTTTTTGTAATAATTGTTGAATAATTGACAATTATTCTAAAAATTTCAAATAATGAGATGCTCTTGTTAGTTTTACGCGTTCTTTTCTCATACATTTAGGTAAAAAGAAATGCTTAAAAAAATATTTAACTTATTTTTTTCCCTCTTTTAATTACAAAGTCCTTAAAATATTATTTTCGGATAATGGATTACATTTAAATTTCTATTATATTCCATTGTGAATACTCCTAATTTTAAAAAATCAAAAATATGGTTTATTTCTCAAATAAAAAAACTAATATATTATACAGGGTGGTTCAAAACTGTTCGGAATATTAGAGTTTTTGAGAGTGTTTCTTAAACCACTTTGGAAAAAAAGAAAAAAAATTCCTTAAATTCGAAAAAGATAACTTTGTTTTTGCTAGTAAATATTTCTTGCGGATGATATACGAACACGAAATATTTATTAGCAAAAATATTAACAATTATTGCTCGCAAATTTTTCGGAAAAAAATTTTTTTTGAAGTGGGAATGAGAACGGAAGCGTGGCTTTGAAGAGTTGAAAAAAATCAGATTGAAAAAATTCTGTCTGACAAATATTCAAAATAATTTCGAACCTATTAAAGTTAGAGTAAAGTGTTGTGTACAACTACTCTTAGACGTTCAAGATTTCTCCCCCCTCCACTTACAGAAATAATTGTTTTCTTAAAAAAGTTAACGAATATCGAGAATTAAAATACTAGTTCCGAACCACTCTGTACAAAACGAGAGTTTTAGATACTATGATAACTCATTCCAGATATACTTGAAATTTAATTTTAATTTTCACCCAAGAAAAACGAACTTTTTCTCAGGTATATACAACTAAAGTATCTGAAAACCAGAAATTTAATAAAATGTATAACGAAATTCAAAAACATTTTATATACATTTAAACTAATATTCTTCCTTTTTACAAAATACATTATGAAAAACTTTCTTATTTTTACTCATAAACTCACACCCATAAAATGGAAAATCCTTTTTTATAGTATGAAACCTTGAAAGTAAACTTTCAAAGCAGGTAAATGTATGGAACATTTTTAAGTAAGACATATACTTTCTTTTCGTAATAAATCTTAAGTAACAGCAAAAAAATGAAAAAAAAAAATTACAGCACAAAGTGGATTACAAGATTGTATTTATAGCTTAATATTAAATCCATTTGTAGTCCTTTACCGGTGAATATAGAAAAGTTTGGAACTTTTAAGAAAAATTGAAATGACATAAGTATTTTCCTTACTTTTTTTTATGATTTAATAAACAAGACGACATCATGGCACCTAACCATTAATTTCTGTTCTTTTTTTTCTTTTCTTAAATTTTAAGATGTGTGAATATAAAACTCATCATTTGGATATTACAAGCTAATGAAAGGATAATAATTGAAATTGCTTTAAAAAGGGGTTAAAATAAGTGATTTTATACTTGGGCGAAATGAATACAATGTTATGTTTTTCTTTTTATAATATTTTACTTTAAGTACAAAGTCAACATAGTAAAATATAAAAATTTTTAGTTACGATTAAGTATACTAAAAAAGGAGCTGCATGGAATAAATAAATCGGCCATCTATATATTGCACATTTGCGAAAACACTAGCATATGTCAAAATGCAAATTTGTAAAATTACTTTAATTACTATTATACTTTAATATATAAAGTTAATATACAGAAAACAAACTAACACTGAAAATTTGTTCATATACTTGTAGAATAGTTCTATACCAACGTTGTTTAGCCTTCAATAGTAATTTACATTCGACTATAAATACTTTAAGCTCCGGAGGTCAAAGTTATATTTTTGCGTTATGTCGTTATTCTTTTCAATGTGCGAAATTATCTGAATGTGATGTAAATTCAATCAGCATCATAAATTTCGGTCATATAAAAACTGCCAAATTTTACATTTCAACAAATTCTTATTCATCGTAATAATTGACTGTGTTATACCATTTTCAGAATGTGGTAGGTGTAGTAGTAAAATATTTCTAATAATTAAAATTTACAATGGATTTTAACAGTTTTTAATTTTGAAAAATTCTAATTTGACAGAATTTTCTACATTTTATTTGAACAGTGTATTAACCAACAAAGCAACCAACAAGTATTACTTCATATCCAAAAAATCCCTTCCAGCACAATTACCTAGCTATACATTATTAATTAAAAAATTTTCATTTTAATACAAAATATTTAAAATCAGAATTCCGAAAATGCTATTATTTCTGACTATACCAAGAATTAAAATTAAAAAACACAATCCTTAAATAAATTATGCATGCTTAGAGAGACCAAATTATATATTACATTCAATTGCATGTAATATGAAAAATACATACAATCATACTGGTAGAAATTCACTATTAAATTTTATATCTGTGATCAGTGTATCAAAAATTGTTATAATTTTTTTTAAGTAGATTAAAAATCATATCAAGATAAAACTTGATGGTTTGATACCAAGGCTTAATAAAATCTATGTATGTACAATTGTATATATAATAAAAAAAATAATAACAATAACACTTTTTGACAAATAATTCAACCAACAATATTTAAACCCTTGGTGACATTTTCTAAGTAGATTTACCTACAAAAAAAATATATACATATATACTTATAAAAGTGTGGGTATTTGTATGTAAATGTAATCTCCGTAGAACAACATACAACAACAACAATAACATATTTGTATACTTAGAATTTATTTTTTCCGTTCTTTTATACACACAATCAAACAAATTTGTCCCAGACATGAATAACAAACAATAATTTTAGGAAAAGAAAAGAAAATCAAATTACATTAATCATTTCATGAGCTGATGTAGATAAATAAACACAAATTTTATACTCACAAATCATATAATGCATAAAATGACTTTAAAGGACTCTTAAAAATTTTTACAAGACATTAGAAAATTATACAAAATTATACATAATTTGGGTATTCTAAGAAAAAATATAAAATCATCTAACTAAATTTATGAGAGAAAATTTTATTCTATATTGAAAATAATCTATTCTGTTTAACAAGGAGTTTTTAAGGAATTTGGAAAAATTTGTAAAAAACAAAAATTCTTCTTCAATATTAAATTAAATGGATCTAGTAAAAAATGCAAAACTTTTGTCTCAAAAAATTGTAGTATATTTTTAGCTTTCTAATTTGAAAAAATATTTCGTTAGCATATGGTTCTTACGGTAGACTCGTCACCTACCTCAATGAGTAAAACTCAATGACGTAAGAAATTGGTGTTCTATAGGCACCAGTTCTATGCTCCTCCTAGGAGCGAAGTAGGAATAAAAAAAAAATATGGTTAATAATATTAAAATCGAGTACATACTCGGTAAAGAAATCATATACTTTATGTTATTTTAAAAAAATTCACAATAATTACGAGTATGATGAGAAACAAGTTAAATTTCAAGATTTATTAAATAATTTTTAATTCAAATTGCTTAATAGAATTTAATAATTTTTTAAAATTTTTATTTCAACCTCAAAATCCTTGATTTCGGTGTACAATTATTTATTACAAAAAATAATGTTCAGGAAAATAGAATTCTCTCCAACTCATTTACGTTATTAAATCCTTTTAACTCCATTTCACTTGGCACCATTCAATATTTCATGCGATATCAAATTATCGGAATTATATTTGCCTTCCCATTTCAAATAATAATACATATATTTTAAGGTTAACTTCTTAAAATCAAGGCTAATTCGAATGATTTATAACTTTTTTGACTTAAAAACAGACTAAATATTGTATTATGCACTTATTAAAAAATTATTTGGAAATTTTTCATTACAAAAAGAATATTTTTTTTTATTTCTGTTCTCATTTCCATCTTTCATAACTAATAACTCAACCGCATAAATCTCCTTATCAAAAAGATTTAAATATTTCTTGATTTTGACATCCTTATAAAAAGTTGAATATTCCATAAGAATGAGAAAATAGAAAAGCTACCATATAAATAAAACTGAAGTCTAACTATATAGATTTAAATTAGAAAATTTTTTCTTTGTAAATAAAATTAAGTATGTATCAGAAAGATAGAAAATTCGAGGTACTCCATAAATTTTTTCTGCATACACATACCTACATAATATATATGAAACAATTTATACACTCTAAGTCTGTCATTTTCAAACACTAAAAATTATGATTTAAATAATGATCTATGACAGTTATCATAATTTATGGGTATAGCTTTTTTTTTGAGAAAATTTTCTTTTATATGATCCTTCATAAAATAGATATAAACTCAATATAAATATAACGATTATGATTATTAGAACATTACAAAAAAAACGCTGATATTATCATTTTTTGTTATTAAACTTTAGTATCCATTTAAAAAATTTACTCAAAATAAAAAAATTGGAAATAAAAAAAATTAAAATTCCGAAATTTGTCAAAATTGCAATTATATTTACTACCGATTTTAATGGGAAAAAATTGATCGAACAATGAAAGTCAATGGTTTGTAAAAACGATGTAATGCAATTAAAATTAAAAAAAAAAAATTTATTACCATTTCTAATTGCATACTTGTCGGGGTACTGCGGTTTTAAGTGCCCGTTCGGCCATTGGCCTAAAAAATAATTAATTTAATTATTTTTCATTTTAATTGTTATGCAAGCACTGATCATTTGACGCAATATATACATATTTCGGCGCGAAATATTTTAATTGACACTATAGCAAAATAGCGAGTATTTTTTAATCGGCGCATATCACATACCGCGTTCAATTAGAAAAGGCACATTAGACTGAAAATTAAGGCTATTTAAATATGTAAGCAAAATCTTATTTACCCGTTAAAATGATGACTTTTTCCATTCAGCTTTTAAAAAAAAAGCCAAAAAATAATGAGAAATTTACCAAATTCGAAATTTTTACAGACTAATCTACTTCATAATCCAGTCCATAAATTTTAAATATTTTTAATTCTTTAAATTAAAAAATTTCCATGTTCCTTCTTTAACACCAGGAATAATACCAGGAATAACACCAAGTTTTGCAACAGAAGATTACAAAAAATTCATATTTCTGAATTTCGTTTTATTAAGCAACAGTTCTGAAATATCTTTTACCAAGAGGTGGAAAGTTCTAAGACATTTTTAAAGTATTTTACAATAGAAGAAAAAAATCTTAAGTTAGGCGACATAAAATTGTTTAATGTCTTTTAATACAATAATTTTGCACCATTATTCATGTACCATAAAAAGTCTGAATTGATATTTTTGTTGTGCATAATCCCATTAAAAAAATCGTTTAAAAATTATTTTTCTTAAAAACTTTTCCTTTACTTTTAATAGCTATAATTTTCAATGTTTGACATAAAAACCGTATTTCTTACGCGATATTTTTATTCAACAAATATTATTATGTGTAGAAATTTATGATTACTTAAAGTAAGTATTTTTTTTTCAAATTCAATTTCAAATTTTATTATAATTTTTTATACTTCGAAAAAGTTCTAGTTTATTAAATATTTTGATGGAATATCATCTAAGAATATTATATGAGAAAAAAATAGACACGTGAACTACATTTTGTTTATGTGTTTCCAAAGATTTATAAAATTACAATATTTTTTAATTATTTTCCGCAATATTACAAACAAATTTTATTTAAAATTCTTTTTAAATATACTATAAATCAATTAAATGAAAAGTTTTTTTTAAATACCTACTGACAAATTTGAATCAATGGTCTTGAAAATTGTTCCAATAATAAGTAGATAGTTGTTTATATTGAAATTATTGACATCCACAAGCTTATTAATATATTGCCCATAAAAATATAATTTAAATATGGATTTAAACATGAGTGTTATTGAACAATTAATGATCCGGAATATAGAAATAATTAACAAATTTTTAAGCCGAAAAAGAAAACCACTTCCGCCTTAAAAATTTGATCAATAATATTGCATTTTGAAATAAGATCTAAATTATATTGTAGTTTAGTAATGAAACATGTATAGTTACATATTTAGGCTCACTCTGAAATACTTATCACTAATTTCATTTTTAAAATTATTTTTATTAATAAAAAATATATAAAAAGAAATCAGTTTTCAGTTGGCGTTATTACTAGAGTTTAAGGTGAACTGGTGCATTTGCTTAATCCTAAAGTGCACTTTTAATTTTAATGTAATAACAATATTATTAAAAAATTAAAAAAATTTATTATAATTAAATCCACTTGGAATAAGATTTTCTTATAAAGTGTTACTAAAATTGAAAATAGATCTTTTTGTTTTTATCGTAAATTGTTAAATATAACAATTCGTAATAAGTGCATCTACTCATAGAGCCTCCTTTTAAAATAAAATCGGGTCAAACCAACTATTTGTATTGTTGTATAATGTAAGACATATTTTCATATCTTATTCATATTTTTATTACCTATTTTATTGTAAAATAATATTATTTTTAACGTCACTATGATTAGTTCATACATTAAATTAAATTGTTCAATTCTTCAGAACGTATTAAACAAGATAGTGTCATGACTTATTTTGTACGTTAAAGTGAAATTTTTAAGATTAATTAGCTTTACTGTATAATATTACCCAAATATTATTAATCTCAGTAAATAAAATTCTCTATACAGGCTGTTTTACCTAAGATGGCGAATTAATTCAGGGATGATTCTTTGATCAATTTCCAGTAAGAAGTTATATGTATGGTTTCCTCTATCTTTCATAGTTTTTAACCAGTTAAATTTGTTTTAAAAACATGCGAAAAATGCATGGTTACCCTTCCCGCAAACAATTTGTTTCTGGAAATTGCTGGATA
Source organism: Condylostylus longicornis (assembly GCF_029603195.1). Classification (NCBI taxonomy): domain Eukaryota; kingdom Metazoa; phylum Arthropoda; class Insecta; order Diptera; family Dolichopodidae; genus Condylostylus; species Condylostylus longicornis. The sequence continues at coordinate 14,330,913 of NW_026577987.1, forward strand.
TTTGCCACTTTATGCAAAACATCCTGTAAATCTTAAAATATCTAAAGTAAATTTCTTTATTTAAAATTTTATTTTAATTATTTTCAACATCAACTATTTTTGACTCGACATATTGTATTTTATATCAAAAAATTTCCCAACAATTCTTTGTAACGCTTCGTGTTCTGTAGATAAATTTCTTTAAAAAACAAAACTTTACTATTGTTTTCTTATTTTAAAAATAATGAAAAGTTTAAATTTAATAGTAACATTGATGTAATTTTATTTCAACATTTCATCAAAAATAGAAACTTTTGAATATACAAAAAAAAAGTGAAAGAACACAAACAATAGTTTCTAACTACTTCCGCTAAAGCTTTTTTTCCCCCGTTCATCATCAGTCATCAGATGCTTTTTTTTAAATATCGCTACAATATTTTTTTACACAATTGCAACACAAAAACAACAAAAATGCAAGCTAATAAAAATCCTTACTTTACTGTTACACAAAAAAGGTGGCATGGCAAGAAAACAAAACTAAACAATATGAAAACAAAAAAACTCTCTCACTAAGTCTTTTTTATTAATTTTGCGAGATTTTCCAGCATTTGTTTGTATTTGAAAGCAACGTTAATATGTATGTATTTAAATTTATCCTTTTGCTTTATGTGAATGTTTAAATTAAAAAAAAAATTTATTTTCATATTGCGTTTTAACAGCCATTACAGTTAATTTTCCTTAATCTCAATAACGACACCAATTACTAGAAAAACTATAAATGATTCATAAATCAAAATTAATGATTTCCTTAAAATAGCTCATGTATTCTAAAATCTAAGCCAGACACGCTGCTACTGAATTTATCAAATTGGAAAAACCTTTCTTTTCGCCATTCCATTTGACTTTGCTTTGACTTTCAGAAACTAAAGAGATATTCTAAATGATATTTATTGGTAGATAATACTTCAAACATACAATTATAAAACATCAAAAAACTGAGGTAAATAGACTAGGTTCCCATATAGAAATAGAAGTATAATATAAATAACTTATTGACTATTTGATATTGAAAGAGAATACTAACTGCTAAATGGTCAATAAAATTCCAATAGACCTCTTTTATTAATCAATTATCAGTTACCACCAATAACATACCAAACAAACAAATTTATTCTCTTTCAGCTTTAAAAGAAAAATATTTCATATTCGCAACAAATTTTCCAATATCACGAAATTTTCTGCAATTAATCAAAAACTTCAAAATTTTCAATTTTCCAAATTACTAAATAATAAATTTAAAACTCTAGCATTTTCTGCTTCTACAAGAACAGAAACAAAAAAAAACATTTTCTAAATTTCTCAGTTCACGTAGTTTATATGTGAAAAGTTTTGCAATAAAATACAATAATCTTTAGCCACATAAAAAAAGGTGAAATGGAAAATGTTTAACCACACAAACGTTGTTTTTTTTTTCAAGTATAATAACAGTCTGCCTACATAATCCTTACATGTATTCGAAAAATAAAACAAAAAAAAATTATTTTAGAATATAAAAACAAATCAAATGTGTAAATTTAACCATTTATAAGATTCTAGATCTATAAACTCAAGCACAGCATGCGATATTATTATTTACCACATGGCACACCCAAAAAAAACAAAAATGCTTAACAATTACTAAAAGAAAAACAGAACTCAAAACATACACCCACATATAAAAAAAGTCATAAGCCATAATATAGAATGAAATAAAGCCATGCGAATACATAAAACATGTGGAAAAGAAATGAACTTCTTAACAAATACACAAATTGACATTCTCATGAAAAAAGTCATAAAATACCGAATTAATATAAAAATTGTTCGTCAAGCATTTTTCAGAGGAGCAAAAAGGATAATCAAAATAAAAAATAATAGGGGAGACGGAACAATCTTTTTTTTTCAAGGATAAATTTGTAATGCGCATATAAATTGATATATATACGATAAAAAAAATGCAACTGATGACAATAACCTTAAAACTTTAATACAATTTGAATTTAGTTCAATTATAACATAACCAGTTCTTATTTCTTATAAAGGGTTCGTAATCGAAAAAGTGCCTAAATTAAATTGTATTAAATTTTGTTAATGAGCTTTCACTTATCACATTCATGTAATCTGAATCCAAGTTTTTTATCAGAAATAATTATCATTAAAGAAACAAAAAACCAAAAAATAACCGACCTAAGTTAACGATAAACAGGACTCATATGTTATTATATAGACATGAAGAATCGAAGCAAGCTTAAAAGAACTATCATAATATTATCATGCATGAATTTACTTTGTGGACGAAATAGTAATTGTATTCATTAAAATATAATCCTTGCAAATAGAGTTTAAAAATATTATGTTCATGTGAATGTACCACAAATATTAAATTGCCTTCATCAAAATCAAAAGCATATAATTATATTATATAAAAATTCTCTTTCCATATATAATTTTTTTCCTGAGTAGATCATTGTTGTGTGTCATGAAATATTCTTTAAGGTAAGACCACAAAAGTTATTCAAAGGAACTTCCTATGAAGAACAGTTATCCTTCAACTAAATTAAGTACAATTTTTTACAAGCATTTGTATAACTTTCTAAATCTTCTTTTTTTATGACATTGAAACTCATTAAGCTACAATAACAAAATATGAAGAATTTCAATTTAAAATAAAATTGAAAACAGTCTGACTCAGACGTTTAGCTAGTAAACTGTTGTTTAAAAATTTGAACACGCGGTGAAATACTAGAAAAGCAACTTAGAGTTAAATTCACAGATGTTGGTCAACTTCCTAAAAAATTAAAAATTCCAGCACAAAAACAATTTATGAAGTGTAAAAATAAAAGAAACTTGTGTCAAATCAATGTTTTGTGAAGTAGCACTTTTCCCTTCAACAACTGAAAATATTGTTTTTAAAAGTAATCAAGGTATTACATTATTAAAATGATTTTTATTCATATACGAAAATATTTTGAAAATTGAATACATTTAGGGAGATGCAAATAAACTTGACTAAACAAAAATTCAAATTTTACAAATTTCGATAACTGAGAAGGGAGTGGAGGTTAAAAAAAATTTTCTTCTAACGAAATGAACTATTTATTAATGTCTAAAAGCTGCTTAAATTTCAGAATCCTATAACCTTTGGTGTAGAAGGAAAACGATATCAAAATTTGGAAAAAAACTCATTTTAGATAACCGCAAATTTTAAAGGCCATTTTATTTTCTTAAACTGCAAAACTGTAGCGCTATTGGAACGTTGAGTATTTGAGTCACCCATTATTAAGCTTAACTGACTTTTAAATTTTTACTTTTTTTCCCGAAACGCAAAACGTATATAATATTAAAAAATTCAATTAATAAAAACTATTTAAAAAAAATGTGCTGCTTATAACTAATTTTTTATGTGACAATATGTAAATTTTTTACGCAAGGACAAACAACATTTTGTAAAATCAAATTACAAAATACCTTATTTCAAAATAATTTTTTAGACTATAAAATTTCCTGTACCATTAAACAATAATAAATTATAAACTTTTGAAAACTCATCAACCATCATATTGGATATCAAATTCTAGTGTTTACTTATTATTATTTTATACTCACATATGGCAATTTCCTCTCCTACACAACTGAAACAATAATAATCAATAATGATAATAATGTGATGACGCTAACCTTGTAATAAATTGCAGATATTTTTCAATACAAAACATAATAAACTTGACCATTCTTACGTAATATTTTTAAAAATAGTACAAAATAACAATCAACTGACTAAATTTATGATATTTTAATAATTTGGTAGTAAAATAAAAATTATTAGGTACCTATAGAATAGTTACGTCAAATATTTTTACTTTAATTTTAGAACAACTTTGATATTTTAGATTCTTTTCTCTCTTAAAATATTTTAATTTAAAAGAAGATATTTTAAGAGAAAAAAATATTTTAAAATATCTTTTAATTCTTTTCTTCAAATCAATTATTCTTTAGTCAGGATTAAAAATAAAAAATTTTTTAATGCTTCAATAAAATTCAATTCCAGGAATTTCATTATTTAAATTTTAGTATTATGTGCAAAGATAAACAATTATTTAAAATACTTAATCGTAAATTTCTTGTCAAGAACAATATTAATAATTGCATGTATAGTTGAAGAATAAAAAAATCGTAATTGTTAATCCTCATTTTGCACTGAATTTCATTTAAAGGATAAATAATCATTAATTGAGGCCGCAATAGCAAGAGAAGTATTGTGTTCTCAAAATATTCCACATATTGACTTTTCAACGATGAATGCACTCCTAAATGATAGAGCAACGAAAAATTATTTTTAGAAGGACATCGATTTGAGAAATAAGCATTCTGTCGACATGTTTTGCGGTCTAATATGCTCTGCAGTTAGGAGCATTTGTAAATTGATTCGGGGGAAAATTTACCTAAAATGTCTAGGTACTATTATAAATTTCTAATATTAAAATTATTTAATCCTGCATGTTTATTTACTTGAACTTTAAATTTTTAATTCCAATTTACGATATTTTGTTTTTTTTTGTTCCGCTATAAGCATCGCTATTTCTAGCAAACTTTTTAATTCATATTAACAGAATGCGGTTATGATATACATAAGTACTATAAAACAAAAGTTTTAATTATAACGTGAGGTTTGAGAATGAAATTATTTTTCTAACTTAAAACTTTTCATATTTGCAAAGATCTTCAATTTATTTTTAGAGTAACAAAAAACAAAAGATACAAATTTCTATTTTGTTAAAAAACCAATTTTGAAATATTATGAAATTATAGTTGTTTCGCTTCTCTGATACCGTTATGGAAAATTCCAATTGTTTTCAAGCAGTTGTGCATATGCATAGGTAAATGTATTTATATACAACTTATATATTAAGTATATTTATATCTTACAGTAGGTACCTACATAATATCATAAAATGAAAATATTATTCAGATAAGAAAGCAATGCAAATTACATCTTGAAAGAGAGAAACTGACTGTAAACCAAAAAAAAAAACTTTAATATTTATTTATGTCAACATTATCACACAGCTACATATTTGCACAATATAGAATAATAATATATTTATGTTCATAAATAATAAAAGTATGTATGTATATGAATATAATAATTGCAACATAAAATATGTTTTTTTTTTTTTAAATAAGATGGAAAAATAATTTTCCAGCAAATTTATTCAGTATACATACATACATCAATTGCAAACTTTACCGTATATACATATATACATGAAAAGTAAATACATGTACCCATTCTTGTGTATTATGTATTCAATATGTATAATATTGTGTAAAATACACATTCACATATATTGCTTAACTCAGGGGCGGTCAATCTCAATAGTAGGCTGAGCCATTTTTCATATTTTGAAATTGTACTAGAGCTGCAATTAAAACATTTTAAAAAGTTAACCGTAATTCCGTTATCCAAAATTATCCAAAAAGATTAAATCCGCAGCAAGTCTGTCCATTGCAATAAAGATTAACAAATTCAAAATCGCTGTGGAGTCGATCTATTACAAAAGATTTTAACTCTATTTTTATTTTATTTCAGCAGTTTTAAATAAGTAAGGTATCATTGCTAACTTGAACGGAAATAAAATTTGTTATAACGTTGCACTTAATTTTTGTATATCCATATTTTCAGTAATTTAAGAGAAATTTTGAAACACATACGGAACCATAATAATTTCTTTAAAAAACACAAAAATTAAAAGGAATCTAAGATATATTCATCGAGAGCCATAAATAGAACCTTTTAAATCTTCATTTAAGTTATGAACTTTAATTTTGCCACCCCTGGTATAATTCATATTTTTGAATTTAGTTTATATAGTATTCTTTTACTTATATTCTTTAGAAGATGTCGCTTCTTGTCGGTATTATTTTACAATTCTTCTCGTGATGAAAATTATATAAAAAAATTTTAAAGAAAATATTCAAGATGATTTTAAAATCTTATATGAAGAAAATAATTTATTGCAACAAAGAACAATATTTCCTTACTTGTGTACACATAAAGATTACAGTAGCGGTTAAAAATTTTTGAACATGTACTTATTGCGGTTTGTTTTTTAGATTCTATTAGTTTTCTTTAATGTAAATCCAATTATGTTCTAATTTGAAGGTGAAACGCAAATTAAATAAATATTTTGTATATTAATAGTTTCTATTAATATTAACATATTAATAGAATCCTGAACTGAATAATAGGCGTTTAATGTTATCATAAGGAACCCATTTTTAGAATGTATGTTCAACATTAATAGCTTCGACTATTTTAAATTTTGATTAAACTATACTGCCATTCTCAATTTTAATATTTACAAAAAAAAATTATTTCTAAGAAAGAAACCCTAAAATTTTTGCTCTACATTCACTATTTCATATAAGTGACGTTGCTTATTGTCAACCATACCTAAGTCAAAATCTATACTGCACGGAAACACTGTTAGAAGATACTGTAATTTTTTATATATATACGTATAATATACGTAATTGAAAACCAACATTCTCTTACATTTTCTATCATCACATATAAATTATTAAAGTGCATATGATGATTTCGCATTTTCAATTTTATATAATGTATTACATATTATATATATATTTATATAATATAGCTGCTCTGAAAATTATGTTTATTAAATATCATTGAATACACTCTATTATATTATATTTATAAGAATCATCCAATTTACTCTCATATACCAATATTTCATAGTTAATATGAAACTTACAAATGCTCGGAATATAAATCGTTCGTTATCGCTCTCTTTAAAATTTGATATACATATTACATAATGTACAAATACAATATATATATGTGTATAAATAAAGTAAATATTTGAGTGTATCATTTATAGCAAATTTACATTAAATTAATATAATAAAATAATTGAATTTATTAAAATACCATTAAAATAAATGTCCTTGTTTATGTTACAAAGTCATTTAAAAATAAAAATACCTAAATATATGCAATGTAATATAAGTGTGTAGATATACGTAATTATATTAAATTAGTATATATGAAAATAAATAAAATTATAATAAAATCGCTTCTAATATTAATAATTCATAAAAAGATTTTAGAGTTCAATGTAAATTTAGAAAAAAAAATGACTAGCTCATGTTATTGTTTATAAAAAATCTATACTACATATTCTATGTACATACATGTTCATATAAATGAACTATATTATTATTTCTAGCAATTTTCCAATGAAATTGGAGAAAAACTCTTATTAATTTCAATCTTTCGTCCGACCGTTCAGGCGTCTGTTCACAAAACTTTTGCAGTCTTTAAGATAAAAAACCAAAAATTTATACACAATTGTCTCTTATTAAAATAAATTATATCAGTACACTACAAGAAAATTTTAATTGTCCACCCTCCTCTGACATAGTGTTAGTTAACATTACGTTAATACTTCTTTCAGTTTTTTTTTTTATCATCCTAAATATATGCAATAAATAATTTGATATTGTATTTGGGTATGCGAATGAAAGTAATACAATCAAACATGTTTAATATCAATCCTGTTTTATATCACAACTTGGTTAGATTAACAAAATTTTTGATAAGCAAAATCTCCATATACTTACATATTTACGTAAAAATATTTTGTAGGCTCGCTTAATTTCACATAATACGAATTTACCCGAACAAATTCTCGGACATTTTTCTATGTCATATTAAGCGTGTTCGACTATATTTAAATAATTTAGTTCATAGTTAGATTGTTTTTAAAAACTGTAATTTCACTTGTTCAAGGGAAAAGTGTTATTTTCTGGACCATTGGATTGATGCAAACTAATTAATACGAGTATCACCATAATACAAAATTAAACAATGATGTCATAAAAAGGTTTTTTATTCGAAATTCAATTTATTTTTGGTTATATTTTCATTTTATACTATTTAAAAAAGATTCTAATAAAAATGCGATTATTGTAATGCTATAGTGTTAAAATTTAATATTTTTTTAAATTATTTTTAATTAATAAACTATAATTTTAGTTTATGCTACATTTTAGCTAGTAAGTTCCATGTATTTTATTCGTAAGCGATGAAAGTACTCCAAATAGTATACGCTATTACATTAAAATTAAAAATTTTTTGAAAAATGCAAAATTTTGTGCTTCTTTAATGGAATTTCAAAATAAAAACAATATTTTCGAAAATGATTCAAAAAAATTAAATTTTTTTCACTTTCTACATTCAGGATTACTATATCAATCATGATTAAAAATAATTAATTTCGAAGATACTCGCTCAAAGCAACAATGATCATCGTCATTTAATTAAAAGATTTCAAATTTTAAGTACACAATAGCAATTTCCACTTAGCTATTTTCAATATGCAATATTATTATGGAATATTGTTATTTACTGTATGCGTTTCAATAATAACATATTTCTAAATATTTTCATACAATTATACATAAATTTGTTTTAGATTATAAAATCAGGTATTGAAGATAAAAAGCAATTTTTTTCAATAAATATTTTTTTATTACTATTGTATTAAATTGTAATTTTTTATATAAACTAAAATTTTTCACTGACTATACAAGCACAATATGTACACACATATTATTGTAACCATATATACTTTTAGAATATAACAATTAAAAATACTTCGCCTTTTCACTTTATAATATTTTCATTAAAATCTTTGTTTGCAATTTAAAATACCTAATATGTAAAAATAAAATTTCAATAACACCATATACACAAATATTAAATTCCATTTTGTTTATTTTAAAAATTAATGCACCCTACAGCTCCAAATTACATACTATATCATTTTTGGGAATTTAGCCATGTTATTTTTTACTTTCCTGTAAAAAGAGCAATATAAAATTACTGTATATAGAGTTTTTCCAAACGCATAAAAATTTTTATAAAAATCTCATAAATAATCTGTAAATTGTACAAATACTTTATTTTCATTAAAATTTTATAACAATAAATAATAAATTATTATTTTTCGTGGAAAGTTTGTAAACAATTTTTTAATTGAATTGAAATTTTTCCATTATTTGTATTTGAAAAAATAAAATTAAATTAAAAAATATTTTTTTAATTTATTTTAAATAAAAAAAAATATATAGAAACTCTACTCTATATTTACTAACATGTTACCTACATTCGTAAAACAATAGTACAACTAAAACGGTGTAGAAGTTTAATGGAACTAGAAAATCTTATGCACAAGAAAATCATCACACCCAAACTTGATGCTCTTCGTCTATTCATCTTAACTAAATAAATATCTAAAACTTAAATAGCACACGATTAAACCATAAGAACCATGAATTATCACATAACGTACATGTGCAATTTCAACGGCATCAATATTCAATTTGCAATAATTTCAGTATTATAAGTGAAATAGTTTCCTAGATATGGCAAAATAGCGTTTGAAATATTGGGACAATTGAAATCATTATTCGCTTCACTATACAATTTCCTACTATAAAGCACTTCATTTAAATATTGGCTAGACCAAACTAGATAAAACGAATCATAAAAGTCACAACAGGTAATTGGGTTAAAATTGTATCTCAACGTGAACTCGTGTGATGAGCATAGTGAAGTTTTTTTGAGTGATATAAGTTCAGGTTCTTACACTATATTTGATTATTTCATGATACTAATGATTTGTGCCTTTCCGTCTCTAATGTGAAAGTGGAAGCGCGCTTTGGGGGCTTTCTTTTATGATGTCCTGTAGAACCTACCAAGGAGCTTCTTGACGTGGCTTTTGAGATTCCCCAAAGAAGTTATTTGGTTCCAGTAGATTGTTTTTGAGATTATGTTATATGCGGGTTGTGGGATGTTAATCTAAAGACTGCCGACTGGGCTTCGCGAGGCTGGACAAACGGAGCCTCGCTCTTTTACTACTACTACTAATGAGTGAAACCGACTAAAAAGATGATACAATCTCTTTATTTATCAATCATTCTCATTATTTTGTATGAAAAAATTATACTATGCAGCTAAAGAAAACTTGTAGATCTTTAATTGAAAGTTATTTCATATATGGGCATAACATTAGAAAATTGTTGGAGATTTTTGTCTACATTATAGTTCATATTATCAAAAATGTACATTTTGTGCCTTGAATAACATTGGGAAAGAAAAATTAATTGATATTCTTAAAACACGGAAACTATATTACATGCATTTTATACCCAAAATTCTTTATACAAAATATTTTGAAACACACGCACTTTCAATATTATTTTTGTTCCTTTGTATGAATAATTTATTGTGACCCTTTTACCAACAAATCAGTATTCTTTACAAATAACCGTTTTACAACAAGTTTTAAAAAAAAAATTTTTTTTTGTTATTTTGATTAACTTTATCATGATTTCTTAAAATTCCTACAATAATGATAACATAGAAACATACCTTAAAATTAGTATGTTTACTTTTTTAAAGTAATTATTGCCTACATACAAGAATAAAAATATTGTACAAACATCCTAATAAGCGTCCTCTATGGAATACAAATAAGGAAAAAGGAAAAATCCGAATTTCTATTATACAAAGAAAAAAATTTTGTAGTATAAAATTTTAGATTTTGATCATAGCATGTTCCGCACCCTCGAATAAAATTTGTCGTTTCCAGAAAAGAAAGATTCATTAAAATTCTTGTGGCATTGCATATACGAAAAGACCAAGAAAAAAGTTTTTGTTTTTTATTTTCTTATTATTTTTAGGACAACTTTAATATTGATTTTATTGAATTCAATGTAAATTATTAAATAAATTTATCAATATTATAAGAATAATAAATATTTATAAAATTAAGGTTGAATTCTGTTAAAATTTAATATTACTTATCTTGTATTTATTATTATAAGCTTATATAGACTATGAATTAAAATAAAATAAATTAAAATTTTATTGAATTTACGTTGAAATTAATTTAATGAAGGCATTCAAAGGAAAATAAGTGAAATTGTTCAATATTTTTATAAATATTTAATTTAAAGTATAAGATTTCAAAATTTCTGAATATATAAATTATTGAAAATACACTAGTCTTGCATAAAATTTAAATAAAATCCACAAGAATTTAATAAAAATTCTAAATTTAATTAGTGAAAATTTTAAAATATTTTTTTTAATTGAAAAATTTTATATAGAAAACCCATTGAAATTAAAGCTCTCACTTATTGCTTTGATTTAAGCGTTTCGACTACATTCGTTTCGAAAATATTATTAGTGGAACAGTTCAATTTCTGAAGGTATACTTGGATATTTGACTTTAGAAAAAAGGAGTCACTTTTCTTAACTAATTTTCTAATTATTGAATAATTTGGTAATTGCAACATTTTACGGGAATATAAACAGAGTGATCATAAATCCAACATCATTTCATTTAAACGAAAAAGAAAACTACATTCTGGCACACATGAAAATTAAAAATTATCAAAAATATTTTCATCACAATAAAGCACCAGTGTCAATTGAAGCACCACTTAAAAATGTTAAAATGGAAAACAAAACAAACCTATAAATTAATCCTTAACCACATATTAATAACATCATTCATAATTTTTCCATTGAAAACGAAATGTACAAAAGGAATTTATATTAATGCCTGCACATAAAAATCGTATATAAAATACAGGAAATAGATTTATTCGTTTTAATATAAAATACACATGATATAATATAATACATATACACCTACATATTTACGAAAATTTTTTATTTACAAAAGAAAACTTATTGATACACACATATGATATGAATATTGTATTCCGGAAAAAACAACGGAAAATTATTAGGAAAATTCAAATGTGCGCAAAGAATTTTTCATAGGTAAAATAAAATATTTTATTTGTTTTTCTTCTTTTTTTTGTTTTTTTCTGAATTAATTTTATCGTGTATTTTTAATGAGCATTTTATTTTATAGCATCGAATCATGAAATCAATGAAGAAGATAGATAATTACAAAAGACTAAATAAATTAAGATTATATCAATTGAAGAAAATGTTTGGTCTTAATCTAAATCAACTGAATAATTGAATTGCAAATAATAAACTAGAATGGGGAAATTTGATAATTAGTTCTCTATAACAATAAAATATTGAATACAAGCATAATTATACCTTATTAATGAAACATTTTCGGCACATGTTATGGAATTTGGAAAGGTTAATTTAATAGTTATGAGTAGGCAATAATTTACACATGAATGTTGTCTATTTTCGGCTATTCCATTAAGCATTAATTTATTGAAAAAATATAGAATTTCAGTGCAAGTCAAGTATTGTGTACCAATTAAGAAAGTTCATTCTGATGTTACCAAACAAAAGTTGAAGAACTTCTCGATAGATATTTGCAAACCAGAATTATAGGATAATTTTTTTTTTTTTGTAAAGATTTCTACTACTCTTGTAACACTTGACCATATTTCCGCAATTAATTCTTAATAATTTACTCAATTAAAGATTAAGTATAAATATTTGCATAACATGTGCACTTTGTTTTCTTCCTACCAAAAGAAAAAGTTGATCTTATTTCAGTTTGCTAGAAAGGTCTTTCTTATCTTTTAAGTTTTCTATTTTGAGGACTAAGAAAGTTCATAAAGAAAGTTCATTTAGAAAAGTCCTACAATCTGTGCAATGACCAAATTGCTTTTTTAACTAGTTCAGCTTTCTTTTAATAATAATATTCCTCATAAAATTTCACTCGTACCTTTATTTTAAAGGAAACAATAATTTAATACTGTATTTTTAAGCATAGTTAATAGCAGTCCTGTATTTTTAAAATTATACTACTACAAAGAACCCAAAGCTCTAAACTTCTATTAAATATATTTCGATTAATTCTAATAAAATGAAGTATTAAATTAAAAAAATTTTATTTGTACAACATTTTACAAAACAAAGTTCTTTAATTCACATAAGAATTCATAAATTCTCGCATTAAACTTTAACTGCAATTTGCTTTAACTTGTATTTTAAAATTACTCCATTATAGTTGTTCGGAATGAAAATAGGATACTAGTTTAAAATAATTTACTCATTTAAGTCAAAAAAATTTGTAAATTAAATAAGATGTTGGTGAAAGTTTATAGGAAAAATTAGACTATTTGCAAATTCAAGCGTAGCTTCCTAGGAGAATATAATATCCTTTTACAAGCAATTTGTTATAATTTCTGTTTAGACTCGAATATATTTAAATTCTTTCTTACTCTTACCCGCAATTACATATGTAAAAATTAGGAAACCATCAATTTCTCTTTCAGAACTTCTACCTCGCGTTCCAGATCAAATCTAATCTTAATTTTTTAAATAAAAGACACGTTATTAACACGTAAACGAAAATGTAGGCCTATTGAGAATTAAAGACTACAGCATACCATGTAATTAAAATGAGAATTAATTACTCCATATTTTTATATACACCTACAATATTTACATGTACAAACATAATGTACTATCAGTGGTAAAATAATTTGCAATTTAAGTTTTAAAAATTAGACAATAATGTTCTGTGAAATGTAATAAAAATATTTTATAAACTTCTAACGTAAATTCTAACATAAATTTTATTTTAGAAAAACTTTTCCGTTTTTTTTTTTTTTTTGTTTTTACGAACTATTGAATAGAAAAGTAGATAAGTTGTGGATGAAACTTTGTTATGTTTTTGTCAAATTATAAATAGTTTTGTACTAATATGAGTTTATGTTTCCTTGTAAAATCCTATTTGAAATTTAAGTTTTGAAATTATTCTTGGAAAAACACAGCATGATATGAAGTATTTCATTTTTTTTGCTCAAATATGTTTTTAACATTTTTGTTTAGTTTTTGTCAGAATTTTATGTGTACAATAATCGTAAAACTAATAATTTTTAATTTGAAAAGTTCATATTTACATATAAAATTTGAACATACTTTATACGCATATGTAGGATTATACAATTTTAAACAAGGGACAAAACACTTCGAATAGAATACAATAGATATACGTTACATATATACAAAAAAAAACTGATGTGATCAGTAGATAACCGACCGCAATGTATGTTATCTAGTTTACTGAAAGTGTTACAGAATATTTTGAAAATTCCTTTCAAACACTGCTGTTCAATTTTAGAATTAGTAAATTTTTAAATAACGTATCTTGAAAATTTGGCTTTTAGTAAAGTTTGACTGAACCTTTTCGCTGAAAAGTTCACCAATTAGTTTCGTTAACAACCAGAGCTCAAATATAGAATTTCAAGAAGTCCCAACAATTAGTTTCGTAGATTCGGTAAAAAATGTTAAATCGACTCCCAGTTAGGCTTTCGAGCCCTAATCTTTCCAAGAAAATTTCAAGTTTTATTGCTTTAACGCCCTGAATTTAAATAATAATTTTAAAGGAAATTACTTGATTATTTCTCATCTTGCATATCCTAAAATTTGACAAATCCGTAACATAGCCAAAATAAACTCATATGCAAAATATTATCAAAATCGGTTTAGCTGTCATGCTTTTCTACTAAGGAGAAGTGCGTTCCCACCGAAAACTCGACATCCGAAATTTGGTGCCATCACATAACCTCCCTTATTGTATGAAATGCAGTCGATAAAAATAAGTGTAAGGGAGATCATCAAACTTTAAGAGAAAAAGACAAAAATCTTAATATTTTTCAAATTAACTATTTAAAGTTTATGACATCTACCAGGTTGAGTAAGGTAATTTTGAAAACTTTTTACATTTCATATATGAGTTACTTGTTTAAATGATATTAACACATTGACAAAGCATATTGTGAAGTAGAAAGTGGTAGAAAAGTGCTTAATTTGAAATTATTTTTATTGTTGTCATTTATCTTTTATAGTTCATTTAGGACAGGCATTTCATTTCCATATTATATTAAGTGGTTTTTTGTATTGTCAATTTCGAGACTTCGCGCATAATTCGTTATAGTTGTGATCGCAAATAGGCACAGTTTTATATTATAGTTATAAATAGCAATTTTGTTAAAATTATAACGAACAAAAACTAAGAAAAATTTACAAAAATTTAATGAAACCTCGCTTTCCGTCTTAATCTTAATAAACGGTTTACTTTAATATATACGTTCTCTAATAACACACACGAAAAAAAAATCTTTCTATTTCATATTATTAAATATTCAATATAAGGAAAAAAAAATTTCATAAAATATTGTTTAGAGTAGCCCAGCTGTGTTTACTTAATTTTCCATTTCAACCATGCTAAAAAACGATCATAGGTAACAAGGATAACGTATAAAATAAACAAATTTAAAACTTAATAATTTTCAAAATTATTATAGGAACTTACCGCTATATCCTCGTGAATTTTCTCTATTTTTCACCTAATTTATTTATTTTTTTTTAAATATCCTGTTATTTATGATGTAATTCAAATTTGTTTTTTATCTAACAAAGTTAAATCTGCAGCTTTTCTTAAACTGTTTATCTTAAGCTTTTTTAATTTAATTCATCTATACTCTAAATTTTATTCACAATTCATTCACATTCGCTATACTCGTATTCGTATAACATTAAATAATTTTAAATTTAAAAATATTATTTTCTATATTTATTTCACTAGAATTTCGTTAGAATTTAATTTTTCTTATTTTCATTTGTTAAATTTATAAATTTTACAAATTAATTTCCTTGTTTATATGCTGCTACTGCCATTTCTATTGTAAAATGAAAAAAATAAAATCAAAATATCTAATTGAAATTTTTAGGAATTTATTTAAAAATAATAATTAGATTGAGAAAAAAAATTAAACAAAATTTCAAAAATGATAATTTAATTTAATTTAAAAAAGCAAAACAGGACCTGAATTTCAAATGTAAAATTTTGTTACTTATTTGTGTGAACTAAAATTTAATAAACTGACCAATAAATAAAAATTGCATTTGAATTATATAAATAATAAAATATTTATAATAGGTTAGAAATAGATATTATATAACAATTTTAATTTTAATAAAAAATTGTAGAATTATGAACACATTTTTGTCTGCTTAGAAATAAATTGATTAAACAAAAAGAAAAATAAGAACAGAAAAGAATCCCTCAACAAAAACAAATTGCTTTTCTCGTAAAATTTTAAAATATAAATAAAATCTAAAATGAAAATATAATTTTCATAAAAAGAGTTTATTATAAAACATTTTGCAAAGCTAAGAATCGGTTTCCAATTAAAAAAATCTGATGTGGTCAGCACATAACCGACCGCTTGTGTATTGTCTAGTTAAATGATAGTGTTATACAGAATATTATAAAAATATCTGTTAAATACTTCTTTCACATTTTTAGGACATTAGTAAGCTTATAGTTACCATACCTAGAAAAATGTAAATTTGGCTCTTAGTAGTTTCGGTTTGTGCTACCCGAATTCTATGAAATGTTTGCCAGTTATTTTCGGTATCAACCAGAACTCAAATATCAAATTTAAAAAAATTCCATAAATTCGTTCCATGGATATGTTGAAAAATGTAAAATCGGCCCGCAGATCAGTTTTCGAGCTCTGATCTTTCCAAAAAATTTACATGTTCATTGTTTTAATACGAGGAATTCAAATATTAAATTTCAATAAAATCGGTTGATTATTTCTCTTTATATACACAAAAGTGTATGTTTGGCCCGTAGTAAACGTCTATAATTGATGATGCCTGATTTCTTCCAAAACATAGGAATTTTCGCGGACGGTCGAGCTAAGCTTATATATAAAATTTCAAGTAAATCGGTTGAATATTTTCTTCAAAATGTTGAAAAATGTAAAACAGGCCCGCTAAAAAGTGCAGTTCCCGAGGCCTGATATATACCAAAAGTTGATCAATCCGTGCCATGGTGGAAATAAACTTACATATAAAATTTCATCAAAATCGGTTCAGCCGAACTTGAGATACACGCGTGCATACACAGACCGACAGACGGACAGACCGACAGACCGACAGGTTGCTAAAAATAGTTTATTTACACTTCTTTACTATGGAGAAGTACGTTCCCACCGAAAACTCGATATGCAAAATTTGTTGCCATCACATAACCTACCTACTGTTTACACAATGCGGTCGGTAAAAATGTGGACATTAAGACTCACAGATTAACTTTAAACAAAAACATACCTATAAACTAAATTTCTAAGTTCTAATTTTTCTGAACATTGTATTACAAGAAATGTCAAATTATTGCATTTTATGTAAAAATATACAGTCAATTTTTATCTGATTATCTGATTATATAACAGGACTCGAATTCATGGATCAAAACGGTGTATATGTCCAGTTTTGTAGTTTCACATCCTCTTTATTTTTGGTTTTAAAAATGATTTCCTACAACGGTCAGATATAGAGAAGCAGTTACAGATTCAGTATGCCTGACTTATGTTATACTTAATAAAAATATCTCTTTTTTGCTTGTTTCATAGTACGGGGATTTATCAATGTAATTATATTCAGTTTAATTTTTTTTAATTTATTACTTTAATTTATTGACAAACCACAATATGAAATTATGATAAATACTTTGAATTCTTAGTTATATACAAATAATTTAATTAAAAAAATGCAATTAATAAATATTTTTCACTTAATTAAATTTAATTTTCACCATTGTATAAATTGCAGTTTTGAGATATCGGGGTGACACTACACCAAATACCAAATACACAATACATATATTATCTATATATACATAACATAATACAGGTAAATTTATAAAAGGACATATTACGTAAATATTAACCCACCGAAAGCGAACCGCAAGGTGTGTTAGTTTAGCGAAAATGTTGCATGTTTTTTTTCAAATTTTAATGACACTATCGTAAGCTTTTAACTAACGTTTCTAAAAAAATGTGAATTCGGCTCTTAGTAAAGTTTCACTTTATGCCTTCCGAATAACCTAAAAAGTTCGTCATTTATTTCTTATTACAAACTGAACTCAAATATTAAATTTCATTCTGTCAATTAGTTTCGTAGATGTGTAAAATCGGACCACAGTCCGATATCCGAACTCTGATATAACCAAACCTTTTATGAGTTCATTACTTTCGATTAATTATTATGTGTGTACAAATATATATATGTATTTTACTTGTGGTAAACGTTCGGTTGCTGGCACCTGATTTTCTTTTTAAATTCAAGCGGTTTCTATTGTCAGACAAAGCCTATTTATAAAATTTCAAGTAAATTTGTTCAATACTTTCTTAAAAGTTATTAAAAATATAAAATCGGCCCTACTTTCGTAATATAACTGAAATACACCCACTTAATTGCATCGGTTGAAATACACTCACCTAATGGCGTTTATACCGAAAATTCATTGTGCAATATTTGGTGCCATCACAGAACCCCCTTATTGTATGCAATGCGATCGATATAAAGTGAACTACTTTATTAAAAAAGTTGTTGATTTTTATAAGCATAAAAGTAAAAGTAAATTTTAAATTCACAATGACTTTAGGCTAAAATTTAAAATAATATTTTCTTTTTAATTAAATTTTTTCCCTATTTATATGTTTTAACTGTTTATATTGGTGAATTAGTAGGGATAATTCAAAAAATAATTTTTTCGTAAAAAAAAATCTTAAGCTAAAATCGATGAGGGGTAAAAAAGTGAAGAAAGCTAAAATTATAAGAAACGTTATTATAAGGAAATAAATTTGTTTATAGATTCAAAACCTTCCTAGGAAAATTATTTAAGCAACAACTAAAAAAAGAATCAATTGCAATTAATTACACTGTAAATACAAGCTGGAGAATTATTTGATTTACTCTCAAAAATATCCTAATTTAGGTACATAATACATATATAATTCGATATTATCATCATTTTCATCATCAACAAAATACTAAAATTAAATTCAATATTAAAAATATTGAGCACTCATAATAACTTCAATCAAACTATAAGTTCGACAATTTCAAATATTAGTAGAAAGATATAAAATTTAGTAATTTACGACAAAAAACAACACATATCTACATATTATATTTTTTTTTTGTTAAAATTACATAATTTATATTCAAGTTCCATAAAATCTCAATTCACCAATAAATCACCTGAAACGAATAAAAAACTTGTAACACTGTTATCAACAAGAAAGTAAAAATGTTCAACAACTAAACGAGAACAAGATAGTTTATATTTTTTTAAAAAATTGTTTTCTTCATATATTCAGAAAGAACATAAACAATATAGCGTCAAAGATCTTTGATATCCCAAGAACATTCAAAATATAAAAAAAAATACAAGTTTATTTTGGAAAAATGTTTAAAAAATAACAATCATGAAAAAAGAATGCGAGTTTATCTTGAGTTATTTTGTCACACAGGGAAAATCTTCCCTTTTCAAGAAATTCACAACTCTTATCCTAGCAACTTTTTTAACTTTATGTTGTAGTACGAAGGATCTATTCTTTTTGTTATATTTTTAAAAAGTTTCTAAACTTTTTATAGTTTTTACAAAAGGTAACAAGTAAACTGAATTATCTTAAACAGAATTTTTTTTTTTGGAAAACTTAAAACAAACGATAAATTTTTTACTGAAATTTTGGGATTTTAAACCATAATTTTTCAGATATCTAACATAATTCAATTGAAAGTTTAAAATTTTCCAAAATCGAATAAATTTTAAAAAAGAAAATTAATAAAAAATTCATTACATAATTCAAATAAAATAAAATTTCATAAAATTCAAAATAATGTACAATAAAAAAATTTGTTGTGATCAGCACATTACCAACAGCAATGTGTATTGCTTAATTTAGTGAAAATGTTACAGAAGATTATGAAAATTCCTTTCAAACACTTCTCCTAATTTTGAGAAAACTAAAAAGTATTTGATTGACACACCTAGAAAAAAGTAAGTTTCTCCTGATTATTCCCTGAAAAGTTTACTAGTTAGTTTCGGGAATAATCAGAACTCAAATATTAAATTTCAACAAATTCCATTAATTTGTTAAATAGATATATGGTAAAAATGAAAAATCGGCCCGAACAAAAGGATAGTTCCTAAAGTATGATATATCCTAAAAGTTTATCAATCTGTGCCGTAGCTAAGATAAAATCAGATATAAGATTCCTCAAGAATCGGTTCAGCCGAACTTGAGATACACGCATGCATACAGACCGACAGACTGACAGACCAACATCTCTCTAAAAGCAATTTATTTACGCTTCCTCACTATGAAGAAGTGCGTTCCCACCGAAAACTCGACATTCGATAACCCATAACCTCTCTTTTTGTATGCAATTCTGTCGGGTGTAAAAATATTGTTGCCTTAAAAAAAACCTTTTATGACAATTTGTTCCAACTATAAGTACATACTTTTATCTGATTTATGATGATTGAACTACGTGTATACGTGCATTGTATTAAGGCAACAATGTTTAATTAAAATTCTCTCGAAACCAAAATAATAAAATTTTTTAATCTTTCAAGACTCTTTTAGACTGAAATTATTTATTCAATTTTAAAAAAGTTTAACATTTAAAAATCATTTTCATGTCGGATACCACATCGTAATCCCGCGTGTTATTGAAAAAATTATAATTTGTAGGAATCACTTGTATGCGTAATTAACTTGCGTTTGATAACTTCTGTTTAATTACACATGAATTTTGCGAGGTTTTGTTAAACGATGTTTTAGGGCCTCTGCACCGATCCTTTTCGAATCACTTTTATTACACACCTTTTTGGGCCTAACAACAACATGAAAATTGTTGAAAATTAAATTACTTTACAATGTGTACTTTTGAAATTTTGTAAAATCAACTCTAAATAAAATTAGCATGCAGTAATAATAAGAAGGAATACATAATGAATATATACCACTACAAAAATCCTTGAATTCACTTGAAATGTTAAAAAATTTGCAAATATTTGTGTGTTTTATTTAATATCAAAAATATTTATATTAATAAATTAGAAAAGTTTATTGCATTTTACAGTAATTTTGTTCTAAAAAACAATATTTATAGGAATATTAAAATAGTATTTAAAATATAATATAAACTGTTATACAATTGCAACAGCAAAATTAAATTTATTTAACTATTAATGAAAAGCTACAAAGTAATTACTTACATTTTATCAGTGTGTGCAATTGTGTATTTTATAAAATGTATACTGCATGTTCTAAAATTCATAAATTATTTAAAATTCTTTATATTCTTCAAATAATTTTACTATACATATATACATACTGTACAAAATATGATATTAAAGGAATATAGTACTCGAAACTATTACGAAACAACTTGGAGTATAATTTGCAAATAGAACTGTTTGTTCCTTTTTATTTGAATATCGTGTTAATAACGAATTTATAATCGGGCGGAAAGTGTTATTACGAATGTAAAATCTAAGTGTCCCAAATATGGGTGGGGTATATAAATATGTAAGGTTTAGGGACATAAACGTCGATACATATTGTGTGGAAATCAATTTGTAAATTACTAGTGGGCAAATAAGTATTTTTCCGTCCCATCATATATCATGGTTAATGAATGCTATATAATGTACAATTTCAAAAAAATTACGTCCCGTCGAAAAAAAATAATCAGTCTAAAATATATTAATACTGGATACTTCACATTTATTTTTCACATAAAAGTGCATATAAATCCAACTATTTGAATAATCACCATAACTAATTCTTTTTAGCAATCTTTTGCAAATATTGGTGTGTTTTAAGCGTTATACACACCCCTAGATAACATAGGAATTTAAAGTACAAATACATGCATTATGCGTATATCATCAAGTAGAATTATTCAAAAAATATTTACAAAACAAAATTATGCGAAATTATTGCTTGTACTATAAAACAAATCTAGCAGTTGACTTTTAATAAGAGGACTAGTATAACAAAATATCATTTTTTCTTTGTAGTCCTTTTAAAATGAATAGTAAGAACAATACAGTATACCAATTCATATGTGTATGTGTTTAAAATTAAATTTTTACACCCAATACATAACACGATCGACACACATATAATACAAAAATCTATTATTCATTACATTATTCTCTATACGTATAATAATTAAATTACAGAATAGAAGAAAAAAAGGAATAAATTTTAATGAATATAGAACAAGGCAATAGAAAACTATGAGAATTGAGAGATGAAAGTAGGGAAGGATATAAAGAAAATTCAATTTCACATTAATTATCTAGTCCAATTACTTTATACTTTACTGGCTATTAAAAACATTTCTGGTTACAATATAAAAATAACAAAAAAAATGGAAATGTAAAATTTTCTTCATTGAAAATTTTCCTTTTTCTTTTCTTTTTTTTTGTTTTTTTTTTCTCCTATTACAATAGTTTTAGATTTTATGTTTCAACAATAATAAGTCTATCTGTGGTTTCATTAAACTTTATGGGTGGTTTCTTTTAATTTTATTGTGTCTGTGGCTTCATTTAATATTTAAATTTAAAAAATAAAATGAAAAAAATATTTTAACTATACAGAATACTAAAAATACAAAGTAAAAGTACATAATTGAAAATTATATACATAATATTAAAAACAAACACACATACCAACACAAAATATGTAAAAATGCTTTTTCTATGTAAACTTGTTTCGCATTCTGTTTATTAATTTTTTAAAAATTTCTTAAAAATTAACATTACGCATTTACATGTATATATACGCATATACAAACATATTATGTAGGTGTAATAGAAAATTTATCTTATTATTTTGATTATTTTTTTTTCTTTTCTGTTTATTAGTTTCCTTTTCAAATATCCTTAATGGGTTTACGTTGTTTTATTATAAGATTCATAATGTATAATTCTATATTACTTATAAGTTCGTGTTATATGTATAATGTATGTGTGAACATAGAGAGTATTATTTCATTAAAATTTATGGAATACTATGACTAAGCGTAAATTTAAAAATAAAAAATAATTTTCTTAAACAAAAAAACAAAAAACATATTGAATTTATATTACATTAAATTTATAGCATTAGGAAATTTATTGAGATTTCCGGATAGAAAATAAGAAAAATAAAAGCATTTTTCACGTCACCATTCTTCATTTATTTTTTTTTTTTGTTTTTCTAATTATTAGTTAATAATTTAAAAATCGTATCTAATTTATAATTTCCTTAAAATTGGGCTATTTATTATATTATATCGATAACATACAGTCATTTCGTAATTTACGATATATTTATGACAATATTTACAATATTTTATATTTACTATCATAATGCTAAAACTAACACCCAAAAAAAAATCACTTCTCCGTTTATCCGTCTGTCGATGGACCCTTTCTCTCTGTAATATAGAAAACTCAAATTTTACATATAAATAGATCTTTATTAAAAACATGTCTTCATAGAACCTAGTATTTAGCTATATAAACGCATACTTTCATAAAAATATTGGCCATCAACAAATTTTAGATAGTCCATCTGCAAAATTCATGATAGTCAGGCACATTTCTGCCTAAACATCATTAATATTAAAGGTTAAATGCAAATTTCAAAC
Organism: Condylostylus longicornis; assembly: GCF_029603195.1. Lineage (NCBI taxonomy): Eukaryota > Metazoa > Arthropoda > Insecta > Diptera > Dolichopodidae > Condylostylus > Condylostylus longicornis. The sequence continues at coordinate 14,354,485 of NW_026577987.1, forward strand.
CCAAAATATATACATATTTTATAAAATAAGTAGAAATTATATAGAAAGATTATAAACCAGAAATTTAATACAATACTAAACTACAATACGATATAAGTGTTGTAATATCGTACAATATTAATACAATTAATTTTAAAGATGTTTCGCAAAGTATACTCTTAATAACAATTAAACTAATTAATATTATTTTCATTCTTACGCATTATTCCATAATATAGTATCTATTCTATTTCTTATTCTTAATATATACTAATTATTAAGTAACCAATTCATTTATTTAAATATTTAATATTATAAACCACATTTCGATAATATTAAAGTAATAATTTTAATAATGACTAATATGAGATCAATATTATCAATGGTGTGGTATCGCGCATTCCTTTACCAAAGTTTTCTACAGTAACATTTATAATTATATAATAATTTTGTAAATAATTCAATAATTAAAAAGTGCATAGGTACAGATATCGCAAAAATTTATATTACATATTGAATTTAATTTTATAAGCACAGGTTTACTATAAACGCGTATAAAATAATTTGAAATATTAAAGCCATATTAACATTTAATAATAATTAATTCTATTTTCTAAATAATTCAAAAGATTTTTAATATTATTGATTGTACTTGTATTTCTATACTCAAATTTTGTATTAATTAAAATTATTTATATTGCAATAGCATATAAATAATAATTTCATATCAGGCATTATTAATTTTTCAAATTTATTTTGTTCTATTTACTTTTAATACATGCATATATATTTCTGTATTTCTATTCGCACACTTACGAGTGTAACAGTTATTTACATATAAATAATTATAATAATAGTGAATTCTACAAAGATATTATTAAAGAATAATGTAAAATAAATAAAATTATTTGATTTTAAACTTTTTAATGATTATTTCGAAAGAACTGATAACACAAAATTTTTGGAGCAAAGCGTGCATTGAACCATTCACAAATTGTTTTATAGATCAAATAATAAATCTGATTTTAATAAACAAAATTTGCTTACATTTTTTTAACACAAAAATAGTGCTATTTTATGACAGCACAATCACAAGTTGAGCAATAGAAATAACATTTTCGAATAATATTTTTAAAATTTTAATAATTTAAAAAAAATTTTTCAAAATTCCCAAAAATTCCATTTCAGTTCGAAAATTTTCAATCGTCAACATCCAAATTAATTTGCATTAAAAGCATTTTATTCAAATATGCAAAGTCCTTTTTCCATATTATTAAAAAATTTAATAACGCAACTGTCTAATTCTTGACCAACATAATTCTATAATTTAACTATCAAATTACATTTGTTTTGTAATTTGTTTTTTAATTAATATGAAAAATATATTCTCTTCCCCTCTTTTCAAAGACTTTCAACATTTTATCTTATAAAATTTCTAATATTTTAAAAAGGAGACTAGCCTGTATCATAACAGCTTTCATATAACTTTATGAATTCTATGTTGTATTTTGTATATTGACGATTAAAAGCAACACTTTTCTAACTTTATTAAAATTTTAATAAATCCTTAATGAAAATTAATTTCATACTTAATATTATACAATATTTTCAAACTACAAGATTATTCTACTCATTATCCTTAAGGATAATATAATTAAATTCTATTCAAAGCTTTAGATATTATAATTAAAATAAAAGGACAAAACGGTATCTACATAACACTGTATGAGATAAGAGTTTTTCAGATGAACAATTATTTCCAAAATTATGTATAATACTCACATTTTTAATATGGTATAATGAAATTGTAAATCAACTCATAATATAAAGAAAGTACTGTAGCTAATTATACTGTTTTATTTCTAAAATTAATAGAAGCATTCATCATGAGAAGTTTATTTTTTCATCAACCAATAGAATTGTTTCTAACGCAGTCCAACATTTGCTATATAGAAGAAAAATTTACTATTTTTCAATAAATATAAAATTTTTAATATTTAAAAGTAGTTTTTGCACTGATTCTGAATTTTTCTATAAGGATTAGGAGTTTTCTGCTCAACATATTGAAAAGTTCTTTAGAATCCATTTCGTTTTTAAATGAAATATAATTATAAAAGTTCTTTTATTCTATATTTTGTAAAATTAACAGCTCTATCATCAACTCCGTTCGTAGCTCTGAAATTCAGAAAATCAAGTATGAAAATTTCATATTGTCAATTTCGAATTACTAACATTATGGTCCGAATATTCATAATAGATTCTAAAGTCTACGAAAGAAAAAACACATAATAAGCAATTTAAATAAAGAGAGTCGTTGATTTAAATTTTCAAGTTTTAAATTGTTTTGTTTGAGTCTGAGTTCCTCTAGTACTACTGCTCGCACTTTTCATGAATATATAAAAACTAAAAAAACTGCGCTTTTAAAAAATATCATGATGGGCTGTAAGTAAAGTAGAATTCATGATAGAGCTGTAAATAAAGTTTTTACAATACATTTAGAATAAACAGAGAACTCTTTTTAAATAAAGAAATTTTCGTCACTATATTTTGAATATATTTGATAACCTCGACTTACATTCGTCAAATCGGCTCTATTGAAGTTTAAATGGTTTCCTGACAAAAAAATTCTTTAATGCTATCCAAAGTTTTTATGAAGAAAAGCATGTAGATTTTCTATATTGAATTTAATTGTAAACAATTTTATTTCAGAAGTTTCAGAAATTTTTTCGTCAATTTGGCATTCGTTTCAAATATAGCATTTAACAGTTATAACAAAGAAAGAAATAGCTATTATGCAAAAAATGTATTCAGTCTCTTTGTCATAGTTTTCGTTCATATAAGCTTCAATTGTGTTGAATTATTCTAAAAATAACAAATGAAAAAAAAAATAGAAATTCTTTAAAAGCCAAAAATTCTAAACTTTTCTTTTTTTTAAATGTTAAGCACTGAAGGCGAAACATAATTACCGGTTTACTTTAACGATGTCAAACTATATCAACTTTCAAACAAAAATTAATAAAAAAAGGAAAATTTAAGTGAAAAATAAAAAAATTTCCTTTTTCATAGCAACACAGTGAAAATCAAAATTTCGAAAAGAAATTAAAAAGTATTATGAATTATAAGGATCTACATATTATATTTTAAATTAAATTCTATGACTTTGCATAGTAAATGGTAATAAAATGAATTAAATATCCTTCCTCTCTAGAAAATTAATTCTTTTGACTAAATATGATCTATTTTCCTGACATCTATATGAATATTCTTCATAAAATATAATTATAAAACAAAAATATTATCACAAATTATTTATAAATCAGTACGGTACAATTTAACTAACTTGAACCGCCTATATATGTGCATATATATAAAAAAATTGAAAAAATTAAAATTTGATTGCTACTTATTTTATAATATTTTCGGCCTATGTAATTTATTGTTAAAGGTGAGCACTAATCAAGAATAAGCAATATTTTCAAAATGAATTTAAATTTTATTAAAAACGAAAAATTAAATGTTATACTCCTTTTAATCAATAAAAACGGTAAAAATCAAAGCCACTAACATTTTTCAGAGCTTTTATGATATTATTATGTTCTCATTGAATCCTTAAAGTATGCAATATTTTTTAATGTAGCTTAAATTTTGTTAGAAAAATTTTCTATTTAAAGCATGGTTAACCATTGGTTTGATTCGTATCTGTTTTACTATTATATGCCTAAATTGCAGAACGTGTAATATGGAATTAGGAAACGCATTTAGCTAGCCTAGATTCCATTAATTCCTTGTATATACCACAACAATAATATCAAATTCTGTGCTTAATTTAAAATTGAATTCTTAATTAATATTCCATATTAGTTGAAATTTCATTTTTAAATTCCAAATTTTCCAAAATTCTTATGATGTTCCAAAATTCTTATTCAAAATATGAATAATGATTATTTCCGAATTCAAGAGAAAGTTTTCTTTAATTAAAAATATTTAAAAAATAGAATCTAGACTCAAATTGCATTATATGGCCTCAAAAATATAAGTTCATTTGAATCATAAAAACTTGTAAAATAAAAAGTTTAGTTTTAAAGCAAATGAATGATCAGGATACTATAAAGAACATTTTAATTGAACAATATATACGGAAAAACATTTTCAAAATATTCTTCTCTTTTGAGCATTCCTAAATAATTAATTCAATTTTCTGAAATTTCTAAGGCATTATATAGTATACTTATATTAGAATATTATAACTTAAAATTTAAGTTCGAGAACAAATAAACATTGACATATTAATGAACCCTTCAACGAACACATACATATGCATTTATTCATTCAAATTTAAAACTTTTTATAGAATTTTTTAACGCAAATAATAAAGATTTCAGTCTCGTATACAATATTAAAAATTGCATCTTTACTTCAAATTCAAATCACGAACCGCTTATTCAATTAAAAACATACAAGAAAGGAAATTATTTGAAGGAAATATAAGAGAAGCACATATGTCTTATATAATATGAAGTAGCATTATTCCAATTTTTGAGGAAAAAAAGAGTATTAGAAAAGGAAGTTTTATTGTTTTACAAGGATAACCTTTCTTCTCAATTGTTTTCAATTTAAAATGTTCCAATTTTAAACTTTATTCATTTTTCAAATTTAATTATTGTAATTTTTATACGATACAAACATTGGAATAAAATCGAATGAAAATGAAATTTAAATGCCAAAACTAAAATTTAACGAATGTGTATGCATACACCTACAGTACTGGCCAAAACTAAAGCAGCCCCTTTGTCACAATTTTACATATTCTTATAATAACTTTTACAAATTAAACATACTTCTAGAATTTCATAATTTCTATAGCTCTGCGTCTAATCTGTCAAGAAGATATCGGTAAATCTCTTTTATTTGCTTTGATGATAAGGCAGGATTGTTAGCTATAGCCCTTCTTACCAAACGTTCCTGTTATGGCGCAGTTTTTCTCGGTCTATCTCCAGAGTGTTGAACAATTGTTAATTGGCAGTTAATTGATATTTTTTATTTATTTGTGAAATTACTAAAAAATTAATTGAAAATTTTAACTTAATTCGTGGCGAGAATGTCCCCCTTGAAATTCGTTTATAAGTTTTTTTCTAAACTCTTCAGTGTACTTTGTTCTTGTCATCATAAAATAAAATACTCAAAATAAAAGACTAGTAATTCATTGAAGGCAATTTTTATGCAAATTTAGCTAAAAATATTGGGACACAGTTTTTGTGTGAAATGTCCAATTTCTTTTTGTTTTTTTAGTAATTTCAAGAAAAAACGAACGGTTCCTTTTGTTTTATCCAACTAAATTTCGTAATTGCAAAAGCATATCGCGTAAAAGACTCATTTTGTAACAAGTGTGTGTCCAAGAAGGAAACAAATTTTAAGCTTTTATTTTTACAGTGTTTTGCACACGAACATAATTATAATGTTTGGGGTTACTTTTGTTTTTGCCAAACTGTATGTACGCAAAATAATATTAAGAGAAGAGAATACACTTTTTAGTTGTTAACAATCCTCAAACAATATAGTTTTATTTTCCAATTAATATGGTATAAGAAGGATATAATCCTAATGAATTTCATTTTACGATATATTGGAAATTTTTTATACAAAAGTTTTATTTTTACAACCGAAATTACCAACAAATTTTTATAAAACTTTAATTAAAAATAATAAAAGTATTTAACATTTTATTTTACTTAAAAATTTTCTTTTCTATGCATCCTTTAATTTGTATGAAAAATTTGTACAACTTTAAAATAAAACAAGCAAAAACAATTCAGTCGGTATAAACTGACTGAATTATACCCTGCCACCTTGACAATCTGACTTTAAAAAATTTGTTTTTGAAATATCTAGAATTAGCTTTCATTGTCATATGGCAATTACTTGAAGCTGTCAAACTATTTACGGATATATCTGGCCTATAATTAGACACACAACTGCCAAGTTTCATATACCTTTTTATTTTTCCTAATATTTAAAATTAGCCTTTACAGTTGAATGTTAGCTATGCGAACGAATGCAGTAATTTCATTTAAATTTTCAAAATATATATAGAATTTAATAAGACCTTAGTATCTTTATTATAGTTTTTGAAATATTTCATATCACATACTCTATGGCATCTAACCGAACCCGTTGTGCGAATTGGTCCAATTACAATACTATCCGTCCTTGACAGAAAAGAGACAACTTGTGAAAGTTTCATGTCGATTTCATTATTCTTTATTGAGTTATCATGCGATTTGACGGACGGACATACCTCAATCAATTCAAAATTTTAATCTGAAGAAGGATATGATATACATATCTATACCAGAGGTGACTCGTTCAAGTGGTTACAAACTCCGTACCAAAGTTAATATATCCTTCACGAAAGAGCAGAGTATAATTACAATTATACATATATGCAAAATTTTAATATAGTAAATATATATTGGTAAATATATACACTTTTCACATAATATAACGAATTTTTCAAATAGCTATGTATATAAAAATTATACAAACTTAAAAGTATAATTAGAGCGTATACAATCTACAATTTAATCCACAATTTAAATACTCTAAATTAAAATGTTTTAACTTAAATTCCATATCAAATATCACTCGCAGTCGTATGTACATACGTACATGTATGTACATACGAAATTATGCAAACGAACTTATATTTAATTATAATATTTCATAAACGTAAACAAAAAGTTTTTACTTTAATCATATTACTCTAATCATCACAAATATTGTTTAACATACTTGTATAACAGTTTATAATTCAAGGACGCCTTAAAAGTTAAGATTTTTAATTTATATGGAATTTTCGTATGAGTTTTTTAATTTATCGCATACAAGTGGGTTGGTATTTTAGGAACTAAAAGAATTTTCTTTGAAAATTTTTTAACTTTCATTAAAACTTTTAGATTTTACAACAAAAAGTCAGAATTATCAGAAAATAAAATTAAATATATCTAAAGCTGGAAATTTGAGTTGCTTGGAACTACGCTTAGAATGATCGAAACGGGAATAATATTCACTTTACTATAATTTTTCACTAGTGTTTGGTATTGACTTGGAACAAACACCTAAAAATTTCAATATGAATATATTGATATTAAAAATTTATAAACAATATAAATTGGACTCAGAAACCCTAGAGTGGAAAACGTATGTTTAGACAAACAACAAGTATGCAAATAATGAATTTTAAGGCGAAATATTTTCAAAAACTGTGTTGTTCCTGTAAACTTATTATATCTTCGCTCGTATTTCGCTGTAAACCCCTAAAATTTATTCAAATGTTTAAAATTTAAATAACACTATAATATTCCATAAAATTTATACAAAACCAATAACTATTGGAGGCTGTTTGTGAAATCATCGCAATAACCTATTATTTTAATAAATAAATAAAAAAAATACTTATAAAAGATTTGATTAAATTTTTTCCTATTTTTTATTTAATGTTATAAATGTTATAAAAATTATAAATTTTATTTTTTAATTTTCTAAAATAATGGATTCGTAAATGAGTATGTAAGCAACTAGGTTATGAAAATAAATAAATATTTAGCACATGATTGCTTGGCATGATGATTATTATAAATTCTTTTAAAGATTAATATTTCTAACAAAAAATTTTTCTTTAGAAAAACAAATACAAATTAAAATTAAATTATATAACTATAACAGGTCTTGTAATTATAACTAGCTATAATTCAATTAATTATTTATAAGCCCCACAAATCTATAAAAATTTTCCAAATTTAAAAAAACAAAAAACGAAAATATCTGAAAGAGTCTGAAAATTTTTATAATCGCACATATTTGAATTTGTTTCAAGAGCGAAAATCACAAACCATTTACTAAAATTAGCGTAAAACTGCTTAAAGCACATAATATTTTAATAATTTTTTTTATTGAAATTTATAGTGTCAGTGTCACTACTTTTAAAATTTTTGAAAATTCTAACTTTGCTTCAAAAAGAACAACTTTAAATCTAATAGAAATTAAAAAAATTAAAAATATAAATTAAATAGAAACATTATAATATACGCAAACTAGGGAATCCTAATCCAGATTTCGAAATTATGGAATTCCGAAATTCAATCGTTTTTATAAGATTTAAAATTCCATTCCAAAATTCAAATAAATCGAATTCCGGTTTATTCTGATTTCTGTATCATTCGTTTTCTCCTTTCTAATAAATCATGCGGAGTTCCTTCAAGTGGCATAAACATAATCAAAAAGAAAAAACTATTAGCATTATAACGATTTATTCGAAAATTTCTAGCACTATACCATGAATAAAAAGAAATATGTGCGTTTACTTATAATTTTCCGTAATATTTCCATAGCAAAAAAAAAACATTTTGAGCAAAAACCCAGTCAAGCATTAATGATACCGACATTGAATAATATAGTGTGTGTTTTTTAAAAAGTTTTTTTAAAAATCAAAATTAAAAAACGAAATATTTTCAGATATACAATATTACTACTAATCTAACTTCAGTTTTTTAATTGAATTAGTGTTGTTTTACTAACGTTTTTATTTCAATATTTTTAAAATTTATTTTTCCTTTTGATTTTTTTTTTTGCAATAATTCAGGAATTATACCGGAAACCCGGATTTCATTTTTTTTATGATTATTATGATTCATGATTATTTGATAAAAATCGAATTCCATAGCTCAAATATAATTGTTATGTGTCTTGCAAAAAAACGGCAAAAAAAAAATACAAAACGAATAAGAGTGAATTTACAAAAGGATCCTTATTAACAAAACAAATTGCACTAAAAATTGTTCCAATTATTGATTGATTTTTAAATTAATAAACATCTTAGTATTTAAAGGACAACTTAGTGCTAAAACTTAAAAAACAGTAATAATCTTTAAAACTCTTTTATACCATTAAAATAATCCTTAAGTATTATTTTCACGAAATTTCGTATTTTGTTAAATAATTTATTCTATTACAAAATTACATTATTACACCAGTAAAATTCTAAAATTCATGCAACACAGCTTATACGTTAATAAAAGGCTAAACATTCAGATGAGGAAAAGTATAGAAAAACTTTTACCGCCAAACTTTTCGAAATAATGTGAAATTTCAATTGGAAATGAAAAATTTTATTTTGAATGAAAACGCAGTATTCCTTACTTTTCAACTGAAATTTTTGCATTTAAAATCAAATTTTCATAAACGAAAAACTTTTACTATAAAGAATTATATGTATATAAAAACAAAGTTAACTCAAATGTACTGTTAAATTATAATATCATGAGTTTTAATTACTTAGCACACCTTGCAGATCCTCTACGAAAAATAAATAAATGCCTTTGTTTTAAAAAAGGCAGCTAACAATAATTGGATTTCTTTTTCGTGTACCATAATATTAAATCCCTATTCAACTCAAATAACCTAATCTTTGATAATTTTTCTTTAAATACTTTAATATTATTCTACTAACTTTAAACTAAAATAAAAATATGTTAAATAATTGCTAAAAATAAAATAATAATAAAAAAAATTGAACAAGTATAATTTTTTTATATAAAAAAAAGGATAATTACCATTAATTTATAAAAACCACGAAAAAGTAAAATAGCTTTTATAATTTTTTTTTAGTATATTTGTCTATTTTCCATGCATTACCAATTTTTATTCTTAAATTTTTTTTTTTTCACAATTATTAAATAATTTTAATAATAATTTATTTCTATTTAATTCTTTATAATTTGGACAAACGCCAACGAATTTTTTCACAATAATTTTTGCAAATTGTTTTTTTTTTTTATAAAATTTTTATAAAATATATAGAAAATTTTTTATTATTTTTGAAATATAATTTATTTAAATATTATATGAAAAATATTGTAATTTTTTATTAAATTAATTTTAATTGAATAATTTTTTTAAAATATTTTGAACTTCAAATCTTAATTTAATTTAATAATTTACATAGTTAATTTTTTTTTAATTTTTTGTTTTAATTATTTTAACACATAGTTTTTAACATTACTTACTATAAATATAGAATTTTCTAATCTCAAATTTAATTTTTTACTATATTATTACTAATTCAATAATTAAACCTCTATTTGATAATAATAATTACTATTTTAATAAATTTATTTTAAAAATTTTATATCTTAAATTCGAGCACATACACTGTTATGATTAATGCTTAATTTAAATTATTCGAAATAAAATAGATTATCAACTTTATAAAATGCAGTAATATTTTCAACATAGATTTATAAATTTTATAATAATTTTGCACAAAAAAAATGTGTTAACACTAAAGTTTAATTTATTTATTTGGCACCTATTTAATTAAATTTCTCAGAAATACAATGATTCCAAATTTTCTATATTACGTTAATTTATTTTAAGATATTAACATTGTAACTTTTATAAAAATAATTTTAATTATTATGACCGATTTATTATACTATTTCTTCCATAAATTACACAAAAACTTTAAATATTTTTAAAGTAGCAACTACTACATTAAAGAATATATTTTTATTAAATTATTCACACTAATTCTTATTAATTTTTTAATAAAAAAATTTTATATATATTTAACAAAAATATAGTTTTAGTGAATAAAATAGTTTCTTTCCATCTTTAATACATTTTTTAGTTGAATTCAAACAACAAACACAAAATATCTTTAACAATATTAATTTAATAAAAAATTAATGAAAAAATTTAATATAATATTCTTAAAAAAAACAATAATATTAAAATATTTATTATTAATTATTAATCTATATTTTCACAAGAAAATCCGTAGATATTTTTTATTATATTTATAACACATCCATACTTATTACATTAAATTTAATGTAATGTAATTTTCATGTGTACCTATACATATGTATATTATAGTGAATACTTGTTTTATTATTATTATTAAATTTGTAAACGCTAAACACGTATATTTATGCTTATACGTATACGCACACCGGTATAATTAATTCTCAAGAATATTATACCTACATAATATTATTAACATTCAACATAATTTTTCAAAGTACCAAATAAAATAACATCACCCTAATTTTCTAAATGTAATAACCACACGTACAATATTATAAGAATTTTAATGGCAAAATGGTTGTACAATAAAAAAAAAGGATGAAAAACTGTTTATAATTTTTATATTAACATAAAAACAAAAAAATATTTAAATGGTTCAAATAAAAAAAAATTATTGATAACACACACGGTTTTTTTAATCGAGACTCATATTGAATAATCATAAAATTAAATTTTAATTATAACAAAATCACTTTTCTTTTAAATTACTAAACATATTTCTCTATAATTTCTATGTAATATTATTAATAACTTCAGATTATTGGAAAGATGTTCCTGTTTGTTGTCCAATGATTATATTATATTTAAAAAGAATTTTCCATTTTAATTCAAAGTAAATACATAAATATATTTTATAAACGTATATGAAAATTTAAGAACTATATATACTTATATTTACTACTCTATTACTTTTCTTTAATTATAACACTTTATTAAGGAAAACCTCCGCGTTCCGTTGTGTACGAATGAAACGTTAACGCACAACTAGTTTAAAATATTCTTATTTAAAATAGAAAATACCGACCGTATTACACAGAAAAATAATTTAATTTTTATTTTTTCTTATTATCATTTTATTCCTTTGCCTTTATCTTTTACTTTTCATCTCCTATAAATATCATTCATATATAGATGCTATATCTAACCTATACCAATAAAAAAAAATATACACAAATACTTTTACATAAATGAAAATATGGACCGAAAAAAAGAAAGAAAATTGAAAACAAAAACTGTAAAACGTGCCAATTCTTAGGCACACAAAATATTGAAAAACAAAATAAGAAAATAAATAAAAACGAAAGCAAAAAAAATTAAAAGTTACTAATATTAGTAACAGTTAAAGTTCAATGTATTTTATATTCTGCAATCTGCATGTAATATTTCAAGCATGCTATCACACATACATAATATTATAATATAACAAAAGAATTACAGAGAGGCAGAGAGCGAGAGTTCGAGAGAGAAAGTAAAAGAGAAATGAACATAAAAAGTAATGTCAAAATAATATTTAAGGACACACAGGGCAGATGAAAAACAAAAAAAAAAGCAATTGACATTGAAATTACAATGATTATGAAAAAGAATGAGTATAACAGTATAACAGTAAATATAACACTTTTCTTTTTTTTTTTAAATCATTTATATTATAATATTTATTAACAGAAAAATTAAGAGTAGAAACTTAAATTATTACAAAATTGGTAAAAAAGATTATGCTATCTTGTAAAATCAGTGATATCGAAAATATAGATTGCAGAATAAGGAATCGCCGTAATTTTCGCAATAAATTTGTATGATCTTTTTTCGAAAATCTTTCAATTTTTATTTTATCAATCTGTAAATGTGTTTTTTTTTCCTTATGAATTTTCAAAAATCTAAGTAAATCCAAAGTATTTTTTAAAGCCCTAAATCACATGAAAATCTTTCTATCCCAATGTTACAAAACATGTTCATTAAAAATTTCTTTCTTTTCTATTAGAAAATTATTTTTATGAATTTTCCAATTCAAATTTTTATAATTTGCATTTTAAAATCATTAGAAAAAATCTGTTGAAATTAATTTTATTAGTGAATAATTATTTTTTTTTTAAAACAAGAGAATGTTGAATCCCTGATTCAATTGAGAATAATGTTGAAAATGATTCACATTTTGGATAAAAATTTAAAAGAGATTCGGATAAAATTCTATATTCTCTTTTTTTAATTCAAATGAAGAGAAATTTTTTTGTACCAACAAAAGAGATGTCAACAATTTTTATATTAACTGAATAAAGCTTTTCATTTGAGAGTATAGATACACATAAAATGCATTATTTTTTTAAATAAAAGTGAAATTGATATTCCAATTTTTTTTAGTATAAAGTAAATTATTCGATTACAAACTTGTACAAGATGGCTTTGAATTGAAGTTAAACTCAAAAGTTTTACGTGAATAATATATTTCAGTAATAAATGCATACACAATGTTGATATAACCCATATCGAAATACATATACATATTACCCATATATATTTATATTTTATTTGTGTATTAATATTAGTAAATTTATGTATAGATTATAGGCTGGGAGGATAAAATTTAAAAAAGGAAAATAAATTGTAAGAAAAATTTCAAATAAGGAAAGATTGAATTTTCATTCCCTATTGCAAAATGAGAATTAGTAATATAATATACACATATACATACATATATTATATATGAAAACAAATATATTATATGATTGTATATAAATATTTTTATAGAATCAAAAAATATTACCATTTTGATATTTATAAATTGCTTTGGGAAAAATTTTAAAATTAAAGTAATAATAAGATAATTTAATTTTTTAAGAAAAAGTTTTCCATTAAAAGATAGATTCTATATGAAAAATTATGAAAATTTTTCAAATGAAATTTTTGGACATCGAATAACAAATTTATTAACACGAAAAAATAATTTTAACATTTTATATTTTTTAACCAATTCACAAAAAAAAAAATGTAGAAATGAATAAAGAAGTTTATGCGATTTTGTTTTTTTGTTTTTCTCCAAAAACGAAAATATTAATAGAATCGTTAACCTTTCGCAAGGGTATAATTGTATTTATATTACAGTACATATATATTTTTTAATTAAATATATATATATTATATAAACATATATAAAAGAATATTATTATAAAATATAAAGGTCAAGGTCAGAATATCCTTGTATAAAAATTTCGATTGGTATAGGTAGGTTTAAACATAAAAATCGTGGAAATTTATTATTATTTTAAATTAATTCGCATAATACTGTTTTCCCGGAAAGGGTGAATATATTCATATTATATAAAACAATTTCTTACATCGTATTTTATATTTTTTTTGTCCATTTATTTTAAGAGCTACGAAAATATTAATGAAAAATTTTTAGTATTTTAGAAATATACAAATGTATAGGTAAATAAGAGTCAATATAATAGAAATTTTAAATGAAATAACATAATATATGTAAATTAAAACTAAATAAATAAAATGGCAAAGAAATCAAAAATATTCAAGGAGTAAAATAAAAATATGAAAGCAATCTTTAAAATAAATTTATTTAATGACATTAATATGGCGACTGAAATGATTTTTATTTGTTATGTAAAACTGAACTGCTTCATTCTTAATAGCACCATTTCAAAACTGATAATTTCTCTTCTACTCTTTAGAAGAGCATAACGTCAACTCTTTAGGAAAGTCAAAATAAATAATAATTTTGGATATCGTACCAAGTTACATTAAATTAATGTAATAAGTAACGCTCATAATAGCATAAAAGTAGTTTACAATATTCTTAAAAAACTTTTGATGAAAATTGAAACTGAGAACATTTGGCTCAATAAAATTTAATTCAAAAAATTTTTAAACAAAGAATGAAAAAAAATATTTTTGGATTTAGTATACAGATATTCAAATTTTGAAAGTTTTAAATTTAGTAGCTATACATATTTCTTTAAATTCTAAATTTTTCTGAAAATTTCTAATGGAAAAACTACAAAGGTCGAGTAAAATATAGTAAAAAATGAAAAAAAGAAGACATAGTTAATAATAAATCATATGAATACACTCTTTCTACGCGGCTGATTACATAGTGTAAACCAGGACTTTTATAAATATAAGGAAAATTATTTCATTACACGAATCCTATAGTTAACTTATTTCTAATATTTGGTTAAAATTAAAATAATTCATGTACAAATTATAAAAAATTTCTAAAAAGGACTTTTTTTATTTAATCAACACTAGAAACATAAAAATATAAAGTTGATAATGTCATTTGGGGGATACCCGTATCAAGTTGTTATTCTATAGAGGAGAATAAATATGCCATAAATGACTATATGGAACAGACTATTGATTTTAAGTTACCGTGTTAAAATATTAATTTATGAAAAATTTTAGTATTTTCAATATTTTCTAAGATATGGCCAAACTACCACTGAAGTTTTAAGGCAGCTACTACAAAGAGTCAAGAAATTTCAACGAATTTTATCACACATTAGAACATCCCCAATAACCTTTGCCTGTGCGAAATTTCAATATTATATTATAGCTTCAATAAATTTTTGAGATATAGTCAAAACATTTTTTAGTAGTAGAACACCTACCCGAGCCACCGCTTCCATTACATCAAATATGTAATGAATCATTTTTGCAAATTTTGTGAAAAGTAGCTCAATTAGTTTTTGAGTTATCATTGGCACAAAGAGATGGACAGACGGACAGATATAGTCAAATCAACTCAGAAATCGAACATACGTTTATACGGGTATAAAAATAAATTTAAGTTTTGCTTTTCTGTTAAATTAACAAAATATATTTTATTTAACTTTTGATGTTAAAATTTTCATTCTACCTTTTACATTTTTTTTTTGTGAATAAACAACACTTAAACAAAAATATTTTTCCGTTTAAATTTCATTTAAATGTGTTCCTTAAATCGGAAAATTTATTTTGCATATTTTACTCTTTTCTACCTTCAACTCCTTTTGTAGAAAATAAACATAATATACAACTTTTGAATTTTCAAAAAAAAACCTTACTCAAATTTTTGTCAAGACAAAAATAATTAAATAAGTAAATTTAATATTGTGCATTCAAATTTATGTATGTATACAATTTGAACACAAGTATAGCACATGAGGTAATTTCCAGGTGAACATAACGAATTAAATTTTTTTTGTATTAACAATAAAGTTGATTCAGCATTAAATTTTATTTCAAAAGCCAAAAACTATTCCACATCACCACTTCTTAACTATTATTAAATTAACATTGTATTAAAAAATTTTTGTGGGAAAGAGCGGCAATTACAATACATTACTTTCCAAATAGATTATTGCGGTTGAGCTAACCCTATTTATATAAATTTATAATGGAAAATATATTATATGATATACGGTTGACATAAGTTACTTTGACATACACCACAGAAATCTAACACTATGAAAAAATCTTTAGAAAAACAAATATAATTAATATACAAGGTACTACAACAAAGCTATTAATGCAATACTTATGCAAGCTCAAATTTATTGAAAATACTTGTAAATAAATCTGAGTGAAACACTTTTCTGTTAATGCAGGATTTTTCCTTTCAGCAAGCGAAAATACTTTATCTTTAACATTTTATTTAAATTGAGTATTAAACATATACTAAAAAAAATAAAAATTGGATAATTTTCGGATGAGGCACAGCGAAAATTGAAAATGATGTTAAGATATTGCTCGAATTCAAGGGTTAATTGCCTGAGTTAAGAAAAATAATTATATTTTTCAAGGACATGAGTTTAGAGAAATTTGAAAAAGCTTGCAGTTCCGAAAATATAAAGTGCTTGAAATTCCAAGCAAGTTACTTAAATTTCTGACTAATATAAGCTGGAGTCCAAAAGAAAAACGATATCAAAAATTTGGAAAAAACGGATTTTAAATACTGGTAAATTTTAACCGCCGTCTTGTTTTCTTTTAGCTCAATTATGGTATGTCGCGGTAAAAGAAGCCAACCACAACTTTTCTGCGTTTACAAAATTTGATAATTAAAAAACATGGTATTTTTAGAGTTTTGGGGAGTGATACGAGTAGGAAAATATTTTCTTCTACGGGAATAAGTTTCTAGTAAAGATTATTAAATTTCAGCTTTCTTACCTCAAGGATATAGGAATTTTTGTTATCTACGGATGGCAAACTAATAAAATTAGTGAAACTAATAATTTTTTTTTTTAAATATTTTTGGAAAAATTCTAAGGATTCAAACTAAAAATACTATTAGGTTATTTTTACCTTTAGGATTTTACATAAATGAAAATTGCATACCTTTAGGATAATTTCTTAGAGATTCATCTGACACTACAACAAAGCATCTAACTCTTGGCCGAAATCAAGGATCAGTAACTGGAATTTTATTACGCTTCGAATTTACCATTTTCTTATATACAGAGATAAAATTAAACCATACTTCCTTGAAATTTGATATTTCAATTTTCGATGTTAAAACAATGAAACAATCAATTTTTTTGAGAATATTAGCCATCGCAAATTGAATTGTAAGTAAATAATCTGACAATACACTTTAAGGTCGATTAGGTGCTGGCCACATTAGACTTTTTACAAAGACTT
Source organism: Condylostylus longicornis (assembly GCF_029603195.1). Taxonomy (NCBI): domain Eukaryota; kingdom Metazoa; phylum Arthropoda; class Insecta; order Diptera; family Dolichopodidae; genus Condylostylus; species Condylostylus longicornis. The sequence goes on from NW_026577987.1 coordinate 14,371,738, forward strand.
AACCAATTAAAGTAAAATTTAATTTATTTTATATTTTGAAGTAGGAATAAGACATATTGTATTAGGAGTAATAACATGATCTTCCATATAAAATATGCATTTCATTAAAAAAATATTCATCACAATTAAAAAGTTATTAAAAGCCATTAAATAAATTCATTTTTGACATAATACAAAAAAAAAGTATTATACTTTAAAACTTGTGTGCACACTTAAATATTTAACGCGCACTTTTAGGACGTTAGTTTCAAATAAAATGCACTCAGGCACAAATTATTATTTAATAGGTACTTACAAGTTTTATTATAAAATTTTTCAAAATCATAAGATTTTTTTATTTTATGTTACTACATTTTTTATGCATTTAATAATTTATATTATGTATAGAAGCACCCTTGAGCAAAACTTTATCCAAAATAATTTCAAGGACGGTCATTTATCATATAAAAAAATACATTAAAATTAAAAGGTAACGATGTAGAAAGCATAAGAACTTTCTGTTTTTTTTTTCGTGTTCCTAATGTAAAAATACCAAAATATTTCCTTTTTTCTGTTTGTTCCAAATTTATTACTTTCAATTTCTGTTGTTCTCTTTGCCGCCACCATAAAATATAATATTTCGATAGAAATTTTTTTAAAAGTTGCAATATGTTTACTTGCACCTTTTACATATGCATGAAAGCGTTAAAATAAAACAAAAGTATAAAAGAGGCAGAGTTGACTCCACACTCATAGGATATCCCGAATATTTTAACCATTCGAAAAGTATTTGTGCTCCTTCAGGTTAAACTAAGTATACAATATTACATTTCTTAACCAACCAATGCAGAAGCCAGAATATTATAAGTATGAACAGAAGCGGAACGAAAATAATCATAACGAGTTACCAAAACTGTATTTCCATGAAGATTTCCGCCATGGCTTGAAATGGAAACTTCGTAGAAAACATCTACATAATAAAATGACAGAAATAGAAACATTACAACATTGAAGGAGTCTGTCATATTTTCGGCATAAGTTTGGAAATATTAAGAGACTATATCCAGAAGTGCTTAAGAAAAGTGTAAAGATTGGCGAAGACCAAAAATATTCTCCCATTTATTTTACACATTTAGAGAACATATCAGAAAACTAACCCTCGTAAATTACTGTTCTCGTGATAATATTGTCTAATAATTATTTTAAGATTTCAGAAATGAATTGACTCCAAATTCAATACTTAACTAGAATATACTCATGTTACTAATTAAACATAACAAATGTGGTAGCAAAATTTTAATACCTTGAATACAGAATACGTATAATGGCACATTGATTATGGAACCGCAAAGAGATTCATTTGTCATATAAGAGGAGAGCTATGTATATGGCAAGGCAAAATGTAACTGCAATAAATAAAATATGATTAATAGTTGAAATATGCATAATCATAAAATATACAATATTATTGTACAAGGAAATCTTTATCAAAACACCTTCCATATAAAAGTAAAAAGGTGGCGTGAAATCAGAAAAATTGCATTGTTTAGTTTTTATTTCATTAAAAAAATAACGGAAAATGTAATTTAAGGATATTATAAATTTAAAATTTAATTTTTTTTTGTATTTCATTCCAAAAAAAATTTTCAAGGATTTTTTCACTTTTCTGTTTAAAAATTTAAGTAGCTTAAATTATTGAATAAAAATGAAAATAATGAGGAACTAAAAATTTATATCACATATTTTCGTGTGTCTAATAAAAAGTACTACAATATTGAAAAATTTCAACTTGTTCAATATTTTATTTAATAATAATAATTATAAAAATTATTAATATTTAATGTTCCACAATACTGCAATCAGGCCTCCACAACATTGTTTAATAAAAATGAATATAACGAGATATTGATTTCTGCAAACGTAATTGGCAAAATTAAGCAATAATTAGCACAAGTAATTAAAATCTTTGGTCACTCGGCATCAGCTGTACAAAAACAACATGATAATTAAAGGCAGAAAACTGAAATTCTTAATTATATCATAATAGTTAGATACTGTTTAAGGGCCAGCCTTTATTTCTTTTGAATTTGAAACCAAATCGTTAATATCTTATCATTTTTTTAAGTTTAAGGCAGTTCGGGGTTGTTTTTCTAATTTTACCTCCAATATCTTAAAGTGAGGAATATAAGGAATATTCTTTTATATGAATTAAAATTGTCGAAATTAACATATTTTAATATCCTAACTGAATGTAAGCAATTTCACCTTATTATTGCAGACTTAAAATCCGGACTATTTCGGTAATCTCTGCATTTCTTACAATTGTACAATTGTAATTATCTCACAAAATTATAAAGATATGAATTTAAAATATGTTTTAAAAGTGGAAATTTTAATATACAAAAAAATTGATTTTCGATTTAAAAATTCCAGTTTCCGTAAAATTAAATTATTTTTCAAAAAAGTACTGTACAAACGATAATTTGCCTTACAAATTCTTATAAAATATTTTATTTCCAACAATTTTAAACGATTCAAATTTACCTTTTCTTTACAAAAAATAAAACCAAAACACAAATAAGCACATATGCACGTTAATAAACATAAGAATGTTACATAACGTAGCACTCAATGTTAACTATATATGTAATAGTGATTTCAACAAGTGTAAAAGTTAATCTCAATTTTAGTAATGTATTTTTTTTTTAAGAAACGTGTTTGTTTTTATAATTAGGCTTCTTAAATCCTTGAAAAATTTTCGCATTCTTATATACATCTCTTATAAAATATATATGTGCAAACAAATAATTTCGCTTTAAGTAAATATGTTTAAAGATCTCATTGAAATTTATACATATTTTCAGACAACACATAATATGTGTAGGTACATAGTAACATGTACGTAAGAGTCTGTACCCACATGTACACACATTTTTATTCTCGGAATGTTCTTGTCTTCTTTCACTGTAATATTTCAGTGATATTTTCTAATTGCCCAAGAAAAATTATGATTGAGCAGAAAATCATAATGAAATTGACTTTCCATTTAAAAGAATACAAAAATAAAATTAATAAATTTATTCAATTTGTGTTGAATAAAAATTTTTCTTAAAAACTGCGAAGCTTGATATTTTGGATGAAAACCAAAACAAATGATTCACGCCTTTAATAAGATTTTTACAATTTTTATAATACGCTTTCCTAAATATCTCCAAGTAATTTGTACGAGATTTTCAGAAATTTTGAAACAAACAGTAGAGTTGTATTCGGGCGCATTATACTTTAATGGAAAATAACTTTAAAATAATTGTTGCTAGTATATAAAGTTTGTAATTCACAAACTTTAACGTCATTTAAAATTTTTTACTTTTTCTCACAATATTAATTCGGGTTGATAATGAGTAAACAACGTGCTTGTAGGAATAATCTCTTTTATACTGGAATTTTAAATCCATCTCGACTAAAAATCAATCTATCTCATTCCGATTTTTGAGCAGAACAAACGTACATGCATTATTTATATACATATATATAATATAAAATATAAAATTTTTATACAATTTTCATTATAAAGTTGATCTCATGAAAACGCAATATTTTCTTTAAAATGTATACTCGTGTATAACAATACCAAAATATTATAATGTAAAATTAACAAAAAATTTTCAACGATGAATTTTAAATATCGAATTTTCTTTGTTTTGAGAATTTAAAAACAAAAAAAAATATTCTGTATAGCTATCAAGAGTCAATTTTGTCAATTTAAAGAAAACAAAAAAATAATAAAAAAATATTCACGATTAGGTGATGATTTTCACAAAAATGTTCCATTTCAAAGCTTAACATTCATTATTTTAAAGATTTAAAAATTTATACGTGTAGAAATACATGAATTGTAAACACGTGTCAGGTGTCTGGAATGCTTAATTAGAATATTTTCAACAATAATTGAAATAATTATACAAATATGTAATTTTTGTAATTATTTTATATTTTTTTTTATAAATCCTTTAAAAAAATATTAAAAAGAAAATTAAATTTTTCATGGAAAATATATAGAAAATTTAATTTGTGCTTTCACGTACCTAATTGAAATTATATTGGAAAAAATAAATTTGATTATTTTGACTTTGTAAAATTTAATAATTATAGGTAAACTAAAATAAAAACTGAATATTTGTTTTCAATTGAACTGAAAAATTATTATCAGTCACAGCAACATTATGGAGAAAGGAATAGTGTAGAGTGAAAAATAAAGTAGTATGGGTAGTAATGTGAAAAATCTTTATTATAAATTGTAAACAATAATTAATAACGGGTTATTGTCTTGTTGCCAAACACGCCAGAAGGGTGGACCGATCTGCAAACTATCTCTGACAGAGCTGCTACGATGAGGAGGAGAAGAAGACAGTGGTCCATATCCTTTGCTTATGTCTGGCTTTGGCAAAAAAAATGCTGAGATATATTGGGTAATTTTTATTTTTACGGACTACGGTTCAGGAGAATGTAAATGCTAGGTGTCTTAAGCGGTTTCTGAAAAGCTTGGGCAGCTTTCCGTGAGGATTTTGTTGATCCAAACATATTTCGTAGAGATATCACAACGGGCCATACTAGTCTATGTGTACCTTACAGCAGTCGCGTCGACCTTAACTAACCTTAAGTAAAAAGTTCGAAGAAATATGGATAATTATACAAGACTGATACAAATGAATATAATATATTAATAACATTAAAAAGGAAAAACAAGTAAGAAGACAGATACAAATCCAAAAAAATATCTTGTAGAGTCAGACATTCATTATTATCATGTACATATAATTAAGATAGCATTGGAATTTACGTACAAAACGTTGCAAGCAGCTTTACTGTATAAAGGTTTTTCTTATTCTTCTGTACTTGTGATAATTATAAAAGAATGAATTGTAAAAACTGAGTAAGAAAGATTTCAAAATTTTACAACAATATTTCTCCTGAGCTACTCTTATAGTTCAAACTTTCTACAATTCAACTTAATTGTCTGCAATAAGAAAAAATAACAATTATTCATTTTAATACTCTTGTTTCTAATGGCACCAAAAGTACAATTATGCTGGTGAATAACACAAAATTGAAGCAATCTCATTGAAATCGATTTAATTTTTTTCTTTTTCTTTATTTAATTTAATTCTCTTAATGATAGATTTGTTCGTTGCAGTACAAAAAGTTTTTGATTATTACTATTTTTTTCTCTTGAGATTTCTATTTTTAATTTTAACCAAATTAATTTAATTGTGAAGTTTAAAAATATTGTTATACACCAGCGGATTTCTTTAAAATCGACATTAACAATTTGGCTTACCAAAATTCCTAGTACTTGCGAAATTTTGCCAAAATATTCTTAATTTATACTATGAATAAAATTTTCCTTTGTAATCCAAAAAATTATTTAAAAAAATTACAAATTCTGTTCCTTTAATCAATTTAGCCAGGAACTATACCTGAATAATAATTATAAGAATTTCGTTTCAGACAGAAAAAGTATTTTTTAATGAAAATAATTGAAATAAATTAATTTTGAGATCCATATTTTAAAAGAAATTATGTATGTGTGCATGTACGTATGGTACTCTAACAATTTAAATTGAATAAATTCTTTCCATTCATATTTTTGGATATTTGCGTAAATAAATCTGTTAAAGAACTTAAAGTAATTATTATTGCAAAAAAAAAAAAAATTTACAAATGCAAATAGACATTTAAGTTATCAATTCCAGAATGCGTGTACGGGGTGTTTCAGAAAAGAACATAAAGTCAACACTTTATGTGATTTTGTATTTTATGTACATTCAGAATGCCAAGCATTTGAACTTTAGAAACAATCGAATTTTTCAATTCGTACGAAATCTTTAAAATTTTGAAATTATTTTTACAAAATTTTTTTCAACTGTTAAAGCTTCGATTTAAGTCTTTTCAATGTTGAAAAGGCCGTTATTATAAAGCAGATTCTGCAAACAAAATTTTTGTCCATTTTACATCCTCTAACCAATGGTATAATGTTGTTGTATGTCTTTCTTAACCACCATGTATTAACCCAAAAGGTAAAATAATTTTTCAGAATTTAAGATTAAAATATCCATTGAATTGCATTTTTCTAGTTGAATTCCTGAATTTTTCTGAATTAATTAAGGATAACAAAAATTTTAATAATATTAATATAGTAAATATTTACTTTTTTCTTTTTCAGAAAATCTTTCAATCGCAACAATGCATCTGAAAGTGTAAAAATCGTAAAGAAAATGCCAAAAAAGAGATGAAAATTAAAAAAAAAATTTCTGATTGCAAAAACAATTTGTGGGGATTGTTAAGGTTAAAATATGCACACAATTCGTCATTAAAAAGGGTATAGTCCCTTAAACTTGCTATACACTGTTAAAAAATATATGTTTGAAATTGCTACAAAAAATGATTAAAAAATTTTTATTAACTCGAAAAATTTTGAATTTTTTTCTAAGCAAATTAAATAAATTAAATGTGAAAGAGTTGAGAAACAAAAAGTTAATGTTGTTTTTGGAAAGAACATTAATGTTCGCCTAAAAATACAAAATCATATCGTGAGGTTAAAGCTACAACTAGATAATTAATTAACTTGGCCGTCGTAAAATCGAATGCTCTTTCATCTGCGACTAATATCTAATTTTTAGAGTGTTTTTAAATATTTGCAAATGTTAATGCCAAAACAAGATATCTTCATAATAAATTCTTTGTTATTTCTAAATTTTGTATATCTTTTAACCTCAAGGTTTATATATAAAATTGAAATTCGACAGTAAAACTTAATGTATAAAATTGCAACTTTTCTTCAAAAGATCCTTACGTGGCCTTAATTTTTTACAAACTTTATACTGTGACATGCTTCATATTAACCTTTGTTAATCCGTTCACTTCTTCGAAATCAAGTTATTAACAGTATGTATCTGATGTATAACAAAAAAAAACTGATATACTGTTAACATTTTCATCAACTACGAAGCCAAGTAGTCTACAAGTCCAAATGAAGGAGCAGAAATTAAAATTAGATTCCAATTCTCGAAGTATTAGTAAACAATAAAATAAATTTCCAATTATAAATGTAGCAAAATGCATTATTCGCACTTTTAAAATAAATGTTCACAAAAACCGTATTACCACATACCATTTAAAACAAGTTCTGTATGGATGCGAACCATCATTAATAATATCAATTTGAACCATAAAATATAGAAAAAAACATTTAAGAATTAAATTTAGGATCAAATTTTTATTTTTTCGATAATTCCAAATTAGTTTTCACATTTCAATCTTAATTAAAATCTTCCATAAAAATTCTTCAGGTACAACGTAGCTAGCAAAACTAAAATTTAAACATAAATAAGAAAAAATTGCATACTTTTAGTCGCCACCCATAAAGAAGAAAAAACTACTCTTCAAATTTTAAAACAATTTGAAAATTTCAATTAAATAACAAAAAAAAAGAAAAATCAACATTTTTAACTATTGAATAATATTGAAATAAAAAAATTGCAGCTTATTTGCCAAACAATCCATTAACTTCACCATTACATGTATGTATGCGTATACGATAACTTTTTATTATTGAAATAACTTGATCATATTGTTTTATGCTATTGGCGAACATTATAAAAAATAATATTTCTGGAACAAAAAAAAACTTAAAATAAATTGAACTATTTTAAAAACAAAAAAGAAAAAGAAAAAGAACATAAAAAAATTCACTTAAGTGTTTGTCAACATGAATATTAAGGACCCATTCTCTTTAACTACATTAAATTGCTTAAAATGCACACAGACGCTCACTCACTCAAAAACACAGTAAAACAAAAACAGAAACCAAATTTGCAAGGATGTAACTATGAAAAAATATTGTTATTATTTAATAAACTAGTAAAAACAAAGAAAAATATATATACGGAGTGTTTCGGTTAAGATGGCAAGTAATTTCAAGGATGATTCTTTGCTCAATTTCTAACAAAAAAATTGCATGGCTGGGGTTGAATGAAATATGGATTTATTGCAAATTTTTAAGAACATTTAATACCTTTAACTCGCAAAACTGTGCAGAGTACAATGTTAGGTAGGTTAACTTTTAGCTTTAGCTTTGAGAAAAATTCTTATTTTAAGGAGCTTTATCTCGAAAACAATTGCTAAAATCAAAATAAATGTAAGATCGAAATAAAGAGGAATCGATTGCTTATAAAACAAGATATCAATGGTTACTCTATACCGCATTGTTCCAAAGTTATAAGCATTTATTTATATGCAGGAAAACCTCTTTTTCCAATACATTGTATCTCGAAAACGAATATATTTACCTCAACCTCCCCAATCCATACAATTTTTTTGCTGGAAATTGATGAAGGAAACATCTCTGAAATTATTTGCTACCTTAACCAAAAAACTCTATATAAGTATAAACTTATGTAAATACTATTTTGTGTATAAATACTATAATTTGTATGTAAAACGATGTGTTTACAAAATGACATAGAGATAAAAGGAAAAATTTAAAATGTACATAATCTTTGAGGTGAACTTTTATATGTTCTGATTCATGTACAACATCCTTGTTAAAAAATATTATCATGTTGTATTTTAAAGTTTTAAATAACACATACATACGTATATGTATAAATGTACAAATATCCTTATGTTAACAGGTTCTAAGAATGTCATTTAAATTTTTGTATGCTTCTATAACAATCCATTAACCTGATCAAAACTCATACGATATATTTTAAATGAAATTTTGCTAAATGATTTTTGAAAATTTTTAAAAACAAACTTTTATATTTTAAGAATTCACATACTCTATTCTCTTACATTTCTTTACTAGAAGAATGTCCAAAATATACACAAAAAAATTGCTAAATCACAGATTTTTCTATTTTTTTTCAAAATTTAAAAAGAAACATCTACAATATTGCGGAATAATGATATTTTCTTTTAATTTTTCTATAAAATTTTTATATATGTATAATCTATATTGAGGAACTCGAAATATCAAATAAGAGATAAATTATAAAATTTTTATTATTGGAAAAGGAAATATTTTTGCTATATTGAATTAAGAGTTTTTAATTCCCATAGTTGTCAACTTGCCAACGGTCTATAATTATGGTGTTTAATGAATTGAAAAATATTTTTTTATATTGAAGTATTCAGTTGACTTTAATATAGGATTAAGAATTAAAAATAATTTGGCTTGTTAAATATTCCTGCTGTACAAAAGATGTAAGCATAAGAATTGCAAGTTTCACATGCAATATCATTTATAATTCCCAATCTGATATTACTAACAACCAAATACTCGCGTTAAATATTCCTGCCGTACATATAATGTAAATATAAAGCAATACCAGCCTCATGTGTCCCGCAAGAAATTTGAGTTCTGTACAAGATGCTATTCATGCTAAGATACGAAATTAAATTCAAAATTCAAAGAAATATTTTGCGCTTCCGAGGTAAAAAATTAATTATTTTGAATTGCTGCGGTGTTATTCTGAGGGTGCAATACTGTGCGAAAACAAATTGAAAATACATTCCACATCATAGTCTGATTTACTTAAATTTACTAATTTTTCTTTGAAATCACAAACTAGCTTTATATTACAAGATTTTTAAATTATAATATTTAATTAAGATCTCTGGTATAGCTTGAAAACATTTTTCCTAATTAAGAATCGACATTCAAAATCAAATTTTCCTACATGAAATCAAATTTAAGCAGAAATTTTTATACAACATTTATGAAACCACTTCAATTTATGGTGACAATAAATTCACCACAACATAAAATGTGTTCACATGTAAGTCCATAAGAAGATGTTGAAGGTTATCATTCATTTTTTTTCCATTCTGCTGTTATAATCTCTCACTTTAAACCTCGAATATGCAAAAAATTTATATAGTTGCTTTTATACTTGTGGATTCATTTAAGATATCTTGTTCTTTATTTTTTATCGACAAGAAATTTATTTAACCGTAAAAGAAGATAAAGTTAGCATTGCTAAAACACTCAAGAATTCTTGCAGATTATTTTCTTCTCCTTTGTCTAAGATTTTTTATCATAACATCCTTGGAGCATTTTCTTTTTTTTTCATTTTTTATTTTGCATACTCTTTTAATTTTATAGTCAGCCTTTTAAAAAAGAACTGTAAAACTTATCCAACCTTAGTATAATAGTTATAAAGTCAGACAAACAATGTTATAACTTTACTTTCAAATTTTTTTTATACAAGAAAAAACAAAAAGAATTGTTTAAAATTTTTTTTTTTTTTTGTTAAAAATTCTTCTACCATAATATACGTAATTCATGTTAAAAGAGCTCTATGGTTTTCATTTTAAATGAAAAACTTTTTAATTCACTTTTCTCTTTAAAAAACTGTGTTTTGTACTGTTGATTTTCAAGTGCACAGAATCATTATATCATCTTTACTGAGTTTACAATTGAAAATCATATGGTGTTGATTAAATTAATTTGTATATTCTACAGAATTTAATGGTCTTTGTATTTAAGTAAAAATTAGAATATATTGTGATTAAAAGATTCTTCAAAATATTATTAGCACTGTGAGTAAATTAAAAAGTTTAATCTTTAACAAAAACTGGGTTTGCATACACACATATAACAAAAGCATTTCACAAGAGAAAATGAGTAGTAAAAGATTTAAGAAATTAGAAAATTGTTTAATTATTAAAAAGTATATAGTTCCCATAGCTTAAGTGTATTGAGGTTCTAGAGTATGTTATATTGAAAATAGAAATAAAATGAAGAGAACAAATTGTTAAAAATGAAAATTAAATAGAAATGTAGAGATAATCAATAGGAGAGCCGGAGATAATTAACATAAAGTTTCATGCAACCACTTGTTTGTTATGTCTAGTACTATTTTATACACCCATATATGATAGTTACCTTATAATGCCCATACAGTTTAAAAGAGTTTAACGGAAAATATGACCACATATCAACAAATTTGTTTACTCAATATAATAGCCCTAGCTTTGTAGCTTCAATATAATAGCCCTAACAATATATTTGCTTTTGCAAATATTTAAAACTATACCTTGAATAATTTCTAAGGTATGGCTATAATAATATATTTGCTTGTTCGAAATTTCAATATCGTAGCTTCTATAATTTATGAGATATAGTCAAAAAAATTTTGAAATTGTATATGGCAACTATCCAAACTAGTAACTCCATTATATCTAATTTAAATAGGGTTTAATATCTAATTTAAATTATATATCATTGGCGAAAATTAAAAAGCTCAATTATTTTTTGAGTTATTATCAAAGTTCAGTTAGTTGTTGATTTTCGGTTGAGATGGACAGAATGATCGACGCAAATAGGGACAAAAGTGATTAGATCGACTTCGAATTCGACGCTGATAAGAAAAATACACCTAGACCATTATTTCTTAGCGTTACAAATGGTAAGAGAAAACTACAATACCCATCGAACATACGTTCAAGTATAAATATCAGAGTTAACATAGAGTAATTGTTAAATGCAAAACAATGCAGCTTAATCTGAGTTTGAAAATTTTTTGAATTTTCAAATAAATAGAATTAAGAAGAAAATATAGGGATAGAAAATTAATAATATTGTATTTGCATATAATCAAATAAAGATTCAGAAATAATTCTTTATTGCACATGGAATTACACTGCTTTAACTGCTTGTATTAAACTTTCTGTACAGAATTGTTGATTTTAATAGAAGGTTCTGTAATTTTAAAATTAATATGTGGGATAATTTTATATAGTATTTGATTATTACAAAATTACTGAATAAACCATAATAATGGGCTCGTTAATTTATAATTTGAAATTTCTAATTTCGAATGAAGAAATTGAAGATATTTTGCTCTATTTAAAAGTCGAACAATTTTTTAATTCAATAGATTATGCATTAAATCGTTCAGACCAATATTTTCACAGATTATACCATTTAATTTTTAGTTAGTTTTCTAACTTTTAACTGAAAACAAAGTATATCCCTTCCTTATTATAATATATAAGAACATTACTTAGTGATATTATTCAAAAAAAACATCTACTCAGTTTTAAAGTTCTAAATTTTAAATGTTACAATTTAATTAGACTGTCATAATTGTAATGAGATTTTTGGTATTCCATAAATAATTATTTTCTAAATAAAAATTTCTTAACCAACAAAAATTTCACTTTAAAATTAATGAAATTTGTAAAACATTTAAATGATTTTTACTTTCTTACACAAAATTTAAGCTATATGAAATTTCAAGTATATACTATATAAAATGTATAACAATATATTTATCATCATTTGCGAAGCGTAATGCAAGCAAATGTATTCAAAGAATTTTTATATTTTGCTTAAGAAATATTTTAAGAATTCGAATTATTTTGTTAAATTTTAAAAATTTAAAAATTAAATTGAACTCTATCTGATTTTTAAATTTAATATAATTTAGGAATTAAACTAAAATTTTAACCCTAAGATTTTAAATAATTTAAGAATTAATAACAATGATAACAAAGTATTGAGTTATATTAACAAAAAGTTAAGGACGAAAACAAATTAGTCAACGACCTTTCAGCAAACTAAAAGGTACATTTAATGTACTATAGGTTCCTAAATATGTACGTTAATCAAAATTTGTTCATTATACTTGTTGCCATAAAATTCCTTTATGTTTACACAAAATTCTAACTGGTGCATGAAATTTCACTTCTATTTAGTAAAGTTATTACGGAATTCTCAAAATTTGTATGCGAATTTAATTTACGAATCGTGTTTATATATTTTCCCCTATATGTCCTCATATACTTAAATCTATTATGTACTGCGCATTTATTTTTAAAGAAAATTTTCCGTTTTCGCATAATTTCTACTTCAATGCTTCAATATAAGTTGAGTATAAAAATCATTCTTTAAAATTATTTGAATGGAATTTAACATAAACTTAAATAAAATTTTTAAGACCTAACAAAATAATTTTTAATGGTATTTTTCACATATTTCGGTCCTTTTTTGTTTAATTTAATTTTTAATATTATTAAGATTAATAATGATGACATTTTGATTGGCAATCTGATAATCGCATTTTATGCGTACGGTGATTGCTTCATCTCTTTTGAGCATTGTTAGTTTTGTATGATGGTTGGTACTTCTATATTAAGCAATTCATGTAATAATAAAATTTTGTTGACAATTATCGTTAGAGTTGATTACCTACGAGCGCTACTTTTAATTTCACATAAGCCTTTATGTACAAGAGTAACATTACATTACATTATTAAGAAATAATGAATGTTTGAAAACCCCTCCAATCCCATATATTTATACATATATTATAAATTTATATATATGTATACGCAAAATTACATAAGTTGTGATAATATATTTTTGAATATTGAATACTTTTGTTCGAAACTTCAATGACCCAATTGAATACAAATAAATTCGGACCAATCGCTTTATCCTCTAAAATAGCACATCCTTTTCCTTAAACAAGTCAAAACACTTAGATTTAAATAATTCATCTTAGATGTCTATTATTTAAAATTTTTTTAATTTCATAAAATGTATTTCATGCGTTAAACAAGAGAACGCAAATAAAAAAAATTTTAACATTTTAGCAAAATCGAACGGTTTATTGAATTAATTATAAAAAACAATAATAAATTTTTCACTTCAATAAGTTATTAGATTAAAGTTTCGGCCAAGAAATTTGAGAAAAAAAAATTAAGGTTTTAAGTAGCACCTTTAAATAAACATTAGAAAATGGCGTGACGGGGGGATTTCTTTCAGAGAAATTTCTCATCAAAATCTACTTACTACACAAAATTGCATCTGTTTGTATTAAAAAATTCAGATCCACTATATCATTTTTCATATACTCTTAAAAAACAGTTCAATGTTACCAATATTACATAAAAATATTACAATTCTTATTATTTTTTATCTTAACTTCGAAATTCATCTTATTTATAAAACAAAAAAAAAATTTTTTTTAATTACATTTTTTAAAAGAAATTCAATTGTGTACAAGTTTATAACATGTGAAATCATTCTCCTGCACCCCGTTAGTATACTTATTTCAATACCAACTTTTACAAACATACTGGTACATTAAAAAACTTTTTCATCTCTCTTCTTTATATAAAAATTTTAAGAATATGATTATAATGATCATTAAATATAATTCTCGGTATCATAATATAATAAGAGTAATAATAATAACAATGATAATAATAATAATGATATCCTTTTTAACATTGAATAATAAAAGAAAAAAAAATCATAAAAATCATAAACCAATTTATGCCACTTAATAAACATTTATATGCCCTGATACGCATAATAACAGCGCATACTTGAATATTCTATATTGAAATATACAACATAAAGTTGAAAGACTTTACAATGTAAACAATATAATACACATATTTCGTATATAATAAATAGAACGCATACACATACACATGTATAATGTAAGATGGTGGAAATATTATATTGTGATATTTTCCCAAATAATTTTCTTTGATAAATGGTGTAATCATGGATTAAAGGTATTAAAAAGTGTCATCTTCTTAAGCAATAATTTAACTATACTATATACGTGTAATGAAAGTATATAACTATAATAACCGAGATATTTATGTTGGTATGTATATGAGATTGAAATTATATGAAAAAAATTTCTTGGAAAGTAGGACGAATAAAATTATTTGAATAAAATTATTTAAATATGGCTGTTACTGGTAATTTTACGTAAAATTGAAAAAGTTTTTAATGGAAAAATAGTGTCAATTCTATGACACTCGCATGAAATTATTGAATTTATGATCTACGTAATAGTTGCAACTACAGTTTTTTTTAAACAGTGTCATTACATATTAATTATTTTCCGAAATTTGTGAATTAAAAATTATTAATAAAGTTTAATTCAGGATTATGTACGGAGGCTAATACAAAATATTAGTACGGAAGCTAATACATTTGCCACTCAACAAATAAAACGTTTACCATAGGACTGTTTTGTAGCATATCTTTAAGTGGAAAACAAAAAAATTAAGAGAGTTAATAATATAAAGCTAGTATACGATTAAACCCAATTAATTTAGTCCTACCCCTAAATCAGTCGATTAAACCCAATATTATTTTAATTACTAAAATTAATTACTAAAATTATTATTTTAATTAATAAAAAAAAAATCTAATTTTAAAAGGAATTCATTAAAAATTTAAAATTTTACAATACATAATGTTAATTATTACGAATGATATCCATAATATAATCTATTTCATTCAGGTCTCTCTTGAGGCTGTACCACATAAAGACTGGTGTAATTTCAACAAAATTTTGCAAAATAGATCACATCTTACTATAATCAATAGTTTTTGAAACGCGAATTTGCAAATTGCTTTTAAAATTTCACTACTGCAAAAAATTCAATGGCCGACCAAGAAAGTATAAGAATTTTATTTAAAATTCCATATTTTCCACGAAAAATTAACACTTAACTGAAAATTTCATTTTAAAATTTTAACATTTTTATAGCTGCTAAACAACATTGCAATTTCTATAGCTGGTACGAATATAATCACTTTTAACGCTAGTTAATCAATTCTTAATAATTTTATTCTTAATACACAATCTCAATAATTTTAGCAGCAGCCTAAAATATTTTATTAACGACAATATTTTTAAATTAAAAATTCTTAAATTATTATTTTTACATAATCATAATTTAAACTCAATAACCTTGAATGTGTGTCTATAAAAATTATTTTCAAAATCTTTCAATGAATTAATGTTGTTCTGCTTTACTTTTCCCCTTAAAAAATAACTAAATAATTACTTAAATATTAAATTCTTTGTCACATACCTATAAGATATTCTGAATAAATTTTTTAAAGTAAACACAAAAATGTTTTCTGCCTCGTATAGACCTTGCATTTTCCAAAATTAAATAAAAGAATTTTGGAAATTTACAAAATATTTATTTTCATTATTTTACGTATCGTAACTTTATCGTATATTTAATTTAACTTTTATATCATATTTGTTTCATAATTTTATTAACATTTTAAAAGAAGTATAAAGAAACGATTAGGGTCATATTGAAAATTTTACAAATAAAATGTTTTTTAATTTAATTAGATTTCTTCTAAAACTTTAAATTCGTAACAATTGGCATAATTATATTTCTTCGAATTTCTGTATAAATATCGTAAATTCTTAATATTAAACCTATGTCAATAAAATTTTAAATTTAATCTTAGCTATACGATATTGAAAAGTTCCTGTTGAAAACAATTTGTAATGAAAAGAAATGTTAAAATAGCAGCCTACACAATAACTTTAATTAACTCTTTAAATCATTTATTTTTAAGTTTATCAATTTCTTTCTCCTAAAAATTTGTAAATTTTTTGTAAATAATGTGAGTATATCATGCCAAATATGAAAATATTTTCTATCATAATTATCTAATCCAATTAAATACTTGAAAATTTTTTATAATTTTCTAAGAATTTTCCTCATTATATTAAAAATAATAATAATTTATTAAATTACATGCACATGTAATTCTAACATAACCCCATTCCGACAAAAATTCATTCGCGTTAAGAGTAATTTAATAAAATGGAAAACTCATTGAAGATTTAAAAATGATAAAAGATTTTTTTTTGGTATAACATATTTGATATAACATAAATTTTACGTAACCGAAAACATTTCAAAAAGTTTTTCTCTTTAAGAACATGTTAAAAATTTTTGTACCAAGGTTAAAATATGCGACTTACACACGTAAATGCTATGTATATAGGTTTGTACTCAAATTAATAATTAGAAGACACAAAACAAATTTCATGTATAAACATTTAGTTATACGTGTGTATGTACGCTTAAAAAATATTCATTTACAGAAAAAGACAAGAAAATTTTATATTTAAAAAATTCGAAAAGTTCCTTTTTTTTGATATTAATTATAATTTTCCAAGAAGATTATAAGAACTTCACTGCAATTTTCATTAACAAATTCGAGTTTTTAAATTTATTTTTATACTTGGTGTGGTGAAACTTATAAGCTGTTTTTTAAATTAAAAATTCGCAAGCTCTTTTTTAAATAGGTATTAAAAAATTGTAGGTTATCACACTCATATATGATATGTAAAATAGTACATTTTCATTTAACAGCTTAAGCCTTTATAAAAATTTTATTTTTAAAGTATAAAATGTTTTTAACAGTACCAGTTTAGATTGAAATCACAAGAACAATAACGTCACACTTACAAATGAAATATTGCATACAAATTGTCGGTTATTTTGAGAAATAATTTTAAAATATTTTTAAAATATTTTTAACTAGCGCATAATGATCGACCTAGTTTCTTTTTTAATTTCCTTAAAAAATGTAAGACCATTATTATTACATTCCGTGTTTTTAGAATTTTTCATTTTAAAATTAAAGCTAAGATCCATTTAAAGTGTGATATAATTTTGATGTTGTAACATTAAAAGAACTGGAATTTTCAAAAAATTCTTGAAGTCAAAACTGACGGACTTTAAAAGGTTCACATAAATTTAATGTTCCAATTTTAAGAACTTAATTGAAATTCAATAAATCGTATATGCGATCCAATGGGGCTGTATTTACGCCCGACTATGATTTGATAATAAAATCAAATATTATTATAATATCGATATTATAGAGCAAAAATAACTCCAATAATCTTAGAACAGACGATTTAAGATACTAGTTAATTTAAGACTTTATTAATCGTATCAACAAAATTCTAATTTTAAGAACAAAACAACAGTTAACAAGTTTCTAAAATTAGTTAATTCAAAAATTATCCAAGGTTTGAATTCGGAATTAAGCCGTCAAATTCTTATATACTTCCACGTATAGAAGTATTGTGACTCGAAAATCAGGAAAAATACCTAATAATTGTTTTCGATAAAAATAGTTTATTCAACAAAATGTAACATCGTGCAAAATTTTAGCTTTTTATAACGAAAAACGCAAGTTAGTAAAGGATCTCACGAAGGGACACACAAACTTAATATAATAAGCAAATGTGAGAACACCAATAAATCTGAGACAGTTTTAGAATACATTTTTGTAAGTAAAAGATAATTTTTTCAAAAATTTTCTACAATAGTTTTAACTTTTAAAAAAGCATAATGAACAAAAAACGAAAGTTTTGTAATTTCACTTTTCAATATTTTACAGTTCTCACAATAAATTCATTAATTTTAAATTGCATTTTTTTAATACGTAGTTCGAAAATTTTTATGCTCTTTCTTTCCGTAATATTATTAAAAATTAAAAATTAAAAAAAATAAAACCTCTGCATAGCTATACTTATATTAAATTTTAATTTTTACTTTTGTTTTATTAAATTCACGGAATAGGCGATTCAAGGACTCCATTAGTTAGTCGGGGTCTATTTGTATTTTGGAAACCTAAATTAAGTGTAAAATATGAAAAACTTATTAAATTTTCAGAAAAACTAATCTTTCTTTTCCTGTTTTTGTTTTACATTCGGAATTTTTTCACCATATTAAGTATTTCTTTTATTTTTCGTTTACAAAATATTCTTCATCATCTGTTAATTTAAATCTCTTGAAAATTATTACTCTTGTTTTTCGTAATAAAACTTTTCAAATTAAATTTTTCTTTAACAAAAATTGCATATTTTTTGGAGTTTCAATGGAAAATTCATAATAAATGTAGAAATTTAAATTGAAACTCATTCTTCTTTTTTTATTTTATCGACCAATGAAAAACTCTCAAATATTTATATTTGTCTTTATATTCAGACTGAAATAAATTAATTTTAAATTGAAAATTACATAAAAATATTAAACAAAATCGAAATGCAAGAAATATGGTGCTCCTTACGTCACATACGTTTTATATACCAGTTCCATTTTTCTTAAAGTTTTGAAATTTAAATGGAAAAATACTTAATATACATGCAAATATGAAATACAGGCATGCTAATAACTAAAAATTTTTATATATGTATAATAAATTTCCTGAAAAATTTTTATTAACTTTATTGATTTTTGCAATGAAAAACTCATATATGTGCCTTCCAAGTATTTTAAAATGTTGTTACGAAGCGAATATTTTTCTCTCCTTTGTCCATTTTTCGCTAAACTTTTCATCTGCAAATATTTAAAAATATTAAAGATGAAATTTAAAAAATATTTTGATAAATTTTAAAGAGAAACATTCATTTACAACTTTCAATGTAATGTTTTTTATTCCTACAGTAATAAAACATTGTTGTACGAGCTAACATATATACTGAAAATTCGGTCATTCTTTTTCTATGTATTATAAAATCTGCTAAAGTCAAGTTACATATAGTCTTAACAGCGAAAATAATAAAATTAAATGCTTATTCATCGTCAATAATATTTATAACTTTTGAGTAACCAATACGACTTGCATTTTTTAGCAGCATAAGTTAACAAAATAGTAACTAATGTTAAGAATGCAGTGCAATAAAACATAGCAGAAAATATTTGACATTATATCTGCTTC
Organism: Condylostylus longicornis; assembly: GCF_029603195.1. NCBI lineage: Eukaryota > Metazoa > Arthropoda > Insecta > Diptera > Dolichopodidae > Condylostylus > Condylostylus longicornis. Next base: position 14,391,311 of record NW_026577987.1, read on the forward strand.
TACGTGTATGTGATCTTATATATAAAAAAATCCTCAATTGAATGTTCAATTGAAAATTCTTATTTTGGGTGAATAAAGTAAATCGTCCACTGCTGTCGCTCAACGTTTTGGTTCTGTTTTCACTGTAATTTAACTTTTTGCAAGTTGAATTATTTAAAATTTGAATATTCTCTTATGTAATTATGATAAAATTTTTTGCAAGAAATCTTTCAAAATACAAAATCATTTATTTTTTTAATTTTTAGAAAAATTTTTAATATTCAAGTTTTTTCAAAAATTTTCTACAGCTTAAATTAAATATTTTTGATAAATTTTTAAGCTTTATTAAAAGGTTCTATTAAATTAAAAATATACAAATATAAAATTTTCCATAATATTTTTTCTTAAAATATTAATATTAACTTCAACACATATACAATAGGTAAAATAATACCATCATCCAAAAAATTTAATACAAATTATAACTTACATTATTAAATTATACAAATTATCTAAAATATCTTTGAAAATTTTTAGAATACAAACTAAAATTTTTCCATATTTTAATGTTAATCCAAATTATAACTCCATACTAAATCTTCCCATTGTATAAAACTCTTTTAAAATGAAAATTTTCAATTCATTGTTTTGACGCCTTACATAATAAATTATATAAGACCAAATTTATAAAAGAAATTGCTGTTTCATACATTATTGACCTCAATATTTTACTTCCTTTCTTTTTAATACCATTTCCTACTTACTCCCACTTTTCTTTTCTAATTTCCACTCATACATATATACAGAATTTAAAAAATTTAAAGAACTATATAAAATATTAAAAGAATTTCTTAAATCCTAAAGGATTTATGAAAGAGAACTTAAGAAAAGAGAAAAAAAAAAGTTATTGATGAAAACTTCTTAAGCATAAAAATAATTCTTGTGGAATGTCAAATCATCCTACAACTGGAAACCGTCAATCTATGCTTTAACTTCAGGCGATTTTCATAAAAAATGGAATGAAATAAAGGAAAAAGGGAAAAAATAAAAAAATTAAAAAAAAAAACATAAAATATAATTTTGTTTTAAAAATTAAAATATATAAAATTTACGAAGAGCAAAAATGGCAAAGAAAAAAAAATTAAATTTTATTTTGATAAAACTTCGCCCTATTGAAAAATAAAAAAAAAATTATAAATGAAAATTAAATCAAAAAGAGAAAAAGTCGCCCTATAACTGACAGATTCTATTTTTACAATGTCAGTGAAACGCGATTATATACTTATACACCGATTGTGTTAAAGAATAGCTGATATTAGAAAATAGAAAACAAAAAAATATAAAAAATTTTTGGTCCCTACGTAAAAAAAGTCATCATTTTTCGAAAAATTTCCTTTAAATTTCATTTTCCAATTAAAAATGTAAAAAAAATTTTAATAGGGGAGGAGGAGAAATTCTCAAATCAAACGATAACAAATGAAACTTCTTATATACCAAAGAGAACCACTCTATAAATCTTTGGTTCGAATTCGAAATTTATTCTTTCTCTCTTTCTATTTGCTAATAAGGTATTTATTAATAAGGCTTTGAATTATTGTCGAATAACTGAATTTGTAAAATCAAGTGCAATAAAATGTTACCAAAACTTTCAATCGACAACAATCTAAAATTGAAGTACTTTTAATGCTACCTGATAAGACCGATTGTAATTTACGTCAATTTTAGCTTTTATAAATTTAAATAATAATTATATTAGCTCCATTCAACGCTATTATTAATTTAAAACCAATATTGAATATTTTTTTAATTCATGTATTAAAAAATTAATAAAAAAAACAATTTTCGTTGTTTCAAAGACAATCTTTTTAAAATACCATTTTTTCTATAAAGCACAAACACACATATATGTATATAAATATAAGAAAATATTAAAAATGTATGAACTTAATAAACGTGGCGACCCTTAACAATAATACAATAACAATAATAATAAAAAGCAAACGAAAAACTTAAGAACTTTGACTCTATGCATATTTACACACCAAGCAGACAATTATATTCTGGCATTTATTGTTGAATAAATTTATACAAATATTTTTTTTTTATTTTCTTCTTTATACTTTTCATCTAATGAAGATTTGAAATTATTTAAAGAAAAAATAAATTTAAATAAGCTTCTTTTTATTCTTTCTGCTTTCTAATATTCATAGTAGGTCAAAAATACATACAATATTATATTAAACGGTATATAAGATATATGTATACAGGATCAGAATCTTCAGAAATATGAGAGCTACATAGTTCAGATAATATTCAAAGAATATAAAATAAAAGGAAATAAGAAGTAAAACAGCGAAAAAAATATTATAATGTTAAAAAAATTCGGTGGGGTCAGCAGATAACCGACCGCGAAATGTATTTTTCGGTTTGGCTGTGTAAGATTACAAAAATATGTTTTGAACACTTCCTTCAAATTTTAAAGTCACGAGTAAACTTTTAGTTAAGATACTTCATAAAAAGTTCAGTTTCCGATAGACCAACGTACCGATATCCTGTTTAAAATAGTTTACTTACGCTTCTCGTAATCCGAAAATGTAACTTAGTTTCAAATCTGTTGGTTTATAATGAAATGAAACGAGCTTATTTCATTTCATTTCATTATAAATTATATCTATACATTTGAACCTACACACGTTATTATTAAGTCGCTTCATCCTACACATAGCACAGTATTTTAATAATATGGCACAGTAAGATTTTCTAATATATTCTTTAATTTGATATCCATCTATTTATTAAGTCCAAGTTTATAAGTGTAAGAATTTTGCGAAAAGCATAGTATAATATGGTGACTAGCAAAGATCTTCCATATATCATCGGATCGGCAAGAAAACACAGCAAATATTTCATATGGAATCTGAGAAAAATTCAAATCATTTCGTTAAATGAAAAAACAACAATTTGTTACATCTATTTTTAAAAAACATTCAGACAAAAGTATTCTTCTGCAACGTTACACAACGAAAATACTTTTAAAATTCGCCTTGTAAAATTTTTATTATAATTTTCTAATGAATACAATACTACTCCTTACTAAATACAATATGATCCGTAATAAGGTCAAAATTTACAATCTAAAAATATTGTAAGTAATACTTGGAAGAAAAACTTTTTATATCGTAAATGGATCACACTAATATGTGTACAAAGTTTCGCTAAAGTAATTTTCAAAAGGAGCACTAAAAAATTATTAAACTTAAATAAAACAAACTAAATTTTTATCCAATCTACTTTACAATGCACAAATGCTAATAGAATTAAGAGAATTTGAAGCACAAAATATAATAGAAAATTTGACATAGTTTTTTTTTGGAAAACTCACTTCAAATGAAATTTAAGGAAAACTTTTCCTGTTTTGTATAATCACAAAGCAATACAATCAAAAACCAGTACACAAATTATTCATTGAACTACAACTATTCTTTTAAACCAAACGTTTCCTCAACTGCATCTCACTTTTATTATTGAATAGCTCCATTTTACTAAAAAACGCAACATGAACTCAAGTTGTGGTATAAACTTAAAAATGCTTCTATAGATTGCAACAAATGAACAAAATGTCAAAATTTTCTTCCTATATTTTCAACATTTATTCTTTGTATACTTTTAACAATTTTTATATTCCATTTTTTATTCCATATTTTTTATTCTTTATTTACAAAAACTAGGATAAAAATCTTTAAAAATAAAAATCTTCTCACCCATAGTTTTTACACATTTTATCCTATAAAATTTTTCTACTGATTCTTAAATTTTCTAAGAAAAAAAACAAAATTTAAATGAATATTTCAGGCTTCTATGAATTTAAAAAGGAAAGAAATTAATGTTTCTTTTTGGAATTATAAATTTACAGGCCAGTAGATCTGTCATCAAATTAAAACATGACGCCCCATTGTAGCAACAATGAATGAATAAACAAAAAAATAAAAGAATATCTTGAGGTCTTTAAAGTAAAGAATGATAAGTTAATGGTCAACAGTTAAAGTCTTTTATTATAGCGGTCCTTATCTCCTGTTCTATATATCAATTCCTTTTGGAACATTAAATTGCAAATTGCGAATTTAAGTTATATATGTCAACTTTTTATGAAAATAGTTTTTGTTAGAAATCAAATAAATAAAAAAGTTCTTAACATTTCATTCTTTCATTGAAAGAGAAGTGTAAATGTTGCAGCTTGCATGGGTAAAATTTTCTACTATTTTAATATAAAATATTTATGCATTCCAATTGATTTATTAAAAATATTAACAGTTTTTTAATGTTAATTACATGGAGGGACGGGCAAGCATGGCGCCATCAATTCAAAATTCAACACATATTAAAAACAAATACTTGTTTCTATATTTCACTATTCTTGGCGTTACAAAGGGAATGGTAAATTTATAATACCTTCGAACATTACGAGTTTTACGAACTAGAACTGAACCAGAACCGTCCGTAACTTAATATATAATATTTTCCATTAATAAACGAAGATTATCCTTGCTCAGTGTTGGCATATTATTAATTGAGTTTAAATTACCTCGGTTTACTTCAGCGACGTTGGTTCCCTATATATAAGCCAATAGTGATTTACTATATGTAACTATTTAGACGTAAATTCCTGGACTCTTTGACGTTGTATCAATATATTCTGGCATTATTTTACGCATACACAGTCAATGACATCAATTCCAATTATTTGCCTACTTTTTTGTATGTATGTCTACTTGAATAAAAGTATCAATAGAATTTATAGATAGAATCTAATTTGGGCCTTAAAGATTAAATTAAATTTGCCACAATATTATATCCCAATGAAGCACCATATTTAAAATTTGGTTCTCCTCATTTTTCGTAGTACATAATTTTCGTAATTGTTAAATTAAATTTAAAAAATAATTAAATAATTTTCACAATAAGGCCAAAAATAAATTTGCCTATTTTAACTCAGAATAAACATTATACATATATGCAGCTTACACATAAATGCATTCTGTTTTGAAAATTACTCTTTATTTTATTTATTTTGAAATTGAATACTGGAGTATACTTGCATATTTTATATATAGAATAAAAATCCTTAAAGTAAATTCATTGGCATAATAAGATTTCTTTTCATACTTCTACAATATCAATATAATAATTTCAAGAAATTCATTTTATCCTATAAAAAAAAGAAAATTTTCTTGAATTTCATTTTATTTCAGGATTTTCAATTTTACATAAAAATATAGAAGAACAAAACCGTAAAGAAAAAATTCAATAAAATTTACTCTCTTGTTACTTTTTACCACCTTCTTCATCTTTTTAAATAGTAATCTGATTATTGTAAAAGTTGAAAAGAGTTATAAAGATAAAAAGGAAACTTTTTGAAAAAGGAAAAATTTTCAGATGACATTAATCACTAAAAGATTAAAAGTTCAATAGAAGGGAAAAAACTTTTATCCTTTAGAAAATTATTTTATTAATAAAATGCATGTAAATATTAAAACATGCAGCTTTTCAAACTAAAATTTAATAAACTATAAATAAATTGCCCTTCAACACAATGTGTCGCCGCTGCCCTAAAATAGACAAGACGGGAATCATTTTTCATTATCTCTATCAGCGCCAAGCTGGTCACGTGGAACAAAACAAGTATAGCGCTGCTGGAGGAGTAATCGAAAATTAGTTGATTTAGATAGATTCCTCAAGAGAATCGGGTGGTTTAGGTAGGTCACCGGTAATCGAACGATCAATAACAGCCTGCTGATCACGGAGTAGTGGTAATAAAACTGCGCAAATGCGCTAATTAAAAGCGCGGTAAACCTACTGCACCAGTCACGTCAAACCACCAACCAAATAAACATCATATTTTTTAAATATTAAGAAGCCATTTTAATATACAAAAAGATAACTTTAATATAAACATACAAAAACTATTCCAGCTAAACATAAAGAGGCAAAAAAGTTGAAAGAGTACATATGTACTCTCAAAAATGTGTATAAAAAATATACTTGTTAAAATTAGATACGTTAGGCAACATTGGTATTCTCATTTAAAATTGCGATTAGAAATAAAATTAATTTCTTGTACTTAGGACACACAAGAGCTGAAAGCACTTTATATATTCGGCCCCATAAAAAAGAAATCTTTCTAACTCCTGCATAATTTGCAAGGCAAAATCACCAATTCATTTCTAGTATGGTACCTAAGGAATTTTGATTGTATTTAAGAAACATACTTTCCCCTATATAAAATCTAAAAAAAAGAAGTAGCCTCATGCGATCAATACACAATATTATTTTTTTTCAGATTATAATACAAATGACACCACGTGCCGGTATAGAGTTTACATTCATCAATCGTTTCCTTATAATAGCTGGGATCAATATAGATTAATTTATGTATAGATTATGGAACACATACATATTTTATTTTGACGTTTGATTTAAAAATATGCTTTTACTTTAATTAATACCTCTAGCTTAGACTTGAAACAAGAAACGTTTTGTTTAATTGTGATTTAATTACGATCAATTTTCCTATGCCAAACAAAATCATCAAAACGTTAAAGTCAAACAAAACAACATTGATTAAGATTTTCATTAACAATATCAAATGCATACGATTATTTACGTGACTCTACTGATTATTTAAGAACCAAAAACCTATACTATTACATTATCGTAATTTAATCCTTCCATAATAATAATTGTAAATTACTTGCAATAAATCATTATTTTAAGTGCATTCTTTATGGTATCGCACATATCATTAATAAAAGATTAAGAGAAAAAGAAATTAATTTTCATAAAAGAGAATTTATTTTTACCGACCGCTTTACATACACTAAGGGAGGTTATGTGACTACACCATATTTAGCACTTTCGAAATGCACTTCTCCATAGTAGGGAAGTGTAAATCAACTATTTTTAGCAAAATATCGGTATTTCAATATCCTTGAAATTTAATATATGAGTACATATGGGTGTTAAAACAATGAAGTTTGAAAATTTTTGGAAATATCAGGTCTCGCAAACTGAATTAGGGGTCCATTTTTGTTAAATTTAAATATTTGAGTTCAATTTAGTACCCGAAGTTACTGACGAACTTTTTAGAGAATTCGGATGGCATAAAGTGAAACTTTACTAAAAGCATAATTCAGATCTTTCTAGGCATGTTATCTAAAAACTTATTATAGCGTCCTCGAAATTTGAAAGAAGTGTTTAAATGACAACATTTTCGCTAAACTAGACGGTACACCTTAGCAGACGGTTATGTGCTGATCACATCAGATTTTTTATGAATTAAACAATATTCAGGATCCTTGATGAAAATTTTTTAAGTCACATACATTTTGAATATGTTTATAGATTTGTAATAAAATTTTATCCAAGTAAAACATTATTTCCTGTTTCATAAAAAAAAATACATAAATTTTCAGATAATTTATTAGAAATTTCCTTTTTTCTTCAAATCAATAAAAGTTGATTTATTCCATTAGTATTTTTGATAGTTCCCTTCCCAATATTGTGTGGTTCGGCTTTCAAAGAAAAATTTACACAATTTTTTGTTTCTTACTTAAAAAACAAAAACTTTCTTCACCAAAAAATTTATCATCTTTAAGTTTTTATGGTATTTTAAACCACTTATGGAAAAAAAATTCATTATTATTCTTTTTATCAAATCAAATCCTTAAAGAAAAAAATAGTTTAAAATTTTTTTTTGTGGCAAAAATATTTTCTTTATTTTCTTTTCATTTTGGTTTCTTGTGGATAATCTGATTAAAAAGTTGAAAAAGTTAATTTATATCTTAAAAATTTTAATTTATATTAAGAATAAAATTCAAATAATAATTTACATAAATAAATATTTGATAAAAATAATTTTGATTATAGTTGGGAAAAAGTTAATCTAAGAAAATTTTATTATAAAAAAATTAATATTATTAATAAGTTTTGTAATGTCTGAACACAAATATACAATTCTTGTTTACTGAATATTCGAATACTTATAATATAATAGTTTACACTATAGTTTTATGGAGATGAAAAGACGATACAAAAATATTAATATACTTATTTTATTAAGTAATAAACCTAAAATATTAAAGACAATTTATAATTCTTGAGCAAATAGTTCATTATTCTATAAATTTATACACATGTGTACATCTATAAATTAAATCCTTTATAACCATAAATTGCACATTATTTGTACATATAGAAAGATTTTATGCCCTAGTCAATATAATAAATAAAATTAATTTCAATAGTAAGAAAAATAATATTTCTTTGGTCACTCTACAAGTAAATTACAATATTTTGCTGTAATAAATAAACCATAATTTACATGAACTGTAAAACTATGTGACTTTTAACACAATATTTTTCCCCAAAATAAATTAAATAAAAATTAATTTTGGCTGTATTTGAAATGTAATATTAAATTAATATGCTTAAATCATTCAAAAAATATTCTATTAATCATCAAATATAAAGGCTATACAATGTAATAAATAAATCCGAATCAAACCAATGGTTTGTAATGTTGAATATTTCACTGTTAAAAACACTTCGTTTTTAGTACAAAAATTGGTTTTATTTACTTTATTTTTCAAGTATCATTGCATACTTTAAGGATAAGAATATATAATTAAAATAATATAAATAAAAAACAAATAAAAACTTTTCAGTTGATAATAACAGACTCAATTATACCCTACACCTTGAGAATCTAATTATTATAGCTAGCTTTCAAAATATTCAAAATTTATAAACCAGTACATATTCATTTCCATTAAATTTTTGGAATAAACATAATATTATCTAAGAAGTAGTACATACTTTTAGAAAAGTTCATTGATTTAATATCTTTGTTTAATTTTACAGTATTTAAAATGATCGTTTTGAGTTATATGACAGTTATCCAAACCCGTTATTCCAATTGATTCGATTTTAATAGTAATCGTCTTTAATAAAATTGAAAAGTTCTAAAAAAGTTGACTATTAATTTTATTCGTTTTTGTGATATCGTTTGATCGGACCTACGGATTCATTGACGGACACATCTATATCAACGACGAATTCCACTTAAGTGTAGGGTATAAAAATTAACCAAAATAATGGTAAAATTATAGTCGCCTACCAAAGCTTGTCATGGAAAAAACTAAATTTTCTTGAAAGAAGACTTTAACGGTAATGTATTTGTTTCAATAGAAATGTGGAGAAAGTTTAAATATGAAGTTTTCAAAATTTGAATGTTTTTTAAATATGGACCACTTAATTTCTTTAAATTTAAAGAAAACTATAGTGGGTCGGATATAATTTTAAAATATCTTATCTACTTATATTGACTCATTTGTTAAAATAGTTCAACATAAAATTTCAGCATTATTTTTGGGATCCTTTTATAATATTTCAGAGCTTTATTTCAACTTCTATTAAAAGTCGTTCCAGAAAACTAGCTTGAATTTATGTGGCCAATCATTGAAATGTTTGCGTTTCGAAATTACATCAATATAATCTAGTATCTGATAGTTCTTATTAAAGCTATATATAAAATTAAAAAAACGACATTTGATAAATTAAAAAACGGCATTTAAAAATTTTCAACTTTTAAAACTAATTTGTGAAAAGTGAAGAGTAAACCTAAAGGCATCCAATTTACGTTATTGGGTTAAGATCATAATGCGTCAAATCTACAAATGAAAAATCAATACAGTACGAAAATACTTTGTTTGTGGTATAAAGTAACCCAAACAAGATGAAGTTATTTGTATAATTTTTGAAAATAATTTATCAATTTTAATATAATAAATAAATTTAATAAAATGTCATTGAAACCGCACAAATAAATCTCAACAATTCCAAATTAAACAAAAAAAATGTCAAACAAAATTTAAGAAAAATATTATAAAACATTTTTCATCATTTTCTTCAATATCTACATAATCCGCTTCGATTAATCTCAAGATATTAATACGTAAGTATATAAAATATAATGAGTATTATAACTGTATATGTATAAAATATAATGAGTATTATAAATATGTACTCGTATGTGTATACACACATAACACATAATGAACATTCATCGTAAAATTATTCAAGCCTATGACTTTAATAAGAATATAAAATTATTTTCAATTGAAAGAAAGTAAAGGTCATTTGAGGTCCTATAAATATAAATATTCTATATACAGGGTGAATCACCATATACCATTGGTTAGAGGATCGAAAATGGGTAATACTTTTCTTCCGGACTGGGTGCCAAATCTCAAGGATTTCCGAGTTCCAAGGATTTTTCACTTATCCAAGTTTTTTTGATTATAAGTTCCGTTCTGAAAAAGATAGAAACTTCAAACCAACAGTTTCTGAAAGGCTTAGTAAACGGCTTAAAATAGACATGCTGCTTGATTCTGTATTTTATGTACCTTCGGAATACCAAGAATTTAAACTTAAAGAAAATTTTTCACTTGTTCTATTTTAGTTTTTTCTAATCAGATCATTTCGTAAGAAAATTTTTGAATCTTTGGATTTTTTTAATACTTAAGCTTTAATTTAAGTCCTTAAACATTAAAAAGTTTTTATATAACAGAAGATGTAGCACAAAAATCATTTCTATGTCAAGATTTTAAAGTACCTTAATGGCAAGGATTTTAAGCGTTGTAATTATCAACTAATATTAATTTTTGGTGACAATAGTCACTCGAAAAAACAGTTTACATTTTGAAGAGCCGTTATTTTAATAAAAAATCTGAATTTTAATATTTTTATTGAACTGTAACAAATATTAAAAAAATTGAACCAAAATTTTATACAAACTTTAAATTTAAAAAACAATAATTGATTTTAAAAAATTTTAAATTTTTGAAAAGTAAAACTAGAATTTTTATTTTGGAAAAACAAAAAAAAATCTAGTAATCAAAAAATTTTTTTCGAAACTTTTCTTAGTAAAGAAAATTGATAAGTTTTTAATTTTTGCCAGTTTTTATAAGAAATGGTAACCTATATGGTTTAAAATTTTTAAATGCATTTTCCTCAGATTGGGTGCAATTTAAAAATTTAAAAAAAATATTTTCGAAATCTAGGCACCATTTGGCATTTGAAGTTATTAAAATTATAGACATACCATATAAATTTTGACATTTATTTCAATTGAAAAAAAAAAATTTTTAATATTAAAATTTAATTTTTTTGAACAAAATGGAGTTTGTGGTATTTAAATTATGAAATTAATAAATAATTACTAAATAAATTAATGCGATTAATAGACTTTAAATATACTTCTACAAAAGCTTAAATTGGTGTGCGGTTCATGCAACTAAAGAGGAGTTCTAGTAAAACAAATAATTTAAAATATGCGATTGAATAGAAATAGGTTTAAAAGAAAAAAAACATAAATTTTTGCCAAATTAGGTGAATTTCATAGGAAAATTTGGTGCCTTAAGAAATTTGTAGTTAGAAAAAACTGAAAGAAGAAAACAATTTGATTTTCCCTTAACTTCGAATGCTTAGTATTCTGAAGGTACATAAGAATACAGAATGAAGCAGCATATCTATTTTAAGCCCTTCACATCAGAAACTGTTTGTTCCCATCTTTCTCAGAACCGAAGTTATAATCCAAAAACCTTAAATAAGTAAAAATTTCTTAAAAATTCGTTAAATCCCTGGAACTAGGAAACCCTTGAGATTTGATACCCACTCCAGAACACAAGTTTTACCAATTTTCCATCCTCTAATAAATGGTGTATGTTGTTGTATACCTTTCTGAATCACCCTGTATATCAAGAAATATATTATAATTAAGTTAAAGGTCTTGAACCGAATATATGTATAATTATTATAATATACACATTAAACGACAGTAAGGATTAGCTGAATTTGACACCCAATAAAAAATAATAAAAAAAAAAAAAAGGAATAATTGTAAAAGTTAATAATTATTCTAATAAATTCAAGATAAAATTATAAAAAGAAAAACCCGCATTACCAACCGCACTGAATATACAATAAAGGATGTATTGTGATAGAAATACGGTATGTCGATGTGAGTTTTTTTTCGATGTGAATGGTTTTGTTCATAACAAAACTATTTTTGTTGAAAATTTCGATATGTTTATCTATGAACTGATTTTGATAAAAATTTTTATCTGTGTTTACTTTTTAGATGTGAAAGTATAAACAACTCTTGAGGTACAACAGATCTCACTAACAGGCAACATAAAGATTAATAATTGTCTGTCATCTTTAATTAAGATGATAAAATGATAATTTGATGTATAAAATGATATTTTTCACAAATTTACTCAGCACCTGCTCTAAACTAATAAAAATTGATTTATTGAATTCACAAATAATATTCAGAAAATTCAAATTACGGTCAGTTATTTGCCGACCACATTATATTTCTGTCCTTAAATAATTTATTTTTGAAAATTTTTTGAATTTTCTTTTCGAATAATAGAAATAATATTTACTTTTAATTATTTTACAGCTTGGTAAGCACGATCTTTAAGGAGAAAAATATAATTTCCCTTTTTGTTTTTTAAATTTACTTTATCTTTTATTTAAGAATATTTGCTTTATGCTAATAATGCCTACCTAATTATGAAAAAAAAATCAAATTTTACTGAAGCAGAAAATTAAGTTCAAACTTAATAGTTATTAATGTAAAACTTAAAACTTTTCAAAAAACGACAAGTAAAAATTCTTTAAAGTTTTCCTCTCTTCCTTTTGCCCATTTCTCTGTCCACCTGTTCACAACCAAACTAATTACTTGCATTTTCTACTACGATACAGTACATGTAGTCAAGCCTTATAATAATAAACTTTCCATTGAAAAATGACTCATTTCTGAAATTTTTAATAATATTTTGCTTCTAAACGGAAAGTTGTAGAAGTCTAAAAATTATAACCAATAATAATTTATTTTGATACATGACAAGTTTTTTCCATGTTCACCTCCTTCCAAGCTATCGCCTCTTAAAATTAATAAAATTCCAATTTATCGCGCTTGGTGTCTCTGAAAGTGTTTCCCCAAATTTCTATAAAAGCAAAATACTAACTGAAAGTGCCATGTTATCAGAAAGTTTAACCATTTTCCTTGAATTTTTTCCATTATCCTAAATGTATGCAATTTACTCACCAAATGTATACGTATCATTCCACTTCACGAATCTTGTTGAAAACTAAAATTTTTCCTCTAGAACTATAAACTATTACAAATCTTTATATAAATCTGTACGAATCTCTAGAATTTTTTTGGTCTAAGAATCTATCGAAAACAAACCCTCTTTCGTGTTTCTGAAAATATTAGAAACCGGCACATTTATTAAATTTTTTTTTTAAATATTATTTATATTATTATTTTATATTTCTAAGCACGTGTACAGGTTGATTCAGTAAAGAGTACATTTATTATATATCATTGTTTAGAGAACATAAAAAATGAGTAAAATTTTTGTTTCGAACTAGTTTTCAAATCAAAACGATTTTCGAGATACAGAGATTTTAACATATTTTCATGAAATTTGTACTTGATTAAGCTTTTTTGTTTATAACTTGCCTCCCAAAAAAGGTAGAAGCTTCAAATGAACAGTTTCTGAAAGGGATTGAAAGCAGCATATTAATTGACCTTGTATTTTGTATACTTTCGGAATTCCAAGCCGTCGAACTTTAGGAAAAATAAAATTTTTCTCATTTTTAGTTTTTTGTACTTCCATTAACCCTAACCCCTTCGCCTTAATAAAATGTAAAAAATTATGCCACTATTTTTATTGATTTCAAATGCTATAATTATCAACTATTACCAACTTGTGTTCAGAGTAGCCACTCTCGAAAACAGTTGACATTTTTACAGTAGACAGTATTTACCGTTATTCTGGTAAAAAAATAAAACTTTAAAATTTTTATTGAAATATTGTACTCTTTACTGAATCACCCTGTGTAATTATTATAAACATATGTATGAAATTATTTTTAGCAATCTTATCAAATTCATTTCTAATAAAATTTAATATTCACCAAAACTATTCTTATTTTTCCTTTTTTAAAAGTTCCAATTAAATTTTCATAAAATTATTCATGAAAGAGAAAATAAAATGAAAGACCTAATTTAGATTTTACAAACAAAATAAAAGAAAAAAAAATATTTTTTTTTATTTTAAAAACTTTCTTGTTTTCGATTAATTTTTTAAATGTTTTTTATGCTTTCATATTGTAATAGCTTGTTTTTTTTTTTAATAAGAAATAAAGGGGAAACTTTTAAGACTTTAATAATTATTGTAGAGCAAACCAAGTGTATACGTATAATAACAAGAGTAGAAATTTAAAGTAATAAAGTTGGGTCAAACCATTGGTTTGTATTGTAGCACTTTTCCCTTAAACAAGTGAAAATACTGCTTTTAAAAACAGTCTATGTATATCCACCATATCTATTAAAATTATTTTCATTTATAAACGAAACTATTTCTAGGATTGCATATATTTAGGATGAACCATTTATGCAGTCTTTGAAATAAAGCAAAATTTAATATAAACAGGGGTTAACATAATGCTCGATTTTAAGGGTTAATTGTGTGAGTTAAGAAAAATAATTATATTTTTTAATTTCGTGGAATTTACTGTTAACTTTTTGCGTTTATAGAAATTTTAAAAAACTTGCGGTTTCAGAAATATAAGGTGTCAAAAATGCATATTTCACAAATTTCAAGAGGCCATAACTTGAGAGGGGGTGGAGATGGAAAAAAATTTTCTTCTAACGAAATGAACTACTTGTTAATGTCTAAAAGCTCCTAAAATTTCAAGCTTCTACAGGCTGGGGTCTAGAAGAAAAACGACATGAAAAATTTGGAAAAAAAGGATTTTAGATAACGGTAAATTTGAACGGCCATTTTGTTTTTCTAAAGTTTAACTATAGTATACCGCGCTAGGGGAGGCAAGCCACTGCCTTTCTGCGTTTGTAAAATTTCAAAAATGCTTATGGTTTCATTGCAACAAATATTTAAAAAAGGCCATTTTTAGGGTTTTGGGGGGGTATAACTTCTAGAGGGGGGGAGATAGGTAAAAATTTTGTTCTACGAAAATAAGTTTCTAGTAAAGATCTATGTACGTATTAAATTTCAGCTTTCTATCTTTAAGAATGTAGAAGTTTTGTAAACAGACACACGGACAGACGGACGGACGGACGGACGGACGGACGGACGGACTTTTTTTCAAAAAATTTTTGGAAAAGTGCTAAAAAGTACCTTAAAAATTTTATTTTATGTATTCCTTTTCTTATTATTATCCTTAAGTCTAAAGGATATAAAAAAATTTATGTAAAATGTATGTAAGTGTATATTCGTTTGTGTTTATTTACCAGGAACAAAATGGAATTACATATATTAAAATATTAGTTTTTATTATTATTTTAAATTAATTTCACTGTGATCATTCACATACTCCATCCTAACATTATAATTTTATTATTCGCTTAACATAAGATATAATAAAAATATTTGTACAAACCGTAGTATTATACTTAGGTTCTTGTGTTTCTGTTTTATTTAAAAGATAAAAATTTAAGATAGTTATAATTTACGTTATCATTATAAGATTTTTGTTTTGATGCTTTTTTTTCCCCCTTTGTCTCAATATTCTAACTTTCTAATTTTATAATATTGTAATAACTTTTATCTTTAGATCTCTGAAGAAAAATTTTCCCATTTCAACAATATTTAATTATACATGTATGATATAACAACATAACAATATATACGTATGTATAGCAAATTCTAAAGAGGAACTAAATTTCTGTCTTAGTGGTTAATTTAACTTGTAAATTTTATATAATGCTTGTAAGATGTAAAAAAAGAAAAAAAAATGGAGAATACTATATTTACTTTTATATTTATGTAATGTTTTACTCATATACACTTATTTTCATGGTTTCTACATATACATGTGATCATATGATACATTTTTCTACAATATTTTAGATTTGCTTTTTGCTCTATGATTTTCAACATATTAAAGTATTTCATCACAATAAGTACCTAGTTATTATATTTTATACAAGAAAATTTACAAGCATTCCATTTCATTCTTAAATTATTATATTAAAGATACTCGTATAGTATTTTACTTCTTTTTTTTTTGTAACATATTACATGTACCGAGTGTTTCGCTACGAAATTTTTGTTCTTTATAATTCAAAATTTGAAATCGAAACAGAGATGCAATAATATTTTATGACCTAAATTAAATTTGAAAATTCAAAGGTTTACATACTTGACAAAGTGAAAGATTAAGTCAACGATTAAGTCTAATAACGGTTTACTAGACGTTACTACATTATACAGCTTAGATTTCAAAATTTAACATTTCTAAATTACGAAATTACGAAAGTTATCACAAAAATAAATATTAGCTGATCCAAAATTCTTACAAAAAAGTAATTACCGCAGATAAAGACTGATGTCAAACAGTGTCTACATAATATACGTCCTTCATTACACTCAAGTTAAATCTTAGATTTTTCGTATATGCAGGCACGGTCTTGCTTTGTTCGGCGCCCTACGCGGCTTTCAAAGCGTGACACCTCCCTTTTTAAAGGCAATATGCAACATAAAAGGAGTTTTTCAATTTAGTTTTAATCAAATTAACAGAAGAAAATACCTTTTCAGCGGTCGCACTAATCTGAAATTAATCGCACTATTTCGAAAGGATTTTTATTTTTTCAAAATTCAATGGCGTCCCCGTTTTCCGGCGCCCAGTGCGAATGTATAAACTCTATTTTAACTTTTAAAAACGTTTGAGTTGGAGTAAGAGGCTCATATAGCTTTCATATAGTTGGACTTCAACTCAAATTGAAACAGAACTTGAAGATTTTATTTATTGTCAGCATATCGATCCTCACGGAGCTCTGCAATTTTTCGTGTAGAAAAATAAAATATGCCTACATGCTAATGCTGATATTTCAAAATTTCCATTAACTATTCTACAAAATTTGACGTCATAAATTATTTGACAATCACTTCAACAGTATACTTTGTAAAAGAGGAAAGCATAATATGTATCCATAAAGGAAAATTAAATTATAGTTTTATAGTATATTTATTGTGGTTGTGTGTGTAATTGTGTGTTTCACAATTTATCTTTTAATACATACAAGAAAAATATAAGTGGCATAATTTTTGTTTGCTTATATTTAACATTTTTGTTTTTTTTTATTATTACAAACTTTTACATTTAGATTACTGCCTCACATATGACGTTCAATTAGAGTTTATAGAAAAGCCAACGTGTTTATTTCTTACATTTGAAGTCTTAAATACAGGGAGAAATGATTTAAAGCATACAGCTATCTAGAGAATTATGTGTATAATGGCATTATTCAAAAAATAAGTTTCTAATTTTAAGTGACAATAAAATAAAGAAAGGTTAACTACTTTTTTTTATTAAAATTCAAATTTCAATAAAATTTTTTAATTTCTTAATTTTTTTTTTAAATCTTTAAATATTTAATTAACAGAGGCTTCAATTGACAGTCTTAATACATTGAACACATTTAGGAATTTTGATCACAAAGACCAATTTTTGACAATAATAATATATTGATGACGGTTATAATAAACAAAGTAATTCGTTTCACACTCTTAGTATAAATTTTTGGCAATAACAAAGTAAACTTCACGATATTATGGCCATTTTATCCAAGTCACAATTTTATTCAAGTTCTTGATTATTTTTGATTATTTTTTCAATGGATCCTTTGATTTAACCCAAAATAAACACGAAAGATAAATTTGGTAAACGCAATTATATTCATTTATATTTTAAAAAATTTCAGTACATAATATTTTCATGAAAATTTCATAATGGAAATCGAATTAAATGCCGCTTCATTTCAACTTTTTTTTCAGGATGGCAACTCTAAACTACATTTATTAAATTTCTCCGTTTATTTTACAAATAAGAAATATGATTATTTCAAATGTAACACAAAATGAACGTCAGCAAGAGCGAAAACTAAATGGAATCAATTAGCCTTCACTGTAGGACTTTAATAAATTAACAAAAATATTATACTATAGTATAAATTCCTAATTTTTTTTATTTTAAAATTGAAGGTTCCACATAATAATCGAAATTTTAAGAAAATTTTAATTATTTTGTAGAAGCAAAATTCACTTATTGTTAAAAAAATTATTGAATATGTGTAACCTTCTATTAGCCCATAATAGAAGATCCCATATCTCTTCTATTCCACAAAAATCCAATTACATTTATCTTTCGCAGTTTTTTATCGCCTCACCAATATTATTTTCTGTCCACACACTATATTATTATCATCTTATAAGTGAACTAAATAATTAAGTAGAATTTTTTCGATCAAACTATACTAACAATTAAATCAGAACCTATGATTATTATACTACAAAATTGTAGTGTGAACATATGTATGTAGTTATACAAATGTATATTTTGTTTAAGAATTTTTTTCTTTATTTTTTTTATTAATTAATGCCCAAATATCCCTTAAATTTTTTGGTACGATATCATTTTATTTAGGAACAAATGTCCTCTTCTTATACTTATAATGTTTGCTGCTCTTATTGTAACAAAAATTTTGGGTATTTCTGATCTTCTGCACTTTTCATAAATGAAATTTTTTTCAAAAAATTTTGTATACAAAAGGACTTTTTCTACTAACAATAATTTGTGTTTTTAATATTTTGTTATACATACTTCTTAACCGAAAATAAATGGATATCGTACCGTAATTTGGAAAATGTTAAAACGAAAATAATTAGAATAATATAAAATTTATGAAAATATTAACGAAAAAATTAAATATTTAAATTCTTATTGGAACATTTCTAGTTGCTGTTGTTGTGCGTATAAATGAAAAATAATTAGGGTAAACTTTTCTTTTTGGTGGGTTTGTATTCTTTTTGTTTTTTGTTTTTATTTTAGAAAACCGAATATAAAAATAGTTAATAATTAAATTTCGTGAAAATTATAATATAAAAATTTGTTTTTAGTTCAATTACGAAAAATATTTTCTTCAAAATATAAAAATGATTAACATTTGTATAAACGATTTCTATTAAAATGACTGGTGATAACTGAATAGCGGAGATAAGTAGAAGGTTATCTGATTGCATACTTTTAGGTTCAATAATTTTCTTTGTTCTTAAATTTTAAATGGCTATTATTTTTGTTCCGTTTTGAAATGAAAATAATTGAAAACAATAAAAATCTGCTTATACATTTTATATTAAAAAATTAAATAACTCAAAATAAGATTATATTACTTTTAATTATTATAGAAAATCAGTCACAGTTGATTTAGTCGAAAAAAAAACAAATTCGTTAAGTAATTTTTTGATTTAATATTAAATGTAAATTAAAATAATTTCAAACATCTTTCATAAATTTTATCTTATGAAAAACTATCTACCGCAAGATGATAATATAATCACACAACCCCTAAATGTATGCAATGCAGTAGGTAGAAATCTATGGGTATCAGTATAAAAGAAATTTGCTCATAAACGACTATCCTATCAAGCACTCGTTTTAATTAAATTATCTTCAATAAATTTTATATGTTTTTGATTCAAAACATGATTTTTTTAATAAATATTACAAAATTTGATTGACCTAACGAATTGTCGAACTTGCCCACATAAAAAATTTATTCCAAAATGTTTTTTTTTTTAAAACCTCGACTTTCCAGTTTTTGTTAATCTTATATTCAAAATCAAGTTAAATTTTTATACAGTGTGAACCCGTAATGTGGTATAATCTCTCAGGGGCAGAAAGGTCGAACAATTTTAAAATAAGAATAATTATATTTCACAAAAATTCCATAATGGTCAGAATCTTACCTGGAAACCGCCCAATTTGCAATCGAATTATCTCAATATATTTCAAAAATTATGAAAGAAAAAAATTGAATAGGCTAAACTTTTTAGCAATTGGTCAGTTTTCCATTACATAATAACTTCCAGTAATTATGGAAGTTATAGTCATTTAAGTAGATACACCTTTTTACCAAAACAAAAAATTTTCAACTGGGATTTTTGGTTAAACATATACATATTATGGTTAAAAAAATATTTTTATAATAAATTAATTTTTTTTTCTAATTCCAAAATTTTGTGCAAAACCTAAACATTTAATATATGTAAATTTATTGAAACAAAATACAAATTAAAATAAGAAATTAATGTGGCTTTTTGACATACCCTTTTCTATTAGAAAACTTTATTAAATAATTATTTCCTCAACATTACGTGCCAATATTATTTCTAAAATTTGAATTTTGAAATCATAAGTTATTCTATTAAAACTTTCACATAGATAACGTAACTATTATTATTTTACCAATAAAAATCAATTATTATTTTTCAATAATAATTCAAAATTTTCAATGAAAATAATTTTGATTATTGATACCACAAATTGATTCTAAAAATTATGTGTGTCCGAAGTTTAAAATTTTAAAAATTTTTTTGCATGAAATTTAATTTTTTTTTGTTTCATTTGATGCGTAAGCTTTACAAACCTTACCGAATCACGAATGTCAGTACTACTTTTGCAGTACGTTTTGTAATTTTGATTTTTTTTCAATCAACAATCACGAATTTAAAAAACTTGGCCGGTTTTGCTTATTTCTTTAACAAATTGCAGAAATCCACTTGCAGAAATCTCGTACCACTGAATTTAATTTTTTTCCATTATTTTTTTTTTTTTTAATTTTCACACAAATATTTTATAAATTTATATTCTTCCTTACCGTTAGTAATAAAATTTTTATTACAATATTTAAGTATCACTGCTTTTTACAGTTTCCTAATATAAATACGCAACAATTATTTTTACTAAAAAGAGTTTTCAGTGAAAACGCAGTTCTCCATAGTAGGGAAACTTAAATAATTTGCAATAAATTTAAATTCGAGATGTAAAACCAATGAACCTATAAATTTTTTGGAAATATCAGAATTCGGAAACCGAACTGGAGGAGGATTTCACATTTTTTACCATATCTATGGAGCGGATTGAAGTTTTATATTTTAGTTCTGGTTGTTACCGCAATTAATTGGTGAACTTATCAGGGAATCCGGGTTCTTTTACACTTTTCTAGGTATGTCAACAAAAACCTTACTATCTTCCTTGAAATTGAAAAGATATGTTCAAAAGCCAATTTCATAATCTTCTGTAACACTTTGACTAAACTAGACCGACATTGCGGTCGATTATAGGCTGATCACATCAGATTTTTTATTTTACAAACCTTGAACTTTTCAAAGGATATTACTTTAAGAATTTAATCATATGACGTAAATTTTCACAGTTCATAATGTCCTCTTTTTATAAATTATTAATTTTATTTGTTATAATATTTTCTGTTTCTATCTTACTTTTGTATTTATTTTTCTATCAAAATGAATTCTATAAGCAATGCTTAACATAATAATTAATTACGCATATTTCATCAAATATTAAAATATCGTCTAAATAGGTTCTTGTTATTTTGTCTATTTCTAACTGCACAAAACAGACTAAAATCACAACTTAAAATATTTTCTATAAAAACACAAAATAAAAACACAAATTTTTCTTCTATTTGCCCATTATTTATCCAAAAATCAATGATCCATATTGATTTACAAATTAATTTATTTATAAAAAGAATAAAAATAAAATAGTAAACATCAATAAATATTAAAACCATATTGATTAGATATTATATAATACTTAATATATGTACAAACGAGTACATACATTTATAGTAATATATATATATATATTTGTGTATATATCTATTATTTTTTATTTTTATGTAATACAATTTACAAGCAGAACTAACACTATAATGTAATAAACACTCCTTAATCCCTGATCTGTTATTATCACAATTCTATAATGTTTTATAAATAAAAAATATCTTTTTCTTTACCCTCTTTTACTCTGTTACAACATGCCTATTCCTATAATCTACTCCTCTCTATTCTATTCTGTTCATTATTTGCTTGTGAAACCCTCTCTTCTTATTTCCTTATCTGTCTTCTGTCTTCTCATTCTCATCTTCTCGATCTTGTAATGTAATACGAACTAAGAAGTAAGAACATTCCTTTTCTCTATTAGACTTTCATTTTTCTTTTTACTTTTTTGTTCTTTTTTTTTGACAAAGTTTCACTTTATTGTTTTTGTAATTTTTATTTCTTTTTAAACTTTTTTGGACAGAATAATATGATATTTTTTCCCTAATGAATCAAATTAAAGAAATCCTTTCCTATTATAACAAGAAAAAAAAACTGTTATATTTAAAGTGCCTATCGTATTATAATTTCCACATTTTATGTTGACTTTACAATAAAAACAGAGAAAATAGATCATGTACAAAAAAAAACCAATGTAAAACAAGAAAGAAAGAAATAATCCTTCGGCTGAAAATAACATTAGAAAAAATCTCATTTCTGTTTTGCTATTTTTCTCATCTTTTCCATCCCTAAATTCCAAAAAAAAAATTTAAAGCGATTATTTAGAAAGAGCAAATTTGATATTGTCTGTTTGGCTGTCTGTCTTTTTTTCTCTATAGATTGAATGTATTTATCAAACAAAAAATTTACATCAAAAATAACGAGCAACAATAAATACATAATTTAATATTTTCAAATGCAGCCACTTATTTATGGATGTAGAGCTAAAATTTTTAAATTCACTATCATTCGAAATTATACAATTTTTAAGCTCAATGTGGTTTAACCATTATAGAATAAGCAAAATTCATGAAATTCATTGAATCTTCATTAATGCTTTACTCATCACAGTCTAAATTATAGAAGCTATATCCAGTCTTTCAATAAGCTATTACTCGTATAACAATACTACAGACGATAATTTGCGTGACATAAACAATATTATGGTGTTCATAAATTACTCCCTTTTTCACGAATATTATTTTTTATCGAATATTGTAAAACAGAATATTATTTCAAATTTTACAAAATTTCGACCGAATTAATTAATAAATTGCCAAAAATTTAAAAACAAAATTAAAAAATTTTAAATTTGAACGAATATTGTTTCTGTATTAACCTCGTATAAGACAATTTTATAAATCTTAAATTCCTTCTTTACCCTCTTCCTTTAACATCATTATATTTCTATCAATTTAAACATATTTGACAAGAATAAATCGTTCAATTTTTAAGCATACACTTTCGTTCCGTAATTATAAAGAAAATATAAGGCTGACTTATAAACTGACATTTTACTTAACGCAATAATGTCTAATCTACTTAAAACAAGAAAAAATAACTTAACAATTGAGAGTGAAAGAGAAATAACAATTAACTTTATTATTCTTTTTATTTTAAAGTTGATAATTAACTAAGAATGTGATAATTACTTAAAATTCATTAAAAAAATTATTAAGTAAAAATTTTGAATTCTAATTATTACAAATCGTTACTTCAAATGTTTTAATTTCTCTTTCCCAACTCTAAGTTTTTTTCCTCTAGATATCTTTAAATTTTAGAGGAAAAAAATTCTAGGAAATGACCACAATTTAAAAATTTTACTCATTTTCTAATTCAAATTTTTATTATTATTGTACACTATCATTTTATTTTCTTTCAGCTCACAGAAGACTAAGTTCTTGTAAGTTTTTCAACTAGATAGTAATTTATAGTCAAATTAGGCGCCATAGATTCTTAACTTTATTTCATGTTATTTTTTTGTCTTTAATAATTTTCGTAAAACTTAGATCCTTATTCCATCAAAGTGAATATACAAGGGTTATTTAAGTTTTTCTTTTTTTTTTGTTTGTGTATTTTTTCTGCTTACTGAATTGAGAGTAATATGAGCGGAAACTAGATAATAATAATAAAAATTAGATAGAGATAAAATCATTATTGCCTTTTAATTTATTTCTTCTTTGTACAGTTATAAAAATTGGCGAAGGAGAAAAAAAAAGAGAGAAATAATTTTTGTACAAAAATGGTTATTAATCACTCTCCAGTGTTGTTTATTTTTGTAAATTTACTAGACTTCTATTCCGAGGAGCTGAATTGGAATGAAAGAAAACGAAATTATTTAGATTGAAATGAAACCGTTAAATTAAATAAAGAGCACCAAAATGAAAAGTAATTTTTGACTTGACCTTTTTTCAATTTTAATTTTTTTTCATGGATTTTGTATTTAATTTTCTATTTTTTGTTTCTATAACTAATTTGCGCTCTTTTTATTTAATTTTTTTTTTTTGTAAATAAATAAAATATATAGAATAACGAAAATTTGAGTTTACATTTTGAGAAGAAAATTAAGCAGCAATAGAAAAAAATAAGAGAGAACTTTTACCAGATTTTATTTTTGCTTTATTTTTTTAACATTGAAAATTGATTATTAAACATTAATTCATTTTTCTAATACTGCATACAAATTAGAATTATAGTGGAAACTTCATTTGAATGTAGAAAATTAAAAAATAAAAATTGAGCAATTTTGATAATCCATAAAGAAAACCAAACATGAAATTTTTGAAAAATTTTTAATACAATTTTCATTGTCAATATAATCGGCAACACCATCATGAAACAATATTAAAGAGGAATCACTAAATTCTTGTCGAAAAATTAATAGCAATTCAAATATTCAGAACGATAGTATTACATTTTAACTATAGATCAATGATTCTTATACAACATTTTAAAAAAAAATTATAATATTATTGTATAGAATTTTATTTAACAACCAAAACCAACGATAAAAAAAAATTAAAGGAAATTGCTTTTCCTCCTCATTTTCATCCTTGTTATTATTTTGTTTTGCGTGAAATTTAATTGTCTGTGTCGGAAAATTTTTGGAAAATTTATTTTTTAATTGGCATAAAGTGTTAAATAACAAATCATAAAAAACGTGACTTTATTTGGGGTTTTCATATTTTATTATATTAGAAAATAGAATAATAGAAACTTTAGTGTTATTCACGCAAATACAATTGGGAATCGGGAAAAAATTTAATAGAACTTAACACTTTATTTAAGTAATCATCTTAATTTTTGTCAATTTAAAAAAAATATGAATAATTTAAATCATATTTTTTTAAATCTATTTAATTACAAAATTTTTGATGTTATTTTTTAAGGCGGATTCTTAAATATAAAAAGGAAAATGTATGCATTTCCAAACTCTTACAAAATAGAATTCAATTTCTCTAATTTCTCTAAACAACACGTGTTTAAAGTATTTATAATTGAAATTCATAAAAACACAATATCTATTTCAAATATAAATAAATTCTCCTTTTTTTTCGTTTTGAGCCATTAAAATAAATAAAGGATAATTAAAATTTTTTTTATCATTACATTTTTAGAATGACAATTATTAATTTATGATTAATTGCTTCAGATGAATTCTAAATTACTTTTTTAAAAATTACATTCACGTTTTATATTTTAATTTATATAAAGTTTTCTAAAATTTATCACGTTTTTTAAATATTTTAAATGATTTATGTATAAAAATTTTCTATATATATGTATATTACTTCACTAATGGTGTATCAGTATAGTACCAGCTATACATCCCATATAAATTTCAATTGTAATAACTACAATATTAATGTGAGCTATAAAGTATTTTGATATTTGGAATTTAAGGAAAATTTCTTTTAAATTTGATGGAAAGGATAAACTAAAAAATTAATTTTAATTATGCATTCTATTAAATTTTTTATTTTTTTATATTTATTGCTAGATGTAAAATTATTTTAGAAGAGAAAATTTTTTTTTTAATGTGATGCACTTTTTGATTAATTAACCCTTATTTGATGTGATGTGTATGATGTGTAAATAAATGATCCTTTGAAGATCTTTAAAGATAAAACAAAAATACAGTTCAGAGTTTTGTTAAAACTCCAAAATGTTATTTAAAAACCTGAAGCCAGCAATTAGATTGATCTTCTAGGGTTCTATTCATCTCGTCTTTTTTTGGAGAAAAATGGATTAGAAGTAATAGTTTTATTTTTTAAACTATTTCTGTTGCATATTACATAAATATGTATTTAGGGAGTTCAATTAGGTGTGAACTTGTTTCAATTAGGTACACATGTTATGGCACCGATCCCCTAACCGAAGGGCTTCCGGTTCAAAACTTGGTCAGGTCGCTATACTTGTCATACTCAATATCAATAACCTTTAATATTTAATATAAAGAAAAAACTACGGCAGGCTGGTCACCGCCTAATTAACTTGATGACTTGTAAAACCTTAGGTTAACTCTAAAGCAGTTATTCCCAAAGTGGTCTATGTAGTTTCCCAAGGGTCTATGAAGTCCTGCTAGATGTCTACGAAAAAATATGAATTTAATTCAATAAGTTTTTTATTTAACTTTCTCACATCATAGGTGTATCTTGCCACTGTTAGAACATTACATCTACCAAAAAAAGTCGCAGGAGGTCTTTCAAAAATTGAAAAACACGACAAAGAGTAATGCTCTTAACGAGAGAGAATTGAAAAGAAATCCTCTTAACGAGAGTGGATAGAGTTGACCGTGTCAACATTATGATATCCGTATGAATAAATTATTTTAAGAGTTGCATGATAACTGCTCTGTTTGACTCTTTCACACGACCTCTTTTTTGACGTGCTATTGTATACATACAGCTTTAATAAAATATTTGCTTATGCGAAATTTCAATGCTGCATCTTCTATAATATCTGAGACAATATAGCGAAATAACTTTTGAAGTTGTAGCGCAGCTACCCGAACCTATGCTTCGATAACTTTCAATTTAAATAGGATTCCGTCATTTACTGTCATAAATCATGAAGAAATGGCTAAATCGACTCAGAATTTGTCATTGATCAAAAACATATACATTTAAGTTTTCATCTTAGACAATTTCTTCTTAGCGTTACGAGTACCTATACAGTAAGGAAAATTTATACGAATATACATTCGTACGGGCATAAAAATTATATAACGTTCTACAAAAAAAAAATTAATAAGAATTTAATATTAAGTATCTTAAAGTTTTATTTTTTATACCTATTTTAATTTTTTGAAAATATCTGACATACTTTATTTTATTAATAAAACTTTCTTATCATTTGTCAAGCTGAAAATTGGTGCTAGAAAAGACTTTCACCTATTACTTTTTTTTCATTTCAAGTTTCAATACTTTAAAATTTTTATCTTTATGCGCTCTTAATCATTTATAGCTCCTTAATTCTATAATATAATTTTATTCTATTCTAAAATTTTCATATTTACTAAACTACACAAAAAATCATTCTCTTTGTATAATGTAAAATTCTGTTTTCAATAAACTATATGAATCAACTTAAATTTCTTAACTTTAATAATGGTACTTATAGATTTTATATTCAATAAAATCTATAAGTACCATACTAGCTATATGGTAAAAATAATAAATTATTCGCGTTTGAATTATTTTCTCTATATTATACATATTATATTACGTGAAATATACAGTACACTTGTAATGGAAATTCATAACTTACAAAGTTTAAAGTAAAATTACATAAATCTTGAATTGGAAGTCCTCAAGTGTGCAAAATAATGTACAATATTTTAAAAAATAAAATTTATTAGAAAATTATACATATAAGGAATAAATAAGGAATAAATTTTTAAGTAATTTTCCGGAATATTACAAATTTTTTGAAATTTTATATAACCTAGATTTAAATCGTAATACGTATTTGTTTTTTACGCAGAAAAATTTCAATTTAATAAAGTTTAAAAATTTCAGCATAAATACGAGTAGAAAAAGAAAAAAACCTTTTTCATATCATTTGTTTTCAATTTTGTTGGATTTTCCTTTTTTTTTATAGGTCACTACAAATAATATAATTTAAGATACTTTTTTAAATGCAGGACCAATACTTATTATTTTTACTTTATTTACTGTGAACTTTACATTCACTGTAGATTTTTATTTATTTACGAAACGTAATATAAGTAAAATCTTGTTAAAAAGTCCTTGAAAACATTCTTGTTCTTTTTTTATTTTGTTTTTTAATAATGTTCGATTGCGTATTAAAATAAAATTTGTTAACTAAATATAATGATACTTGAGGGTGTATAGAATAATAAACTGACCTATGGAAAACTACTTAACCTATACTATTTGATAAAGAACAAAAAAAAATGTTAAGGAAGAAAAATACTTAGCGTTTTTTAAGAAAAATAAAAGAATTTTGCAGCTTCTTACGCAATTAGATAGCTTTGAAATTGCGTATACAATGAAAATTTTGGATAATTGGAATGTGTTTTGTTTTCTGTAATTCCCGGAAACATTTTGTTTACATATTATTTAGGAAAAATTTAATATGAAATAATTTTAAAAAATTATTAATGATGATTAAAAATATTTTTTAAAAATTTATATTTATTGTAAAAAATAACTTTTGCTCCCCCACACATAAAAGAAGAAGTACATTACTCAATAATAACTAAGATTCAAATGGGATCCAAATTTATAATAAATAATTTTAACGGCAGACGAAAGAACATTTAATTTTCATAATATTTTGCTAAAATTTCAAGTTTTATATTAATAAATGAATGATGAATTCAAAAGCGAACCAACTTGTTGCTTCTCTTAAATGCTAGCTGCTACTTAAAATATTGGAGGCGTAACAGAAAAACCTTAACATTCACGCCATATAATATTTAAAGAATAAAATCAAAATATTTAATTTTTTTTTTTACTTTATTTCCTCAATGCGTTAAAATGATTTTATTAACTGAACGAAATCACCATATTTTTTTTTTTTTAAATAATGGAAAACAAAAATTCATCAAAAAAACAGAAAGGAAGAAGTTTTTTTTTAGCTGATTATACAACATAATAATAAATTAGGCATTTTTGTATCGCATCGCAGTATCTTTTATTTCATCATAACCATTCTATAGGAATTTTTGAATTTTTTACCGCATTGCATACAATAAGGGAGGTTATGTGATGGCAAAAAATTTTGCATGTCGAGTTTTTGGTGGAAACGCCCTTCTTCATGGCAGGGGAGTGTAAATAAATTATTTTTCGAATTTAATGAGTTTGTTTTGGCTACGGGAACACATTGATCAACTTTTGGAATATTTTAGGCCTTTGAAACTGGGCTTTTTTTCAGGCCAATTTTATATTTTTGCGTATCTAAAAAGAAATTATCAAGCAATTTCTATGAAATTTCTTTGTAATTTAATTGAATTCTATAAGAGCCAAATTTACATTTTTCTGGATATGCTAACTATTAGCTTACTAATGCCTTAAAAATTGGAAAAAAGTGTCTAAAATGCATTTTCATAGTTGCTTGTAAGAGTTTCGTTTAACTTGACAATATACATTGCGGTCGGTTATGTGCTGACCATATCAGATTTTTTTTTTTTAATATTTTGTATGAAAGAAAGTATGAAAATCAAGAAAAATAAAAAAATAAAAAATTTTTTTTTTATTTATGGCTTTGATAATGTTTAGAATTTCAATGAAATTCAGATTTTATTAAGATCTTGATTTTTTTTATTATTTTTCATTTTGATTTTATGTTGAAACCTTAAAACAGCCACAAAAAAAATACAAATTATTTATACAAAGGCGAAAAAAAGCAATGTTAGCACATTTCAAAATTGAAAATTACTTAATGATATTATACGTTATTGTTAAAGCAATCTGTTATTATAATTACATTATTTTAACGAAAAGAGAAGTAAATAACCAGAGAGTTTCCCTATAACTCTGTATTAAATCCCATTATACTAATATTGTCTATTACAGATGGCCGAAAAATTCTCTTGCTACTATTTAAGAAAATTTACTTCATATATACCAATTAACTGCATATTTTATTAATGCAGTGCATTAAATAAAGTAAATAACACGAATTACTCGTACTAGTTTGTTGTCGCGAAAAGTCGTCTAAAACTAATGACACTCTTTAAGGAATCTCCATCACAATTTTTTGATTCAGATCCAAATGTATTTTATTGCTCCAATAATCGGACTCGGATTTAAATTACGACAAATTAATGTCAACATTAAGTGTTAATGTAAATTTGTCGTAATTTAAAAATATTTTGCATCCCATTCTTTCTTTAGATTTACTTTTCAAGTTATTTTTAATAACAAATATTAAACCTATTTAGTTCGTCAATTCATTCTTATTTACTTATTTAGTTCGTCAATTCATTCTGTTTTTATTTAATTTCCCTGTAATATATTGAAATTTGTTTTTGATGATAACAAAGATAATATGAAACCATTATCATTTCGATTTCACAATCAGATTTTTATTAAAGTTATGACAAAACAAAAACTCATATTCAAACATATTGAATTTTACTATACCTGTATACATACATAATCTTCAAACTATGTTTTCGTTTGCACAAACTTAAACTTTAAGCACATACAAAATCGTCTCTATTTGATGGTTTTTTATGAAAATTTTTAAAGTTATTGAAAAGTTAAAAATAGAAAATCTTAACCGTAAGAAAATTTTAGATAATTTTAAAAATTCAAGTTTTCCAAATTTTTTTTTTGTTATTTATATTTTATAGATGATTAATGGTTATACAAAACCATATAATTTTTTACTAAAAAATGTTGTTCCTGTATACAGGCTATATCTACTCAATACTTGAGCATAATGAGTAATATTATAATGTAAGAGAAAGATATACAAAAATAACTTGATTGTTGATTCCCTGCGTTCTCTGTTCTCATTCGATATATTAAATTTCAAAACTAAATTTTTATTCTCAAGATTTAAGTTACACAACAATTCCGTCAGGAAACGTTAGTCTAAATATTAAAATGAAAATGGTACTGTTCAGGATTGTCGTTTAGTTCCGATTGGTTACTCCCTCCGCATTTTGGTTTTGAAAATTAACAGAAAAACTAAATATTTTAGGAAAATATTAAACAAAAAAACAATCTACATTATTAAACTAACTTTCGTTCATATACAAAAATTTCAAAAATTGCATACATTGCGGATGAAGCAATTAATTGGAAGACGCGTTAAATTTATGCTTTGAATTCAAAGTTTGAATGCGTAAGTTAAGAAAAATAGTTATACTTTCTGGTGGCATGGAATTTATTTTTAGGTTTTTTATTTATAGAAATTTGAAAATAACTTTTAGTTTCTAAAACAGTAAGGTGCCGAAAATTCAAATTTTTTAAAATTTCGACAGGCAATAACTTAAGAGAGAGTGAAGATGGAAAAAAGATTTTTTCTAACGAAATAGGTTTCTAATAAAGACCTATTTACATATTAATTCCTTCAGGACTGTACAAGTTTTGTACACATGCCCACGGACGCACGGGGTGAAACTAATAAGCACTTTATTTGAAAAGGTCAAAGAAAGATTCACCTTTTTTAGGAAAAATTTTAGCAATTTTACCTTAAAAATATTTTAATCGAAAATTTTATTTTTATAATTTTAAATTTCAGAAAATTTATGGGCAAACTTTTAACGTTACAATATCAGGACGGAGTTAATTGGCAGAGTATTCCTTAAGTATACGCATATGTAAAACTTAAATATAGTTTTAGCTGAATTTAAAATATTATACGTGGTTATAAATGTTAAGTAATGATTTTTAAATGTTCACATATTTTAAAATCGTATCAACATTAAAATCAATCAATAAACACATTTTTAGATATTATATTACATGTTTTTTATATATACCCGCTTTTAATATATATTATAAATCAAATTTCGGAAGTATTTCAAGAAAAATGTAATTCATATAACCTTGACACACTTTATTTTAGCAGAAATGTAGTAAAATATCACTATATATAATCTGTACATAATGCAACATAAAAATTAATATTTCTCATTTTACTTACATACTTACAGCTGAAAATTTTGACATACTCATAAAGTGACAGCATTATTTTAATAACCTTTTAATAAAATTCAAAAAAAAAATGTAAAAATATGTGCTCTTTTAAATTTTATGTTAATGCAAAAAATTATGTTCTTCGAGGCTATTAAATATAAATAAAATATTTATGTTGAAATTAATATTTACTTTAATTCATAAACGAATCGGCATATACATTATATGTATATATATGTATACATACAGATATTCATATACAACACTGAAAATATAATATGAAAATTATATTTTAATAAGAAAAATCTCACGTAGCTTTCTATGGTTTTTGATTAGATTTTAAGAACATCAATTTTCAATTATATTTTAGATATGGTATTTATATTTAGTGTTATATAAATAAAACCTTATGCCTTAAATTCGTAAATGCATACATGAATTCATATATTGTATAAGCTATAGAAATATGGAGTTTTTATATAGATTTTTTACATAGATTTGTTCTTCTTTCGTGTTTTTTTTTCTTCATTTTCCTTGTTATCCTATGTTTGTTTGCCTTTTCTATTTTTCTTTTTATTTATTTTGCGAAAATCCTTATATACCATTGTTTAACTTTAATTTATACTCATACTTTTATGATTCTATTTTCTAATTCCTTAAAATATCACGGAAGTAATCTTTGTAACATGTTTATTTTTTATTAAGGACATGTAGAGGTACTTTACATTAGATTTGGTTCTAACCTTCATTTATATGAATATATGTATAACACGAACGTGAGTTGTAGAAATGAAATCCAAAAAAAAAATCATTTTATTTTTCTTTTGTTTGGAATTAATTAAACTGTTTTTAAATGGATTTTTGAAATTATCATGTATAACAAATAAATTTTCCTACAAAAAACCGTAAATGGAAAAATTGAAAAATTCATCAGAATATTGAATACTTATATATTAGAAAAACGAAGTGACAATGCACTGCAACAATAAGTGATCTATAATACTGTTCTCAACTAGAGTATACAACGTATGTATAGTTAGAAAACTATTTGAAATTTGTGCGATTGTAAATAAACAAAATATAATATTCTCAATTTTGCAACGGCTTTTAACTTTAAAATTGAATAACGTATTCTATAAAACAAATTGAAAGTAACCAATGTTTTTTTGAAACAACCTAATTTATGAGTACCCATTAAATTTCTCAAATATTTATTATTTAGGCTTATTTTAGTTACATGCAATGAGTTATATGCAATCGTAATTAAGACTAATTATAATTAAACAATATATGAGAAGTCTTCAGTGGCTATCTTCGATTTCATCAATTTAATTCACAAGGATTTCCGGTCTATTCACATTCACTCACCTGAATAGAACTATTAAGTTTATACCATAATTTTGGTTTTTTAACGAAATTTTTAAAAAAAAAATTTACAACTTCATGAATTTCTAACTAAAATTGAGAGAACTTTAGTGAAACCTTTAAGGATGTCCGTTTTAATACATATGGAATATAATGATATACAATAGTTATCTCAGTTTCTCAAAATTTCTATGAAAATTATAATATCTCAAGACATTTGAAAAAGATAAACTTTTAATATAAATGGGCTCCCGTCTAATAATTCTCAAATCGATCTGAATATACTATCGTTGTTGGTGTGTGTATTACTTAGGCACAATATTACATTAAAAATTGCTTTTCTTGTATATTTTGTATTTTTAATAATTTTCAAAAATAATTATCACAATTCTTAATCCCGGATATGCCATTTTTAAAGTGATTGCCATAATTCCAAATTGCAATACTCAAAAAGAAGGTATACTACCTTCTTCGTCACAACTACTATAAACCAATTTAAATATTTTTCTATGTAAAAATCACTTAAATTACTTCAAATATCCTTACATTACATTCAACATTTGTAAATGCTTCATCTAACGTCATCCGTAGAAAAAATAAATTTAATATTGAAAGCTTGTGAAAAATTTTACACCTACAATATCTACGTTCTACAGGAATAAATTCTTCTAATGTATTGGTATGAGAATTTTTGCAGTTGCAATCATTAATTTAATCACGAATCCAACATTATTTATTTAAAAAGTTCAAACTAAAAAATTTAATTTTCTCCTTTTTTAAAATTCTTAGTTTAAGTTTGCTAAAAAAATTACTTTTTAAAATGCATGTAATTTTTAAAATAATTTGTAAATAGCTAAGCGTTAGAGAAAATTTAAATTTATGTAGGCAATATTTTATAAAAAAAAATTAAAAATTAATCCTCACTCAAGCAATAATTCTAATTCTATTTTCAGTTTTAAATAATGATGTAGAAATTTTGGTAAAATTTAAAAAACGAATTGAAAACAAGAATTATAAAATGAAATATTCATTGCATTTTTCGAAAAATAAAAAAGGAAACGCAGCTAAGTTGCACTTGAAATCTATGAATTAGGACTTTATAATATTCTGTTGTTAAAATTTCGATTTGAATCAGATACGAAATATTTTTAAAATGATTTCGTGGTCTTTCTATTATATAATTGATAAACATCCTTTCCCTCTTGACATTTATTTTTCATTAATTTCTATAACGTGATTAACTGAAATTTTATGATTAGAAAATTAAAATGTCGAGATTGTCGTTTTGCACGAATTTATATTCCAATATTCTTCAGTTTAAATTAGGGCCGTTAAATATTTATGATACCATTACCTTAGTATACTTTGACTGATTTTTCTAGTCCAAATTTGAAATAATATTTAGTTCATACAGAGTATTTTTCTCAAATTTTTCAAACTAAAACTCTGTTTATTGAGAAAAAAATTCAATTTTAAGGTTATTTTATTTTTCGCAGAATTACGACTTATCCTTATGAATATAATATAATCCTTATGAATTTTCTATCAAAAAAAAAAAAATTTCGAGATACGACTTCCGAATCTGCACCACTTTGCTCAACTCAGCCCAAAATAAACTTAAACATAAAGCCTAACATAAACTTAAAATGTGCTTAGGGTGTATAGGGCAATTCGCTGTTCTGAAGCTATTGAAAAACTTACATTTTCCAAAATTTTATTTTGCAAAATAAAATTAATATAAAAGTTACTCTAGACATGTTTTCTATTCAAATTTCTTCCGCATATTGTTTAAATTTGGTCAAAATTTTGAATTTATTGCGAATAATATAACATTGTCAATATTTTAAGTAACATAAGATTAAATTTTAACTGTAACAATCTATTTCAACTTCCTACGGATGGAAAAATTTTGAATTAATTATCTGATGTCATAAAATATTATAATAAATAATAAAAAACAAAATGAAAACCATTTATAACGCATTTATTATTTTAATTATAGTTATGTGCTAAAATTTTTAATGAGTGAAATAAAAAAATTTCTGTTAGAATTTTCTTCGGGTAATGACTTCAAAATTGACTAAATAACAACTTTTCAAAATAATATTCCAAATTTTTATTTTTCTTCTTTCTTATTTTTAGCAGAGTCATCCTTTATAAGTTCCAAAACCAGTTCTTTTTTATAACCTATTTTTATTATGATTATATTTTCAGTTTACCTCATCTTATCTTTAAAGTTTTTCCCATAAAAACATAGAAAAACCAAAACCAAAAAAAAATGGAAATTTTTCTCTGTTATTTTGTTGTCCTAACAATTTATACCTATCCATTAACATTAAACAATTATGTAATATGAAGATGAATATCATTATAATGATAGCAATCCTTATTATTAAAAATCTCTTCTTCTATAGAACTTAATGAAAATAATGAGAAATTAAGTTAGTTTCTATACATACATACATACATATATAATTTTTATGTAACAATATAATAATTATATTAGATTTTATTTTTCCTTTTTATTATTATTTTTTTTTTGTTTTCGTCATCAAAGTAATTTCTTTTTTTTTTAACTATCATAGAACGTATAAACTTTCTCTGTTTGTTATATGGTCCCTATATTATACTTAATTTGTATACACACAATAGGCTACCATAGAAATTATTTTGTGCCTTTAGTCCATTTTAATGAAATGATATTAAATATATTATGCATTATAATATATTATTTTTGTTTATCTGAAGCTAACCAGGATTTCCTAATATCTTTTTATTATGATATATTTCATTTTTTTAATATTATTCGCTTCAGTCTTTTTCTTTTTGTTTGATTTTATTTACTGCTTTCTAAGTTAATGAATTTGTTCTATTATATGCAATATATACAATATATATATTAGGTTTATATAAGCAAAATCTAAACGAAAATAATATACAGTGAGCATAATATACAGAGTACATTTATGTATGAACTATCTAAATTACAGTAAAACTTTCAAACAACAAAGAGTTCATCTAATGAACTTTTATGGTTCAAGATTTATTATTAAATTATTTAATTTAATTTTTTTAATAAAATATTCTATAATTTTTTAAAGTCTACAGGTTTATTGTAGAAAATTAAAAAAGCAAGAAAATCTTAAACAGAAAATAAGATTGTTAAATGAAACGTGATTTTGGCACGCTGAATTTTGTTCCAAAATTGTGATCCCAATTTAAACATTTTTGCCCGATTATCAAACAAATGTAAATTTTTCATAATCCATTCATTACTATAATATTTTTTAAATCATAAATTGGAAACAAATATTTATTGAATGCATTTTATGAAAACAAAGCAAATAATAATGAAATATCAATTATAA
The DNA here is from genome assembly GCF_029603195.1 of Condylostylus longicornis. Classification (NCBI taxonomy): domain Eukaryota; kingdom Metazoa; phylum Arthropoda; class Insecta; order Diptera; family Dolichopodidae; genus Condylostylus; species Condylostylus longicornis. The sequence continues at coordinate 14,427,923 of NW_026577987.1, forward strand.
ACGGCAATTTGAAATAAACAATTGAAAATCAGAGTTTAACAAACAAGTTTTGGTTTTCTTTAGTTAACAAACGAAAATAAAAAATTGCTTTTAACTTTTCAAAATATGCCCTAAAACTCTCCGAAATTCAAAAAATAACTACAATTTTTATCCATATAAGCATTAAAACAAGTGTTGTTTACTGTATGTACTTGTTATACCTCAAACTTTCTTATTTAATTGAATAATTTCTAAAAAAAATCCTTAAATAATACCGAATACATGCATGTAGCTATTCAAAAATGAAAAAATAATGGCTAGCTAGTATAAGCAATTTAAATTAAATTAAATTTAGAAAAAAAATTTTCTTCTTTTGAATACATTGCATACTTATAGGATAAACTAAATTATATTATTAAAAGTACAGAAACATGAGCTTCATTATCAATAATTTATAAATCAATTGATAATGATTAAAATTATAAAAAATATAAAATTAAATTCAAAAATTAAATTTTGTAAAGAATTCAATTTTGGTAAAGTGAATATTCGGAATATAATCTTGGTCGGTGATTATTCGTATTCAATATATTTGAAATTCAAATCAAATTTTTTAGTTATTCAGAATTTTTGTTTTTTATTTAATTGATTTAATTACATATTTGTCATAATTTTTTAGGAAATTTTCATTCAATTACATAATGTAATTGTTATAAGTTTTTATAACTAAAATAGTGAAGTGAAGTTTTCCAGAAAAATTAACCTTTGAATGAAATTTCAAAATTTTAAATTAAATAGAAAAAAAAAATTGCCGGTATAATAGCTATGTTGTATGTTATTAAATATCATGAATAAATAAAACTGCCCTATTAATTTAAATACTTTGATGTACATATTATATGTATGTATATTATATACGTGCACTTATATATGTTCATCATTATTTTTATTCATTTCATCATTTGTTTGTATTTTGAAAGACTATTATTAATTTGAAATAACACGATAACAGAATTCAGAATTGAAAAAAAGAAAAAATAGGTAATATGTGTTTACTCTATAAGTATGATATATACAGGGTAATTCAGAAAGATTTACAACAACATATGTCCCGAGTCTGAAGATTGATCAAGATGATCTGATTATCAATAATGATTGATAACCATCGCACTTAAAATTAATTAAAATCAAAAATGGGGAAAATTTTTCGAGTTTATACTTTTTAACAAAACCTTTAAAGACTTAAAATGCAAATGATTTTTTTTGCTCTAGCACCTGTACCATAAAAGATTTTTTAACTATTCAAAAATCTGCAAAAAAAATTTTAAAATTATTAAGAGTTTCACACGAATCTGTCGGGAGAAAAAAAACTAGAAAAGTACAAAATGAAAAAAAATTGAACTTTTTCCAAAGTTAGAATACTTATTTTTCCGAAAATACCAAAACTACAAAAAAACAAGTAAAAACGTTTCAGTCGGTATGAACCGATTGAATTATACCCTGCACCTTTCATTGTTGTATAGCAATTACTCAAACCTGTGAAACCATTCTATAGAAACTTCACGGATATGTCTGATCTATAACTGAACACACAACTACCAAGTTTCGTGAATCTGACTTTATTATTTTTCCAAATATTTAAAATTAGCTTTTGGAGTTGTATGGCAGGTACCCGAACCTGCCAAGCAATTCCACTAAAACTTCGCTAATATATCTGATCTATAATTGGACACACAACTGCCAAGTTTCATGAATCTAACTTTATTACTTTTCCAAATATTTAAAATAAGCTTTTGGACTTGTATGGGAGCCACTCGAACCTGTCAAGCAATTCCACCAAAACTTCAGAAATATCTTTGACCTATAATTGGACACACAACTGCCAAGTTTCATGAATCTGTCTTTATTACTTTTCCAAATATTTAAAATAAGCTTTTGGACTTGTATGGGAGCCACTCGAACTTGTCAAGCAATTCCACCAAAACTTCAGAAATATCTTTGACCTATAATTGGACACACAACTGCCAAGTTTCATTAATCTGACTTTATTATTTTGCCGAATATTTAAAATAAGCTTTTGGATTTGTATGGGAGCCACTCGAACCTGTCATGCAATTCCACCAAAACTTCAGAAATATTTTTGACCTATAATTGGACACACAACTGCCAAGTTTCATGAATCTGTCTTTATTACTTTTCCAAATATTTAAAATAAGCTTTTGGACTTGTATGGGAGCCACTCGAACCTGTCAAGCAATTCCACCAAAACTTCAGAAATATCTTTGACCTATAATTGGACACACAACTGCCAAGTTTCATTAATCTGACTTTATTATTTTGCCGAATATTTAAAATTAGTTTCTGGAGTTGTATGGCAGGTACCCGAACCTGTCAAGCAATTCCATCAAAACTTCAGAAATATATTTGACCTATAATTGGACACACGACTGCCAAGTTTCATGAATCTGACTTTATTATTTTGCCGAATATAAAAAATTTGCTTTTGGAGTTGTATGGCAGCCACCCGAACCGGTGCAGCTATCTCATTAAAATTTTTAGAGCATATGTAGAATATAATTCGACACATGTATACAAAATTCTATATTTGTACCTTTATTAGTTTTTGAAATAATTAAAATAAACTCTTTGAGTTGTATGGCAGCTACCCGAACCCGTTGTCCGAATTGGTCCAATAACAATAGGGTTCGTCCTTGGCACAAAAGAAGCAACTTGTGAAAGTTTGGTGTCGATTGCATTGTTCGTTTTTGAGTTATCGTGCGATCGGACGGACGGACGGACGGACGGACGGACGGACGGACGGACGGACATGTCTAAATCAACGCAGAATTTTACGCTGAGCAAGAATATATATATATGTCCATACCCCAGATGACTCCTTCAAGTAGTTACAAACTCCATACCAAAGTTAATATACCCTTCACGAAGTGCAGGGTATAAAAAAATACGTTGCTTTTAAGCTCTCTACTAATCATCTAAAAACTGGGACAAGCAGAAATTTCATGAGAATTCGCTAAAAATATCTTGGAAATCCTTGAAATTTGACAGCCACTGTGGAACAAGAATTTTACCCATTTTTAATTCTCTAATATTAATCGTATATGTTTTCGTATACCAATCTGACTTACCCTGTGTAAAAGCAATGATGTATATAAATATATTCAACTAATTATTTAAGAAAGATTTTTCATTTTCTATACAAATTAACATTCTTTTATGTATACATTCTATTATTCATTTATGTATTGTAATTTTATATTCTATTGTTATAGAAAAACAGATGTGGTTTTGTGTAAATAAAAGTAATAATGATATTTTAATATAGCTATCTAATAGGTTGCTTATATAACTTAAATCTTAGATATCTTAAATTATATAATTCGTCAGTTGTACGAGATGTTAAAAAATCAGATACATATTTAGATACTACACCTCTAATAATATACATGGTAATAATAATTTTATTAAAAAAAAAAACCTACGGAAGTATAATAAAATATGAGCAGTAAAAGGGCATACAACCTATTTAAAATATCATACTCAAGACCTCTTATTACATAATAAAATTATTTTAGCTTCTATAAGCATTCGAAAATTTATTATAGGAGATGCCGCAATTTTTACCAAGCACATTGCATACAATAAGGGAGGTCATGCACTGGCATCAAGTGCCGTATGTCGAATTTCGATGGGAATGAAATTCTTTTTCGTAATGAACAATTTTTAAAAAGATTTCGGCCTGTGTGTAAACGCGTATATCTCATGTTAGACTGAACCGATTTTGAAGAAATTTTATATTTGAGTAGTTTTTTTTTTTTGGATATTTCACGAACTTTTATGATTGATCAATATTTTTCCTGACCACATCAGATTACTTTTGAAATATATTAATATGGAATAATACAATATTTTTTTTAATTGAATTTTGGTAACAAGAATGATAATCCAATGTATACAAATTTATACCTAATTGATTTTTGTAATCCAAATTAAATTCCAAACGATTTTTCATTGGCAGTCGTCTACATTTTCTATTTTATTATACTAAAAATAATAAATATTAATAAAATACAGTGTCATTATCCTTAATAATAGTCGCATTCAAAATTTATTGTTAACTCGTTTTTTTTTCTGAAAAATAACATTTACAGACCCGCATTTATTGTGCCACAGCTTGCCCAATTTAGCAAACAAATTCAAAAATGCAAAATAATTTAAAAATAAAAAAAAATTAATTTTCATCTTAATCATCCTTGTATTAGTCTTTTCTTTGATATTAAAATATAAAAAAAATTCAATTTTTTTTTGAAGAACAAAAAATATTATGATTCTGTTCCACTTTGTTACATCTGTTATAGAAAAACTCTTATGAAAGCTAAAATAAATAAAAAAACATAAAACTAAAAGTGAATCCCAAGATCAATAAAATTTAAAAAAAAAATAAAAAATAAAAACTAAGAAAACAAATAACTAAAACAAATGACTTATAATAAATTAAATTTTAAAAGAGCCATGCATGATTTAACAAAAATTAAATATTTTCCAACATATTGTTAAAATTGCTCAATTTTTTTTCCACTTAAAACACAATATTATATACATATTGTAATATACGATACACATAGGAGAAGTCATAGTAGAAGAAAAACGGTAGCCATTATAAATACCATTATAAATATTTCATTAGATTCTTTAAAACAAAAACAAATAATCTAAACAAAAATTCATTTTGATTTTTTTTTTTTGTTTTGGAATTTCTTTTATTTTTTCTTCAACAGTACGCTACTATAATTTAAACGAGATAAAGATTGCTCCAAGGAATAATATGATAGTAAGAAGGAAAAAAAAGTACAAATCATATTACTACTTTTTTCATTCTCTTGCTCTTCAAGGATTTAAAAAATATTTAACAATTTTTGCTGTAATACAAATAATGCTCATATGATTATCATTAGTTTTTTTCCTTATCCAAAACTTATACAAAAAATACTTTTGAAGAAACCTTTGTAACTGTGAAATATTAAATCTATATCGAATAATTTTTCGAAAAAGTCCTCTACTCTGTTAAAAAAAAATTCATGGAATTTTATTTTTATTAAAACATTATAATTCGACCATTATTCTATAATATCTATTTTTTTAATTTGCTAATTGTAACGGAGCTGAAATTTGATTTCCTTTCGGATTTATTATGTAGAAATCTCTAATATGAACTTGTAAGATCCTATTATTTTATTATTGTTGAAAAATTATAGTAATTAAAAATATTGTATGGGTATTATGAAAAATGCAAAAATAAAAAAAAAAAACATTTTACTTTCACTTGATTTAAGAAAACATAGAAAGAAAGGTAAAAAAATTTAATTAAAAAATCATTGCCATATCTTTGAGCTAAATATTATTCAATAGCAATTTTCAAATGACCTACAATAAATTTGATCAATCTATGACAATATTATCGTGCATATAAACAATATATCGCGAATTTTAACTTTCTTTACATGTTGTAAATGATAAATTTAAAAATTTGCTAAAAAAATTGTTTTAAAGTTTTAACAATTTAATCGATTGTGTTTTTACTTAAAAAAACGCTAGCAATATAAAACCACAAAATTTATGTAAAACGCACGCAAATTTATAAAAGAAAAAGCTGAAATTTCAACATGATCTAACATAAGATGGATTTCTCTACTTATCTATATAGTTTTGCAAATATTTGATTATAAACACAATATAGTAATGTAAAAATTTTATAATTAATTTTACTAATTATTTGAATATTTAATTAAAAAATATATGTGAGATTCCTGTCAGTCAGTTTCCTATGTTTCATATAAAATATTATTTAATTCTGTTTTACCGTATGCATTATTTCATATTTTAATATATGAAATATATAAAACGTTTATATAAATGTATAGTATATTTAAAAGCACATATTCTAATTATAGCATAACCATGCATTGTCGTGTATGATGTACGTTTTATATACAACATTATTCCCACATCTTTTATCTTTATCCCTGCTATCCTTTTTATGAATTTATTTTAATTCCAAGTCTCATCATATTTAAAGAAAACGAAACCATACAATGTTCTTTTGTTGTAATCAAGTAATAAAAAAATAAATAGGAAAAAAAAAATTTCCAAATAAACACGTTTTTAAATGGAATGAGAATTTTTATTACTTTTATAAAATCTTTTTGCTCATTTTCCATTTTCTTTTGATTTTTCTATTAATATTTTTGTCTATATTGTTTTTCATTGTTCTAATTTTATATAATATTATCCTGGAAAATAGAAAAACTTTAATAAAATATTTATTTTGATTTTACTTTAAACAACAACAAAAACTTATTTGAAAAACTGAGTAAAAACAACCAAGACATTATTTAATATTCGGTTCCATATGTAATAAATGGAATTTTAAATTTTTTTTTTTAAAAGAAAAACTTTTTAATATTTTTATAAAGTCTGGTCAGTCAATTGTTTTTCTATTAAAAGAATTAAAATTTCATTAACAATATTTTTAGAAAAAAAAAAATAAATAATTTAAACAGTAGAGTACCATTATACATATAAAAACAAAATTAGGTATTCAATAATTGCTTAAACATATACAAGTGGAAGAAAGTGTCTCGAATGTTTATTGTTACTTATTAACAAATATATATGTATCATAAGTTGTGTTTGTAAATGATTGAATAAGAGTATTAATTAAAAAGTTTATTAAAAATCTTAAAATTCATAATGTCTTATAAGATTTTTAATTCTCGTATATGAAATACACTAGAATTTGTTAATTATAAATGCAAATTTGAATATTATTAATTGATTTTATCTATCTTGGAAGATGATTGCTACAAAACTATTCAATTATTGCAACGCATTTATTATTACATTAAAACTATAATTTGTGATTCACCCTTACGAATAAATGATTTTATGTGATGTATGTTAATTTTCACAGTATTTGACACATACTCCTGGTTTTTCATATATAGAAAATACTATTTATTTAAATACTATTTATACGGCGGTTACTGCATACACTCATTTTTTTTATAGAAGACATTGGTCATATTACTTTATTCGTTTATAAAAAAATTCATCAGTCTAATTCCAATATTTTCAGAGATAATTCCAAATGATTTTCGAAGTTGTATGTCAGCTACCAAGCGAGTCAAATAATGTCATCGATTTTTATCACACATAACAGCCCCAATTATATATTCGTCCATCCGTACTTTCTATATTATAGTTTCAATAATATCTGAGAAACAACCAAATTATTTTTGAAGTTGCATTGCATCGAAAGTCCACTCAGAATTTTATGATGATTAAAAATATACAATTGATAAAGCAAATTTATAACACTCTTCGAACATATGTCCGTACTAATATAAATATTAGGAGAACAAATAAACATAAATAAAAAACAAATTTTACTTGAAAATTCATTTTAAGATGATTGCATTCGAAATTTTCCATTTGCTAGCAGAGTTAATCTTCTATTAACTATTTGAATTCCAGATAGCCCATACTGCCATTATTTAATTATATAATAAATTTGCAGATAATCTTGATATTTACCTCTAAAAGACGAGGATCATGTATTATATATTTGAAGATATAGTTCAGTTAAAATATTAATCTAATTTTCAATTTTAAATATAAGTGATGCTTTTTTATTTTAATAATATAATATAATAGAAATCCAAACTTAATATAGAAGAGCTGAACTTGAAATGATAAAAGTTTAGTTTATACAGCAAACGGTAAAATGTGTATAAGATAATTTGTAAGCCTTATTCATCTATACATCTAAATATGACAAAAATGTTTAATAAATTTAATCACCTACAATCTATGGAACAAGAAATATACTAATATATAAAAATCTAGCTTTGCTTCAAAAAAAAAAAAAAAAGAAGAAAAAAAACTACTTTCTAGACATAAAAAAATTTTACAAAATAAAATTTTCCAAGTTTTACTTGAATTTAAATAACAAATTCTTTATAAAAATTTAAATAAATTAAAAAATTAAGGGCAATGTTTTTTTTTTTTTTATTATTTATGTGAGTCATAAATATTCATAGATTTTGGGTATTAATATATGCAGGTCTTTTTTTTTAGTCTCATTTATATTTAAGACTAACAACAAAAATTCTCAAATTAAAATTTAAAAAAGATTTTTTTTTGAGGAAATCATAAATTTAAAACACGACACAATTTTTAAGTGAAAATTCAAATATTACTAATACTATACCATTTATATAGAAATAAAATACGGTATAAAATGTAATAAGGTATGTGAATATGAATAGAATTTCAAAAAATTCAAAATTTCATAGTGAAATGATAGTGAAAATCATAGTAACATTTTAATATTACCACTAAAGTAATGACACACTATAATACATATTTGGGCAAACATAACGCAAAATAATTTATCTTAACAGTATTCAATAATATACCATTTGTCAAACGAAATGTTTTATTAGATTCATATAAAAAATAATAATAATTATCATAAATGATCCGAAATATATGCAATTTTTTCATAAATTTATAAAAACATTAACAGCTATATTTTAAATAAAATATTTCTATATTATTAAAAAAAATATCTATAATAATAACATTAACGGCTCTTATTCGATGTAGTTCAAATTCTTCCAGATTAAATTCGATTTAAATTAGTTAAATTGATTCGAATGACTTCAATGCTTGATATTTACTTAAAAGTTTTTAATAATAAAAAAACTATTTTAAAAAATAAAAAAACTATTTTAAAAAATAAAAAACCTATTTTAAAAAATAAAAAAACTATTTTAAAAAATAAAAAAACTATTTTAAAAAATAAAAAACCTAATTTAAAAAATAAAAAAACTATTTTAAAAAATAAAAAAACCATTTTAAAAAATAAAAAACCTAATTTAAAAAATAAAAAAACTATTTTAAAAAATAAAAAAACTATTTTAAAAAATAAAAAACCTATTTTAAAAAATAAAAAACCTAATTTAAAAAATAAAAAAACTATTTTAAAAAATAAAAAAACTATTTTAAAAAATAAAAAACCTAATTTAAAAAATAAAAAAACTATTTTAAAAAATAAAAAACCTATTTTAAAAAATAAAAAAACTATTTTAAAAAATAAAAAACCTAATTTAAAAAATAAAAAAACTATTTTAAAAAATAAAAAAACTATTTTAAAAAATAAAAAACCTAATTTAAAAAATAAAAAAACTATTTTAAAAAATAAAAAACCTATTTTAAAAAATAAAAAAACTATTTTAAAAAATAAAAAACCTAATTTAAAAAATAAAAAAACTATTTTAAAAAATAAAAAACCTATTTTAAAAAATAAAAAAACTATTTTAAAAAATAAAAAACCTATTTTAAAAAATAAAAAAACTATTTTAAAAAATAAAAAAACTATTTTAAAAAATAAAAAAACTATTTTAAAAAATAAAAAACCTATTTTAAAAAATAAAAAAACTATTTTAAAAAATAAAAAAACTATTTTAAAAAATAAAAAAACTATTTTAAAAAATAAAAAAACTATTTTAAAAAATAAAAAAACTATTTTAAAAAATAAAAAACCTAATTTAAAAAATAAAAAAACTATTTTAAAAAATAAAAAAACCATTTTAAAAAATAAAAAACCTAATTTAAAAAATAAAAAAACTATTTTAAAAAATAAAAAAACTATTTTAAAAAATAAAAAACCTAATTTAAAAAATAAAAAAACTATTTTAAAAAATAAAAAACCTATTTTAAAAAATAAAAAAACTATTTTAAAAAATAAAAAACCTAATTTAAAAAATAAAAAAACTATTTTAAAAAATAAAAAACCTATTTTAAAAAATAAAAAAACTATTTTAAAAAATAAAAAAACTATTTTAAAAAATAAAAAAACTATTTTAAAAAATAAAAAAACTATTTTAAAAAATAAAAAAACTATTTTAAAAAATAAAAAAACTATTTTAAAAAATAAAAAAACTATTTTAAAAAATAAAAAAACTATTTTAAAAAATAAAAAACCTATTTTAAAAAATAAAAAAACTATTTTAAAAAATAAAAAACCTATTTTAAAAAATAAAAAAACTATTTTAAAAAATAAAAAAACTATTTTAAAAAATAAAAAAACTATTTTAAAAAATAAAAAAACTATTTTAAAAAATAAAAAACCTAATTTAAAAAATAAAAAAACTATTTTAAAAAATAAAAAAACTATTTTAAAAAATAAAAAAACTATTTTAAAAAATAAAAAAACTATTTTAAAAAATAAAAAAACTATTTTAAAAAATAAAAAACCTAATTTAAAAAATAAAAAAACTATTTTAAAAAATAAAAAACCTATTTTAAAAAATAAAAAAACTATTTTAAAAAATAAAAAACCTATTTTAAAAAATAAAAAAACTATTTTAAAAAATAAAAAAACCATTTTAAAAAATAAAAAACCTAATTTAAAAAATAAAAAAACTATTTTAAAAAATAAAAAAACTATTTTAAAAAATAAAAAACCTAATTTAAAAAATAAAAAAACTATTTTAAAAAATAAAAAACCTATTTTAAAAAATAAAAAAACTATTTTAAAAAATAAAAAACCTAATTTAAAAAATAAAAAAACTATTTTAAAAAATAAAAAACCTATTTTAAAAAATAAAAAAACTATTTTAAAAAATAAAAAAACTATTTTAAAAAATAAAAAAACTATTTTAAAAAATAAAAAAACTATTTTAAAAAATAAAAAACCTAATTTAAAAAATAAAAAAACTATTTTAAAAAATAAAAAAACCATTTTAAAAAATAAAAAACCTAATTTAAAAAATAAAAAAACTATTTTAAAAAATAAAAAAACTATTTTAAAAAATAAAAAACCTAATTTAAAAAATAAAAAAACTATTTTAAAAAATAAAAAACCTATTTTAAAAAATAAAAAAACTATTTTAAAAAATAAAAAACCTAATTTAAAAAATAAAAAAACTATTTTAAAAAATAAAAAACCTATTTTAAAAAATAAAAAAACTATTTTAAAAAATAAAAAAACTATTTTAAAAAATAAAAAAACTATTTTAAAAAATAAAAAACCTATTTTAAAAAATAAAAAAACTATTTTAAAAAATAAAAAACCTATTTTAAAAAATAAAAAAACTATTTTAAAAAATAAAAAAACTATTTTAAAAAATAAAAAAACTATTTTAAAAAATAAAAAAACTATTTTAAAAAATAAAAAACCTAATTTAAAAAATAAAAAAACTATTTTAAAAAATAAAAAAACTATTTTAAAAAATAAAAAAACTATTTTAAAAAATAAAAAAACTATTTTAAAAAATAAAAAAACTATTTTAAAAAATAAAAAACCTAATTTAAAAAATAAAAAAACTATTTTAAAAAATAAAAAACCTATTTTAAAAAATAAAAAAACTATTTTAAAAAATAAAAAACCTAATTTAAAAAATAAAAAAACTATTTTAAAAAATAAAAAACCTATTTTAAAAAATAAAAAAACTATTTTAAAAAATAAAAAACCTATTTTAAAAAATAAAAAAACTATTTTAAAAAATAAAAAAACTATTTTAAAAAATAAAAAAACTATTTTAAAAAATAAAAAAACTATTTTAAAAAATAAAAAAACTATTTTAAAAAATAAAAAACCTATTTTAAAAAATAAAAAAACTATTTTAAAAAATAAAAAACCTATTTTAAAAAATAAAAAAACTATTTTAAAAAATAAAAAAACTATTTTAAAAAATAAAAAAACTATTTTAAAAAATAAAAAAACTATTTTAAAAAATAAAAAACCTAATTTAAAAAATAAAAAAACTATTTTAAAAAATAAAAAAACTATTTTAAAAAATAAAAAAACTATTTTAAAAAATAAAAAAACTATTTTAAAAAATAAAAAAACTATTTTAAAAAATAAAAAACCTAATTTAAAAAATAAAAAAACTATTTTAAAAAATAAAAAACCTATTTTAAAAAATAAAAAAACTATTTTAAAAAATAAAAAACCTAATTTAAAAAATAAAAAAACTATTTTAAAAAATAAAAAACCTATTTTAAAAAATAAAAAAACTATTTTAAAAAATAAAAAACCTATTTTAAAAAATAAAAAAACTATTTTAAAAAATAAAAAAACTATTTTAAAAAATAAAAAAACTATTTTAAAAAATAAAAAACCTATTTTAAAAAATAAAAAAACTATTTTAAAAAATAAAAAAACTATTTTAAAAAATAAAAAAACTATTTTAAAAAATAAAAAAACTATTTTAAAAAATAAAAAAACTATTTTAAAAAATAAAAAAACTATTTTAAAAAATAAAAAACCTATTTTAAAAAATAAAAAAACTATTTTAAAAAATAAAAAACCTATTTTAAAAAATAAAAAACCTAATTTAAAAAATAAAAAAACTATTTTAAAAAATAAAAAACCTAATTTAAAAAATAAAAAAACTATTTTAAAAAATAAAAAACCTATTTTAAAAAATAAAAAACCTAATTTAAAAAATAAAAAAACTATTTTAAAAAATAAAAAAACTATTTTAAAAAATAAAAAACCTAATTTAAAAAATAAAAAAACTATTTTAAAAAATAAAAAAACTATTTTAAAAAATAAAAAAACTATTTTAAAAAATAAAAAAACTATTTTAAAAAATAAAAAAACTATTTTAAAAAATAAAAAACCTATTTTAAAAAATAAAAAAACTATTTTAAAAAATAAAAAACCTATTTTAAAAAATAAAAAAACTATTTTAAAAAATAAAAAAACTATTTTAAAAAATAAAAAAACTATTTTAAAAAATAAAAAAACTATTTTAAAAAATAAAAAACCTAATTTAAAAAATAAAAAAACTATTTTAAAAAATAAAAAAACTATTTTAAAAAATAAAAAAACTATTTTAAAAAATAAAAAAACTATTTTAAAAAATAAAAAAACTATTTTAAAAAATAAAAAACCTAATTTAAAAAATAAAAAAACTATTTTAAAAAATAAAAAACCTATTTTAAAAAATAAAAAAACTATTTTAAAAAATAAAAAACCTAATTTAAAAAATAAAAAAACTATTTTAAAAAATAAAAAACCTATTTTAAAAAATAAAAAAACTATTTTAAAAAATAAAAAACCTATTTTAAAAAATAAAAAAACTATTTTAAAAAATAAAAAAACTATTTTAAAAAATAAAAAAACTATTTTAAAAAATAAAAAACCTATTTTAAAAAATAAAAAAACTATTTTAAAAAATAAAAAAACTATTTTAAAAAATAAAAAAACTATTTTAAAAAATAAAAAAACTATTTTAAAAAATAAAAAAACTATTTTAAAAAATAAAAAAACTATTTTAAAAAATAAAAAACCTATTTTAAAAAATAAAAAAACTATTTTAAAAAATAAAAAACCTATTTTAAAAAATAAAAAACCTAATTTAAAAAATAAAAAAACTATTTTAAAAAATAAAAAACCTAATTTAAAAAATAAAAAAACTATTTTAAAAAATAAAAAACCTATTTTAAAAAATAAAAAACCTAATTTAAAAAATAAAAAAACTATTTTAAAAAATAAAAAAACTATTTTAAAAAATAAAAAACCTAATTTAAAAAATAAAAAAACTATTTTAAAAAATAAAAAAACTATTTTAAAAAATAAAAAACCTAATTTAAAAAATAAAAAAACTATTTTAAAAAATAAAAAACCTAATTTAAAAAATAAAAAAACTATTTTAAAAAATAAAAAACCTATTTTAAAAAATAAAAAACCTAATTTAAAAAATAAAAAAACTATTTTAAAAAATAAAAAAACTATTTTAAAAAATAAAAAACCTAATTTAAAAAATAAAAAAACTATTTTAAAAAATAAAAAACCTATTTTAAAAAATAAAAAAACTATTTTAAAAAATAAAAAACCTATTTTAAAAAATAAAAAAACTATTTTAAAAAATAAAAAACCTATTTTAAAAAATAAAAAAACTATTTTAAAAAATAAAAAACCTATTTTAAAAAATAAAAAAACTATTTTAAAAAATAAAAAAACTATTTTAAAAAATAAAAAAACTATTTTAAAAAATAAAAAACCTAATTTAAAAAATAAAAAAACTATTTTAAAAAATAAAAAACCTATTTTAAAAAATAAAAAACCTAATTTAAAAAATAAAAAAACTATTTTAAAAAATAAAAAAACTATTTTAAAAAATAAAAAACCTAATTTAAAAAATAAAAAAACTATTTTAAAAAATAAAAAAACTATTTTAAAAAATAAAAAACCTAATTTAAAAAATAAAAAAACTATTTTAAAAAATAAAAAACCTATTTTAAAAAATAAAAAAACTATTTTAAAAAATAAAAAACCTATTTTAAAAAATAAAAAAACTATTTTAAAAAATAAAAAACCTATTTTAAAAAATAAAAAAACTATTTTAAAAAATAAAAAACCTATTTTAAAAAATAAAAAAACTATTTTAAAAAATAAAAAACCTATTTTAAAAAATAAAAAAACTATTTTAAAAAATAAAAAACCTATTTTAAAAAATAAAAAAACTATTTTAAAAAATAAAAAACCTATTTTAAAAAATAAAAAACCTAATTTAAAAAATAAAAAAACTATTTTAAAAAATAAAAAACCTAATTTAAAAAATAAAAAAACTATTTTAAAAAATAAAAAACCTATTTTAAAAAATAAAAAACCTAATTTAAAAAATAAAAAAACTATTTTAAAAAATAAAAAAACTATTTTAAAAAATAAAAAACCTAATTTAAAAAATAAAAAAACTATTTTAAAAAATAAAAAAACTATTTTAAAAAATAAAAAACCTAATTTAAAAAATAAAAAAACTATTTTAAAAAATAAAAAACCTATTTTAAAAAATAAAAAAACTATTTTAAAAAATAAAAAACCTATTTTAAAAAATAAAAAAACTATTTTAAAAAATAAAAAACCTATTTTAAAAAATAAAAAAACTATTTTAAAAAATAAAAAACCTATTTTAAAAAATAAAAAAACTATTTTAAAAAATAAAAAACCTATTTTAAAAAATAAAAAAACTATTTTAAAAAATAAAAAACCTATTTTAAAAAATAAAAAAACTATTTTAAAAAATAAAAAACCTATTTTAAAAAATAAAAAACCTAATTTAAAAAATAAAAAAACTATTTTAAAAAATAAAAAACCTAATTTAAAAAATAAAAAAACTATTTTAAAAAATAAAAAACCTATTTTAAAAAATAAAAAACCTAATTTAAAAAATAAAAAAACTATTTTAAAAAATAAAAAAACTATTTTAAAAAATAAAAAACCTAATTTAAAAAATAAAAAAACTATTTTAAAAAATAAAAAAACTATCTTAAAAAATAAAAAACCTAATTTAAAAAATAAAAAAACTATTTTAAAAAATAAAAAACCTATTTTAAAAAATAAAAAAACTATTTTAAAAAATAAAAAACCTATTTTAAAAAATAAAAAAACTATTTTAAAAAATAAAAAACCTATTTTAAAAAATAAAAAAACTATTTTAAAAAATAAAAAACCTATTTTAAAAAATAAAAAAACTATTTTAAAAAATAAAAAACCTATTTTAAAAAATAAAAAAACTATTTTAAAAAATAAAAAAACTATTTTAAAAAATAAAAAAACTATTTTAAAAAATAAAAAACCTAATTTAAAAAATAAAAAAACTATTTTAAAAAATAAAAAACCTATTTTAAAAAATAAAAAACCTATTTTAAAAAATAAAAAACCTAATTTAAAAAATAAAAAAACTATTTTAAAAAATAAAAAAACTATTTTAAAAAATAAAAAACCTAATTTAAAAAATAAAAAAACTATTTTAAAAAATAAAAAAACTATTTTAAAAAATAAAAAACCTAATTTAAAAAATAAAAAAACTATTTTAAAAAATAAAAAAACTATTTTAAAAAATAAAAAAACTATTTTAAAAAATAAAAAACCTAATTTAAAAAATAAAAAAACTATTTTAAAAAATAAAAAAACTATTTTAAAAAATAAAAAACCTAATTTAAAAAATAAAAAAACTATTTTAAAAAATAAAAAAACTATTTTAAAAAATAAAAAAACTATTTTAAAAAATAAAAAAACTATTTTAAAAAATAAAAAACCTATTTTAAAAAATAAAAAAACTATTTTAAAAAATAAAAAACCTATTTTAAAAAATAAAAAACCTAATTTAAAAAATAAAAAAACTATTTTAAAAAATAAAAAACCTAATTTAAAAAATAAAAAAACTATTTTAAAAAATAAAAAACCTATTTTAAAAAATAAAAAACCTAATTTAAAAAATAAAAAAACTATTTTAAAAAATAAAAAAACTATTTTAAAAAATAAAAAAACTATTTTAAAAAATAAAAAACCTAATTTAAAAAATAAAAAAACTATTTTAAAAAATAAAAAACCTATTTTAAAAAATAAAAAAACTATTTTAAAAAATAAAAAACCTATTTTAAAAAATAAAAAAACTATTTTAAAAAATAAAAAACCTAATTTAAAAAATAAAAAAACTATTTTAAAAAATAAAAAAACTATTTTAAAAAATAAAAAACCTAATTTAAAAAATAAAAAAACTATTTTAAAAAATAAAAAACCTATTTTAAAAAATAAAAAAACTATTTTAAAAAATAAAAAACCTATTTTAAAAAATAAAAAAACTATTTTAAAAAATAAAAAACCTATTTTAAAAAATAAAAAAACTATTTTAAAAAATAAAAAACCTAATTTAAAAAATAAAAAAACTATTTTAAAAAATAAAAAAACTATTTTAAAAAATAAAAAACCTAATTTAAAAAATAAAAAAACTATTTTAAAAAATAAAAAACCTATTTTAAAAAATAAAAAACCTAATTTAAAAAATAAAAAAACTATTTTAAAAAATAAAAAAACTATTTTAAAAAATAAAAAACCTAATTTAAAAAATAAAAAAACTATTTTAAAAAATAAAAAACCTATTTTAAAAAATAAAAAAACTATTTTAAAAAATAAAAAACCTAATTTAAAAAATAAAAAAACTATTTTAAAAAATAAAAAACCTAATTTAAAAAATAAAAAAACTATTTTAAAAAATAAAAAACCTAATTTAAAAAATAAAAAAACTATTTTAAAAAATAAAAAACCTAATTTAAAAAATAAAAAAACTATTTTAAAAAATAAAAAACCTATTTTAAAAAATAAAAAACCTAATTTAAAAAATAAAAAAACTATTTTAAAAAATAAAAAAACTATTTTAAAAAATAAAAAAACCTAATTTAAAAAATAAAAAAACTATTTTAAAAAATAAAAAAACTATTTTAAAAAATAAAAAACCTAATTTAAAAAATAAAAAAACTATTTTAAAAAATAAAAAACCTATTTTAAAAAATAAAAAAACTATTTTAAAAAATAAAAAACCTATTTTAAAAAATAAAAAAACTATTTTAAAAAATAAAAAAACTATTTTAAAAAATAAAAAAACTATTTTAAAAAATAAAAAAACTATTTTAAAAAATAAAAAACCTAATTTAAAAAATAAAAAAACTATTTTAAAAAATAAAAAAACTATTTTAAAAAATAAAAAAACTATTTTAAAAAATAAAAAAACTATTTTAAAAAATAAAAAAACTATTTTAAAAAATAAAAAACCTAATTTAAAAAATAAAAAAACTATTTTAAAAAATAAAAAACCTATTTTAAAAAATAAAAAAACTATTTTAAAAAATAAAAAACCTAATTTAAAAAATAAAAAAACTATTTTAAAAAATAAAAAACCTATTTTAAAAAATAAAAAACCTAATTTAAAAAATAAAAAAACTATTTTAAAAAATAAAAAAACTATTTTAAAAAATAAAAAACCTAATTTAAAAAATAAAAAAACTATTTTAAAAAATAAAAAACCTATTTTAAAAAATAAAAAAACTATTTTAAAAAATAAAAAACCTAATTTAAAAAATAAAAAAACTATTTTAAAAAATAAAAAACCTAATTTAAAAAATAAAAAAACTATTTTAAAAAATAAAAAACCTAATTTAAAAAATAAAAAAACTATTTTAAAAAATAAAAAACCTAATTTAAAAAATAAAAAAACTATTTTAAAAAATAAAAAACCTATTTTAAAAAATAAAAAACCTAATTTAAAAAATAAAAAAACTATTTTAAAAAATAAAAAAACTATTTTAAAAAATAAAAAACCTAATTTAAAAAATAAAAAAACTATTTTAAAAAATAAAAAAACTATTTTAAAAAATAAAAAAACCTATTTTAAAAAATAAAAAAACTAATTTTAAAAAAATAAAAAAACCTATTTTAAAAAATAAAAAAACTATTTTAAAAAATAAAAAACCTATTTTAAAAAAATAAAAAAAACTATTTTAAAAAATAAAAAAACTATTTTAAAAAATAAAAAAACTATTTTAAAAAATAAAAAAACTATTTTAAAAAATAAAAAACCTAATTTAAAAAATAAAAAAAACTATTTTAAAAAATAAAAAAACTATTTTAAAAAATAAAAAAAACTATTTTAAAAAAATAAAAAAACTATTTTAAAAAATAAAAAAACTATTTTAAAAAATAAAAAACCTAATTTAAAAAATAAAAAAACTATTTTAAAAAATAAAAAAACCTATTTTAAAAAATAAAAAAAAACTATTTTAA